>NC_140589.1:1103677518-1105108018 GCF_964204655.1 Triturus cristatus | reverse complement strand
AGCTAAGGTCTTAGACTCGTACTTTAGCCTACAGGTTAAGGGCTTAACTCTTACTCTGGCCTAATGGTTAAGGTCTTAACTCTTACTCTGGCATAATAGCTATGGTCTTAAACTTGTACACTGGCCTACTGGTTAAGGTCTTAACTCTTACTCTATCCTACTGGTTAAGGTATTAACTCTTACTCTGGCCTACTGGTTAAGGTCTTAACTCTTACTCTGGCCTAATAGCTAAGGTCTTAGACTCGTACTATGGGCTACTGGTTAAGGCCTTAACTCTTACTCTGGCCTAATAGCTAAGGTCTTAACACTTACTCTAGCCTAATAGCTAAGGTCTTAGACTTGTACTATGGCCTCCAAGTTAAGGTCTTAACTCTTACTCTGGCCTAATAGCTAAGGTCTTAGACTCGTACTATGGGCTACTGGTTAAGGTCTTAACTCTTACTCTGGCCTAATAGCTAAGGTCTTAACACTTACTCTAGCCTAATAGCTAAGGTCTTAGACTTGTACTATGGCCTCCAAGTTAAGGTCTTAACTCTTACTCTGGCCTAATAGCTAAGGTCTTAACTCTTACTCTGGCCTACTGGTTAAGGTCTTAACTCTTACTCTGGCCTACTGGTTAAGGTCTTAACTCTTACTCTGGCCTAATAGCTAAGGTCTTAGACTTGTACTCTGGCCTAATAGCTAAGGTCTTAGACTCGTACTCTGGCCTAATGGTTAAGGTCTTAACTCTTACTCTGGCCTAATAGCTAAGGTCTTAGACTCGTACTCTGGCCTACTGGTTAAGGTCTTAACTCTTACTCTGGCCTAATAGCTAAGGTCTTAGACTCGTACTCTGGCCTAATGGTTAAGGTCTTAACTCTTACTCTGGCCTACTGGTTAAAGTTTTATCTCTTACTCTGGCCTAATAGCTAAGGTCTTAACTCGTACTCTGGCCTAATAGCTAAGGTCTTAACTCTCACTCTGGCATACTGGTTAAGGTCTTAACTCTTACTCTGGCCTAATAGCTAAGGTCTTACACTCGTACTTTGGCATACAGGTTAAGGTCTTAGACTCGTACATTGGCCTACTGGTTAAGGTCTTAACTCTTACTCTGGCCTACTTGTTAAGGTCTTAAATCTTACTCTGGCCTACTTGTTAAGGTCTAAACTCTTACTCTGGCCTAATAGCTAAGGTCTTAGACTCGCACTCTGGCCTAGTAGCTAAGGTCTTAGACTCGTACTCTGGCCTACTAGTTAAGGTCTTAACTCTTACTCTGGCCTTCTGGTTAAGGTCTTAACTCTTACTCTGGCCTACTGGTTAAGGTCTTAACTCTTACTCTGGCCTAATAGCTAAGGTCTTCACTCTTACTCTGGCCTACTGGTTAAGGTCTTAACTCTTACTCTGGCCTAATAGCTAAGGTCTTAGACTCTTACTCTGGCCTACAGGTTAAGGTCTTAACTCTTACTCTGGCCTAATAGCTAAGGTCTTAGACTCGTACTATGGCCTACTGGTTAAGGTCTTAACTCTTACTCTGGCCTCATAGCTAAGGTCTTAACTCTACCTCTGGCCTAATAGCTAAGGTCTTAGACTTGTACTATGGCCTAAAGGTTAATGTCTTAACTCTTACTCTGGCCTAAGAGCTAAGGTCTTAACTCTTACTCTGGCCCACTAGTTAAGGTCTTAACTCTTACTCTGGCCTAATAGCTAAAGTCTTAACTCTAACTCTGGCCTACTGGTTAAGGTCTTAACTCTTACTCTGGCCGCCTGGTTGAGGTCTTAGACTCGTACTCTGGCCTAAAGGTTCAGGTCTTAAATCTTACTCTGGCCTAATAGCTAAGGTCTTAGACTCGTACACTGGCCTAATGGCTAAGGTCTTAACTCTTACTCTGGCCTACTGGTTAAGGTCTTAACTCTTACTCTGGCCTAATAGCTAAGGTCTTAACTCGTACTCTGGTCTAATAGATTAGGTCTTACCTCTTACTCTGGCCTACTGGTTAAGGTCTTAACTCTTACTCTGGCCTAATAACTAAGGTCTTAGACTCATACTCTGGCCTACTGGTTAAGGTCTTAACTCTTACTCTGGCCTAATAGATAAGGTCTTAGACTTGTACTCTAGACTTCTGATTAAGGTCTTAACTCTTACTCTGGCCTACTGGTTAAGGTCTTATCTCTAACCCTGGCCTAATATCTAAGGTCTTAACTTTTACTCTGGCCTAATAGCTAAGGTCTCAGACTCGTACTATGGCCTACAGGTTAAGGTCTTAACTCTTACTCTGGCCTAATGGGTAAGGTCTTAACTCTTACTCTGGCATGATAGCTAAGGTCTTAAACTCATACTCTGGCCTACTGGTTAAGGTCTTAACTCTTACTCTATCCTACTGGTTAAGGTATTAACTCTTACTCTTGCCTACTGGTTAAGGTCTTAACTCTTACTCTGGCGTAATAGCTAAGGTCTTAGACTCGTACTATGTCCTACTGGTTAAGGTCTTAACTCTTACTCTGGCCTAATAGCTAAGGTCTTAACACTTACTCTGGCCTAATAGCTAAGGTCTTAGACTCGTACTATGGCCTCCAAGTTAAGGTCTTAACTCTTACTCTGGCCTAATAGCTAAGGTCTTAACTCTTACTCTGGCCTACTGGTTAAGGTCTTAACTCTTACTCTGGCCTAATAGCTAAGGTCTTAACTCTTACTCTGGCCTACTGGTTAAGGTCTTAACTCTTACTCTGGCCTACCGGTTAAGGTCTTAACTCTTACTCTGGCATAATAGCTAAGGTCTTAGATTTGTACTCTGGCCTAATAGCTAAGGTCTTAGACTCGTACTCTGGCCTAATGGTTAAGGTCTTAACTCTTACTCTGGCCTAATAGCTAAGGTCTTAGACTCATACTCTGGCCTACTGGTTAAGGTCTTAACTCTTACTCTGGCCTAATAGCTAAGGTCTTAGACTCGTACTCTGGCATAATGGTTAAGGTCTTAACTCTTACTTTGGCCTAATAGCTAATGTCTTAACTCGTACTCTGGCCTAATAGCTAAGGTCTTAACTCTCACTCTGGCATACTGGTTAAAGTCTTAACTCTTACTCTGGCCTAATAGCTAAGGTCTTACACTCGTACTTTGGCCTACAGGTTAAGGTCTTAGACTCGTACTCTGGCCTACTGGTTAAGGTTTTAACTCTTACTCTGGCCTACTGGTTAAGGTCTTAACTCTTACTCTGGCCTAATAGCTAATGTCTTAGACTCGTACTCTGGCCTAATGGTTAATGTCTTAACTCTTACTCTGGCCTAATAGCTAAGGTCATAGACTCGTACTCTGGCCTGATGGTTCAAGTCTTAAATCTAACTCTGGCCTAATAGCTAAGGTCTTAGACTCGTACTCGGGCCTAATGGCTAAGGTCTTAACTCTTACTCTGGCGTACTGTTTAAGGGTTTAACTCTTACTCTGGCCAAATAGCTAAGGACTTAATTCGTACTCTGGTCTAATAGATCAGGTCTTACCTCTTACTCTGGCCTACTGGTTAAGGTCTTAACTCTTACTCGGGCCTAATAGCTAAGGTCTTAGACTCATACTCTGGCCTACTGGTTAAGGTCTTAACTCTTACTCTGGCCTACTGGTTAAGGTCTTATCTCTAACCCTGGCCTAATAGCTAAGGTCTTAACTCTTACTTTGGCCTAATAGCTAAGGTCTTAGACTCGTACTATGGCCTACAGGTTAAGGTCTTAACTCTTACTCTGGCCTAATGGTTAAGGACTTAACTCTTACTCTGGCATATTAGCTAATGTCTTAAACTCGTACTCTGGCCAACTGGTTAAGGTCTTAACTCTTACTCTATCCTACTGGTTAAGGTCTTAACTCTTACTCTGGCCTACTGGTTAAGGTCTTAACTCTTACTCTGGCCTAATAGCTAAGGTCTTAGACTCGTACTATGGCCTACTGGTTAAGGTCTTAACTCTCACTCTGGCCTAATCGCTAAGGTCTTAACACTTACTCTGGCCTAATAGCTAAGGTCTTAGACTCGTACTATGGCCTCCAAGTTAAGGTCTTAACACTTACTCTGGCCTAATAGCTAAGGTCTTAGAATCATACTCTGGCCTATTGGTTAAGGTCTTAACTCTTACTCTTGCCTAATAACCAAGGTCTTAACTCTTACTCTGGCCTAATAGCTAAGGTCTTAACTCTTACTCTGGCCTAATAGCTAAGGTCTTAGACTCGTACTCTGGCCTAATGGTTAAGGTCTTAACTCTTACTCTGGCCTACTGGTTAAGGTCTTAGACTCGTACTCAGGCCTATTGGTTAAGGTCTTAACTCTTACTCTGGCCTAATAACTAAGGTCTTAATTCTTACTGTGGCCTAATAGGTAAGGTCTTAACTCTTACTCTGGCCTAATAGATAAGGTCTTAGACTCGTACGCTGGCCTAATGGTTAAGGTCTTAACTCTTACTCTGGCCTCATAGCTAAGGTCTTAACTCTACCTCTGGCCTAATAGCTAAGGTCTTAGACTTGTACTATGGCCTAAAGGTTAATGTCTTAACTCTTACTCTGGCCTAAGAGCTAAGGTCTTAACTCTTACTCTGGCCCACTGGTTAAGGTCTTAACTCTTACTCTGGCCTAATAGCTAAAGTCTTAACTCTAACTCTGGCCTACTGGTTAAGGTCTTAACTCTTACTCTGGCCGCCTGGTTGAGGTCTTAGACTCGTACTCTGGCCTAAAGGTTCAGGTCTTAAATCTTACTCTGGCCTAATAGCTAAGGTCTTAGACTCGTACACTGGCCTAATGGCTAACGTCTTAACTCTTACTCTGGCCTACTGGTTAAGGTCTTAACTCTTACTCTGGCCTAATAGCTAAGGTCTTAACTCGTACTCTGGTCTAATAGATTAGGTCTTACCTCTTACTCTGGCCTACTGGTTAAGGTCTTAACTCTTACTCTGGCCTAATAACTAAGGTCTTAGACTCATACTCTGGCCTACTGGTTAAGGTCTTAACTCTTACTCTGGCCTAATAGATAAGGTCTTAGACTTGTACTCTAGACTTCTGATTAAGGTCTTAACTCTTACTCTGGCCTACGGGTTAAGGTCTTATCTCTAACCCTGGCCTAATATCTAAGGTCTTAACTTTTACTCTGGCCTAATAGCTAAGGTCTCAGACTCGTACTATGGCCTACAGGTTAAGGTCTTAACTCTTACTCTGGCCTAATGGGTAAGGTCTTAACTCTTACTCTGGCATGATAGCTAAGGTCTTAAACTCATACTCTGGCCTACTGGTTAAGGTCTTAACTCTTACTCTATCCTACGGGTTAAGGTATTAACTCTTACTCTTGCCTACTGGTTAAGGTCTTAACTCTTACTCTGGCGTAATAGCTAAGGTCTTAGACTCGTACTATGGCCTACTGGTTAAGGTCTTAACTCTTACTCTGGCCTAATAGCTAAGGTCTTAACACTTACTCTGGCCTAATAGCTAAGGTCTTAGACTCGTACTATGGCCTCCAAGTTAAGGTCTTAACTCTTACTCTGGCCTAATAGCTAAGGTCTTAACTCTTACTCTGGCCTACTGGTTAAGGTCTTAACTCTTACTCTGGCCTAATAGCTAAGGTCTTAACTATTACTCTGGCCTACTGGTTAAGGTCTTAACTCTTACTCTGGCCTACCGGTTAAGGTCTTAACTCTTACTCTGGCATAATAGCTAAGGTCTTAGACTTGTACTCTGGCCTAATAGCTAAGGTCTTAGACTCGTACTCTGGCCTAATGGTTAAGGTCTTAACTCTTACTCTGGCCTAATAGCTAAGGTCTTAGACTCATACTCTGGCCTACTGGTTAAGGTCTTAACTCTTACTCTGGCCTAATAGCTAAGGTCTTAGACTCGTACTCTGGCATAATGGTTAAGGTCTTAACTCTTACTTTGGCCTAATAGCTAATGTCTTAACTCGTACTCTGGCCTAATAGCTAAGGTCTTAACTCTCACTCTGGCATACTGGTTAAAGTCTTAACTCTTACTCTGGCCTAATAGCTAAGGTCTTACACTCGTACTTTGGCCTACAGGTTAAGGTCTTAGACTCGTACTCTGGCCTACTGGTTAAGGTCTTAACTCTTACTCTGGCCTACTTGTTAAGGTCTTAACTCTTACTCTGGCCTACTGGTTAAGGTCTTAACTCTTACTCTGGCCTAATAGCTAATGTCTTAGACTCGTACTCTGGCCTAATGGTTAATGTCTTAACTCTTACTCTGGCCTAATAGCTAAGGTCATAGACTCGTACTCTGGCCTGATGGTTCAAGTCTTAAATCTAACTCTGGCCTAATAGCTAAGGTCTTAGACTCGTACTCTGGCCTAATGGCTAAGGTCTTAACTCTTACTCTGGCGTACTGTTTAAGGGTTTAACTCTTACTCTGGCCAAATAGCTAAGGACTTAATTCGTACTCTGGTCTAATAGATCAGGTCTTACCTCTTACTCTGGCCTACTGGTTAAGGTCTTAACTCTTACTCGGGCCTAATAGCTAAGGTCTTAGACTCATACTCTGGCCTACTGGTTAAGGTCTTAACTCTTACTCTGGCCTACTGGTTAAGGTCTTATCTCTAACCCTGGCCTAATAGCTAAGGTCTTAACTCTTACTTTGGCCTAATAGCTAAGGTCTTAGACTCGTACTATGGCCTACAGGTTAAGGTCTTAACTCTTACTCTGGCCTAATGGTTAAGGACTTAACTCTTACTCTGGCATAATAGCTAATGTCTTAAACTCGTACTCTGGCCAACTGGTTAAGGTCTTAACTCTTACTCTATCCTAGGTCTTAACTCTTACTCTGGCCTACTGGTGGTCTTAACTCTTACTCTGGCCTACTGGTTAAGGTCTTAACTCTTACTCTGGCCTAATAGCTAAGGTCTTAGACTCGTACTATGGCCTACTGGTTAAGGTCTTAACTCTCACTCTGGCCTAATAGCTAAGGTCTTAACACTTACTCTGGCCTAATAGCTAAGGTCTTAGACTCGTACTATGGCCTCCAAGTTAAGGTCTTAACACTTACTCTGGCCTAATAGCTAAGGTCTTGACTCTTACTCTGGCCTACTGGTTAAGGTCTTAACTCTTACTCTGGCCTAATAGCTAAGGTCTTAACTCTTACTCTGGCCTACTGGTTAAGGTCTTAACACTTACTCTGGCCTACTGGTTAAGGTCTTAACTCTTACTCTGGCCTAATAGCTAATGTCTTAGACTTGTACTCTGGCCTAATAGCTAAGGTCTTAGACTCATACTCTGGCCTAATGGTTAAGGTCTTAACTCTTACTCTGGCCTAATAGCTAAGGTCTTAGACTTGTACTCTGGCCTACTGGTTAAGGTCTTAACTCTTACTCTGGCCTAATAGCTAAGGTCTTAGACTCGTACTCTGGCCTAATGGTTAAGGTCTTAACTCTTACTCTGGCCTAATAGCTAAGGTCTTAGACTCGCACTATGGCCTAATAGCTAAGGTCTTAACTCTCACTCTGGCATACTGGTTAAGGTCTTAACTCTTACTCTGGCCTAATAGCTAAGGTCTTACACTCGTACTTTGGCCTACAGGTTAAGGTCTTAGACTCGTACTCTGGCCTACTGGTTAAAGTCTTAAATCTTACTCTGGCCTAATAGCTAAGGTCTTAACTCGTACTCTGGCCTAATAGCTAAGGTCTTAACTCTCACTCTGGCATACTGGTTAAGGTCTTAACTCTTACTCTGGCCTAATAGCTAAGGTCTTACACTCGTACTTTGGCCTACAGGTTAAGGTCTTAGACTCGTACTCTGGCCTACTGGTTAAGGTCTTAACTCTTACTCTGGCCTACTTGTTAAGGTCTTAACTCTTACTCTGGCCTACTGGTTAAGGTCTTAACTCTTACTCTGGCCTAATAGCTAACGTCATAGACTCGTACTCTGGCCTAATTGTTAATGTCTTAACTCTTACTCTGGCCTAATAGCTAAGGTCTTAGACTCGTACTCTGGCCTACTGGTTAAGGTCTTAACTCTTACTCTGGCCTAATAGCTAAGGTCTTAACTCTTACTCTGGCCAAATAGCTAAGGTCTTAGTCTCGTACTCTGGCCTAATGGTTAAGGTCTTAACTCTTACTCTGGCCTACTGGTTAAGGTCTTAACATTTACTCTGGCCCACTGGTTAAGGTCTTAACTCTTACTCTGGCCTAATAGCTAAGGTCTTAACTCTATAACTCTGGCATACTGGTTAAGGTCTTAACTCTTACTCTGGCCTACTGGTTAAGGTCTTAACTCTTACTCTGGCCTAATAGCTAAGGTCTTAGACTCGTACTCTGGCCTAATGGTTCAGGTCTTAAATCTTACTCTGGCCTAATAGCTAAGGTCTTAGACTCGTACTCTGGCCTAATGGCTAAGGTCTTAACTCTTACTCTGGCCTACTGGTTAACTCTTACTCTGGCCTACTTGTTAAGGTCTTAACTCTTAAGATCGAGTACGAGTCTGAGACCTTAGCTATTAGGCCAGAGTAAAAGTTAAGACCTTAGATATTAGGCCAGGGTTAGAGATAAGACCTTAACCAGTAGGCCAGAGTAAGAGTTAAGACCTTAACCAGAAGGCTAGAGTACAAGTCTAAGACCTTAGCTATTAGGCCAGAGTAAGAGTTAAGACCTTAACCAGTAGGCCAGAGTATGAGTCTAAGACTTTAGCTATTAGGCCAGAGTAAGAGTTAAGACCTTAACCAGTAGGCCAGAGTAAGAGGTAAGACCTCATCTATTAGACCAGAGTACGAGTTAAGACCTTAGCTATTAGGCCAGAGTAAGAGTTAAGACCTTAACCAGTAGGCCAGAGTAAGAGTTAAGACCTTAGCCATTAGGCCAGTGTACAAGTCTAAGACCTTAGCTATTAGGCCAGAGTAAGATTTAAGACCTGAACCTTTAGGCCAGAGTACGAGTCTAAGACCTTAGCTATTAGGCCAGAGTAAGGGTTAAGACCTCAACCAGGCGGCCAGAGTAAGAGTTAAGACCTTAACCAGTAGGCCAGAGTTAGAGTTAAGACTTTAGCTATTAGGCCAGAGTAAGAGTTAAGACCTTAACCAGTGGGCCAGAGTAAGAGTTAAGACCTTAGCTATTAGGCCAGAGTAAGAGTTAAGACCTTAACCTGTAGGCCATAGTACAAGTCTAAGACCTTAGCTATTAGGCCAGAGGTAGAGTTAAGACCTTAGCTATGAGGCCAGAGTAAGAGTTAAGACCTTAACCAGTAGGCCATAGTACGAGTCTAAGACCTTAGCTATTAGGCCAGAGTAAGAGTTAAGACGTTAACCAGTAGGCCAGAGTAAGAGTTAAGACCTTAACCTGTAGGCCAGAGTAAGAGTCTAAGACCTTAGCTATTAGGCCAGAGTAAGAGTTAAGACCTTAACCAGTAGGCCAGAGTAAGAGTGAAGACCTTAGCTATTAGGCCAGAGTAAGAGTTAAGACCTTAACCAGTAGGCCAGAGTAAGAGTTAAGGTCTTAACTCTTACTCTGGCATAATAGCTAAGGTCTTAAACTCGTACTCTGGCCTACTGGTTAAGGTCTTAACTCTTACTCTGGCCTAATAGCTAAGGTCTTAGACTCGCACTATGGCCTACTGGTTAAGGTCTTAACTCTAACTCTGGCCTAATAGCTAAGGTCTTAACACTTACTCTGGCCTAATAGCTAAGGTCTTAGACTTTTACTATGGACTCCAAGTTAAGGTCTTAACTCTTACTCTGGCCTAATAGCTAATGTCTTAACTCTTACTCTGGCCTACTGGTTAAGGTCTTAACTCTTACTCTTGTCTAATAGCTAAGGTCTTAACTCTTACTCTGGCCTACTGGTTAAGGTCTTAACTCTTACTCTGGCCTACTGGTTAAGGTCTTAACTCTTACTCTGGCCTAATAGCTAAGGTCTTAGACTTGTACTCTGGCCTACTGGTTAAGGTCTTAACTCTTACTCTGGCCTAATAGCTAAGGTCTTAACTCTTACTCTGGTCCAATAGCTAAGGTCTTAGTCTCGTACTCTGGCCTAATGGTTAAGGTCTTAACTCTTACTCTGGCCTACTGGTTAAGGTCTTAACTCTTACTCTGGCCCACTGGTTAAGGTCTTAACTCTTACTCTGGCCTAATAGCTAAGGTCTTAACTCTAACTCTGGCATATTGGTAAAGGTCTTAACTCTAACTCTGGCCTACTGGTTAAGATCTTAACTCTTACTCTGGCCTAATAGCTAAGGTCTTAGACTCGTACTCTGGCCTAATGGTTCAGGTCTTAACTCTTACTCTGGCCTAATGGTTAAGGACTTAACTCTTACTCTGGCATAATAGCTAATGTCTTAAACTCGTACTCTGGCCAACTGGTTAAGGTCTTAACTCTTACTCTATCCTACTGGTTAAGGTCTTAACTCTTACTCTGGCATAATAGCTAAGGTCTTAAACTCGTACTCTGGCCTACTGGTTAAGGTCTTAACTCTTACTCTGGCCTAATAGCTAAGGTCTTAGACTCGTACTATGGCCTACTGGTTAAGGTCTTAACTCTTACTCTGGCCTAATAGCTAAGGTCTTAACACTTACTCTGGCCTAATAGCTAAGGTCTTAGACTTGTACTATGGACTCCAAGTTAAGGTCTTAACTCTTACTCTGGCCTAATAGCTAATGTCTTAACTCTTACTCTGGCCTACTGGTTAAGGTCTTAACTCTTACTCTTGTCTAATAGCTAAGGTCTTAACTCTTACTCTGGCCTACTGGTTAAGGTCTTAACTCTTACTCTGGCCTACTGGTTAAGGTCTTAACTCTTACTCTGGCCTAATAGCTAAGGTCTTAGACTTGTACTCTGGCCTACTGGTTAAGGTCTTAACTCTTACTCTGGCCTAATAGCTAAGGTCTTAACTCTTACTCTGGTCCAATAGCTAAGGTCTTAGTCTCGTACTCTGGCCTAATGGTTAAGGTCTTAACTCTTACTCTGGCCTACTGGTTAAGGTCTTAACTCTTACTCTGGCCCACTGGTTAAGGTCTTAACTCTTACTCTGGCCTAATAGCTAAGGTCTTAACTCTAACTCTGGCATACTGGTAAAGGTCTTAACTCTAACTCTGGCCTACTGGTTAAGGTCTTAACTCTTACTCTGGCCTAATAGCTAAGGTCTTAGACTCGTACACTGGCCTAATGGTTCAGGTCTTAACTCTTACTCTGGCCTAATGGTTAAGGACTTAACTCTTACTCTGGCATAATAGCTAATGTCTTAAACTCGTACTCTGGCCAACTGGTTAAGGTCTTAACTCTTACTCTATCCTACTGGTTAAGGTCTTAACTCTTACTCTGGCATAATAGCTAAGGTCTTAAACTCGTACTCTGGCCTACTGGTTAAGGTCTTAACTCTTACTCTGGCCTAATAGCTAAGGTCTTAGACTCGTACTATGGCCTACTGGTTAAGGTCTTAACTCTTACTCTGGCCTAATAGCTAAGGTCTTAACACTTACTCTGGCCTAATAGCTAAGGTCTTAGACTTGTACTATGGACTCCAAGTTAAGGTCTTAACTCTTACTCTGGCCTAATAGCTAATGTCTTAACTCTTACTCTGGCCTACTGGTTAAGGTCTTAACTCTTACTCTTGTCTAATAGCTAAGGTCTTAACTCTTACTCTGGCCTAATGGTTAAGGTCTTAACTCTTACTCTGGCCTAATAGCTAAGGTCTTAGACTCGTACTCTGTCCTACTTGTTAAGGTCTTAACTCTTACTCTGGCCTAATAGCTAAGGTCTTAACTCTTACTCTGGTCCAATAGCTAAGGTCTTAGTCTCGTACTCTGGCCTAATGGTTAAGGTCTTAACTCTTACTCTGGCCTACTGGTTAAGGTCTCAACTCTTACTCTGGCCCACTGGTTAAGGTCTTAACTCTTACTCTGGCCTAATAGCTAAGGTCTTAACTCTAACTCTGGCATACTGGTAAAGGTCTTAACTCTAACTCTGGCCTACTGGTTAAGGTCTTAACTCTTACTCTGGCCTAATAGCTAAGGTCTTAGACTCGTACTATGGGCTACTGGTTAAGGTCTTAACTCTCACTCTGGCCTAATAGCTAAGGTCTTAACACTTACTCTGGCCTAATAGCTAAGGTCTTAGACTCGTACTATGGCCTCCAAGTTAAGGTCTTAACACTTACTCTGGCCTAATAGCTAAGGTCTTGACTCTTACTCTGGCCTACTGGTTAAGGTCTTAACTCTTACTCTGGCCTAATAGCTAAGGTCTTAACTCTTACTCTGGCCTACTGGTTAAGGTCTTAACTCTTACTCTGGCCTAATAGCTAAGGTCTTAGACTTGTACTCTGGCCTAATAGCTAAGGTCTTAGACTCGTACTCTGGCCTAATGGTTAAGGTCTTAACTCTTACTCTGGCCTAATAGCTAAGGTCTTAGACTCGTACTCTGGCCTACTTGTTAAGGTCTTAACTCTTACTCTGGCTTAATAGCTAAGGTCTTAGACTCGTACTCTGGCCTACTTGTTAAGGTCTTAACTCTTACTCTGGCTTAATAGCTAAGGTCTTAGACTCGTACTCTGGCCTAATGGTTAAGGTCTTAAATCTTACTCTGGCCTAATAGCTAAGGTCTTAGACTCGTACTCTGGCCTAATGGTTAAGGTCTTAACTCTTACTCTGGCCTACTGGTTAAGGTCTTAACTCTTACTCTGGCCTAATAGCTAAGGTCTTAACTCGTACTCTGGCCTAATAGCTAAGGTCTTAACTCTCACTCTGGCATACTGGTTAAGGTCTTAACTCTTACTCTGGCCTAATAGCTAAGGTCTTACACTCGTACTTTGGCCTACAGGTTAAGGTCTTAGACTCGTACTCTGGCCTACTGGTTAAGGTCTTAACTCTTACTCTGGCCTAATAGCTAAGGTCTTAACACTTACTCTGGCCTAATAGCTAAGGTCTTAGACTTGTACTATGGACTCCAAGTTAAGGTCTTAACTCTTACTCTGGCCTAATAGCTAATGTCTTAACTCTTACTCTGGCCTACTGGTTAAGGTCTTAACTCTTACTCTTGTCTAATAGCTAAGGTCTTAACTCTTACTCTGGCCTACTGGTTAAGGTCTTAACTCTTACTCTGGCCTACTGGTTAAGGTCTTAACTCTTACTCTGGCCTAATAGCTAAGGTCTTAGACTTGTACTCTGGCCTACTGGTTAAGGTCTTAACTCTTACTCTGGCCTAATAGCTAAGGTCTTAACTCTTACTCTGGTCCAATAGCTAAGGTCTTAGTCTCGTACTCTGGCCTAATGGTTAAGGTCTTAACTCTTACTCTGGCCTACTGGTTAAGGTCTTAACTCTTACTCTGGCCCACTGGTTAAGGTCTTAACTCTTACTCTGGCCTAATAGCTAAGGTCTTAACTCTAACTCTGGCATACTGGTAAAGGTCTTAACTCTAACTCTGGCCTACTGGTTAAGGTCTTAACTCTTACTCTGGCCTAATAGCTAAGGTCTTAGACTCGTACTCTGGCCTAATGGTTCAGGTCTTAACTCTTACTCTGGCCTAATGGTTAAGGACTTAACTCTTACTCTATCCTACTGGTTAAGGTCTTAACTCTTACTCTGGCCTACTGGTTAAGGTCTTAACTCTTACTCTGGCCTAATAGCTAAGGTCTTAGACTCGTACTATGGCCTACTGGTTAAGGTCTTAACTCTCACTCTGGCCTAATAGCTAAGGTCTTAACACTTACTCTGGCCTAATAGCTAAGGTCTTAGACTCGTACTATGGCCTCCAAGTTAAGGTCTTAACACTTACTCTGGCCTAATAGCTAAGGTCTTGACTCTTACTCTGGCCTACTGGTTAAGGTCTTAACTCTTACTCTGGCCTAATAGCTAAGGTCTTAACTCTTACTCTGGCCTACTGGTTAAGGTCTTAACTCTTACTCTGGCCTAATAGCTAAGGTCTTAGACTTGTACTCTGGCCTAATAGCTAAGGTCTTAGACTCGTACTCTGGCCTAATGGTTAAGGTCTTAACTCTTACTCTGGCCTAATAGCTAAGGTCTTAGACTCGTACTCTGGCCTACTTGTTAAGGTCTTAACTCTTACTCTGGCTTAATAGCTAAGGTCTTAGACTCGTACTCTGGCCTACTTGTTAAGGTCTTAACTCTTACTCTGGCTTAATAGCTAAGGTCTTAGACTCGTACTCTGGCCTAATGGTTAAGGTCTTAACTCTTACTCTGGCCTACTGGTTAAGGTCTTAACTCTTACTCTGGCCTAATAGCTAAGGTCTTAGACTTGTACTCTGGCCTACTGGTTAAGGTCTTAACTCTTACTCTGGCCTAATAGCTAAGGTCTTAACTCTTACTCTGGTCCAATAGCTAAGGTCTTAGTCTCATACTCTGGCCTAATGGTTAAGGTCTTAACTCTTACTCTGGCCTACTGGTTAAGGTCTTAACTCTTACTCTGGCCCACTGGTTAAGGTCTTAACTCTTACTCTGGCCTAATAGCTAAGGTCTTAACTCTAACTCTGGCATACTGGTAAAGGTCTTAACTCTAACTCTGGCCTACTGGTTAAGGTCTTAACTCTTACTCTGGCCTAATAGCTAAGGTCTTAGACTCGTACTCTGGCCTAATGGTTCAGGTCTTAACTCTTACTCTGGCCTAATGGTTAAGGACTTAACTCTTACTCTATCCTACTGGTTAAGGTCTTAACTCTTACTCTGGCCTACTGGTTAAGGTCTTAACTCTTACTCTGGCCTAATAGCTAAGGTCTTAGACTCGTACTATGGCCTACTGGTTAAGGTCTTAACTCTCACTCTGGCCTAATAGCTAAGGTCTTAACACTTACTCTGGCCTAATAGCTAAGGTCTTAGACTCGTACTATGGCCTCCAAGTTAAGGTCTTAACACTTACTCTGGCCTAATAGCTAAGGTCTTGACTCTTACTCTGGCCTACTGGTTAAGGTCTTAACTCTTACTCTGGCCTAATAGCTAAGGTCTTAACTCTTACTCTGGCCTACTGGTTAAGGTCTTAACTCTTACTCTGGCCTAATAGCTAAGGTCTTAGACTTGTACTCTGGCCTAATAGCTAAGGTCTTAGACTCGTACTCTGGCCTAATGGTTAAGGTCTTAACTCTTACTCTGGCCTAATAGCTAAGGTCTTAGACTCGTACTCTGGCCTACTTGTTAAGGTCTTAACTCTTACTCTGGCTTAATAGCTAAGGTCTTAGACTCGTACTCTGGCCTACTTGTTAAGGTCTTAACTCTTACTCTGGCTTAATAGCTAAGGTCTTAGACTCGTACTCTGGCCTAATGGTTAAGGTCTTAACTCTTACTCTGGCCTAATAGCTAAGGTCTTAGACTCGTACTCTGGCCTAATGGTTAAGGTCTTAACTCTTACTCTGGCCTACTGGTTAAGGTCTTAACTCTTACTCTGGCCTAATAGCTAAGGTCTTAACTCGTACTCTGGCCTAATAGCTAAGGTCTTAACTCTCACTCTGGCATACTGGTTAAGGTCTTAACTCTTACTCTGGCCTAATAGCTAAGGTCTTACACTCGTACTTTGGCCTACAGTTTAAGGTCTTAGACTCGTACTCTGGCCTACTGGTTAAGGTCTTAACTCTTACTCTGGCCTACTTGTTAAGGTCTTAACTCTTACTCTGGCCCACTGGTTAAGGTCTTAACTCTTACTCTGGCCTAATAGCTAAGGTCTTAACTCTAACTCTGGCATACTGGTAAAGATCTTAACTCTAACTCTGGCCTACTGGTTAAGGTCTTAACTCTTACTCTGGCCTAATAGCTAAGGTCTTAGACTCGTACTCTGGCCTAATGGTTCAGGTCTTAACTCTTACTCTGGCCTAATGGTTAAGGACTTAACTCTTACTCTGGCATAATAGCTAATGTCTTAAACTCGTACTCTGGCCAACTGGTTAAGGTCTTAACTCTTACTCTATCCTACTGGTTAAGGTCTTAACTCTTACTCTGGCATAATAGCTAAGGTCTTAAACTCGTACTCTGGCCTACTGGTTAAGGTCTTAACTCTTACTCTGGCCTAATAGCTAAGGTCTTAGACTCGTACTATGGCCTACTGGTTAAGGTCTTAACTCTTACTCTGGCCTAATAGCTAAGGTCTTAACACTTACTCTGGCCTAATAGCTAAGGTCTTAGACTTGTACTATGGACTCCAAGTTAAGGTCTTAACTCTTACTCTGGCCTAATAGCTAATGTCTTAACTCTTACTCTGGCCTACTGGTTAAGGTCTTAACTCTTACTCTTGTCTAATAGCTAAGGTCTTAACTCTTACTCTGGCCTACTGGTTAAGGTCTTAACTCTTACTCTGGCCTACTGGTTAAGGTCTTAACTCTTACTCTGGCCTAATAGCTAAGGTCTTAGACTCGTACTCTTGCCTAATGGTTAAGGTCTTAACTCTTACTCTGGCCTAATAGCTAAGGTCTTAGACTCGTATTCTGGCCTAATGGTTAAGGTCTTAACTCTTACTCTAGCCTAATAGCTATGGTGTAAGACTCGTACTATGGCCTAATAGCTAAGGTCTTACACTCGTACTTTGGCCTACAGGTTAAGGTCTTAGACTCGTACTCTGGCCTACTGGTTAAGGTCTTAACTCTTACTCTGGCCTAATAGCTAAGGTCTTAACACTTACTCTGGCCTAATAGCTAAGGTCTTAGACTTGTACTATGGACTCCAAGTTAAGGTCTTAACTCTTACTCTGGCCTAATAGCTAATGTCTTAACTCTTACTCTGGCCTACTGGTTAAGGTCTTAACTCTTACTCTTGTCTAATAGCTAAGGTCTTAACTCTTACTCTGGCCTACTGGTTAAGGTCTTAACTCTTACTCTGGCCTACTGGTTAAGGTCTTAACTCTTACTCTGGCCTAATAGCTAAGGTCTTAGACTTGTACTCTGGCCTACTGGTTAAGGTCTTAACTCTTACTCTGGCCTAATAGCTAAGGTCTTAACTCTTACTCTGGTCCAATAGCTAAGGTCTTAGTCTCGTACTCTGGCCTAATGGTTAAGGTCTTAACTCTTACTCTGGCCTACTGGTTAAGGTCTTAACTCTTACTCTGGCCCACTGGTTAAGGTCTTAACTCTTACTCTGGCCTAATAGCTAAGGTCTTAACTCTAACTCTGGCATACTGGTAAAGGTCTTAACTCTAACTCTGGCCTACTGGTTAAGGTCTTAACTCTTACTCTGGCCTAATAGCTAAGGTCTTAGACTCGTACTCTGGCCTAATGGTTCAGGTCTTAACTCTTACTCTGGCCTAATGGTTAAGGACTTAACTCTTACTCTATCCTACTGGTTAAGGTCTTAACTCTTACTCTGGCCTACTGGTTAAGGTCTTAACTCTTACTCTGGCCTAATAGCTAAGGTCTTAGACTCGTACTATGGCCTACTGGTTAAGGTCTTAACTCTCACTCTGGCCTAATAGCTAAGGTCTTAACACTTACTCTGGCCTAATAGCTAAGGTCTTAGACTCGTACTATGGCCTCCAAGTTAAGGTCTTAACACTTACTCTGGCCTAATAGCTAAGGTCTTGACTCTTACTCTGGCCTACTGGTTAAGGTCTTAACTCTTACTCTGGCCTAATAGCTAAGGTCTTAACTCTTACTCTGGCCTACTGGTTAAGGTCTTAACTCTTACTCTGGCCTAATAGCTAAGGTCTTAGACTTGTACTCTGGCCTAATAGCTAAGGTCTTAGACTCGTACTCTGGCCTAATGGTTAAGGTCTTAACTCTTACTCTGGCCTAATAGCTAAGGTCTTAGACTCGTACTCTGGCCTACTTGTTAAGGTCTTAACTCTTACTCTGGCTTAATAGCTAAGGTCTTAGACTCGTACTCTGGCCTACTTGTTAAGGTCTTAACTCTTACTCTGGCTTAATAGCTAAGGTCTTAGACTCGTACTCTGGCCTAATGGTTAAGGTCTTAACTCTTACTCTGGCCTACTGGTTAAGGTCTTAACTCTTACTCTGGCCTAATAGCTAAGGTCTTAGACTTGTACTCTGGCCTACTGGTTAAGGTCTTAACTCTTACTCTGGCCTAATAGCTAAGGTCTTAACTCTTACTCTGGTCCAATAGCTAAGGTCTTAGTCTCATACTCTGGCCTAATGGTTAAGGTCTTAACTCTTACTCTGGCCTACTGGTTAAGGTCTTAACTCTTACTCTGGCCCACTGGTTAAGGTCTTAACTCTTACTCTGGCCTAATAGCTAAGGTCTTAACTCTAACTCTGGCATACTGGTAAAGGTCTTAACTCTAACTCTGGCCTACTGGTTAAGGTCTTAACTCTTACTCTGGCCTAATAGCTAAGGTCTTAGACTCGTACTCTGGCCTAATGGTTCAGGTCTTAACTCTTACTCTGGCCTAATGGTTAAGGACTTAACTCTTACTCTATCCTACTGGTTAAGGTCTTAACTCTTACTCTGGCCTACTGGTTAAGGTCTTAACTCTTACTCTGGCCTAATAGCTAAGGTCTTAGACTCGTACTATGGCCTACTGGTTAAGGTCTTAACTCTCACTCTGGCCTAATAGCTAAGGTCTTAACACTTACTCTGGCCTAATAGCTAAGGTCTTAGACTCGTACTATGGCCTCCAAGTTAAGGTCTTAACACTTACTCTGGCCTAATAGCTAAGGTCTTGACTCTTACTCTGGCCTACTGGTTAAGGTCTTAACTCTTACTCTGGCCTAATAGCTAAGGTCTTAACTCTTACTCTGGCCTACTGGTTAAGGTCTTAACTCTTACTCTGGCCTAATAGCTAAGGTCTTAGACTTGTACTCTGGCCTAATAGCTAAGGTCTTAGACTCGTACTCTGGCCTAATGGTTAAGGTCTTAACTCTTACTCTGGCCTAATAGCTAAGGTCTTAGACTCGTACTCTGGCCTACTTGTTAAGGTCTTAACTCTTACTCTGGCTTAATAGCTAAGGTCTTAGACTCGTACTCTGGCCTACTTGTTAAGGTCTTAACTCTTACTCTGGCTTAATAGCTAAGGTCTTAGACTCGTACTCTGGCCTAATGGTTAAGGTCTTAACTCTTACTCTGGCCTAATAGCTAAGGTCTTAGACTCGTACTCTGGCCTAATGGTTAAGGTCTTAACTCTTACTCTGGCCTACTGGTTAAGGTCTTAACTCTTACTCTGGCCTAATAGCTAAGGTCTTAACTCGTACTCTGGCCTAATAGCTAAGGTCTTAACTCTCACTCTGGCATACTGGTTAAGGTCTTAACTCTTACTCTGGCCTAATAGCTAAGGTCTTACACTCGTACTTTGGCCTACAGTTTAAGGTCTTAGACTCGTACTCTGGCCTACTGGTTAAGGTCTTAACTCTTACTCTGGCCTACTTGTTAAGGTCTTAACTCTTACTCTGGCCCACTGGTTAAGGTCTTAACTCTTACTCTGGCCTAATAGCTAAGGTCTTAACTCTAACTCTGGCATACTGGTAAAGATCTTAACTCTAACTCTGGCCTACTGGTTAAGGTCTTAACTCTTACTCTGGCCTAATAGCTAAGGTCTTAGACTCGTACTCTGGCCTAATGGTTCAGGTCTTAACTCTTACTCTGGCCTAATGGTTAAGGACTTAACTCTTACTCTGGCATAATAGCTAATGTCTTAAACTCGTACTCTGGCCAACTGGTTAAGGTCTTAACTCTTACTCTATCCTACTGGTTAAGGTCTTAACTCTTACTCTGGCATAATAGCTAAGGTCTTAAACTCGTACTCTGGCCTACTGGTTAAGGTCTTAACTCTTACTCTGGCCTAATAGCTAAGGTCTTAGACTCGTACTATGGCCTACTGGTTAAGGTCTTAACTCTTACTCTGGCCTAATAGCTAAGGTCTTAACACTTACTCTGGCCTAATAGCTAAGGTCTTAGACTTGTACTATGGACTCCAAGTTAAGGTCTTAACTCTTACTCTGGCCTAATAGCTAATGTCTTAACTCTTACTCTGGCCTACTGGTTAAGGTCTTAACTCTTACTCTTGTCTAATAGCTAAGGTCTTAACTCTTACTCTGGCCTACTGGTTAAGGTCTTAACTCTTACTCTGGCCTACTGGTTAAGGTCTTAACTCTTACTCTGGCCTAATAGCTAAGGTCTTAGACTTGTACTCTGGCCTACTGGTTAAGGTCTTAACTCTTACTCTGGCCTAATAGCTAAGGTCTTAACTCTTACTCTGGTCCAATAGCTAAGGTCTTAGTCTCGTACTCTGGCCTAATGGTTAAGGTCTTAACTCTTACTCTGGCCTACTGGTTAAGGTCTCAACTCTTACTCTGGCCCACTGGTTAAGGTCTTAACTCTTACTCTGGCCTAATAGCTAAGGTCTTAACTCTAACTCTGGCATACTGGTAAAGGTCTTAACTCTAACTCTGGCCTACTGGTTAAGGTCTTAACTCTTACTCTGGCCTAATAGCTAAGGTCTTAGACTCGTACTATGGGCTACTGGTTAAGGTCTTAACTCTCACTCTGGCCTAATAGCTAAGGTCTTAACACTTACTCTGGCCTAATAGCTAAGGTCTTAGACTCGTACTATGGCCTCCAAGTTAAGGTCTTAACACTTACTCTGGCCTAATAGCTAAGGTCTTGACTCTTACTCTGGCCTACTGGTTAAGGTCTTAACTCTTACTCTGGCCTAATAGCTAAGGTCTTAACTCTTACTCTGGCCTACTGGTTAAGGTCTTAACTCTTACTCTGGCCTAATAGCTAAGGTCTTAGACTTGTACTCTGGCCTAATAGCTAAGGTCTTAGACTCGTACTCTGGCCTAATGGTTAAGGTCTTAACTCTTACTCTGGCCTAATAGCTAAGGTCTTAGACTCGTACTCTGGCCTACTTGTTAAGGTCTTAACTCTTACTCTGGCTTAATAGCTAAGGTCTTAGACTCGTACTCTGGCCTACTTGTTAAGGTCTTAACTCTTACTCTGGCTTAATAGCTAAGGTCTTAGACTCGTACTCTGGCCTAATGGTTAAGGTCTTAACTCTTACTCTGGCCTAATAGCTAAGGTCTTAGACTCGTACTCTGGCCTAATGGTTAAGGTCTTAACTCTTACTCTGGCCTACTGGTTAAGGTCTTAACTCTTACTCTGGCCTAATAGCTAAGGTCTTAACTCGTACTCTGGCCTAATAGCTAAGGTCTTAACTCTCACTCTGGCATACTGGTTAAGGTCTTAACTCTTACTCTGGCCTAATAGCTAAGGTCTTACACTCGTACTTTGGCCTACAGGTTAAGGTCTTAGACTCGTACTCTGGCCTACTGGTTAAGGTCTTAACTCTTACTCTGGCCTACTTGTTAAGGTCTTAACTCTTACTCTGGCCCACTGGTTAAGGTCTTAACTCTTACTCTGGCCTAATAGCTAAGGTCTTAACTCTAACTCTGGCATACTGGTAAAGGTCTTAACTCTAACTCTGGCCTACTGGTTAAGGTCTTAACTCTTACTCTGGCCTAATAGCTAAGGTCTTAGACTCGTACTCTGGCCTAATGGTTCAGGTCTTAACTCTTACTCTGGCCTAATGGTTAAGGACTTAACTCTTACTCTGGCATAATAGCTAATGTCTTAAACTCGTACTCTGGCCAACTGGTTAAGGTCTTAACTCTTACTCTATCCTACTGGTTAAGGTCTTAACTCTTACTCTGGCATAATAGCTAAGGTCTTAAACTCGTACTCTGGCCTACTGGTTAAGGTCTTAACTCTTACTCTGGCCTAATAGCTAAGGTCTTAGACTCGTACTATGGCCTACTGGTTAAGGTCTTAACTCTTACTCTGGCCTAATAGCTAAGGTCTTAACACTTACTCTGGCCTAATAGCTAAGGTCTTAGACTTGTACTATGGACTCCAAGTTAAGGTCTTAACTCTTACTCTGGCCTAATAGCTAATGTCTTAACTCTTACTCTGGCCTACTGGTTAAGGTCTTAACTCTTACTCTTGTCTAATAGCTAAGGTCTTAACTCTTACTCTGGCCTACTGGTTAAGGTCTTAACTCTTACTCTGGCCTACTGGTTAAGGTCTTAACTCTTACTCTGGCCTAATAGCTAAGGTCTTAGACTTGTACTCTGGCCTACTGGTTAAGGTCTTAACTCTTACTCTGGCCTAATAGCTAAGGTCTTAACTCTTACTCTGGTCCCATAGCTAAGGTCTTAGTCTCGTACTCTGGCCTAATGGTTAAGGTCTTAACTCTTACTCTGGCCTACTGGTTAAGGTCTCAACTCTTACTCTGGCCCACTGGTTAAGGTCTTAACTCTTACTCTGGCCTAATAGCTAAGGTCTTAACTCTAACTCTGGCATACTGGTAAAGGTCTTAACTCTAACTCTGGCCTACTGGTTAAGGTCTTAACTCTTACTCTGGCCTAATAGCTAAGGTCTTAGACTCGTACTCTGGCCTAATGGTTCAGGTCTTAACTCTTACTCTGGCCTAATGGTTAAGGACTTAACTCTTAATCTGTCATAATAGCTAATGTCTTAAACTCGTACTCTGGCCTACTGGTTAAGGTCTTAACTCTTACTCTGGCCTAATAGCTAAGGTCTTAGACTCGTACTCTGGCCAACTGGTTAAGGTCTTAACTCTTACTCTATCCTACTGGTTAAGGTCTTAACTCTTACTCTGGCATAATAGCTAAGGTCTTAAACTCGTACTCTGGCCTACTGGTTAAGGTCTTAACTCTTACTCTGGCCTAATAGCTAAGGTCTTAGACTCGTACTATGGCCTACTGGTTAAGGGCTTAACTCTTACTCTGGCCTAATAGCTAAGGTCTTAACACTTACTCTGGCCTAATAGCTAAGGTCTTAGACTTGTACTATGGACTCCAAGTTAAGGTCTTAACTCTTACTCTGGCCTAATAGCTAATGTCTTAACTCTTACTCTGGCCTACTGGTTAAGGTCTTAACTCTTACTCTTGTCTAATAGCTAAGGTCTTTACTCTTACTCTGGCCTACTGGTTAAGGTCTTAACTCTTACTCTGGCCTACTGGTTAAGGTCTTAACTCTTACTCTGGCCTAATAGCTAAGGTCTTAGACTTGTACTCTGGCCTACTGGTTAAGGTCTTAACTCTTACTCTGGCCTAATAGCTAAGGTCTTAACTCTTACTCTGGTCCAATAGCTAAGGTCTTAGTCTCGTACTCTGGCCTAATGGTTAAGGTCTTAACTCTTACTCTGGCCTACTGGTTAAGGTCTTAACTCTTACTCTGGCCCACTGGTTAAGGTCTTAACTCTTACTCTGGCCTAATAGCTAAGGTCTTAACTCTAACTCTGGCATACTGGTAAAGTTTTTTACTCTAACTCTGGCCTACTGGTTAAGGTTTTAACTCTTACTCTGCCCTAATAGCTAAGGTCTTAGACTCGTACTCTGGCCTAATGGTTCAGGTCTTAACTCTTACTCTGGCCTAATGGTTAAGGACTTAACTCTTACTCTGGCATAAAAGCTAATGTCTTAAACTCGTACTCTGGCCAACTGGTTAAGGTCTTAACTCTTACTCTATCCTACTGGTTAAGGTCTTAACTCTTACTCTGGCCTACTGGTTAAGGTCTTAACTCTTACTCTGGCCTAATAGCTAAGGTCTTAGACTCGTACTATGGCCTACTGGTTAAGGTCTTAACTCTCACTCTGGCCTAATAGCTAAGGTCTTAACACTTACTCTGGCCTAATAGCTAAGGTCTTAGACTCGTACTATGGCCTCCAAGTTAAGGTCTTAACACTTACTCTGGCCTAATAGCTAAGGTCTTGACTCTTACTCTGGCCTACTGGTTAAGGTCTTAACTCTTACTCTGGCCTAATAGCTAAGGTCTTAACTCTTACTCTGGCCTACTGGTTAAGGTCTTAACTCTTACTCTGGCCTACTGGTTAAGGTCTTAACTCTTACTCTGGCCTAATAGCTAAGGTCTTAGACTTGTACTCTGGCCTAATAGCTAAGGTCTTAGACTCGTACTCTGGCCTAATGGTTAAGGTCTTAACTCTTACTCTGGCCTAATAGCTAAGGTCTTAGACTCGTACTCTGTCCTACTTGTTAAGGTCTTAACTCTTACTCTGGCTTAATAGCTAAGGTCTTAGACTCGTACTCTGGCCTACTTGTTAAGGTCTTAACTCTTACTCTGGCTTAATAGCTAAGGTCTTAGACTCGTACTCTGGCCTAATGGTTAAGGTCTTAACTCTTACTCTGGCCTAATAGCTAAGGTCTTAGACTCGTACTCTGGCCTAATGGTTAAGGTCTTAACTCTTACTCTGGCCTAATGGTTAAGGACTTAACTCCTAATCTGGCATAATAGCTAATGTCTTAAACTCGTACTCTGGCCAACTGGTTAAGGTCTTAACTCTTACTCTATCCTACTGGTTAAGGTCTTAACTCTTACTCTGGCATAATAGCTAAGGTCTTAAACTCGTACTCTGGCCTACTGGTTAAGGTCTTAACTCTTACTCTGGCCTAATAGCTAAGGTCTTAGACTCGTACTATGGCCTACTGGTTAAGGGCTTAACTCTTACTCTGGCCTAATAGCTAAGGTCTTAACACTTACTCTGGCCTAATAGCTAAGGTCTTAGACTTGTACTATGGACTCCAAGTTAAGGTCTTAACTCTTACTCTGGCCTAATAGCTAATGTCTTAACTCTTACTCTGGCCTACTGGTTAAGGTCTTAACTCTTACTCTTGTCTAATAGCTAAGGTCTTAACTCTTACTCTGGCCTACTGGTTAAGGTCTTAACTCTTACTCTGGCCTACTGGTTAAGGTCTTAACTCTTACTCTGGCCTAATAGCTAAGGTCTTAGACTTGTACTCTGGCCTACTGGTTAAGGTCTTAACTCTTACTCTGGCCTAATAGCTAAGGTCTTAACTCTTACTCTGGTCCAATAGCTAAGGTCTTAGTCTCGTACTCTGGCCTAATGGTTAAGGTCTTAACTCTTACTCTGGCCTACTGGTTAAGGTCTTAACTCTTACTCTGGCCCACTGGTTAAGGTCTTAACTCTTACTCTGGCCTAATAGCTAAGGTCTTAACTCTAACTCTGGCATACTGGTAAAGTTTTTTACTCTAACTCTGGCCTACTGGTTAAGGTCTTAACTCTTACTCTGGCCTAATAGCTAAGGTCTTAGACTCGTACTCTGGCCTAATGGTTCAGGTCTTAACTCTTACTCTGGCCTAATGGTTAAGGACTTAACTCTTACTCTGGCATAATAGCTAATGTCTTAAACTCGTACTCTGGCCAACTGGTTAAGGTCTTAACTCTTACTCTATCCTACTGGTTAAGGTCTTAACTCTTACTCTGGCCTACTGGTTAAGGTCTTAACTCTTACTCTGGCCTAATAGCTAAGGTCTTAGACTCGTACTATGGCCTACTGGTTAAGGTCTTAACTCTCACTCTGGCCTAATAGCTAAGGTCTTAACACTTACTCTGGCCTAATAGCTAAGGTCTTAGACTCGTACTATGGCCTCCAAGTTAAGGTCTTAACACTTACTCTGGCCTAATAGCTAAGGTCTTGACTCTTACTCTGGCCTACTGGTTAAGGTCTTAACTCTTACTCTGGCCTAATAGCTAAGGTCTTAACTCTTACTCTGGCCTACTGGTTAAGGTCTTAACTCTTACTCTGGCCTACTGGTTAAGGTCTTAACTCTTACTCTGGCCTAATAGCTAAGGTCTTAGACTTGTACTCTGGCCTAATAGCTAAGGTCTTAGACTCGTACTCTGGCCTAATGGTTAAGGTCTTAACTCTTACTCTGGCCTAATAGCTAAGGTCTTAGACTCGTACTCTGTCCTACTTGTTAAGGTCTTAACTCTTACTCTGGCCTAATAGCTAAGGTCTTAACTCTTACTCTGGTCCAATAGCTAAGGTCTTAGTCTCGTACTCTGGCCTAATGGTTAAGGTCTTAACTCTTACTCTGGCCTACTGGTTAAGGTCTCAACTCTTACTCTGGCCCACTGGTTAAGGTCTTAACTCTTACTCTGGCCTAATAGCTAAGGTCTTAACTCTAACTCTGGCATACTGGTAAAGGTCTTAACTCTAACTCTGGCCTACTGGTTAAGGTCTTAACTCTTACTCTGGCCTAATAGCTAAGGTCTTAGACTCGTACTATGGGCTACTGGTTAAGGTCTTAACTCTCACTCTGGCCTAATAGCTAAGGTCTTAACACTTACTCTGGCCTAATAGCTAAGGTCTTAGACTCGTACTATGGCCTCCAAGTTAAGGTCTTAACACTTACTCTGGCCTAATAGCTAAGGTCTTGACTCTTACTCTGGCCTACTGGTTAAGGTCTTAACTCTTACTCTGGCCTAATAGCTAAGGTCTTAACTCTTACTCTGGCCTACTGGTTAAGGTCTTAACTCTTACTCTGGCCTAATAGCTAAGGTCTTAGACTTGTACTCTGGCCTAATAGCTAAGGTCTTAGACTCGTACTCTGGCCTAATGGTTAAGGTCTTAACTCTTACTCTGGCCTAATAGCTAAGGTCTTAGACTCATACTCTGGCCTACTTGTTAAGGTCTTAACTCTTACTCTGGCTTAATAGCTAAGGTCTTAGACTCGTACTCTGGCCTACTTGTTAAGGTCTTAACTCTTACTCTGGCTTAATAGCTAAGGTCTTAGACTCGTACTCTGGCCTAATGGTTAAGGTCTTAACTCTTACTCTGGCCTAATAGCTAAGGTCTTAGACTCGTACTCTGGCCTAATGGTTAAGGTCTTAACTCTTACTCTGGCCTACTGGTTAAGGTCTTAACTCTTACTCTGGCCTAATAGCTAAGGTCTTAACTCGTACTCTGGCCTAATAGCTAAGGTCTTAACTCTCACTCTGGCATACTGGTTAAGGTCTTAACTCTTACTCTGGCCTAATAGCTAAGGTCTTACACTCGTACTTTGGCCTACAGGTTAAGGTCTTAGACTCGTACTCTGGCCTACTGGTTAAGGTCTTAACTCTTACTCTGGCCTAATAGCTAAGGTCTTAACACTTACTCTGGCCTAATAGCTAAGGTCTTAGACTTGTACTATGGACTCCAAGTTAAGGTCTTAACTCTTACTCTGGCCTAATAGCTAATGTCTTAACTCTTACTCTGGCCTACTGGTTAAGGTCTTAACTCTTACTCTTGTCTAATAGCTAAGGTCTTAACTCTTACTCTGGCCTACTGGTTAAGGTCTTAACTCTTACTCTGGCCTACTGGTTAAGGTCTTAACTCTTACTCTGGCCTAATAGCTAAGGTCTTAGACTTGTACTCTGGCCTACTGGTTAAGGTCTTAACTCTTACTCTGGCCTAATAGCTAAGGTCTTAACTCTTACTCTGGTCCAATAGCTAAGGTCTTAGTCTCGTACTCTGGCCTAATGGTTAAGGTCTTAACTCTTACTCTGGCCTACTGGTTAAGGTCTTAACTCTTACTCTGGCCCACTGGTTAAGGTCTTAACTCTTACTCTGGCCTAATAGCTAAGGTCTTAACTCTAACTCTGGCATACTGGTAAAGGTCTTAACTCTAACTCTGGCCTACTGGTTAAGGTCTTAACTCTTACTCTGGCCTAATAGCTAAGGTCTTAGACTCGTACTCTGGCCTAATGGTTCAGGTCTTAACTCTTACTCTGGCCTAATGGTTAAGGACTTAACTCTTACTCTATCCTACTGGTTAAGGTCTTAACTCTTACTCTGGCCTACTGGTTAAGGTCTTAACTCTTACTCTGGCCTAATAGCTAAGGTCTTAGACTCGTACTATGGCCTACTGGTTAAGGTCTTAACTCTCACTCTGGCCTAATAGCTAAGGTCTTAACACTTACTCTGGCCTAATAGCTAAGGTCTTAGACTCGTACTATGGCCTCCAAGTTAAGGTCTTAACACTTACTCTGGCCTAATAGCTAAGGTCTTGACTCTTACTCTGGCCTACTGGTTAAGGTCTTAACTCTTACTCTGGCCTAATAGCTAAGGTCTTAACTCTTACTCTGGCCTACTGGTTAAGGTCTTAACTCTTACTCTGGCCTAATAGCTAAGGTCTTAGACTTGTACTCTGGCCTAATAGCTAAGGTCTTAGACTCGTACTCTGGCCTAATGGTTAAGGTCTTAACTCTTACTCTGGCCTAATAGCTAAGGTCTTAGACTCGTACTCTGGCCTACTTGTTAAGGTCTTAACTCTTACTCTGGCTTAATAGCTAAGGTCTTAGACTCGTACTCTGGCCTACTTGTTAAGGTCTTAACTCTTACTCTGGCTTAATAGCTAAGGTCTTAGACTCGTACTCTGGCCTAATGGTTAAGGTCTTAACTCTTACTCTGGCCTACTGGTTAAGGTCTTAACTCTTACTCTGGCCTAATAGCTAAGGTCTTAGACTTGTACTCTGGCCTACTGGTTAAGGTCTTAACTCTTACTCTGGCCTAATAGCTAAGGTCTTAACTCTTACTCTGGTCCAATAGCTAAGGTCTTAGTCTCATACTCTGGCCTAATGGTTAAGGTCTTAACTCTTACTCTGGCCTACTGGTTAAGGTCTTAACTCTTACTCTGGCCCACTGGTTAAGGTCTTAACTCTTACTCTGGCCTAATAGCTAAGGTCTTAACTCTAACTCTGGCATACTGGTAAAGGTCTTAACTCTAACTCTGGCCTACTGGTTAAGGTCTTAACTCTTACTCTGGCCTAATAGCTAAGGTCTTAGACTCGTACTCTGGCCTAATGGTTCAGGTCTTAACTCTTACTCTGGCCTAATGGTTAAGGACTTAACTCTTACTCTATCCTACTGGTTAAGGTCTTAACTCTTACTCTGGCCTACTGGTTAAGGTCTTAACTCTTACTCTGGCCTAATAGCTAAGGTCTTAGACTCGTACTATGGCCTACTGGTTAAGGTCTTAACTCTCACTCTGGCCTAATAGCTAAGGTCTTAACACTTACTCTGGCCTAATAGCTAAGGTCTTAGACTCGTACTATGGCCTCCAAGTTAAGGTCTTAACACTTACTCTGGCCTAATAGCTAAGGTCTTGACTCTTACTCTGGCCTACTGGTTAAGGTCTTAACTCTTACTCTGGCCTAATAGCTAAGGTCTTAACTCTTACTCTGGCCTACTGGTTAAGGTCTTAACTCTTACTCTGGCCTAATAGCTAAGGTCTTAGACTTGTACTCTGGCCTAATAGCTAAGGTCTTAGACTCGTACTCTGGCCTAATGGTTAAGGTCTTAACTCTTACTCTGGCCTAATAGCTAAGGTCTTAGACTCGTACTCTGGCCTACTTGTTAAGGTCTTAACTCTTACTCTGGCTTAATAGCTAAGGTCTTAGACTCGTACTCTGGCCTACTTGTTAAGGTCTTAACTCTTACTCTGGCTTAATAGCTAAGGTCTTAGACTCGTACTCTGGCCTAATGGTTAAGGTCTTAACTCTTACTCTGGCCTAATAGCTAAGGTCTTAGACTCGTACTCTGGCCTAATGGTTAAGGTCTTAACTCTTACTCTGGCCTACTGGTTAAGGTCTTAACTCTTACTCTGGCCTAATAGCTAAGGTCTTAACTCGTACTCTGGCCTAATAGCTAAGGTCTTAACTCTCACTCTGGCATACTGGTTAAGGTCTTAACTCTTACTCTGGCCTAATAGCTAAGGTCTTACACTCGTACTTTGGCCTACAGTTTAAGGTCTTAGACTCGTACTCTGGCCTACTGGTTAAGGTCTTAACTCTTACTCTGGCCTACTTGTTAAGGTCTTAACTCTTACTCTGGCCCACTGGTTAAGGTCTTAACTCTTACTCTGGCCTAATAGCTAAGGTCTTAACTCTAACTCTGGCATACTGGTAAAGATCTTAACTCTAACTCTGGCCTACTGGTTAAGGTCTTAACTCTTACTCTGGCCTAATAGCTAAGGTCTTAGACTCGTACTCTGGCCTAATGGTTCAGGTCTTAACTCTTACTCTGGCCTAATGGTTAAGGACTTAACTCTTACTCTGGCATAATAGCTAATGTCTTAAACTCGTACTCTGGCCAACTGGTTAAGGTCTTAACTCTTACTCTATCCTACTGGTTAAGGTCTTAACTCTTACTCTGGCATAATAGCTAAGGTCTTAAACTCGTACTCTGGCCTACTGGTTAAGGTCTTAACTCTTACTCTGGCCTAATAGCTAAGGTCTTAGACTCGTACTATGGCCTACTGGTTAAGGTCTTAACTCTTACTCTGGCCTAATAGCTAAGGTCTTAACACTTACTCTGGCCTAATAGCTAAGGTCTTAGACTTGTACTATGGACTCCAAGTTAAGGTCTTAACTCTTACTCTGGCCTAATAGCTAATGTCTTAACTCTTACTCTGGCCTACTGGTTAAGGTCTTAACTCTTACTCTTGTCTAATAGCTAAGGTCTTAACTCTTACTCTGGCCTACTGGTTAAGGTCTTAACTCTTACTCTGGCCTACTGGTTAAGGTCTTAACTCTTACTCTGGCCTAATAGCTAAGGTCTTAGACTTGTACTCTGGCCTACTGGTTATGGTCTTAACTCTTACTCTGGCCTAATAGCTAAGGTCTTAACTCTTACTCTGGTCCAATAGCTAAGGTCTTAGTCTCGTACTCTGGCCTAATGGTTAAGGTCTTAACTCTTACTCTGGCCTACTGGTTAAGGTCTCAACTCTTACTCTGGCCCACTGGTTAAGGTCTTAACTCTTACTCTGGCCTAATAGCTAAGGTCTTAACTCTAACTCTGGCATACTGGTAAAGGTCTTAACTCTAACTCTGGCCTACTGGTTAAGGTCTTAACTCTTACTCTGGCCTAATAGCTAAGGTCTTAGACTCGTACTATGGGCTACTGGTTAAGGTCTTAACTCTCACTCTGGCCTAATAGCTAAGGTCTTAACACTTACTCTGGCCTAATAGCTAAGGTCTTAGACTCGTACTATGGCCTCCAAGTTAAGGTCTTAACACTTACTCTGGCCTAATAGCTAAGGTCTTGACTCTTACTCTGGCCTACTGGTTAAGGTCTTAACTCTTACTCTGGCCTAATAGCTAAGGTCTTAACTCTTACTCTGGCCTACTGGTTAAGGTCTTAACTCTTACTCTGGCCTAATAGCTAAGGTCTTAGACTTGTACTCTGGCCTACTTGTTAAGGTCTTAACTCTTACTCTGGCTTAATAGCTAAGGTCTTAGACTCGTACTCTGGCCTACTTGTTAAGGTCTTAACTCTTACTCTGGCTTAATAGCTAAGGTCTTAGACTCGTACTCTGGCCTAATGGTTAAGGTCTTAACTCTTACTCTGGCCTAATAGCTAAGGTCTTAGACTCGTACTCTGGCCTAATGGTTAAGGTCTTAACTCTTACTCTGGCCTACTGGTTAAGGTCTTAACTCTTACTCTGGCCTAATAGCTAAGGTCTTAACTCGTACTCTGGCCTAATAGCTAAGGTCTTAACTCTCACTCTGGCATACTGGTTAAGGTCTTAACTCTTACTCTGGCCTAATAGCTAAGGTCTTACACTCGTACTTTGGCCTACAGGTTAAGGTCTTAGACTCGTACTCTGGCCTACTGGTTAAGGTCTTAACTCTTACTCTGGCCTACTTGTTAAGGTCTTAACTCTTACTCTGGCCCACTGGTTAAGGTCTTAACTCTTACTCTGGCCTAATAGCTAAGGTCTTAACTCTAACTCTGGCATACTGGTAAAGGTCTTAACTCTAACTCTGGCCTACTGGTTAAGGTCTTAACTCTTACTCTGGCCTAATAGCTAAGGTCTTAGACTCGTACTCTGGCCTAATGGTTCAGGTCTTAACTCTTACTCAGGCCTAATGGTTAAGGACTTAACTCTTACTCTGGCATAATAGCTAATGTCTTAAACTCGTACTCTGGCCAACTGGTTAAGGTCTTAACTCTTACTCTATCCTACTGGTTAAGGTCTTAACTCTTACTCTGGCATAATAGCTAAGGTCTTAAACTCGTACTCTGGCCTACTGGTTAAGGTCTTAACTCTTACTCTGGCCTAATAGCTAAGGTCTTAGACTCGTACTATGGCCTACTGGTTAAGGTCTTAACTCTTACTCTGGCCTAATAGCTAAGGTCTTAACACTTACTCTGGCCTAATAGCTAAGGTCTTAGACTTGTACTATGGACTCCAAGTTAAGGTCTTAACTCTTACTCTGGCCTAATAGCTAATGTCTTAACTCTTACTCTGGCCTACTGGTTAAGGTCTTAACTCTTACTCTTGTCTAATAGCTAAGGTCTTAACTCTTACTCTGGCCTACTGGTTAAGGTCTTAACTCTTACTCTGGCCTACTGGTTAAGGTCTTAACTCTTACTCTGGCCTAATAGCTAAGGTCTTAGACTTGTACTCTGGCCTACTGGTTAAGGTCTTAACTCTTACTCTGGCCTAATAGCTAAGGTCTTAACTCTTACTCTGGTCCAATAGCTAAGGTCTTAGTCTCGTACTCTGGCCTAATGGTTAAGGTCTTAACTCTTACTCTGGCCTACTGGTTAAGGTCTCAACTCTTACTCTGGCCCACTGGTTAAGGTCTTAACTCTTACTCTGGCCTAATAGCTAAGGTCTTAACTCTAACTCTGGCATACTGGTAAAGGTCTTAACTCTAACTCTGGCCTACTGGTTAAGGTCTTAACTCTTACTCTGGCCCAATAGCTAAGGTCTTAGACTCGTACTCTGGCCTAATGGTTCAGGTCTTAACTCTTACTCTGGCCTAATGGTTAAGGACTTAACTCTTAATCTGTCATAATAGCTAATGTCTTAAACTCGTACTCTGGCCAACTGGTTAAGGTCTTAACTCTTACTCTATCCTACTGGTTAAGGTCTTAACTCTTACTCTGGCATAATAGCTAAGGTCTTAAACTCGTACTCTGGCCTACTGGTTAAGGTCTTAACTCTTACTCTGGCCTAATAGCTAAGGTCTTAGACTCGTACTATGGCCTACTGGTTAAGGGCTTAACTCTTACTCTGGCCTAATAGCTAAGGTCTTAACACTTACTCTGGCCTAATAGCTAAGGTCTTAGACTTGTACTATGGACTCCAAGTTAAGGTCTTAACTCTTACTCTGGCCTAATAGCTAATGTCTTAACTCTTACTCTGGCCTACTGGTTAAGGTCTTAACTCTTACTCTTGTCTAATAGCTAAGGTCTTTACTCTTACTCTGGCCTACTGGTTAAGGTCTTAACTCTTACTCTGGCCTACTGGTTAAGGTCTTAACTCTTACTCTGGCCTAATAGCTAAGGTCTTAGACTTGTACTCTGGCCTACTGGTTAAGGTCTTAACTCTTACTCTGGCCTAATAGCTAAGGTCTTAACTCTTACTCTGGTCCAATAGCTAAGGTCTTAGTCTCGTACTCTGGCCTAATGGTTAAGGTCTTAACTCTTACTCTGGCCTACTGGTTAAGGTCTTAACTCTTACTCTGGCCCACTGGTTAAGGTCTTAACTCTTACTCTGGCCTAATAGCTAAGGTCTTAACTCTAACTCTGGCATACTGGTAAAGTTTTTTACTCTAACTCTGGCCTACTGGTTAAGGTTTTAACTCTTACTCTGGCCTAATAGCTAAGGTCTTAGACTCGTACTCTGGCCTAATGGTTCAGGTCTTAACTCTTACTCTGGCCTAATGGTTAAGGACTTAACTCTTACTCTGGCATAATAGCTAATGTCTTAAACTCGTACTCTGGCCAACTGGTTAAGGTCTTAACTCTTACTCTATCCTACTGGTTAAGGTCTTAACTCTTACTCTGGCCTACTGGTTAAGGTCTTAACTCTTACTCTGGCCTAATAGCTAAGGTCTTAGACTCGTACTATGGCCTACTGGTTAAGGTCTTAACTCTCACTCTGGCCTAATAGCTAAGGTCTTAACACTTACTCTGGCCTAATAGCTAAGGTCTTAGACTCGTACTATGGCCTCCAAGTTAAGGTCTTAACACTTACTCTGGCCTAATAGCTAAGGTCTTGACTCTTACTCTGGCCTACTGGTTAAGGTCTTAACTCTTACTCTGGCCTAATAGCTAAGGTCTTAACTCTTACTCTGGCCTACTGGTTAAGGTCTTAACTCTTACTCTGGCCTACTGGTTAAGGTCTTAACTCTTACTCTGGCCTAATAGCTAAGGTCATAGACTTGTACTCTGGCCTAATAGCTAAGGTCTTAGACTCGTACTCTGGCCTAATGGTTAAGGTCTTAACTCTTACTCTGGCCTAATAGCTAAGGTCTTAGACTCGTACTCTGTCCTACTTGTTAAGGTCTTAACTCTTACTCTGGCTTAATAGCTAAGGTCTTAGACTCGTACTCTGGCCTACTTGTTAAGGTCTTAACTCTTACTCTGGCTTAATAGCTAAGGTCTTAGACTCGTACTCTGGCCTAATGGTTAAGGTCTTAACTCTTACTCTGGCCTAATAGCTAAGGTCTTAGACTCGTACTCTGGCCTAATGGTTAAGGTCTTAACTCTTACTCTGGCCTAATGGTTAAGGACTTAACTCCTAATCTGGCATAATAGCTAATGTCTTAAACTCGTACTCTGGCCAACTGGTTAAGGTCTTAACTCTTACTCTATCCTACTGGTTAAGGTCTTAACTCTTACTCTGGCATAATAGCTAAGGTCTTAAACTCGTACTCTGGCCTACTGGTTAAGGTCTTAACTCTTACTCTGGCCTAATAGCTAAGGTCTTAGACTCGTACTATGGCCTACTGGTTAAGGGCTTAACTCTTACTCTGGCCTAATAGCTAAGGTCTTAACACTTACTCTGGCCTAATAGCTAAGGTCTTAGACTTGTACTATGGACTCCAAGTTAAGGTCTTAACTCTTACTCTGGCCTAATAGCTAATGTCTTAACTCTTACTCTGGCCTACTGGTTAAGGTCTTAACTCTTACTCTTGTCTAATAGCTAAGGTCTTAACTCTTACTCTGGCCTACTGGTTAAGGTCTTAACTCTTACTCTGGCCTACTGGTTAAGGTCTTAACTCTTACTCTGGCCTAATAGCTAAGGTCTTAGACTTGTACTCTGGCCTACTGGTTAAGGTCTTAACTCTTACTCTGGCCTAATAGCTAAGGTCTTAACTCTTACTCTGGTCCAATAGCTAAGGTCTTAGTCTCGTACTCTGGCCTAATGGTTAAGGTCTTAACTCTTACTCTGGCCTACTGGTTAAGGTCTTAACTCTTACTCTGGCCCACTGGTTAAGGTCTTAACTCTTACTCTGGCCTAATAGCTAAGGTCTTAACTCTAACTCTGGCATACTGGTAAAGTTTTTTACTCTAACTCTGGCCTACTGGTTAAGGTCTTAACTCTTACTCTGGCCTAATAGCTAAGGTCTTAGACTCGTACTCTGGCCTAATGGTTCAGGTCTTAACTCTTACTCTGGCCTAATGGTTAAGGACTTAACTCTTACTCTGGCATAATAGCTAATGTCTTAAACTCGTACTCTGGCCAACTGGTTAAGGTCTTAACTCTTACTCTATCCTACTGGTTAAGGTCTTAACTCTTACTCTGGCCTACTGGTTAAGGTCTTAACTCTTACTCTGGCCTAATAGCTAAGGTCTTAGACTCGTACTATGGCCTACTGGTTAAGGTCTTAACTCTCACTCTGGCCTAATAGCTAAGGTCTTAACACTTACTCTGGCCTAATAGCTAAGGTCTTAGACTCGTACTATGGCCTCCAAGTTAAGGTCTTAACACTTACTCTGGCCTAATAGCTAAGGTCTTGACTCTTACTCTGGCCTACTGGTTAAGGTCTTAACTCTTACTCTGGCCTAATAGCTAAGGTCTTAACTCTTACTCTGGCCTACTGGTTAAGGTCTTAACTCTTACTCTGGCCTACTGGTTAAGGTCTTAACTCTTACTCTGGCCTAATAGCTAAGGTCTTAGACTTGTACTCTGGCCTAATAGCTAAGGTCTTAGACTCGTACTCTGGCCTAATGGTTAAGGTCTTAACTCTTACTCTGGCCTAATAGCTAAGGTCTTAGACTCGTACTCTGTCCTACTTGTTAAGGTCTTAACTCTTACTCTGGCCTAATAGCTAAGGTCTTAACTCTTACTCTGGTCCAATAGCTAAGGTCTTAGTCTCGTACTCTGGCCTAATGGTTAAGGTCTTAACTCTTACTCTGGCCTACTGGTTAAGGTCTCAACTCTTACTCTGGCCCACTGGTTAAGGTCTTAACTCTTACTCTGGCCTAATAGCTAAGGTCTTAACTCTAACTCTGGCATACTGGTAAAGGTCTTAACTCTAACTCTGGCCTACTGGTTAAGGTCTTAACTCTTACTCTGGCCTAATAGCTAAGGTCTTAGACTCGTACTATGGGCTACTGGTTAAGGTCTTAACTCTCACTCTGGCCTAATAGCTAAGGTCTTAACACTTACTCTGGCCTAATAGCTAAGGTCTTAGACTCGTACTATGGCCTCCAAGTTAAGGTCTTAACACTTACTCTGGCCTAATAGCTAAGGTCTTGACTCTTACTCTGGCCTACTGGTTAAGGTCTTAACTCTTACTCTGGCCTAATAGCTAAGGTCTTAACTCTTACTCTGGCCTACTGGTTAAGGTCTTAACTCTTACTCTGGCCTAATAGCTAAGGTCTTAGACTTGTACTCTGGCCTAATAGCTAAGGTCTTAGACTCGTACTCTGGCCTAATGGTTAAGGTCTTAACTCTTACTCTGGCCTAATAGCTAAGGTCTTAGACTCGTACTCTGGCCTACTTGTTAAGGTCTTAACTCTTACTCTGGCTTAATAGCTAAGGTCTTAGACTCGTACTCTGGCCTACTTGTTAAGGTCTTAACTCTTACTCTGGCTTAATAGCTAAGGTCTTAGACTCGTACTCTGGCCTAATGGTTAAGGTCTTAACTCTTACTCTGGCCTAATAGCTAAGGTCTTAGACTCGTACTCTGGCCTAATGGTTAAGGTCTTAACTCTTACTCTGGCCTACTGGTTAAGGTCTTAACTCTTACTCTGGCCTAATAGCTAAGGTCTTAACTCGTACTCTGGCCTAATAGCTAAGGTCTTAACTCTCACTCTGGCATACTGGTTAAGGTCTTAACTCTTACTCTGGCCTAATAGCTAAGGTCTTACACTCGTACTTTGGCCTACAGGTTAAGGTCTTAGACTCGTACTCTGGCCTACTGGTTAAGGTCTTAACTCTTACTCTGGCCTACTTGTTAAGGTCTTAACTCTTACTCTGGCCCACTGGTTAAGGTCTTAACTCTTACTCTGGCCTAATAGCTAAGGTCTTAACTCTAACTCTGGCATACTGGTAAAGGTCTTAACTCTAACTCTGGCCTACTGGTTAAGGTCTTAACTCTTACTCTGGCCTAATAGCTAAGGTCTTAGACTCGTACTCTGGCCTAATGGTTCAGGTCTTAACTCTTACTCTGGCCTAATGGTTAAGGACTTAACTCTTACTCTGGCATAATAGCTAATGTCTTAAACTCGTACTCTGGCCAACTGGTTAAGGTCTTAACTCTTACTCTATCCTACTGGTTAAGGTCTTAACTCTTACTCTGGCATAATAGCTAAGGTCTTAAACTCGTACTCTGGCCTACTGGTTAAGGTCTTAACTCTTACTCTGGCCTAATAGCTAAGGTCTTAGACTCGTACTATGGCCTACTGGTTAAGGTCTTAACTCTTACTCTGGCCTAATAGCTAAGGTCTTAACACTTACTCTGGCCTAATAGCTAAGGTCTTAGACTTGTACTATGGACTCCAAGTTAAGGTCTTAACTCTTACTCTGGCCTAATAGCTAATGTCTTAACTCTTACTCTGGCCTACTGGTTAAGGTCTTAACTCTTACTCTTGTCTAATAGCTAAGGTCTTAACTCTTACTCTGGCCTACTGGTTAAGGTCTTAACTCTTACTCTGGCCTACTGGTTAAGGTCTTAACTCTTACTCTGGCCTAATAGCTAAGGTCTTAGACTTGTACTCTGGCCTACTGGTTAAGGTCTTAACTCTTACTCTGGCCTAATAGCTAAGGTCTTAACTCTTACTCTGGTCCAATAGCTAAGGTCTTAGTCTCGTACTCTGGCCTAATGGTTAAGGTCTTAACTCTTACTCTGGCCTACTGGTTAAGGTCTCAACTCTTACTCTGGCCCACTGGTTAAGGTCTTAACTCTTACTCTGGCCTAATAGCTAAGGTCTTAACTCTAACTCTGGCATACTGGTAAAGGTCTTAACTCTAACTCTGGCCTACTGGTTAAGGTCTTAACTCTTACTCTGGCCTAATAGCTAAGGTCTTAGACTCGTACTCTGGCCTAATGGTTCAGGTCTTAACTCTTACTCTGGCCTAATGGTTAAGGACTTAACTCTTAATCTGGCATAATAGCTAATGTCTTAAACTCGTACTCTGGCCAACTGGTTAAGGTCTTAACTCTTACTCTATCCTACTGGTTAAGGTCTTAACTCTTACTCTGGCATAATAGCTAAGGTCTTAAACTCGTACTCTGGCCTACTGGTTAAGGTCTTAACTCTTACTCTGGCCTAATAGCTAAGGTCTTAGACTCGTACTATGGCCTACTGGTTAAGGGCTTAACTCTTACTCTGGCCTAATAGCTAAGGTCTTAACACTTACTCTGGCCTAATAGCTAAGGTCTTAGACTTGTACTATGGACTCCAAGTTAAGGTCTTAACTCTTACTCTGGCCTAATAGCTAATGTCTTAACTCTTACTCTGGCCTACTGGTTAAGGTCTTAACTCTTACTCTTGTCTAATAGCTAAGGTCTTAACTCTTACTCTGGCCTACTGGTTAAGGTCTTAACTCTTACTCTGGCCTACTGGTTAAGGTCTTAACTCTTACTCTGGCCTAATAGCTAAGGTCTTAGACTTGTACTCTGGCCTACTGGTTAAGGTCTTAACTCTTACTCTGGCCTAATAGCTAAGGTCTTAACTCTTACTCTGGTCCAATAGCTAAGGTCTTAGTCTCGTACTCTGGCCTAATGGTTAAGGTCTTAACTCTTACTCTGGCCTACTGGTTAAGGTCTTAACTCTTACTCTGGCCCACTGGTTAAGGTCTTAACTCTTACTCTGGCCTAATAGCTAAGGTCTTAACTCTAACTCTGGCATACTGGTAAAGTTTTTTACTCTAACTCTGGCCTACTGGTTAAGGTCTTAACTCTTACTCTGGCCTAATAGCTAAGGTCTTAGACTCGTACTCTGGCCTAATGGTTCAGGTCTTAACTCTTACTCTGGCCTAATGGTTAAGGACTTAACTCTTACTCTGGCATAATAGCTAATGTCTTAAACTCGTACTCTGGCCAACTGGTTAAGGTCTTAACTCTTACTCTATCCTACTGGTTAAGGTCTTAACTCTTACTCTGGCCTACTGGTTAAGGTCTTAACTCTTACTCTGGCCTAATAGCTAAGGTCTTAGACTCGTACTATGGCCTACTGGTTAAGGTCTTAACTCTCACTCTGGCCTAATAGCTAAGGTCTTAACACTTACTCTGGCCTAATAGCTAAGGTCTTAGACTCGTACTATGGCCTCCAAGTTAAGGTCTTAACACTTACTCTGGCCTAATAGCTAAGGTCTTGACTCTTACTCTGGCCTACTGGTTAAGGTCTTAACTCTTACTCTGGCCTAATAGCTAAGGTCTTAACTCTTACTCTGGCCTACTGGTTAAGGTCTTAACTCTTACTCTGGCCTACTGGTTAAGGTCTTAACTCTTACTCTGGCCTAATAGCTAAGGTCTTAGACTTGTACTCTGGCCTAATAGCTAAGGTCTTAGACTCGTACTCTGGCCTAATGGTTAAGGTCTTAACTCTTACTCTGGCCTAATAGCTAAGGTCTTAGACTCGTACTCTGTCCTACTTGTTAAGGTCTTAACTCTTACTCTGGCTTAATAGCTAAGGTCTTAGACTCGTACTCTGGCCTACTTGTTAAGGTCTTAACTCTTACTCTGGCTTAATAGCTAAGGTCTTAGACTCGTACTCTGGCCTAATGGTTAAGGTCTTAACTCTTACTCTGGCCTAATAGCTAAGGTCTTAGACTCGTACTCTGGCCTAATGGTTAAGGTCTTAACTCTTACTCTGGCCTACTGGTTAAGGTCTTAACTCTTACTCTGGCCTAATAGCTAAGGTCTTAACTCGTACTCTGGCCTAATAGCTAAGGTCTTAACTCTCACTCTGGCATACTGGTTAAGGTCTTAACTCTTACTCTGGCCTAATAGCTAAGGTCTTACACTCGTACTTTGGCCTACAGGTTAAGGTCTTAGACTCGTACTCTGGCCTACTGGTTAAGGTCTTAACTCTTACTCTGGCCTACTTGTTAAGGTCTTAACTCTTACTCTGGCCCACTGGTTAAGGTCTTAACTCTTACTCTGGCCTAATAGCTAAGGTCTTAACTCTAACTCTGGCATACTGGTAAAGGTCTTAACTCTAACTCTGGCCTACTGGTTAAGGTCTTAACTCTTACTCTGGCCTAATAGCTAAGGTCTTAGACTCGTACTCTGGCCTAATGGTTCAGGTCTTAAATCTTACTCTGGACTAATAGCTAAGGTCTGAGACTCGTACTCTGGCCTAATGGCTAAGGTCTTAACTCCTACTCTGGCCTACTGGTTAAGGTCTTAACTCTTACTCTGGCCTAATAGCTAAGGTCTTAACTCGTACTCTGGTCTAATAGATCAGGTCTTACCTCATACTCTGGCCTACTGGTTATGGTCTTAACTCTTACTCTGGCCTAATAGCTAAGGTCTTAGACTCATACTCTGGCCTACTGGTTAAAGTCTTAACTCTTATTCTGGCCTACTGGTTAAGTTCTTATCTCTAACCCTGGCCTAATAGCTAAGGTCTTAACTCTTACTCTGGCCTAATGGTTAAGGGCTTAACTCTTACTCTGGCATAATAGCTAAGGTCTTAAATCTTACTCTGGCCTACTGGTTAAGGTCTTATCTCTAACCCTGGACTAATAGCTAAGGTCTTAACTCTTACTCTGGCCTAATAGCTAAGGCCTTAGACTCGTGCTATGGCCTACAGGTTAAGGTCTTAACTCTAACTCTGGCCTAATGGTTAAGGTCTTAACTCTTACTCTGGCATAATAGCTAAGGTCTTAAACTCGTACTCTGGCCTACTGGTTAAGGTCTTAACTCTTACTCTATCCTACTGGTTAAGGTTTTAACTCTTACTCTGGCCTACTGGTTAAGGTCTTAACTCTTACTCTGGCCTAATAGCTAAGGTCTTAGACTCGTACTATGGCCTACAGGTTAGGGTCTTAACTCTTACTCTGGCCTAATGGTTAAGGTCTTAACTCTTACTCTGGCATAATAGCTAAGGTCTTAAACTCGTACTCTGGCCTACTGGTTAAGGTCTTAACTCTTACTCTGGCCTAATAGCTTAGGTCTTAGACTCGTACTATGGCCTACTGGTTAAGGTCTTAACTCTTACTCTGGCCTAATAGCTAAGGTCTTAACACTTACTCTGGCCTAATAGCTAAGGTCTTAGACTCGTACTCTGGCCTACTGGTTAAGGTCTTAACTCTTACTCTGGCCTAATAGCTAAGGTCTTAGACTCGTACTCTGGCCTAATGGTTAAGGTCTTAACTCTTACTATGGCCTAATAGCTAAGGTCTTAACTCGTACTCTGGTCTAATAGATCAGGTCTTACCTCTTACTCTGGCCTACTGGTTATGGTCTTAACTCTTACTCTGGCCTAATAGCTAAGGTCTTAGACTCATACTCTGGCCTACTGGTTAAAGTCTTAACTCTCTTTCCTGGCCTACTGGTTAAGGTCTTATCTCTAACCCTGGCCTAATAGCTAAGGTCTTAACTCTTACTCTGGCCTAATAGCTAAGGTCTTAGACTCGTACTATGGCCTACAGGTTAAGGTCTTAACTCTTACTCTGGCCTAATGGTTAAGGTCTTAACTCTTACTCTGGCATAATAGCTAAGGTCTGAAACTCGTACTCTGGCCTACTGGTTGAGGTCTTAACTCTTACTTTATCCTACTGGTTAAGGTCTTATCTCTTACTCTGGCCTACTGGTTAAGGTCTTAACTCTTACTCCAGCCTAATAGCTAAGGTCTTAGACTCGTAATATGGCCTACTGGTTAAGGTCTTAACTCTTACTCTGGCCTAATAGCAAATGTCTTAACACTTACTCTGGCCTAATAGCTAAGGTCTTAGACTCGTACTATGGCCTCCAAGTTAAGGTCTTAACTCTTACTCTGGCCTAATAGCTAAGGTCTTAGACTCGTACTATGGCCTACTGGTTAAGGTCTTAACTCTTACTCTGGCCTAATAGCTAAGGTCTTAACACTTACTCTGGCCTAATAGCTAAGGTCTTATACTTGTTCTTTGGCCTAAAGGCTAAGGTCTTAACTCTTACTCTGGCCTAATAGCTAAGGTCTTAACTCTTACTCTGGCCTACTGGTTAAGGTCTTAACTCTTACTCTTGCCTAATAGCTAAGGTCTTAACTCTTACTCTGGCCTACTGGTTAAGGTCTTAACTCTTACTCTGGCCTAATAGCTAAGGTCTTAGACTTGTACTCTGGCCTACTGGTTAAGGTCTTAACTCTTACTCTGGCCTAATAGCTAAGGTCTTAACTCTTACTCTGGCCCAATAGCTAAGGTCTTAGTCTCGTACTCTGGCCTAATGGTTAAGGTCTTAACTCTTACTCTGGCCTACTGGTTAAGGTCTTAACTCTTACTCTGGCCCACTGGTTAAGGTCTTAACTCTTACTCTGGCCTAATAGCTAAGGTCTTAACTCTAACTCTGGCATACTGGTAAAGGTCTTAACTCTAACTCTGGCCTACTGGTTAAGGTCTTAACCCTTACTCTGGCCTAATAGCTAAGGTATTAGACTCGTACTCTGGCCTAATGGTTCAGGTCTTAAATCTTACTCTGGACTAATAGCTAAGGTCTGAGACTCGTACTCTGGCCTAATGGCTAAGGTCTTAACTCCTACTCTGGCCTACTGGTTAAGGTCTTAACTCTTACTCTGGCCTAATAGCTAAGGTCTTAACTCATACTCTGGTCTAATAGATCAGGTCTTACCTCTTACTCTGGCCTACTGGTTATGGTCTTAACTCTTACTCTGGCCTAATAGCTAAGGTCTTAGACTCATACTCTGGCCTACTGGTTAAAGTCTTAACTCTTATTCTGGCCTACTGGTTAAGGTCTTATCTCTAACCCTGGCCTAATAGATAAGGTCTTAACTCTTACTCTGGCCTAATAGCTAAGGTCTTAGACTCGTACTATGGCCTACAGGTTAAGGTCTTAACTCTTACTCTGGCCTAATGGTTAAGGTCTTAACTCTTACTCTGGCCTACTGGTTAAGGTCTTAACTCTTGCTCTGGCCTAATAGCTAAGGTCTTAGACTCGTAATATGGCCTACTGGTTAAGGTCTTAACTCTTACTCTGGCCTAATAGCGAATGTTTTAACACTTACTCTGGCCTAATAGCTAAGGTCTTAGACTCGTACTATGGCCTCCAAGTTAAGGTCTTAACTCTTACTCTGGCCTAATAGCTAAGGTCTTAGACTCGTACCATGGCCTACAGGTTAAGGTCTTAACTCTTACTCTGGCCTAATGGTTAAGGTCTTAACTCTTACTCTGGCATAATAGCTAAGGTCTTAAACTCGTACTCTGGCCTACTGGTTAAGGTCTTAACTCTTACTCTGGCCTAATACCTAAGGTCTTAGACTCGTGCTATGGCCTACTGGTTAAGGTCTTAACTCTTACTCTGGCCTAATAGCTAAGGTCTTAACACTTACTCTGGCCTAATAGCTAAGGTCTTAGACTTGTACTATGGCCTCCAAGTTAAGGTCTTAACTCTTACTCTGGCCTAATAGCTAATGTCTTAACTCTTACTCTGGCCTACTGGTTAAGGTCTTAATTCTTACTCTGGCCTAATAGCTAAGGTCTTAACTCTTACTCTGGCCTACTGGTTAAGGTCTTAACTTTTACTCTGGCCTACTGGTTAAGGTCTTAACTCTTACTCTGCCCTAATAGCTAAGGTCTTAGACTTGTACTCTGGCCTACTGGTTAAGGTCTTAACTCTTACTCTGGCCTAATAGCTAAGGTCTTAACTCTTACTCTGGCCCAATAGCTAAGGTCTTAGTCTCATACTCTGGCCTAATGGTTAAGGTCTTAACTCTTACTCTGGCCTACTGGTTAAGGTCTTAACTCTTACTCTGGCCCACTGGTTAAGGTCTTAACTCTTACTCTGGCCTAATAGCTAAGGTCTTAACTCTAACTCTGGCATATTGGTTAAGGTCTTAACTCTAACTCTGGCCTACTGATTAAGGTCTTAACTCTTACTCTGGCCTAATAGATAAGGTCTTAGACTCGTACTCTGGCCTAATGGTTCAGGTCTTAAATCTTACTCTGGCCTAATAGCTAAGGTCTTAGACTCGTTCTCTGGCCTAATGGCTAATGTCGTAACTCTTACTCTGGCCTACTGGTTAAGGTCTTAACTCTTACTCTGGCCTAATAGCTAAGGTCTTAACTCGTACTCTGGTCTAATAGATCAGGTCTTACCTCTTACTCTGGCCTACTGGTTATGGTCTTAACTCTTACTCTGGCCTAATAGCTAAGGTCTTAGACTCATACTCTGGCCTACTGGTTAAAGTCTTAACTCTTACTCTGGCCTACTGGTTAAGGTCTTATCTCTAACCCTGGCCTAATAGCTAAGCTCTTAACTCTTACTTTGGCTCAATAGCTAAGGTCTTAGACTCATACTATGGCCTACAAGTTAAGGTCTTAACTCTTACTCTGGCCTAATGGTTAAGGTATTAACTCTTACTCTGGCCTAATAGCTAAGGTCTTAGACTCGTACCATGGCCTACAGGTTAAGGTCTTAACTCTTACTCTGGCCTAATGGTTAAGGTCTTAACTCTTACTCTGGCATAATAGCTAAGGTCTAAAACTCGTACTCTGGCCTACTGGTTAAGGTCTTAACTCTTACTCTGGCCTAATAGCTAAGGTCTTAGACTCGTACTATGGCCTACTGGTTAAGGTCTTAACTCTTACTCTGGCCTAATAGCTAAGGTCTTAACACTTACTCTGGCCTAATAGCTAAGGTCTTAGACTTGTACTATGGCCTCCAAGTTAAGGTCTTAACTCTTACTCTGGCCTAATAGCTAATGTCTTAACTCTTACTCTGGCCTACTGGTTAAGGTCTTAACTCTTACTCTTGCATAATAGCTAAGGTCTTAACTCTTACTCTGGCCTACTGGTTAAGGTCTTAACTCTTACTCTGGCCTACTGGTTAAGGTCTTAACTCTTACTCTGGCCTAATAGCTAAGGTCTTAGACTTGTACTCTGGCCTACTGGTTAAGGTCTTAACTCTTACTCTGGCCTAATAGCTGAGGTCTTCACACTTACTCTGGCCTAATAGCTAAGGTCTTAGACTTGTACTATGGCCTCCAAGTTAAGGTCTTAACTCTTACTCTGGCCTAATAGCTAATGTCTTAACTCTTACTCTGGCCTACTGGTTAAGGTCTTAACTCTTACTCTTGCATAATAGCTAAGGTCTTAACTCTTACTCTGGCCTACTGGTTAAGGTCTTAACTCTTACTCTGGCCTACTGGTTAAGGTCTTAACTCTTACTCTGGCCTAATAGCTAAGGTCTTAGACTTGTACTCTGGCCTACTGGTTAAGGTCTTAACTCTTACTCTGGCCTAATAGCTAAGGTCTTCACACTTACTCTGGCCTAATAGCTAAGGTCTTAGACTTGTACTATGGCCTCCAAGTTAAGGTCTTAACTCTTACTCTGGCCTAATAGCTAATGTCTTAACTCTTACTCTGGCCTACTGGTTAAGGTCTTAACTCTTACTCTTGCCTAATAGCTAAGGTCTTAACTCTTACTCTGGCCTACTGGTTAAGGTCTTAACTCTTACTCTGGCCTACTGGTTAAGGTCTTAACTCTTACTCTGGCCTAATAGCTAAGGTCTTAGACTCGTACTATGGCCTCCAAGTTAAGGTCTTAACTCTTACTCTGGCCTAATAGCTAAGGTCTTAGACTCGTACCATGGCCTCCAGGTTAAGGTCTTAACTCTTACTCTGGCCTAATGGTTAAGGTCTTAACTCTTACTCTGGCATAATAGCTAAGGTCTTAAACTCATACTCTGGCCTACTGGTTAAGGTCTTAACTCTTACTCTGGCCTAATAGCTAAGGTCTTAGACTCGTACTATGGCCTACTGGTTAAGGTCTTAACTCTTACTCTGGCCTAATAGCTAAGGTCTTAACACTTACTCTGGCCTAATAGTTAAGGTCTTAGACTTGTACTATGGCCTCCAAGTTAAGGTCTTAACTCTTACTCTGGCCTAATAGCTAATGTCTTAACTCTTACTCTGGCCTACTGGTTAAGGTCTTAACTCTTACTCTTGCCTAATAGCTAATGTCTTAACTCTTACTCTGGCCTACTGGTTAAGGTCTCAACTCTTACTCTGGCCTACTGGTTAAGGTCTTAACTCTTACTCTGGCCTAATAGCCAAGGTCTTAGACTTGTACTCTGGCCTACTGGTTAAGGTCTTAACTCTTACTCTGGCCTAATAGCTAAGGTCTTAACTCTTACTCTGGCCCAATAGCTAAGGTCTTAGTCTCGTACTCTGGCCTAATGGTTAAGGTCTTAACTCTTACTCTGGCCTACTGGTTAAGGTCTTAACTCTTACTCTGGCCCACTGGTTAAGGTCTTAACTCTTACTCTGGCCTAATAGCTAAGGTCTTAACTCTAACTATGGCATACTGGTAAAGGTCTTAACTCTTACTCTGGCCTAATAGCTAAGGTCTTAGACTCATACTCTGGCCTAATGGTTCAGGTCTTAAATCTTACTCTGGACTAATAGCTAAGGTCTGAGACTCGTACTCTGGCCTAATGGCTAAGGTCTTAACTCTTACTCTGGCCTACTGGTTAAGGTCTTAACTCTTAGTCTGGCCTAATAGCTAAGGTCTTAACTCGTACTCTGGTCTAATAGATCAGGTCTTACCTCTTACTCTGGCCTACTGGTTATGGTCTTAACTCTTACTCTGGCCTAATAGCTAAGGTCTTAGACTCATACTCTGGCCTACTGGTTAAAGTCTTAACTCTTATTCTGGCCTACTGGTTAAGGTCTTATCTCTAACCCTGGCCTAATAGCTAAGGTCTTAACTCTTACTCTGGCCTAATAGCTAAGGTCTTAGACTCGTACTATGGCCTACAGGTTAAGGTCTTAACTCTTCCTCTGGCCTAATGGTTAAGGTCTTAACTCTTACTCTGGCATAATAGCTAAGGTCTGAAACTCGTACTCTGGCCTACTGGTTAAGGTCTTAAATCTTACTTTATCCTACTGGTTAACCCCTTCGATGCTGCGCAGATTCCGCCGCTGTGCTGACGGAATCTTGCGCGGGTGTGGTCATGACGGAATGGTTCCGTCATGAGCACAGCTCAACCGTGGGTCATGACGGAACCATTCCGTCATGAGCACCGAAGGGGTTAAGGTCTTAACTCTTACTCTGGCCTACTGGTTAAGGTCTTAACTCTTACTCTGGCCTAATAGCTAAGGTCTTAGACTCGTAATATGGCCTACTGGTTAAGGTCTTAACTCTTACTCTGGCCTAATAGCGAATGTCTTAACACTTACTCTGGCCTAATAGCTAAGGTCTTAGACTCGTACTATGGCCTCCAAGTTAAGGTCTTAACTCTTACTCTGGCCTAATAGCTAAGGTCTTAGACTCGTACCATGGCCTACAGGTTAAGGTCTTAACTCTTACTCTGGCCTAATGGTTAAGGTCTTAACTCTTACTCTGGCCTACTGGTTAAGGTATTAACTCTTACTCTAGCCTAATAGCTAAGGTCTTAGGCTCGTACTCTGGCCTAATGGTTAAGGTCTTAATTCTTACTCTGGCCTAATGGTTAAGGTCTTTATTCTTACTCTGGCCTAATAGCTAAGGTCTTAGACTCGTACTATGGCCTACAGGTTAAGGTCTTAACTCTTACTCTGGCCTACTAGTTAAGGTCTTAACTCTTACTCTGGCCTAATAGCTAAGGTCTTAGACTCGTACTATGGCCTCCAAGTTAAGGTCTTAACTCTTACTCTGGCCTAATAGCTAAGGTCTTAGACTCGTACTATGGCCTACTGGTTAAGGTCTTAACTCTTACTCTGGCCTAATAGCTAAGGTCTTAACACTTACTCTGGCCTAATAGCTAAGGTCTTAGACTTGTACTATGGCCTCCAAGTTAAGGTCTTAACTCTTACTCTGGCCTAATAGCTAATGTCTAAACTCTTACTCTAGCCTACTGGTTAAGGTCTTAACTCTTACTCTTGCCTAATAGCTAAGGTCTTAACTCTTACTCTGGCCTACTAGTTAAGGTCTTAACTCTTACTCTGGCCCACTGGTTAAGGTCTTAACTCTTACTCTGGCCTAATAGCTAAGGTCTTAACTCTAACTCTGGAATACTGGTAAAGGTCTTAACTCTAACTCTGGCCTACTGGTTAAGGTCTTAACTCTTTCTCTGGCCCACTGGTTAAGGTCTTAACTCTTACTCTGGCCTAATAGCTAAGGTCTTAACTCTAACTCTGGCATACTGGTAAAGGTCTTAACTCTAACTCTGGCCTACTGGTTAAGGTCTTAACTCTTACTCTAGCCTAATAGCTAAGGTCTTAGACTCGTACTCTGGCCTAATGGTTCAGGTCTTAAATCTTACTCTGGCCTAATAGCTAAGGTCTTAGACTCGTACTCTGGCCTAATGGCTAAGGTCTTAACTCTTACTCTGGCCTACTGGTTAAGGTCTTAACTCTTACTCTGGCCTAATAGCTAAGGTCTTAACTCGTACTCTGGTCTAATAGATCAGGTCTTACCTCTTACTCTGGCCTACTAGTTATGGTCTTAACTCTTCCTCTGGCCTAATAGCTAAGGTCTTAGACTCATACCCTGGCCTACTGGTTAAAGTATTAACTCTTATTCTGGCCTACTGGTTAAGGTCTTATCTCTAACCCTGGCCTAATAGCTAAGGTCTTAACTTTTACTCTGGCCTAATAGCTAAGGTCTTAGACTCGTACTATGGCCTACAGGTTAAGGTCTTAACTCTTACTCTGGCCTAATGGTTAAGGTCTTAACTGTTACTCTGGCATAATAGCTAAGGTCTGAAACTCATACTCTGGCCTACTGGTTAAGGTCTTAACTCTTACTTTATCCTACTGGTTAAGGTCTTAACTCTTACTCTGGCCTACTGGTTAAGGTCTTAACTCTTACTCTGGCCTAATAGCTAAGGTCTTAGACTCATAATATGGCCTACTGGTTAAGGTCTTAACTCTTACTCTGGCCTAATAGCGAATGTCTTAACACTTACTCTGGCCTAATAGCTAAGGTCTTAGACTCGTACTATGGCCTCCAAGTTAAGGTCTTAACTCTTACTCTGGCCTAATAGCTAAGGTCTTAGACTCGTACCATGGCCTACAGGTTAAGGTCTTAACTCTTACTCTGCCCTAATGGTTAAGGTCTTAACTCTTACTCTGGCATACTAGCTAAGGTCTTAAACTCGTACTCTGGCCTACTGGTTAAGGTCTTAACTCTTACTCTGGCCTAATAGCTAAGGTCTTAGACTCGTACTATGGCCTACTGGTTAAGGTCTTAACTCTTACTCTGGCCTAATAGCTAAGGTCTTAACACTTACTCTGGCCTAATAGCTAAGGTCTTAGACTTGTACTATGGCCTCCATGTTAAGGTCTTAACTCTTACTCTGGCCTAATAGCTAATGTCTTAACTCTTACTCTGGCCTACTGGTTAAAGTCTTAACTCTTACTCTGGCCTAATAGCTAAGGTCTTAACTCTTACTCTGGCCTACTGGTTAAGGTCTTAACTCTTACGCTGGCCTACTGGTTAAGGTCTTAACTCTTACTCTGCCCTAATAGCTAAGGTCTTAGACTTGTACTCTGGCCTACTGGTTAAGGTCTTAACTCTTACTCTGGCCTAATAGCTAAGGTCTTAACTCTTACTCTGGCCAAATAGCTAAGGTCTTAACTCTTACTCTGGCCTAATAGCTAAGGTCTTAGACTCATACTATGGCCTCCAAGTTAAGGTCTTAACTCTTACTCTGGCCTAATAGCTAAGGTCTTAGACTCGTACTATGGCCTACTGGTTAAGGTCTTAACTCTTACTCTGGCCTAATAGCTAAGGTCTTAACACTTACTCTGGCCTAATAGCTAAGGTCTTAGACTTGTACTATGGCCTCCAAGTTAAGGTCTTAACTCTTACTCTGGCCTAATAGCTAATGTCTTAACTCTTACTCTGGCCTACAGGTTAAGGTCTTAACTCTTACTCTTGCCTAATAGCTAAGGTCTTAACTCTTACTCTGGCCTACTATTTAAGGTCTTAACTCTTACTCTGGCCTACTGGTTAAGGTCTTAACTCTTACTCTGGCCTAATAGCTAAGGTCTTAACTCTTACTCTGGCCCAATAGCTAAGGTCTTAGTCTCGTACTCTGGCCTAATGGTTAAGGTCTTAACTCTTACTCTGGCCTACTGGTTAAGGTCTTAACTCTTACTCTGGCCCACTGGTTAAGGTCTTAACTCTTACTCTGGCCTAATAGCTAATGTCTTAACTCTTACTCTGGCCTACTGGTTAAGGTCTTAACTCTTACTCTTGCATAATAGCTAAGGTCTTAACTCTTACTCTGGCCTACTGGTTAAGGTCTTAACTCTTACTCTGGCCTACTGGTTAAGGTCTTAACTCTTACTCTGGCCTAATAGCTAAGGTCTTAGACTTGTACTCTGGCCTACTGGTTAAGGTCTTAACTCTTACTCTGGCCTAATAGCTGAGGTCTTCACACTTACTCTGGCCTAATAGCTAAGGTCTTAGACTTGTACTATGGCCTCCAAGTTAAGGTCTTAACTCTTACTCTGGCCTAATAGCTAATGTCTTAACTCTTACTCTGGCCTACTGGTTAAGGTCTTAACTCTTACTCTTGCATAATAGCTAAGGTCTTAACTCTTACTCTGGCCTACTGGTTAAGGTCTTAACTCTTACTCTGGCCTACTGGTTAAGGTCTTAACTCTTACTCTGGCCTAATAGCTAAGGTCTTAGACTTGTACTCTGGCCTACTGGTTAAGGTCTTAACTCTTACTCTGGCCTAATAGCTAAGGTCTTCACACTTACTCTGGCCTAATAGCTAAGGTCTTAGACTTGTACTATGGCCTCCAAGTTAAGGTCTTAACTCTTACTCTGGCCTAATAGCTAATGTCTTAACTCTTACTCTGGCCTACTGGTTAAGGTCTTAACTCTTACTCTTGCCTAATAGCTAAGGTCTTAACTCTTACTCTGGCCTACTGGTTAAGGTCTTAACTCTTACTCTGGCCTACTGGTTAAGGTCTTAACTCTTACTCTGGCCTAATAGCTAAGGTCTTAGACTCGTACTATGGCCTCCAAGTTAAGGTCTTAACTCTTACTCTGGCCTAATAGCTAAGGTCTTAGACTCGTACCATGGCCTCCAGGTTAAGGTCTTAACTCTTACTCTGGCCTAATGGTTAAGGTCTTAACTCTTACTCTGGCATAATAGCTAAGGTCTTAAACTCATACTCTGGCCTACTGGTTAAGGTCTTAACTCTTACTCTGGCCTAATAGCTAAGGTCTTAGACTCGTACTATGGCCTACTGGTTAAGGTCTTAACTCTTACTCTGGCCTAATAGCTAAGGTCTTAACACTTACTCTGGCCTAATAGTTAAGGTCTTAGACTTGTACTATGGCCTCCAAGTTAAGGTCTTAACTCTTACTCTGGCCTAATAGCTAATGTCTTAACTCTTACTCTGGCCTACTGGTTAAGGTCTTAACTCTTACTCTTGCCTAATAGCTAATGTCTTAACTCTTACTCTGGCCTACTGGTTAAGGTCTCAACTCTTACTCTGGCCTACTGGTTAAGGTCTTAACTCTTACTCTGGCCTAATAGCCAAGGTCTTAGACTTGTACTCTGGCCTACTGGTTAAGGTCTTAACTCTTACTCTGGCCTAATAGCTAAGGTCTTAACTCTTACTCTGGCCCAATAGCTAAGGTCTTAGTCTCGTACTCTGGCCTAATGGTTAAGGTCTTAACTCTTACTCTGGCCTACTGGTTAAGGTCTTAACTCTTACTCTGGCCCACTGGTTAAGGTCTTAACTCTTACTCTGGCCTAATAGCTAAGGTCTTAACTCTAACTATGGCATACTGGTAAAGGTCTTAACTCTTACTCTGGCCTAATAGCTAAGGTCTTAGACTCATACTCTGGCCTAATGGTTCAGGTCTTAAATCTTACTCTGGACTAATAGCTAAGGTCTGAGACTCGTACTCTGGCCTAATGGCTAAGGTCTTAACTCTTACTCTGGCCTACTGGTTAAGGTCTTAACTCTTAGTCTGGCCTAATAGCTAAGGTCTTAACTCGTACTCTGGTCTAATAGATCAGGTCTTACCTCTTACTCTGGCCTACTGGTTATGGTCTTAACTCTTACTCTGGCCTAATAGCTAAGGTCTTAGACTCATACTCTGGCCTACTGGTTAAAGTCTTAACTCTTATTCTGGCCTACTGGTTAAGGTCTTATCTCTAACCCTGGCCTAATAGCTAAGGTCTTAACTCTTACTCTGGCCTAATAGCTAAGGTCTTAGACTCGTACTATGGCCTACAGGTTAAGGTCTTAACTCTTCCTCTGGCCTAATGGTTAAGGTCTTAACTCTTACTCTGGCATAATAGCTAAGGTCTGAAACTCGTACTCTGGCCTACTGGTTAAGGTCTTAAATCTTACTTTATCCTACTGGTTAACCCCTTCGATGCTGCGCAGATTCCGCCGCTGTGCTGACGGAATCTTGCGCGGGTGTGGTCATGACGGAATGGTTCCGTCATGAGCACAGCTCAACCGTGGGTCATGACGGAACCATTCCGTCATGAGCACCGAAGGGGTTAAGGTCTTAACTCTTACTCTGGCCTACTGGTTAAGGTCTTAACTCTTACTCTGGCCTAATAGCTAAGGTCTTAGACTCGTAATATGGCCTACTGGTTAAGGTCTTAACTCTTACTCTGGCCTAATAGCGAATGTCTTAACACTTACTCTGGCCTAATAGCTAAGGTCTTAGACTCGTACTATGGCCTCCAAGTTAAGGTCTTAACTCTTACTCTGGCCTAATAGCTAAGGTCTTAGACTCGTACCATGGCCTACAGGTTAAGGTCTTAACTCTTACTCTGGCCTAATGGTTAAGGTCTTAACTCTTACTCTGGCCTACTGGTTAAGGTATTAACTCTTACTCTAGCCTAATAGCTAAGGTCTTAGGCTCGTACTCTGGCCTAATGGTTAAGGTCTTAATTCTTACTCTGGCCTAATGGTTAAGGTCTTTATTCTTACTCTGGCCTAATAGCTAAGGTCTTAGACTCGTACTATGGCCTACAGGTTAAGGTCTTAACTCTTACTCTGGCCTACTAGTTAAGGTCTTAACTCTTACTCTGGCCTAATAGCTAAGGTCTTAGACTCGTACTATGGCCTCCAAGTTAAGGTCTTAACTCTTACTCTGGCCTAATAGCTAAGGTCTTAGACTCGTACTATGGCCTACTGGTTAAGGTCTTAACTCTTACTCTGGCCTAATAGCTAAGGTCTTAACACTTACTCTGGCCTAATAGCTAAGGTCTTAGACTTGTACTATGGCCTCCAAGTTAAGGTCTTAACTCTTACTCTGGCCTAATAGCTAATGTCTAAACTCTTACTCTAGCCTACTGGTTAAGGTCTTAACTCTTACTCTTGCCTAATAGCTAAGGTCTTAACTCTTACTCTGGCCTACTAGTTAAGGTCTTAACTCTTACTCTGGCCCACTGGTTAAGGTCTTAACTCTTACTCTGGCCTAATAGCTAAGGTCTTAACTCTAACTCTGGAATACTGGTAAAGGTCTTAACTCTAACTCTGGCCTACTGGTTAAGGTCTTAACTCTTTCTCTGGCCCACTGGTTAAGGTCTTAACTCTTACTCTGGCCTAATAGCTAAGGTCTTAACTCTAACTCTGGCATACTGGTAAAGGTCTTAACTCTAACTCTGGCCTACTGGTTAAGGTCTTAACTCTTACTCTAGCCTAATAGCTAAGGTCTTAGACTCGTACTCTGGCCTAATGGTTCAGGTCTTAAATCTTACTCTGGCCTAATAGCTAAGGTCTTAGACTCGTACTCTGGCCTAATGGCTAAGGTCTTAACTCTTACTCTGGCCTACTGGTTAAGGTCTTAACTCTTACTCTGGCCTAATAGCTAAGGTCTTAACTCGTACTCTGGTCTAATAGATCAGGTCTTACCTCTTACTCTGGCCTACTAGTTATGGTCTTAACTCTTCCTCTGGCCTAATAGCTAAGGTCTTAGACTCATACCCTGGCCTACTGGTTAAAGTATTAACTCTTATTCTGGCCTACTGGTTAAGGTCTTATCTCTAACCCTGGCCTAATAGCTAAGGTCTTAACTTTTACTCTGGCCTAATAGCTAAGGTCTTAGACTCGTACTATGGCCTACAGGTTAAGGTCTTAACTCTTACTCTGGCCTAAGGGTTAAGGTCTTAACTGTTACTCTGGCATAATAGCTAAGGTCTGAAACTCATACTCTGGCCTACTGGTTAAGGTCTTAACTCTTACTTTATCCTACTGGTTAAGGTCTTAACTCTTACTCTGGCCTACTGGTTAAGGTCTTAACTCTTACTCTGGCCTAATAGCTAAGGTCTTAGACTCATAATATGGCCTACTGGTTAAGGTCTTAACTCTTACTCTGGCCTAATAGCGAATGTCTTAACACTTACTCTGGCCTAATAGCTAAGGTCTTAGACTCGTACTATGGCCTCCAAGTTAAGGTCTTAACTCTTACTCTGGCCTAATAGCTAAGGTCTTAGACTCGTACCATGGCCTACAGGTTAAGGTCTTAACTCTTACTCTGCCCTAATGGTTAAGGTCTTAACTCTTACTCTGGCATACTAGCTAAGGTCTTAAACTCGTACTCTGGCCTACTGGTTAAGGTCTTAACTCTTACTCTGGCCTAATAGCTAAGGTCTTAGACTCGTACTATGGCCTACTGGTTAAGGTCTTAACTCTTACTCTGGCCTAATAGCTAAGGTCTTAACACTTACTCTGGCCTAATAGCTAAGGTCTTAGACTTGTACTATGGCCTCCATGTTAAGGTCTTAACTCTTACTCTGGCCTAATAGCTAATGTCTTAACTCTTACTCTGGCCTACTGGTTAAAGTCTTAACTCTTACTCTGGCCTAATAGCTAAGGTCTTAACTCTTACTCTGGCCTACTGGTTAAGGTCTTAACTCTTACGCTGGCCTACTGGTTAAGGTCTTAACTCTTACTCTGCCCTAATAGCTAAGGTCTTAGACTTGTACTCTGGCCTACTGGTTAAGGTCTTAACTCTTACTCTGGCCTAATAGCTAAGGTCTTAACTCTTACTCTGGCCAAATAGCTAAGGTCTTAACTCTTACTCTGGCCTAATAGCTAAGGTCTTAGACTCATACTATGGCCTCCAAGTTAAGGTCTTAACTCTTACTCTGGCCTAATAGCTAAGGTCTTAGACTCGTACTATGGCCTACTGGTTAAGGTCTTAACTCTTACTCTGGCCTAATAGCTAAGGTCTTAACACTTACTCTGGCCTAATAGCTAAGGTCTTAGACTTGTACTATGGCCTCCAAGTTAAGGTCTTAACTCTTACTCTGGCCTAATAGCTAATGTCTTAACTCTTACTCTGGCCTACAGGTTAAGGTCTTAACTCTTACTCTTGCCTAATAGCTAAGGTCTTAACTCTTACTCTGGCCTACTATTTAAGGTCTTAACTCTTACTCTGGCCTACTGGTTAAGGTCTTAACTCTTACTCTGGCCTAATAGCTAAGGTCTTAACTCTTACTCTGGCCCAATAGCTAAGGTCTTAGTCTCGTACTCTGGCCTAATGGTTAAGGTCTTAACTCTTACTCTGGCCTACTGGTTAAGGTCTTAACTCTTACTCTGGCCCACTGGTTAAGGTCTTTACTCTTACTCTGGCCTAATAGCGAATGTCTTAACACTTACTCTGGCCTAATAGCTAAGGTCTTAGACTCGTACTATGGCCTCCAAGTTAAGGTCTTAACTCTTACTCTGGCCTAATAGCTAAGGTCTTAGACTCGTACCATGGCCTACAGGTTAAGGTCTTAACTCTTACTCTGCCCTAATGGTTAAGGTCTTAACTCTTACTCTGGCATAATAGCTAAGGTCTTAGACTCGTACTATGGCCTACTGGTTAAGGTCTTAACTCTTACTCTGGCCTAATAGCTAAGGTCTTAACACTTACTCTGGCCTAATAGCTAAGGTCTTAGACTTGTACTATGGCCTCCAAGTTAAGGTCTTAACTCTTACTCTGGCCTAATAGCTAATGTCTTAACTCTTACTCTGGCCTACAGGTTAAGGTCTTAACTCTTACTCTTGCCTAATAGCTAAGGTCTTAACTCTTACTCTGGCCTACTAGTTAAGGTCTTAACTCTTACTCTGGCCTACTGGTTAAGGTCTTAACTCTTACTCTGGCCTAATAGCTAAGGTCTTAACTCTTACTCTGGCCCAATAGCTAAGGTCTTAGTCTCGTACTGTGGCCTAATGGTTAAGGTCTTAACTCTTACTCTGGCCTACTGGTTAAGGTTTTAACTCTTACTCTGGCCCACTGGTTAAGGTCTTAACTCTTACTCTGGCCTAATAGCTAAGGTCTTAACTCTAACTCTGACATACTGGTAAAGGTCTTAACTCTTACTCTGGCCTAATAGCTAAGGTCTTAACTCGTACTCTGGTCTAATAGATCAGGTCTTACCTCTTACTCTGGCCTACTGGTTATGGTCTTAACTCTTACTCTGGCCTATTAGCTAATGTCTTAGACTCATACTCTGGCCTACTGGTTAAAGTCTTAACTCTTACTCTGGCCTACTGGTTAAGGTCTTATCTCTAACCCTGGCCTAATAGCTAAGGTCTTAACTCTTACTCTGGCCAAATAGCTAAGGTCTTAGACTCGTACTATGGCCTACAGGTTAAGGTCTTAACTCTTACTCTGGCCTAATGGTTAAGGTCTTAACTCTTACTCTGGCATAATAGCTAAGGTCTGAAACTCGTACTCTGGCCTACTGGTTAAGGTCTTAACTCTTACTTTATCCTACTGGTTAAGGTCTTAACTTTTACTCTGGCCTACTGGTTAAGGTCTTAACTCTTACTCTGGCCTAATAGCTAAGGTCTTAGACTTGTACTATGGCCTATTGGTTAAGGTCTTAACTCTTACTCTGGCCTAATAGCTAAGGTCTTAACACTTACTCTGGCCTAATAGCTAAGGTCTTAGACTCGTACTATGGCCTCCAAGTTAAGGTCTTAACTCTTACTCTGGCCTAAAAGCTAAGGTCTTAGACTCGTACCATTGCCTACAGGTTAAGGTCTTAACTCTTACTCTGGCCTAATGGTTAAGGTCTTAACTCTTACTCTGGCATAATAGCTAAGGTCTTAAACTCGTACTCTGGCCTACTGGTTTAGGTCTTAACTCTTACTCTGGCCTAATAGCTAAGGTCTTAGACTCGTACTATGGCCTACTGGTTAAGGTCTTAACTCTTACTCTGGCCTAATAGCTAAGGTCTTAACACTTACTCTGGCCTAATAGCTAAGGTCTTAGACTTGTACTATGGCCTCCAAGTTAAGGTCTTAAATCTTACTCTGTCCTAATAGCTAATGTCTTAACTCTTACTCTGGCCTACTGGTTAAGTCTTAACTCTTACTCTGGCCTAATAGCTAAGGTCTTAACTCTTACTCTGGCCTACTGGTTAAGGTCTTAACTCTTACTCTGGCCTACTGGTTAAGGTCCTAACTCTTACTCTGGCCTAATAGCTAAGGTCTTAGACTTGTACTCTGGCCTACTGGTTAAGGTCTTAACTCTTACTCTGGCCTAATAGCTAAGGTCTTAACTCTTACTCTGGCCCAATAGCTAAGGTCTTAGTCTCGTACTCTGGCCTAATGGTTAAGGTCCTAACTCTTACTCTGGCCTACTGGTTAAGGTCTTAACTCTTACTCTGGCCCACTGGTTAAGGACTTAACTCTTACTCTGGCCTAATAGCTAAGGTCTTAACTCTAACTCTGGCATATTGGTTAAGGTCTTAACTTTAACTCTGGCCTACTGGTTAAGGTTTTAACTCTTACTCTGGCCTAATACCTAAGGTCTTAGACTCGTACTCTGGCCTAATGGTTCAGGTCTTAAATCTTACTCTGGCCTAATAGCTAAGGTCTTAGACTCGTACTCTGGCCTAATGGCTAAGGTCTTAACTCTTACTCTGGCCTACTGGTTAAGGTCTTAACTCTTACTCTGGCCTAATAGCTAAGGTCTTAACTCGTACTCTGGTCTAATAGATCAGGTCTTACCTCTTACTCTGGCCTACTGGTTATGGTCTTAACTCTTACTCTGGTCTAATAGCTAAGGTCTTAGACTCATACTCTGGCCTACTGGTTAAGGTCTTATCTCTAACCCTGGCCTAATAGCTAAGGTCTTAACTCTTACTCTGGCATAATAGCTAAGGTCTTAAACTCGTACTCTGGCCCACTGGTTAAGGTCTTAACTCTTACACTATCCTACTAGTTAAGGTCTTAACTCTTACTCTGGCCTACTGGTTAAGGTCTTAACTCTTACTCTGGCCTAATAGCTAAGGTCTTAACACTTACTCTGGCCTAATAGCTAAGGTCTTAGACTCGTACTATGGCCTCCAAGTTAAGGTCTTAACTCTTACTCTGGCCTAATAGCTAAGGACTTAGACTCGTACTCTGGCCTAATGGTTAAGGTCTTAACTCTTACTCTGGCCTACTGGTTAAGGTCTTAACTCTTACTCTGGCCTAATAGCTAAGGTCTTAGACTCGTACTATGGCCTACAGGTTAAGGTCTTAACTCTTACTCTGGCCTAATGGTTAAGGTCTTAACTCTTACTCTGGCATAATAGCTAAGGTCTTAAACTCGTACTCTGGACTACTGGTTAAGGTCTTAACTCTTACTCTGGCCTAATAGCTTAGGTCTTAGACTCGTACTATGGCCTACTGGTTAAGGTCTTAACTCTTACTCTGGCCTAATAGCTAAGGTCTTAACACTTACTCTGTCCTAATAGCTAAGGTCTTAGACTTGTACTATGGCCTCCAAGTTAAGGTCTTAACTCTTACTCTGGCCTAATAGCTAATGTCTTAACTCTTACTCTGGCCTATTGGTTAAGGTCTTAACTCTTACTCTTGCCTAATAGCTAAGGTCTTAACTCTTACTCTGGCCTACTGGTTAAGGTCTTAACTCTTACTCTGGCCTACTGGTTAAGGTCTTAACTCTTACTCTGGCCTAATAGCTAAGGTCTTAGACTTGTACTCTGGCCTACTGGTTAAGGTCTTAACTCTTACTCTGGCCTAATAGCTAAGGTCTTAACTCTTACTCTGGCCCAATAGCTAACGTCTTAGTCTCGTACTCTGGCCTAATATTTAAGGTCTTAACTCTTACTCTGGCCTACTGGTTAAGGTCTTAACTCTTACTCTGGCCCACTGGTTAAGGTCTTAACTCTTACTCTGGCCTAATAGCTAAGGTCTTAACTCTAACTCTGGCATACTGGTAAAGGTCGTAACTCTAACTCTGGCCTACTGGTTAAGGTCTTAACTCTTACTCTGGCCTAATAGCTAAGGTCTTAGACTCGTACTCTGGCATAATGGTTCAGGTCTTAAATCTTACTCTGGCCTAATAGCTAAGGTCTTAGACTCGTTCTCTGGCCTAATGGCTAAGGTCTTAACTCTTACTCTGGCCTACTGGTTAAGGTCTTAACTCTTACTCTGGCCTAATAGCTAAGGTCTTAACTCGTACTCTGGTCTAATAGATCAGGTCTTACCTCTTACTCTGGCCTACTGGTTATGGTCTTAAACTCTTACTCTGGCCTAATAGCTAAGGTCTTAGACTCATACTCTGGCCTACTGGTTAAAGTCTTAACTCTTACTCTGGCCTACTGGTTAAGGTCTTATCTCTAACCCTGGCCTAATAGCTAAGGTCTTAACTCTTACTCTGGCCTAATAGCTAAGGTCTTAGACTCGTACTACGGCCTACAGGTTAAGGTCTTAACTCTTACTCTGGCCTAATGGTTAAGGTCTTAACTCTTACTCTGGCATAATAGCTAAGGTCTGAAACTCGTACTCTGGCCTACTGGTTAAGGTCTTAACTCTTATTTTATCCTACTGGTTAAGGTCTTAACTCTTACTCTGGCCTACTGGTTAAGGTCTTAACTCTTACTCTGGCCTAATAGCTAAGGTCTTAGACTCGTACTGTGGCCTACTGGTTATGGTCTTAACTCTTACTCTGGCCTAATAGCGAAGGTCTTAACACTTACTCTGGCCTAATAGCTAAGGTCTTAGACTCGTACTATGGCCTCCAAGTTAAGGTCTTAACTCTTACTCTGGCCTAATAGCTAAGGTCTTAGACTCGTACCATGGCCTACAGGTTAAGGTCTTAACTCTTACTCTGGCCTAATGGTTAAGGTCTTAACTCTTACTCTGGCATAATAGCTAAGGTCTTAAACTCGTACTCTGACCTACTGGTTAAGGTCTTAACTCTTACTCTGGCCTAATAGCGAAGGTCTTAGACTCGTACTATGGCCTACTGGTTAAGGTCTTAACTCTTACTCTGGCCTAATAGCTAAGGTCTTAACACTTACTCGGGCCTAATAGCTAAGGTCTTAGACTTGTACTATGGCCTCCAAGTTAAGGTCTTAACTCTTACTCTGGCCAAATAGCTAATGTCTTAACTCTTACTCTGGCCTACTGGTTAAGGTCTTAACTCTTACTCTGGCCTAATAGCTAAGGTCTTAACTCTTACTCTGGCCTACTGGTTAAGGTCTTAACTCTTACTCTGGCCTACTGGTTAAGGTCTTAACTCTTACTCTGGCCTAATAGCTAAGGTCTTAGACTTGTACTCTGGCCTACTGGTTAAGGTCTTAACTCTTACTCTGGCCTACTGGTTAAGGTCTTAACTCTTACTCTGGCCCACTGGTTAAGGTCTTAACTCTTACTCTGGCTTAATAGCTAAGGTCTTAACTCTAACTCTGGCATATTGGTTAAGGTCTTAACTCTAACTCTGGCCTACTGGTTAAGGTCTTAACTCTTACTCTTTCCTAATAGCTAAGGTCTTAGACTCGTACTCTGGCCTAATGGTTCAGGTCTTAAATCTTACTCTGGCCTAATAGCTAAGGTCTTAGACTCGTACTCTGGCCTAATGGCTAAGGTCTTAACTCTTACTCTGGCCTACTGGTTAAGGTCTTAACTCTTACTCTGGCCTAATAGCTAAGGTCTTAACTCGTACTCTGGTCTAATAGATCAGGTCTTACCTCTTGCTCTGGCTTACTGGTTATGGTCTTAACTCTTACTCTGGCCTAATAGCTAAGGTCTTAGACTCATACTCTGCCTACTGGTTAAAGTCTTAACTCTTACTCTGGCCTACTGGTTAACGTCTTATCTCTAACCCTGGCCTAATAGCTAAGGTCTTAGCTCTTACTCTGGCCTAATAGCTAAGGTCTTAGACTCGTACTATGGCCTCCAAGTTAAGGTCTTAACTCTTACTCTGGCCTAATGGTTAAGGTCTTAACTCTAACTCTGGCCTAATAGCTAAGGTCTTAGACTCGTACTATGGCCTCCAAGTTAAGGTCTTAACTCTTACTCTGGCCTACTGGTTAAGGTCTTAACTCTTACTCTGGCCTAATAGCTAAGGTCTTAGACTCGTACTCTGGCCTAATGGGCAAGGTCTTAACTCTTACTCTGGCCTACAGGTTAAGGTCTTAACTCTTACTCTGGCCTAATAGCTAAGGTCTTAGACTCGTAGTCTGGCCTAATTGTTAAGGTCTTAACTCTTACTGTGGCCTACTGGTTAAGGTCTTAACTCTTACTCTGGCCTAATAGCTAAGGTCTTAACTCTTACTCTGGCCTAATAGCAAAGGTCTTAGACTCGTAATCTGGCCTAATGGTTAAGGTCGTAACTCTTACTCTGGCCTAATAGCTAAGGTCTTAGACTCGTACTCTGGCCTAATAGCTAAGGTCTTAGACTCATACTCTGACCTACTGGTTAAGGTCTTAACTCTTACTCTGGCCTACTAGCTAAGGTCTTAGACTCGTACTCTGGCCTAATGGTTAAGGTCATAACTCTTACTCTGGCCTACTGGTTAAGGTCTTAACTCTTACTCTGGCCTAATAGCTAAGGTATTAGACACGTACTCTATCCTAATGGTTAAAGTCTTAACTCTTACTCTGGCCTACTGGTTAAGGTCTTAACTCTTACTCTGGCCTAATAGCTAAGGTCTCAGACTCGTACTCTGGCCTAATGGTTAAGGTCTTAACTCTTACTCTGGCCTACTGGTTAAGGTCTTAACTCTTACTCTGGCCTAAAAGCTAAGGTCTTAACTTGTACTCTGACCTAATAGCTAAGGTCTTAGACTCATACTATGGCCTAGAGGTTAAGGTCTTAACTCTTACTCTGGCCTACTGGTTAAGGTCTTAACTCTTACTCTGGCCTAATAGCTAAGGTCTTAGACTCGTACTCTGGCCTAATGGCTAAGGTCTTAACTCTTACTCTGGCCTACTGGTTAAGGTCTTAACTCTTACTCTGGCCTAATAGCTAAGGTCTTAACTCGTACTCTGGTCTAATAGATCAGGTCTTACCTTTTACTCTGGCCTACTGGTTATGGTCTTAAACTCTTACTCTGGGCTAATAGCTAAGGTCTTAGACTCATACTCTGGCCTACTGGTTAAAGTCTTAACTCTTACTCTGGCCTACTGGTTAAGGTCTTATCTCTAACCCTGGCCTAATAGCTAAGGTCTTAACTCTTACTCTGGCCTAATAGCTAAGGTCTTAGACTCGTACTACGGCCTACAGGTTAAGGTCTTAACTCTTACTCTTGCCTAATGGTTAAGGTCTTAACTCTTACTCTGGCATAATAGCTAAGGTCTGAAACTCGTACTCTGGCCTACTGGTTAAGGTCTTAACTCTTATTTTATCCTACTGGTTAAGGTCTTAACTCTTACTCTGGCCTACTGGTTAAGGTCTTAACTCTTACTCTGGCCTAATAGCTAAGGTCTTAGACTCGTACTGTGGCCTACTGGTTAAGGTCTTAACTCTTACTCTGGCCTAATAGTGAAGGTCTTAACACTTACTCTGGCCTAATAGCTAAGGTCTTAGACTCGTACTATGGCCTCCAAGTTAAGGTCTTAACTCTTACTCTGGCCTAATAGCTAAGGTCTTAGACTCGTACCATGGCCTACAGGTTAAGGTCTTAACTCTTACTCTGGCCTAATGGTTAAGGTCTTAACTCTTACTCTGGCATAATAGCTAAGGTCTGAAACTCGTACTCTGGCCTACTGGTTGAGGTCTTAACTCTTACTTTATCCTACTGGTTAAGGTCTTATCTCTTACTCTGGCCTACTGGTTAAGGTCTTAACTCTTACTCTGGCCTAATAGCTAAGGTCTTAGACTCGTACTCTGGCCTAATGGTTAAGGTCTTAACTCTTACTCTGGCCTACTGGTTAAGGTCTTAACTCTTACTCTGGCCTAATAGCTAAGGTCTTAGACTCATACTCTGGCCTAATGGTTAAGGTCTTAACTCTTACTCTGGCCTACAGGTTAAGGTCTTAACTCTTACTCTGGCCTAATAGCTAAGGTCTTAGACTCGTAGTCTGGCCTAATTGTTAAGGTCTTAACTCTTACTCTGGCCTAATAGCTAAGGTCTTAGACTCGTACTCTGGCCTAATAGCTAAGGTCTTAGACTCATACTCTGACCTACTGGTTAAGGTCTTAACTCTTACTCTGGCCTACTAGCTAAGGTCTTAGACTCGTACTCTGGCCTAATGGTTAAGGTCTTAACTCTTACTCTGGCCTAATAGCTAAGGTATTAGACACGTACTCTATCCTAATGGTTAAAGTCTTAACTCTTACTCTGGCCTACTGGTTAAGGTCTTAACTCTTACTCTGGCCTAATAGCTAAGGTCTCAGACTCGTACTCTGGCCTAATGGTTAAGGTCTTAACTCTTACTCTGGCCTACTGGTTAAGGTCTTAACTCTTACTCTGGCCTAAAAGCTAAGGTCTTAACTTGTACTCTGACCTAATAGCTAAGGTCTTAGACTCATACTATGGCCTAGAGGTTAAGGTCTTAACTCTTACTCTGGCCTACTGGTTAAGGTCTTAACTCTTACTCTGGCCTAATAGCTAAGGTCTTAGACTCGTACTCTGGCCTAATGGCTAAGGTCTTAACTCTTACTCTGGCCTACTGGTTAAGGTCTTAACTCTTACTCTGGCCTAATAGCTAAGGTCTTAACTCGTACTCTGGTCTAATAGATCAGGTCTTACCTTTTACTCTGGCCTACTGGTTATGGTCTTAAACTCTTACTCTGGGCTAATAGCTAAGGTCTTAGACTCATACTCTGGCCTACTGGTTAAAGTCTTAACTCTTACTCTGGCCTACTGGTTAAGGTCTTATCTCTAACCCTGGCCTAATAGCTAAGGTCTTAACTCTTACTCTGGCCTAATAGCTAAGGTCTTAGACTCGTACTACGGCCTACAGGTTAAGGTCTTAACTCTTACTCTTGCCTAATGGTTAAGGTCTTAACTCTTACTCTGGCATAATAGCTAAGGTCTGAAACTCGTACTCTGGCCTACTGGTTAAGGTCTTAACTCTTATTTTATCCTACTGGTTAAGGTCTTAACTCTTACTCTGGCCTACTGGTTAAGGTCTTAACTCTTACTCTGGCCTAATAGCTAAGGTCTTAGACTCGTACTGTGGCCTACTGGTTAAGGTCTTAACTCTTACTCTGGCCTAATAGTGAAGGTCTTAACACTTACTCTGGCCTAATAGCTAAGGTCTTAGACTCGTACTATGGCCTCCAAGTTAAGGTCTTAACTCTTACTCTGGCCTAATAGCTAAGGTCTTAGACTCGTACCATGGCCTACAGGTTAAGGTCTTAACTCTTACTCTGGCCTAATGGTTAAGGTCTTAACTCTTACTCTGGCATAATAGCTAAGGTCTGAAACTCGTACTCTGGCCTACTGGTTGAGGTCTTAACTCTTACTTTATCCTACTGGTTAAGGTCTTATCTCTTACTCTGGCCTACTGGTTAAGGTCTTAACTCTTACTCTGGCCTAATAGCTAAGGTCTTAGACTCGTACTCTGGCCTAATGGTTAAGGTCTTAACTCTTACTCTGGCCTACTGGTTAAGGTCTTAACTCTTACTCTGGCCTAATAGCTAAGGTCTTAGACTCATACTCTGGCCTAATGGTTAAGGTCTTAACTCTTACTCTGGCCTACAGGTTAAGGTCTTAACTCTTACTCTGGCCTAATAGCTAAGGTCTTAGACTCGTAGTCTGGCCTAATTGTTAAGGTCTTAACTCTTACTGTGGCCTACTGGTTAAGGTCTTAACTCTTACTCTGGCCTAATAGCTAAGGTCTTAACTCTTACTCTGGCCTAATAGCAAAGGTCTTAGACTCGTAATCTGGCCTAATGGTTAAGGTCGTAACTCTTACTCTGGCCTAATAGCTAAGGTCTTAGACTCGTACTCTGGCCTAATAGCTAAAGTCTTAGACTCATACTCTGACCTACTGGTTAATGTCTTAACTCTTACTCTGGCCTAATAGCTAAGGTCTTAGACTCGTACTCTGGCCTAATGGTTAAGGTCATAACTCTTACTCTGGCCTACTGGTTAAGGTCTTAACTCTTACTCTGGCCTAATAGCTAAGGTCTTAGACATGTACTCTATCCTAATGGTTAAAGTCTTAACTCTTACTCTGGCCTACTGGTTAAGGTCTTAACTCTTACTCTGGCCTACTGGTTAAGGTCTTAACTCTTACTCTGGCCTAAAAGCTAAGGTCTTAACTTGTACTCTGACCTAATAGCTAAGGTCTTAGACTCGTACTATGGCCTACAGGTTAAGGTCTTAACTCTTACTCTGGCCTACTGGTTAAGGTCTTAACTCTTACTCTGGCCTAATAGCTAAGGTCTTAGACTCGTACTCTGGCCTAATGGTTAAGGTCTTAACTCTTACTCTGGCCTATTGTTTAATGTCTTAACTCTTACTCTGGCCTAATAACTAAGGTCTTAACTCTTACTCTGGCTGAATAGCTAAGGTCTTAACTCTCACTCTGGCCTAATAGCTAAGGTCTTAACTCTTACTCTGGCCCAATAGCTAAGGTCTTAGTCTCGTACTCTGGCCTAATGGTCAAGGTCTTATTTCGAACTCTGGCCTACTGGTTAAGGTCTTAACTCTTACTCTGGCCCACTGGTTAAGGTCTTAACTCTTACTCTGGCCTAATAGCTAAGGTCTTAACTCTAACTCTGGCATACTGGTAAAGGTCTTAACTCTTACTCTGGCCTAATAGCTAAGGTCTTAACTCGTACTCTGGTCTAATAGATCAGGTCTTACCTCTTACTCTGGCCTACTGGTTATGGTCTTAACTCTTACTCTGGCCTAATAGCTAAGGTCTTAGACTCATACTCTGGCCTACTGGTTAAAGTCTTAACTCTTACTCTGGCCTACTGGTTAAGGTCATATCTCTAACCCTGGCCTAATAGCTAAGGTCTTAACTCTTACTCTGGCCAAATAGCTAAGGTCTTAGACTCGTACTATGGCCTACAGGTTAAGGTCTTAACTCTTACTCTGGCCTAATGGTTAAGGTCTTAACTCTTACTCTGGCATAATAGCTAAGGTCTGAAACTCGTACTCTGGCCTACTGGTTAAGGTCTTAACTCTTACTTTATCCTACTGGTTAAGGTCTTAACTCTTACTCTGGCCTACTGGTTAAGGTCTTAACTCTTACTCTGGCCTAATAGCTAAGGTCTTAGACTCGTACTGTGGCCTACTGGTTAAGGTCTTAACTCTTACTCTGGCCTAATAGCTAAGGTCTTAACACTTACTCTGGCCTAATAGCTAAGGTCTTAGACTCGTACTATGGCCTCCAAGTTAAGGTCTTAACTCTTACTCTTGCCTAATAGCTAAGGTCTTAGACTCGTACCATGGCCTACAGGTTAAGGTCTTAACTCTTACTCTGGCCTAATGGTTAAGGTCTTAACTCTTACTCTGGCATAATAGCTAAGGTCTTAAACTCGTACTCTGGCCTACTGGTTTAGGTCTTAACTCTTACTCTGGCCTAATAGCTAAGGTCTTAGACTCGTACTATGGCCTACTGGTTAAGGTCTTAACTCTTACTCTGGCCTAATAACTAAGGTCTTAACACTTACTCTGGCCTAATAGCTAAGGTCTTAGACTTGTACTATGGCCTCCAAGTTAAGGTCTTAACTCTTACTCTGTCCTAATAGCTAATGTCTTAACTCTTACTCTGGCCTACTGGTTAAGGTCTTAACTCTTACTCTGGCCTGATAGCTAAGGTCTTAACTCTTACTCTGGCCTAAAGGTTAAGGTCTTAACTCTTACTCTGGCCTACTGGTTAAGGTCCTAACTCTTACTCTGGCCTAATAGCTAAGGTCTTAGACTTGTACTCTGGCCTACTGGTTAAGGTCTTAACTCTTACTCTGGCCTAATAGCTAAGGTCTTAACTCTTACTCTGGCTCAATAGCTAAGGTCTTAGTCTCGTACTCTGGCCTAATGGTTAAGGTCTTAACTCTTACTCTGGCCTACTGGTTAAGGTCTTAACTCTTACTCTGGCCCACTGGTTAAGGTCTTAACTCTTACTCTGGCCTAATAGCTAAGGTCTTAACTCTAACTCTGGCATATTGGTTAAGGTCTTAACTCTAACTCTGGCCTACTGGTTAAGGTCTTAACTCTTACTCTGGCCTAATACCTAAGGTCTTAGACTCGTACTCTGGCCTAATGGTTCAGGTCTTAAATCTTACTCTGGCCTAATAGCTAAGGTCTTAGACTCGTACTCTGGCCTAATGGCTAAGGTCTTAACTCTTACTCTGGCCTACTGGTTAAGGTCTTAACTCTTACTCTGGCCTAATAGCTAAGGTCTTAACTCGTACTCTGGTCTAATAGATCAGGTCTTACCTCTTACTCTGGCTTACTGGTTATGGTCTTAACTCTTACTCTGGCCTATTAGCTAAGGTCTTAGACTCATACTCTGGCCTACTGGTTAAAGTCTTAACTCTTACTCTGGCCTACTGGTTAAGGTCTTATATCTAACCCTGGCCTAATAGCTAAGGTCTTAGCTCTTACTCTGGCCTAATAGCTAAGGTCTTAGACTCGTACTATGGCCTACAAGTTAAGGTCTTAACTCTTACTCTGGCCTAATGGTTAAGGTCTTAACTCTTACTCTGGCATAATAGCTAAGGTCTTAAACTCGTACTCTGGCCCACTGGTTAAGGTCTTAACTCCTACTCTGGCCTACTGGTTAAGGTCTTAACTCTTACTCTGGCCTAATAGCTAAGGTCTTAGACTCGTACTCTGGCCTAATGGTTAAGGTCTTAACTCTTACTCTGGCCTACTGGTTAAGGTCTTAACTCTTACTCTGGCCTAATAGCTAAGGTCTTAGACTCGTACTCTGGCCTAATGGCTAATGTCGTAACTCTTACTCTGGCCTACTGGTTAAGGTCTTAACTCTTACTCTGGCCTAATAGCTAAGGTCTTAACTCGTACTCTGGTCTAATAGATCAGGTCTTACCTCTTACTCTGGCCTACTGGTTATGGTCTTAACTCTTACTCTGGCCTAATAGCTAAGGTCTTAGACTCATACTCTGGCCTACTGGTTAAAGTCTTAACTCTTACTCTGGCCTACTGGTTAAGGTCTTATCTCTAACCCTGGCCTAATAGCTAAGTCTTAACTCTTACTCTGGCTCAATAGCTAAGGTCTTAGACTCATACTATGGCCTACAAGTTAAGGTCTTAACTCTTACTCTGGCCTAATGGTTAAGGTCTTAACTCTTACTCTGGCCTAATAGCTAAGGTCTTAGACTCGTACCATGGCCTACAGGTTAAGGTCTTAACTCTTACTCTGGCCTAATGGTTAAGGTCTTAACTCTTACTCTGGCATAATAGCTAAGGTCTAAAACTCGTACTCTGGCCTACTGGTTAAGGTCTTAACTCTTACTCTGGCCTAATAGCTAAGGTCTTAGACTCGTACTATGGCCTACTGGTTAAGGTCTTAACTCTTACTCTGGCCTAATAGCTAAGGTCTTAACACTTACTCTGGCCTAATAGCTAAGGTCTTAGACTTGTACTATGGCCTCCAAGTTAAGGTCTTAACTCTTACTCTGTCCTAATAGCTAATGTCTTAACTCTTACTCTGGCCTACTGGTTAAGGTCTTAACTCTTACTCTGGCCTAATAGCTAAGGTCTTAACTCTTACTCTGGCCTAAAGGTTAAGGTCTTAACTCTTACTCTGGCCTACTGGTTAAGGTCCTAACTCTTACTCTGGCCTAATAGCTAAGGTCTTAGACTTGTACTCTGGCCTACTGGTTAAGGTCTTAACTCTTACTCTGGCCTAATAGCTAAGGTCTTAACTCTTACTCTGGCTCAATAGCTAAGGTCTTAGTCTCGTACTCTGGCCTAATGGTTAAGGTCTTAACTCTTACTCTGGCCTACTGGTTAAGGTCTTAACTCTTACTCTGGCCCACTGGTTAAGGTCTTAACTCTTACTCTGGCCTAATAGCTAAGGTCTTAACTCTAACTCTGGCATATTGGTTAAGGTCTTAACTCTAACTCTGGCCTACTGGTTAAGGTCTTAACTCTTACTCTGGCCTAATACCTAAGGTCTTAGACTCGTACTCTGGCCTAATGGTTCAGGTCTTAAATCTTACTCTGGCCTAATAGCTAAGGTCTTAGACTCGTACTCTGGCCTAATGGCTAAGGTCTTAACTCTTACTCTGGCCTACTGGTTAAGGTCTTAACTCTTACTCTGGCCTAATAGCTAAGGTCTTAACTCGTACTCTGGTCTAATAGATCAGGTCTTACCTCTTACTCTGGCCTACTGGTTATGGTCTTAACTCTTACTCTGGCCTAATAGCTAATGTCTTAACTCTAACTCTGGCATATTGGTTAAGGTCTTAACTCTTACTCTGGCCTACTGGTTAAGGTCTTAACTCTTACTCTGGCCCACTGGTTAAGGTCTTAACTCTTACTCTGGCCTAATAGCTAAGGTCTTAACTCTAACTCTGGCATATTGGTTAAGGTCTTAACTCTAACTCTGGCCTACTGGTTAAGGTCTTAACTCTTACTCTGGCCTAATACCTAAGGTCTTAGACTCGTACTCTGGCCTAATGGTTCAGGTCTTAAATCTTACTCTGGCCTAATAGCTAAGGTCTTAGACTCGTACTCTGGCCTAATGGCTAAGGTCTTAACTCTTACTCTGGCCTACTGGTTAAGGTCTTAACTCTTACTCTGGCCTAATAGCTAAGGTCTTAACTCGTACTCTGGTCTAATAGATCAGGTCTTACCTCTTACTCTGGCCTACTGGTTATGGTCTTAACTCTTACTCTGGCCTAATAGCTAATGTCTTAACTCTAACTCTGGCATATTGGTTAAGGTCTTAACTCTAACTCTGGCCTACTGGTTAAGGTCTTAACTCTTACTCTGGCCTAATAGCTAAGGTCTTAGACTCGTACTCTGGCCTAATGGTTCAGGTCTTAAATCTTACTCTGGCCTAATAGCTAAGGTCTTAGACTCGTACTCTGGCCTAATGGCTAAGGTCTTAACTCTTCCTCTGGCCTACTGGTTAAGGTCTTAACTCTTACTCTGGCCTAATAGCTAAGGTCTTAACTCGTACTCTGGTCTAATAGATCAGGTCTTACCTCTTACTCTGGCTTACTGGTTATGGTCTTAACTCTTACTCTGGCCTATTAGCTAAGGTCTTAGACTCATACTCTGGCCTACTGGTTAAAGTCTTAACTCTTACTCTGGCCTACTGGTTAAGGTCTTATCTCTAACCCTGGCCTAATAGCTAAGGTCTTAGCTCTTACTCTGGCCTAATAGCTAAGGTCTTAGACTCGTACTATGGCCTACAAGTTAAGGTCTTAACTCTTACTCTGGCCTAATGGTTAAGGTCTTAACTCTTACTCTGGCATAATAGCTAAGGTCTTAAACTCGTACTCTGGCCCACTGGTTAAGGTCTTAACTCCTACTCTGGCCTACTGGTTAAGGTCTTAACTCTTACTCTGGCCTAATAGCTAAGGTCTTAGACTCGTACTCTGGCCTAATGGTTAAGGTCTTAACTCTTACTCTGGCCTACTGGTTAAGGTCTTAACTCTTACTCTGGCCTAATAGCTAAGGTCTTAGACTCGTACTCTGGCCTAATGGCTAATGTCGTAACTCTTACTCCGGCCTACTGGTTAAGGTCTTAACTCTTACTCTGGCCTAATAGCTAAGGTCTTAACTCGTACTCTGGTCTAATAGATCAGGTCTTACCTCTTACTCTGGCCTACTGGTTATGGTCTTAACTCTTACTCTGGCCTAATAGCTAAGGTCTTAGACTCATACTCTGGCCTACTGGTTAAAGTCTTAACTCTTACTCTGGCCTACTGGTTAAGGTCTTATCTCTAACCCTGGCCTAATAGCTAAGCTCTTAACTCTTACTCTGGCTCAATAGCTAAGGTCTTAGACTCATACTATGGCCTACAAGTTAAGGTCTTAACTCTTACTCTGGCCTAATGGTTAATGTCTTAACTCTTACTCTGGCCTAATAGCTAAGGTCTTAGACTCGTACCATGGCCTACAGGTTAAGGTCTTAACTCTTACTCTGGCCTAATGGTTAAGGTCTTAACTCTTACTCTGGCATAATAGCTAAGGTCTAAAACTCGTACTCTGGCCTACTGGTTAAGGTCTTAACTCTTACTCTGGCCTAATAGCTAAGGTCTTAGACTCGTACTATGGCCTACTGGTTAAGGTCTTAACTCTTACTCTGGCCTAATAGCTAAGGTCTTAACACTTACTCTGGCCTAATAGCTAAGGTCTTAGACTTGTACTATGGCCTCCAAGTTAAGGTCTTAACTCTTACTCTGGCCTAATAGCTAATGTCTTAACTCTTACTCTGGCCTACTGGTTAAGGTCTTAACTCTTACTCTTGCATAATAGCTAAGGTCTTAACTCTTACTCTGGCCTTCTGGTTAAGGTCTTAACTCTTACTCTGGCCTACTGGTTAAGGTCTTAACTCTTACTCTGTCCTAATAGCTAAGGTCTTAGACTTGTACTCTGGCCTACTGGTTAAGGTCTTAACTCTTACTCTGGCCTAATAGCTAAGGTCTTCACACTTACTCTGGCCTAATAGCTAAGGTCTTAGACTTGTACTATGGCCTCCAAGTTAAGGTCTTAACTCTTACTCTGGCCTAATAGCTAATGTCTTAACTCTTACTCTGGCCTACTGGTTAAGGTCTTAACTCTTACTCTTGCATAATAGCTAAGGTCTTAACTCTTACTCTGGCCTACTGGTTAAGGTCTTAACTCTTACTCTGGCCTACTGGTTAAGGTCTTAACTCTTACTCTGGCCTAATAGCTAAGGTCTTAGACTTGTACTCTGGCCTACTGGTTAAGGTCTTAACTCTTACTCTGGCCTAATAGCTAAGGTCTTCACACTTACTCTGGCCTAATAGCTAAGGTCTTAGACTTGTACTATGGCCTCCAAGTTAAGGTCTTAACTCTTACTCTGGCCTAATAGCTAATGTCTTAACTCTTACTCTGGCCTACTGGTTAAGGTCTTAACTCTTACTCTTGCCTAATAGCTAAGGTCTTAACTCTTACTCTGGTCTACTGGTTAAGGTCTTAACTCTTACTCTGGCCTACTGGTTAAGGTCTTAACTCTTACTCTGGCCTAATAGCTAAGGTCTTAGACTCGTACTATGGCCTCCAAGTTAAGGTCTTAACTCTTACTCTGGCCTAATAGCTAAGGTCTTAGACTTGTACCATGGCCTACAGGTTAAGGTCTTAACTCTTACTCTGGCCTAATGGTTAAGGTCTTAACTCTTACTCTGGCATAATAGCTAAGGTCTTAAACTCATTCTCTGGCCTACTGGTTAAGGTCTTAACTCTTACTCTGGCCTAATAGCTAAGGTCTTAGACTCGTACTATGGCCTACTGGTTAAGGTCTTAACTCTTACTCTGGCCTAATAGCTAAGATCTTAACACTTACTCTGGCCTAATAGTTAAGGTCTTAGACTTGTACTATGGCCTCCAAGTTAAGGTCTTAACTCTTACTCTGGCCTAATAGCTAATGTCTTAACTCTTACTCTGGCCTACTGGTTAAGGTCTTAACTCTTACTCTTGCCTAATAGCTAATGTCTTAACTCTTACTCTGGCCTACTGGTTAAGGTCTCAACTCTTACTCTGGCCTACTGGTTAAGGTCTTAACTCTTACTCTGGCCTAATAGCCAAGGTCTTAGACTTGTACTCTGGCCTACTGGTTAAGGTCTTAACTCTTACTCTGGCCTAATAGCTAAGGTCTTAACTCTTACTCTGGCCCAATAGCTAAGGTCTTAGTCTCGTACTCTGGCCTAATGGTTAAGGTCTTAACTCTTACTCTGGCCTACTGGTTAAGGTCTTAACTCTTACTCTGGCCCACTGGTTAAGGTCTTAACTCTTACTCTGGCCTGGTTGTATGACATAATTTCGAAAGACAAAAATTCGACCTACAAAAATATCGCAACAAAAATATCGTGGTCAAGAATATCGACATCCTATCTACAACATGGTAAGTACAAAAATATCGATAATTTAATATCGATGTCAAAAATATCGTAATTCAAAAATATCGTTTTTTTTTTACTTTAAAAATATATGTAAAATAAACCAAATAATACTTATAAATCAAAGAAACATAATTAAATATATTTTATAATATGTAAAATTTATAATAAATATATATAATTAAATAAAACTTTAATTAAACATATATATATAATATATAATATATACACTTACTTAATAATTACTTTTAATAATAATGTCTGTAACATATAAATTATTAAATATTTATTTTAATTACCAATACATGTATACACATAAAACAATAACATTAATAAATATTAAATAATTACATATAGCAAATAATAATCATTATTTTTAATTTGAATAATTTTTAATATTAATTATATATTACAATAGCTAAAATATTACAAAACATATTAAATATCAGACACAATAAAACTACTAGTCCAACTTCAACAAAAACAACAATAAGGAAAATGTTGGATAGCGTAGGGGTAAAAATAACTATTCCAACTCCCAAGAGTGCAACAGTAGGGAAAACATTGGATAGCGTAGGGGTAAAAATTACTATTCCAACTCCAAAGAGTGCAACAGTAGGGAAAGCGTTGGATAGCGTAGGGGTAAAATTTACTATTCCAACTCCAGAGAGTGCAATAGTAGGGAAAGTGTTGGATAGCGTAAGGGTAAAAATTACTATTCCCACTCCAGAGAGTGCAATAGTAGGGAAAGTGTTGGATCGCGTAAGGGTAAAAATTACTATTCCCACTCCAGACAGTGCAACAGTAGGGAAAACGTTGGATAGTGTAGGGGTACAAATAACTATTCCAACTCAAAAGAGTGCAACAGTAGGGAAAACGTTGGATAGCGTAGGGGTAAAAATTACTATTCCTACTCCAGAGAGTGCAATAGTAGGGAAAGTGTTAGAAAGCGTAAGGGTAAAATTTACTATTCCCACTCCAGAGAGTGCAATAGTAGGGAAAGTGTTGGATAGCGTAAGGGTAAAAATTACTATTCCCACTCCAGACAGTGCAACAGTAGAGAAAACGTTGGATAGCGTAGGGGTAAAAATAACTATTCCAACTCCAAAGAGTGCAACAGTAGGGAAAACATTGGATAGCGTAGGGGTAAAAATTACTATTCCAACTCCAGAGAGTGCAATAGTAGGGAAAGTGTTGGATAGCGTAAGGGTAAAATTTACTATTCCCACTCCAGAGAATGCAATAGTAGGGAAAGTGTTGGATAGCGTAAGGGTAAAAATGACTCTTCCCACTTCAGACAGTGCAACAGTAGAGAAAAGGTTGGATAGCGTAGGGGTAAAAATTACTATTCCAACTCCAAAGAGTGCAACAGTAATACATTAATTAGCAATAACAACAAATAAAATACAATTATAAATTATTTATATTTACTATATTTAACTAATAACAATTAATTAATAATAATTACAAATAAATAAAAAATATCATTATTTATTTTATTTTAATTACATCCCACCCTATTCCCCTATAAACCCACAACCCACTACACATAAAAATTCACATAATTCATTTAATTATCAATTAATCACTTAATAAAATTAAATCACCAATTAATTACTAATTAACAATTAATTAATTAACAATAACAATAAATAGATATTAATAATAAACTAATTATAATGTATATAATTACCAATTCATAAAATATTTTTACAATTAATAATTATTTAACAATTAATTAATCAATTAATATAATTAATTACCAATTATTAATTAATTACATATTAATTAATCCTAAATACCAATTGAACAATACATATTAATTCATTAATTATAATTAAATTACTTCCCACCCTATTCCCCTATAAACCCACAACCCACTACACATAAACATTCACATAATTAATTTAATTATCAATTAATCACTTAATAAAATTCAATCACAAATTAATGACTAATTAACAATTAATTAATTAACAATAACAATAAATAAATATTAATATCAAACTAGTTATAATGTATATAATTAACCAATTAATAAATTATTTTACTATTAATAATTAATTACCAATTAATTAATCAATTAATATAATTAATTACCAATTATTAATTAATTACCAATTAATTAATCATAAAAACCAATTAAACAATACATATTAATTCATTAATTATAATTAAATTACTTCCCACCCTATTCCCCTATAAACCCACAACCCGCTCTGATACTAAAACGCTAAATTAAATTTAAAATAATTATTAATCTCTAAACATTTATTTTTAAATGTATTAAAATACATTACAATAATGTTTAACATACAAATAAAATACATATTAAATTACATTACACTAAATAAATATCGATATTATTGACATCGAAATTTTTGCTTACGATATTACTTACATCGATATTAATTACTTCGATATTATTAACTTCGATATTACTTACCTTGGGATCGATATTCTGTCCATCGATATTCTTGACTTCGATATTCTGTACCTACGATATTAAAAACACGATATTATTGTAGGTCGAAATTTAAAACTCGATATTTTGGCTAAACACCCTCTGGCCTAATAGCTAAGGTCTTAACTCTAACTATGGCATACTGGTAAAGGTCTTAACTCTTACTCTGGCCTAATAGCTAAGGTCTTAGACTCATACTCTGGCCTAATGGTTCAGGTCTTAAATCTTACTCTGGACTAATAGCTAAGGTCTGAGATTCGTACTCTGGCCTAATGGCTAAGGTCTTAACTCTTACTCTGGCCTACTGGTTAAGGTCTTAACTCTTACTCTGGCCTAATAGCTAAGGTCTTAACTCGTACTCTGGTCTAATAGATCAGGTCTTACCTCTTACTCTGGCCTACTGGTTATGGTCTTAACTCTTACTCTGGCCTAATAGCTAAGGTCTTAGACTCATACTCTGGCCTACTGGTTAAAGTCTTAACTCTTATTCTGGCCTACTGGTTAAGGTCTTATCTCTAACCCTGGCCTAATAGCTAAGGTCTTAACTCTTACTCTGGCCTAATAGCTAAGGTCTTAGACTCATACTCTGGCCTACTGGTTAAAGTCTTAACTCTTATTCTGGCCTACTGGTTAAGGTCTTAACTCTTACTCTGGCCTAATAGCTAAGGTCTTAACTCGTACTCTGGTCTAATAGATCAGGTCTTACCTCTTACTCTGGCCTACTAGTTATGGTCTTAACTCTTCCTCTGGCCTAATAGCTAAGGTCTTAGACTCATACCCTGGCCTACTGGTTAAAGTCTTAACTCTTATTCTGGCCTACTGGTTAAGGTCTTATCTCTAACCCTGGCCTAATAGCTAAGGTCTTAACTTTTACTCTGGCCAAATAGCTAAGGTCTTAGACTCGTACTATGGCCTACAGGTTAAGGTCTTAACTCTTCCTCTGGCCTAATGGTTAAGGTCTTAACTCTTACTCTGGCATAATAGCTAAGGTCTGAAACTCGTACTCTGGCCTACTGGTTAAGGTCTTAAATCTTACTTTATCCTACTGGTTAAGGTCTTAACTCTTACTCTGGCCTACTGGTTAAGGTCTTAACTCTTACTCTGGCCTAATAGCTAAGGTCTTAGACTCGTAATATGGCCTACTGGTTAAGGTCTTAACTCTTACTCTGGCCTAATAGCGAATGTCTTAACACTTACTCTGGCCTAATAGCTAAGGTCTTAGACTCGTACTATGGCCTCCAAGTTAAGGTCTTAACTCTTACTCTGGCCTAATAGCTAAGGTCTTAGACTCGTACCATGGCCTACAGGTTAAGGTCTTAACTCTTACTCTGGCCTAATGGTTAAGGTCTTAACTCTTACTCTGGCCTACTGGTTAAGGTATTAACTCTTACTCTAGCCTAATAGCTAAGGTCTTAGGCTCGTACTCTGGCCTAATGGTTAAGGTCTTAATTCTTACTCTGGCCTAATGGTTAAGGTCTTTATTCTTACTCTGGCCTAATAGCTAATGTCTTAGACTCGTACTATGGCCTACAGGTTAAGGTCTTAACTCTTACTCTGGCCTACTAGTTAAGGTCCTAACTCTTACTCTGGCCTAATAGCTAAGGTCTTAGACTCGTACTATGGCCTCCAAGTTAAGGTCTTAACTCTTACTCTGGCCTAATAGCTAAGGTCTTAGACTCGTACTATGGCCTACTGGTTAAGGTCTTAACTTCTACTCTGGCCTAATAGCTAAGGTCTTAACACTTACTCTGGCCTAATAGCTAAGGTCTTAGACTTGTACTATGGCCTCCAAGTTAAGGTCTTAACTCTTACTCTGGCCTAATAGCTAATGTCTAAACTCTTACTCTAGCCTACTGGTTAAGGTCTTAACTCTTACTCTTGCCTAATAGCTAAGGTCTTAACTCTTACTCTGGCCTACTAGTTAAGGTCTTAACTCTTACTCTGGCCCACTGGTTAAGGTCTTAACTCTTACTCTGGCCTAATAGCTAAGGTCTTAACTCTTACTCTGGCCCAATAGCTAAGGTCTTAGTCTCGTACTCTGGCCTAATGGTTAAGGTCTTAACTCTTACTCTGGCCTACTGGTTAAGGTCTTAACTCTTACTCTGGCCCACTGGTTAAGGTCTTAACTCTTACTCTGGCCTAATAGCTAAGGTCTTAACTCTAACTATGGCATACTGGTAAAGGTCTTAACTCTTACTCTGGCCTAATAGCTAAGGTCTTAGACTCATACTCTGGCCTAATGGTTCAGGTCTTAAATCTTACTCTGGACTAATAGCTAAGGTCTGAGATTAGTACTCTGGCCTAATGGCTAAGGTCTTAACTCTTACTCTGGCCTACTGGTTAAGGTCTTAACTCTTACTCTGGCCTAATAGCTAAGGTCTTAACTCGTACTCTGGTCTAATAGATCAGGTCTTACCTCTTACTCTGGCCTACTGGTTATGGTCTTAACTCTTACTCTGGCCTAATAGCTAAGGTCTTAGACTCATACTCTGGCCTACTGGTTAAAGTCTTAACTCTTATTCTGGCCTACTGGTTAAGGTCTTATCTCTAACCCTGGCCTAATAGCTAAGGTCTTAACTCTTACTCTGGCCTAATAGCTAAGGTCTTAGACTCGTACTATGGCCTACAGGTTAAGGTCTTAACTCTTCCTCTGGCCTAATGGTTAAGGTCTTAACTCTTACTCTGGCATAATAGCTAAGGTCTGAAACTCGTACTCTGGCCTACTGGTTAAGGTCTTAAATCTTACTTTATCCTACTGGTTAAGGTCTTAACTCTTACTCTGGCCTACTGGTTAAGGTCTTAACTCTTACTCTGGCCTAATAGCTAAGGTCTTAGACTCGTAATATGGCCTACTGGTTAAGGTCTTAACTCTTACTCTGGCCTAATAGCGAATGTCTTAACACTTACTCTGGCCTAATAGCTAAGGTCTTAGACTCGTACTATGGCCTCCAAGTTAAGGTCTTAACTCTTACTCTGGCCTAATAGCTAAGGTCTTAGACTCGTACCATGGCCTACAGGTTAAGGTCTTAACTCTTACTCTGGCCTAATGGTTAAGGTCTTAACTCTTACTCTGGCCTACTGGTTAAGGTATTAACTCTTACTCTAGCCTAATAGCTAAGGTCTTAGGCTCGTACTCTGGCCTAATGGTTAAGGTCTTAATTCTTACTCTGGCCTAATGGTTAAGGTCTTTATTCTTACTCTGGCCTAATAGCTAATGTCTTAGACTCGTACTATGGCCTACAGGTTAAGGTCTTAACTCTTACTCTGGCCTACTAGTTAAGGTCCTAACTCTTACTCTGGCCTAATAGCTAAGGTCTTAGACTCGTACTATGGCCTCCAAGTTAAGGTCTTAACTCTTACTCTGGCCTAATAGCTAAGGTCTTAGACTCGTACTATGGCCTACTGGTTAAGGTCTTAACTCTTACTCTGGCCTAATAGCTAAGGTCTTAACACTTACTCTGGCCTAATAGCTAAGGTCTTAGACTTGTACTATGGCCTCCAAGTTAAGGTCTTAACTCTTACTCTGGCCTAATAGCTAATGTCTAAACTCTTACTCTAGCCTACTGGTTAAGGTCTTAACTCTTACTCTTGCCTAATAGCTAAGGTCTTAACTCTTACTCTGGCCTACTAGTTAAGGTCTTAACTCTTACTCTGGCCCACTGGTTAAGGTCTTAACTCTTACTCTGGCCTAATAGCTAAGGTCTTAACTCTAACTCTGGAATACTGGTAAAGGTCTTAACTCTAACTCTGGCCTACTGGTTAAGGTCTTAACTCTTTCTCTGGCCCACTGGTTAAGGTCTTAACTCTTACTCTGGCCTAATAGCTAAGGTCTTAACTCTAACTCTGGCATACTGGTAAAGGTCTTAACTCTAACTCTGGCCTACTGGTTAAGGTCTTAACTCTTACTCTAGCCTAATAGCTAAGGTCTTAGACTCGTACTCTGGCCTAATGGTTCAGGTCTTAAATCTTACTCTGGCCTAATAGCTAAGGTCTTAGACTCGTACTCTGGCCTAATGGCTAAGGTCTTAACTCTTACTCTGGCCTACTGGTTAAGGTCTTAACTCTTACTCTGGCCTAATAGCTAAGGTCTTAACTCGTACTCTGGTCTAATAGATCAGGTCTTACCTCTTACTCTGGCCTACTAGTTATGGTCTTAACTCTTCCTCTGGCCTAATAGCTAAGGTCTTAGACTCATACCCTGGCCTACTGGTTAAAGTCTTAACTCTTATTCTGGCCTACTGGTTAAGGTCTTATCTCTAACCCTGGCCTAATAGCTAAGGTCTTAACTTTTACTCTGGCCAAATAGCTAAGGTCTTAGACTCGTACTATGGCCTACAGGTTAAGGTCTTAACTCTTACTCTGGCCTAATGGTTAAGGTCTTAACTGTTACTCTGGCATAATAGCTAAGGTCTGAAACTCATACTCTGGCCTACTGGTTAAGGTGTTAACTCTTACTTTATCCTACTGTTAAGGTCTTAACTCTTACTCTGGCCTACTGGTTAAGGTCTTAACTCTTACTCTGGCCTAATAGCTAAGGTCTTAGACTCATAATATGGCCTACTGGTTAAGGTCTTAACTCTTACTCTGGCCTAATAGCGAATGTCTTAACACTTACTCTGGCCTAATAGCTAAGGTCTTAGACTCGTACTATGGCCTCCAAGTTAAGGTCTTAACTCTTACTCTGGCCTAATAGCTAAGGTCTTAGACTCGTACCATGGCCTACAGGTTAAGGTCTTAACTCTTACTCTGCCCTAATGGTTAAGGTCTTAACTCTTACTCTGGCATAATAGCTAAGGTCTTAAACTCGTACTCTGGCCTACTGGTTAAGGTCTTAACTCTTACTCTGGCCTAATAGCTAAGGTCTTAGACTCGTACTATGGCCTACTGGTTAAGGTCTTAACTCTTACTCTGGCCTAATAGCTAAGGTCTTAACACTTACTCTGGCCTAATAGCTAAGGTCTTAGACTTGTACTATGGCCTCCAAGTTAAGGTCTTAACTCTTACTCTGGCCTAATAGCTAATGTCTTAACTCTTACTCTGGCCTACTGGTTAAGGTCTTAACTCTTACTCTGGCCTAATAGCTAAGGTCTTAACTCTTACTCTGGCCTACTGGTTAAGGTCTTAACTCTTACGCTGGCCTACTGGTTAAGGTCTTAACTCTTACTCTGCCCTAATAGCTAAGGTCTTAGACTTGTACTCTGGCCTACTGGTTAAGGTCTTAACTCTTACTCTGGCCTAATAGCTAAGGTCTTAACTCTTACTCTGGCCAAATAGCTAAGGTCTTAACTCTTACTCTGGCCTAATAGCTAAGGTCTTAGACTCGTACTATGGCCTCCAAGTTAAGGTCTTAACTCTTACTCTGGCCTAATAGCTAAGGTCTTAGACTCGCACTATGGCCTACTGGTTAAGGTCTTAACTCTTACTCTGGCCTAATAGCTAAGGTCTTAACACTTACTCTGGCCTAATAGCTAAGGTCTTAGACTTGTACTATGGCCTCCAAGTTAAGGTCTTAACTCTTACTCTGGCCTAATAGCTAATGTCTTAACTCTTACTCTGGCCTACAGGTTAAGGTCTTAACTCTTACTCTTGCCTAATAGCTAAGGTCTTAACTCTTACTCTGGCCTACTATTTAAGGTCTTAACTCTTACTCTGGCCTACTGGTTAAGGTCTTAACTCTTACTCTGGCCTAATAGCTAAGGTCTTAGCTCTTACTCTGGCCCAATAGCTAAGGTCTTAGTCTCGTACTCTGGCCTAATGGTTAAGGTCTTAACTCTTACTCTGGCCTACTGGTTAAGGTCTTAACTCTTACTCTGGCCCACTGGTTAAGGTCTTTACTCATACTCTGGCCTAATAGCGAATGTCTTAACACTTACTCTGGCCTAATAGCTAAGGTCTTAGACTCGTACTATGGCCTCCAAGTTAAGGTCTTAACTCTTACTCTGGCCTAATAGCTAAGGTCTTAGACTCGTACCATGGCCTACAGGTTAAGGTCTTAACTCTTACTCTGCCCTAATGGTTAAGGTCTTAACTCTTACTCTGGCATAATAGCTAAGGTCTTAAACTGGTACTCTGGCCTACTGGTTAAGGTCTTAACTCTTACTCTGGCCTAATAGCTAAGGTCTTAGACTCGTACTATGGCCTACTGGTTAAGGTCTTAACTCTTACTCTGGCCTAATAGCTAAGGTCTTAACACTTACTCTGGCCTAATAGCTAAGGTCTTAGACTTGTACTATGGCCTCCAAGTTAAGGTCTTAACTCTTACTCTGGCCTAATAGCTAATGTCTTAACTCTTACTCTGGCCTACTGGTTAAGGTCTTAACTCTTACTCTAGCCTAATAGCTAAGGTCTTAACTCTTACTCTGGCCTACTGGTTAAGGTCTTAACTCTTACGCTGGCCTACTGGTTATGGTCTTAACTCTTACTCTGCCCTAATAGCTAAGGTCTTAGACTTGTACTCTGGCCTACTGGTTAAGGTCTTAACTCTTACTCTGGCCTAATAGCTAAGGTCTTAACTCTTACTCTGGCCAAATAGCTAAGGTCTTAACTCTTACTCTGGCCTAATAGCTAAGGTCTTAGACTCGTACTATGGCCTCCAAGTTAAGGTCTTAACTCTTACTCTGGCCTAATAGCTAAGGTCTTAGACTCGTACTATGGCCTACTGGTTAAGGTCTTAGCTCTTACTCTGGCCTAATAGCTAAGGTCTTAACACTTACTCTGGCCTAATAGCTAAGGTCTTAGACTTGTACTATGGCCTCCAAGTTAAGGTCTTAACTCTTACTCTGGCCTAATAGCTAATGTCTTAACTCTTACTCTGGCCTACAGGTTAAGGTCTTAACTCTTACTCTTGCCTAATAGCTAAGGTCTTAACTCTTACTCTGGCCTACTAGTTAAGGTCTTAACTCTTACTCTGGCCTACTGGTTAAGGTCTTAACTCTTACTCTGGCCTAATAGCTAAGGTCTTAACTCTTACTCTGGCCCAATAGCTAAGGTCTTAGTCTCGTACTGTGGCCTAATGGTTAAGGTCTTAACTCTTACTCTGGCCTACTGGTTAAGGTTTTAACTCTTACTCTGGCCCACTGGTTAAGGTCTTAACTCTTACTCTGGCCTAATAGCTAAGGTCTTAACTCTAACTCTGACATACTGGTAAAGGTCTTAACTCTTACTCTGGCCTAATAGCTAAGGTCTTAACTCGTACTCTGGTCTAATAGATCAGGTCTTACCTCTTACTCTGGCCTACTGGTTATGGTCTTAACTCTTACTCTGGCCTATTAGCTAATGTCTTAGACTCATACTCTGGCCTACTGGGTAAAGTCTTAACTCTTACTCTGGCCTACTGGTTAAGGTCTTATCTCTAACCCTGGCCTAATAGCTAAGGTCTTAACTCTTACTCTGGCCAAATAGCTAAGGTCTTAGACTCGTACTATGGCCTACAGGTTAAGGTCTTAACTCTTACTCTGGCCTAATGGTTAAGGTCTTAACTCTTACTCTGGCATAATAGCTAAGGTCTGAAACTCGTACTCTGGCCTACTGGTTAAGGTCTTAACTCTTACTTTATCCTACTGGTTAAGGTCTTAACTCTTACTCTGGCCTACTGGTTAAGGTCTTAACTCTTACTCTGGCCTAATAGCTAAGGTCTTAGACTCGTACTATGGCCTATTGGTTAAGGTCTTAACTCTTAATCTGGCCTAATAGCTAAGGTCTTAACACGTACTCTGGCCTAATAGCTAAGGTCTTAGACTCGTACTATGGCCTCCAAGTTAAGGTCTTAACTCTTACTCTGGCCTAATAGCTAATGTCTTAACTCTTACTCTGGCCTACAGGTTAAGGTCTTAACTCTTACTCTTGCCTAATAGCTAAGGTCTTAACTCTTACTCTGGCCTACTATTTAAGGTCTTAACTCTTACTCTGGCCTACTGGTTAAGGTCTTAACTCTTACTCTGGCCTAATAGCTAAGGTCTTAGCTCTTACTCTGGCCCAATAGCTAAGGTCTTAGTCTCGTACTCTGGCCTAATGGTTAAGGTCTTAACTCTTACTCTGGCCTACTGGTTAAGGTCTTAACTCTTACTCTGGCCCACTGGTTAAGGTCTTTACTCATACTCTGGCCTAATAGCGAATGTCTTAACACTTACTCTGGCCTAATAGCTAAGGTCTTAGACTCGTACTATGGCCTCCAAGTTAAGGTCTTAACTCTTACTCTGGCCTAATAGCTAAGGTCTTAGACTCGTACCATGGCCTACAGGTTAAGGTCTTAACTCTTACTCTGCCCTAATGGTTAAGGTCTTAACTCTTACTCTGGCATAATAGCTAAGGTCTTAAACTGGTACTCTGGCCTACTGGTTAAGGTCTTAACTCTTACTCTGGCCTAATAGCTAAGGTCTTAGACTCGTACTATGGCCTACTGGTTAAGGTCTTAACTCTTACTCTGGCCTAATAGCTAAGGTCTTAACACTTACTCTGGCCTAATAGCTAAGGTCTTAGACTTGTACTATGGCCTCCAAGTTAAGGTCTTAACTCTTACTCTGGCCTAATAGCTAATGTCTTAACTCTTACTCTGGCCTACTGGTTAAGGTCTTAACTCTTACTCTAGCCTAATAGCTAAGGTCTTAACTCTTACTCTGGTCTACTGGTTAAGGTCTTAACTCTTACGCTGGCCTACTGGTTATGGTCTTAACTCTTACTCTGCCCTAATAGCTAAGGTCTTAGACTTGTACTCTGGCCTACTGGTTAAGGTCTTAACTCTTACTCTGGCCTAATAGCTAAGGTCTTAACTCTTACTCTGGCCAAATAGCTAAGGTCTTAACTCTTACTCTGGCCTAATAGCTAAGGTCTTAGACTCGTACTATGGCCTCCAAGTTAAGGTCTTAACTCTTACTCTGGCCTAATAGCTAAGGTCTTAGACTCGTACTATGGCCTACTGGTTAAGGTCTTAGCTCTTACTCTGGCCTAATAGCTAAGGTCTTAACACTTACTCTGGCCTAATAGCTAAGGTCTTAGACTTGTACTATGGCCTCCAAGTTAAGGTCTTAACTCTTACTCTGGCCTAATAGCTAATGTCTTAACTCTTACTCTGGCCTACAGGTTAAGGTCTTAACTCTTACTCTTGCCTAATAGCTAAGGTCTTAACTCTTACTCTGGCCCAATAGCTAAGGTCTTAGTCTCGTACTGTGGCCTAATGGTTAAGGTCTTAACTCTTACTCTGGCCTACTGGTTAAGGTTTTAACTCTTACTCTGGCCCACTGGTTAAGGTCTTAACTCTTACTCTGGCCTAATAGCTAAGGTCTTAACTCTAACTCTGACATACTGGTAAAGGTCTTAACTCTTACTCTGGCCTAATAGCTAAGGTCTTAACTCGTACTCTGGTCTAATAGATCAGGTCTTACCTCTTACTCTGGCCTACTGGTTATGGTCTTAACTCTTACTCTGGCCTATTAGCTAATGTCTTAGACTCATACTCTGGCCTACTGGTTAAAGTCTTAACTCTTACTCTGGCCTACTGGTTAAGGTCTTATCTCTAACCCTGGCCTAATAGCTAAGGTCTTAACTCTTACTCTGGCCAAATAGCTAAGGTCTTAGACTCGTACTATGGCCTACAGGTTAAGGTCTTAACTCTTACTCTGGCCTAATGGTTAAGGTCTTAACTCTTACTCTGGCATAATAGCTAAGGTCTGAAACTCGTACTCTGGCCTACTGGTTAAGGTCTTAACTCTTACTTTATCCTACTGGTTAAGGTCTTAACTCTTACTCTGGCCTACTGGTTAAGGTCTTAACTCTTACTCTGGCCTAATAGCTAAGGTCTTAGACTCGTACTATGGCCTATTGGTTAAGGTCTTAACTCTTAATCTGGCCTAATAGCTAAGGTCTTAACACGTACTCTGGCCTAATAGCTAAGGTCTTAGACTCGTACTATGGCCTCCAAGTTAAGGTCTTAACTCTTACTCTGGCCTAAAAGCTAAGGTCTTAGACTCGTACCATTGCCTACAGGTTAAGGTCTTAACTCTTACTCTGGCCTAATGGTTAAGGTCTTAACTCTTACTCTGGCATAATAGCTAAGGTCTTAAACTCGTACTCTGGCCTACTGGTTTAGGTCTTAACTCTTACTCTGGCCTAATAGCTAAGGTCTTAGACTCGTACTATGGCCTACTGGTTAAGGTCTTAACTCTTACTCTGGCCTAATAGCTAAGGTCTTAACACTTACTCTGGCCTAATAGCTAAGGTCTTAGACTTGTACTATGGCCTCCAAGTTAAGGTCTTAACTCTTACTCTGTCCTAATAGCTAATGTCTTAACTCTTACTCTGGCCTACTGGTTAAGTCTTAACTCTTACTCTGGCCTAATAGCTAAGGTCTTAACTCTTACTCTGGCCTACTGGTTAAGGTCTTAACTCTTACTCTGGCCTACTGGTTAAGGTCCTAACTCTTACTCTGGCCTAATAGCTAAGGTCTTAGACTTGTACTCTGGCCTACTGGTTAAGGTCTTAACTCTTACTCTGGCCTAATAGCTAAGGTCTTAACTCTTACTCTGGCCCAATAGCTAAGGTCTTAGTCTCGTACTCTGGCCTAATGGTTAAGGTCCTAACTCTTACTCTGGCCTACTGGTTAAGGTCTTAACTCTTACTCTGGCCCACTGGTTAAGGACTTAACTCTTACTCTGGCCTAATAGCTAAGGTCTTAACTCTAACTCTGGCATATTGGTTAAGGTCTTAACTTTAACTCTGGCCTACTGGTTAAGGTCTTAACTCTTACTCTGGCCTAATACCTAAGGTCTTAGACTCGTACTCTGGCCTAATGGTTCAGGTCTTAAATCTTATTCTGGCCTAATAGCTAAGGTCTTAGACTCGTACTCTGGCCTAATGGCTAAGGTCTTAACTCTTACTCTGGCCTACTGGTTAAGGTCTTAACTCTTACTCTGGCCTAATAGCTAAGGTCTTAACTCGTACTCTGGTCTAATAGATCAGGTCTTACCTCTTACTCTGGCCTACTGGTTATGGTCTTAACTCTTACTCTGGCCTAATAGCTAAGGTCTTAGACTCATACTCTGGCCTACTGGTTAAGGTCTTATCTCTAACCCTGGCCTAATAGCTAAGGTCTTAACTCTTACTCTGGCATAATAGCTAAGGTCTTAAACTCGTACTCTGGCCCACTGGTTAAGGTCTTAACTCTTACACTATCCTACTAGTTAAGGTCTTAACTCTTACTCTGGCCTACTGGTTAAGGTCTTAACTCTTACTCTGGCCTAATAGCTAAGGTCTTAACACTTACTCTGGCCTAATAGCTAAGGTCTTAGACTCGTACTATGGCCTCCAAGTTAAGGTCTTAACTCTTACTCTGGCCTAATAGCTAAGGACTTAGACTCGTACTCTGGCCTAATGGTTAAGGTCTTAACTCTTACTCTGGCCTACTGGTTAAGGTCTTAACTCTTACTCTGGCCTAATAGCTAAGGTCTTAGACTCGTACTATGGCCTACAGGTTAAGGTCTTAACTCTTACTCTGGCCTAATGGTTAAGGTCTTAACTCTTACTCTGGCATAATAGCTAAGGTCTTAAACTCGTACTCTGGCCTACTGGTTAAGGTCTTAACTCTTACTCTGGCCTAATAGCTTAGGTCTTAGACTCGTACTATGGCCTACTGGTTAAGGTCTTAACTCTTACTCTGGCCTAATAGCTAAGGTCTTAACACTTACTCTGTCCTAATAGCTAAGGTCTTAGACTTGTACTATGGCCTCCAAGTTAAGGTCTTAACTCTTACTCTGGCCAAATAGCTAATGTCTTAACTCTTACTCTGGCCTATTGGTTAAGGTCTTAACTTTTACTCTTGCCTAATAGCTAAGGTCTTAACTCTTACTCTGGCCTACTGGTTAAGGTCTTAACTCTTACTCTGGCCTACTGGTTAAGGTCTTAACTCTTACTCTGGCCTAATAGCTAAGGTCTTAGACTTGTACTCTGGCCTACTGGTTAAGGTCTTAACTCTTACTCTGGCCTAATAGCTAAGGTCTTAACTCTTACTCTGGCCCAATAGCTAACGTCTTAGTCTCGTACTCTGGCCTAATGTTTAAGGTCTTAACTCTTACTCTGGCCTACTGGTTAAGGTCTTAACTCTTACTCTGGCCCACTGGTTAAGGTCTTAACTCTTACTCTGGCCTAATAGCTAAGGTCTTAACTCTAACTCTGGCATACTGGTAAAGGTCGTAACTCTAACTCTGGCCTACTGGTTAAGGTCTTAACTCTTACTCTGGCCTAATAGCTAAGGTCTTAGACTCGTACTCTGGCCTAATGGTTCAGGTCTTAAATCTTACTCTGGCCTAATAGCTAAGGTCTTAGACTCGTTCTCTGGCCTAATGGCTAAGGTCTTAACTCTTACTCTGGCCTACTGGTTAAGGTCTTAACTCTTACTCTGGCCTAATAGCTAAGGTCTTAACTCGTACTCTGGTCTAATAGATCAGGTCTTACCTCTTACTCTGGCCTACTGGTTATGGTCTTAAACTCTTACTCTGGCCTAATAGCTAAGGTCTTAGACTCATACTCTGGCCTACTGGTTAAAGTCTTAACTCTTACTCTGGCCTACTGGTTAAGGTCTTATCTCTAACCCTGGCCTAATAGCTAAGGTCTTAACTCTTACTCTGGCCTAATAGCTAAGGTCTTAGACTCGTACTACGGCCTACAGGTTAAGGTCTTAACTCTTACTCTGGCCTAATGGTTAAGGTCTTAACTCTTACTCTGGCATAATAGCTAAGGTCTGAAACTCGTACTCTGGCCTACTGGTTAAGGTCTTAACTCTTATTTTATCCTACTGGTTAAGGTCTTAACTCTTACTCTGGCCTACTGGTTAAGGTCTTAACTCTTACTCTGGCCTAATAGCTAAGGTCTTAGACTCGTACTGTGGCCTACTGGTTAAGGTCTTAACTCTTACTCTGGCCTAATAGCGAAGGTCTTAACACTTACTCTGGCCTAATAGCTAAGGTCTTAGACTCGTACTATGGCCTCCAAGTTAAGGTCTTAACTCTTACTCTGGCCTAATAGCTAAGGTCTTAGACTCGTACCATGGCCTACAGGTTAAGGTCTTAACTCTTACTCTGGCCTAATGGTTAAGGTCTTAACTCTTACTCTGGCATAATAGCTAAGGTCTTAAACTAGTACTCTGACCTACTGGTTAAGGTCTTAACTCTTACTCTGGCCTAATAGTAAAGGTCTTAGACTCGTACTATGGCCTACTGGTTAAGGTCTTAACTCTTACTCTGGCCTAATAGCTAAGGTCTTAACACTTACTCGGGCCTAATAGCTAAGGTCTTAGACTTGTACTATGGCCTCCAAGTTAAGGTCTTAACTCTTACTCTGGCCAAATAGCTAATATCTTAACTCTTACTCTGGCCTACTGGTTAAGGTCTTAACTCTTACTCTGGCCTAATAGCTAAGGTCTTAACTCTTACTCTGGCCTACTGGTTAAGGTCTTAACTCTTACTCTGGCCTACTGGTTAAGGTCTTAACTCTTACTCTGGCCTAATAGCTAAGGTCTTAGACTTGTACTCTGGCCTACTGGTTAAGGTCTTAACTCTTACTCTGGCCTACTGGTTAAGGTCTTAACTCTTACTCTGGCCCACTGGTTAAGGTCTTAACTCTTACTCTGGCTTAATAGCTAAGGTCTTAACTCTAACTCTGGCATATTGGTTAAGGTCTTAACTCTAACTCTGGCCTACTGGTTAAGGTCTTAACTCTTACTCTGGCCTAATAGCTAAGGTCTTAGACTCGTACTCTGGCCTAATGGTTCAGGTCTTAAATCTTACTCTGGCCTAATAGCTAAGGTCTTAGACTCGTACTCTGGCCTAATGGCTAAGGTCTTAACTCTTACTCTGGCCTACTGGTTAAGGTCTTAACTTTTACTCTGGCCTAATAGCTAAGGTCTTAACTCGTACTCTGGTCTAATAGATCAGGTCTTACCTCTTGCTCTGGCTTACTGGTTATGGTCTTAACTCTTACTCTGGCCTAATAGCTAAGGTCTTAGACTCATACTCTGGCCTACTGGTTAAAGTCTTAACTCTTACTCTGGCCTACTGGTTAACGTCTTATCTCTAACCCTGGCCTAATAGCTAAGGTCTTAGCTCTTACTCTGGCCTAATAGCTAAGGTCTTAGACTCGTACTATGGCCTCCAAGTTAAGGTCTTAACTCTTACTCTGGCCTAATGGTTAAGGTCTTAACTCTTACTCTGGCCTAATAGCTAAGGTCTTAGACTCGTACTATGGCCTCCAAGTTAAGGTCTTAACTCTTACTCTGACCTACTGGTTAAGGTCTTAACTCTTACTCTGGCCTAATAGCTAAGGTCTTAGACTCGTACTCTGGCCTAATGGTTAAGGTCTTAACTCTTACTCTGGCCTACAGGTTAAGGTCTTAACTCTTACTCTGGCCTAATAGCTAAGGTATTAGACTCGTAGTCTGGCCTAATTGTTAAGGTCTTAACTCTTACTGTGGCCTACTGGTTAAGGTCTTAACTCTTACTCTGGCCTAATAGCTAAGGTCTTAACTCTTACTCTGGCCTAATAGCAAAGGTCTTAGACTCGTAATCTGGCCTAATGGTTAAGGTCGTAACTCTTACTCTGGCCTAATAGCTAAGGTCTTAGACTCGTACTCTGGCCTAATAGCTAAGGTCTTAGACTCATACTCTGACCTACTGGTTAAGGTCTTAACTCTTACTCTGGCCTACTAGCTAAGGTCTTAGACTCGTACTCTGGCCTAATGGTTAAGGTCATAACTCTTACTCTGGCCTACTGGTTAAGGTCTTAACTCTTACTCTGGCCTAATAGCTAAGGTATTAGACACGTACTCTATCCTAATGGTTAAAGTCTTAACTCTTACTCTGGCCTACTGGTTAAGGTCTTAACTCTTACTCTGGCCTAATAGCTAAGGTCTCAGACTCGTACTCTGGCCTAATGGTTAAGGTCTTAACTCTTACTCTGGCCTACTGGTTAAGGTCTTAACTCTTACTCTGGCCTAAAAGCTAAGGTCTTAACTTGTACTCTGACCTAATAGCTAAGGTCTTAGACTCGTACTATGGCCTAGAGGTTAAGGTCTTAACTCTTACTCTGGCCTACTGGTTAAGGTCTTAACTCTTACTCTGGCCTAATAGCTAAGGTCTTAGACTCGTACTCTGGCCTAATGGCTAAGGTCTTAACTCTTACTCTGGCCTACTGGTTAAGGTCTTAACTCTTACTCTGGCCTAATAGCTAAGGTCTTAACTCGTACTCTGGTCTAATAGATCAGGTCTTACCTTTTACTCTGGCCTACTGGTTATGGTCTTAAACTCTTACTCTGGCCTAATAGCTAAGGTCTTAGACTCATACTCTGGCCTACTGGTTAAAGTCTTAACTCTTACTCTGGCCTACTGGTTAAGGTCTTATCTCTAACCCTGGCCTAATAGCTAAGGTCTTAACTCTTACTCTGGCCTAATAGCTAAGGTCTTAGACTCGTACTACGGCCTACAGGTTAAGGTCTTAACTCTTACTCTGGCCTAATGGTTAAGGTCTTAACTCTTACTCTGGCATAATAGCTAAGGTCTGAAACTCGTACTCTGGCCTACTGGTTAAGGTCTTAACTCTTATTTTATCCTACTGGTTAAGGTCTTAACTCTTACTCTGGCCTACTGGTTAAGGTCTTAACTCTTACTCTGGCCTAATAGCTAAGGTCTTAGATTCGTACTGTGGCCTACTGGTTAAGGTCTTAACTCTTACTATGGCCTACTGGTTAAGGTCTTAACTCTTACTCTGGCCTAATAGCTAAGGTCCTAGACTCGTACTCTGGCCTAATAGTGAAGGTCTTAACACTTACTCTGGCCTAATAGCTAAGGTCTTAGACTCGTACTATGGCCTCCAAGTTAAGGTCCTAACTCTTACTCTGGCCTAATAGCTAAGGTCTTAGACTCGTACCATAGCCTACAGGTTAAGGTCTTAACTCTTACTCTGGCCTAATGGTTAAGGTCTTAACTCTTACTCTGGCATAATAGCTAAGGTCTTAAACTCGTACTCTGACCTACTGGTTAAGGTCTTAACTCTTACTCTGGCCTAATAGCTAAGGTCTTAGACTCGTACTATGGCCTACTGGTTAAGGTCTTAACTCTTACTCTGGCCTAATAGCTAAGGTCTTAGACTTGTACTATGGCCTCCAAGTTAAGGTCTTAACTCTTACTCTGGCCAAATAGCTAATGTCTTAACTCTTACTCTGGCCTACTGGTTAAGGTCTTAACTCTTACTCTGGCCTAATAGCTAAGGTCTTAACTCTTACTCTGGCCTACTGGTTAAGGTCTTAACTCTTACTCTGGCCTACTGGTTAAGGTCTTAACTCTTACTCTGGCCTAATGGTTAAGGTCTTAACTCTTACTCTGGCCCACTGGTTAAGGTCTTAACTCTTACTCTGGCCTAATAGCTAAGGTCTTAACTCTAACTCTGGCATATTGGTTAAGGTCTTAACTCTAACTCTGGCCTACTGGTTAAGGTCTTAACTCTTACTCTGGCCTAATAGCTAAGGTCTTAGACTCGTACTCTGTCCTAATGTTTCAGGTCTTAAATCTTACTCTGGCCTAATAGCTAAGGTCTTAGACTCGTACTCTGGCCTAATGGCTAAGGTCTTAACTCTTACTCTGGCCTACTGGTTAAGGTCTTAACTCTTACTCTGGCCTAATAGCTAAGGTCTTAACTCGTACTCTGGTCTAATAGATCAGGTCTTACCTCTTACTCTGGCTTACTGGTTATGGTCTTAACTCTTACTCTGGCCTAATAGCTAAGGTCTTAGACTCATACTCTGGCCTACTGGTTAAAGTCTTAACTCTTACTCTGGCCTACTGGTTAAGGTCTTATCTCTAACCCTGGCCTAATAGATAAGGTCTTAGCTCTTACTCTGGCCTAATAGCTAAGGTCTTAGACTCGTACTATGGCCTACAAGTTAACGTCTTAACTCTTACTCTGGCCTAATGGTTAAGGTCTTAACTCTTACTCTGGCATAATAGCTAAGGTCTTAAACTCGTACTCTGGCCCACTGGTTAAGGTCTTAACTCCTACTCTGGCCTACTGGTTAAGGTCTTAACTCTTACTCTGGCCTAATAGCTAAGGTCTTAGACTCGTACTCTGGCCTAATGGTTAAGGTCTTAACTCTTACTCTGGCCTACTGGTTAAGGTCTTAACTCTTACTCTGGCCTAATAGCTAAGGTCTTAGACTCATACTCTGGCCTAATGGTTAAGGTCTTAACTCTTACTCTGGCCTACAGGTTAAGGTCTTAACTCTTACTCTGGCCTAATAGCTAAGGTCTTAGACTCGTAGTCTGGCCTAATTGTTAAGGTCTTAACTCTTACTGTGGCCTACTGGTTAAGGTCTTAACTCTTACTCTGGCCTAATAGCTAAGGTCTTATCTCTTACTCTGGCCTAATAGCAAAGGTCTTAGACTCGTAATCTGGCCTAATGGTTAAGGTCGTAACTCTTACTCTGGCCTAATAGCTAAGGTCTTAGACTCGTACTCTGGCCTAATATCTAAAGTCTTAGACTCATACTCTGACCTACTGGTTAAGGTCTTAACTCTTACTCTGGCCTAATAGCTAAGGTCTTAGACTCATACTCTGGCCTACTGGTTAAAGTCTTAACTCTTACTCTGGCCTACTGGTTAAGGTCTTATCTCTAACCCTGGCCTAATAGCTAAGGTCTTAACTCTTACTCTGGCCTAATAGCTAAGGTCTTAGACTCGTACTACGGCCTACAGGTTAAGGTCTTAACTCTTACTCTGGCCTAATGGTTAAGGTCTTAACTCTTACTCTGGCATAATAGCTAAGGTCTGAAACTCGTACTCTGGCCTACTGGTTAAGGTCTTAACTCTTATTTTATCCTACTGGTTAAGGTCTTAACTCTTACTCTGGCCTACTGGTTAAGGTCTTAACTCTTACTCTGGCCTAATAGCTAAGGTCTTAGACTCGTACTGTGGCCTACTGGTTAAGGTCTTAACTCTTACTCTGGCCTAATAGTGAAGGTCTTAACACTTACTCTGGCCTAATAGCTAAGGTCTTAGACTCGTACTATGGCCTCCAAGTTAAGGTCTTAACTCTTACTCTGGCCTAATAGCTAAGGTCTTAGACTCGTACCATGGCCTACAGGTTAAGGTCTTAACTCTTACTCTGGCCTAATGGTTAAGGTCTTAACTCTTACTCTGGCATAATAGCTAAGGTCTTAAACTCGTACTCTGACCTACTGGTTAAGGTCTTAACTCTTACTCTGGCCTAATAGCTAAGGTCTTAGACTCGTACTATGGCCTACTGGTTAAGGTCTTAACTCTTACTCTGGCCTAATAGCTAAGGTCTTAGACTTGTACTATGGCCTCCAAGTTAAGGTCTTAACTCTTACTCTGGCCAAATAGCTAATGTCTTAACTCTTACTCTGGCCTACTGGTTAAGGTCTTAACTCTTACTCTGGCCTAATAGCTAAGGTCTTAACTCTTACTCTGGCCTACTGGTTAAGGTCTTAACTCTTACTCTGGCCTACTGGTTAAGGTCTTAACTCTTACTCTGGCCTAATGGTTAAGGTCTTAACTCTTACTCTGGCCCACTGGTTAAGGTCTTAACTCTTACTCTGGCCTAATAGCTAAGGTCTAACTCTAACTCTGGCATATTGGTTAAGGTCTTAACTCTAACTCTGGCCTACTGGTTAAGGTCTTAACTCTTACTCTAGCCTAATAGCTAAGGTCTTAGACTCGTACTCTGTCCTAATGTTTCAGGTCTTAAATCTTACTCTGGCCTAATAGCTAAGGTTTTAGACTCGTACTCTGGCCTAATGGCTAAGGTCTTAACTCTTACTCTGGCCTACTGGTTAAGGTCTTAACTCTTACTCTGGCCTAATAGCTAAGGTCTTAACTCGTACTCTGGTCTAATAGATCAGGTCTTACCTCTTACTCTGGCTTACTGGTTATGGTCTTAACTCTTACTCTGGCCTAATAGCTAAGGTCTTAGACTCATACTCTGGCCTACTGGTTAAAGTCTTAACTCTTACTCTGGCCTACTGGTTAAGGTCTTATCTCTAACCCTGGCCTAATAGATAAGGTCTTAGCTCTTACTCTGGCCTAATAGCTAAGGTCTTAGACTCGTACTATGGCCTACAAGTTAACGTCTTAACTCTTACTCTGGCCTAATGGTTAAGGTCTTAACTCTTACTCTGGCATAATAGCTAAGGTCTTAAACTCGTACTCTGGCCCACTGGTTAAGGTCTTAACTCCTACTCTGGCCTACTGGTTAAGGTCTTAACTCTTACTCTGGCCTAATAGCTAAGGTCTTAGACTCGTACTCTGGCCTAATGGTTAAGGTCTTAACTCTTACTCTGGCCTACTGGTTAAGGTCTTAACTCTTACTCTGGCCTAATAGCTAAGGTATTAGACACGTACTCTATCCTAATGGTTAAAGTCTTAACTCTTACTCTGGCCTACTGGTTAAGGTCTTAACTCTTACTCTGGCCTAATAGCTAAGGTCTCAGACTCGTACTCTGGCCTAATGGTTAAGGTCTTAACTCTTACTCTGGCCTACTGGTTAAGGTCTTAACTCTTACTCTGGCCTAAAAGCTAAGGTCTTAACTTGTACTCTGACCTAATAGCTAAGGTCTTAGACTCGTACTATGGCCTAGAGGTTAAGGTCTTAATTCTTACTCTGGCCTACTGGTTAAGGTCTTAACTCTTACTCTGGCCTAATAGCTAAGGTCTTAGACTCGTACTCTGGCCTAATGGCTAAGGTCTTAACTCTTACTCTGGCCTACTGGTTAAGGTCTTAACTCTTACTCTGGCCTAATAGCTAAGGTCTTAACTCGTACTCTGGTCTAATAGATCAGGTCTTACCTTTTACTCTGGCCTACTGGTTATGGTCTTAAACTCTTACTCTGGCCTAATAGCTAAGGTCTTAGACTCATACTCTGGCCTACTGGTTAAAGTCTTAACTCTTACTCTGGCCTACTGGTTAAGGTCTTATCTCTAACCCTGGCCTAATAGCTAAGGTCTTAACTCTTACTCTGGCCTAATAGCTAAGGTCTTAGACTCGTACTACGGCCTACAGGTTAAGGTCTTAACTCTTACTCTGGCCTAATGGTTAAGGTCTTAACTCTTACTCTGGCATAATAGCTAAGGTCTTAGACTCGTACTGTGGCCTACTGGTTAAGGTCTTAACTCTTACTATGGCCTACTGGTTAAGGTCTTAACTCTTACTCTGGCCTAATAGCTAAGGGCCTAGACTCGTACTCTGGCCTAATAGTGAAGGTCTTAACACTTACTCTGGCCTAATAGCTAAGGTCTTAGACTCGTACTATGGCCTCCAAGTTAAGGTCCTAACTCTTACTCTGGCCTAATAGCTAAGGTCTTAGACTCGTACCATGGCCTACAGGTTAAGGTCTTAACTCTTACTCTGGCCTAATGGTTAAGGTCTTAACTCTTACTCTGGCATAATAGCTAAGGTCTTAAACTCGTACTCTGACCTACTGGTTAAGGTCTTAACTCTTACTCTGGCCTAATAGCTAAGGTCTTAGACTCGTACTATGGCCTACTGGTTAAGGTCTTAACTCTTACTCTGGCCTAATAGCTAAGGTCTTAGACTTGTACTATGGCCTCCAAGTTAAGGTCTTAACTCTTACTCTGGCCAAATAGCTAATGTCTTAACTCTTACTCTGGCCTACTGGTTAAGGTCTTAACTCTTACTCTGGCCTAATAGCTAAGGTCTTAACTCTTACTCTGGCCTACTGGTTAAGGTCTTAAATCTTACTCTGGCCTACTGGTTAAGGTCTTAACTCTTACTCTGGCCTAATGGTTAAGGTCTTAACTCTTACTCTGGCCCACTGGTTAAGGTCTTAACTCTTACTCTGGCCTAATAGCTAAGGTCTTAACTCTAACTCTGGCATATTGGTTAAGGTCTTAACTCTAACTCTGGCCTACTGGTTAAGGTCTTAACTCTTACTCTGGCCTAATAGCTAAGGTCTTAGACTCGTACTCTGTCCTAATGTTTCAGGTCTTAAATCTTACTCTGGCCTAATAGCTAAGGTCTTAGACTCGTACTCTGGCCTAATGGCTAAGGTCTTAACTCTTACTCTGGCCTACTGGTTAAGGTCTTAACTCTTACTCTGGCCTAATAGCTAAGGTCTTAACTCGTACTCTGGTCTAATAGATCAGGTCTTACCTCTTACTCTGGCTTACTGGTTATGGTCTTAACTCTTACTCTGGCCTAATAGCTAAGGTCTTAGACTCATACTCTGGCCTACTGGTTAAAGTCTTAACTCTTACTCTGGCCTACTGGTTAAGGTCTTATCTCTAACCCTGGCCTAATAGATAAGGTCTTAGCTCTTACTCTGGCCTAATAGCTAAGGTCTTAGACTCGTACTATGGCCTACAAGTTAACGTCTTAACTCTTACTCTGGCCTAATGGTTAAGGTCTTAACTCTTACTCTGGCATAATAGCTAAGGTCTTAAACTCGTACTCTGGCCCACTGGTTAAGGTCTTAACTCCTACTCTGGCCTACTGGTTAAGGTCTTAACTCTTACTCTGGCCTAATAGCTAAGGTCTTAGACTCGTACTCTGGCCTAATGGTTAAGGTCTTAACTCTTACTCTGGCCTACTGGTTAAGGTCTTAACTCTTACTCTGGCCTAATAGCTAAGGTCTTAGACTCATACTCTGGCCTAATGGTTAAGGTCTTAACTCTTACTCTGGCCTACAGGTTAAGGTCTTAACTCTTACTCTGGCCTAATAGGTAAGGTCTTAGACTCGTAGTCTGGCCTAATTGTTAAGGTCTTAACTCTTACTGTGGCCTACTGGTTAAGGTCTTAACTCTTACTCTGGCCTAATAGCTAAGGTCTTATCTCTTACTCTGGCCTAATAGCAAAGGTCTTAGACTCGTAATCTGGCCTAATGGTTAAGGTCGTAACTCTTACTCTGGCCTAATAGCTAAGGTCTTAGACTCGTACTCTGGCCTAATATCTAAAGTCTTAGACTCATACTCTGACCTACTGGTTAAGGTCTTAACTCTTACTCTGGCCTAATAGCTAAGGTCTTAGACTCATACTCTGGCCTACTGGTTAAAGTCTTAACTCTTACTCTGGCCTACTGGTTAAGGTCTTATCTCTAACCCTGGCCTAATAGCTAAGGTCTTAACTCTTACTCTGGCCTAATAGCTAAGGTCTTAGACTCGTACTACGGCCTACAGGTTAAGGTCTTAACTCTTACTCTGGCCTAATGGTTAAGGTCTTAACTCTTACTCTGGCATAATAGCTAAGGTCTGAAACTCGTACTCTGGCCTACTGGTTAAGGTCTTAACTCTTATTTTATCCTACTGGTTAAGGTCTTAACTCTTACTCTGGCCTACTGGTTAAGGTCTTAACTCTTACTCTGGCCTAATAGCTAAGGTCTTAGACTCGTACTGTGGCCTACTGGTTAAGGTCTTAACTCTTACTCTGGCCTAATAGTGAAGGTCTTAACACTTACTCTGGCCTAATAGCTAAGGTCTTAGACTCGTACTATGGCCTCCAAGTTAAGGTCTTAACTCTTACTCTGGCCTAATAGCTAAGGTCTTAGACTCGTACCATGGCCTACAGGTTAAGGTCTTAACTCTTACTCTGGCCTAATGGTTAAGGTCTTAACTCTTACTCTGGCATAATAGCTAAGGTCTTAAACTCGTACTCTGACCTACTGGTTAAGGTCTTAACTCTTACTCTGGCCTAATAGCTAAGGTCTTAGACTCGTACTATGGCCTACTGGTTAAGGTCTTAACTCTTACTCTGGCCTAATAGCTAAGGTCTTAGACTTGTACTATGGCCTCCAAGTTAAGGTCTTAACTCTTACTCTGGCCAAATAGCTAATGTCTTAACTCTTACTCTGGCCTACTGGTTAAGGTCTTAACTCTTACTCTGGCCTAATAGCTAAGGTCTTAACTCTTACTCTGGCCTACTGGTTAAGGTCTTAACTCTTACTCTGGCCTACTGGTTAAGGTCTTAACTCTTACTCTGGCCTAATGGTTAAGGTCTTAACTCTTACTCTGGCCCACTGGTTAAGGTCTTAACTCTTACTCTGGCCTAATAGCTAAGGTCTAACTCTAACTCTGGCATATTGGTTAAGGTCTTAACTCTAACTCTGGCCTACTGGTTAAGGTCTTAACTCTTACTCTGGCCTAATAGCTAAGGTCTTAGACTCGTACTCTGTCCTAATGTTTCAGGTCTTAAATCTTACTCTGGCCTAATAGCTAAGGTTTTAGACTCGTACTCTGGCCTAATGGCTAAGGTCTTAACTCTTACTCTGGCCTACTGGTTAAGGTCTTAACTCTTACTCTGGCCTAATAGCTAAGGTCTTAACTCGTACTCTGGTCTAATAGATCAGGTCTTACCTCTTACTCTGGCTTACTGGTTATGGTCTTAACTCTTACTCTGGCCTAATAGCTAAGGTCTTAGACTCATACTCTGGCGTACTGGTTAAAGTCTTAACTCTTACTCTGGCCTACTGGTTAAGGTCTTATCTCTAACCCTGGCCTAATAGATAAGGTCTTAGCTCTTACTCTGGCCTAATAGCTAAGGTCTTAGACTCGTACTATGGCCTACAAGTTAACGTCTTAACTCTTACTCTGGCCTAATGGTTAAGGTCTTAACTCTTACTCTGGCATAATAGCTAAGGTCTTAAACTCGTACTCTGGCCCACTGGTTAAGGTCTTAACTCCTACTCTGGCCTACTGGTTAAGGTCTTAACTCTTACTCTGGCCTAATAGCTAAGGTCTTAGACTCGTACTCTGGCCTAATGGTTAAGGTCTTAACTCTTACTCTGGCCTACTGGTTAAGGTCTTAACTCTTACTCTGGCCTAATAGCTAAGGTCTTAGACTCATACTCTGGCCTAATGGTTAAGGTCTTAACTCTTACTCTGGCCTACAGGTTAAGGTCTTAACTCTTACTCTGGCCTAATAGCTAAGGTCTTAGACTCGTAGTCTGGCCTAATTGTTAAGGTCTTAACTCTTACTGTGGCCTACTGGTTAAGGTCTTAACTCTTAATCTGGCCTAATAGCTAAGGTCTTATCTCTTACTCTGGCCTAATAGCAAAGGTCTTAGACTCGTAATCTGGCCTAATGGTTAAGGTCGTAACTCTTACTCTGGCCTAATAGCTAAGGTCTTAGACTCGTACTCTGGCCTAATAGCTAAAGTCTTAGACTCATACTCTGACCTACTGGTTAAGGTCTTAACTCTTACTCTGGCCTAATAGCTAAGGTCTTAGACTCGTACTCTGGCCTAATGGTTAAGGTCATAACTCTTACTCTGGCCTACTGGTTAAGGTCTTAACTCTTACTCTGGCCTAATAGCTAAGGTCTTAGACACGTACTCTATCCTAATGGTTAAAGTCTTAACTCTTACTCTGGCCTACTGGTTAAGGTCTTAACTCTTACTCTGGCCTACTGGTTAAGGTCTTAACTCTTACTCTGGCCTAAAAGCTAAGGTCTTAACTTGTACTCTGACCTAATAGCTAAGGTCTTAGACTCGTACTATGGCCTACAGGTTAAGGTCTTAACTCTTACTCTGGCCTACTGGTTAAGGTCTTAACTCTTACTCTGGCCTAATAGCTAAGGTCTTAGACTCGTACTCTGGCCTAATGGTTAAGGTCTTAACTCTTACTCTGGCCTATTGTTTAATGTCTTAACTCTTACTCTGGCCTAATAACTAAGGTCTTAACTCTTACTTTGGCTGAATAGCTAAGGTCTTAACTCTCTCTCTGGCCTAATAGCTAAGGTCCTAACTCTTACTCTGGCCCAATAGCTAAGGTCTTAGTCTCGTACTCTGGCCTAATGGTCAAGGTCTTATTTCTTACTCTGGCCTACTGGTTAAGGTCTTAACTCTTACTCTGGCCCACTGGTTAAGGTCTTAACTCTTACTCTGGCCTAATAGCTAAGGTCTTAACTCTAACTCTGGCATACTGGTAAAGGTCTTAACTCTTACTCTGGCCTAATAGCTAAGGTCTTAACTCGTACTCTGGTCTAATAGATCAGGTCTTACCTCTTACTCTGGCCTACTGGTTATGGTCTTAACTCTTACTCTGGCCTAATAGCTAAGGTCTTAGACTCATACTCTGGCCTACTGGTTAAAGTCTTAACTCTTACTCTGGCCTACTGGTTAAGGTCATATCTCTAACCCTGGCCTAATAGCTAAGGTCTTAACTCTTACTCTGGCCAAATAGCTAAGGTCTTAGACTCGTACTATGGCCTACAGGTTAAGGTCTTAACTCTTACTCTGGCCTAATGGTTAAGGTCTTAACTCTTACTCTGGCATAATAGCTAAGGTCTGAAACTCGTACTCTGGCCTACTGGTTAAGGTCTTAACTCTTACTTTATCCTACTGGTTAAGGTCTTAACTCTTACTCTGGCCTACTGGTTAAGGTCTTAACTCTTACTCTGGCCTAATAGCTAAGGTCTTAGACTCGTACAGTGGCCTACTGGTTAAGGTCTTAACTCTTACTCTGGCCTAATAGCTAAGGTCTTAACACTTACTCTGGCCTAATAGCTAAGGTCTTAGACTCGTACTATAGCCTCCAAGTTAAGGTCTTAACTCTTACTCTTGCCTAATAGCTAAGGTCTTAGACTCGTACCATGGCCTACAGGTTAAGGTCTTAACTCTTACTCTGGCCTAATGGTTAAGGTCTTAACTCTTACTCTGGCATAATAGCTAAGGTCTTAAACTCGTACTCTGGCCTACTGGTTTAGGTCTTAACTCTTACTCTGGCCTAATAGCTAAGGTCTTAGACTCGTACTATGGCCTACTGGTTAAGGTCTTAACTCTTACTCTGGCCTAATAGCTAAGGTCTTAACACTTACTCTGGCCTAATAGCTAAGGTCTTAGACTTGTACTATGGCCTCCAAGTTAAGGTCTTAACTCTTACTCTGTCCTAATAGCTAATGTCTTAACTCTTACTCTGGCCTACTGGTTAAGGTCTTAACTCTTACTCTGGCCTAATAGCTAAGGTCTTAACTCTTACTCTGGCCTAAAGGTTAAGGTCTTAACTCTTACTCTGGCCTACTGGTTAAGGTCCTAACTCTTACTCTGGCCTAATAGCTAAGGTCTTAGACTTGTACTCTGGCCTACTGGTTAAGGTCTTAACTCTTACTCTGGCCTAATAGCTAAGGTCTTAACTCTTACTCTGGCTCAATAGCTAAGGTCTTAGTCTCGTACTCTGGCCTAATGGTTAAGGTCTTAACTCTTACTCTGGCCTACTGGTTAAGGTCTTAACTCTTACTCTGGCCCACTGGTTAAGGTCTTAACTCTTACTCTGGCCTAATAGCTAAGGTCTTAACTCTAACTCTGGCATATTGGTTAAGGTCTTAACTCTAACTCTGGCCTACTGGTTAAGGTCTTAACTCTTACTCTGGCCTAATACCTAAGGTCTTAGACTCGTACTCTGGCCTAATGGTTCAGGTCTTAAATCTTACTCTGGCCTAATAGCTAAGGTCTTAGACTCGTACTCTGGCCTAATGGCTAAGGTCTTAACTCTTACTCTGGCCTACTGGTTAAGGTCTTAACTCTTACTCTGGCCTAATAGCTAAGGTCTTAACTCGTACTCTGGTCTAATAGATCAGGTCTTACCTCTTACTCTGGCCTACTGGTTATGGTCTTAACTCTTACTCTGGCCTAATAGCTAATGTCTTAACTCTAACTCTGGCATATTGGTTAAGGTCTTAACTCTAACTCTGGCCTACTGGTTAAGGTCTTAACTCTTACTCTGGCCTAATAGCTAAGGTCTTAGACTCGTACTCTGGCCTAATGGTTCAGGTCTTAAATCTTACTCTGGCCTAATAGCTAAGGTCTTAACTCTTACTCTGGCCTAATGGTTAAGGTCTTAACTCTTACTCTGGCCTACTGGTTAAGGTCTTAACTCTTGCTCTGGCCTAATAGCTAAGGTCTTAACTCTAACTCTGGCATATTGGTTAAGGTCTTAACTCTAACTCTGGCCTACTGGTTAAGGTCTTAACTCTTACTCTGGCCTAATAGCTAAGGTCTTAGCTCGTACTCTGGTCTAATAGATCAGGTCTTACCTCTTACTCTGGCCTACTGGTTATGGTCTTAACTCTTACTCTGGCCTAATAGCTAAGGTCTTAGACTCATACTCTGGCCTACTGGTTAAAGTCTTAACTCTTACTCTGGCCTACTGGTTAAGGTCTTATCTCTAACCCTGGCCTAATAGCTAAGGTCTTAACTCTTACTCTAGCCTAATATCTAAGGTCTTAGACTCGTACTATGGCCTACAAGTTAAGGTCATAACTCATACTCTGACCTAATGGTTAAGGTCTTAACTCTTACTCTGGCATAATAGCTAAGGTCTTAAACTCGTACTCTGGCCCACTGGTTAAGGTCTTAACTCTTACACTATCCTACTAGTTAAGGTCTTAACTCTTACTCTGGCCTACTGGTTAAGGTCTTAACTCTTACTCTGGCCTAATAGCTAAGGTCTTAACACTTACTCTGGCCTAATAGCTAAGGTCTTAGACTCGTACTATAGCCTCCAAGTTAAGGTCTTAACTCTTACTCTGGCCTAATAGCTAAGGTCTTAGACTCGTACCATGGCCTACAGGTTAAGGTCTTAACTCTTCCTCTGGCCTAATGGTTAAGGTCTTAACTCTTACTCTGTCCTAATAGCTAAGGTCTTAGACTCGTACTATGGCCTACAGGTTAAGGTCTTAACTCTTACTCTGGCCTAATGGTTAAGGTCTTAACTCTTACTCTGGCATAATAGCTAAGGTCTTAAACTCGTACTCTGGCCTACTGGTTAAGGTCTTAACTCTTACTCTGGCCTAATAGCTAAGGTCTTAGACTCGTACTATGGCCTACTGGTTAAGGTCTTAACTCTTACTCTGGCCTAATAGCTAAGGTCTTAACACTTACTCTGTCCTAATAGCTAAGGTCTTAGACTTGTACTATGGCCTCCAAGTTAAGGTCTTAACTCTTACTCTGGCCTAATAGCTAATGTCTTAACTCTTACTCTGGCCTACTGGTTAAGGTCTTAACTCTTACTCTTGCCTAATAGCTAAGGTCTTAACTCTTACTCTGGCCTACTGGTTAAGGTCTTAACTCTTACTCTGGCCTACTGGTTAAGGTCTTAACTCTTACTCTGGCCTAATAGCTAAGGTCTTAGACTTGTACTCTGGCCTACTGGTTAAGGTCTTAACTCTTACTCTGGCCTAATAGCTAAGGTCTTAACTCTTACTCTGGCCCAATAGCTAACGTCTTAGTCTCGTACTCTGGCCTAATGTTTAAGGTCTTAACTCTTACTCTGGCCTACTGGTTAAGGTCTTAACTCTTACTCTGGCCCACTGGTTAAGGTCTTAACTCTTACTCTGGCCTAATAGCTAAGGTCTTAACTCTAACTCTGGCATACTGGTAAAGGTCTTAACTCTAACTCTGGCCTACTGGTTAAGGTCTTAACTCTTACTCTGGCCTAATAGCTAAGGTCTTAGACTCGTACTCTGGCCTAATGGTTCAGGTCTTAAATCTTACTCTGGCCTAATAGCTAAGGTCTTAGACTCGTACTCTGGCCTAATGGCTAAGGTCTTAACTCTTACTCTGGCCTACTGGTTAAGGTCTTAACTCTTACTCTGGCCTAATAGCTAATGTCTTAACTCTTACTCTGGCCTACTGGTTAAGGTCTTAACTCTTACTCTTGCCTAATAGCTAAGGTCTTAACTCTTACTCTGGCCTACTGGTTAAGGTCTTAACTCTTACTCTGGCCTACTGGTTAAGGTCTTAACTCTTGCTCTGGCCTAATAGCTAAGGTCTTAACTCTAACTCTGGCATATTGGTTAAGGTCTTAACTCTAACTCTGGCCTACTGGTTAAGGTCTTAACTCTTACTCTGGCCTAATAGCTAAGGTCTTAACTCGTACTCTGGTCTAATAGATCAGGTCTTACCTCTTACTCTGGCCTACTGGTTATGGTCTTAACTCTTACTCTGGCCTAATAGCTAAGGTCTTAGACTCATACTCTGGCCTACTGGTTAAAGTCTTAACTCTTACTCTGGCCTACTGGTTAAGGTCTTATCTCTAACCCTGGCCTAATAGCTAAGGTCTTAACTCTTACTCTAGCCTAATATCTAAGGTCTTAGACTCGTACTATGGCCTACAAGTTAAGGTCATAACTCATACTCTGACCTAATGGTTAAGGTCTTAACTCTTACTCTGGCATAATAGCTAAGGTCTTAAATTCGTACTCTGGCCCACTGGTTAAGGTCTTAACTCTTACACTATCCTACTAGTTAAGGTCTTAACTCTTACTCTGGCCTACTGGTTAAGGTCTTAACTCTTACTCTGGCCTAATAGCTAAGGTCTTAACACTTACTCTGGCCTAATAGCTAAGGTCTTAGACTCGTACTATAGCCTCCAAGTTAAGGTCTTAACTCTTACTCTGGCCTAATAGCTAAGGTCTTAGACTCGTACTCTGGCCTAATGGTTAAGGTCTTAACTCTTACTCTGGCCTACTGGTTAAGGTCTTAACTCTTACTCTGTCCTAATAGCTAAGGTCTTAGACTCGTACTATGGCCTACAGGTTAAGGTCTTAACTCTTACTCTGGCCTAATGGTTAAGGTCTTAACTCTTACTCTGGCATAATAGCTAAGGTCTTAAACTCGTACTCTGGCCTACTGGTTAAGGTCTTAACTCTTACTCTGGCCTAATAGCTAAGGTCTTAGACTCGTACTATGGCCTACTGGTTAAGGTCTTAACTCTTACTCTGGCCTAATAGCTAAGGTCTTAACACTTACTCTGTCCTAATAGCTAAGGTCTTAGACTTGTACTATGGCCTCCAAGTTAAGGTCTTAACTCTTACTCTGGCCTAATAGCTAATGTCTTAACTCTTACTCTGGCCTACTGGTTAAGGTCTTAACTCTTACTCTTGCCTAATAGCTAAGGTCTTAACTCTTACTCTGGCCTACTGGTTAAGGTCTTAACTCTTACTCTGGCCTACTGGTTAAGGTCTTAACTCTTACTCTGGCCTAATAGCTAAGGTCTTAGACTTGTACTCTGGCCTACTGGTTAAGGTCTTAACTCTTACTCTGGCCTAATAGCTAAGGTCTTAACTCTTACTCTGGCCCAATAGCTAACGTCTTAGTCTCGTACTCTGGCCTAATGTTTAAGGTCTTAACTCTTACTCTGGCCTACTGGTTAAGGTCTTAACTCTTACTCTGGCCCACTGGTTAAGGTCTTAACTCTTACTCTGGCCTAATAGCTAAGGTCTTAACTCTAACTCTGGCATACTGGTAAAGGTCTTAACTCTAACTCTGGCCTACTGGTTAAGGTCTTAACTCTTACTCTGGCCTAATAGCTAAGGTCTTAGACTCGTACTCTGGCCTAATGGTTCAGGTCTTAAATCTTACTCTGGCCTAATAGCTAAGGTCTTAGACTCGTACTCTGGCCTAATGGCTAAGGTCTTAACTCTTACTCTGGCCTACTGGTTAAGGTCTTAACTCTTACTCTGGCCTAATAGCTAATGTCTTAACTCTTACTCTGGCCTACTGGTTAAGGTCTTAACTCTTACTCTTGCCTAATAGCTAAGGTCTTAACTCTTACTCTGGCCTACTGGTTAAGGTCTTAACTCTTACTCTGGCCTACTGGTTAAGGTCTTAACTCTTGCTCTGGCCTAATAGCTAAGGTCTTAACTCTAACTCTGGCATATTGGTTAAGGTCTTAACTCTAACTCTGGCCTACTGGTTAAGGTCTTAACTCTTACTCTGGCCTAATAGCTAAGGTCTTAACTCGTACTCTGGTCTAATAGATCAGGTCTTACCTCTTACTCTGGCCTACTGGTTATGGTCTTAACTCTTACTCTGGCCTAATAGCTAAGGTCTTAGACTCATACTCTGGCCTACTGGTTAAGGTCTTATCTCTAACCCTGGCCTAATAGCTAAGGTCTTAACTCTTACTCTAGCCTAATATCTAAGGTCTTAGACTCGTACTATGGCCTACAAGTTAAGGTCATAACTCATACTCTGACCTAATGGTTAAGGTCTTAACTCTTACTCTGGCATAATAGCTAAGGTCTTAAACTCGTACTCTGGCCCACTGGTTAAGGTCTTAACTCTTACACTATCCTACTAGTTAAGGTCTTAACTCTTACTCTGGCCTACTGGTTAAGGTCTTAACTCTTACTCTGGCCTAATAGCTAAGGTCTTAACACTTACTCTGGCCTAATAGCTAAGGTCTTAGACTCGTACTATAGCCTCCAAGTTAAGGTCTTAACTCTTACTCTGGCCTAATAGCTAAGGTCTTAGACTCGTACCATGGCCTACAGGTTAAGGTCTTAACTCTTACTCTGGCCTAATGGTTAAGGTCTTAACTCTTACTCTGGCATAATAGCTAAGGTCTTAAACTCGTACTCTGGCCTACTGGTTTAGGTCTTAACTCTTACTCTGGCCTAATAGCTAAGTTCTTAGACTCGTACTATGGCCTACTGGTTAAGGTCTTAACTCTTACTCTGTCCTAATAGCTAATGTCTTAACTCTTACTCTGGCCTACTGGTTAAGGTCTTAACTCTTACTCTGGCCTAATAGCTAAGGTCTTAACTCTTACTCTGGCCTACTGGTTAAGGTCTTAACTCTTACTCTGGCCTACTGGTTAAGGTCCTAACTCTTACTCTGGCCTAATAGCTAAGGTCTTAGACTTGTACTCTGGCCTACTGGTTAAGGTCTTAACTCTTACTCTGGCCTAATAGCTAAGGTCTTAACTCTTACTCTGGCCCAATAGCTAAGGTCTTAGTCTCGTACCCTGGCCTAATGGTTAAGGTCTTAACTCTTACTCTGGCCTACTGGTTAAGGTCTTAACTCTTACTTACTCTGGCCCACTGGTTAAGGTCTTAACTCTTACTCTGGCCTAATAGCTAAGGTCTTAACTCTAACTCTGGCATATTGGTTAAGGTCTTAACTCTAACTCTGGCCTACTGGTTAAGGTCTTAACTCTTACTCTGGCCTAATACCTAAAGTCTTAGACTTGTACTCTGGCCTAATGGTTCAGGTCTTAAATCTTACTCTGGCCTAATAGCTAAGGTCTTAGACTCGTACTCTGGCCTAATGGCTAAGGTCTTAACTCTTACTCTGGCCTACTGGTTAAGGTCTTAACTCTTACTCTGGCCTAATAGCTAAGGTCTTAACTCGTACTCTGGTCTAATAGATCAGGTCTTACCTCTTACTCTGGCCTACTGGTTATGGTCTTAACTCTTACTCTGGCCTAATAGCTAAGGTCTTAGACTCATACTCTGGCCTACTGGTTAAAGTCTTAACTCTTACTCTGGCCTACTGGTTAAGGTCTTATCTCTAACCCTGGCCTTATAGCTAAGGTCTTAACTCTTACTCTGGCCTAATAGCTAAGGTCTTAGACTCGTACTATGGCCTACAAGTTAAGGTCTTAACTCTTACTCTGACCTAATGGTTAAGGTCTTAACTCTTACTCTGGCATAATAGCTAAGGTCTTAAACTCGTACTCTGGCCCACTGGTTAAGGTCTTAACTCTTACACTATCCTACCAGTTAAGGTCTTAACTCTTACTCTGGCCTACTGGTTAAGGTCTTAACTCTTACTCTGGCCTAATAGCTAAGGTCTTAACACTTACTCTGGCCTAATAGCTAAGGTCTTAGACTCCTACTATAGCCTCCAAGTTAAGGTCTTAACTCTTACTCTGGCCTTATAGCTAAGGTCTTAACTCTTACTCTGGCCTAATAGCTAAGGTCTTAGACTCGTACTATGGCCTACAGGTTAAGGTCTTAACTCTTACTCTGGCCTAATGGTTAAGGTCTTAACTCTTACTCTGGCATAATAGCTAAGGTCTTAAACTCGTACTCTGGCCTACTGGTTAAGGTCTTAACTCTTACTCTGGCCTAATAGCTAAGGTCTTAGACTCGTACTATGGCCTACTGGTTAAGGTCTTAACTCTTACTCTGGCCTAATAGCTAAGGTCTTAACACTTACTCTGTCCTAATAGCTAAGGTCTTAGACTTGTACTATGGCCTCCAAGTTAAGGTCTTAACTCTTACTCTGGCCTAATAGCTAATGTCTTAACTCTTACTCTGGCCTACTGGTTAAGGTCTTAACTCTTACTCTTGCCTAATAGCTAAGGTCTTAACTCTTACTCTGGCCTACTGGTTAAGGTCTTAACTCTTACCTACTCTGGCCCACTGGTTAAGGTCTTAACTCTTACTCTGGCCTAATAGCTAAGGTCTTAACTCTAACTCTGGCATATTGGTTAAGGTCTTAACTCTAACTCTGGCCTACTGGTTAAGGTCTTAACTCTTACTCTGGCCTAATACCTAAGGTCTTAGACTTGTACTCTGGCCTAATGGTTCAGGTCTTAAATCTTACTCTGGCCTAATAGCTAAGGTCTTAGACTCGTACTCTGGCCTAATGGCTAAGGTCTTAACTCTTACTCTGGCCTACTGGTTAAGGTCTTAACTCTTACTCTGGCCTAATAGCTAAGGTCTTAACTCGTACTCTGGTCTAATAGATGAGGTCTTACCTCTTACTCTGGCCTACTGGTTATGGTCTTAACTCTTACTCTGGCCTAATAGCTAAGGTCTTAGACTCATACTCTGGCCTACTGGTTAAAGTCTTAACTCTTACTCTGGCCTACTGGTTAAGGTCTTATCTCTAACCCTGGCCTTATAGCTAAGGTCTTAACTCTTACTCTGGCCTAATAGCTAAGGTCTTAGACTCGTACTATGGCCTACAAGTTAAGGTCTTAACTCTTACTCTGACCTAATGGTTAAGGTCTTAACTCTTACTCTGGCATAATAGCTAAGGTCTTAAACTCGTACTCTGGCCCACTGGTTAAGGTCTTAACTCTTACACTATCCTACCAGTTAAGGTCTTAACTCTTACTCTGGCCTACTGGTTAAGGTCTTAACTCTTACTCTGGCCTAATAACTAAGGTCTTAACACTTACTCTGGCCTAATAGCTAAGGTCTTAGACTCCTACTATAGCCTCCAAGTTAAGGTCTTAACTCTTACTCTGGCCTAATAACTAAGGTCTTAGACTCGTACTCTGGCCTAATGGTTAAGGTCTTAACTCCTACTCTGGCCTACTGGTTAAGGTCTTAACTCTTACTCTGGCCTAATAGTTAAGGTCTTAGACTCGTACTATGGCCTACAGGTTAAGGTCTTAACTCTTACTCTGGCCTAATGGTTAAGGTCTTAACTCTTACTCTGGCATAATAGCTAAGGTCTTAAATTTGTACTCTGGCCTACTGGTTAAGGTCTTAACTCTTACTCTGGCCTAATAGCTAAGGTCTTAGACTCGTACTATGGCCTACTGGTTAAGGTCTTAACTCTTACTCTGGCCTAATAGCTAAGGTCTTAACACTTACTCTGTCCTAATAGCTAAGGTCTTAGACTTGTACTATGGCCTCCAAGTTAAGGTCTTAACTCTTACTCTGGCCTAATAGCTAATGTCTTAACTCTTACTCTGGCCTACTGGTTAAGGTCTTAACTCTTACTCTTGCCTAATAGCTAAGGTCTTAACTCTTACTCTGGCCTACTGGTTAAGGTCTTAACTCTTACTCTGGCCTACTGGTTAAGGTCTTAACTCTTACTCTGGCCTAATAGCTAAGGTCTTAGACTTGTACTCTGGCCTACTGGTTAAGGTCTTAACTCTTACTCTGGCCTAATAGCTAAGGTCTTAGACACGTACTCTATCCTAATGGTTAAAGTCTTAACTCTTACTCTGGCCTACTGGTTAAGGTCTTAACTCTTACTCTGGCCTAATAGCTAAGGTCTCAGACTCGTACTCTGGCCTAATGGTTAAGGTCTTAACTCTTACTCTGGCCTACTGGTTAAGGTCTTAACTCTTACTCTGGCCTAAAAGCTAAGGTCTTAACTTGTACTCTGACCTAATAGCTAAGGTCTTAGACTCGTACTATGGCCTACAGGTTAAGGTCTTAACTCTTACTCTGGCCTACTGGTTAAGGTCTTAACTCTTACTTTGGCCTAATAGCTAAGGTCTTAGACTCGTACTTTGGCCTAATGGTTAAGGTCTTAACTCTTACTCTGGCCTATTGTTTAATGTCTTAACTCTTACTCTGGCCTAATAACTAAGGTCTTAACTCTTACTCTGGCCGAATAGCTAAGGTCTTAACTCTCACTCTGGCCTAATAGCTAAGGTCTTAACTCTTACTCTGGCCCAATAGCTAAGGTCTTAGTCTCGTACTCTGGCCTAATGGTTAAGGTCTTAACTCTTACTCTGGCCTACTGGTTAAGGTCTTAACTCTTACTCTGGCCCACTGGTTAAGGTCTTAACTCTTACTCTGGCCTAATAGCTAAGGTCTTAACTCTAACTCTGGCATACTGGTAAAGGTCTTAACTCTTACTCTGGCCTAATAGCTAAGGTCTTAACTCGTACTCTGGTCTAATAGATCAGGTCTTACCTCTTACTCTGGCCTACTGGTTATGGTCTTAACTCTTACTCTGGCCTAATAGCTAAGGTCTTAGACTCATACTCGGGCCTACTGGTTAAAGTCTTAACTCTTATTCTGGCCTACTGGTTAAGGTCTTATCTCTAACCCTGGCCTAATAGCTAAGGTCTTAACTCTTACTCTGGCCTAATGGTTAAGGGCTTAACTCTTACTCTGGCATAATAGCTAAGGTCTTAAATCTTACTCTGGCCTACTGGTTAAGGTCTTATCTCTAACCCTGGACTAATAGCTAAGGTCTTAACTCTTACTCTGGCCAAATAGCTAAGGTCTTAGACTCGTACTATGGCCTATAGGTTAAGGTCTTAACTCTTACTCTGGCCTAATGGTTATGGTCTTAAACTCTTACTCTGGCCTAATAGCTAAGGTCTTAGACTCATACTCTGGCCTACTGGTTAAAGTCTTAACTCTTACTCTGGCCTACTGGTTAAGGTCATATCTCTAACCCGGGCCTAATAGCTAAGGTCTTAACTCTTACTCTGGCCAAATAGCTAAGGTCTTAGACTCGTACTATGGCCTATAGGTTAAGGTCTTAACTCTTACTCTGGCCTAATGGTTAAGGTCTTAACTCTTACTCTGGCATAATAGCTAAGGTCTGAAACTCGTACTCTGGCCTACTGGTTAAGGTCTTAACTCTTACTTTATCCTACTGGTTAAGGTCTTAACTCTTACTCTGGCCTACTGGTTAAGGTCTTAACTCTTACTCTGGCCTAATAGCTAAGGTCTTAGACTCGTACTATGGCCTACTGGTTAAGGTCTTAACTCTTACTCTGGCCTAATAGCTAAGGTCTTAACACTTACTCTGGCCTAATAGCTAAGGTCTTAGACTCGTACTATGGCCTCCAAGTTAAGGTCTTAACTCTTACTCTTTCCTAATAGCTAAGGTCTTAGACTCGTACCATGGCCTACAGGTTAAGGTCTTAACTCTTACTCTGGCCTAATGGTTAAGGTCTTAACTCTTACTCTGGCATAATAGCTAAGGTCTTAGACTCGTACTATGGCCTACTGGTTAAGGTCTTAACTCTTACTCTGGCCTAATAGCTAAGGTCTTAACACTTACTCTGGCCTAATAGCTAAGGTCTTAGACTTGTACTATGGCCTCCAAGTTAAGGTCTTAACTCTTACTCTGTCCTAATAGCTAATGTCTTAACTCTTACTCTGGCCTACTGGTTAAGGTCTTAACTCTTACTCTGGCCTAATAGCTAAGGTCTTAACTCTTACTCTGGCCTACTGGTTAAGGTCTTAACTCTTACTCTGGCCTACTGGTTAAGGTCCTAACTCTTACTCTGGCCTAATAGCTAAGGTCTTAGACTTGTAATCTGGCCTACTGGTTAAGGTCTTAACTTTTACTCTGGCCTAATAGCTAAGGTCTTAACTCTTACTGTGGCCCAATAGCTAAGGTCTTAGTCTCGTACTCTGGCCTAATGGTTAAGGTCTTAACTCTTACTCTGGCCTACTGGTTAAGGTCTTAACTCTTACTCTGGCCCACTGGTTAAGGTCTTAACTCTTGCTCTGGCCTAATAGCTAAGGTCTTAACTCTAACTCTGGCATATTGGTTAAGGTCTTAACTCTAACTCTGGCCTACTGGTTAAGGTCTTAACTCTTACTCTGGCCTAATAGCTAAGGTCTTAACTCGTACTCTGGTCTAATAGATCAGGTCTTACCTCTTACTCTGGCCTACTGGTTATGGTCTTAACTCTTACTCTGGCCTAATAGCTAAGGTCTTAGACTCATACTCTGGCCTACTGGTTAAAGTCTTAACTCTTACTCTGGCCTACTGGTTAAGGTCTTATCTCTAACCCTGGCCTAATAGCTAAGGTCTTAACTCTTACTCTAGCCTAATATCTAAGGTCTTAGACTCGTACTATGGCCTACAAGTTAAGGTCATAACTCATACTCTGACCTAATGGTTAAGGTCTTAACTCTTACTCTGGCATAATAGCTAATGTCTTAAACTCGTACTCTGGCCCACTGGTTAAGGTCTTAACTCTTACACTATCCTACTAGTTAAGGTCTTAACTCTTACTCTGGCCTACTGGTTAAGGTCTTAACTCTTACTCTGGCCTAATAGCTAAGGTCTTAACACTTACTCTGGCCTAATAGCTAAGGTCTTAGACTCGTACTATAGCCTCCAAGTTAAGGTCTTAACTCTTACTCTGGCCTAATAGCTAAGGTCTTAGACTCGTACTCTGGCCTAATGGTTAAGGTCTTAACTCTTACTCTGGCCTACTGGTTAAGGTCTTAACTCTTACTTTGGCCTAATAGCTAAGGTCTTAGACTCGTACTCTGGCCTAATGGTTAAGGTCTTAACTCTTACTCTGGCCTATTGTTTAATGTCTTAACTCTTACTCTGGCCTAATAACTAAGGTCTTAACTCTTACTCTGGCCGAATAGCTAAGGTCTTAACTCTCACTCTGGCCTAATAGCTAAGGTCTTAACTCTTACTCTGGCCCAATAGCTAAGGTCTTAGTCTCGTACTCTGGCCTAATGGTTAAGGTCTTAACTCTTACTCTGGCCTACTGGTTAAGGTCTTAACTCTTACTCTGGCCCACTGGTTAAGGTCTTAACTCTTACTCTGGCCTAATAGCTAAGGTCTTAACTCTAACTCTGGCATACTGGTAAAGGTCTTAACTCTTACTCTGGCCTAATAGCTAAGGTCTTAACTCGTACTCTGGTCTAATAGATCAGGTCTTACCTCTTACTCTGGCCTACTGGTTATGGTCTTAACTCTTACTCTGGCCTAATAGCTAAGGTCTTAGACTCATACTCGGGCCTACTGGTTAAAGTCTTAACTCTTATTCTGGCCTACTGGTTAAGGTCTTATCTCTAACCCTGGCCTAATAGCTAAGGTCTTAACTCTTACTCTGGCCTAATGGTTAAGGGCTTAACTCTTACTCTGGCATAATAGCTAAGGTCTTAAATCTTACTCTGGCCTACTGGTTAAGGTCTTATCTCTAACCCTGGACTAATAGCTAAGGTCTTAACTCTTACTCTGGCCAAATAGCTAAGGTCTTAGACTCGTACTATGGCCTATAGGTTAAGGTCTTAACTCTTACTCTGGCCTAATGGTTATGGTCTTAAACTCTTACTCTGGCCTAATAGCTAAGGTCTTAGACTCATACTCTGGCCTACTGGTTAAAGTCTTAACTCTTACTCTGGCCTACTGGTTAAGGTCATATCTCTAACCCGGGCCTAATAGCTAAGGTCTTAACTCTTACTCTGGCCAAATAGCTAAGGTCTTAGACTCGTACTATGGCCTATAGGTTAAGGTCTTAACTCTTACTCTGGCCTAATGGTTAAGGTCTTAACTCTTACTCTGGCATAATAGCTAAGGTCTGAAACTCGTACTCTGGCCTACTGGTTAAGGTCTTAACTCTTACTTTATCCTACTGGTTAAGGTCTTAACTCTTACTCTGGCCTACTGGTTAAGGTCTTAACTCTTACTCTGGCCTAATAGCTAAGGTCTTAGACTCGTACTATGGCCTACTGGTTAAGGTCTTAACTCTTACTCTGGCCTAATAGCTAAGGTCTTAACACTTACTCTGGCCTAATAGCTAAGGTCTTAGACTCGTACTATGGCCTCCAAGTTAAGGTCTTAACTCTTACTCTTTCCTAATAGCTAAGGTCTTAGACTCGTACCATGGCCTACAGGTTAAGGTCTTAACTCTTACTCTGGCCTAATGGTTAAGGTCTTAACTCTTACTCTGGCATAATAGCTAAGGTCTTAGACTCGTACTATGGCCTACTGGTTAAGGTCTTAACTCTTACTCTGGCCTAATAGCTAAGGTCTTAACACTTACTCTGGCCTAATAGCTAAGGTCTTAGACTTGTACTATGGCCTCCAAGTTAAGGTCTTAACTCTTACTCTGTCCTAATAGCTAATGTCTTAACTCTTACTCTGGCCTACTGGTTAAGGTCTTAACTCTTACTCTGGCCTAATAGCTAAGGTCTTAACTCTTACTCTGGCCTACTGGTTAAGGTCTTAACTCTTACTCTGGCCTACTGGTTAAGGTCCTAACTCTTACTCTGGCCTAATAGCTAAGGTCTTAGACTTGTAATCTGGCCTACTGGTTAAGGTCTTAACTTTTACTCTGGCCTAATAGCTAAGGTCTTAACTCTTACTGTGGCCCAATAGCTAAGGTCTTAGTCTCGTACTCTGGCCTAATGGTTAAGGTCTTAACTCTTACTCTGGCCTACTGGTTAAGGTCTTAACTCTTACTCTGGCCCACTGGTTAAGGTCTTAACTCTTGCTCTGGCCTAATAGCTAAGGTCTTAACTCTAACTCTGGCATATTGGTTAAGGTCTTAACTCTAACTCTGGCCTACTGGTTAAGGTCTTAACTCTTACTCTGGCCTAATAGCTAAGGTCTTAACTCGTACTCTGGTCTAATAGATCAGGTCTTACCTCTTACTCTGGCCTACTGGTTATGGTCTTAACTCTTACTCTGGCCTAATAGCTAAGGTCTTAGACTCATACTCTGGCCTACTGGTTAAAGTCTTAACTCTTACTCTGGCCTACTGGTTAAGGTCTTATCTCTAACCCTGGCCTAATAGCTAAGGTCTTAACTCTTACTCTAGCCTAATATCTAAGGTCTTAGACTCGTACTATGGCCTACAAGTTAAGGTCATAACTCATACTCTGACCTAATGGTTAAGGTCTTAACTCTTACTCTGGCATAATAGCTAATGTCTTAAACTCGTACTCTGGCCCACTGGTTAAGGTCTTAACTCTTACACTATCCTACTAGTTAAGGTCTTAACTCTTACTCTGGCCTACTGGTTAAGGTCTTAACTCTTACTCTGGCCTAATAGCTAAGGTCTTAACACTTACTCTGGCCTAATAGCTAAGGTCTTAGACTCGTACTATAGCCTCCAAGTTAAGGTCTTAACTCTTACTCTGGCCTAATAGCTAAGGTCTTAGACTCGTACTCTGGCCTAATGGTTAAGGTCTTAACTCTTACTCTGGCCTACTGGTTAAGGTCTTAACTCTTACTCTGTCCTAATAGCTAAGGTCTTAGACTCGTACTATGGCCTACAGGTTAAGGTCTTAACTCTTACTCTGGCCTAATGGTTAAGGTCTTAACTCTTACTCTGGCATAATAGCTAAGGTCTTAAACTCGTACTCTGGCCTACTGGTTAAGGTCTTAACTCTTACTCTGGCCTAATAGCTAAGGTCTTAGACTCGTACTATGGCCTACTGGTTAAGGTCTTAACTCTTACTCTGGCCTAATAGCTAAGGTCTTAGACTCATACTCTGGCCTACTGGTTAAAGTCTTAACTCTTACTCTGGCCTACTGGTTAAGGTCATATCTCTAACCCTGGCCTAATAGCTAAGGTCTTAACTCTTACTCTGGCCAAATAGCTAAGGTCTTAGACTCGTACTATGGCCTACAGGTTAAGGTCTTAACTCTTACTCTGGCCTAATGGTTAAGGTCTTAACTCTTACTCTGGCATAATAGCTAAGGTCTGAAACTCGTACTCTGGCCTACTGGTTAAGGTCTTAACTCTTACTTTATCCTACTGGTTAAGGTCTTAACTCTTACTCTGGCCTACTGGTTAAGGTCTTAACTCTTACTCTGGCCTAATAGCTAAGGTCTTAGACTCGTACTGTCGCCTACTGGTTAAGGTCTTAACTCTTACTCTGGCCTAATAGCTAAGGTCTTAACACTTACTCTGGCCTAATAGCTAAGGTCTTAGACTCGTACTATGGCCTCCAAGTTAAGGTCTTAACTCTTACTCTTGCCTAATAGCTAAGGTCTTAGACTCGTACCATGGCCTACAGGTTAAGGTCTTAACTCTTACTCTGGCCTAATGGTTAAGGTCTTAACTCTTACTCTGGCATAATAGCTAAGGTCTTAAACTCGTACTCTGGCCTACTGGTTTAGGTCTTAACTCTTACTCTGGCCTAATAGCTAAGTTCTTAGACTCGTAATATGGCCTACTGGTTAAGGTCTTAACTCTTACTCTGGCCTAATAGCTAAGGTCTTAACACTTACTCTGGCCTAATAGCTAAAGTCGTATACTTGTACTATGGCCTCCAAGTTAATGTCTTAACTCTTACTCTGTCCTAATAGCTAATGTCTTAACTCTTACTCTGGCCTACTGGTTAAGGTCTTAACTCTTACTCTGGCCTAATAGCTAAGGTCTTAACTCTTACTCTGGCCTACTGGTTAAGGTCTTAACTCTTACTCTGGCCTACTGGTTAAGGTCCTAACTCTTACTCTGTCCTAATAGCTAATGTCTTAACTCTTACTCTGGCCTACTGGTTAAGGTCTTAACTCTTACTCTGGCCTAATAGCTAAGGTCTTAACTCTTACTCTGGCCTACTGGTTAAGGTCTTAACTCTTACTCTGGCCTACTGGTTAAGGTCCTAACTCTTACTCTGGCCTAATAGCTAAGGTCTTAGACTTGTACTCTGGCCTAATGGTTAAGGTCTTAACTCTTACTCTGGCCTACTGGTTAAGGTCTTAACTCTTACTCTGGCCCACTGGTTAAGGTCTTAACTCTTACTCTGGCCTAATAGCTAAGGTCTTAACTCTAACTCTGGCATACTGGTAAAGGTCTTAACTCTTACTCTGGCCTAATAGCTAAGGTCTTAACTCGTACTCTGGTCTAATAGATCAGGTCTTACCTCTTACTCTGGCCTACTGGTTATGGTCTTAACTCTTACTCTGGCCTAATAGCTAAGGTCTTAGACTCATACTCTGGCCTACTGGTTAAAGTCTTAACTCTTAGTCTGGCCTACTGGTTAAGGTCATATCTCTAACCCTGGCCTAATAGCTAAGGTCTTAACTCTTACTCTGGCCAAATAGCTAAGGTCTTAGACTCGTACTATGGCCTACAGGTTAAGGTCTTAACTCTTACTCTGGCCTAATGGTTAAGGTCTTAACTCTTACTCTGGCATAATAGCTAAGGTCTGAAACTCGTACTCTGGCCTACTGGTTAAGGTCTTAACTCTTACTTTATCCTACTGGTTAAGGTCTTAACTCTTACTCTGGCCTACTGGTTAAGGTCTTAACTCTTACTCTGGCCTAATAGCTAAGGTCTTAGACTCGTACTGTGGCCTACTGGTTAAGGTCTTAACTCTTACTCTGGCCTAATAGCTAAGGTCTTAACACTTACTCTGGCCTAATAGCTAAGGTCTTAGACTCGTACTATGGCCTCCAAGTTAAGGTCTTAACTCTTACTCTTGCCTAATAGCTAAGGTCTTAACACTTACTCTGGCCTAATAGCTAAGGTCTTAGACTCGTACTATGGCCTCCAAGTTAAGGTCTTAACTCTTACTCTTGCCTAATAGCTAAGGTCTTAGACTCGTACCATGGCCTACAGGTTAAGGTCTTAACTCTTACTCTGGCCTAATGGTTAAGGTCTTAACTCTTACTCTGGCATAATAGCTAAGGTCTTAAACTCGTACTCTGGCCTACTGGTTTAGGTCTTAGCTCTTACTCTGGCCTAATAGCTAAGTTCTTAGACTCGTACTATGGCCTACTGGTTAAGGTCTTAACTCTTACTCTGTCCTAATAGCTAATGTCTTAACTCTTACTCTGGCCTACTGGTTAAGGTCTTAACTCTTACTCTGGCCTAATAGCTAAGGTCTTAACTCTTACTCTGGCCTACTGGTTAAGGTCTTAACTCTTACTCTGGCCTACTGGTTAAGGTCCTAACTCTTACTCTGGCCTAATAGCTAAGGTCTTAGACTTGTACTCTGGCCTACTGGTTAAGGTCTTAACTCTTACTCTGGCCTAATAGCTAAGGTCTTAACTCTTACTCTGGCCCAATAGCTAAGGTCTTAGTCTCGTACCCTGGCCTAATGGTTAAGGTCTTAACTCTTACTCTGGCCTACTGGTTAAGGTCTTAACTCTTACTTACTCTGGCCCACTGGTTAAGGTCTTAACTCTTACTCTGGCCTAATAGCTAAGGTCTTAACTCTAACTCTGGCCTACTGGTTAAGGTCTTAACTCTTACTCTGGCCTAATACCTAAAGTCTTAGACTTGTACTCTGGCCTAATGGTTCAGGTCTTAAATCTTACTCTGGCCTAATAGCTAAGGTCTTAGACTCGTACTCTGGCCTAATGGCTAAGGTCTTAACTCTTACTCTGGCCTACTGGTTAAGGTCTTAACTCTTACTCTGGCCTAATAGCTAAGGTCTTAACTCGTACTCTGGTCTAATAGATCAGGTCTTACCTCTTACTCTGGCCTACTGGTTATGGTCTTAACTCTTACTCTGGCCTAATAGCTAAGGTCTTAGACTCATACTCTGGCCTACTGGTTAAAGTCTTAACTCTTACTCTGGCCTACTGGTTAAGGTCTTATCTCTAACCCTGGCCTTATAGCTAAGGTCTTAACTCTTACTCTGGCCTAATAGCTAAGGTCTTAGACTCGTACTATGGCCTACAAGTTAAGGTCTTAACTCTTACTCTGACCTAATGGTTAAGGTCTTAACTCTTACTCTGGCATAATAGCTAAGGTCTTAAACTCGTACTCTGGCCCACTGGTTAAGGTCTTAACTCTTACACTATCCTACCAGTTAAGGTCTTAACTCTTACTCTGGCCTACTGGTTAAGGTCTTAACTCTTACTCTGGCCTAATAGCTAAGGTCTTAACACTTACTCTGGCCTAATAGCTAAGGTCTTAGACTCCTACTATAGCCTCCAAGTTAAGGTCTTAACTCTTACTCTGGCCTTATAGCTAAGGTCTTAACTCTTACTCTGGCCTAATAGCTAAGGTATTAGACTCGTACTATGGCCTACAGGTTAAGGTCTTAACTCTTACTCTGGCCTAATGGTTAAGGTCTTAACTCTTACTCTGGCATAATAGCTAAGGTCTTAAACTCGTACTCTGGCCTACTGGTTAAGGTCTTAACTCTTACTCTGGCCTAATAGCTAAGGTCTTAGACTCGTACTATGGCCTACTGGTTAAGGTCTTAACTCTTACTCTGGCCTAATAGCTAAGGTCTTAACACTTACTCTGTCCTAATAGCTAAGGTCTCAGACTTGTACTATGGCCTCCAAGTTAAGGTCTTAACTCTTACTCTGGCCTAATAGCTAATGTCTTAACTCTTACTCTGGCCTACTGGTTAAGGTCTTAACTCTTACTCTTGCCTAATAGCTAAGGTCTTAACTCTTACTCTGGCCTACTGGTTAAGGTCTTAACTCTTACCTACTCTGGCCCACTGGTTAAGGTCTTAACTCTTACTCTGGCCTAATAGCTAAGGTCTTAACTCTAACTCTGGCATATTGGTTAAGGTCTTAACTCTAACTCTGGCCTACTGGTTAAGGTCTTAACTCTTACTCTGGCCTAATACCTAAGGTCTTAGACTTGTACTCTGGCCTAATGGTTCAGGTCTTAAATCTTACTCTGGCCTAATAGCTAAGGTCTTAGACTCGTACTCTGGCCTAATGGCTAAGGTCTTAACTCTTACTCTGGCCTACTGGTTAAGGTCTTAACTCTTATTCTGGCCTAATAGCTAAGGTCTTAACTCGTACTCTGGTCTAATAGATGAGGTCTTACCTCTTACTCTGGCCTACTGGTTATGGTCTTAACTCTTACTCTGGCCTAATAGCTAAGGTCTTAGACTCATACTCTGGCCTACTGGTTAAAGTCTTAACTCTCACTCTGGCCTACTGGTTAAGGTCTTATCTCTAACCCTGGCCTTATAGCTAAGGTCTTAACTCTTACTCTGGCCTAATAGCTAAGGTCTTAGACTCGTACTATGGCCTACAAGTTAAGGTCTTAACTCTTACTCTGACCTAATGGTTAAGGTCTTAACTCTTACTCTGGCATAATAGCTAAGGTCTTAAACTCGTACTCTGGCCCACTGGTTAAGGTCTTAACTCTTACACTATCCTACCAGTTAAGGTCTTAACTCTTACTCTGGCCTACTGGTTAAGGTCTTAACTCTTACTCTGGCCTAATAGCTAAGGTCTTAACACTTACTCTGGCCTAATAGCTAAGGTCTTAGACTCCTACTATAGCCTCCAAGTTAAGGTCTTAACTCTTACTCTGGCCTAATAACTAAGGTCTTAGACTCGTACTCTGGCCTAATGGTTAAGGTCTTAACTCCTACTCTGGCCTACTGGTTAAGGTCTTAACTCTTACTCTGGCCTAATAGTTAAGGTCTTAGACTCGTACTATGGCCTACAGGTTAAGGTCTTAACTCTTACTCTGGCCTAATGGTTAAGGTCTTAACTCTTACTCTGGCATAATAGCTAAGGTCTTAAACTCGTACTCTGGCCTACTGGTTAAGGTCTTAACTCTTACTCTGGCCTAATAGCTAAGGTCTTAGACTCGTACTATGGCCTACTGGTTAAGGTCTTAACTCTTACTCTGGCCTAATAGCTAAGGTCTTAACACTTACTCTGTCCTAATAGCTAAGGTCTTAGACTTGTACTATGGCCTCCAAGTTAAGGTCTTAACTCTTACTCTGGCCTAATAGCTAATGTCTTAACTCTTACTCTGGCCTACTGGTTAAGGTCTTAACTCTTACTCTTGCCTAATAGCTAAGGTCTTAACTCTTACTCTGGCCTACTGGTTAAGGTCTTAACTCTTACTCTGGCCTAATAGCTAAGGTCTTAGACTTGTACTCTGGCCTACTGGTTAAGGTCTTAACTCTTACTCTGGCCTAATAGCTAAGGTCTTAGACACGTACTCTATCCTAATGGTTAAAGTCTTAACTCTTACTCTGGCCTACTGGTTAAGGTCTTAACTCTTACTCTGGCCTAATAGCTAAGGTCTCAGACTCGTACTCTGGCCTAATGGTTAAGGTCTTAACTCTTACTCTGGCCTACTGGTTAAGGTCTTAACTCTTACTCTGGCCTAAAAGCTAAGGTCTTAACTTGTACTCTGACCTAATAGCTAAGGTCTTAGACTCGTACTATGGCCTACAGGTTAAGGTCTTAACTCTTACTCTGGCCTACTGGTTAAGGTCTTAACTCTTACTCTGGCCTAATAGCTAAGGTCTTAGACTCGTACTCTGGCCTAATGGTTAAGGTCTTAACTCTTACTCTGGCCTATTGTTTAATGTCTTAACTCTTACTCTGGCCTAATAACTAAGGTCTTAACTCTTACTCTGGCCGAATAGCTAAGGTCTTAACTCTCACTCTGGCCTAATAGCTAAGGTCTTAACTCTTACTCTGGCCCAATAGCTAAGGTCTTAGTCTCGTACTCTGGCCTAATGGTTAAGGTCTTAACTCTTACTCTGGCCTACTGGTTAAGGTCTTAACTCTTACTCTGGCCCACTGGTTAAGGTCTTAACTCTTACTCTGGCCTAATAGCTAAGGTCTTAACTCTAACTCTGGCATACTGGTAAAGGTCTTAACTCTTACTCTGGCCTAATAGCTAAGGTCTTAACTCGTACTCTGGTCTAATAGATCAGGTCTTACCTCTTACTCTGGCCTACTGGTTATGGTCTTAACTCTTACTCTGGCCTAATAGCTAAGGTCTTAGACTCATACTCGGGCCTACTGGTTAAAGTCTTAACTCTTATTCTGGCCTACTGGTTAAGGTCTTATCTCTAACCCTGGCCTAATAGCTAAGGTCTTAACTCTTACTCTGGCCTAATGGTTAAGGGCTTAACTCTTACTCTGGCATAATAGCTAAGGTCTTAAATCTTACTCTGGCCTACTGGTTAAGGTCTTATCTCTAACCCTGGACTAATAGCTAAGGTCTTAACTCTTACTCTGGCCAAATAGCTAAGGTCTTAGACTCGTACTATGGCCTATAGGTTAAGGTCTTAACTCTTACTCTGGCCTAATGGTTATGGTCTTAAACTCTTACTCTGGCCTAATAGCTAAGGTCTTAGACTCATACTCTGGCCTACTGGTTAAAGTCTTAACTCTTACTCTGGCCTACTGGTTAAGGTCATATCTCTAACCCGGGCCTAATAGCTAAGGTCTTAACTCTTACTCTGGCCAAATAGCTAAGGTCTTAGACTCGTACTATGGCCTATAGGTTAAGGTCTTAACTCTTACTCTGGCCTAATGGTTAAGGTCTTAACTCTTACTCTGGCATAATAGCTAAGGTCTGAAACTCGTACTCTGGCCTACTGGTTAAGGTCTTAACTCTTACTTTATCCTACTGGTTAAGGTCTTAACTCTTACTCTGGCCTACTGGTTAAGGTCTTAACTCTTACTCTGGCCTAATAGCTAAGGTCTTAGACTCGTACTATGGCCTACTGGTTAAGGTCTTAACTCTTACTCTGGCCTAATAGCTAAGGTCTTAACACTTACTCTGGCCTAATAGCTAAGGTCTTAGACTCGTACTATGGCCTCCAAGTTAAGGTCTTAACTCTTACTCTTGCCTAATAGCTAAGGTCTTAGACTCGTACCATGGCCTACAGGTTAAGGTCTTAACTCTTACTCTGGCCTAATGGTTAAGGTCTTAACTCTTACTCTGGCATAATAGCTAAGGTCTTAAACTCGTACTCTGGCCTACTGGTTTAGGTCTTAACTCTTACTCTGGCCTAATAGCTAAGGTCTTAGACTCGTACTATGGCCTACTGGTTAAGGTCTTAACTCTTACTCTGGCCTAATAGCTAAGGTCTTAACACTTACTCTGGCCTAATAGCTAAGGTCTTAGACTTGTACTATGGCCTCCAAGTTAAGGTCTTAACTCTTACTCTGTCCTAATAGCTAATGTCTTAACTCTTACTCTGGCCTACTGGTTAAGGTCTTAACTCTTACTCTGGCCTAATAGCTAAGGTCTTAACTCTTACTCTGGCCTACTGGTTAAGGTCTTAACTCTTACTCTGGCCTACTGGTTAAGGTCCTAACTCTTACTCTGGCCTAATAGCTAAGGTCTTAGACTTGTACTCTGGCCTACTGGTTAAGATCTTAACTTTTACTCTGGCCTAATAGCTAAGGTCTTAACTCTTACTGTGGCCCAATAGCTAAGGTCTTAGTCTCGTACTCTGGCCTAATGGTTAAGGTCTTAACTCTTACTCTGGCCTACTGGTTAAGGTCTTAACTCTTACTCTGGCCCACTGGTTAAGGTCTTAACTCTTGCTCTGGCCTAATAGCTAAGGTCTTAACTCTAACTCTGGCATATTGGTTAAGGTCTTAACTCTAACTCTGGCCTACTGGTTAAGGTCTTAACTCTTATTCTGGCCTAATAGCTAAGGTCTTAACTCGTACTCTGGTCTAATAGATCAGGTCTTACCTCTTACTCTGGCCTACTGGTTATGGTCTTAACTCTTACTCTGGCCTAATAGCTAAGGTCTTAGACTCATACTCTGGCCTACTGGTTAAAGTCTTAACTCTTACTCTGGCCTACTGGTTAAGGTCTTATCTCTAACCCTGGCCTAATAGCTAAGGTCTTAACTCTTACTCTAGCCTAATATCTAAGGTCTTAGACTCGTACTATGGCCTACAAGTTAAGGTCATAACTCATACTCTGACCTAATGGTTAAGGTCTTAACTCTTACTCTGGCATAATAGCTAAGGTCTTAAACTCGTACTCTGGCCCACTGGTTAAGGTCTTAACTCTTACACTATCCTACTAGTTAAGGTCTTAACTCTTACTCTGGCCTACTGGTTAAGGTCTTAACTCTTACTCTGGCCTAATAGCTAAGGTCTTAACACTTACTCTGGCCTAATAGCTAAGGTCTTAGACTCGTACTATAGCCTCCAAGTTAAGGTCTTAACTCTTACTCTGGCCTAATAGCTAAGGTCTTAGACTCGTACTCTGGCCTAATGGTTAAGGTCTTAACTCTTACTCTGGCCTACTGGTTAAGGTCTTAACTCTTACTCTGTCCTAATAGCTAAGGTCTTAGACTCGTACTATGGCCTACAGGTTAAGGTCTTAACTCTTACTCTGGCCTAATGGTTAAGGTCTTAACTCTTACTCTGGCATAATAGCTAAGGTCTTAAACTCGTACTCTGGCCTACTGGTTAAGGTCTTAACTCTTACTCTGGCCTAATAGCTAAGGTCTTAGACTCGTACTATGGCCTACTGGTTAAGGTCTTAACTCTTACTCTGGCCTAATAGCTAAGGTCTTAGACTCATACTCTGGCCTACTGGTTAAAGTCTTAACTCTTACTCTGGCCTACTGGTTAAGGTCATATCTCTAACCCTGGCCTAATAGCTAAGGTCTTAACTCTTACTCTGGCCAAATAGCTAAGGTCTTAGACTCGTACTATGGCCTACAGGTTAAGGTCTTAACTCTTACTCTGGCCTAATGGTTAAGGTCTTAACTCTTACTCTGGCATAATAGCTAAGGTCTGAAACTCGTACTCTGGCCTACTGGTTAAGGTCTTAACTCTTACTTTATCCTACTGGTTAAGGTCTTAACTCTTACTCTGGCCTACTGGTTAAGGTCTTAACTCTTACTCTGGCCTAATAGCTAAGGTCTTAGACTCGTACTGTGGCCTACTGGTTAAGGTCTTAACTCTTACTCTGGCCTAATAGCTAAGGTCTTAACACTTACTCTGGCCTAATAGCTAAGGTCTTAGACTCGTACTATGGCCTCCAAGTTAAGGTCTTAACTCTTACTCTTGCCTAATAGCTAAGGTCTTAGACTCGTACCATGGCCTACAGGTTAAGGTCTTAACTCTTACTCTGGCCTAATGGTTAAGGTCTTAACTCTTACTCTGGCATAATAGCTAAGGTCTTAAACTCGTACTCTGGCCTACTGGTTTAGGTCTTAACTCTTACTCTGGCCTAATAGCTAAGTTCTTAGACTCGTAATATGGCCTACTGGTTAAGGTCTTAACTCTTACTCTGGCCTAATAGCTAAGGTCTTAACACTTACTCTGGCCTAATAGCTAAAGTCGTATACTTGTACTATGGCCTCCAAGTTAATGTCTTAACTCTTACTCTGTCCTAATAGCTAATGTCTTAACTCTTACTCTGGCCTACTGGTTAAGGTCTTAACTCTTACTCTGGCCTAATAGCTAAGGTCTTAACTCTTACTCTGGCCTACTGGTTAAGGTCTTAACTCTTACTCTGGCCTACTGGTTAAGGTCCTAACTCTTACTCTGTCCTAATAGCTAATGTCTTAACTCTTACTCTGGCCTACTGGTTAAGGTCTTAACTCTTACTCTGGCCTAATAGCTAAGGTCTTAACTCTTACTCTGGCCTACTGGTTAAGGTCTTAACTCTTACTCTGGCCTACTGGTTAAGGTCCTAACTCTTACTCTGGCCTAATAGCTAAGGTCTTAGACTTGTACTCTGGCCTAATGGTTAAGGTCTTAACTCTTACTCTGGCCTACTGGTTAAGGTCTTAACTCTTACTCTGGCCCACTGGTTAAGGTCTTAACTCTTACTCTGGCCTAATAGCTAAGGTCTTAACTCTAACTCTGGCATACTGGTAAAGGTCTTAACTCTTACTCTGGCCTAATAGCTAAGGTCTTAACTCGTACTCTGGTCTAATAGATCAGGTCTTACCTCTTACTCTGGCCTACTGGTTATGGTCTTAACTCTTACTCTGGCCTAATAGCTAAGGTCTTAGACTCATACTCTGGCCTACTGGTTAAAGTCTTAACTCTTAGTCTGGCCTACTGGTTAAGGTCATATCTCTAACCCTGGCCTAATAGCTAAGGTCTTAACTCTTACTCTGGCCAAATAGCTAAGGTCTTAGACTCGTACTATGGCCTACAGGTTAAGGTCTTAACTCTTACTCTGGCCTAATGGTTAAGGTCTTAACTCTTACTCTGGCATAATAGCTAAGGTCTGAAACTCGTACTCTGGCCTACTGGTTAAGGTCTTAACTCTTACTTTATCCTACTGGTTAAGGTCTTAACTCTTACTCTGGCCTACTGGTTAAGGTCTTAACTCTTACTCTGGCCTAATAGCTAAGGTCTTAGACTCGTACTGTGGCCTACTGGTTAAGGTCTTAACTCTTACTCTGGCCTAATAGCTAAGGTCTTAACACTTACTCTGGCCTAATAGCTAAGGTCTTAGACTCGTACTATGGCCTCCAAGTTAAGGTCTTAACTCTTACTCTTGCCTAATAGCTAAGGTCTTAACACTTACTCTGGCCTAATAGCTAAGGTCTTAACTCTTACTCTGGCCTACTGGTTAAGGTCTTAACTCTTACTCTGGCCTACTGGTTAAGGTCCTAACTCTTACTCTGGCCTAATAGCTAAGGTCTTAGACTTGTACTCTGGCCTAATGGTTAAGGTCTTAACTCTTACTCTGGCCTACTGGTTAAGGTCTTAACTCTTACTCTGGCCCACTGGTTAAGGTCTTAACTCTTACTCTGGCCTAATAGCTAAGGTCTTAACTCTAACTCTGGCATACTGGTAAAGGTCTTAACTCTTACTCTGGCCTAATAGCTAAGGTCTTAACTCGTACTCTGGTCTAATAGATCAGGTCTTACCTCTTACTCTGGCCTACTGGTTATGGTCTTAACTCTTACTCTGGCCTAATAGCTAAGGTCTTAGACTCATACTCTGGCCTACTGGTTAAAGTCTTAACTCTTAGTCTGGCCTACTGGTTAAGGTCATATCTCTAACCCTGGCCTAATAGCTAAGGTCTTAACTCTTACTCTGGCCAAATAGCTAAGGTCTTAGACTCGTACTATGGCCTACAGGTTAAGGTCTTAACTCTTACTCTGGCCTAATGGTTAAGGTCTTAACTCTTACTCTGGCATAATAGCTAAGGTCTGAAACTCGTACTCTGGCCTACTGGTTAAGGTCTTAACTCTTACTTTATCCTACTGGTTAAGGTCTTAACTCTTACTCTGGCCTTCTGGTTAAGGTCTTAACTCTTACTCTGGCCTAATAGCTAAGGTCTTAGACTCGTACTGTGGCCTACTGGTTAAGGTCTTAACTCTTACTCTGGCCTAATAGCTAAGGTCTTAACACTTACTCTGGCCTAATAGCTAAGGTCTTAGACTCGTACTATGGCCTCCAAGTTAAGGTCTTAACTCTTACTCTTGCCTAATAGCTAAGGTCTTAACACTTACTCTGGCCTAATAGCTAAGGTCTTAGACTCGTACTATGGCCTCCAAGTTAAGGTCTTAACTCTTACTCTTGCCTAATAGCTAAGGTCTTAGACTCGTACCATGGCCTACAGGTTAAGGTCTTAACTCTTACTCTGGCCTAATGGTTAAGGTCTTAACTCTTACTCTGGCATAATAGCTAAGGTCTTAAACTCGTACTCTGGCCTACTGGTTTAGGTCTTAACTCTTACTCTGGCCTAATAGCTAAGTTCTTAGACTCGTACTATGGCCTACTGGTTAAGGTCTTAACTCTTACTCTGTCCTAATAGCTAATGTCTTAACTCTTACTCTGGCCTACTGGTTAAGGTCTTAACTCTTACTCTGGCCTAATAGCTAAGGTCTTAACTCTTACTCTGGCCTACTGGTTAAGGTCTTAACTCTTACTCTGGCCTACTGGTTAAGGTCCTAACTCTTACTCTGGCCTAATAGCTAAGGTCTTAGACTTGTACTCTGGCCTACTGGTTAAGGTCTTAACTCTTACTCTGGCCTAATAGCTAAGGTCTTAACTCTTACTCTGGCCCAATAGCTAAGGTCTTAGTCTCGTACCCTGGCCTAATGGTTAAGGTCTTAACTCTTACTCTGGCCTACTGGTTAAGGTCTTAACTCTTACTTACTCTGGCCCACTGGTTAAGGTCTTAACTCTTACTCTGGCCTAATAGCTAAGGTCTTAACTCTAACTCTGGCATATTGGTTAAGGTCTTAACTCTAACTCTGGCCTACTGGTTAAGGTCTTAACTCTTACTCTGGCCTAATACCTAAAGTCTTAGACTTGTACTCTGGCCTAATGGTTCAGGTCTTAAATCTTACTCTGGCCTAATAGCTAAGGTCTTAGACTCGTACTCTGGCCTAATGGCTAAGGTCTTAACTCTTACTCTGGCCTACTGGTTAAGGTCTTAACTCTTACTCTGGCCTAATAGCTAAGGTCTTAACTCGTACTCTGGTCTAATAGATCAGGTCTTACCTCTTACTCTGGCCTACTGGTTATGGTCTTAACTCTTACTCTGGCCTAATAGCTAAGGTCTTAGACTCATACTCTGGCCTACTGGTTAAAGTCTTAACTCTTACTCTGGCCTACTGGTTAAGGTCTTAACTCTTACTCTGGCATAATAGCTAAGGTCTTAAACTCGTACTCTGGCCCACTGGTTAAGGTCTTAACTCTTACACTATCCTACCAGTTAAGGTCTTAACTCTTACTCTGGCCTACTGGTTAAGGTCTTAACTCTTACTCTGGCCTAATAGCTAAGGTCTTAACACTTACTCTGGCCTAATAGCTAAGGTCTTAGACTCCTACTATAGCCTCCAAGTTAAGGTCTTAACTCTTACTCTGGCCTAATAACTAAGGTCTTAGACTCGTACTCTGGCCTAATGGTTAAGGTCTTAACTCCTACTCTGGCCTACTGGTTAAGGTCTTAACTCTTACTCTGGCCTAATAGTTAAGGTCTTAGACTCGTACTATGGCCTACAGGTTAAGGTCTTAACTCTTACTCTGGCCTAATGGTTAAGGTCTTAACTCTTACTCTGGCATAATAGCTAAGGTCTTAAACTCGTACTCTGGCCTACTGGTTAAGGTCTTAACTCTTACTCTGGCCTAATAGCTAAGGTCTTAGACTCGTACTATGGCCTACTGGTTAAGGTCTTAACTCTTACTCTGGCCTAATAGCTAAGGTCTTAACACTTACTCTGTCCTAATAGCTAAGGTCTTAGACTTGTACTATGGCCTCCAAGTTAAGGTCTTAACTCTTACTCTGGCCTAATAGCTAATGTCTTAACTCTTACTCTGGCCTACTGGTTAAGGTCTTAACTCTTACTCTTGCCTAATAGCTAAGGTCTTAACTCTTACTCTGGCCTACTGGTTAAGGTCTTAACTCTTACTCTGGCCTACTGGTTAAGGTCTTAACTCTTACTCTGGCCTAATAGCTAAGGTCTTAGACTTGTACTCTGGCCTACTGGTTAAGGTCTTAACTCTTACTCTGGCCTAATAGCTAAGGTCTTAGACACGTACTCTATCCTAATGGTTAAAGTCTTAACTCTTACTCTGGCCTACTGGTTAAGGTCTTAACTCTTACTCTGGCCTAATAGCTAAGGTCTCAGACTCGTACTCTGGCCTAATGGTTAAGGTCTTAACTCTTACTCTGGCCTACTGGTTAAGGTCTTAACTCTTACTCTGGCCTAAAAGCTAAGGTCTTAACTTGTACTCTGACCTAATAGCTAAGGTCTTAGACTCGTACTATGGCCTACAGGTTAAGGTCTTAACTCTTACTCTGGCCTACTGGTTAAGGTATTAACTCTTACTCTGGCCTAATAGCTAAGGTCTTAGACTCGTACTCTGGCCTAATGGTTAAGGTCTTAACTCTTATTCTGGCCTATTGTTTAATGTCTTAACTCTTACTCTGGCCTAATAACTAAGGTCTTAACTCTTACTCTGGCCGAATAGCTAAGGTCTTAACTCTCACTCTGGCCTAATAGCTAAGGTCTTAACTCTTACTCTGGCCCAATAGCTAAGGTCTTAGTCTCGTACTCTGGCCTAATGGTTAAGGTCTTAACTCTTACTCTGGCCTACTGGTTAAGGTCTTAACTCTTACTCTGGCCCACTGGTTAAGGTCTTAACTCTTACTCTGGCCTAATAGCTAAGGTCTTAACTCTAACTCTGGCATACTGGTAAAGGTCTTAACTCTTACTCTGGCCTAATAGCTAAGGTCTTAACTCGTACTCTGGTCTAATAGATCAGGTCTTACCTCTTACTCTGGCCTACTGGTTATGGTCTTAACTCTTACTCTGGCCTAATAGCTAAGGTCTTAGACTCATACTCGGGCCTACTGGTTAAAGTCTTAACTCTTATTCTGGCCTACTGGTTAAGGTCTTATCTCTAACCCTGGCCTAATAGCTAAGGTCTTAACTCTTACTCTGGCCTAATGGTTAAGGGCTTAACTCTTACTCTGGCATAATAGCTAAGGTCTTAAATCTTACTCTGGCCTACTGGTTAAGGTCTTATCTCTAACCCTGGACTAATAGCTAAGGTCTTAACTCTTACTCTGGCCAAATAGCTAAGGTCTTAGACTCGTACTATGGCCTATAGGTTAAGGTCTTAACTCTTACTCTGGCCTAATGGTTATGGTCTTAAACTCTTACTCTGGCTTAATAGCTAAGGTCTTAGACTCATACTCTGGCCTACTGGTTAAAGTCTTAACTCTTACTCTGGCCTACTGGTTAAGGTCATATCTCTAACCCGGGCCTAATAGCTAAGGTCTTAACTCTTACTCTGGCCAAATAGCTAAGGTCTTAGACTCGTACTATGGCCTATAGGTTAAGGTCTTAACTCTTACTCTGGCCTAATGGTTAAGGTCTTAACTCTTACTCTGGCATAATAGCTAAGGTCTGAAACTCGTACTCTGGCCTACTGGTTAAGGTCTTAACTCTTACTTTATCCTACTGGTTAAGGTCTTAACTCTTACTCTGGCCTACTGGTTAAGGTCTTAACTCTTACTCTGGCCTAATAGCTAAGGTCTTAGACTCGTACTATGGCCTACTGGTTAAGGTCTTAACTCTTACTCTGGCCTAATAGCTAAGGTCTTAACACTTACTCTGGCCTAATAGCTAAGGTCTTAGACTCGTACTATGGCCTCCAAGTTAAGGTCTTAACTCTTACTCTTGCCTAATAGCTAAGGTCTTAGACTCGTACCATGGCCTACAGGTTAAGGTCTTAACTCTTACTCTGGCCTAATGGTTAAGGTCTTAACTCTTACTCTGGCATAATAGCTAAGGTCTTAAACTCGTACTCTGGCCTACTGGTTTAGGTCTTAACTCTTACTCTGGCCTAATAGCTAAGGTCTTAGACTCGTACTATGGCCTACTGGTTAAGGTCTTAACTCTTACTCTGGCCTAATAGCTAAGGTCTTAACACTTACTCTGGCCTAATAGCTAAGGTCTTAGACTTGTACTATGGCCTCCAAGTTAAGGTCTTAACTCTTACTCTGTCCTAATAGCTAATGTCTTAACTCTTACTCTGGCCTACTGGTTAAGGTCTTAACTCTTACTCTGGCCTAATAGCTAAGGTCTTAACTCTTACTCTGGCCTACTGGTTAAGGTCTTAACTCTTACTCTGGCCTACTGGTTAAGGTCCTAACTCTTACTCTGGCCTAATAGCTAAGGTCTTAGACTTGTACTCTGGCCTACTGGTTAAGGTCTTAACTTTTACTCTGGCCTAATAGCTAAGGTCTTAACTCTTACTGTGGCCCAATAGCTAAGGTCTTAGTCTCGTACTCTGGCCTAATGGTTAAGGTCTTAACTCTTACTCTGGCCTACTGGTTAAGGTCTTAACTCTTACTCTGGCCCACTGGTTAAGGTCTTAACTCTTGCTCTGGCCTAATAGCTAAGGTCTTAACTCTAACTCTGGCATATTGGTTAAGGTCTTAACTCTAACTCTGGCCTACTGGTTAAGGTCTTAACTCTTACTCTGGCCTAATAGCTAAGGTCTTAACTCGTACTCTGGTCTAATAGATCAGGTCTTACCTCTTACTCTGGCCTACTGGTTATGGTCTTAACTCTTACTCTGGCCTAATAGCTAAGGTCTTAGACTCATACTCTGGCCTACTGGTTAAAGTCTTAACTCTTACTCTGGCCTACTGGTTAAGGTCTTATCTCTAACCCTGGCCTAATAGCTAAGGTCTTAACTCTTACTCTAGCCTAATATCTAAGGTCTTAGACTCGTACTATGGCCTACAAGTTAAGGTCATAACTCATACTCTGACCTAATGGTTAAGGTCTTAACTCTTACTCTGGCATAATAGCTAAGGTCTTAAACTCGTACTCTGGCCCACTGGTTAAGGTCTTAACTCTTACACTATCCTACTAGTTAAGGTCTTAACTCTTACTCTGGCCTACTGGTTAAGGTCTTAACTCTTACTCTGGCCTAATAGCTAAGGTCTTAACACTTACTCTGGCCTAATAGCTAAGGTCTTAGACTCGTACTATAGCCTCCAAGTTAAGGTCTTAACTCTTACTCTGGCCTAATAGCTAAGGTCTTAGACTCGTACTCTGGCCTAATGGTTAAGGTCTTAACTCTTACTCTGGCCTACTGGTTAAGGTCTTAACTCTTACTCTGTCCTAATAGCTAAGGTCTTAGACTCGTACTATGGCCTACAGGTTAAGGTCTTAACTCTTACTCTGGCCTAATGGTTAAGGTCTTAACTCTTACTCTGGCATAATAGCTAAGGTCTTAAACTCGTACTCTGGCCTACTGGTTAAGGTCTTAACTCTTACTCTGGCCTAATAGCTAAGGTCTTAGACTCGTACTATGGCCTACTGGTTAAGGTCTTAACTCTTACTCTGGCCTAATAGCTAAGGTCTTAACACTTACTCTGTCCTAATAGCTAAGGTCTTAGACTTGTACTATGGCCTCCAAGTTAAGGTCTTAACTCTTACTCTGGCCTAATAGCTAATGTCTTAACTCTTACTCTGGCATACTGGTTAAGGTCTTAACTCTTACTCTTGCCTAATAGCTAAGGTCTTAACTCTTACTCTGGCCTACTGGTTAAGGTCTTAACTCTTACTCTGGCCTACTGGTTAAGGTCTTAACTCTTACCCTGGCCTAATAGCTAAGGTCTTAGACTTGTACTCTGGCCTACTGGTTAAGGTCTTAACTCTTACTCTGGCCTAATAGCTAAGGTCTTAACTCTTACTCTGGCCCAATAGCTAACGTCTTAGTCTCGTACTCTGGCCTAATGTTTAAGGTCTTAACTCTTACTCTGGCCTACTGGTTAAGGTCTTAACTCTTACTCTGGCCCACTGGTTAAGGTCTTAACTCTTACTCTGGCCTAATAGCTAAGGTCTTAACTCTAACTCTGGCATACTGGTAAAGGTCTTAACTCTAACTCTGGCCTACTGGTTAAGGTCTTAACTCTTACTCTGGCCTAATAGCTAAGGTCTTAGACTCGTACTCTGGCCTAATGGTTCAGGTCTTAAATCTTACTCTGGCCTAATAGCTAAGGTCTTAGACTCGTACTCTGGCCTAATGGCTAAGGTCTTAACTCTTACTCTGGCCTACTGGTTAAGGTCTTAACTCTTACTCTGGCCTAATAGCTAATGTCTTAACTCTTACTCTGGCCTACTGGTTAAGGTCTTAACTCTTACTCTTGCCTAATAGCTAAGGTCTTAACTCTTACTCTGGCCTACTGGTTAAGGTCTTAACTCTTACTCTGGCCTACTGGTTAAGGTCTTAACTCTTGCTCTGGCCTAATAGCTAAGGTCTTAACTCTAACTCTGGCATATTGGTTAAGGTCTTAACTCTAACTCTGGCCTACTGGTTAAGGTCTTAACTCTTACTCTGGCCTAATAGCTAAGGTCTTAACTCGTACTCTGGTCTAATAGATCAGGTCTTACCTCTTACTCTGGCCTACTGGTTATGGTCTTAACTCTTACTCTGGCCTAATAGCTAAGGTCTTAGACTCATACTCTGGCCTACTGGTTAAAGTCTTAACTCTTACTCTGGCCTACTGGTTAAGGTCTTATCTCTAACCCTGGCCTAATAGCTAAGGTCTTAACTCTTACTCTAGCCTAATATCTAAGGTCTTAGACTCGTACTATGGCCTACAAGTTAAGGTCATAACTCATACTCTGACCTAATGGTTAAGGTCTTAACTCTTACTCTGGCATAATAGCTAAGGTCTTAAACTCGTACTCTGGCCCACTGGTTAAGGTCTTAACTCTTACACTATCCTACTAGTTAAGGTCTTAACTCTTACTCTGGCCTACTGGTTAAGGTCTTAACTCTTACTCTGGCCTAATAGCTAAGGTCTTAACACTTACTCTGGCCTAATAGCTAAGGTCTTAGACTCGTACTATAGCCTCCAAGTTAAGGTCTTAACTCTTACTCTGGCCTAATAGCTAAGGTCTTAGACTCGTACTCTGGCCTAATGGTTAAGGTCTTAACTCTTACTCTGGCCTACTGGTTAAGGTCTTAACTCTTACTCTGGCCTAATAGCTAAGGTCTTAGACTCGTACTATGGCCTACAGGTTAAGGTCTTAACTCTTACTCTGGCCTAATGGTTAAGGTCTTAACTCTTACTCTGGCATAATAGCTAAGGTCTTAAACTCGTACTCTGGCCTACTGGTTAAGGTCTTAACTCTTACTCTGGCCTAATAGCTAAGGTCTTAGACTCGTACTATGGCCTACTGGTTAAGGTCTTAACTCTTACTCTGGCCTAATAGCTAAGGTCTTAACACTTACTCTGTCCTAATAGCTAAGGTCTTAGACTTGTACTATGGCCTCCAAGTTAAGGTCTTAACTCTTACTCTGGCCTAATAGCTAATGTCTTAACTCTTACTCTGGCCTATTGTTTAATGTCTTAACTCTTACTCTGGCCTAATAACTAAGGTCTTAACTCTTACTCTGGCCGAATAGCTAAGGTCTTAACTCTCACTCTGGCCTAATAGCTAAGGTCTTAACTCTTACTCTGGCCCAATAGCTAAGGTCTTAGTCTCGTACTCTGGCCTAATGGTTAAGGTCTTAACTCTTACTCTGGCCTACTGGTTAAGGTCTTAACTCTTACTCTGGCCCACTGGTTAAGGTCTTAACTCTTACTCTGGCCTAATAGCTAAGGTCTTAACTCTAACTCTGGCATACTGGTAAAGGTCTTAACTCTTACTCTGGCCTAATAGCTAAGGTCTTAACTCGTACTCTGGTCTAATAGATCAGGTCTTACCTCTTACTCTGGCCTACTGGTTATGGTCTTAACTCTTACTCTGGCCTAATAGCTAAGGTCTTAGACTCATACTCGGGCCTACTGGTTAAAGTCTTAACTCTTATTCTGGCCTACTGGTTAAGGTCTTATCTCTAACCCTGGCCTAATAGCTAAGGTCTTAACTCTTACTCTGGCCTAATGGTTAAGGGCTTAACTCTTACTCTGGCATAATAGCTAAGGTCTTAAATCTTACTCTGGCCTACTGGTTAAGGTCTTATCTCTAACCCTGGACTAATAGCTAAGGTCTTAACTCTTACTCTGGCCAAATAGCTAAGGTCTTAGACTCGTACTATGGCTTATAGGTTAAGGTCTTAACTCTTACTCTGGCCTAATGGTTATGGTCTTAAACTCTTACTCTGGCCTAATAGCTAAGGTCTTAGACTCATACTCTGGCCTACTGGTTAAAGTCTTAACTCTTACTCTGGCCTACTGGTTAAGGTCATATCTCTAACCCGGGCCTAATAGCTAAGGTCTTAACTCTTACTCTGGCCAAATAGCTAAGGTCTTAGACTCGTACTATGGCCTATAGGTTAAGGTCTTAACTCTTACTCTGGCCTAATGGTTAAGGTCTTAACTCTTACTCTGGCATAATAGCTAAGGTCTGAAACTCGTACTCTGGCCTACTGGTTAAGGTCTTAACTCTTACTTTATCCTACTGGTTAAGGTCTTAACTCTTACTCTGGCCTACTGGTTAAGGTCTTAACTCTTACTCTGGCCTAATAGCTAAGGTCTTAGACTCGTACTATGGCCTACTGGTTAAGGTCTTAACTCTTACTCTGGCCTAATAGCTAAGGTCTTAACACTTACTCTGGCCTAATAGCTAAGGTCTTAGACTCGTACTATGGCCTCCAAGTTAAGGTCTTAACTCTTACTCTTGCCTAATAGCTAAGGTCTTAGACTCGTACCATGGCCTACAGGTTAAGGTCTTAACTCTTACTCTGGCCTAATGGTTAAGGTCTTAACTCTTACTCTGGCATAATAGCTAAGGTCTTAAACTCGTACTCTGGCCTACTGGTTTAGGTCTTAACTCTTACTCTGGCCTAATAGCTAAGGTCTTAGACTCGTACTATGGCCTACTGGTTAAGGTCTTAACTCTTACTCTGGCCTAATAGCTAAGGTCTTAACACTTACTCTGGCCTAATAGCTAAGGTCTTAGACTTGTACTATGGCCTCCAAGTTAAGGTCTTAACTCTTACTCTGTCCTAATAGCTAATGTCTTAACTCTTACTCTGGCCTACTGGTTAAGGTCTTAACTCTTACTCTGGCCTAATAGCTAAGGTCTTAACTCTTACTCTGGCCTACTGGTTAAGGTCTTAACTCTTACTCTGGCCTACTGGTTAAGGTCCTAACTCTTACTCTGGCCTAATAGCTAAGGTCTTAGACTTGTACTCTGGCCTACTGGTTAAGGTCTTAACTTTTACTCTGGCCTAATAGCTAAGGTCTTAACTCTTACTGTGGCCCAATAGCTAAGGTCTTAGTCTCGTACTCTGGCCTAATGGTTAAGGTCTTAACTCTTACTCTGGCCTACTGGTTAAGGTCTTAACTCTTACTCTGGCCCACTGGTTAAGGTCTTAACTCTTGCTCTGGCCTAATAGCTAAGGTCTTAACTCTAACTCTGGCATATTGGTTAAGGTCTTAACTCTAACTCTGGCCTACTGGTTAAGGTCTTAACTCTTACTCTGGCCTAATAGCTAAGGTCTTAACTCGTACTCTGGTCTAATAGATCAGGTCTTACCTCTTACTCTGGCCTACTGGTTATGGTCTTAACTCTTACTCTGGCCTAATAGCTAAGGTCTTAGACTCATACTCTGGCCTACTGGTTAAAGTCTTAACTCTTACTCTGGCCTACTGGTTAAGGTCTTATCTCTAACCCTGGCCTAATAGCTAAGGTCTTAACTCTTACTCTAGCCTAATATCTAAGGTCTTAGACTCGTACTATGGCCTACAAGTTAAGGTCATAACTCATACTCTGACCTAATGGTTAAGGTCTTAACTCTTACTCTGGCATAATAGCTAAGGTCTTAAACTCGTACTCTGGCCCACTGGTTAAGGTCTTAACTCTTACACTATCCTACTAGTTAAGGTCTTAACTCTTACTCTGGTCTACTGGTTAAGGTCTTAACTCTTACTCTGGCCTAATAGCTAAGGTCTTAACACTTACTCTGGCCTAATAGCTAAGGTCTTAGACTCGTACTATAGCCTCCAAGTTAAGGTCTTAACTCTTACTCTGGCCTAATAGCTAAGGTCTTAGACTCGTACTCTGGCCTAATGGTTAAGGTCTTAACTCTTACTCTGGCCTACTGGTTAAGGTCTTAACTCTTACTCTGTCCTAATAGCTAAGGTCTTAGACTCGTACTATGGCCTACAGGTTAAGGTCTTAACTCTTACTCTGGCCTAATGGTTAAGGTCTTAACTCTTACTCTGGCATAATAGCTAAGGTCTTAAACTCGTACTCTGGCCTACTGGTTAAGGTCTTAACTCTTACTCTGGCCTAATAGCTAAGGTCTTAGACTCGTACTATGGCCTACTGGTTAAGGTCTTAACTCTTACTCTGGCCTAATAGCTAAGGTCTTAACACTTACTCTGTCCTAATAGCTAAGGTCTTAGACTTGTACTATGGCCTCCAAGTTAAGGTCTTAACTCTTACTCTGGCCTAATAGCTAATGTCTTAACTCTTACTCTGGCCTACTGGTTAAGGTCTTAACTCTTACTCTTGCCTAATAGCTAAGGTCTTAACTCTTACTCTGGCCTACTGGTTAAGGTCTTAACTCTTACTCTGGCCTACTGGTTAAGGTCTTAACTCTTACTCTGGCCTAATAGCTAAGGTCTTAGACTTGTACTCTGGCCTACTGGTTAAGGTCTTAACTCTTACTCTGGCCTAATAGCTAAGGTCTTAACTCTTACTCTGGCCCAATAGCTAACGTCTTAGTCTCGTACTCTGGCCTAATGTTTAAGGTCTTAACTCTTACTCTGGCCTACTGGTTAAGGTCTTAACTCTTACTCTGGCCCACTGGTTAAGGTCTTAACTCTTACTCTGGCCTAATAGCTAAGGTCTTAACTCTAACTCTGGCATACTGGTAAAGGTCTTAACTCTAACTCTGGCCTACTGGTTAAGGTCTTAACTCTTACTCTGGCCTAATAGCTAAGGTCTTAGACTCGTACTCTGGCCTAATGGTTCAGGTCTTAAATCTTACTCTGGCCTAATAGCTAAGGTCTTAGACTCGTACTCTGGCCTAATGGCTAAGGTCTTAACTCTTACTCTGGCCTACTGGTTAAGGTCTTAACTCTTACTCTGGCCTAATAGCTAATGTCTTAACTCTTACTCTGGCCTACTGGTTAAGGTCTTAACTCTTACTCTTGCCTAATAGCTAAGGTCTTCACTCTTACTCTGGCCTACTGGTTAAGGTCTTAACTCTTACTCTGGCCTACTGGTTAAGGTCTTAACTCTTGCTCTGGCCTAATAGCTAAGGTCTTAACTCTAACTCTGGCATATTGGTTAAGGTCTTAACTCTAACTCTGGCCTACTGGTTAAGGTCTTAACTCTTACTCTGGCCTAATAGCTAAGGTCTTAACTCGTACTCTGGTCTAATAGATCAGGTCTTACCTCTTACTCTGGCCTACTGGTTATGGTCTTAACTCTTACTCTGGCCTAATAGCTAAGGTCTTAGACTCATACTCTGGCCTACTGGTTAAAGTCTTAACTCTTACTCTGGCCTACTGGTTAAGGTCTTATCTCTAACCCTGGCCTAATAGCTAAGGTCTTAACTCTTACTCTAGCCTAATATCTAAGGTCTTAGACTCGTACTATGGCCTACAAGTTAAGGTCATAACTCATACTCTGACCTAATGGTTAAGGTCTTAACTCTTACTCTGGCATAATAGCTAAGGTCTTAAACTCGTACTCTGGCCCACTGGTTAAGGTCTTAACTCTTACACTATCCTACTAGTTAAGGTCTTAACTCTTACTCTGGCCTACTGGTTAAGGTCTTAACTCTTACTCTGGCCTAATAGCTAAGGTCTTAACACTTACTCTGGCCTAATAGCTAAGGTCTTAGACTCGTACTATAGCCTCCAAGTTAAGGTCTTAACTCTTACTCTGGCCTAATAGCTAAGGTCTTAGACTCGTACTCTGGCCTAATGGTTAAGGTCTTAACTCTTACTCTGGCCTACTGGTTAAGGTCTTAACTCTTACTCTGGCCTAATAGCTAAGGTCTTAGACTCGTACTATGGCCTACAGGTTAAGGTCTTAACTCTTACTCTGGCCTAATGGTTAAGGTCTTAACTCTTACTCTGGCATAATAGCTAAGGTCTTAAACTCGTACTCTGGCCTACTGGTTAAGGTCTTAACTCTTACTCTGGCCTAATAGCTAAGGTCTTAGACTCGTACTATGGCCTACTGGTTAAGGTCTTAACTCTTACTCTGGCCTAATAGCTAAGGTCTTAACACTTACTCTGTCCTAATAGCTAAGGTCTTAGACTTGTACTATGGCCTCCAAGTTAAGGTCTTAACTCTTACTCTGGCCTAATAGCTAATGTCTTAACTCTTACTCTGGCCTACTGGTTAAGGTCTTAACTCTTACTCTTGCCTAATAGCTAAGGTCTTAACTCTTACTCTGGCCTACTGGTTAAGGTCTTAACTCTTACTCTGGCCTACTGGTTAAGGTCTTAACTCTTACTCTGGCCTAATAGCTAAGGTCTTAGACTTGTACTCTGGCCTACTGGTTAAGGTCTTAACTCTTACTCTGGCCTAATAGCTAAGGTCTTAACTCTTACTCTGGCCCAATAGCTAACGTCTTAGTCTCGTACTCTGGCCTAATGTTTAAGGTCTTAACTCTTACTCTGGCCTACTGGTTAAGGTCTTAACTCTTACTCTGGCCCACTGGTTAAGGTCTTAACTCTTACTCTGGCCTAATAGCTAAGGTCTTAACTCTAACTCTGGCATACTGGTAAAGGTCTTAACTCTAACTCTGGCCTACTGGTTAAGGTCTTAACTCTTACTCTGGCCTAATAGCTAAGGTCTTAGACTCGTACTCTGGCCTAATGGTTCAGGTCTTAAATCTTACTCTGGCCTAATAGCTAAGGTCTTAGACTCGTACTCTGGCCTAATGGCTAAGGTCTTAACTCTTACTCTGGCCTACTGGTTAAGGTCTTAACTCTTACTCTGGCTTAATAGCTAAGGTCTTAACTCGTACTCTGGTCTAATAGATCAGGTCTTACCTCTTACTCTGGCCTACTGGTTATGGTCTTAAACTCTTACTCTGGCCTAATAGCTAAGGTCTTAGACTCATACTCTGACCTACTGGTTAAAGTCTTAACTCTTACTCTGGCCTACTGGTTAAGGTCTTATCTCTAACCCTGGCCTAATAGCTAAGGTCTTAACTCTTACTCTGGCCTAATAGCTAAGGTCTTAGACTCGTACTATGGCCTACAGGTTAAGGTCTTAACTCTTACTCTGTCCTAATGGTTAAGGTCTTAACTCTTACTCTGGCATAATAGCTAAGGTCTGAAACTCGTACTCTGGCCTACTGGTTAAGGTCTTAACTCCTATTTTATCCTACTGGTTAAGGTCTTAACTCTTACTCTGGCCTACTGGTTAAGGTCTTAACTTTTACTCTGGCCTAATAGCTAAGGTCTTAGACTCGTACTGTGGCCTACTGGTTAAGGTCTTAACTCTTACTCTGGCCTAATAGCGAAGGTCTTAACACTTACTCCGGCCTAATAGCTAAGGTCTTAGACTCGTACTATGGCCTCCAAGTTAAGGTCTTAACTCTTACTCTGGCCTAATAGCTAAGGTCTTAGACTCGTACCATGGCCTACAGGTTAAGGTCTTAACTCTTACTCTGGCCTAATGGTTAAGGTCTTAACTCTTACTCTGGCATAATAGCTAAGGTCTTAAACTCGTACTGTGGCCTCCAAGTTAAGGTCTTAACTCTTACTCTGGCCAAATAGCTAATGTCTTAACTCTTACTCTGGCCTACTGGTTAAGGTCTTAACTCTTACTCTGGCCTAATAGCTAAGGTCTTAACTCTTACTCTGGCCTACTGGTTAAGGTCTTAACTCTTACGCTGGACTAATAGCTAAGGTCTTAGACTTGTACTCTGGGCTACTGGTTAAGGTCTTAACTCTTACTCTGGCCTACTGGTTAAGGTCTTAACTCTTACTCTGACCCACTGGTTAAGGTCTTAACTCTTACTCTGGCCTAATAGCTAAGGTCTTAACTCTAACTCTGGCATATTGGTTAAGGTCTTAACTCTAACTCTGGCCTACTGGTTAAGGTCTTAACTCTTACTCTGGCCTAATAGCTAAGGTCTTAGACTCGTACTCTGGCCTAATGGTTCAGGTCTTAAATCTTACTCTGGCGTAATAGCTAAGGTCTTAGACTCGTACTCTGGCCTAATGGCTAAGGTCTTAACTCGTACTCTGGTCTAATAGATCATGTCTTACCTCTTACTCTGGCTTACTGGTTATGGTCTTAACACTTACTCTGGCCTAATAGCTAAGGTCTTAGACTCATACTCTGGCCTACTGGTTAAAGTCTTAACTCTTACTCTGGCCTACTGGTTAAGGTCTTATCTCTAACCCTGGCCTAATAGCTAAGGTCTTAGCTCTTACTCTGGCCTAATAGCTAAGGTCTTAGACTCGTACTCTGGCCTAATGGTTAAGGTCTTAAATCTTACTCTGGCCTACTGGTTAAGGTCTTAACTCTTACTCTGGCCTAATAGCTAAGGTCTTAGACTCGTACTCTGGCCTAATGGTTAAGGTCTTAACTCTTACTCTGGCCTACTGGTTAAGGTCTTAACTCTTACTCTGGCCTAATAGTTAAGGTCTTAGACTCGTAGTCTGGCCTAATTGTTAAGGTCTTAACTCTTACTGTGGCCTACTGGTTAAGGTCTTAACTCTTACTCTGGCCTAATAGCTAAGGTCTTAGACTCGTACTCTGGCCTAATGGTTAAGGTCTTAACTCTTACTCTGGCCTACTGGTTAAGGTCTTAACTCTTACTCTGTCCTAATAGCTAAGGTCTTAACTCTTACTCTGGCCTAATAGCAAAGGTCTTAGACTCGTAATCTGGCCTAATGGTTAAGGTCGTAACTCTTACTCTGGCCTAATAGCTAAGGTCTTAGACTCGTACTCTGGCCTAATAGCTAAGGTCTTAGACTCGTACTCTGACCTACTGGTTAAGGTCTTAACTCTTACTCTGGCCTAATAGCTAAGGTCTTAGACTCGTACTCTGGCCTAATGGTTAAGGTCGTAACTCTTACTCTGGCCTACTGGTTAAGGTCTTAACTCTTACTCTGGCCTAATAGCTAAGGTCTTAGACACGTACTCTATCCTAATGGTTAAAGTCTTAACTCTTACTCTGGCCTACTGGTTAACGTCTTAACTCTTACTCTGGCCTAATAGCTAAGGTCTCAGTCTCGTACTCTGGCCTAATGGTTAAGGTCTTAACTCTTACTCTGGCCTACTGGTTAAGGTCTTAACTCTTACTCTGGCCTAAAAGCTAAGGTCTTAACTCGTACTCTGACCTAATAGCTAAGGTCTTAGACTCGTACTATGGCCTACAGGTTAAGGTCTTAACTCTTACTCTGGCCTACTGGTTAAGGTCTTAACTCTTACTCTGGCCTAATAGCTAAGGTCTTAGACTCGTACTATGGCCTAATAGTTAAGGTCTTAACTCTTACTCTGGCCTATTGTTTAATGTCTTAACTCTTACTCTGGCCTAATAACTAAGGTCTTAACTCTTACTCTGGCCGAATACCTAAGGTCTTAACTCTCACTCTGGCCTAATAACTAAGGTCTTAACTCTTACTCTGGCCTTATAGCTAAGGTCTTAGGCTTGTACTCTGGCCTAATAAGGTCTTAACTCTTACTCTGGCCTATTGGTTAATGTCTTAACTCTTACTCTGGCGTAATAGCTAAGGTCTTAACTCTTACTCTGACCTAATAGCAAAGGTCTTAGACTCGTACTATGGCCTACAGGTTAAGGTCTTAACTCTTCCTCTGGCCTAATAGCTAAGGTCTTAGACTCATACTCTGGCCTAATGGTTAAGGTCTTAACTCTTACTCTGGCCTAATAGCTAAGGTCCTAACTCTTACTCTGGCCTAATAGCTAAGGTCTTAGACTCGTACTCTGGCCTACTGGTTAAAGTCTTAACTCTTACTCTGGCCTAATAGCTAATGTCTTAAACTCGTACTCTGTCCTAATGGTTAAGGTCTTAACTCTTACACTGGCCTACTGGTTAATGTCTTAACTCTTACACTGGCCTAATAGCTAAGGTCTTAGACTCGTACTCTGGCCTAATGGTTAACGTCTTAACTCTTACTCTGGCCTAATAGCTAAGGTCTTAACTCTTACTCTTGCCTAATGGTTAAGGTCTTAACTCTTACTCTGGCCTAATAGCTAAGGTTTTAGACTCATACTCTGGCCTAATGGTTAAGGTCTTAACACTTACTCTGGCCTAATAGCTAAGGTCTTAGACTTGTACTCTGGCCTAATGGTTAAGGTCTTAACTCTTACTCTGGCCTAATAGCTAAGGTCTTAGACTCGTACTCTGGCCTAATAGTTAAGGTCTTAACTCTTACTCTGGACTAATAGCTAAGGTCTTAGACTCGTACTCTGGCCTAATGGTTAACGTCTTAACTCTTACTCTGGCCTAATAGCTAAGGTCTTAACTCTTACTCTTGCCTAATGGTTAAAGTCTTAACTCTTACTCTGGCCTAATAGCTAAGGTCTTAGAATTGTACTCTGGCCTAATGGTTAAGGTCTTAACTCTTACTCTGGCCTACTGGTGAAGGTCTTAACTCTTACTCTGGCCTAAAAGATAAGGTCTTAGACTCGTACTCTGGCCTAATGGTTAAGGTCTTAACTCTTACTCTGGCCTACTGGTTAAGGTCTTAACTCTTACTCTGGCCTATTAGCTAAGGTCTTAGACTCGTACTCTGGCCTAATGGTTAAGGTCTTAACTCTTACTCTGGCCTAATAGCTAAGGTCTTAGACTCGTACTATGGCCTACAGGTTAAGGTCTTAACTCTAACTCTGGCCTACTGGTTAAGGTCTTAACTCTTACTCTTGCCTAATAGCTAAGGTCTTAGAATCATACTCTGGCCTACTGGTTAAGGTCCTACCTCTTACTCTGGCCTAATAGCTAAGGTCTTAACTCTTACTCTGGCCTAATAGCTAAGGTATTAGACTCGTACTCTGTCCTAATGGTTAAGGTCTTAACTCTTACACTGGCCTACTGGTTAAGGTCTTAACTCTTACACTGGCCTAATAGCTAAGGTCTTAGACTCGTACTCTGGCCTAATTGTTAAGGTCTTAACTCTTACACTGGCCTACTGGTTAAGGTCTTAACTCTGACTCTGGCATAATAGCTAAGGTCCTAACTCTTACTCTGGCCTAATAGCTAAGGTATTAGACTCGTACTCTGGCCTAATGGTTAAGGTCTTAACTCTTACACTGGCCTACTGGTTAAGGTCTTAACTTTACTCTGGCCTAATAACTGAGGTCTTAACTCTTTCTCTAGCCTAATAGCTGAGGTCTAAACTCTTACTCTGGTCTAATAGCTAAGGTCTTAGTCTTGTACTCTGGCCTAATGGTTAAGGTCTTAACTCTTACTCTGGCCTACTGGTTAAGGTCTTAACTCTTACTCTGGCCTAATAGCTAAGGTCTTAGACTCGTACTCTGGCCTAATGATTAAGGTCTTAACTCTTACTCTGGCCTACTGGTTAAGGTCTTAACTCTTACTCTGGCCTAATAGCAAAGGTCTTAGACTCGTAATCTGGCCTAATGTTTAGGGTCCTAACTCTTACTCTGGCCTAATAGCTAAGGTCTTTACTCTTACTCTGGCCTAATAGCTAAGGTCTTAGACCCGTACTATGGCATGCAGGTTAAGGTATTATCTCTTACTCTGGCCTACAGGTTAAGGTCTTAACTCTTACTCTGGCCTAATAGCTAAGGTCTTAGACTCGTACTCTGGCCTAATGGTTAAGGTCCTAATTCTTACTCTGGCCTAATAGCTAAGGTCTTAGACTCGTATTCTGGCCTACAGGTTAAGGTCTTAACTCTTACTCCGGCATACTGATTAAGGTCTTAACTCTTACTATGGCCTAATAGCTAAGGTCTTATACTCATACTCTGGCCTACTGGTTAAGGTCTTAACTCTTACTCTGGCCTAATAGCTAAGGTCTTAGACTCATACTCTGGCCTAATGGTCAAGGTCTTAACTCTTACTCTGGCCTAATAGCTAAGGTCTTAGACTCGTACTCTGGCCTAATGGTTAAGGTCTTAACTCTTACTCTGGACTAATAGCTAAGGTCTTAGACTCGTACTCTGGCCTAATGGTTAAGGTCTTAACTCTTACTCTGGCCTAATAGCTAAGGTCTTAACTCTTACTCTGGCCTAATAGCTAAGGTCTTATACTTGTTCTTTGGCCTAAAGGCTAAGGTCTTAACTCTTACTCTGGCCTAATAGCTAAGGTCTTAACTCTTACTCTTGCCTAATGGTTAAAGTCCTAACTCTTACTCTGGCCTAATAGCTAAGGTCTTAGACTCGTACTCTGGCCTAATGGTTAAGGTCTTAACTCTTACTCTGGCCTACTGGTGAAGGTCTTAACTCTTACTCTGGCCTAATAGCTAAGGTCTTAGACTCGTACTCTGGCCTAATGGTTAAGGTCTTAACTCTTACTCTGGCCTACTGGTTAAGGTCTTAACTCTTACTCTGGCCTAATAGCGAAGGTCTTAGACTCGTACTCTGGCCTAATGGTTAAGGTCTTAACTCTTACTCTGGCCTAATAGCTAAGGTCTTAGACTCGTACTATGGCCTACAGGTTAAGGCCTTAACTTTTACTCTGGCCTACTGGTTAAGGTCTTAACTCTTACTCTGGCCTAATAGCTAAGGTCTTAGACTCGTACTCTGGCCTACTGGTTAAGGTCCTACCTCTTACTCTGGCCTAATAGCTAAGGTCTTAACTCTTACTCTGGCGTAATAGCAAAGGTCTTAGACTCGTACTCTGGCCTAATAGCTAAGGTCTTAACTCTTACTCTGGCCTAATAGCTAAGGTCTTAGACTCGTACTCTGGCCTACTGGTTAAGGTCTTAACTCTTACTCTGGCCTAATAGCTAAGGTCTTAGACTCGTACTCTGGCCTAATAGCTAAGGTCTTAGACTCGTACTCTTGCCTAACGGTTAAGGTCTTAACTCTTACTCTGGCCTAATAGCTAAGGTCTTAACTCTTACTCTGGCCTTCTGGTTAAGGTCTTAACTCTTACTCTGGCCTAATAGCTAAGGTCTTAGACTCGTACTCTGGCCTAATAGCTAAGGTCTTAACTCTTACTCTGGCCTAATAGCTAAGGTCTTAGACTCGTACTCTGGCCTAATGGTTAAGGTCTTAACTCTTACTCTGGCCTATTGGTTAAGGTCTTAACTCTTACTCTGGCCTAATAACTAAGGTCTTAACTCGTACTCTGGCCTAATAGCTAAGGTCTTAACTCTTACTCTGGCCTAATAGCTAAGGTCTTAACTCTTACTCTGGCCTAATAGCTAAGGTCTTAGACTCGTACTCTGGCCTAATGGTTAAGGTCTTAACTCTTACTCTGGCCTACTGGTTAAGGTCTTAACTCTTACTCTGGACTAATAGCTAAGGTCTTAGACTCGTACTCTGGCCTAATGGTTAAGGTCTTAACTCTTACTCTGGCCTACTGGTTAAGGTCTTAACTCTTACTCTGGCCTAAAAGCTAAGGTCTTAACTTTTACTCTGGCCTAATAGCAAAGGTCTTAGACTCGTAATCTGGCCTAATGGTTAAGGTCTTAACTCTTACTCTGGCCTAATAGCTAAGGTCTTAACTCTTACTCTGGCCTAATAGCTAAGGTCTTAGACTTGTACCCTGGCCTAATGGTTAAGGTCTTAACTCTTAATCTGGCCTACTGGTTAAGGTCTTAACTCTTACTCTGGCCTATTAGCTAAGGTCTTAAACTCATACTATGGCCTAAAGGTTAAGGTCTTAACTCTTACTCTGGCCTACTAGTTAAGGTCTTAACTCTTACTATGGCCTACAGGTTAAGGTCTTAAGTCTTACTCTGGCCTACTGGTTAAGGTCTTAACCCTTACTCTGGCCTAATAGCTAAGGTCTTAGACTCGTACTCTGGCCTAATAGTAAAGGTCTTAACTCTTACTCTGGCCTACTGGTTAAGGTCTTAACTCTTACTCTGGCCTAATAGCTAAGGTATTAGACTCGTACTCTGGCCTAATAGCTAAGGTCTTAGACTCGTACTCTTGCCTAATGGTTATGGTCTTAACTCTTACTCTGGCCTAATAGCTAAGGTCTTAACTTTTACTCTGGCCTACTGGTTAAGGTCTTAACTCTTACTCTGGCCTAATAGCTAAGGTCTTAGACTCATACTCTGGCCTAATAGCTAAGGTCTTAACTCTTACTCTGGCCTAATAGCTAAGGTCTTAGACTCATACTCTGGCCTAATGGTTAAGGTCTTAACTCTTACTCTGGCCTACTGGTTAAGGTCTTAACTCTTACTCTGGCCTAATAGCTAAGGTCTTAGACTCGTACTCTTGCCTAATGGTTAAGGTCTTAACTCTTACTCTGGCCTATTGGTTAAGGTCTTAACTCTTACTCTGGCCTAATAACTAAGGTCTTAACTCTTACTCTGGCCTAATAGCTAAGGTCTTAACTCTTACTCTGGCCTAACAGCTAAGGTCTTAACTCTTACTCTGGCCTAATAGCTAAGGTCTTAACTCTCACTCTGGCCTAATAGCTAAGGTCTTAGACTCGTACTCTGGCCTACTGGTTAAGGTCTTAACTCTTACTCTGGACTAATAGCTAAGGTCTTAGACTCGTACTCTGGCCTAATGGTTAAGGTCTTAACTCTTACTCTGGCCTACTGGTTAAGGTCTTAACTCTTACTCTGGCCTCAAAGCTAAGGTCTTAACTTTTACACTGGCCTAATAGCAAAGGTCTTAGACTCGTAATCTGGCCTAATGGTTAAGGTCTTAACTCTTACTCTGGCCTAATAGCTAAGGTCTTAACTCTTACTCTGGCCTAATAGCTAAGGTCTTTGACCCATACTATGGCATACAGGTTAAGGTCTTAACTCTTACTCTGGCCTACAGGTTAAGGTCTTAACTCTTACTCTGGCCTAATAGCTAAGGTCTTAGACTCGTACTCTGGCCTAATGATTAAGGTCTTAACTCTTACTCTGGCCTATTGGTTAAGGTCTTAACTCTTACTCTGGCCTAATAACTAAGGTCTTAACTCTTACTCTGGCCTAATAGCTAAGGTCTTAACTCTTACTCTGGCCTAATAGCTAAGGTCTTAACTCTTACTCTGGCCTAATAGCTAAGGTCTTAGACTCGTACTCTGGCCTAATGGTTAAGGTCTTAACTCTTACTCTGGCCTACTGGTTAAGGTCTTAACTCTTACTCTGGACTAATAGCTAAGGTCTTAGACTCGTACTCTGGCCTAATGGTTAAGGTCTTAACTCTTACTCTGGCCTACTGGTTAAGGTCTTAACTCTTACTCTGGCCTAATAGCTAAGGTCTTAACTCTTACTCTGGCCTAATAGCAAAGGTCTTAGACTCGTAATCTGGCCTAATGGTTAACGTCTTAACTCTTACTCTGGCCTAATAGCTAAGGTCTTAACTCTTACTCTGGCCTAATAGCTAAGGTCTTAGACTCGTACTATGGCCAACAGGTTAAGGTCTTAACTCTTACTCTGGCCTAATAGCTAAGGTCTTAACTCTTACTCTGGCCTAATAGCTAAGGTCTTAGACTCGTACTCTGGCCTAATGTTTAAGGTCTTAACTCTTACTCCGGCCTAATGGTTAAGGTCTTAACTCTTACTCTGGCCTAATAGCTAAGGTCTTAGACTCATACTCTGGCCTAATAGCTAAGGTCTTAGACTCGTACTCTGGCCTACTGGTCAAGGTCTTAACTCTTACTCTGGCCTACTGGTTAACGTCTTAACTCTTACTCTGGCCTACTGGTTAAGGTCTTAACTCTTACTCTGGCCTAATAGCTAAGGTCTTAACTCTTACTCTGGCCTAATAGCTAAGGTCTTAACTCTCACTCTGGCCTAATAGCTAAGGTCTTAGACTCGTACTCTGGCCTAATGGTTAGGGTCTTAACTCTTACTCTGGCCTAATAGCTAAGGTCTTAACTCTTACTCTGGCCTAACAGCTAAGGTCTTAACTCTTACTCTGGCCTAATAGCTAAGGTCTTAACTCTCACTCTGGCCTAATAGCTAAGGTCTTAGACTCGTACTCTGGCCTAATGGTTAGGGTCTTAACTCTTACTCTGGCCTACTGGTTAAGGTCTTAACTCTTACTCTGGACTAATAGCTAAGGTCTTAGACTCGTACTCTGGCCTAATGGTTAAGGTCTTAACTCTTACTCTGGCCTACTGGTTAAGGTCTTAACTCTTACTCTGGCCTCAAAGCTAAGGTCTTAACTTTTACTCTGGCCTAATAGCAAAGGTCTTAGACTCGTAATCTGGCCTAATGGTTAAGGTCTTAACTCTTACTCTGGCCTAATAGCTAAGGTCTTAACTCTTACTCTGGCCTAATAGCTAAGGTCTTTGACCCGTACTATGGCATACAGGTTAAGGTCTTAACTCTTACTCTGGCCTACAGGTTAAGGTCTTAACTCTTACTCTGGCCTAATAGCTAAGGTCTTAGACTCGTACTCTGGCCTAATGATTAAGGTCTTAACTCTTACTCTGGCCTATTGGTTAAGGTCTTAACTCTTACTCTGGCCTAATAACTAAGGTCTTAACTCTTACTCTGGCATAATAGCTAAGGTCTTAACTCTTACTCTGGCCTAATAGCTAAGGTCTTAACTCTTACTCTGGCCTAATAGCTAAGGTCTTAACTCTTACTCTGGCCTAATGGTTAAGGTCTTAACTCTTACTCTGGCCTACTGGTTAAGGTCTTAACTCTTACTCTGGACTAATAGCTAAGGTCTTAGACTCGTACTCTGGCCTAATGGTTAAGGTCTTAACTCTTACTCTGGCCTACTGGTTAAGGTCTTAACTCTTACTCTGGCCTAATAGCTAAGGTCTTAACTCTTACTCTGGCCTAATAGCAAAGGTCTTAGACTCGTAATCTGGCCTAATGGTTAACGTCTTAACTCTTACTCTGGCCTAATAGCTAAGGTCTTAACTCTTACTCTGGCCTAATAGCTAAGGTCTTAGACTCGTACTATGGCCAACAGGTTAAGGTCTTAACTCTTACTCTGGCCTAATAGCTAAGGTCTTAACTCTTACTCTGGCCTAATAGCTAAGGTCTTAGACTCGTACTCTGGCCTAATGTTTAAGGTCTTAACTCTTACGCCGGCCTAATGGTTAAGGTCTTAACTCTTACTCTGGCCTAATAGCTAAGGTCTTAGACTCATACTCTGGCCTAATAGCTAAGGTCTTAGACTCGTACTCTGGCCTACTGGTCAAGGTCTTAACTCTTACTCTGGCCTACTGGTTAACGTCTTAACTCTTACTCTGGCCTACTGGTTAAGGCCTTAACTCTTACTCTGGCCTAATAGCTAAGGTCTTAGACTCATACTCTGGCCTAATAGCTAAGGTCTTAGACTCGTACTCTGGCCTAATGGTTAAGGTCTTAACTCTTACTCTGGCCTACTGGTTAAGGTCTTAACTCTTACTCTGGCCTACTGGTTAAGGTCTTAACTCTTAATCTGGCCTAATAGCTGAGGTCTTAGACTCGTACTCTGGCCTAATAGCTAAAGTCTTAACTCTTACTCTGGCCTACTGGTTAAGGTCTTAACTCTTACTCTGGCCTAATAGCTAAGGTCTTAGACTCGTACTCTGGCCTACTGGTTAAGGTCTTTACTCTTACTCTGGCCTAATAGATAAGGTCTTAGACTCGTACTCTGGCCTAATGGTTAAGGTCTTAACTCTTACTCTGGACTAATAGCAAAGGTCTTAGACTCGTACTCTGGCCTAATGGTTAAGGTCTTAACTCTTACTCTGGCCTAATAGCTAAGGTCTTAACTTTTACTCTGGCCTAATAGATAAGGTCTTAGACTCGTACTCTGGCCTAATGGTTAAGGTCTTAACTCTTACTCTGGCCTAATAGCTAAGGTCTTAGACTTGTACTCTGGCCTAATGTTTAAGGTCTTAACTCTTACTCCGGCCTAATGGTTAAGGTCTTAACTCTTACTCTGGCCTAATAGCTAAGGTCTTAGACTCATACTCTGGCCTAATAGCTAAGGTCTTAGACTCGTACTCTGGCCTACTGGTCAAGGTCTTAACTCTTACTCTGGCCTACTGGTTAACGTCTTAACTCTTACTCTGGCCTACTGGTTAAGGTCTTAACTCTTACTCTGGCCTAATAGCTAAGGTCTTAGACTCATACTCTGGCCTAATAGCTAAGGTCTTAGACTCGTACTCTGGCCTAATGGTTAAGGTCTTAACTCTTACTCTGGCCTACTGGTTAAGGTCTTAACTCTTACTCTGGCCTACTGGTTAAGGTCTTAACTCTTAATCTGGCCTAATAGCTGAGGTCTTAGACTCGTACTCTGGCCTAATCGCTAATGTCTTAACTCTTACTCTGGCCTACTGGTTAAGGTCTTAACTCTTACTCTGGCCTAATAGCTAAGGTCTTAGACTCGTACTCTGGCCTACTGGTTAAGGTCTTTACTCTTACTCTGGCCTAATAGATAAGGTCTTAGACTCGTACTCTGGCCTAATGGTTAAGGTTTTAACTCTTACTCTGGACTAATAGCTAAGGTCTTAGACTCGTACTCTGGCCTAATGGTTAAGGTCTTAACTCTTACTCTGGCCTAATAGCTAAGGTCTTAACTCTTACTCTGGCCCAATAGCTAACGTCTTAGTCTCGTACTCTGGCCTAATGTTTAAGGTCTTAACTCTTACTCTGGCCTACTGGTTAAGGTCTTAACTCTTACTCTGGCCCACTGGTTAAGGTCTTAACTCTTACTCTGGCCTAATAGCTAAGGTCTTAACTCTAACTCTGGCATACTGGTAAAGGTCGTAACTCTAACTCTGGCCTACTGGTTAAGGTCTTAACTCTTACTCTGGCCTAATAGCTAAGGTCTTAGACTCGTACTCTGGCCTAATGGTTCAGGTCTTAAATCTTACTCTGGCCTAATAGCTAAGGTCTTAGACTCGTTCTCTGGCCTAATGGCTAAGGTCTTAACTCTTACTCTGGCCTACTGGTTAAGGTCTTAACTCTTACTCTGGCCTACTGGTTAAGGTCTTAACTCTTAATCTGGCCTAATAGCTGAGGTCTTAGACTCGTACTCTGGCCTAATAGCTAATGTCTTAACTCTTACTCTGGCCTACTGGTTAAGGTCTTAACTCTTACTCTGGCCTAATAGCTAAGGTCTTAGACTCGTACTCTGGCCTACTGGTTAAGGTCTTTACTCTTACTCTGGCCTAATAGATAAGGTCTTAGACTCGTACTCTGGCCTAATGGTTAAGGTCTTAACTCTTACTCTGGACTAATAGCTAAGGTCTTAGACTCGTACTCTGGCCTAATGGTTAAGGTCTTAACTCTTACTCTGGACTAATAGCTAAGGTCTTAGACTCGTACTCTGGCCTAATGGTTAAGGTCTTAACTCTTACTCTGGCCTAATAGCTAAGGTCTTAACTCTTACTCTGGCCCAATAGCTAACGTCTTAGTCTCGTACTCTGGCCTAATGTTTAAGGTCTTAACTCTTACTCTGGCCTACTGGTTAAGGTATTAACTCTTACTCTGGCCCACTGGTTAAGGTCTTAACTCTTACTCTGGCCTAATAGCTAAGGTCTTAACTCTAACTCTGGCATACTGGTAAAGGTCGTAACTCTAACTCTGGCCTACTGGTTAAGGTCTTAACTCTTACTCTGGCCTAATAGCTAAGGTCTTAGACTCGTACTCTGGCCTAATGGTTCAGGTCTTAAATCTTACTCTGGCCTAATAGCTAAGGTCTTAGACTCGTTCTCTGGCCTAATGGCTAAGGTCTTTACTCTAACTCTGGCCTAATAGATAAGGTCTTAGACTCGTACTCTGGCCTAATGGTTAAGGTCTTAACTCTTACTCTGGACTAATAGCTAAGGTCTTAGACTCGTACTCTGGCCTAATGGTTAAGGTCTTAACTCTTACTCTGGCCTAATAGCTAAGGTCTTAACTTTTACTCTGGCCTAATAGATAAGGTCTTAGACTCGTACTCTCGCCTAATGGTTAAGGTCTTAACTCTTACTCTGGCCTAATAGCTAAGGTCTTAGACTCGTACTCTGGCCTAATGTTTAAGGTCTTAACTATTACTCCGGCCTAATGGTTAAGGTCTTAACTCTTACTCTGGCCTAATAGCTAAAGTCTTAGACTCATACTCTGGCCTAATAACTAAGGTCTTAGACTCGTACTCTGGCCTACTGGTCAAGGTCTTAACTCTTACTCTGGCCTACTGGTTAACGTCTTAACTCTTACTCTGGCCTACTGGTTAAGGTCTTAACTCTTACTCTGGCCTAATAGCTAAGGTCTTAGACTCATACTCTGGCCTAATAGCTAAGGTCTTAGACTCGTACTCTGGCCTAATGGTTAAGGTCTTAACTCTTACTCTGGCCTACTGGTTAAGGTCTTAACTCTTACTCTGGCCTACTGGTTAAGGTCTTAACTCTTAATCTGGCCTAATAGCTGAGGTCTTAGACTCGTACTCTGGCCTAATAGCTAATGTCTTAACTCTTACTCTGGCCTACTGGTTAAGGTCTTAACTCTTACTCTGGCTTAATAGCTAAGGTCTTAGACTCGTACTCTGGCCTACTGGTTAAGGTCTTTACTCTTACTCTGGCCTAATAGATAAGGTCTTAGACTCGTACTCTGGCCTATGGTTAAGGTCTTAACTCTTACTCTGGACTAATAGCTAAGGTCTTAGACTCGTACTCTGGCCTAATGGTTAAGGTCTTAACTCTTACTCTGGCCTAATAGCTAAGGTCTTAACTTTTACTCTGGCCTAATAGATAAGGTCTTAGACTCATACTCTGGCCTAATGGTTAAGGTCTTAACTCTTACTCTGGCCTAATAGCTAAGGCCTTAGACTCGTACTCTGGCCTAATGGTTAAGGTCTTAACTCTTACTCTGACCTATTGGTTAAGGTCTTAACTCTTACTCTGGCCTAATAACTAAGGTCTTAACTCTCACTCTGGCCTAATAGCTAAGGTCTTAACTCTTACCCTGGCTTAATAGCTAAGGTCTTAACTCTTACTCTGGCCTACTGGTTAAGGTCTTAACTCTTACTCTGGCCTAATAGCTAAGGTCTTAACTCTTACTCTGGCCTAATAGCTAAGGTCTTAGACTCGTACTCTGGCCAATGGTTAAGGTCTTAACTCTTACTCTGGCCTACTGGTTAAGGTCTTAACTCTTACTCTGGCCTAATAGCTAAGGTCTTAGACTCGTACTCTGGCCTAATGGTTAAGGTCTTAACTCTTACTCTGGCCTACTGGTTAAGGTCTTAACTCTTACTCTGGCCTAATAGCTAAGGTCTTAAATCTTACTCTGGCCTAATAGCTAAGGTCTTAGACTCATACTCTGGCCTAATGGTTAAGGTCTTAACTCTTACTCTGGACTAATAGCTAAGGTCTTAGACTCGTACTATGGCCTACAGGTTAAGGTCTTAACTCTTACTCTGGCCTAATAGCTAAGGTCTTAACTCTTACTCTGGCCTAATAGCTAAGGTCTTAACTCTTACTCTGGCCTAATAGCTAAGGTCTTAGACTTGTACTCTGGCCTAATGGTTAAGGTCTTAACTCTTACCCTGGCCTAATAGTTAAGGTCTTAACTATTACTCTTGCCTAATGGTTAAGGTCTTAACTCTTACTCTGGCCTAATAGCTAAGGTCTAAGACTCGTACTCTGGCCTAATGGTTAAGGTCTTAACTCTTACTCTGGCCTACTGGTTAAGATCTTAACTCTTACTCTTGACTAATAGCTAAGGTCTTAACTCTTACTCTGGCCTAATAGCTAAGGTCTTAGACTCGTACTCTGGCCTAATGGTTAAGGTCTTAACTCTTACTCTGGCCTACTGGTTAAGGTCTTAACTCTTACTCTGGCCTAATAGCTAAGGTCTTAGACTCGTACTCTGGCCTAATGGTTAAGGTCTTAGACTCGTACTCTGGCCTAATGGTTAAGGTCTTAACTCTTACTCTGGCCTACTGGTTAAGGTCTTAACTCTTACTCTGGCCTAATAGCTAAGGTCTTAAATATTACTCTGGCCTAATAGCTAAGGTCTTAGACTCATACTCTGGCCTAATGGTTAAGGTCTTATCTCTTACTCTGGCCTAATAGCTAAGGTCTTAGACTCGTACTATGGCCTACAGGTTAAGGTCTTAACTCTTACTCTGGCCTAATAGCTAAGGTCTTAGACTCGTACTCTGGCCTACTGGTTAAGGTCTTACCTCTTACTCTGGCCTAATAGCTAAGGTCTTAACTCTTACTCTGGCCTAATAGCTAAGGTCTTAGACTCATACTCTGTCCTAATTGTTAAGGTCTTAACTCTTACACTGGCCTACTGGTTAAGGTCTTAACTCTGACTCTGGCATAATAGCTAAGGTCTTAACTCTTACTCTGGCCTAATAGCTAAGGTATTAGCCTCGTACTCTGGCCTAATGGTTAAGGTCTTAACTCTTACTCTGGCCTCTTGGTTAAGGTCTTAACTCCTACTCTGGCCTAATAACTGAGGTCTTAACTCTTACTCTAGCCTAATAGCTGAGGTCTAAACTCTTACTCTGGTCTAATAGCTAAGGTCTTAGTCTTGTACTCTGGCCTAATGGTTAAGGTCTTAACTCTTACTCTGGCCTACTGGTTAAGGTCTTAACTCTTACTCTGGCCTAATAGCTAAGGTCTTAGACTCGTACTCTGGCCTAATGGTTAAGGTCTTAACTCTTACTCTGGCCTACTGGTTAAGGTCTTAACTCTTACCCTGGCTTAATAGCTAAGGTCTTAACTCTTACTCTGGCCTACTGGTTAAGGTCTTAACTCTTACTCTGGCCTAATAGCTAAGGTCTTAACTCTTACTCTGGCCTAATAGCTAAGGTCTTAGACTCGTACTCTGGCCTAATGGTTAAGGTCTTAACTCTTACTCTGGCCTACTGGTTAAGGTCTTAACTCTTACTCTGGCCTAATAGCTAAGGTCTTAGACTCGTACTCTGGCCTAATGGTTAAGGTCTTAACTCTTACTCTGGCCTACTGGTTAAGGTCTTAACTCTTACTCTGGCCTAATAGGTAAGGTCTTAAATCTTACTCTGGCCTAATAGTGAAGGTCTTAGACTCATACTCTGGCCTAATGGTTAAGGTCTTAACTCTTACTCTGGACTAATAGCTAAGGTCTTAGACTCGTACTATGGCCTACAGGTTAAGGTCTTAACTCTTACTCTGGCCTAATAGCTAAGGTCTTAACTCTTACTCTGGCCTAATAGCTAAGGTCTTAACTCTTACTCTGGCCTAATAGCTAAGGTCTTAGACTTGTACTCTGGCCTAATGGTTAAGGTCTTAACTCTTACCCTGGCCTAATAGTTAAGGTCTTAACTATTACTCTTGCCTAATGGTTAAGGTCTTAACTCTTACTCTGGCCTAATAGCTAAGGTCTAAGACTCGTACTCTGGCCTAATGGTTAAGGTCTTAACTCTTACTCTGGCCTACTGGTTAAGATCTTAACTCTTACTCTTGACTAATAGCTAAGGTCTTAACTCTTACTCTGGCCTAATAGCTAAGGTCTTAGACTCGTACTCTGGCCTAATGGTTAAGGTCTTAACTCTTACTCTGGCCTACTGGTTAAGGTCTTAACTCTTACTCTGGCCTAATAGCTAAGGTCTTAGACTCGTACTCTGGCCTAATGGTTAAGGTCTTAGACTCGTACTCTGGCCTAATGGTTAAGGTCTTAACTCTTACTCTGGCCTACTGGTTAAGGTCTTAACTCTTACTCTGGCCTAATAGCTAAGGTCTTAAATATTACTCTGGCCTAATAGCTAAGGTCTTAGACTCATACTCTGGCCTAATGGTTAAGGTCTTATCTCTTACTCTGGCCTAATAGCTAAGGTCTTAGACTCGTACTATGGCCTACAGGTTAAGGTCTTAACTCTTACTCTGGCCTAATAGCTAAGGTCTTAGACTCGTACTCTGGCCTACTGGTTAAGGTCTTACCTCTTACTCTGGCCTAATAGCTAAGGTCTTAACTCTTACTCTGGCCTAATAGCTAAGGTCTTAGACTCATACTCTGTCCTAATTGTTAAGGTCTTAACTCTTACACTGGCCTACTGGTTAAGGTCTTAACTCTGACTCTGGCATAATAGCTAAGGTCTTAACTCTTACTCTGGCCTAATAGCTAAGGTATTAGCCTCGTACTCTGGCCTAATGGTTAAGGTCTTAACTCTTACTCTGGCCTATTGGTTAAGGTCTTAACTCCTACTCTGGCCTAATAACTGAGGTCTTAACTCTTACTCTAGCCTAATAGCTGAGGTCTAAACTCTTACTCTGGTCTAATAGCTAAGGTCTTAGTCTTGTACTCTGGCCTAATGGTTAAGGTCTTAACTCTTACTCTGGCCTACTGGTTAAGGTCTTAACTCTTACTCTGGCCTAATAGCTAAGGTCTTAGACTCGTACTCTGGCCTAATGATTAAGGTCTTAACTCTTACTCTGGCCTACTGGTTAAGGTCTTAACTCTTACTCTGGCCTAATAGCTAAGGTCTTAACTCTTACTCTGGCCTAATAGCAAAGGTCTTAGACTCGTAATCTGGCCTAATGGTTAGGGTCCTAACTCTTACTCTGGCCTAATAGCTAAGGTCTTAACTCTTACTCTGGCCTAATAGCTAAGGCCTTAGACCCGTACTATGGCATACAGGTTAAGGTATTAACTCTTACTCTGGCCTACAGGTTAAGGTCTTAACTCTTACTCTGGCCTAATAGCTAAGGTCTTAGACTCGTACTCTGGCCTAATGGTTAAGTTCTTAATTCTTACTCTGGCCTAATAGCTAAGGTCTTAGACTCGTATTCTGGCCTACAGGTTAAGGTCTTAACTCTTACTCCGGCATACTGATTAAGGTCTTAACTCTTACTCTGGCCTAATAGCTAAGGTCTTATACTCATACTCTGGCCTACTGGTTAAGGTCTTAACTCTTACTCTGGCCTAATAGCTAAGGTCTTAGACTCGTACTCTGGCCTAATGGTTAAGGTCTTAACTCTTACTCTGGCCTAATAGCTAAGGTCTTAGACTCGTACTCTGGCCTAATGGTTAAGGTCTTAACTCTTACTCTGGACTAATAGCTAAGGTCTTAGACTCGTACTCTGGCCTAATGGTTAAGGTCTTAACTCTTACTCTGGCCTAATAGCTAAGGTCCTAACTCTTACTCTGGCCTAATAGCTAAGGTCTTATACTTGTTCTTTGGCCTAAAGGCTAAGGTCTTAACTCTTACTCTGGCCTAATAGCTAAGGTCTTAACTCTTACTCTTGCCTAATGGTTAAAGTCTTAACTCTTACTCTGGCCTAATAGCTAAGGTCTTAGACTCGTACTCTGGCCTAATGGTTAAGGTCTTAACTCTTACTCTGGCCTACTGGTGAAGGTCTTAACTCTTACTCTGGCCTAATAGCTAAGGTCTTAGACTCGTACTCTGGCCTAATGGTTAAGGTCTTAACTCTTACTCTGGCCTACTGGTTAAGGTCTTAACTCTTACTCTTGACTAATAGCTAAGGTCTTAACTCTTACTCTGGCCTAATAGCTAAGGTCTTAGACTCGTACTCTGGCCTAATGGTTAAGGTCTTAACTCTTACTCTGGCCTACTGGTTAAGGTCTTAACTCTTACTCTGGCCTAATAGCTAAGGTCTTAGACTCGGACTCTGGCCTAATGGTTAAGGTCTTAGACTCGTACTCTGGCCTAATGGTTAAGGTCTTAACTCTTACTCTGGCCTACTGGTTAAGGTCTTAACTCTTACTCTGGCCTAATAGCTAAGGTCTTAAATATTACTCTGGCCTAATAGCTAAGGTCTTAGACTCATACTCTGGCCTTATGGTTAAGGTCTTATCTCTTACTCTGGCCTAATAGCTAAGGTCTTAGACTCGTACTATGGCCTACAGGTTAAGGTCTTAACTCTTACTCTGGCCTAATAGCTAAGGTCTTAGACTCGTACTCTGGCCTACTGGTTAAGGTCTTACCTCTTACTCTGGCCAAATAGCTAAGGTCTTAACTCTTACTCTGGCCTAATAGCTAAGGTCTTAGACTCATACTCTGTCCTAATTGTTAAGGTCTTAACTCTTACACTGGCCTACTGGTTAAGGTCTTAACTCTGACTCTGGCATAATAGCTAAGGTCTTAACTCTTACTCTGGCCTAATAGCTAAGGTATTAGCCTCGTACTCTGGCCTAATGGTTAAGGTCTTAACTCTTACTCTGGCCTATTGGTTAAGGTCTTAACTCCTACTCTGGCCTAATAACTGAGGTCTTAACTCTTACTCTAGCCTAATAGCTGAGGTCTAAACTCTTACTCTGGTCTAATAGCTAAGGTCTTAGTCTTGTACTCTGGCCTAATGGTTAAGGTCTTAACTCTTACTCTGGCCTACTGGTTAAGGTCTTAACTCTTACTCTGGCCTAATAGCTAAGGTCTTAGACTCGTACTCTGGCCTAATGATTAAGGTCTTAACTCTTACTCTGGCTTCTGGTTAAGGTCTTAACTCTTACTCTGGCCTAATAGCTAAGGTCTTAACTCTTACTCTGGCCTAATAGCAAAGGTCTTAGACTCGTAATCTGGCCTAATGGTTAGGGTCCTAACTCTTACTCTGGCCTAATAGCTAAGGTCTTAACTCTTACTCTGGCCTAATAGCTAAGGCCTTAGACCCGTACTATGGCATACAGGTTAAGGTATTAACTCTTACTCTGGCCTACAGGTTAAGGTCTTAACTCTTACTCTGGCCTAATAGCTAAGGTCTTAGACTCGTACTCTGGCCTAATGGTTAAGTTCTTAATTCTTACTCTGGCCTAATAGCTAAGGTCTTAGACTCGTATTCTGGCCTACAGGTTAAGGTCTTGACTCTTACTCCGGCATACTGATTAAGGTCTTAACTCTTACTCTGGCCTAATAGCTAAGGTCTTATACTCATACTCTGGCCTACTGGTTAAGGTCTTAACTCTTACTCTGGCCTAATAGCTAAGGTCTTAGACTCGTACTCTGGCCTAATGGTTAAGGTCTTAACTCTTACTCTGGCCTAATAGCTAAGGTCTTAGACTCGTACTCTGGCCTAATGGTTAAGGTCTTAACTCTTACTCTGGACTAATAGCTAAGGTCTTAGACTCGTACTCTGGCCTAATGGTTAAGGTCTTAACTCTTACTCTGGCCTAATAGCTAAGGTCTTAACTCTTACTCTGGCCTAATAGCTAAGGTCTTATACTTGTTCTTTGGCCTAAAGGCTAAGGTCTTAACTCTTACTCTGGCCTAATAGCTAAGGTCTTAACTCTTACTCTTGCCTAATGGTTAAAGTCTTAACTCTTACTCTGGCCTAATAGCTAAGGTCTTAGACTCGTACTCTGGCCTAATGGTTAAGGTCTTAACTCTTACTCTGGCCTACTGGTGAAGGTCTTAACTCTTACTCTGGCCTAATAGCTAAGGTCTTAGACTCGTACTCTGGCCTAATGGTTAAGGTCTTAACTCTTACTCTGGCCTACTGGTTAAGGTCTTAACTCTTACTCTGGCCTAATAGCTAAGGTCTTAGACTCGTACTATGGCCTACAGGTTAAGGTCTTAACTCTTACTCTGGCCTAATGGTTAAGGTCTTAACTCTTACTCTGGCATAATAGCTAAGGTCTTAAACTCGTACTTTGGCCTACTGGTTAAGGTCTTAACTCTTACTCTGGCCTAATAGCTAAGGTCTTAGACTCGTACTATGGCCTACTGGTTAAGGTCTTAACTCTTACTCTGGCCTAATAGCTAAGGTCTTAACATTTACTCTGTCCTAATAGCTAAGGTCTTAGACTTGTACTATGGCCTCCAAGTTAAGGTCTTAACTCTTACTCTGGCCTAATAGCTAATGTCTTAACTCTTACTCTGGCCTACTGGTTAAGGTCTTAACTCTTACTCTTGCCTAATAGCTAAGGTCTTAACTCTTACTCTGGCCTACTGGTTAAGGTCTTAACTCTTACTCTGGCCTACTGGTTAAGGTCTTAACTCTTAATCTGGCCTAATAGCTAAGGTCTTAGACTTGTACTCTGGCCTACTGGTTAAGGTCTTAACTCTTACTCTGGCCTAATAGCTAAGGTCTTAACTCTTACTCTGGCCCAATAGCTAACGTCTTAGTCTCGTACTCTGGCCTAATGTTTAAGGTCTTAACTCTTACTCTGGCCTACTGGTTAAGGTCTTAACTCTTACTCTGGCCCACTGGTTAAGGTCTTAACTCTTACTCTGGCCTAATAGCTAAGGTCTTAACTCTAACTCTGGCATACTGGTAAAGGTCTTAACTCTAACTCTGGCCTACTGGTTAAGGTCTTAACTCTTACTCTGGCCTAATAGCTAAGGTCTTAGACTCGTACTCTGGCCTAATGGTTCAGGTCTTAAATCTTACTCTGGCCTAATAGCTAAGGTCTTAGACTCGTACTCTGGCCTAATGGCTAAGGTCTTAACTCTTACTCTGGCCTACTGGTTAAGGTCTTAACTCTTACTCTGGCCTAATAGCTAAGGTCTTAACTCGTACTCTGGTCTAATAGATCAGGTCTTACCGCTTACTCTGGCCTACTGGTTATGGTCTTAAACTCTTACTCTGGCCTAATAGCTAAGGTCTTAGACTCATACTCTGACCTACTGGTTAAAGTCTTAACTCTTACTCTGGCCTACTGGTTAAGGTCTTATCTCTAACCCTGGCCTAATAGCTAAGGTCTTAACTCTTACTCTGGCCTAATAGCTAAGGTCTTAGACTCGTACTACGGCCTACAGGTTAAGGTCTTAACTCTTACTCTTGCCTAATGGTTAAGGTCTTAACTCTTACTCTGGCATAATAGCTAAGGTCTGAAACTCGTACTCTGGCCTACTGGTTAAGGTCTTAACTCTTATTTTATCCTACTGGTTAAGGTCTTAACTCTTATTTTATCCTACTGGTTAAGGTCTTAACTCTTACTCTGGCCTACTGGTTAAGGTCTTAACTCTTACTCTGGCCTAATAGCTAAGGTCTTAGACTCGTACTGTGGCCTACTGGTTAAGGTCTTAACTCTTACCCCGGCCTAATAGCGAAGGTCTTAACACTTACTCTGGCCTAATAGCTAAGGTCTTAGACTCGTACTATGGCCTCCAAGTTAAGGTCTTAACTCTTACTCTGGCCTAATAGCTAAGGTCTTAGACTCGTACCATGGCCTACAGGTTAAGGTCTTAACTCTTACTCTGGCCTAATGGTTAAGGTCTTAACTCTTACTCTGGCATAATAGCTAAGGTCTTAAACTCGTACTCTGGCCTCCAAGTTAAGGTCTTAACTCTTACTCTGGCCAAATAGCTAATGTCTTAACTCTTACTCTGGCCTACTGGTTAAGGTCTTAACTCTTACTCTGGCCTAATAGCTAAGGTCTTAACTCTTACTCTGGCCTACTGGTTAAGGTCTTAACTCTTACTCTGGCCTACTGGTTAAGGTCTTAACTCTTACGCTGGACTAATAGCTAAGGTCTTAGACTTGTACTCTGGGCTACTGGTTAAGGTCTTAACTCTTACTCTGGCCTACTGGTTAAGGTCTTAACTCTTACTCTGACCCACTGGTTAAGGTCTTAACTCTTACTCTGGCCTAATAGCTAAGGTCTTAACTCTAACTCTGACATATTGGTTAAGGTCTTAACTCTAACTCTGGCCTACTGGTTAAGGTCTTAACTCTTACTCTGGCCTAATAGCTAAGGTCTTAGACTCGTACTCTGGCCTAATGGTTCAGGTCTTAAATCTTACTCTGGCCTAATAGCTAAGGTCTTAGACTCGTACTCTGGCCTAATGGCTAAGGTCTTAACTCTTACTCTGGCCTACTGGTTAAGGTCTTAACTCTTACTCTGGCCTAATAGCTAAGGTCTTAACTCGTACTCTGGTCTAATAGATCAGGTCTTACCTCTTACTCTGGCTTACTGGTTATGGTCTTAACTCTTACTCTGGCCTAATAGCTAAGGTCTTAGACTCATACTCTGGCCTACTGGTTAAAGTCTTAACTCTTACTCTGGCCTACTGGTTAAGGTCTTATCTCTAACCCTGGCCTAATAGCTAAGGTCTTAGCTCTTACTCTGGCCTAATAGCTAAGGTCTTAGACTCGTACTCTGGCCTAAAGGTTAAGGTCTTAAACCTTACTCTGGCCTACTGGTTAAGGTCTTAACTCTTACTCTGGCCTAATAGCTAAGGTCTTAGACTCGTACTCTGGCCTAATGGTTAAGGTCTTAACTCTTACTCTGGCCTACTGGTTAAGGTCTTAACTCTTACTCTGGCCCAATAGTTAAGGTCTTAGACTCGTAGTCTGGCCTAATTGTTAAGGTCTTAACTCTTACTGTGGCCTACTGGTTAAGGTCTTAACTCTTACTCTGGCCTAATAGCTAAGGTCTTAGACTCGTACTCTGGCCTAATGGTTAAGGTCTTAACTCTTACTCTGGCCTACTGGTTAAGGTCTTAACTCTTACTCTGTCCTAATAGCTAAGGTCTTAACTCTTACTCTGGCCTAATAGCAAAGGTCTTAGACTCGTAATCTGGCCTAATGGTTAAGGTCGTAACTCTTACTCTGGCCTAATAGCTAAGGTCTTAGACTCGTACTCTGGCCTAATAGCTAAGGTCTTAGTTTCATACTCTGGCCTACTGGTTAAGGTCCTACCTCTTACTCTGGCCTAATAGCTAAGGTCTTAACTCTTACTCTGGCCTAATAGCTAAGGTATTAGACTCGTACTCTGTCCTAATGGTTAAGGTCTTAACTCTTACACTGGCCTACTGGTTAAGGTCTTAACTCTTACACTGGCCTAATAGCTAAGGTCTTAGACTTGTACTCTGGCCTAATTGTTAAGGTCCTAATTCTTACTCTGGCCTAATAGCTAAGGTCTTAGACTCGTATTCTGGCCTACAGGTTAAGGTCTTAACTCTTACTCCGGCATACTGATTAAGGTCTTAACTCTTACTCTGGCCTAATAGCTAAGGTCTTAGACTCGTACTCTGGCCTACTGGTTAAGGTCTTACCTCTTACTCTGGCCTAATAGCTAAGGTCTTAACTCTTACTCTGGACTAATAGCTAAGGTCTTAGACTCGTACTCTGGCCTAATGGTTAAGGTCTTAACTCTTACTCTGGCCTACTGGTTAAGGTCTTAACTCTTACTCTGGCCTCAAAGCTAAGGTCTTAACTTTTACTCTGGCCTAATAGCAAAGGTCTTAGACTCGTAATCTGGCCTAATGGTTAAGGTCTTAACTCTTACTCTGGCCTAATAGCTAAGGTCTTAACTCTTACTCTGGCCTAATAGCTAAGGTCTTTGACCCGTACTATGGCATACAGGTTAAGGTCTTAACTCTTACTCTGGCCTACAGGTTAAGGTCTTAACTCTTACTCTGGCCTAATAGCTAAGGTCTTAGACTCGTACTCTGGCCTAATGATTAAGGTCTTAACTCTTACTCTGGCCTATTGGTTAAGGTCTTAACTCTTACTCTGGCCTAATAACTAAGGTCTTAACTCTTACTCTGGCATAATAGCTAAGGTCTTAACTCTTACTCTGGCCTAATAGCTAAGGTCTTAACTCTTACTCTGGCCTAATAGCTAAGGTCTTAACTCTTACTCTGGCCTAATGGTTAAGGTCTTAACTCTTACTCTGGCCTACTGGTTAAGGTCTTAACTCTTACTCTGGACTAATAGCTAAGGTCTTAGACTCGTACTCTGGCCTAATGGTTAAGGTCTTAACTCTTACTCTGGCCTACTGGTTAAGGTCTTAACTCTTACTCTGGCCTAATAGCTAAGGTCTTAACTCTTACTCTGGCCTAATAGCAAAGGTCTTAGACTCGTAATCTGGCCTAATGGTTAACGTCTTAACTCTTACTCTGGCCTAATAGCTAAGGTCTTAACTCTTACTCTGGCCTAATAGCTAAGGTCTTAGACTCGTACTATGGCCAACAGGTTAAGGTCTTAACTCTTACTCTGGCCTAATAGCTAAGGTCTTAACTCTTACTCTGGCCTAATAGCTAAGGTCTTAGACTCGTACTCTGGCCTAATGTTTAAGGTCTTAACTCTTACGCCGGCCTAATGGTTAAGGTCTTAACTCTTACTCTGGCCTAATAGCTAAGGTCTTAGACTCATACTCTGGCCTAATAGCTAAGGTCTTAGACTCGTACTCTGGCCTACTGGTCAAGGTCTTAACTCTTACTCTGGCCTACTGGTTAACGTCTTAACTCTTACTCTGGCCTACTGGTTAAGGCCTTAACTCTTACTCTGGCCTAATAGCTAAGGTCTTAGACTCATACTCTGGCCTAATAGCTAAGGTCTTAGACTCGTACTCTGGCCTAATGGTTAAGGTCTTAACTCTTACTCTGGCCTACTGGTTAAGGTCTTAACTCTTACTCTGGCCTACTGGTTAAGGTCTTAACTCTTAATCTGGCCTAATAGCTGAGGTCTTAGACTCGTACTCTGGCCTAATAGCTAAAGTCTTAACTCTTACTCTGGCCTACTGGTTAAGGTCTTAACTCTTACTCTGGCCTAATAGCTAAGGTCTTAGACTCGTACTCTGGCCTACTGGTTAAGGTCTTTACTCTTACTCTGGCCTAATAGATAAGGTCTTAGACTCGTACTCTGGCCTAATGGTTAAGGTCTTAACTCTTACTCTGGACTAATAGCAAAGGTCTTAGACTCGTACTCTGGCCTAATGGTTAAGGTCTTAACTCTTACTCTGGCCTAATAGCTAAGGTCTTAACTTTTACTCTGGCCTAATAGATAAGGTCTTAGACTCGTACTCTGGCCTAATGGTTAAGGTCTTAACTCTTACTCTGGCCTAATAGCTAAGGTCTTAGACTTGTACTCTGGCCTAATGTTTAAGGTCTTAACTCTTACTCCGGCCTAATGGTTAAGGTCTTAACTCTTACTCTGGCCTAATAGCTAAGGTCTTAGACTCATACTCTGGCCTAATAGCTAAGGTCTTAGACTCGTACTCTGGCCTACTGGTCAAGGTCTTAACTCTTACTCTGGCCTACTGGTTAACGTCTTAACTCTTACTCTGGCCTACTGGTTAAGGTCTTAACTCTTACTCTGGCCTAATAGCTAAGGTCTTAGACTCATACTCTGGCCTAATAGCTAAGGTCTTAGACTCGTACTCTGGCCTAATGGTTAAGGTCTTAACTCTTACTCTGGCCTACTGGTTAAGGTCTTAACTCTTACTCTGGCCTACTGGTTAAGGTCTTAACTCTTAATCTGGCCTAATAGCTGAGGTCTTAGACTCGTACTCTGGCCTAATCGCTAATGTCTTAACTCTTACTCTGGCCTACTGGTTAAGGTCTTAACTCTTACTCTGGCCTAATAGCTAAGGTCTTAGACTCGTACTCTGGCCTACTGGTTAAGGTCTTTACTCTTACTCTGGCCTAATAGATAAGGTCTTAGACTCGTACTCTGGCCTAATGGTTAAGGTTTTAACTCTTACTCTGGACTAATAGCTAAGGTCTTAGACTCGTACTCTGGCCTAATGGTTAAGGTCTTAACTCTTACTCTGGCCTAATAGCTAAGGTCTTAACTCTTACTCTGGCCCAATAGCTAACGTCTTAGTCTCGTACTCTGGCCTAATGTTTAAGGTCTTAACTCTTACTCTGGCCTACTGGTTAAGGTCTTAACTCTTACTCTGGCCCACTGGTTAAGGTCTTAACTCTTACTCTGGCCTAATAGCTAAGGTCTTAACTCTAACTCTGGCATACTGGTAAAGGTCGTAACTCTAACTCTGGCCTACTGGTTAAGGTCTTAACTCTTACTCTGGCCTAATAGCTAAGGTCTTAGACTCGTACTCTGGCCTAATGGTTCAGGTCTTAAATCTTACTCTGGCCTAATAGCTAAGGTCTTAGACTCGTTCTCTGGCCTAATGGCTAAGGTCTTAACTCTTACTCTGGCCTACTGGTTAAGGTCTTAACTCTTACTCTGGCCTACTGGTTAAGGTCTTAACTCTTAATCTGGCCTAATAGCTGAGGTCTTAGACTCGTACTCTGGCCTAATAGCTAATGTCTTAACTCTTACTCTGGCCTACTGGTTAAGGTCTTAACTCTTACTCTGGCCTAATAGCTAAGGTCTTAGACTCGTACTCTGGCCTACTGGTTAAGGTCTTTACTCTTACTCTGGCCTAATAGATAAGGTCTTAGACTCGTACTCTGGCCTAATGGTTAAGGTCTTAACTCTTACTCTGGACTAATAGCTAAGGTCTTAGACTCGTACTCTGGCCTAATGGTTAAGGTCTTAACTCTTACTCTGGACTAATAGCTAAGGTCTTAGACTCGTACTCTGGCCTAATGGTTAAGGTCTTAACTCTTACTCTGGCCTAATAGCTAAGGTCTTAACTCTTACTCTGGCCCAATAGCTAACGTCTTAGTCTCGTACTCTGGCCTAATGTTTAAGGTCTTAACTCTTACTCTGGCCTACTGGTTAAGGTATTAACTCTTACTCTGGCCCACTGGTTAAGGTCTTAACTCTTACTCTGGCCTAATAGCTAAGGTCTTAACTCTAACTCTGGCATACTGGTAAAGGTCGTAACTCTAACTCTGGCCTACTGGTTAAGGTCTTAACTCTTACTCTGGCCTAATAGCTAAGGTCTTAGACTCGTACTCTGGCCTAATGGTTCAGGTCTTAAATCTTACTCTGGCCTAATAGCTAAGGTCTTAGACTCGTTCTCTGGCCTAATGGCTAAGGTCTTTACTCTAACTCTGGCCTAATAGATAAGGTCTTAGACTCGTACTCTGGCCTAATGGTTAAGGTCTTAACTCTTACTCTGGACTAATAGCTAAGGTCTTAGACTCGTACTCTGGCCTAATGGTTAAGGTCTTAACTCTTACTCTGGCCTAATAGCTAAGGTCTTAACTTTTACTCTGGCCTAATAGATAAGGTCTTAGACTCGTACTCTCGCCTAATGGTTAAGGTCTTAACTCTTACTCTGGCCTAATAGCTAAGGTCTTAGACTCGTACTCTGGCCTAATGTTTAAGGTCTTAACTATTACTCCGGCCTAATGGTTAAGGTCTTAACTCTTACTCTGGCCTAATAGCTAAAGTCTTAGACTCATACTCTGGCCTAATAACTAAGGTCTTAGACTCGTACTCTGGCCTACTGGTCAAGGTCTTAACTCTTACTCTGGCCTACTGGTTAACGTCTTAACTCTTACTCTGGCCTACTGGTTAAGGTCTTAACTCTTACTCTGGCCTAATAGCTAAGGTCTTAGACTCATACTCTGGCCTAATAGCTAAGGTCTTAGACTCGTACTCTGGCCTAATGGTTAAGGTCTTAACTCTTACTCTGGCCTACTGGTTAAGGTCTTAACTCTTACTCTGGCCTACTGGTTAAGGTCTTAACTCTTAATCTGGCCTAATAGCTGAGGTCTTAGACTCGTACTCTGGCCTAATAGCTAATGTCTTAACTCTTACTCTGGCCTACTGGTTAAGGTCTTAACTCTTACTCTGGCTTAATAGCTAAGGTCTTAGACTCGTACTCTGGCCTACTGGTTAAGGTCTTTACTCTTACTCTGGCCTAATAGATAAGGTCTTAGACTCGTACTCTGGCCTATGGTTAAGGTCTTAACTCTTACTCTGGACTAATAGCTAAGGTCTTAGACTCGTACTCTGGCCTAATGGTTAAGGTCTTAACTCTTACTCTGGCCTAATAGCTAAGGTCTTAACTTTTACTCTGGCCTAATAGATAAGGTCTTAGACTCATACTCTGGCCTAATGGTTAAGGTCTTAACTCTTACTCTGGCCTAATAGCTAAGGCCTTAGACTCGTACTCTGGCCTAATGGTTAAGGTCTTAACTCTTACTCTGACCTATTGGTTAAGGTCTTAACTCTTACTCTGGCCTAATAACTAAGGTCTTAACTCTCACTCTGGCCTAATAGCTAAGGTCTTAACTCTTACCCTGGCTTAATAGCTAAGGTCTTAACTCTTACTCTGGCCTACTGGTTAAGGTCTTAACTCTTACTCTGGCCTAATAGCTAAGGTCTTAACTCTTACTCTGGCCTAATAGCTAAGGTCTTAGACTCGTACTCTGGCCAATGGTTAAGGTCTTAACTCTTACTCTGGCCTACTGGTTAAGGTCTTAACTCTTACTCTGGCCTAATAGCTAAGGTCTTAGACTCGTACTCTGGCCTAATGGTTAAGGTCTTAACTCTTACTCTGGCCTACTGGTTAAGGTCTTAACTCTTACTCTGGCCTAATAGCTAAGGTCTTAAATCTTACTCTGGCCTAATAGCTAAGGTCTTAGACTCATACTCTGGCCTAATGGTTAAGGTCTTAACTCTTACTCTGGACTAATAGCTAAGGTCTTAGACTCGTACTATGGCCTACAGGTTAAGGTCTTAACTCTTACTCTGGCCTAATAGCTAAGGTCTTAACTCTTACTCTGGCCTAATAGCTAAGGTCTTAACTCTTACTCTGGCCTAATAGCTAAGGTCTTAGACTTGTACTCTGGCCTAATGGTTAAGGTCTTAACTCTTACCCTGGCCTAATAGTTAAGGTCTTAACTATTACTCTTGCCTAATGGTTAAGGTCTTAACTCTTACTCTGGCCTAATAGCTAAGGTCTAAGACTCGTACTCTGGCCTAATGGTTAAGGTCTTAACTCTTACTCTGGCCTACTGGTTAAGATCTTAACTCTTACTCTTGACTAATAGCTAAGGTCTTAACTCTTACTCTGGCCTAATAGCTAAGGTCTTAGACTCGTACTCTGGCCTAATGGTTAAGGTCTTAACTCTTACTCTGGCCTACTGGTTAAGGTCTTAACTCTTACTCTGGCCTAATAGCTAAGGTCTTAGACTCGTACTCTGGCCTAATGGTTAAGGTCTTAGACTCGTACTCTGGCCTAATGGTTAAGGTCTTAACTCTTACTCTGGCCTACTGGTTAAGGTCTTAACTCTTACTCTGGCCTAATAGCTAAGGTCTTAAATATTACTCTGGCCTAATAGCTAAGGTCTTAGACTCATACTCTGGCCTAATGGTTAAGGTCTTATCTCTTACTCTGGCCTAATAGCTAAGGTCTTAGACTCGTACTATGGCCTACAGGTTAAGGTCTTAACTCTTACTCTGGCCTAATAGCTAAGGTCTTAGACTCGTACTCTGGCCTACTGGTTAAGGTCTTACCTCTTACTCTGGCCTAATAGCTAAGGTCTTAACTCTTACTCTGGCCTAATAGCTAAGGTCTTAGACTCATACTCTGTCCTAATTGTTAAGGTCTTAACTCTTACACTGGCCTACTGGTTAAGGTCTTAACTCTGACTCTGGCATAATAGCTAAGGTCTTAACTCTTACTCTGGCCTAATAGCTAAGGTATTAGCCTCGTACTCTGGCCTAATGGTTAAGGTCTTAACTCTTACTCTGGCCTCTTGGTTAAGGTCTTAACTCCTACTCTGGCCTAATAACTGAGGTCTTAACTCTTACTCTAGCCTAATAGCTGAGGTCTAAACTCTTACTCTGGTCTAATAGCTAAGGTCTTAGTCTTGTACTCTGGCCTAATGGTTAAGGTCTTAACTCTTACTCTGGCCTACTGGTTAAGGTCTTAACTCTTACTCTGGCCTAATAGCTAAGGTCTTAGACTCGTACTCTGGCCTAATGGTTAAGGTCTTAACTCTTACTCTGGCCTACTGGTTAAGGTCTTAACTCTTACCCTGGCTTAATAGCTAAGGTCTTAACTCTTACTCTGGCCTACTGGTTAAGGTCTTAACTCTTACTCTGGCCTAATAGCTAAGGTCTTAACTCTTACTCTGGCCTAATAGCTAAGGTCTTAGACTCGTACTCTGGCCTAATGGTTAAGGTCTTAACTCTTACTCTGGCCTACTGGTTAAGGTCTTAACTCTTACTCTGGCCTAATAGCTAAGGTCTTAGACTCGTACTCTGGCCTAATGGTTAAGGTCTTAACTCTTACTCTGGCCTACTGGTTAAGGTCTTAACTCTTACTCTGGCCTAATAGGTAAGGTCTTAAATCTTACTCTGGCCTAATAGTGAAGGTCTTAGACTCATACTCTGGCCTAATGGTTAAGGTCTTAACTCTTACTCTGGACTAATAGCTAAGGTCTTAGACTCGTACTATGGCCTACAGGTTAAGGTCTTAACTCTTACTCTGGCCTAATAGCTAAGGTCTTAACTCTTACTCTGGCCTAATAGCTAAGGTCTTAACTCTTACTCTGGCCTAATAGCTAAGGTCTTAGACTTGTACTCTGGCCTAATGGTTAAGGTCTTAACTCTTACCCTGGCCTAATAGTTAAGGTCTTAACTATTACTCTTGCCTAATGGTTAAGGTCTTAACTCTTACTCTGGCCTAATAGCTAAGGTCTAAGACTCGTACTCTGGCCTAATGGTTAAGGTCTTAACTCTTACTCTGGCCTACTGGTTAAGATCTTAACTCTTACTCTTGACTAATAGCTAAGGTCTTAACTCTTACTCTGGCCTAATAGCTAAGGTCTTAGACTCGTACTCTGGCCTAATGGTTAAGGTCTTAACTCTTACTCTGGCCTACTGGTTAAGGTCTTAACTCTTACTCTGGCCTAATAGCTAAGGTCTTAGACTCGTACTCTGGCCTAATGGTTAAGGTCTTAGACTCGTACTCTGGCCTAATGGTTAAGGTCTTAACTCTTACTCTGGCCTACTGGTTAAGGTCTTAACTCTTACTCTGGCCTAATAGCTAAGGTCTTAAATATTACTCTGGCCTAATAGCTAAGGTCTTAGACTCATACTCTGGCCTAATGGTTAAGGTCTTATCTCTTACTCTGGCCTAATAGCTAAGGTCTTAGACTCGTACTATGGCCTACAGGTTAAGGTCTTAACTCTTACTCTGGCCTAATAGCTAAGGTCTTAGACTCGTACTCTGGCCTACTGGTTAAGGTCTTACCTCTTACTCTGGCCTAATAGCTAAGGTCTTAACTCTTACTCTGGCCTAATAGCTAAGGTCTTAGACTCATACTCTGTCCTAATTGTTAAGGTCTTAACTCTTACACTGGCCTACTGGTTAAGGTCTTAACTCTGACTCTGGCATAATAGCTAAGGTCTTAACTCTTACTCTGGCCTAATAGCTAAGGTATTAGCCTCGTACTCTGGCCTAATGGTTAAGGTCTTAACTCTTACTCTGGCCTATTGGTTAAGGTCTTAACTCCTACTCTGGCCTAATAACTGAGGTCTTAACTCTTACTCTAGCCTAATAGCTGAGGTCTAAACTCTTACTCTGGTCTAATAGCTAAGGTCTTAGTCTTGTACTCTGGCCTAATGGTTAAGGTCTTAACTCTTACTCTGGCCTACTGGTTAAGGTCTTAACTCTTACTCTGGCCTAATAGCTAAGGTCTTAGACTCGTACTCTGGCCTAATGATTAAGGTCTTAACTCTTACTCTGGCCTACTGGTTAAGGTCTTAACTCTTACTCTGGCCTAATAGCTAAGGTCTTAACTCTTACTCTGGCCTAATAGCAAAGGTCTTAGACTCGTAATCTGGCCTAATGGTTAGGGTCCTAACTCTTACTCTGGCCTAATAGCTAAGGTCTTAACTCTTACTCTGGCCTAATAGCTAAGGCCTTAGACCCGTACTATGGCATACAGGTTAAGGTATTAACTCTTACTCTGGCCTACAGGTTAAGGTCTTAACTCTTACTCTGGCCTAATAGCTAAGGTCTTAGACTCGTACTCTGGCCTAATGGTTAAGTTCTTAATTCTTACTCTGGCCTAATAGCTAAGGTCTTAGACTCGTATTCTGGCCTACAGGTTAAGGTCTTAACTCTTACTCCGGCATACTGATTAAGGTCTTAACTCTTACTCTGGCCTAATAGCTAAGGTCTTATACTCATACTCTGGCCTACTGGTTAAGGTCTTAACTCTTACTCTGGCCTAATAGCTAAGGTCTTAGACTCGTACTCTGGCCTAATGGTTAAGGTCTTAACTCTTACTCTGGCCTAATAGCTAAGGTCTTAGACTCGTACTCTGGCCTAATGGTTAAGGTCTTAACTCTTACTCTGGACTAATAGCTAAGGTCTTAGACTCGTACTCTGGCCTAATGGTTAAGGTCTTAACTCTTACTCTGGCCTAATAGCTAAGGTCCTAACTCTTACTCTGGCCTAATAGCTAAGGTCTTATACTTGTTCTTTGGCCTAAAGGCTAAGGTCTTAACTCTTACTCTGGCCTAATAGCTAAGGTCTTAACTCTTACTCTTGCCTAATGGTTAAAGTCTTAACTCTTACTCTGGCCTAATAGCTAAGGTCTTAGACTCGTACTCTGGCCTAATGGTTAAGGTCTTAACTCTTACTCTGGCCTACTGGTGAAGGTCTTAACTCTTACTCTGGCCTAATAGCTAAGGTCTTAGACTCGTACTCTGGCCTAATGGTTAAGGTCTTAACTCTTACTCTGGCCTACTGGTTAAGGTCTTAACTCTTACTCTTGACTAATAGCTAAGGTCTTAACTCTTACTCTGGCCTAATAGCTAAGGTCTTAGACTCGTACTCTGGCCTAATGGTTAAGGTCTTAACTCTTACTCTGGCCTACTGGTTAAGGTCTTAACTCTTACTCTGGCCTAATAGCTAAGGTCTTAGACTCGTACTCTGGCCTAATGGTTAAGGTCTTAGACTCGTACTCTGGCCTAATGGTTAAGGTCTTAACTCTTACTCTGGCCTACTGGTTAAGGTCTTAACTCTTACTCTGGCCTAATAGCTAAGGTCTTAAATATTACTCTGGCCTAATAGCTAAGGTCTTAGACTCATACTCTGGCCTTATGGTTAAGGTCTTATCTCTTACTCTGGCCTAATAGCTAAGGTCTTAGACTCGTACTATGGCCTACAGGTTAAGGTCTTAACTCTTACTCTGGCCTAATAGCTAAGGTCTTAGACTCGTACTCTGGCCTACTGGTTAAGGTCTTACCTCTTACTCTGGCCAAATAGCTAAGGTCTTAACTCTTACTCTGGCCTAATAGCTAAGGTCTTAGACTCATACTCTGTCCTAATTGTTAAGGTCTTAACTCTTACACTGGCCTACTGGTTAAGGTCTTAACTCTGACTCTGGCATAATAGCTAAGGTCTTAACTCTTACTCTGGCCTAATAGCTAAGGTATTAGCCTCGTACTCTGGCCTAATGGTTAAGGTCTTAACTCTTACTCTGGCCTATTGGTTAAGGTCTTAACTCCTACTCTGGCCTAATAACTGAGGTCTTAACTCTTACTCTAGCCTAATAGCTGAGGTCTAAACTCTTACTCTGGTCTAATAGCTAAGGTCTTAGTCTTGTACTCTGGCCTAATGGTTAAGGTCTTAACTCTTACTCTGGCCTACTGGTTAAGGTCTTAACTCTTACTCTGGCCTAATAGCTAAGGTCTTAGACTCGTACTCTGGCCTAATGATTAAGGTCTTAACTCTTACTCTGGCTTCTGGTTAAGGTCTTAACTCTTACTCTGGCCTAATAGCTAAGGTCTTAACTCTTACTCTGGCCTAATAGCAAAGGTCTTAGACTCGTAATCTGGCCTAATGGTTAGGGTCCTAACTCTTACTCTGGCCTAATAGCTAAGGTCTTAACTCTTACTCTGGCCTAATAGCTAAGGCCTTAGACCCGTACTATGGCATACAGGTTAAGGTATTAACTCTTACTCTGGCCTACAGGTTAAGGTCTTAACTCTTACTCTGGCCTAATAGCTAAGGTCTTAGACTCGTACTCTGGCCTAATGGTTAAGTTCTTAATTCTTACTCTGGCCTAATAGCTAAGGTCTTAGACTCGTATTCTGGCCTACAGGTTAAGGTCTTGACTCTTACTCCGGCATACTGATTAAGGTCTTAACTCTTACTCTGGCCTAATAGCTAAGGTCTTATACTCATACTCTGGCCTACTGGTTAAGGTCTTAACTCTTACTCTGGCCTAATAGCTAAGGTCTTAGACTCGTACTCTGGCCTAATGGTTAAGGTCTTAACTCTTACTCTGGCCTAATAGCTAAGGTCTTAGACTCGTACTCTGGCCTAATGGTTAAGGTCTTAACTCTTACTCTGGACTAATAGCTAAGGTCTTAGACTCGTACTCTGGCCTAATGGTTAAGGTCTTAACTCTTACTCTGGCCTAATAGCTAAGGTCTTAACTCTTACTCTGGCCTAATAGCTAAGGTCTTATACTTGTTCTTTGGCCTAAAGGCTAAGGTCTTAACTCTTACTCTGGCCTAATAGCTAAGGTCTTAACTCTTACTCTTGCCTAATGGTTAAAGTCTTAACTCTTACTCTGGCCTAATAGCTAAGGTCTTAGACTCGTACTCTGGCCTAATGGTTAAGGTCTTAACTCTTACTCTGGCCTACTGGTGAAGGTCTTAACTCTTACTCTGGCCTAATAGCTAAGGTCTTAGACTCGTACTCTGGCCTAATGGTTAAGGTCTTAACTCTTACTCTGGCCTACTGGTTAAGGTCTTAACTCTTACTCTGGCCTAATAGCTAAGGTCTTAGACTCGTACTATGGCCTACAGGTTAAGGTCTTAACTCTTACTCTGGCCTAATGGTTAAGGTCTTAACTCTTACTCTGGCATAATAGCTAAGGTCTTAAACTCGTACTTTGGCCTACTGGTTAAGGTCTTAACTCTTACTCTGGCCTAATAGCTAAGGTCTTAGACTCGTACTATGGCCTACTGGTTAAGGTCTTAACTCTTACTCTGGCCTAATAGCTAAGGTCTTAACATTTACTCTGTCCTAATAGCTAAGGTCTTAGACTTGTACTATGGCCTCCAAGTTAAGGTCTTAACTCTTACTCTGGCCTAATAGCTAATGTCTTAACTCTTACTCTGGCCTACTGGTTAAGGTCTTAACTCTTACTCTTGCCTAATAGCTAAGGTCTTAACTCTTACTCTGGCCTACTGGTTAAGGTCTTAACTCTTACTCTGGCCTACTGGTTAAGGTCTTAACTCTTAATCTGGCCTAATAGCTAAGGTCTTAGACTTGTACTCTGGCCTACTGGTTAAGGTCTTAACTCTTACTCTGGCCTAATAGCTAAGGTCTTAACTCTTACTCTGGCCCAATAGCTAACGTCTTAGTCTCGTACTCTGGCCTAATGTTTAAGGTCTTAACTCTTACTCTGGCCTACTGGTTAAGGTCTTAACTCTTACTCTGGCCCACTGGTTAAGGTCTTAACTCTTACTCTGGCCTAATAGCTAAGGTCTTAACTCTAACTCTGGCATACTGGTAAAGGTCTTAACTCTAACTCTGGCCTACTGGTTAAGGTCTTAACTCTTACTCTGGCCTAATAGCTAAGGTCTTAGACTCGTACTCTGGCCTAATGGTTCAGGTCTTAAATCTTACTCTGGCCTAATAGCTAAGGTCTTAGACTCGTACTCTGGCCTAATGGCTAAGGTCTTAACTCTTACTCTGGCCTACTGGTTAAGGTCTTAACTCTTACTCTGGCCTAATAGCTAAGGTCTTAACTCGTACTCTGGTCTAATAGATCAGGTCTTACCGCTTACTCTGGCCTACTGGTTATGGTCTTAAACTCTTACTCTGGCCTAATAGCTAAGGTCTTAGACTCATACTCTGACCTACTGGTTAAAGTCTTAACTCTTACTCTGGCCTACTGGTTAAGGTCTTATCTCTAACCCTGGCCTAATAGCTAAGGTCTTAACTCTTACTCTGGCCTAATAGCTAAGGTCTTAGACTCGTACTACGGCCTACAGGTTAAGGTCTTAACTCTTACTCTTGCCTAATGGTTAAGGTCTTAACTCTTACTCTGGCATAATAGCTAAGGTCTGAAACTCGTACTCTGGCCTACTGGTTAAGGTCTTAACTCTTATTTTATCCTACTGGTTAAGGTCTTAACTCTTATTTTATCCTACTGGTTAAGGTCTTAACTCTTACTCTGGCCTACTGGTTAAGGTCTTAACTCTTACTCTGGCCTAATAGCTAAGGTCTTAGACTCGTACTGTGGCCTACTGGTTAAGGTCTTAACTCTTACCCCGGCCTAATAGCGAAGGTCTTAACACTTACTCTGGCCTAATAGCTAAGGTCTTAGACTCGTACTATGGCCTCCAAGTTAAGGTCTTAACTCTTACTCTGGCCTAATAGCTAAGGTCTTAGACTCGTACCATGGCCTACAGGTTAAGGTCTTAACTCTTACTCTGGCCTAATGGTTAAGGTCTTAACTCTTACTCTGGCATAATAGCTAAGGTCTTAAACTCGTACTCTGGCCTCCAAGTTAAGGTCTTAACTCTTACTCTGGCCAAATAGCTAATGTCTTAACTCTTACTCTGGCCTACTGGTTAAGGTCTTAACTCTTACTCTGGCCTAATAGCTAAGGTCTTAACTCTTACTCTGGCCTACTGGTTAAGGTCTTAACTCTTACTCTGGCCTACTGGTTAAGGTCTTAACTCTTACGCTGGACTAATAGCTAAGGTCTTAGACTTGTACTCTGGGCTACTGGTTAAGGTCTTAACTCTTACTCTGGCCTACTGGTTAAGGTCTTAACTCTTACTCTGACCCACTGGTTAAGGTCTTAACTCTTACTCTGGCCTAATAGCTAAGGTCTTAACTCTAACTCTGACATATTGGTTAAGGTCTTAACTCTAACTCTGGCCTACTGGTTAAGGTCTTAACTCTTACTCTGGCCTAATAGCTAAGGTCTTAGACTCGTACTCTGGCCTAATGGTTCAGGTCTTAAATCTTACTCTGGCCTAATAGCTAAGGTCTTAGACTCGTACTCTGGCCTAATGGCTAAGGTCTTAACTCTTACTCTGGCCTACTGGTTAAGGTCTTAACTCTTACTCTGGCCTAATAGCTAAGGTCTTAACTCGTACTCTGGTCTAATAGATCAGGTCTTACCTCTTACTCTGGCTTACTGGTTATGGTCTTAACTCTTACTCTGGCCTAATAGCTAAGGTCTTAGACTCATACTCTGGCCTACTGGTTAAAGTCTTAACTCTTACTCTGGCCTACTGGTTAAGGTCTTATCTCTAACCCTGGCCTAATAGCTAAGGTCTTAGCTCTTACTCTGGCCTAATAGCTAAGGTCTTAGACTCGTACTCTGGCCTAAAGGTTAAGGTCTTAAACCTTACTCTGGCCTACTGGTTAAGGTCTTAACTCTTACTCTGGCCTAATAGCTAAGGTCTTAGACTCGTACTCTGGCCTAATGGTTAAGGTCTTAACTCTTACTCTGGCCTACTGGTTAAGGTCTTAACTCTTACTCTGGCCCAATAGTTAAGGTCTTAGACTCGTAGTCTGGCCTAATTGTTAAGGTCTTAACTCTTACTGTGGCCTACTGGTTAAGGTCTTAACTCTTACTCTGGCCTAATAGCTAAGGTCTTAGACTCGTACTCTGGCCTAATGGTTAAGGTCTTAACTCTTACTCTGGCCTACTGGTTAAGGTCTTAACTCTTACTCTGTCCTAATAGCTAAGGTCTTAACTCTTACTCTGGCCTAATAGCAAAGGTCTTAGACTCGTAATCTGGCCTAATGGTTAAGGTCGTAACTCTTACTCTGGCCTAATAGCTAAGGTCTTAGACTCGTACTCTGGCCTAATAGCTAAGGTCTTAGTTTCATACTCTGGCCTACTGGTTAAGGTCCTACCTCTTACTCTGGCCTAATAGCTAAGGTCTTAACTCTTACTCTGGCCTAATAGCTAAGGTATTAGACTCGTACTCTGTCCTAATGGTTAAGGTCTTAACTCTTACACTGGCCTACTGGTTAAGGTCTTAACTCTTACACTGGCCTAATAGCTAAGGTCTTAGACTTGTACTCTGGCCTAATTGTTAAGGTCTTAACTCTTACACTGGCCTACTGGTTAAGGTCTTAACTCTGACTCTGGCATAATAGCTAAGGTCTTAACTCTTACTCTGGCCTAATAGCTAAGGTATTAGACTCGTACTCTGGCCTAATGGTTAAGGTCCTAACTCTTACACTGGCCTACTGGTTAAGGTCTTAACTCTTACTCTGGCCTAATAACTGAGGTCTTAACTCTTACTCTAGCCTAATAGCTGAGGTCTAAACTCTTACTCTGGTCTAATAGCTAAGGTCTTAGTCTTTTACTCTGGCCTAATGGTTAAGGTCTTAACTCTTACTCTGGCCTACTGGTTAAGGTCTTAACTCTTACTCTGGCCTAATAGCTAAGGTCTTAGACTCGTACTCTGGCCTAATGATTAAGGTCTTAACTCTTACTCTGGCCTACTGGTTAAGGTCTTAACTCTTACTCTGGCCTAATAGCTAAGGTCTTAACTCTTACTCTGGCCTAATAGCAAAGGTCTTAGACTCGTAATCTGGCCTAATGTTTAGGGTCCTAACTCTTACTCTGGCCTAATAGCTAAGGTCTTAACTCTTACTCTGGCCTAATAGCTAAGGTCTTAGACCCGTACTATGGCATGCAGGTTAAGGTATTATCTCTTACTCTGGCCTACAGGTTAAGGTCTTAACTCTTACTCTGGCCTAATAGCTAAGGTCTTAGACTCGTACTCTGGCCTAATTGTTAAGGTCCTAATTCTTACTCTGGCCTAATAGCTAAGGTCTTAGACTCGTATTCTGGCCTACAGGTTAAGGTCTTAACTCTTACTCCGGCATACTGATTAAGGTCTTAACTCTTACTCTGGCCTAATAGCTAAGGTCTTATACTCATACTCTGGCCTACTGGTTAAGGTCTTAACTCTTACTCTGGCCTAATAGCTAAGGTCTTAGACTCGTACTCTGGCCTAATGGTCAAGGTCTTAACTCTTACTCTGGCCTAATAGCTAAGGTCTTAGACTCGTACACTGGCCTAATGGTTAAGGTCTTAACTCTTACTCTGGACTAATAGCTAAGGTCTTAGACTCGTACTCTGGCCTAATGGTTAAGGTCTTAACTCTTACTCTGGCCTAATAGCTAATGTCTTAACTCTTACTCTGGCCTAATAGCTAAGGTCTTATACTTGTTCTTTGGCCTAAAGGCTAAGGTCTTAACTCTTACTCTGGCCTAATAGCTAAGGTCTTAACTCTTACTCTTGCCTAATGGTTAAAGTCTTAACTCTTACTCTGGCCTAATAGCTAAGGTCTTAGACTCGTACTCTGGCCTAATGGTTAAGGTCTTAACTCTTACTCTGGCCTACTGGTGAAGGTCTTAACTCTTACTCTGGCCTAATAGCTAAGGTCTTAGACTCGTACTCTGGCCTAATGGTTAAGGTCTTAACTCTTACTCTGGCCTACTGGTTAAGGTCTTAACTCTTACTCTGGCCTAATAGCGAAGGTCTTAGACTCGTACTCTGGCCTAATGGTTAAGGTCTTAACTCTTACTCTGGCCTAATAGCTAAGGTCTTAGACTCGTACTATGGCCTACAGGTTAAGGCCTTAACTTTTACTCTGGCCTACTGGTTAAGGTCTTAACTCTTACTCTGGCCTAATAGCTAAGGTCTTAGACTCGTACTCTGGCCTACTGGTTAAGGTCCTACCTCTTACTCTGGCCTAATAGCTAAGGTCTTAACTCTTACTCTGGCGTAATAGCAAAGGTCTTAGACTCGTACTCTGGCCTAATAGCTAAGGTCTTAACTCTTACTCTGGCCTAATAGCTAAGGTCTTAGACTCGTACTCTGGCCTACTGGTTAAGGTCTTAACTCTTACTCTGGCCTAATAGCTAAGGTCTTAGACTCGTACTCTGGCCTAATAGCTAAGGTCTTAGACTTGTACTCTTGCCTAATGGTTAAGGTCTTAACTCTTACTCTGGCCTAATAGCTAAGGTCTTAACTCTTACTCTGGCCTTCTGGTTAAGGTCTTAACTCTTACTCTGGCCTAATAGCTAAGGTCTTAGACTCGTACTCTGGCCTAATAGCTAAGGTCTTAACTCTTACTCTGGCCTAATAGCTAAGGTCTTAGACTCGTACTCTGGCCTAATGGTTAAGGTCTTAACTCTTACTCTGGCCTATTGGTTAAGGTCTTAACTCTTACTCTGGCCTAATAACTAAGGTCTTAACTCGTACTCTGGCCTAATAGCTAAGGTCTTAACTCTTACTCTGGCCTAATAGCTAAGGTCTTAGACTCGTACTCTGGCCTAATGGTTAAGGTCTTAACTCTTACTCTGGCCTACTGGTTAAGGTCTTAACTCTTACTCTGGACTAATAGCTAAGGTCTTAGACTCGTACTCTGGCCTAATGGTTAAGGTCTTAACTCTTACTCTGGCCTACTGGTTAAGGTCTTAACTCTTACTCTGGCCTAAAAGCTAAGGTCTTAACTTTTACTCTGGCCTAATAGCAAAGGTCTTAGACTCGTAATCTGGCCTAATGGTTAAGGTCTTAACTCTTACTCTGGCCTAATAGCTAAGGTCTTAACTCTTACTCTGGCCTAATAGCTAAGGTCTTAGACTTGTACCCTGGCCTAATGGTTAAGGTCTTAACTCTTACTCTGGCCTACTGGTTAAGGTCTTAACTCTTACTCTGGCCTAATAGCTAAGGTCTTAAACTCATACTATGGCCTAAAGGTTAAGGTCTTAACTCTTACTCTGGCCTACTAGTTAAGGTCTTAACTCTTACTATGGCCTACAGGTTAAGGTCTTAAGTCTTACTCTGGCCTACTGGTTAAGGTCTTAACCCTTACTCTGGCCTAATAGCTAAGGTCTTAGACTCGTACTCTGGCCTAATAGTAAAGGTCTTAACTCTTACTCTGGCCTACTGGTTAAGGTCTTAACTCTTACTCTGGCCTAATAGCTAAGGTATTAGACTCGTACTCTGGCCTAATAGCTAAGGTCTTAGACTCGTACTCTTGCCTAATGGTTATGGTCTTAACTCTTACTCTGGCCTAATAGCTAAGGTCTTAACTCTTACTCTGGCCTACTGGTTAAGGTCTTAACTCTTACTCTGGCCTAATAGCTAAGGTCTTAGACTCGTACTCTGGCCTAATAGCTAAGGTCTTAACTCTTACTCTGGCCTAATAGCTAAGGTCTTAGACTCATACTCTGGCCTAATGGTTAAGGTCTTAACTCTTACTCTGTCCTACTGGTTAAGGTCTTAACTCTTACTCTGGCCTAATAGCTAAGGTCTTAGACTCGTACTCTTGCCTAATGGTTAAGGTCTTAACTCTTACTCTGGCCTATTGGTTAAGGTCTTAACTCTTACTCTGGCCTAATAACTAAGGTCTTAACTCTTACTCTGGCCTAATAGCTAAGGTCTTAACTCTTACTCTGGCCTAACAGATAAGGTCTTAACTCTTACTCTGGCCTAATAGCTAAGGTCTTAACTCTCACTCTGGCCTAATAGCTAAGGTCTTAGACTCGTACTCTGGCCTAATGGTTAGGGTCTTAACTCTTACTCTGGCCTACTGGTTAAGGTCTTAACTCTTACTCTGGACTAATAGCTAAGGTCTTAGACTCGTACTCTGGCCTAATGGTTAAGGTCTTAACTCTTACTCTGGCCTACTGGTTAAGGTCTTAACTCTTACTCTGGCCTCAAAGCTAAGGTCTTAACTTTTACTCTGGCCTAATAGCAAAGGTCTTAGACTCGTAATCTGGCCTAATGGTTAAGGTCTTAACTCTTACTCTGGCCTAATAGCTAAGGTCTTAACTCTTACTCTGGCCTAATAGCTAAGGTCTTTGACCCGTACTATGGCATACAGGTTAAGGTCTTAACTCTTACTCTGGCCTACAGGTTAAGGTCTTAACTCTTACTCTGGCCTAATAGCTAAGGTCTTAGACTCGTACTCTGGCCTAATGATTAAGGTCTTAACTCTTACTCTGGCCTATTGGTTAAGGTCTTAACTCTTACTCTGGCCTAATAACTAAGGTCGTAACTCTTACTCTGGCCTAATAGCTAAGGTCTTAACTCTTACTCTGGCCTAATAGCTAAGGTCTTAACTCTTACTCTGGCCTAATAGCTAAGGTCTTAGACTCGTACTCTGGCCTAATGGTTAAGGTCTTAACTCTTACTCTGGCCTACTGGTTAAGGTCTTAACTCTTACTCTGGACTAATAGCTAAGGTCTTAGACTCCTACTCTGGCCTAATGGTTAAGGTCTTAACTCTTACTCTGGCCTACTGGTTAAGGTCTTAACTCTTACTCTGGCCTAATAGCTAAGGTCTTAACTCTTACTCTGGCCTAATAGCAAAGGTCTTAGACTCGTAATCTGGCCTAATGGTTAACGTCTTAACTCTTACTCTGGCCTAATAGCTAAGGTCTTAACTCTTACTCTGGCCTAATAGCTAAGGTCTTAGACTCGTACTATGGCCAACAGGTTAAGGTCTTAACTCTTACTCTGGCCTAATAGCTAAGGTCTTAACTCTTACTCTGGCCTAATAGCTAAGGTCTTAGACTCGTACTCTGGCCTAATGTTTAAGGTCATAACTCTTACTCCGGCCTAATGGTTAAGGTCTTAACTCTTACTCTGGCCTAATAGCTAAGGTCTTAGACTCATACTCTGGCCTAATAGCTAAGGTCTTAGACTCGTACTCTGGCCTACTGGTCAAGGTCTTAACTCTTACTCTGGCCTACTGGTTAACGTCTTAACTCTTACTCTGGCCTACTGGTTAAGGTCTTAACTCTTACTCTGGCCTAATAGCTAAGGTCTTAACTCTTACTCTGGCCTAATAGCTAAGGTCTTAACTCTCACTCTGGCCTAATAGCTAAGGTCTTAGACTCGTACTCTGGCCTAATGGTTAGGGTCTTAACTCTTACTCTGGCCTAATAGCTAAGGTCTTAACTCTTACTCTGGCCTAACAGCTAAGGTCTTAACTCTTACTCTGGCCTAATAGCTAAGGTCTTAACTCTCACTCTGGCCTAATAGCTAAGGTCTTAGACTCGTACTCTGGCCTAATGGTTAGGGTCTTAACTCTTACTCTGGCCTACTGGTTAAGGTCTTAACTCTTACTCTGGACTAATAGCTAAGGTCTTAGACTCGTACTCTGGCCTAATGGTTAAGGTCTTAACTCTTACTCTGGCCTACTGGTTAAGGTCTTAACTCTTACTCTGGCCTCAAAGCTAAGGTCTTAACTTTTACTCTGGCCTAATAGCAAAGGTCTTAGACTCGTAATCTGGCCTAATGGTTAAGGTCTTAACTCTTACTCTGGCCTAATAGCTAAGGTCTTAACTCTTACTCTGGCCTAATAGCTAAGGTCTTTGACCCGTACTATGGCATACAGGTTAAGGTCTTAACTCTTACTCTGGCCTACAGGTTAAGGTCTTAACTCTTACTCTGGCCTAATAGCTAAGGTCTTAGACTCGTACTCTGGCCTAATGATTAAGGTCTTAACTCTTACTCTGGCCTATTGGTTAAGGTCTTAACTCTTACTCTGGCCTAATAACTAAGGTCTTAACTCTTACTCTGGCCTAATAGCTAAGGTCTTAACTCTTACTCTGGCCTAATAGCTAAGGTCTTAACTCTTACTCTGGCCTAATAGCTAAGGTCTTAGACTCGTACTCTGGCCTAATGGTTAAGGTCTTAACTCTTACTCTGGCCTACTGGTTAAGGTCTTAACTCTTACTCTGGACTAATAGCTAAGGTCTTAGACTCGTACTCTGGCCTAATGGTTAAGGTCTTAACTCTTACTCTGGCCTACTGGTTAAGGTCTTAACTCTTACTCTGGCCTAATAGCTAAGGTCTTAACTCTTACTCTGGCCTAATAGCAAAGGTCTTAGACTCGTAATCTGGCCTAATGGTTAAGGTCGTAACTCTTACTCTGGCCTAATAGCTAAGGTCTTAGACTCGTACTCTGGCCTAATAGCTAAGGTCTTAGACTCGTACTCTGACCTACTGGTTAAGGTCTTAACTCTTACTCTGGCCTAATAGCTAAGGTCTTAGACTCGTACTCTGGCCTAATGGTTAAGGTCGTAACTCTTACTCTGGCCTACTGGTTAAGGTCTTAACTCTTACTCTGGCCTAATAGCTAAGGTCTTAGACACGTACTCTATCCTAATGGTTAAAGTCTTAACTCTTACTCTGGCCTACTGGTTAACGTCTTAACTCTTACTCTGGCCTAATAGCTAAGTTCTCAGTCTCGTACTCTGGCCTAATGGTTAAGGTCTTAACTCTTACTCTGGCCTACTGGTTAAGGTCTTAACTCTTACTCTGGCCTAAAAGCTAAGGTCTTAACTCGTACTCTGACCTAATAGCTAAGGTCTTAGACTCGTACTATGGCCTACAGGTTAAGGTCTTAACTCTTACTCTGGCCTACTGGTTAAGGTCTTAACTCTTACTCTGGCCTAATAGCTAAGGTCTTAGACTCGTACTATGGCCTAATGGTTAAGGTCTTAACTCTTACTCTGGCCTATTGTTTAATGTCTTAACTCTTACTCTGGCCTAATAACTAAGGTCTTAACTCTTACTCTGGCCGAATACCTAAGGTCGTAACTCTCACTCTGGCCTAATAGCTAAGGTCTTAACTCTTACTCTGGCCTAATAGCTAAGGTCTTAGGCTTGTACTCTGGCCTAATAAGGTCTTAACTCTTACTCTGGCCTATTGGTTAATGTCTTAACTCTTACTCTGGCGTAATAGCTAAGGTCTTAACTCTTACTCTGACCTAATAGCAAAGGTCTTAGACTCGTACTATGGCCTACAGGTTAAGGTCTTAACTCTTCCTCTGGCCTAATAGCTAAGGTCTTAGACTCATACTCTGGTCTAATGGTTAAGGTCTTAACTCTTACTCTGGCCTAATAGCTAAGGTCCTAACTCTTACTCTGGCCTAATAGCTAAGGTCTTAGACTCGTACTCTGGCCTACTGGTTAAAGTCTTAACTCTTACTCTGGCCTAATAGCTAATGTCTTAAACTCGTACTCTGTCCTAATGGTTAAGGTCTTAACTCTTACACTGGCCTACTGGTTAATGTCTTAACTCTTACACTGGCCTAATAGCTAAGGTCTTAGACTCGTACTCTGGCCTAATGGTTAACGTCTTAACTCTTACTCTGGCCTAATAGCTAAGGTCTTAACTCTTACTCTTGCCTAATGGTTAAGGTCTTAACTCTTACTCTGGCCTAATAGCTAAGGTTTTAGACTCATACTCTGGCCTAATGGTTAAAATCTTAACACTTACTCTGGCCTAATAGCTAAGGTCTTAGACTTGTACTCTGGCCTAAAGGTTAAGGTCTTAACTCTTACTCTGGCCTAATAGCTAAGGTCTTATACTCGTATTCAGGCCTACAGGTTAAGGTCTTAACTCTTACTCCGGCATACTGGTTAAGGTCTTAACTCTTACTCTGGCCTAATAGCTAAGGTCTTAGACTCATACTCTGGCCTACTGGTTAAGGTCTTAATTCTTACTCTGGCCTAATAGCTAAGGTCTTAGACTCATACTCTGGCCTAATGGTTAAGGTCTTAACTCTTACTCTGGCCTAATAGCTAAGGTCTTAGACTCGTACTCTGGCCTAATAGTTAAGGTCTTAACTCTTACTCTGGACTAATAGCTAAGGTCTTAGACTCGTACTCTGGCCTAATGGTTAACGTCTTAACTCTTACTCTGGCCTAATAGCTAAGGTCTTAACTCTTACTCTTGCCTAATGGTTAAAGTCTTAACTCTTACTCTGGCCTAATAGCTAAGGTCTTAGAATTGTACTCTGGCCTAATGGTTAAGGTCTTAACTCTTACTCTGGCCTACTGGTGAAGGTCTTAACTCTTACTCTGGCCTAAAAGATAAGGTCTTAGACTCGTACTCTGGCCTAATGGTTAAGGTCCTAACTCTTACTCTGGCCTACTGGTTAAGGTCTTAACTCTTACTCTGGCCTAATAGCTAAGGTCTTAACTCTTACTCTGGCCTAATAGCAAAGGTCTTAGACTCGTAATCTGGCATAATGTTTAGGGTCCTAACTCTTACTCTGGCCTAATAGCTAAGGTCTTAACTCTTACTCTGGCCTAATAGCTAAGGTCTTAGACCCGTACTATGGCATGCAGGTTAAGGTATTATCTCTTACTCTGGCCTACAGGTTAAGGTCTTAACTCTTACTCTGGCCTAATAGCTAAGGTCTTAGACTCGAACTCTGGCCTAATGATTAAGGTCTTAACTCTTACTCTGGCCTATTGGTTAAGGTCTTAACTCTTACTCTGGCCTAATAACTAAGGTCTTAACTCTTACTCTGGCCTAATAGCTAAGGTCTTAACTCTTACTCTGGCCTAATAGCTAAGGTCTTAACTCTTACTCTGGCCTAATAGCTAAGGTCTTAGACTCGTACTCTGGCCTAATGGTTAAGGTCTTAACTCTTACTCTGGCCTACTGGTTAAGGTCTTAACTCTTACTCTGGACTAATAGCTAAGGTCTTAGACTCGTACTCTGGCCTAATGGTTAAGGTCTTAACTCTTACTCTGGCCTACTGGTTAAGGTCTTAACTCTTACTCTGGCCTAATAGCTAAGGTCTTAACTCTTACTCTGGCCTAATAGCAAAGGTCTTAGACTCGTAATCTGGCCTAATGGTTAAGGTCGTAACTCTTACTCTGGCCTAATAGCTAAGGTCTTAGACTCGTACTCTGGCCTAATAGCTAAGGTCTTAGACTCGTACTCTGACCTACTGGTTAAGGTCTTAACTCTTACTCTGGCCTAATAGCTAAGGTCTTAGACTCGTACTCTGGCCTAATGGTTAAGGTCGTAACTCTTACTCTGGCCTACTGGTTAAGGTCTTAACTCTTACTCTGGCCTAATAGCTAAGGTCTTAGACACGTACTCTATCCTAATGGTTAAAGTCTTAACTCTTACTCTGGCCTACTGGTTAACGTCTTAACTCTTACTCTGGCCTAATAGCTAAGTTCTCAGTCTCGTACTCTGGCCTAATGGTTAAGGTCTTAACTCTTACTCTGGCCTACTGGTTAAGGTCTTAACTCTTACTCTGGCCTAAAAGCTAAGGTCTTAACTCGTACTCTGACCTAATAGCTAAGGTCTTAGACTCGTACTATGGCCTACAGGTTAAGGTCTTAACTCTTACTCTGGCCTACTGGTTAAGGTCTTAACTCTTACTCTGGCCTAATAGCTAAGGTCTTAGACTCGTACTATGGCCTAATGGTTAAGGTCTTAACTCTTACTCTGGCCTATTGTTTAATGTCTTAACTCTTACTCTGGCCTAATAACTAAGGTCTTAACTCTTACTCTGGCCGAATACCTAAGGTCTTAACTCTCACTCTGGCCTAATAGCTAAGGTCTTAACTCTTACTCTGGCCTAATAGCTAAGGTCTTAGGCTTGTACTCTGGCCTAATAAGGTCTTAACTCTTACTCTGGCCTATGGGTTAATGTCTTAACTCTTACTCTGGCGTAATAGCTAAGGTCTTAACTCTTACTCTGACCTAATAGCAAAGGTCTTAGACTCGTACTATGGCCTACAGGTTAAGGTCTTAACTCTTCCTCTGGCCTAATAGCTAAGGTCTTAGACTCATACTCTGGCCTAATGGTTAAGGTCTTAACTCTTACTCTGGCCTAATAGCTAAGGTCCTAACTCTTACTCTGGCCTAATAGCTAAGGTCTTAGACTCGTACTCTGGCCTACTGGTTAAAGTCTTAACTCTTACTCTGGCCTAATAGCTAATGTCTTAAACTCGTACTCTGTCCTAATGGTTAAGGTCTTAACTCTTACACTGGCCTACTGGTTAATGTCTTAACTCTTACACTGGCCTAATAGCTAAGGTCTTAGACTCGTACTCTGGCCTAATGGTTAACGTCTTAACTCTTACTCTGGCCTAATAGCTAAGGTCTTAACTCTTACTCTTGCCTAATGGTTAAGGTCTTAACTCTTACTCTGGCCTAATAGCTAAGGTTTTAGACTCATACTCTGGCCTAATGGTTAAGGTCTTAACACTTACTCTGGCCTAATAGCTAAGGTCTTAGACTTGTACTCTGGCCTAAAGGTTAAGGTCTTAACTCTTACTCTGGCCTAATAGCTAAGGTCTTATACTCGTATTCAGGCCTACAGGTTAAGGTCTTAACTCTTACTCCGGCATACTGGTTAAGGTCTTAACTCTTACTCTGGCCTAATAGCTAAGGTCTTAGACTCATACTCTGGCCTACTGGTTAAGGTCTTAATTCTTACTCTGGCCTAATAGCTAAGGTCTTAGACTCATACTCTGGCCTAATGGTTAAGGTCTTAACTCTTACTCTGGCCTAATAGCTAAGGTCTTAGACTCGTACTCTGGCCTAATAGTTAAGGTCTTAACTCTTACTCTGGACTAATAGCTAAGGTCTTAGACTTGTACTCTGGCCTAATGGTTAACGTCTTAACTCTTACTCTGGCCTAATAGCTAAGGTCTTAACTCTTACTCTTGCCTAATGGTTAAAGTCTTAACTCTTACTCTGGCCTAATAGCTAAGGTCTTAGAATTGTACTCTGGCCTAATGGTTAAGGTCTTAACTCTTACTCTGGCCTACTGGTGAAGGTCTTAACTCTTACTCTGGCCTAAAAGATAAGGTCTTAGACTCGTACTCTGGCCTAATGGTTAAGGTCTTAACTCTTACTCTGGCCTACTGGTTAAGGTCTTAACTCTTACTCTGGCCTATTAGCTAAGGTCTTAGACTCGTACTCTGGCCTAATGGTTAAGGTCTTAACTCTTACTCTGGCCTAATAGCTAAGGTCTTAGACTCGTACTATGGCCTACAGGTTAAGGTCTTAACTCTAACTCTGGCCTACTGGTTAAGGTCTTAACTCTTACTCTTGCCTAATAGCTAAGGTCTTAGAATCATACTCTGGCCTACTGGTTAAGGTCCTACCTCTTACTCTGGCCTAATAGCTAAGGTCTTAACTCTTACTCTGGCCTAATAGCTAAGGTATTAGACTCGTACTCTGTCCTAATGGTTAAGGTCTTAACTCTTACACTGGCCTACTGGTTAAGGTCTTAACTCTTACACTGGCCTAATAGCTAAGGTCTTAGACTTGTACTCTGGCCTAATTGTTAAGGTCTTAACTCTTACACTGGCCTACTGGTTAAGGTCTTAACTCTGACTCTGGCATAATAGCTAAGGTCTTAACTCTTACTCTGGCCTAATAGCTAAGGTATTAGACTCGTACTCTGGCCTAATGGTTAAGGTCTTAACTCTTACACTGGCCTACTGGTTAAGGTCTTAACTCTTACTCTGGCCTAATAACTGAGGTCTTAACTCTTACTCTAGCCTAATAGCTGAGGTCTAAACTCTTACTCTGGTCTAATAGCTAAGGTCTTAGTCTTGTACTCTGGCCTAATGGTTAAGGTCTTAACTCTTACTCTGGCCTACTGGTTAAGGTCTTAACTCTTACTCTGGCCTAATAGCTAAGGTCTTAGACTCGTACTCTGGCCTAATGATTAAGGTCTTAACTCTTACTCTGGCCTACTGGTTAAGGTCTTAACTCTTACTCTGGCCTAATAGCTAAGGTCTTAACTCTTACTCTGGCCTAATAGCAAAGGTCTTAGACTCGTAATCTGGCCTAATGTTTAGGGTCCTAACTCTTACTCTTGCCTAATAGCTAAGGTCTTAACTCTTACTCTGGCCTAATAGCTAAGGTCTTAGACCCGTACTATGGCATGCAGGTTAAGGTATTATCTCTTACTCTGGCCTACAGGTTAAGGTCTTAACTCTTACTCTGGCCTAATAGCTAAGGTCTTAGACTCGTACTCTGGCCTAATTGTTAAGGTCCTAATTCTTACTCTGGCCTAATAGCTAAGGTCTTAGACTCGTATTCTGGCCTACAGGTTAAGGTCTTAACTCTTACTCCGGCATACTGATTAAGGTCTTAACTCTTACTCTGGCCTAATAGCTAAGGTCTTATACTCATACTCTGGCCTACTGGTTAAGGTCTTAACTCTTACTCTGGCCTAATAGCTAAGGTCTTAGACTCGTACTCTGGCCTAATGGTCAAGGTCTTAACTCTTACTCTGGCCTAATAGCTAAGGTCTTAGACTCGTACTCTGGCCTAATGGTTAAGGTCTTAACTCTTACTCTGGACTAATAGCTAAGGTCTTAGACTCGTACTCTGGCCTAATGGTTAAGGTCTTAACTCTTACTCTGGCCTAATAGCTAAGGTCTTAACTCTTACTCTGGCCTAATAGCTAAGGTCTTATACTTGTTCTTTGGCCTAAAGGCTAAGGTCTTAACTCTTACTCTGGCCTAATAGCTAAGGTCTTAACTCTTACTCTTGCCTAATGGTTAAAGTCTTAACTCTTACTCTGGCCTAATAGCTAAGGTCTTAGACTCGTACTCTGGCCTAATGGTTAAGGTCTTAACTCTTACTCTGGCCTACTGGTGAAGGTCTTAACTCTTACTCTGGCCTAATAGCTAAGGTCTTAGACTCGTACTCTGGCCTAATGGTTCAGGTCTTAAATCTTACTCTGGCCTAATAGCTAAGGTCTTAGACACGTACTCTATCCTAATGGTTAAAGTCTTAACTCTTACTCTGGCCTACTGGTTAACGTCTTAACTCTTACTCTGGCCTAATAGCTAAGTTCTCAGTCTCGTACTCTGGCCTAATGGTTAAGGTCTTAACTCTTACTCTGGCCTACTGGTTAAGGTCTTAACTCTTACTCTGGCCTAAAAGCTAAGGTCTTAACTCATACTCTGACCTAATAGCTAAGGTCTTAGACTCGTACTATGGCCTACAGGTTAAGGTCTTAACTCTTACTCTGGCCTACTGGTTAAGGTCTTAACTCTTACTCTGGCCTAATAGCTAAGGTCTTAGACTCGTACTATGGCCTAATGGTTAAGGTCTTAACTCTTACTCTGGCCTATTGTTTAATGTCTTAACTCTTACTCTGGCCTAATAACTAAGGTCTTAACTCTTACTCTGGCCGAATACCTAAGGTCTTAACTCTCACTCTGGCCTAATAGGTAAGGTCTTAACTCTTACTCTGGCCTAATAGCTAAGGTCTTAGGCTTGTACTCTGGCCTAATAACGTCTTAACTCTTACTCTGGCCTATTGGTTAATGTCTTAACTCTTACTCTGGCGTAATAGCTAAGGTCTTAACTCTTACTCTGACCTAATAGCAAAGGTCTTAGACTCGTACTATGGCCTACAGGTTAAGGTCTTAACTCTTCCTCTGGCCTAATAGCTAAGGTCTTAGACTCATACTCTGGCCTAATGGTTAAGGTCTTAACTCTTACTCTGGCCTAATAGCTAAGGTCCTAACTCTTACTCTGGCCTAATAGCTAAGGTCTTAGACTCGTACTCTGGCCTACTGGTTAAAGTCTTAACTCTTACTCTGGCCTAATAGCTAATGTCTTAAACTCGTACTCTGTCCTAATGGTTAAGGTCTTAACTCTTACACTGGCCTACTGGTTAATGTCTTAACTCTTACACTGGCCTAATAGCTAAGGTCTTAGACTCGTACTCTGGCCTAAGGGTTAACGTCTTAACTCTTACTCTGGCCTAATAGCTAAGGTCTTAACTCTTACTCTTGCCTAATGGTTAAGGTCTTAACTCTTACTCTGGCCTAATAGCTAAGGTTTTAGACTCATACTCTGGCCTAATGGTTAAGGTCTTAACACTTACTCTGGCCTAATAGCTAAGGTCTTAGACTTGTACTCTGGCCTAAAGGTTAAGGTCTTAACTCTTACTCTGGCCTAATAGCTAAGGTCTTATACTCGTATTCAGGCCTACAGGTTAAGGTCTTAACTCTTACTCCGGCATACTGGTTAAGGTCTTAACTCTTACTCTGGCCTAATAGCTAAGGTCTTAGACTCATACTCTGGCCTACTGGTTAAGGTCTTAATTCTTACTCTGGCCTAATAGCTAAGGTCTTAGACTCATACTCTGGCCTAATGGTTAAGGTCTTAACTCTTACTCTGGCCTAATAGCTAAGGTCTTAGACTCGTACTCTGGCCTAATAGTTAAGGTCTTAACTCTTACTCTGGACTAATAGCTAAGGTCTTAGACTCGTACTCTGGCCTAATGGTTAACGTCTTAACTCTTACTCTGGCCTAATAGGTAAGGTCTTAACTCTTACTCTTGCCTAATGGTTAAAGTCTTAACTCTTACTCTGGCCTAATAGCTAAGGTCTTAGAATTGTACTCTGGCCTAATGGTTAAGGTCTTAACTCTTACTCTGGCCTACTGGTGAAGGTCTTAACTCTTACTCTGGCCTAAAAGATAAGGTCTTAGACTCGTACTCTGGCCTAATGGTTAAGGTCTTAACTCTTACTCTGGCCTACTGGTTAAGGTCTTAACTCTTACTCTGGCCTATTAGCTAAGGTCTTAGACTCGTACTCTGGCCTAATGGTTAAGGTCTTAACTCTTACTCTGGCCTAATAGCTAAGGTCTTAGACTCGTACTATGGCCTACAGGTTAAGGTCTTAACTCTAACTCTGGCCTACTGGTTAAGGTCTTAACTCTTACTCTTGCCTAATAGCTAAGGTCTTAGAATCATACTCTGGCCTACTGGTTAAGGTCCTACCTCTTACTCTGGCCTAATAGCTAAGGTCTTAACTCTTACTCTGGCCTAATAGCTAAGGTATTAGACTCGTACTCTGTCCTAATGGTTAAGGTCTTAACTCTTACACTGGCCTACTGGTTAAGGTCTTAACTCTTACACTGGCCTAATAGCTAAGGTCTTAGACTTGTACTCTGGCCTAATTGTTAAGGTCTTAACTCTTACACTGGCCTACTGGTTAAGGTCTTAACTCTGACTCTGGCATAATAGCTAAGGTCTTAACTCTTACTCTGGCCTAATAGCTAAGGTATTAGACTCGTACTCTGGCCTAATGGTTAAGGTCTTAACTCTTACACTGGCCTACTGGTTAAGGTCTTAACTCTTACTCTGGCCTAATAACTGAGGTCTTAACTCTTACTCTAGCCTAATAGCTGAGGTCTAAACTCTTACTCTGGTCTAATAGCTAAGGTCTTAGTCTTGTACTCTGGCCTAATGGTTAAGGTCTTAACTCTTACTCTGGCCTACTGGTTAAGGTCTTAACTCTTACTCTGGCCTAATAGCTAAGGTCTTAGACTCGTACTCTGGCCTAATGATTAAGGTCTTAACTCTTACTCTGGCCTACTGGTTAAGGTCTTAACTCTTACTCTGGCCTAATAGCTAAGGTCTTAACTCTTACTCTGGCCTAATAGCAAAGGTCTTAGACTCGTAATCTGGCCTAATGTTTAGGGTCCTAACTCTTACTCTGGCCTAATAGCTAAGGTCTTAACTCTTACTCTGGCCTAATAGCTAAGGTCTTAGACCCGTACTATGGCATGCAGGTTAAGGTATTATCTCATACTCTGGCCTACAGGTTAAGGTCTTAACTCTTACTCTGGCCTAATAGCTAAGGTCTTAGACTCGTACTCTGGCCTAATTGTTAAGGTCCTAATTCTTACTCTGGCCTAATAGCTAAGGTCTTAGACTCGTATTCTGGCCTACAGGTTAAGGTCTTAACTCTTACTCCGGCATACTGGTTAAGGTCTTAACTCTTACTCTGGCCTAATAGCTAAGGTCTTAGACTCGTACTCTGGCCTAATGGTCAAGGTCTTAACTCTTACTCTGGCCTAATAGCTAAGGTCTTAGACTCGTACTCTGGCCTAATGGTTAAGGTCTTAACTCTTACTCTGGACTAATAGCTAAGGTCTTAGACTCGTACTCTGGCCTAATGGTTAAGGTCTTAACTCTTACTCTGGCCTAATAGCTAAGGTCTTAACTCTTACTCTGGCCTAATAGCTAAGGTCTTATACTTGTTCTTTGGCCTAAAGGCTAAGGTCTTAACTCTTACTCTGGCCTAATAGCTAAGGTCTTAACTCTTACTCTTGCCTAATGGTTAAAGTCTTAACTCTTACTCTGGCCTAATAGCTAAGGTCTTAGACTCGTACTCTGGCCTAATGGTTAAGGTCTTAACTCTTACTCTGGCCTACTGGTGAAGGTCTTAACTCTTACTCTGGCCTAATAGCTAAGGTCTTAGACTCGTACTCTGGCCTAATGGTTAAGGTCTTAACTCTTACTCTGGCCTACTGGTTAAGGTCTTAACTCTTACTCTGGCCTAATAGCGAAGGTCTTAGACTCGTACTCTGGCCTAATGGTTAAGGTCTTAACTCTTACTCTGGCCTAATAGCTAAGGTCTTAGACTCGTACTATGGCCTACAGGTTAAGGCCTTAACTTTTACTCTGGCCTACTGGTTAAGGTCTTAACTCTTACTCTGGCCTAATAGCTAAGGTCTTAGACTCGTACTCTGGCCTACTGGTTAAGGTCCTACCTCTTACTCTGGCCTAATAGCTAAGGTCTTAACTCTTACTCTGGCGTAATAGCAAAGGTCTTAGACTCGTACTCTGGCCTAATAGCTAAGGTCTTAACTCTTACTCTGGCCTAATAGCTAAGGTCTTAGACTCGTACTCTGGCCTACTGGTTAAGGTCTTAACTCTTACTCTGGCCTAATAGCTAAGGTCTTAGACTCGTACTCTGGCCTAATAGCTAAGGTCTTAGACTCGTACTCTTGCCTAATGGTTAAGGTCTTAACTCTTACTCTGGCCTAATAGCTAAGGTCTTAACTCTTACTCTGGCCTTCTGGTTAAGGTCTTAACTCTTACTCTGGCCTAATAGCTAAGGTCTTAGACTCGTACTCTGGCCTAATAGCTAAGGTCTTAGACTCGTACTCTGGCCTAATGGTTAAGGTCTTAACTCTTACTCTGGCCTACTGGTTAAGGTCTTAACTCTTACTCTGGACTAATAGCTAAGGTCTTAGACTCGTACTCTGGCCTAATGGTTAAGGTCTTAACTCTTACTCTGGCCTACTGGTTAAGGTCTTAACTCTTACTCTGGCCTAAAAGCTAAGGTCTTAACTTTTACTCTGGCCTAATAGCAAAGGTCTTAGACTCGTAATCTGGCCTAATGGTTAAGGTCTTAACTCTTACTCTGGCCTAATAGCTAAGGTCTTAGACTTGTACCCTGGCCTAATGGTTAAGGTCTTAACTCTTACTCTGGCCTACTGGTTAAGGTCTTAACTCTTACTCTGGCTCAATAGCTAAGGTCTTAAACTCATACTATGGCCTAAAGGTTAAGGTCTTAACTCTTACTCTGGCCTACTAGTTAAGGTCTTAACTCTTACTATGGCCTACAGGTTAAGGTCTTAAGTCTTACTCTGGCCTACTGGTTAAGGTCTTAACCCTTACTCTGGCCTAATAGCTAAGGTCTTAGACTCGTACTCTGGCCTAATAGTAAAGGTCTTAACTCTTACTCTGGCCTACTGGTTAAGGTCTTAACTCTTACTCTGGCCTAATAGCTAAGGTATTAGACTCGTACTCTGGCCTAATAGCTAAGGTCTTAGACTCGTACTCTTGCCTAATGGTTATGGTCTTAACTCTTACTCTGGCCTAATAGCTAAGGTCTTAACTCTTACTCTGGCCTACTGGTTAAGGTCTTAACTCTTACTCTGGCCTAATAGCTAAGGTCTTAGACTCGTACTCTGGCCTAATAGCTAAGGTCTTAACTCTTACTCTGGCCTAATAGCTAAGGTCTTAGACTCATACTCTGGCCTAATGGTTAAGGTCTTAACTCTTACTCTGGCCTACTGGTTAAGGTCTTAACTCTTACTCTGGCCTAATAGCTAAGGTCTTAGACTCGTACTCTTGCCTAATGGTTAAGGTCTTAACTCTTACTCTGGCCTATTGGTTAAGGTCTTAACTCTTACTCTGGCCTAATAACTAAGGTCTTAACTCTTACTCTGGCCTAATAGCTAAGGTCTTAACTCTTACTCTGGCCTAACAGCTAAGGTCTTAACTCTTACTCTGGCCTAATAGCTAAGGTCTTAACTCTTACTCTGGCCTAATAGCTAAGGTCTTAGACTCATACTCTGGCCTAATGGTTAAGGTCTTAACTCTTACTCTGGCCTACTGGTTAAGGTCTTAACTCTTACTCTGGCCTAATAGCTAAGGTCTTAGACTCGTACTCTTGCCTAATGGTTAAGGTCTTAACTCTTACTCTGGCCTATTGGTTAAGGTCTTAACTCTTACTCTGGCCTAATAACTAAGGTCTTAACTCTTACTCTGGCCTAATAGCTAAGGTCTTAACTCTTACTCTGGCCTAACAGCTAAGGTCTTAACTCTTACTCTGGCCTAATAGCTAAGGTCTTAACTCTCACTCTGGCCTAATAGCTAAGGTCTTAGACTCGTACTCTGGCCTAATGGTTAGGGTCTTAACTCTTACTCTGGCCTACTGGTTAAGGTCTTAACTCTTACTCTGGACTAATAGCTAAGGTCTTAGACTCGTACTCTGGCCTAATGGTTAAGTTCTTAATTCTTACTCTGGCCTAATAGCTAAGGTCTTAGACTCGTATTCTGGCCTACAGGTTAAGGTCTTAACTCTTACTCCGGCATACTGATTAAGGTCTTAACTCTTACTCTGGCCTAATAGCTAAGGTCTTAGACTCGTACTCTGGCCTAATGGTTAAGGTCTTAACTCTTACTCTGGACTAATAGCTAAGGTCTTAGACTCGTACTCTGGCCTAATGGTTAAGGTCTTAACTCTTACTCTGGCCTAATAGCTAAGGTCTTAACTCTTACTCTGGCCTAATAGCTAAGGTCTTATACTTGTTCTTTGGCCTAAAGGCTAAGGTCTTTACTCTTACTCTGGCCTAATAGCTAAGGTCTTAACTCTTACTCTTGCCTAATGGTTAAAGTCTTAACTCTTACTCTGGCCTAATAGCTAAGGTCTTAGACTCGTACTCTGGCCTAATGGTTAAGGTCTTAACTCTTACTCTGGCCTACTGGTGAAGGTCTTAACTCTTACTCTGGCCTAATAGCTAAGGTCTTAGACTCGTACTCTGGCCTAATGGTTAAGGTCTTAACTCTTACTCTGGCCTACTGGTTAAGGTCTTAACTCTTACTCTGGCCTAATAGCGAAGGTCTTAGACTCGTACTCTGGCCTACTGGTTAAGGTCTTAACTCTTACTCTGGCCTAATAGCTAAGGCCTTAGACTCGTACTCTGGCCTAATGGTTAAGGTCTTAACTCTTACTCTGACCTATTGGTTAAGGTCTTAACTCTTACTCTGGCCTAATAACTAAGGTCTTAACTCTCACTCTGGCCTAATAGCTAAGGTCTTAACTCTTACCCTGGCTTAATAGCTAAGGTCTTAACTCTTACTCTGGCCTACTGGTTAAGGTCTTAACTCTTACTCTGGCCTAATAGCTAAGGTCTTAACTCTTACTCTGGCCTAATAGCTAAGGTCTTAGACTCGTACTCTGGCCTAATGGTTAAGGTCTTAACTCTTACTATGGCCTACTGGTTAAGGTCTTAACTCTTACTCTGGCCTAATAGCTAAGGTCTTAGACTCGTACTCTGGCCTAATGGTTAAGGTCTTAACTCTTACTCTGGCCTACTGGTTAAGGTCTTAACTCTTACTCTGGCCTAATAGCTAAGGTCTTAAATCTTACTCTGGCCTAATAGCTAAGGTCTTAGACTCATACTCTGGCCTAATGGTTAAGGTCGTAACTCTTACTCTGGACTAATAGCTAAGGTCTTAGACTCGTACTATGGCCTACAGGTTAAGGTCTTAACTCTTACTCTGGCCTAATAGCTAAGGTCTTAACTCTTACTCTGGCCTAATAGCTAAGGTCTTAACTCTTACTCTGGCCTAATAGCTAAGGTCTTAGACTTGTACTCTGGCCTAATGGTTAAGGTCTTAACTCTTACCCTGGCCTAATAGTTAAGGTCTTAACTCTTACTCTTGCCTAATGGTTAAGGTCTTAACTCTTACTCTGGCCTAATAGCTAAGGTCTAAGTCTCGTACTCTGGCATAATGGTTAAGGTATTAACTCTTACTCTGGCCTACTGGTTAAGAACTTAACTCTTACTCTTGACTAATAGCTAAGGTCTTAACTCTTACTCTGGCCTAATAGCTAAGGTCTTAGACTCGTACTCCGGCCTAATGGTTAAGGTCTTAACTCTTACTCTGGCCTACTGGTTAAGGTCTTAACTCTTACTCTGGCCTAATAGCTAAGGTCTTAGACTCGTACTCTGGCCTAATGGTTAAGGTCTTAACTCTTACTCTGGCCTACTGGTTAAGGTCTTAACTCTTACTCTGGCCTAATAGCTAAGGTCTTAAATATTACTCTGGCCTAATAGCTAAGGTCTTAGACTCGTACTCTGGCCTAATGGTTAAGGTCTTATCTCTTACTCTGGCCTAATAGCTAAGGTCTTAGACTCGTACTATGGCCTACAGGTTAAGGTCCTAACTCTTACTCTGGCCTAATAGCTAAGGTCTTAGACTCGTACTCTGGCCTACTGGTTAAGGTCTTACCTCTTACTCTGGCCTAATAGCTAAGGTCTTAACTCTTACTCTGGCCTAATAGCTAAGGTCTTAGACTCATACTCTGTCCTAATTGTTAAGGTCTTAACTCTTACACTGGCCTACCGGTTAAGGTCTTAACTCTGACTCTGGCATAATAGCTAAGGTCTTAACTCTTACTCTGGCCTAATAGCTAAGGTATTAGACTCGTACTCTGGCCTAATGGTTAAGGTCTTAACTCTTACTCTGGCCTATTGGTTAAGGTCTTAACTCTTACTCTGGCCTAATAACTGAGGTCTTAACTCTTACTCTAGCCTAATAGCTGAGGTCTAAACTCATACTCTGGTCTAATAGCTAAGGTCTTAGTCTTGTACTCTGGCCTAATGGTTAAGGTCTTAACTCTTACTCTGGCCTAATAGCTAAGGTCTTAGACTCGTACTCTGGCCTAATAACTAAGGTCTTAACTCTTACTGTGGTCTAATGGTTAATGTCTTAACTCTTACTCTGGCCTAATAGCTAAGGTCTTAACTCTTACTCTGGCCTAATAGCTAAGGTCTTAGACTCGTACTCTGGCCTAATGGTTAAGGTCTTAACTCTTACTCTGGCCTACTGGTGAAGGTCTTAACTCTTACTCTGGCCTAATAGCTAAGGTCTTAGACTCGTACTCTGGCCTAATGGTTAAGGTCTTAACTCTTACTCTGGCCTACTGGTTAAGGTCTTAACTCTTACTCTGGCCTAATAGCGAAGGTCTTAGACTCGTACTCTGGCCTACTGGTTAAGGTCTTAACTCTTACTCTGGCCTAATAGCGAAGGTCTTAGACTCGTACTCTGGCCTAATGGTTAAGGTCTTAACTCTTACTCTGGCCTAATAGCTAAGGCCTTAGACTCGTACTCTGGCCTAATGGTTAAGGTCTTAACTCTTACTCTGACCTATTGGTTAAGGTCTTAACTCTTACTCTGGCCTAATAACTAAGGTCTTAACTCTCACTCTGGCCTAATAGCTAAGGTCTTAACTCTTACCCTGGCTTAATAGCTAAGGTCTTAACTCTTACTCTGGCCTACTGGTTAAGGTCTTAACTCTTACTCTGGCCTAATAGCTAAGGTCTTAACTCTGACTCTGGCATAATAGCTAAGGTCTTAACTCTTACTCTGGCCTAATAGCTAAGGTATTAGACTCGTACTCTGGCCTAATGGTTAAGGTCTTAACTCTTACTCTGGCCTATTGGTTAAGGTCTTAACTCTTACTCTGGCCTAATAACTGAGGTCTTAACTCTTACTCTAGCCTAATAGCTGAGGTCTAAACTCATACTCTGGTCTAATAGCTAAGGTCTTAGTCTTGTACTCTGGCCTAATGGTTAAGGTCTTAACTCTTACTCTGGCCTAATAGCTAAGGTCTTAGACTCGTACTCTGGCCTAATAACTAAGGTCTTTACTCTTACTGTGGTCTAATGGTTAATGTCTTAACTCTTACTCTGGCCTAATAGCTAAGGTCTTAACTCTTACTCTGGCCTAATAGCTAAGGTCTTAGACTCGTACTCTGGCCTAATGGTTAAGGTCTTAACTCTTACTCTGGCCTACTGGTGAAGGTCTTAACTCTTACTCTGGCCTAATAGCTAAGGTCTTAGACTCGTACTCTGGCCTAATGGTTAAGGTCTTAACTCTTACTCTGGCCTACTGGTTAAGGTCTTAACTCTTACTCTGGCCTAATAGCGAAGGTCTTAGACTCGTACTCTGGCCTACTGGTTAAGGTCTTAACTCTTACTCTGGCCTAATAGCGAAGGTCTTAGACTCGTACTCTGGCCTAATGGTTAAGGTCTTAACTCTTACTCTGGCCTAATAGCTAAGGCCTTAGACTCGTACTCTGGCCTAATGGTTAAGGTCTTAACTCTTACTCTGACCTATTGGTTAAGGTCTTAACTCTTACTCTGGCCTAATAACTAAGGTCTTAACTCTCACTCTGGCCTAATAGCTAAGGTCTTAACTCTTACCCTGGCTTAATAGCTAAGGTCTTAACTCTTACTCTGGCCTACTGGTTAAGGTCTTAACTCTTACTCTGGCCTAATAGCTAAGGTCTTAACTCTTACTCTGGCCTAATAGCTAAGGTCTTAGACTCGTACTCTGGCCTAATGGTTAAGGTCTTAACTCTTACTATGGCCTACTGGTTAAGGTCTTAACTCTTACTCTGGCCTAATAGCTAAGGTCTTAGACTCGTACTCTGGCCTAATGGTTAAGGTCTTAACTCTTACTCTGGCCTACTGGTTAAGGTCTTAACTCTTACTCTGGCCTAATAGCTAAGGTCTTAAATATTACTCTGGCCTAATAGCTAAGGTCTTAGACTCATACTCTGGCCTAATGGTTAAGGTCGTAACTCTTACTCTGGACTAATAGCTAAGGTCTTAGACTCGTACTATGGCCTACAGGTTAAGGTCTTAACTCTTACTCTGGCCTAATAGCTAAGGTCTTAACTCTTACTCTGGCCTAATAGCTAAGGTCTTAACTCTTACTCTGGCCTAATAGCTAAGGTCTTAGACTTGTACTCTGGCCTAATGGTTAAGGTCTTAACTCTTACCCTGGCCTAATAGTTAAGGTCTTAACTCTTACTCTTGCCTAATGGTTAAGGTCTTAACTCTTACTCTGGCCTAATAGCTAAGGTCTAAGACTCGTACTCTGGCATAATGGTTAAGGTATTAACTCTTACTCTGGCCTACTGGTTAAGAACTTAACTCTTACTCTTGACTAATAGCTAAGGTCTTAACTCTTACTCTGGCCTAATAGCTAAGGTCTTAGACTCGTACTCCGGCCTAATGGTTAAGGTCTTAACTCTTACTCTGGCCTACTGGTTAAGGTCTTAACTCTTACTCTGGCCTAATAGCTAAGGTCTTAGACTCGTACTCTGGCCTAATGGTTAAGGTCTTAACTCTTACTCTGGCCTACTGGTTAAGGTCTTAACTCTTACTCTGGCCTAATAGCTAAGGTCTTAAATATTACTCTGGCCTAATAGCTAAGGTCTTAGACTCGTACTCTGGCCTAATGGTTAAGGTCTTATCTCTTACTCTGGCCTAATAGCTAAGGTCTTAGACTCGTACTATGGCCTACAGGTTAAGGTCCTAACTCTTACTCTGGCCTAATAGCTAAGGTCTTAGACTCGTACTCTGGCCTACTGGTTAAGGTCTTACCTCTTACTCTGGCCTAATAGCTAAGGTCTTAACTCTTACTCTGGCCTAATAGCTAAGGTCTTAGACTCATACTCTGTCCTAATTGTTAAGGTCTTAACTCTTACACTGGCCTACCGGTTAAGGTCTTAACTCTGACTCTGGCATAATAGCTAAGGTCTTAACTCTTACTCTGGCCTAATAGCTAAGGTATTAGACTCGTACTCTGGCCTAATGGTTAAGGTCTTAACTCTTACTCTGGCCTATTGGTTAAGGTCTTAACTCTTACTCTGGCCTAATAACTGAGGTCTTAACTCTTACTCTAGCCTAATAGCTGAGGTCTAAACTCATACTCTGGTCTAATAGCTAAGGTCTTAGTCTTGTACTCTGGCCTAATGGTTAAGGTCTTAACTCTTACTCTGGCCTAATAGCTAAGGTCTTAGACTCGTACTCTGGCCTACTGGTTAAGGTCTTACCTCTTACTCTGGCCTAATAGCTAAGGTCTTAACTCTTACTCTGGCCTAATAGCTAAGGTCTTAGACTCATACTCTGTCCTAATTGTTAAGGTCTTAACTCTTACACTGGCCTACTGGTTAAGGTCTTAACTCTGACTCTGGCATAATAGCTAAGGTCTTAACTCTTACTCTGGCCTAATAGCTAAGGTATTAGACTCATACTCTGGCCTAATGGTTAAGGTCTTAACTCTTACTCTGGCCTATTGGTTAAGGTCTTAACTCTTACTCTGGCCTAATAACTGAGGTCTTAACTCTTACTCTAGCCTAATAGCTGAGGTCTAAACTCATACTTTGGTCTAATAGCTAAGGTCTTAGTCTTGTACTCTGGCCTAATGGTTAAGGTCTTAACTCTTACTCTGGCCTACTGGTTAAGGTCTTAACTCTAACTCTGGCCTAATAGCTAAGGTCTTAGACTCGTACTCTGGCCTAATGATTAAGGTCTTAACTCTTACTCTGGCCTACTGGTTAAGGTCTTAACTCTTACTCTGGCCTAATAGCTAAGGTCTTAACTCTTACTCTGGCCTAATAGCAAAGGTCTTAGACTCGTAATTTGGCCTAATGGTTAGGGTCCTAACTCTTACTCTGGCCTAATAGCTAAGGTCTTAACTCTTACTCTCGCCTAATAGCTAAGGTCTTAGACCCGTACTATGGCATACAGGTTAAGGTATTAACTCTTACTCTGGCCTACAGGTTAAGGTCTTAACTCTTACTCTGGCCTAATAGCTAAGGTCTTAGACTTGTACTCTGGCCTAATGGTTAAGGTCTTAATTCTTACTCTGGCCTAATAGCTAAGGTCTTAGACTCGTATTCTGGCCTACAGGTTAAGGTCTTAACTTTTACTCCGGCATACTGATTAAGGTCTTAACTCTTACTCTGGCCTAATAGCTAAGGTCTTATACTCATACTCTGGCCTACTGGTTAAGGTCTTAACTCTTACTCTGGCCTAATAGCTAAGGTCTTAGACTCGTACTCTGGCCTAATGGTTAAGGTCTTAACTCTTACTCTGGCCTAATAGCTAAGGTCTTAGACTCGTACTCTGGCCTAATGGTTAAGGTCTTAACTCTTACTCTGGAGTAATAGCTAAGGTCTTAGACTCGTACTCTGGCCTAATGGTTAAGGTCTTAACTCTTACTCTGGCATAATAGCTAAGGTCTTAACTCTTACTCTGGCCTAATAGCTAAGGTCTTATACTTGTTCTTTGGCCTAAAGGCTAAGGTCTTAACTCTTACTCTGGCCTAATAGCTAAGGTCTTAACTCTTACTCTTGCCTAATGGATAAAGTCTTAACTCTTACTCTGGCCTAATAGCTAAGGTCTTAGACTCGTACTCTGGCCTAATGGTTAAGGTCTTAACTCTTACTCTGGCCTAATAGCTAAGGCCTTAGACTCGTACTCTGGCCTAATGGTTAAGGTCTTAACTCTTACTCTGACCTATTGGTTAAGGTCTTAACTCTTACTCTGGCCTAATAACTAAGGTCTTAACTCTCACTCTGGCCTAATAGCTAAGGTCTTAACTCTTACTCTGGCCTACTGGTTAAGGTCTTAAATTTTACTCTGGCCTAATAGCTAAGGTCTTAACTCTTACTCTGGCCTAATAGCTAAGGTCTTAGACTCGTACTCTGGCCTAATGGTTAAGGTCTTAACTCTTACTCTGGCCTACTGGTTAAGGTCTTAACTATTACACTGGCCTAATAGCTAAGGTCTTAGACTCGTACTCTGGCCTAATGGTTAAGGTCTTAGACTCGTACTCTGGCCTACTGGTTAAGGTCTTACCTCTTACTCTGGCCTAATAGCTAAGGTCTTAACTCTTACTCTGGCCTAATAGCTAAGGTCTTAGACTCATACTCTGTCCTAATTGTTAAGGTCTTAACTCTTACACTGGCCTACTGGTTAAGGTCTTAACTCTGACTCTGGCATAATAGCTAAGGTCTTAACTCTTACTCTCGCCTAATAGCTAAGGTATTAGCCTCGTACTCTGGCCTAATGGTTAAGGTCTTAACTCTTACTCTGGCCTATTGGTTAAGGTCTTAACTCCTACTCTGGCCTAATAACTGAGGTCTTAACTCTTACTCTAGCCTAATAGCTGAGGTCTAAACTCTTACTCTGGTCTAATAGCTAAGGTCTTAGTCGTGTACTCTGGCCTAATGGTTAAGGTCTTAACTCTTACTCTGGCCTACTGGTTAAGGTCTTAACTCTTACTCTGGCCTAATAGCTAAGGTCTTAGACTCGTACTCAGGCCTAATGATTAAGGTCTTAACTCTTACTCTGGCCTACTGGTTAAGGTCTTAACTCTTACTCTGGCCTAATAGCTAAGTTCTTAACTCTTACTCTGGCCTAATAGCAAATGTCTTAGACTCGTAATCTGGCCTAATGGTTAGGGTCCTAACTCTTACTCTGGCCTAATAGCTAAGGTCTTAACTCTTACTCTGGCCTAATAGCTAAGGTCTTAGACCCGTACTATGGCATACAGGTTAAGGTATTAACTCTTACTCTGGCCTACAGGTTAAGGTCTTAACTCTTACTCTGGCCTAATAGCTAAGGTCTTAGACTCGTACTCTGGCCTAATGGTTAAGTTCTTAATTCTTACTCTGGCCTAATAGCTAAGGTCTTAGACTCGTATTCTGGCCTACAGGTTAAGGTCTTAACTCTTACTCCGGCATACTGATTAAGGTCTTAACTCTTACTCTGGCCTAATAGCTAAGGTCTTATACTCATACTCTGGCCTACTGGTTAAGGTCTTAACTCTTACTCTGGCCTAATAGCTAAGGTCTTAGACTCGTACTCTGGCCTAATGGTTAAGGTCTTAACTCTTACTCTGGCCTAATAGCTAAGGTCTTAGACTCGTACTCTGGCCTAATGGTTAAGGTCTTAACTCTTACTCTGGACTAATAGCTAAGGTCTTAGACTCGTACTCTGGCCTAATGGATAAGGTCTTAACTCTTACTCTGGCCTAATAGCTAAGGTCTTAACTCTTACTCTGGCCTAATAGCTAAGGTCTTATACTTGTTCTTTGGCCTAAAGGCTAAGGTCTTAACTCTTACTCTGGCCTAATAGCTAAGGTCTTAACTCTTACTCTTGCCTAATGGTTAAAGTCTTAACTCTTACTCTGGCCTAATAGCTAAGGTCTTAGACTCGTACTCTGGCCTAATGGTTAAGGTCTTAACTCTTACTCTGGCCTACTGGTGAAGGTCTTAACTCTTACTCTGGCCTAATAGCTAAGGTCTTAGACTCGTACTCTGGCCTAATGGTTAAGGTCTTAACTCTTACTCTGGCCTACTGGTTAAGGTCTTAACACTTACTCTGGCCTAATAGCGAAGGTCTTAGACTCGTACTCTGGCCTACTGGTTAAGGTCTTAACTCTTACTCTGGCCTAATAGCGAAGGTCTTAGACTCGTACTCTGGCCTAATGGTTAAGGTCTTAACTCTTACTCTGGCCTAATAGCTAAGGCCATAGACTCGTACTCTGGCCTAATGGTTAAGGTCTTAACTCTTACTCTGACCTATTGGTTAAGGTCTTAACTCTTACTCTGGCCTAATAACTAAGGTCTTAACTCTCACTCTGGCCTAATAGCTAAGGTCTTAACTCTTACCCTGGCTTAATAGCTAAGGTCTTAACTCTTACTCTGGCCTACTGGTTAAGGTCTTAACTCTTACTCTGGCCTAATAGCTAAGGTCTTAACTCTTACTCTGGCCTAATAGCTAAGGTCTTAGACTCGTACTCTGGCCGAATGGTTAAGGTCTTAACTCTTACTCTGGCCTACTGGTTAAGGTCTTAACTCTTACTCTGGCCTAATAGCTAAGGTCTTAGACTCGTACTCTGGCCTAATGGTTAAGGTCTTAACTCTTACTCTGGCCTACTGGTTAAGGTCTTAACTCTTACTCTGGCCTAATAGCTAAGGTCTTAAATCTTACTCTGGCCTATTAGCTAAGGTCTTAGACTCATACTCTGGCCTAATGGTTAAGGTCTTAACTCTTACTCTGGACTAATAGCTAAGGTCTTAGACTCGTACTATGGCCTACAGGTTAAGGTCTTAACTCTTACTCTGGCCTAATAGCTAAGGTCTTAACTCTTACTCTGGCCTAATAGCTAAGGTCTTAACTCTTACTCTGGCCTAATAGCTAAGGTCTTAGACTTGTACTCTGGCCTAATGGTTAAGGTCTTAACTCTTACCCTGGCCTAATAGTTAAGGTCTTAACTCTTACTCTTGCCTAATGGTTAAGGTCTTAACTCTTACTCTGGCCTAATAGCTAAGGTCTAAGACTCGTACTCTGGCATAATGGTTAAGGTCTTAACTCTTACTCTGGCCTACTGGTTAAGATCTTAACTCTTACTCTTGACTAACAGCTAAGGTCTTAACTCTTACTCTGGCCTAATAGCTAAGGTCTTAGACTCGTACTCCGGCCTAATGGTTAAGGTCTTAACTCTTACTCTGGCCTACTGGTTAAGGTCTTAACTCTTACTCTGGCCTAATAGCTAAGGTCTTAGACTCGTACTCTGGCCTAATGGTTAAGGTCTTAACTCTTACTCTGGCCTACTGGTTAAGGTCTTAACTCTTACTCTGGCCTAATAGCTAAGGTCTTAAATATTACTCTGGCCTAATAGCTAAGGTCTTAGACTCGTACTCTGGCCTAATGGTTAAGGTCTTATCTCTTACTCTGGCCTAATAGCTAAGGTCTTAGACTCGTACTATGGCCTACAGGTTAAGGTCTTAACTCTTACTCTGGCCTAATAGCTAAGGTCTTAGACTCGTACTCTGGCCTACTGGTTAAGGTCTTACCTCTTACTCTGGCCTAATAGCTAAGGTCTTAACTCTTACTCTGGCCTAATATCTAAGGTCTTAGACTCATACTCTGTCCTAATTGTTAAGGTCTTAACTCTTACACTGGCCTACTGGTTAAGGTCTTAACTCTGACTCTGGCATAATAGCTAAGGTCTTAACTCTTACTCTGGCCTAATAGCTAAGGTATTAGACTCGTACTCTGGCCTAATGGTTAAGGTCTTAACTCTTACTCTGGCCTATTGGTTAAGGTCTTAACTCTTACTCTGGCCTAATAACTGAGGTCTTAACTCTTACTCTAGCCTAATAGCTGAGGTCTAAACTCATACTCTGGTCTAATAGCTAAGGTCTTAGTCTTGTACTCTGGCCTAATGGTTAAGGTCTTAACTCTTACTCTGGCCTAATAGCTAAGGTCTTAGACTCGTACTCTGGCCTACTGGTTAAGGTCTTACCTCTTACTCTGGCCTAATAGCTAAGGTCTTAACTCTTACTCTGGCCTAATAGCTAAGGTCTTAGACTCATACTCTGTCCTAATTGTTAAGGTCTTAACTCTTACACTGGCCTACTGGTTAAGGTCTTAACTCTGACTCTGGCATAATAGCTAAGGTCTTAACTCTTACTCTGGCCTAATAGCTAAGGTATTAGCCTCGTACTCTGGCCTAATGGTTAAGGCCTTAACTCTTACTCTGGCCTATTGGTTAAGGTCTTAACTCCTACTCTGGCCTAATAACTGAGGTCTTAACTCTTACTCTAGCCTAATAGCTGAGGTCTAAACTCTTACTCTGGTCTAATAGCTAAGGTCTTAGTCTTGTACTCTGGCCTAATGGTTAAGGTCTTAACTCTTACTCTGGCCTACTGGTTAAGGTCTTAACTCTTACTCTGGCCTAATAGCTAAGGTCTTAGACTCGTACTCTGGCCTAATGATTAAGGTCTTAACTCTTACTCTGGCCTACTGGTTAAGGTCTTAACTCTTACTCTGGCCTAATAGCTAAGGTCTTAACTCTTACTCTGGCCTAATAGCAAAGGTCTTAGACTCGTAATCTGGCCTAATGGTTAGGGTCCTAACTCTTACTCTGGCCTAATAGCTAAGGTCTTAACTCTTACTCTGGCCTAATAGCTAAGGTCTTAGACCCGTACTATGGCATACAGGTTAAGGTATTAACTCTTACTCTGGCCTACAGGTTAAGGTCTTAACTCTTACTCTGGCCTAATAGCTAAGGTCTTAGACTCGTACTCTGGCCTAATGGTTAAGTTCTTAATTCTTACTCTGGCCTAATAGCTAAGGTCTTAGACTCGTATTCTGGCCTACAGGTTAAGGTCTTAACTCTTACTCCGGCATACTGATTAAGGTCTTAACTCTTACTCTGGCCTAATAGCTAAGGTCTTATACTCATACTCTGGCCTACTGGTTAAGGTCTTAACTCTTACTCTGGCCTAATAGCTAAGGTCTTAGACTCGTACTCTGGCCTAATGGTTAAGGTGTTAACTCTTACTCTGGCCTAATAGCTAAGGTCTTAGACTCGTACTCTGGCCTAATGGTTAAGGTCTTAACTCTTACTCTGGCCTAATAGCTAAGGTCTTAACTCTTACTCTGGCCTAATAGCTAAGGTCTTATACTTGTTCTTTGGCCTAAAGGCTAAGGTCTTAACTCTTACTCTGGCCTAATAGCTAAGGTCTTAACTCTTACTCTTGCCTAATGGTTAAAGTCTTAACTCTTACTCTGGCCTAATAGCTAAGGTCTTAGACTCGTACTCTGGCCTAATGGTTAAGGTCTTAACTCTTACTCTGGCCTACTGGTGAAGGTCTTAACTCTTACTCTGGCCTAATAGCTAAGGTCTTAGACTCGCACTCTGGCCTAATGGTTAAGGTCTTAACTCTTACTCTGGCCTACTGGTTAAGGTCTTAACTCTTACTCTGGCCTAATAGCGAAGGTCTTAGACTCGTACTCTGGCCTACTGGTTAAGGTCTTAACTCTTACTCTGGCCTAATAGCGAAGGTCTTAGACTCGTACTCTGGCCTAATGGTTAAGGTCTTAACTCTTACTCTGGCCTAATAGCTAAGGCCTTAGACTCGTACTCTGGCCTAATGGTTAAGGTCTTAACTCTTACTCTGACCTATTGGTTAAGGTCTTAACTCTTACTCTGGCCTAATAACTAAGGTCTTAACTCTCACTCTGGCCTAATAGCTAAGGTCTTAACTCTTACCCTGGCTTAATAGCTAAGGTCTTAACTCTTACTCTGGCCTAATGGTTAAGGTCTTAACTCTTACTCTGGCCTAATAGCTAAGGTCTTAACTCTTACTCTGGCCTAATAGCTAAGGTCTTAGACTCGTACTCTGGCCTAATGGTTAAGGTCTTAACTCTTACTCTGGCCTACTGGTTAAGGTCTTAACTCTTACTCTGGCCTAATAGCTAAGGTCTTACACTCGTACTCTGGCCTAATGGTTAAGGTCTTAACTCTTACTCTGGCCTACTGGTTAAGGTCTTAACTCTTACTGTGGCCTAATAGCTAAGGTCTTAAATCTTACTCTGGCCTAATAGCTAAGGTCTTAGACTCATACTCTGGCCTAATGGTTAAGGTCCTAACTCTTACTCTGGACTAATAGCTAAGGTCTTAGACTCGTACTATGGCCTACAGGTTAAGGTCTTAACTCTTACTCTGGCCTAATAGCTAAGGTCTTAACTCTTACTCTGGCCTAATAGCTAAGGTCTTAACTCTTACTCTGGCCTAATAGCTAAGGTCTTAGACTTGTACTCTGGCCTAATGGTTAAGGTCTTAACTCTTACCCTGGCCTAATAATTAAGGTCTTAACTCTTACTCTTGCCTAATGGTTAAGGTCTTAACTCTTACTCTGGCCTAATAGCTAAGGTCTAAGACTCGTACTCTGGCATAATGGTTAAGGTCTTAACTCTTACTCTTGACTAATAGCTAAGGTCTTAACTCTTACTCTGGCCTAATAGCTAAGGTCTTAACTGTTACTCTGGCTTATTAGCTAAGGTCTTAGACTCGTACTCTGGCCTAATGGATAAGGTTTTAACTCTTACTCTGGCCTACTGGTTAAGGTCTTAACTCTTACTCTGGACTAATAGCTAAGGTCTTAGACTCGTACTCTGGCCTAATGGTTAAGGTCTTAACTCTTACTCTGGTCTACTGGTTAAGGTCTTAACTCTTACTCTGGCCTAATAGCTAAGGTCTTAACTCTTACTCTGGCCTAATAGCAAAGGTCTTAGACTCGTAATCTGGCCTAATGGTTAACGTCTTAACTCTTACTCTGGCCTAATAGCTAAGGTCTTAACTCTTACTCTGGCCTAATAGCTAAGATCTTAGACTCATACTATGGCCTACAGGTTAAGATCTTAACTCTTACTTTGGCATACTGGTTAAGGTCTTAACTCTTACTCTGGCCTAATAGCTAAGGTCTTAGAATTGTACTCTGGCCTACTGGTTAAAGTCTTAACTCTTACTCGGGCCTAATAGCTAAGGTCTTAACTCTTACTCTGGCCTAATAGCTAAGGTCTTAGACTTGTACTCTGACCTAATGGTTAAGGTCTTAACTCTTACTCTGGCCTACTGGTTAAGGTCTTAACTCTTACTCTGGCCTAATAGCTAAGGTCTTTGACTCGTACTCTGGCCTAATGGTTAAGGTCTTAACTCTTACTCTGGCCTACTGGTTAAGGTCTTAACTCTTACTCTGGCCTACTGGTTAAGGTCTTAACTCTTACTCTGGCCTAATAGCTAAGGTCTTAACTCTTACTCTGGCCTAATAGCTAAGGTCTTAACTATTACTCTGGCCGAATAGCTATGGTCTTAGACTCGTACTCTGACCTAATGGTTAAGGTCTTAACTCTTACTCTGGCCTAATAGCTAAGGTCTTAACTCTTACTATGGCCTAATAGCTAAGGTCTTAGACTCGTACTCTGGCCTAATGGTTAAGGTCTTAACTCTTACTCCGGCCTAATAGCTAAGGTCTTAGACTCGTACCCTGGCCTAATAGCTGAGGTCTTAGACTCGCACTCTGGCCTAATAGCTAAGATCTTAGAATCGTACTCTGACCTACTGGTTAAGGTCTTAACTCTTACTCTGGCCTAATAGCTAAGGTCTTAGACTCGTACTCTATCCTAATAGCTAAGGTCTTAGACTCGTACTCTGGCCTACTGGTCAAGGTCTTAACTCTTACTCTGGCCTACTGGTTAAGGTCTTAACTCTTACTCTGGCCTAATAGCTAAGGTCTTAGACTCGTACTCTGGCCTAATAGGTAAGGTCTTAACTCTTACTCTGGCGTAATAGCTAAGGTCTTAGACTCGTACTCTGGCCTAATGGTTAAGGTCTTAACTCTTACTCTGGCCTACTGGTTAAGGTCTTAATTCTTACTCTGGCCTAATAGCTAATGTCTTAGACTTGTACTCTGGCCTAATGGTTAAGGTCTTAACTCTTACTCTGGCCTACTGGTTAAGGTCTTAACTCTTACTCTGGCCTAATAGCTAAGGTCTTAGACTCGTACTCTGGCCTAATGGTTAAGGTCTTAACTCTTACTCTGGCCTACTGGTTAAGGTCTTAACTCTTACTCTGGCCTAATAGCTAAGGTCTTAAATATTACTCTGGCCTAATAGCTAAGGTCTTAGACTCGTACTCTGGCCTAATGGTTAAGGTCTTATCTCTTACTCTGGCCTAATAGCTAAGGTCTTAGACTCGTACTATGGCCTACAGGTTAAGGTCTTAACTCTTACTCTGGCCTAATAGCTAAGGTCTTAGACTCGTACTCTGGCCTACTGGTTAAGGTCTTACCTCTTACTCTGGCCTAATAGCTAAGGTCTTAACTCTTACTCTGGCCTAATAGCTAAGGTCTTAGACTCATACTCTGTCCTAATTGTTAAGGTCTTAACTCTTACACTGGCCTACTGGTTAAGGTCTTAACTCTGACTCTGGCATAATAGCTAAGGTCTTAACTCTTACTCTGGCCTAATAGCTAAGGTATTAGACTCGTACTCTGGCCTAATGTTTAAGGTCTTAACTCTTACTCTGGCCTATTGGTTAAGGTCTTAACTCTTACTCTGGCCTAATAACTGAGGTCTTAACTCTTACTCTAGCCTAATAGCTGAGGTCTAAACTCATACTCTGGTCTAATAGCTAAGGTCTTAGTCTTGTACTCTGGCCTAATGGTTAAGGTCTTAACTCTTACTCTGGCCTAATAGCTAAGGTCTTAGACTCGTACTCTGGCCTACTGGTTAAGGTCTTACCTCTTACTCTGGCCTAATAGCTAAGGTCTTAACTCTTACTCTGGCCTAATAGCTAAGGTCTTAGACTCGTACTCTGGCCTAATGGTTAAGGTCTTAACTCTTACTCTGGCCTACTGGTTAAGGTCTTAACTCTTTCTCTGGACTAATAGCTAAGGTCTTAGACTCGTACTCTGGCCTAATGGTTAAGGTCTTAACTCTTACTCTGGCCTACTGGTTAAGGTCTTAACTCTTACTCTGGCCTAATAGCTAAGGTCTTAACTCTTACTCTGGCCTAATAGCAAAGGTCTTAGACTCGTAATCTGGCCTAATGGTTAACGTCTTAACTCTTACTCTGGCCTAATAGCTAAGGTCTTAACTCTTACTCTGGCCTAATAGCTAAGGTCTTAGACTCGTACTATGGCCTACTGGTTAAGGTCTTAACTCTTACTCTGGCCTAATAGCTAAGGTCTTAACTCTTACTCTGGCCTAATAGCCAAGGTCTTAGACTCGTACTCTGGCCTAATGGTTAAGGTCTTAACTCTTACTCCAGCCTAATGGTTAAGGTCTTAACTCTTACTCTGGCCTAATAGCTAAGGTCTTAGACTCATACTCTGGCCTAATAGCTAAGGTCTTAGACTCGTACTCTGGTCTAATGGTTAAGGTCCTAACTCTTACTCTGGCCTACTGGTTAAGGTCTTAACTCTTACTCTGGCCTAATAGCTAAGGTCTTAGACTCATACTCTGGCCTAATAGCTAAGGTCTTAGACTCGTACTCTGGCCTAATGGTTAAGGTCCTAACTCGTACTCTGGCCTACTGGTCAAGGTCTTATCTCTTACTCTGGCCTACTGGTTAAGGTCTTAACTCTTACTCTGGCCTACTGGTTAAGGTCTTAACTCTTACTCTGGCCTAATAGCTAAGGTCTTAGACTGATACTCTGGCCTAATAGCTAAGGTCTTAGACTCGTACTCTGGCGTAATGGTTAAGGTCCTAACTCTTACTCTGGCCTACTGGTTAAGGTCTTAACTCTTACTCTGGCCTGATAGCTAAGGTCTTAGACTCGTACTCTGGCCTAATGTTTAAGGTCTTAACTCTTACTCTGGCCTACTGGTTAAGGTCTTACCTCTTACTCTGGCCTAATAGCTAAGGTCTTAACTCTTACTCTGGCCTACTGGTTAAGGTCTTACCTCTTACTCTGGCCTAATAGCCAAGGTCTTAACTCTTACTCTGGCCTAATAGCTAAGGTCTTAGACTCATACTCTGTCCTAATCGTTAAGGTCTTAACTCTTACACTGGCCTACTGGTTAAGGTCTTAACTCTGACTCTGGCATAATAGCTAAGGTCTTAACTCTTACTCTGGCCTAATAGCTAAGGTATTAGACTCGTACTCTGGCCTAATGGTTAAGGTCTTAACTCTTACTCTGGCCTATTGGTTAAGGTCTTAACTCTTACTCTGGCCTAATAACTGAGGTCTTAACTCTTACTCTAGCCTAATACCTGAGGTCTAAACTCTTACTCTGGTCTAATAGCTAAGGTCTTAGTCTTGTACTCTGGCCTAATGGTTAAGGTCTTAACTCTTACTCTGGCCTACTGGTTAAGGTCTTAACTCTTACTCTGGCCTAATAGCTAAGGTCTTAGACTCGTACTCTGGCCTAATGATTAAGGTCTTAACTCTTACTCTGGCCTACTGGTTAAGGTCTTAACTCTTACTCTGGCCTAATAGCTAAGGTCTTAACTCTTACTCTGGCCTAATAGCAAAGGTCTTAGACTCGTAATCTGGCCTAATGGTTAGGGTCCTAACTCTTACTCTGGCCTAATAGCTAAGGTCTTAACTCTTACTCTGGCCTAATAGCTAAGGTCTTAGACCCGTACTATGGCATACAGGTTAAGGTATTAACTCTTACTCTGGCCTACAGGTTAAGGTCTTAACTCTTACTCTGGCCTAATAGCTAAGGTCTTAGACTCGTACTCTGGCCTAATGGTTAAGGTCTTAATTCTTACTCTGGCCTAATAGCTAAGGTCTTAGACTCGTATTCTGGCCTACAGGTTAAGGTCTTAACTCTTACTCCGGCATACTGATTAAGGTCTTAACTCTTACTCTGGCCTAATAGCTAAGGTCTTATACTCATACTCTGGCCTACTGGTTAAGGTCTTAACTCTTACTCTGGCCTAATAGCTAAGGTCTTAGACTCGTACTCTGGCCTAATGGTTAAGGTCTTAACTCTTACTCTGGCCTAATAGCTAAGGTCTTAGACTCGTACTCTGGCCTAATGGTTAAGGTCTTAACTCTTACTCTGGACTAATAGCTAAGGTCTTAGACTCGTACTCTGGCCTAATGGTTAAGGTCTTAACTCTTACTCTGGCCTAATAGCTAAGGTCTTAACTCTTACTCTGGCCTAATAGCTAAGGTCTTATTCTTGTTCTTTGGCCTAAAGGATAAGGTGTTAACTCTTACTCTGGCCTAATAGCTAAGGTCTTAACTCTTACTCTTGCCTAATGGTTAAAGTCTTAACTCTTACTCTGGCCTAATAGCTAAGGTCTTAGACTCGTACTCTGGCCTAATGGTTAAGGTCTTAACTCTTACTCTGGCCTACTGGTGAAGGTCTTAACTCTTACTCTGGCCTAATAGCTAAGGTCTTAGACTCGAACTCTGGCCTAATGGTTAAGGTCTTAACTCTTACTCTGGCCTACTGGTTAAGGTCTTAACTCTTACTCTGGCCTAATAGCGAAGGTCTTAGACTCGTACTCTGGCCTACTGGTTAAGGTCTTAACTCTTACTCTGGCCTAATAGCGAAGGTCTTAGACTCATACTCTGGCCTAATGGTTAAGGTCTTAACTCTTACTCTGGCCTAATAGCTAAGGCCTTAGACTCGTACTCTGGCCTAATGGTTAAGGTCTTAACTCTTACTCTGACCTATTGGTTAAGGTCTTAACTCTTACTCTGGCCTAATAACTAAGGTCTTAACTCTCACTCTGGCCTAATAGCTAAGGTGTTAACTCTTACCCTGGCTTAATAGCTAAGGTTTTAACTCTTACTCTGGCCTACTGGTTATGGTCTTAACTTTTACTCTGGCCTAATAGCTAAGGTCTTAACTCTTACTCTGGCCTAATAGCTAAGGTCTTAGACTCGTGCTCTGGCCTAATGGTTAAGGTCTTAACTCTTACTCTGGCCTACTGGTTAAGGTCTTAACTCTTACTCTGGCCTAATAGCTAAGGTCTTAGACTCGTACTCTGGCCTAATGGTTAAGGTCTTAACTCTTACTCTGGCCTACTGGTTAAGGTCTTAACTCTTACTCTGGACTAATAGCTAAGGTCTTAGACTCGTACTCTGGCCTAATGGTTAAGGTCTTAACTCTTACTCTGGCCTACTGGTTAAGGTCTTAACTCTTACTCTGGCCTAAAAGCTAAGGTCTTAACTTTTACCCTGGCCTAATAGCAAAGGTCTTAGACTCGTAATCTGGCCTAATGGTTAAGGTCTTAACTCTTACTCTGGCCTAATAGCTAAGGTCTTAACTCTTACTCTGGCCTAATAGCTAAGGTCTTTGACCCGTACTATGGCATACAGGTTAAGGTCTTAACTCTTACTCTGGCCTACAGGTTAAGGTCTTAACTCTTACTCTGGCCTAATAGCTAAGGTCTTAGACTCGTACTCTGGCCTAATGATTAAGGTCTTAACTCTTACTCTGGCCTATTGGTTAAGGTCTTAACTCTTACTCTGGCCTAATAACTAAGGTCTTAACTCTCACTCTGGCCTAATAGCTAAGGTCTTAACTCTTACCCTGGCTTAATAGCTAAGGTCTTAACTCTTACTCTGGCCTACTGGTTAAGGTCTTAACTTTTACTCTGGCCTAATAGCTAAGGTCTTAACTCTTACTCTGGCCTAATAGCTAAGGTCTTAGACTCGTACTCCGGCCTGATGGTTAAGGTCTTAACTCTTACTCTGGCCTAATAGCTAAGGTCTTAGACTCGTACTCTGGCCTAATGGTTAAGGTCTTAACTCTTACTCTGGACTAATAGCTAAGGTCTTAGACTCGTACTCTGGCCTAATGGTTAAGGTCTTAACTCTTACTCTGGCCTAATAGCTAAGGTCTTAGACTCGTATTCTGGCCTAATGGTTAAGGTCTTAACTCTTACTCTGGACTAATAGCTAAGGTCTTAGACTCGTACTCTGGCCTAATGGTTAAGGTCTTAACTCTTACTCTGGCCTAATAGCTAAACTCTTAACTCTTACTCTGGCATAATAGCTAAGGTCTTATACTTGTTCTTTGGCCTAAAGGCTAAGGTCTTAACTCTTACTCTGGCCTCATAGCTAAGGTCTTAACTCTTACTCTTGCCTAATGGTTAAAGTCTTAACTCTTACTCTGGCCTAATAGCTAAGGTCTTAGACTCATACTCTGGCCTAATAGCTAAGGTCTTAGACTCGTACTCTGGCCTACTGGTCAAGGTCTTAACTCTTACTCTGGCCTACTGGTTAAGGTCTTAACTCTTACTCTGACCTACTGGTTAAGGTCTTAACTCTTACTCTGGCCTAATAGCTAAGGTCTTAGACTCATACTCTGGCCTAATAGCTAAGGTCTTAGACTCGTACTCTGGCCTAATGGTTAAGGTCCTAACTCTTACTCTGGCCTACTGGTTAAGGTCTTAACTCTTACTCTGGCCTGATAGCTAAGGTCTTAGACTCGTACTCTGGCCTAATGTTTAAGGTCTTAACTCTTACTCTGGCCTACTGGTTAAGGTCTTACCTCTTACTCTGGCCTAATAGCTAAGGTCTTAACTCTTACTCTGGCCTAATAGCTAAGGTCTTAGACTCATACTCTGTCCTAATTGTTAAGGTCTTAACTCTTACACTGGCCTACTGGTTAAGGTCTTAACTCTGACTCTGGCATAATAGCTAAGGTCTTAACTCTTACTCTGGCCTAATAGCTAAGGTATTAGACTCGTACTCTGGCCTAATGGTTAAGGTCTTAACTCTTACTCTGGCCTACTGGTTAAGGTCTTAACTCTTACTCTGGCCTAATAACTGAGGTCTTAACTCTTACTCTAGCCTAATAGCTGAGGTCTAAACTCTTACTCTGGTCTAATAGCTAAGGTCTTAGTCTTGTACTCTGGCCTAATGGTTAAGGTCTTAACTCTTACTCTGGCCTACTGGTTAAGGTCTTAACTCTTACTCTGGCCTAATAGCTAAGGTCTTAGACTCGTACTCTGGCCTAATGATTAAGGTCTTAACTCTTACTCTGGCCTACTGGTTAAGGTCTTAACTCTTACTCTGGCCTAATAGCTAAGGTCTTAACTCTTACTCTGGCCTAATAGCAAAGGTCTTAGACTCGTAATCTGGCCTAATGGTTAGGGTCCTAACTCTTACTCTGGCCTAATAGCTAAGGTCTTAACTCTTACTCTGGCCTAATAGCTAAGGTCTTAGACCCGTACTATGGCAAACAGGTTAAGGTATTAACTCTTACTCTGGCCTACAGGTTAAGGTCTTAACTCTTACTCTGGCCTAATAGCTAAGGTCTTAGACTCGTACTCTGGCCTAATGGTTAAGGTCTTAATTCTTACTCTGGCCTAATAGCTAAGGTCTTAGACTCGTATTCTGGCCTACAGGTTAAGGTCTTAACTCTTACTCCGGCATACTGATTAAGGTCTTAACTCTTACTCTGGCCTAATAGCTAAGGTCTTATACTCATACTCTGGCCTACTGGTTAAGGTCTTAACTCTTACTCTGGCCTAATAGCTAAGGTCTTAGACTCGTACTCTGGCCTAATGGTTAAGGTCTTAACTCTTACTCTGGCCTAATAGCTAAGGTCTTAGACTCGTACTCTGGCCTAATGGTTAAGGTCTTAACTCTTACTCTGGACTAATAGCTAAGGTCTTAGACTCGTACTCTGGCCTAACGGTTAAGGTCTTAACTCTTACTCTGGCCTAATAGCTAAACTCTTAACTCTTACTCTGGCATAATAGCTAAGGTCTTATACTTGTTCTTTGGCCTAAAGGCTAAGGTCTTAACTCTTACTCTGGCCTAATAGCTAAGGTCTTAACTCTTACTCTTGCCTAATGGTTAAAGTCTTAACTCTTACTCTGGCCTAATAGCTAAGGTCTTAGACTCGTACTCTGGCCTAATGGTTAAGGTCTTAACTCTTACTCTGGCCTACTGGTGAAGGTCTTAACTCTTACTCTGGCCTAATAGCTAAGGTCTTAGACTCGTACTCTGGCCTAATGGTTAAGGTCTTAACTCTTACTCTGGCCTACTGGTTAAGGTCTTAACTCTTACTCTGGCCTAATAGCGAAGGTCTTAGACTCGTACTCTGGCCTACTGGTTAAGGTCTTAACTCTTACTCTGGCCTAATAGCGAAGGTCTTAGACTCGTACTCTGGCCTAATGGTTAAGGTCTAAACTCTTACTCTGGCCTAATAGCTAAGGCCTTAGACTCGTACTCTGGCCTAATGGTTAAGGTCTTAACTCTTACTCTGGCCTATTGGTTAAGGTCTTAACTCTTACTCTGGCCTAATAACTAAGGTCTTAACTCTCACTCTGGCCTAATAGCTAAGGTCTTAACTCTTACCCTGGCTTAATAGCTAAGGTCTTAACTCTTACTCTGGCCTACTGGTTAAGGTCTTAACTTTTACTCTGGCCTAATAGCTAAGGTCTTAACTCTTACTCTGGCCTAATAGCTAAGGTCTTAGACTCGTACTCTGGCCTAATGGTTAAGGTCTTAACTCTTACTCTGGCCTACTGGTTAAGGTCTTAACTCTTACTCTGGCCTAATAGCTAAGGTCTTAGACTCGTACTCTGGCCTAATGGTTAAGGTCTTAACTCTTACTCTGGCCTACTGGTTAAGGTCTTAACTCTTACTCTGGCCTACTAGCTAAGGTCTTAAATCTTACTCTGGCCTAATAGCTAAGGTCTTAGACTCATACTCTGGCCTAATGGTTAAGGTCTTAACTCTTACTCTGGACGAATAGCTAAGGTCTTAGACTCGTACTATGGCCTACAGGTTAAGGTCTTAACTCTTACTCTGGCCTAATAGCTAATGTCTTAACTCTTACTCTGGCCTAATAGCTAAGGTCTTAGACTTGTACTCTGGCCTAATGGTTCAGGTCTTAACTCTTGCTCTGGACTAATAGCTAAGGTCTTAGACCTGTACTCTGGCCTAATGGTTAAGGTCTTAGACTCATACTCTGGCCTAATGGTTAAGGTCTTAACTCTTACTCTGGCCTAATGGTTAAGGTCTTAACTCTTACTCTGGCTTAATAGCTAAGGTCTTAACTCTTACTTTTGCCTAATAGCTAAGGTCTTAGACTTGTACTCTGGCCTAATGGTTCAGGTCTTAACTCTTACTCTGGCCTAATAGCTAAGGTCTTAAATCTTACTCTGGCCTAATAGCTAAGGTCTTAGACTCATACTCTGGCCTAATGGTTAAGGTCTTAACTCTTACTCTGGCCTAATGGTTAAGGTCTTAACTCTTACTCTGGCCTACTGGTTAAGGTCTTAACTCTTACTCTGGCCTAAAAGCTAAGGTCTTAACTTTTACTCTGGCCTAATAGCAAAGGTCTTAGACTCGTAATCTGGCCTAATGGTTAAGGTCTTAACTCTTACTCTGGCCTAATAGCTAAGGTCTTAACTCTTACTCTGGCCTAATAGCTAAGGTCTTTGACCCGTACCATGGCATACAGGTTAAGGTCTTAACTCTTACTCTGGCCTACATGTTAAGGTCTTAACTCTTACTCTGGCCTAATAGCTAAGGTCTTAGACTCGTACTCTGGCCTAATGATTAAGGTCTTAACTCTTACTCTGGCCTATTGGTTAAGGTCTTAACTCTTACTCTGGCCTAATAACTAAGGTCTTAACTCTTACTCTGGCCTAATAGCTAAGGTCTTAACTCTTACTCTGGCCTAATAGCTAAGGTCTTAGACTCGTACTCTGGCCTAATGGTTAAGGTCTTAACTCTTACTCTGGCCTACTGGTTAAGGTCTTAACTCTTACTCTGGACTAATAGCTAAGGTCTTAGACTCGTACTCTGGCCTAATGGTTAAGGTCTTAACTCTTACTCTGGCCTACTGGTTAAGGTCTTAACTCTTACTCTGGCCTAATAGCTAAGGTCTTAACTCTTACTCTGGCCTAATAGCAAAGGTCTTAGACTCGTAATCTGGCCTAATGGTTAACGTCTTAACTCTTACTCTGGCCTAATAGCTAAGGTCTTAACTCTTACTCTGGCCTAATAGCTAAGGTCTTAGACTCGTACTATGGCCTACAGGTTAAGGTCTTAACTCTTACTCTGGCCTAATAGCTAAGGTCTTAACTCTTACTCTGGCCTAATAGCCAAGGTCTTAGACTCGTACTCTGGCCTAATGGTTAAGGTCTTAACTCTTACTCCAGCCTAATGGTTAAGGTCTTAACTCTTACTCTGGCCTAATAGCTAAGGTCTTAGACTCATACTCTGGCCTAATAGCTAAGGTCTTAGACTCGTACTCTGGCCTAATGGTTAAGGTCCTAACTCTTACTCTGGCCTACTGGTTAAGGTCTTAACTCTTACTCTGGCCTAATAGCTAAGGTCTTAGACTCATACTCTGGCCTAATAGCTAAGGTCTTAGACTCGTACTCTGGCCTAATGGTTAAGGTCTTAGACTCGTACTCTGGCCTAATGGTTAAGGTCTTAATTCTTACTCTGGCCTAATAGCTAAGGTCTTAGACTCGTACTCTGGCCTAATGTTTAAGGTCTTAACTCTTACTCTGGCCTACTGGTTAAGGTCTTACCTCTTACTCTGGCCTAATAGCTAAGGTCTTAACTTTTACTCTGGCCTAATAGCTAAGGTCTTAGACTCATACTCTGTCCTAATTGTTAAGGTCTTAACTCTTACACTGGCCTACTGGTTAAGGTCTTAACTCTGACTCTGGCATAATAGCTAAGGTCTTAACTCTTACTCTGGCCTAATAGCTAAGGTATTAGACTCGTACTCTGGCCTAATGGTTAAGGTCTTAACTCTTACTCTGGCCTACTGGTTAAGGTCTTAACTCTTACTCTGGCCTAATAACTGAGGTCTTAACTCTTACTCTAGCCTAATAGCTGAGGTCTAAACTCTTACTCTGGTCTAATAGCTAAGGTCTTAGTCTTGTACTCTGGCCTACTGGTTAAGGTCTTAACTCTTACTCTGGCCTAATAGCTAAGGTCTTAACTCTTACTCTGGCCTAATAGCAAAGGTCTTAGACTCGTAATCTGGCCTAATGGTTAGGGTCCTAACTCTTACTCTGGCCTAATAGCTAAGGTCTTAACTCTTACTCTGGCCTAATAGCTAAGGTCTTAGACCCGTACTATGGCAAACAGGTTAAGGTATTAACTCTTACTCTGGCCTACAGGTTAAGGTCTTAACTCTTACTCTGGCCTAATAGCTAAGGTCTTAGACTCGTACTCTGGCCTAATGGTTAAGGTCTTAATTCTTACTCTGGCCTAATAGCTAAGGTCTTAGACTCGTATTCTGGCCTACAGGTTAAGGTCTTAACTCTTACTCCGGCATACTGATTAAGGTCTTAACTCTTACTCTGGCCTAATAGCTAAGGTCTTATACTCATACTCTGGCCTACTGGTTAAGGTCTTAACTCTTACTCTGGCCTAATAGCTAAGGTCTTAGACTCGTACTCTGGCCTAATGGTTAAGGTCTTAACTCTTACTCTGGCCTAATAGCTAAGGTCTTAGACTCGTACTCTGGCCTAATGGTTAAGGTCTTAACTCTTACTCTGGACTAATAGCTAAGGTCTTAGACTCGTACTCTGGCCTAACGGTTAAGGTCTTAACTCTTACTCTGGCCTAATAGCTAAACTCTTAACTCTTACTCTGGCATAATAGCTAAGGTCTTATACTTGTTCTTTGGCCTAAAGGCTAAGGTCTTAACTCTTACTCTGGCCTAATAGCTAAGGTCTTAACTCTTACTCTTGCCTAATGGTTAAAGTCTTAACTCTTACTCTGGCCTAATAGCTAAGGTCTTAGACTCGTACTCTGGCCTAATGGTTAAGGTCTTAACTCTTACTCTGGCCTACTGGTGAAGGTCTTAACTCTTACTCTGGCCTAATAGCTAAGGTCTTAGACTCGTACTCTGGCCTAATGGTTAAGGTCTTAACTCTTACTCTGGCCTACTGGTTAAGGTCTTAACTCTTACTCTGGCCTAATAGCGAAGGTCTTAGACTCGTACTCTGGCCTACTGGTTAAGGTCTTAACTCTTACTCTGGCCTAATAGCGAAGGTCTTAGACTCGTACTCTGGCCTAATGGTTAAGGTCTAAACTCTTACTCTGGCCTAATAGCTAAGGCCTTAGACTCGTACTCTGGCCTAATGGTTAAGGTCTTAACTCTTACTCTGGCCTATTGGTTAAGGTCTTAACTCTTACTCTGGCCTAATAACTAAGGTCTTAACTCTCACTCTGGCCTAATAGCTAAGGTCTTAACTCTTACCCTGGCTTAATAGCTAAGGTCTTAACTCTTACTCTGGCCTACTGGTTAAGGTCTTAACTTTTACTCTGGCCTAATAGCTAAGGTCTTAACTCTTACTCTGGCCTAATAGCTAAGGTCTTAGACTCGTACTCTGGCCTAATGGTTAAGGTCTTAACTCTTACTCTGGCCTACTGGTTAAGGTCTTAACTCTTACTCTGGCCTAATAGCTAAGGTCTTAGACTCGTACTCTGGCCTAATGGTTAAGGTCTTAACTCTTACTCTGGCCTACTGGTTAAGGTCTTAACTCTTACTCTGGCCTAATAGCTAAGGTCTTAAATCTTACTCTGGCCTAATAGCTAAGGTCTTAGACTCATACTCTGGCCTAATGGTTAAGGTCTTAACTCTTACTCTGGACGAATAGCTAAGGTCTTAGACTCGTACTATGGCCTACAGGTTAAGGTCTTAACTCTTACTCTGGCCTAATAGCTAATGTCTTAACTCTTACTCTGGCCTAATAGCTAAGGTCTTAGACTTGTACTCTGGCCTAATGGTTCAGGTCTTAACTCTTGCTCTGGACTAATAGCTAAGGTCTTAGACCTGTACTCTGGCCTAATGGTTAAGGTCTTAGACTCATACTCTGGCCTAATGGTTAAGGTCTTAACTCTTACTCTGGCCTAATGGTTAAGGTCTTAACTCTTACTCTGGCTTAATAGCTAAGGTCTTAACTCTTACTTTTGCCTAATAGCTAAGGTCTTAGACTTGTACTCTGGCCTAATGGTTCAGGTCTTAACTCTTACTCTGGCCTAATAGCTAAGGTCTTAAATCTTACTCTGGCCTAATAGCTAAGGTCTTAGACTCATACTCTGGCCTAATGGTTAAGGTCTTAACTCTTACTCTGGCCTAATGGTTAAGGTCTTAACTCTTACTCTGGCCTACTGGTTAAGGTCTTAACTCTTACTCTGGCCTAAAAGCTAAGGTCTTAACTTTTACTCTGGCCTAATAGCAAAGGTCTTAGACTCGTAATCTGGCCTAATGGTTAAGGTCTTAACTCTTACTCTGGCCTAATAGCTAAGGTCTTAACTCTTACTCTGGCCTAATAGCTAAGGTCTTTGACCCGTACCATGGCATACAGGTTAAGGTCTTAACTCTTACTCTGGCCTACATGTTAAGGTCTTAACTCTTACTCTGGCCTAATAGCTAAGGTCTTAGACTCGTACTCTGGCCTAATGATTAAGGTCTTAACTCTTACTCTGGCCTATTGGTTAAGGTCTTAACTCTTACTCTGGCCTAATAACTAAGGTCTTAACTCTTACTCTGGCCTAATAGCTAAGGTCTTAACTCTTACTCTGGCCTAATAGCTAAGGTCTTAGACTCGTACTCTGGCCTAATGGTTAAGGTCTTAACTCTTACTCTGGCCTACTGGTTAAGGTCTTAACTCTTACTCTGGACTAATAGCTAAGGTCTTAGACTCGTACTCTGGCCTAATGGTTAAGGTCTTAACTCTTACTCTGGCCTACTGGTTAAGGTCTTAACTCTTACTCTGGCCTAATAGCTAAGGTCTTAACTCTTACTCTGGCCTAATAGCAAAGGTCTTAGACTCGTAATCTGGCCTAATGGTTAACGTCTTAACTCTTACTCTGGCCTAATAGCTAAGGTCTTAACTCTTACTCTGGCCTAATAGCTAAGGTCTTAGACTCGTACTATGGCCTACAGGTTAAGGTCTTAACTCTTACTCTGGCCTAATAGCTAAGGTCTTAACTCTTACTCTGGCCTAATAGCCAAGGTCTTAGACTCGTACTCTGGCCTAATGGTTAAGGTCTTAACTCTTACTCCAGCCTAATGGTTAAGGTCTTAACTCTTACTCTGGCCTAATAGCTAAGGTCTTAGACTCATACTCTGGCCTAATAGCTAAGGTCTTAGACTCGTACTCTGGCCTAATGGTTAAGGTCCTAACTCTTACTCTGGCCTACTGGTTAAGGTCTTAACTCTTACTCTGGCCTAATAGCTAAGGTCTTAGACTCATACTCTGGCCTAATAGCTAAGGTCTTAGACTCGTACTCTGGCCTAATGGTTAAGGTCTTAGACTCGTACTCTGGCCTAATGGTTAAGGTCTTAATTCTTACTCTGGCCTAATAGCTAAGGTCTTAGACTCGTACTCTGGCCTAATGTTTAAGGTCTTAACTCTTACTCTGGCCTACTGGTTAAGGTCTTAACTCTTACTCTGGCCTAATAGCTAAGGTCTTAACTCTTACTCTGGCCTAATAGCTAAGGTCTTAGACTCATACTCTGTCCTAATTGTTAAGGTCTTAACTCTTACACTGGCCTACTGGTTAAGGTCTTAACTCTGACTCTGGCATAATAGCTAAGGTCTTAACTCTTACTCTGGCCTAATAGCTAAGGTATTAGACTCGTACTCTGGCCTAATGGTTAAGGTCTTAACTCTTACTCTGGCCTACTGGTTAAGGTCTTAACTCTTACTCTGGCCTAATAACTGAGGTCTTAACTCTTACTCTAGCCTAATAGCTGAGGTCTAAACTCTTACTCTGGTCTAATAGCTAAGGTCTTAGTCTTGTACTCTGGCCTACTGGTTAAGGTCTTAACTCTTACTCTGGCCTAACAGCTAAGGTCTTAACTCTTACTCTGGCCTAATAGCAAAGGTCTTAGACTCGTAATCTGGCCTAATGGTTAGGGTCCTAACTCTTACTCTGGCCTAATAGCTAAGGTCTTAACTCTTACTCTGGCCTAATAGCTAAGGTCTTAGACCCGTACTATGGCAAACAGGTTAAGGTATTAACTCTTACTCTGGCCTACAGGTTAAGGTCTTAACTCTTACTCTGGCCTAATAGCTAAGGTCTTAGACTCGTACTCTGGCCTAATGGTTAAGGTCTTAATTCTTACTCTGGCCTAATAGCTAAGGTCTTAGACTCGTATTCTGGCCTACAGGTTAAGGTCTTAACTCTTACTCCGGCATACTGATTAAGGTCTTAACTCTTACTCTGGCCTAATAGCTAAGGTCTTATACTCATACTCTGGCCTACTGGTTAAGGTCTTAACTCTTACTCTGGCCTAATAGCTAAGGTCTTAGACTCGTACTCTGGCCTAATGGTTAAGGTCTTAACTCTTACTCTGGCCTAATAGCTAAGGTCTTAGACTCGTACTCTGGCCTAACGGTTAAGGTCTTAACTCTTACTCTGGCCTAATAGCTAAACTCTTAACTCTTACTCTGGCATAATAGCTAAGGTCTTATACTTGTTCTTTGGCCTAAAGGCTAAGGTCTTAACTCTTACTCTGGCCTAATAGCTAAGGTCTTAACTCTTACTCTTGCCTAATGGTTAAAGTCTTAACTCTTACTCTGGCCTAATAGCTAAGGTCTTAGACTCGTACTCTGGCCTAATGGTTAAGGTCTTAACTCTTACTCTGGCCTACTGGTGAAGGTCTTAACTCTTACTCTGGCCTAATAGCTAAGGTCTTAGACTCGTACTCTGGCCTAATGGTTAAGGTCTTAACTCTTACTCTGGCCTACTGGTTAAGGTCTTAACTCTTACTCTGGCCTAATAGCGAAGGTCTTAGACTCGTACTCTGGCCTACTGGTTAAGGTCTTAACTCTTACTCTGGCCTAATAGCGAAGGTCTTAGACTCGTACTCTGGCCTAATGGTTAAGGTCTAAACTCTTACTCTGGCCTAATAGCTAAGGCCTTAGACTCGTACTCTGGCCTAATGGTTAAGGTCTTAACTCTTACTCTGGCCTATTGGTTAAGGTCTTAACTCTTACTCTGGCCTAATAACTAAGGTCTTAACTCTCACTCTGGCCTAATAGCTAAGGTCTTAACTCTTACCCTGGCTTAATAGCTAAGGTCTTAACTCTTACTCTGGCCTACTGGTTAAGGTCTTAACTTTTACTCTGGCCTAATAGCTAAGGTCTTAACTCTTACTCTGGCCTAATAGCTAAGGTCTTAGACTCGTACTCTGGCCTAATGGTTAAGGTCTTAACTCTTACTCTGGCCTACTGGTTAAGGTCTTAACTCTTACTCTGGCCTAATAGCTAAGGTCTTAGACTCGTACTCTGGCCTAATGGTTAAGGTCTTAACTCTTACTCTGGCCTACTGGTTAAGGTCTTAACTCTTACTCTGGCCTACTAGCTAAGGTCTTAAATCTTACTCTGGCCTAATAGCTAAGGTCTTAGACTCATACTCTGGCCTAATGGTTAAGGTCTTAACTCTTACTCTGGACGAATAGCTAAGGTCTTAGACTCGTACTATGGCCTACAGGTTAAGGTCTTAACTCTTACTCTGGCCTAATAGCTAATGTCTTAACTCTTACTCTGGCCTAATAGCTAAGGTCTTAGACTTGTACTCTGGCCTAATGGTTCAGGTCTTAACTCTTGCTCTGGACTAATAGCTAAGGTCTTAGACTTGTACTCTGGCCTAATGGTTAAGGTCTTAGACTCATACTCTGGCCTAATGGTTAAGGTCTTAACTCTTACTCTGGCCTAATGGTTAAGGTCTTAACTCTTACTCTGGCTTAATAGCTAAGGTCTTAACTCTTACTTTTGCCTAATAGCTAAGGTCTTAGACTTGTACTCTGGCCTAATGGTTCAGGTCTTAACTCTTACTCTGGCCTAATAGCTAAGGTCTTAAATCTTACTCTGGCCTAATAGCTAAGGTCTTAGACTCATACTCTGGCCTAATGGTTAAGGTCTTAACTCTTACTCTGGCCTAATGGTTAAGGTCTTAACTCTTACTCTGGCCTACTGGTTAAGGTCTTAACTCTTACTCTGGCCTAAAAGCTAAGGTCTTAACTTTTACTCTGGCCTAATAGCAAAGGTCTTAGACTCGTAATCTGGCCTAATGGTTAAGGTCTTAACTCTTACTCTGGCCTAATAGCTAAGGTCTTAACTCTTACTCTGGCCTAATAGCTAAGGTCTTTGACCCGTACCATGGCATACAGGTTAAGGTCTTAACTCTTACTCTGGCCTACATGTTAAGGTCTTAACTCTTACTCTGGCCTAATAGCTAAGGTCTTAGACTCGTACTCTGGCCTAATGATTAAGGTCTTAACTCTTACTCTGGCCTATTGGTTAAGGTCTTAACTCTTACTCTGGCCTAATAACTAAGGTCTTAACTCTTACTCTGGCCTAATAGCTAAGGTCTTAACTCTTACTCTGGCCTAATAGCTAAGGTCTTAGACTCGTACTCTGGCCTAATGGTTAAGGTCTTAACTCTTACTCTGGCCTACTGGTTAAGGTCTTAACTCTTACTCTGGACTAATAGCTAAGGTCTTAGACTCGTACTCTGGCCTAATGGTTAAGGTCTTAACTCTTACTCTGGCCTACTGGTTAAGGTCTTAACTCTTACTCTGGCCTAATAGCTAAGGTCTTAACTCTTACTCTGGCCTAATAGCAAAGGTCTTAGACTCGTAATCTGGCCTAATGGTTAACGTCTTAACTCTTACTCTGGCCTAATAGCTAAGGTCTTAGACTCGTACTCTGGCCTAATGGTTAAGGTCTTAACTCTTACTCTGGCCTACTGGTGAAGGTCTTAACTCTTACTCTGGCCTAATAGCTAAGGTCTTAGACTCGTACTCTGGCCTAATGGTTAAGGTCTTAACTCTTACTCTGGCCTACTGGTTAAGGTCTTAACTCTTACTCTGGCCTAATAGCGAAGGTCTTAGACTCGTACTCTGGCCTACTGGTTAAGGTCTTAACTCTTACTCTGGCCTAATAGCGAAGGTCTTAGACTCGTACTCTGGCCTAATGGTTAAGGTCTAAACTCTTACTCTGGCCTAATAGCTAAGGCCTTAGACTCGTACTCTGGCCTAATGGTTAAGGTCTTAACTCTTACTCTGGCCTATTGGTTAAGGTCTTAACTCTTACTCTGGCCTAATAACTAAGGTCTTAACTCTCACTCTGGCCTAATAGCTAAGGTCTTAACTCTTACCCTGGCTTAATAGCTAAGGTCTTAACTCTTACTCTGGCCTACTGGTTAAGGTCTTAACTTTTACTCTGGCCTAATAGCTAAGGTCTTAACTCTTACTCTGGCCTAATAGCTAAGGTCTTAGACTCGTACTCTGGCCTAATGGTTAAGGTCTTAACTCTTACTCTGGCCTACTGGTTAAGGTCTTAACTCTTACTCTGGCCTAATAGCTAAGGTCTTAGACTCGTACTCTGGCCTAATGGTTAAGGTCTTAACTCTTACTCTGGCCTACTGGTTAAGGTCTTAACTCTTACTCTGGCCTACTAGCTAAGGTCTTAAATCTTACTCTGGCCTAATAGCTAAGGTCTTAGACTCATACTCTGGCCTAATGGTTAAGGTCTTAACTCTTACTCTGGACGAATAGCTAAGGTCTTAGACTCGTACTATGGCCTACAGGTTAAGGTCTTAACTCTTACTCTGGCCTAATAGCTAATGTCTTAACTCTTACTCTGGCCTAATAGCTAAGGTCTTAGACTTGTACTCTGGCCTAATGGTTCAGGTCTTAACTCTTGCTCTGGACTAATAGCTAAGGTCTTAGACTTGTACTCTGGCCTAATGGTTAAGGTCTTAGACTCATACTCTGGCCTAATGGTTAAGGTCTTAACTCTTACTCTGGCCTAATGGTTAAGGTCTTAACTCTTACTCTGGCTTAATAGCTAAGGTCTTAACTCTTACTTTTGCCTAATAGCTAAGGTCTTAGACTTGTACTCTGGCCTAATGGTTCAGGTCTTAACTCTTACTCTGGCCTAATAGCTAAGGTCTTAAATCTTACTCTGGCCTAATAGCTAAGGTCTTAGACTCATACTCTGGCCTAATGGTTAAGGTCTTAACTCTTACTCTGGCCTAATGGTTAAGGTCTTAACTCTTACTCTGGCCTACTGGTTAAGGTCTTAACTCTTACTCTGGCCTAAAAGCTAAGGTCTTAACTTTTACTCTGGCCTAATAGCAAAGGTCTTAGACTCGTAATCTGGCCTAATGGTTAAGGTCTTAACTCTTACTCTGGCCTAATAGCTAAGGTCTTAACTCTTACTCTGGCCTAATAGCTAAGGTCTTTGACCCGTACCATGGCATACAGGTTAAGGTCTTAACTCTTACTCTGGCCTACATGTTAAGGTCTTAACTCTTACTCTGGCCTAATAGCTAAGGTCTTAGACTCGTACTCTGGCCTAATGATTAAGGTCTTAACTCTTACTCTGGCCTATTGGTTAAGGTCTTAACTCTTACTCTGGCCTAATAACTAAGGTCTTAACTCTTACTCTGGCCTAATAGCTAAGGTCTTAACTCTTACTCTGGCCTAATAGCTAAGGTCTTAGACTCGTACTCTGGCCTAATGGTTAAGGTCTTAACTCTTACTCTGGCCTACTGGTTAAGGTCTTAACTCTTACTCTGGACTAATAGCTAAGGTCTTAGACTCGTACTCTGGCCTAATGGTTAAGGTCTTAACTCTTACTCTGGCCTACTGGTTAAGGTCTTAACTCTTACTCTGGCCTAATAGCTAAGGTCTTAACTCTTACTCTGGCCTAATAGCAAAGGTCTTAGACTCGTAATCTGGCCTAATGGTTAACGTCTTAACTCTTACTCTGGCCTAATAGCTAAGGTCTTAACTCTTACTCTGGCCTAATAGCTAAGGTCTTAGACTCGTACTATGGCCTACAGGTTAAGGTCTTAACTCTTACTCTGGCCTAATAGCTAAGGTCTTAACTCTTACTCTGGCCTAATAGCCAAGGTCTTAGACTCGTACTCTGGCCTAATGGTTAAGGTCTTAACTCTTACTCCAGCCTAATGGTTAGGGTCTTAACTCTTACTCTGGCCTAATAGCTAAGGTCTTAGACTCATACTCTGGCCTAATAGCTAAGGTCTTAGACTCGTACTCTGGCCTAATGGTTAAGGTCCTAACACTTACTCTGGCCTACTGGTTAAGGTCTTAACTCTTACTCTGGCCTAATAGCTAAGGTCTTAGACTCATACTCTGGCCTAATAGCTAAGGTCTTAGACTCGTACTCTGGCCTAATGGTTAAGGTCTTAACTCTTACTCCGGCCTAATGGTTAAGGTCTTAACTCTTACTCTGGCCTAATAGCTAAGGTCTTAGACTCATACTCTGGCCTAATAGCTAAGGTCTTAGACTCGTACTCTGGCCTAATGGTTAAGGTCCTAACTCGTACTCTGGCTTACTGGTCAAGGTCTTAACTCTTACTCTGGCCTACTGGTTAAGGTCTTAACTCTTACTCTGGCCTACTGGTTAAGGTCTTAACTCTTACTCTGGCCTAATAGCTAAGGTCTTAGACTCATACTCTGGCCTAATAGCTAAGGTCTTAGACTCGTACTCTGGCGTAATGGTTAAGGTCCTAACTCTTACTCTGGCCTACTGGTTAAGGTCTTAACTCTTACTCTGGCCTGATAGCTAAGGTCTTAGACTCGTACTCTGGCCTAATGTTTAAGGTCTTAACTCTTACTCTGGCCTACTGGTAAAGGTCTTACCTCTTACTCTGGCCTAATAGCTAAGGTCTTAACTCTTACTCTGGCCTACTGGTTAAGGTCTTACCTCTTACTCTGGCCTAATAGCTAAGGTCTTAACTCTTACTCTGGCCTAATAGCTAAGGTCTTAGACTCATACTCTGTCCTAATTGTTAAGGTCTTAACTCTTACACTGGCCTACTGGTTAAGGTCTTAACTCTGACTCTGGCATAATAGCTAAGGTCTTAACTCTTACTCTGGCCTAATAGCTAAGGTATTAGACTCGTACTCTGGCCTAATGGTTAAGGTCTTAACTCTTACTCTGGCCTATTGGTTAAGGTCTTAACTCTTACTCTGGCCTAATTACTGAGGTCTTATCTCTTACTCTAGCCTAATACCTGAGGTCTAAACTCTTACTCTGGTCTAATAGCTAAGGTCTTAGTCTTGTACTCTGGCCTAATGGTTAAGGTCTTAACTCTTACTCTGGCCTACTGGTTAAGGTCTTAACTCTTACTCTGGCCTAATAGCTAAGGTCTTAGACTCGTACTCTGGCCTAATGATTAAGGTCTTAACTCTTACTCTGGCCTACTGGTTAAGGTCTTAACTCTTACTCTGGCCTAATAGCTAAGGTCTTAACTCTTACTCTGGCCTAATAGCAAAGGTCTTAGACTCGTAATCTGGCCTAATGGTTAGGGTCCTAACTCTTACTCTGGCCTAATAGCTAAGGTCTTAACTCTTACTCTGGCCTAATAGCTAAGGTCTTAGACCCGTACTATGGCATACAGGTTAAGGTATTAACTCTTACTCTGGCCTACAGGTTAAGGTCTTAACTCTTACTCTGGCCTAATAGCGAAGGTCTTAGACTCGTACTCTGGCCTAATGGTTAAGGTCTTAATTCTTACTCTGGCCTAATAGCTAAGGTCTTAGACTCGTATTCTGGCCTACAGGTTAAGGTCTTAACTCTTACTCCGGCATACTGATTAAGGTCTTAACTCTTACTCTGGCCTAATAGCTAAGGTCTTATACTCATACTCTGGCCTACTGGTTAAGGTCTTAACTCTTACTCTGGCCTAATAGCTAAGGTCTTAGACTCGTACTCTGGCCTAATGGTTAAGGTCTTAACTCTTACTCTGGCCTAATAGCTAAGGTCTTAGACTCGTACTCTGGCCTAATGGTTAAGGTCTTAACTCTTACTCTGGACTAATAGCTAAGGTCTTAGACTCGTACTCTGGCCTAATGGTTAAGGTCTTAACTCTTACTCTGGCCTAATAGCTAAGGTCTTAACTCTTACTCTGGCCTAATAGCTAAGGTCTTAGACTCATACTCTGGCCTAATAGCTAAGGTCTTAGACTCGTACTCTGGCCTAATGGTTAAGGTCCTAACACTTACTCTGGCCTACTGGTTAAGGTCTTAACTCTTACTCTGGCCTAATAGCTAAGGTCTTAGACTCATACTCTGGCCTAATAGCTAAGGTCTTAGACTCGTACTCTGGCCTAATGGTTAAGGTCTTAACTCTTACTCCGGCCTAATGGTTAAGGTCTTAACTCTTACTCTGGCCTAATAGCTAAGGTCTTAGACTCATACTCTGGCCTAATAGCTAAGGTCTTAGACTCGTACTCTGGCCTAATGGTTAAGGTCCTAACTCGTACTCTGTCTTACTGGTCAAGGTCTTAACTCTTACTCTGGCCTACTGGTTAAGGTCTTAACTCTTACTCTGGCCTACTGGTTAAGGTCTTAACTCTTACTCTGGCCTAATAGCTAAGGTCTTAGACTCATACTCTGGCCTAATAGCTAAGGTCTTAGACTCGTACTCTGGCGTAATGGTTAAGGTCCTAACTCTTACTCTGGCCTACTGGTTAAGGTCTTAACTCTTACTCTGGCCTGATAGCTAAGGTCTTAGACTCGTACTCTGGCGTAATGTTTAAGGTCTTAACTCTTACTCTGGCCTACTGGTTAAGGTCTTACCTCTTACTCTGGCCTAATAGCTAAGGTCTTAACTCTTACTCTGGCCTACTGGTTAAGGTCTTACCTCTTACTCTGGCCTAATAGCTAAGGTCTTAACTCTTACTCTGGCCTAATAGCTAAGGTCTTAGACTCATACTCTGTCCTAATTGTTAAGGTCTTAACTCTTACACTGGCCTACTGGTTAAGGTCTTAACTCTGACTCTGGCATAATAGCTAAGGTCTTAACTCTTACTCTGGCCTAATAGCTAAGGTATTAGACTCGTACTCTGGCCTAATGGTTAAGGTCTTAACTCTTACTCTGGCCTATTGGTTAAGGTCTTAACTCTTACTCTGGCCTAATAACTGAGGTCTTATCTCTTACTCTAGCCTAATACCTGAGGTCTAAACTCTTACTCTGGTCTAATAGCTAAGGTCTTAGTCTTGTACTCTGGCCTAATGGTTAAGGTCTTAACTCTTACTCTGGCCTACTGGTTAAGGTCTTAACTCTTACTCTGGCCTAATAGCTAAGGTCTTAGACTCGTACTCTGGCCTAATGATTAAGGTCTTAACTCTTACTCTGGCCTACTGGTTAAGGTCTTAACTCTTACTCTGGCCTAATAGCTAAGGTCTTAACTCTTACTCTGGCCTAATAGCAAAGGTCTTAGACTCGTAATCTGGCCTAATGGTTAGGGTCCTAACTCTTACTCTGGCCTAATAGCTAAGGTCTTAACTCTTACTCTGGCCTAATAGCTAAGGTCTTAGACCCGTACTATGGCATACAGGTTAAGGTATTAACTCTTACTCTGGCCTACAGGTTAAGGTCTTAACTCTTACTCTGGCCTAATAGCGAAGGTCTTAGACTCGTACTCTGGCCTAATGGTTAAGGTCTTAATTCTTACTCTGGCCTAATAGCTAAGGTCTTAGACTCGTATTCTGGCCTACAGGTTAAGGTCTTAACTCTTACTCCGGCATACTGATTAAGGTCTTAACTCTTACTCTGGCCTAATAGCTAAGGTCTTATACTCATACTCTGGCCTACTGGTTAAGGTCTTAACTCTTACTCTGGCCTAATAGCTAAGGTCTTAGACTCGTACTCTGGCCTAATGGTTAAGGTCTTAACTCTTACTCTGGCCTAATAGCTAAGGTCTTAGACTCGTACTCTGGCCTAATGGTTAAGGTCTTAACTCTTACTCTGGACTAATAGCTAAGGTCTTAGACTCGTACTCTGGCCTAATGGTTAAGGTCTTAACTCTTACTCTGGCCTAATAGCTAAGGTCTTAACTCTTACTCTGGCCTAATAGCTAAGGTCTTATACTTGTTCTTTGGCCTAAAGGCTAAGGTCTTAACTCTTACTCTGGCCTAATAGCTAAGGTCTTAACTCTTACTCTTGCCTAATGGTTAAAGTCTTAACTCTTACTCTGGCCTAATAGCTAAGGTCTTAGACTCGTACTCTGGCCTAATGGTTAAGGTCTTAACTCTTACTCTGGCCTACTGGTGAAGGTCTTAACTCTTACTCTGGCCTAATAGCTAAGGTCTTAGACTCGAACTCTGGCCTAATGGTTAAGGTCTTAACTCTTACTCTGGCCTACTGGTTAAGGTCTTAACTCTTACTCTGGCCTAATAGCGAAGGTCTTAGACTCGTACTCTGGCCTACTGGTTAAGGTCTTAACTCTTACTCTGGCCTAATAGCGAAGGTCTTAGACTCGTACTCTGGCCTAATGGTTAAGGTCTTAACTCTTACTCTGGCCTAATAGCTAAGGCCTTAGACTCGTACTCTGGCCTAATGGTTAAGGTCTTAACTCTTACTCTGACCTATTGGTTAAGGTCTTAACTCTTACTCTGGCCTAATAACTAAGGTCTTAACTCTCACTCTGGCCTAATAGCTAAGGTGTTAACTCTTACCCTGGCTTAATAGCTAAGGTTTTAACTCTTACTCTGGCCTACTGGTTATGGTCTTAACTTTTACTCTGGCCTAATAGCTAAGGTCTTAACTCTTACTCTGGCCTAATAGCTAAGGTCTTAGACTCGTGCTCTGGCCTAATGGTTAAGGTCTTAACTCTTACTCTGGCCTACTGGTTAAGGTCTTAACTCTTACTCTGGCCTAATAGCTAAGGTCTTAGACTCGTACTCTGGCCTAATGGTTAAGGTCTTAACTCTTACTCTGGCCTACTGGTTAAGGTCTTAACTCTTACTCTGGACTAATAGCTAAGGTCTTAGACTCGTACTCTGGCCTAATGGTTAAGGTCTTAACTCTTACTCTGGCCTACTGGTTAAGGTCTTAACTCTTACTCTGGCCTAAAAGCTAAGGTCTTAACTTTTACCCTGGCCTAATAGCAAAGGTCTTAGACTCGTAATCTGGCCTAATGGTTAAGGTCTTAACTCTTACTCTGGCCTAATAGCTAAGGTCTTGACTCTTACTCTGGCCTAATAGCTAAGGTCTTTGACCCGTACTATGGCATACAGGTTAAGGTCTTAACTCTTACTCTGGCCTACAGGTTAAGGTCTTAACTCTTACTCTGGCCTAATAGCTAAGGTCTTAGACTCGTACTCTGGCCTAATGATTAAGGTCTTAACTCTTACTCTGGCCTATTGGTTAAGGTCTTAACTCTTACTCTGGCCTAATAACTAAGGTCTTAACTCTCACTCTGGCCTAATAGCTAAGGTCTTAACTCTTACCCTGGCTTAATAGCTAAGGTCTTAACTCTTACTCAGGCCTACTGGTTAAGGTCTTAACTTTTACTCTGGCCTAATAGCTAAGGTCTTAACTCTTACTCTGGCCTAATAGCTAAGGTCTTAGACTCGTACTCTGGCCTAATGGTTAAGGTCTTAACTCTTACTCTGGCCTAATAGCTAAGGTCTTAGACTCGTACTCTGGCCTAATGGTTAAGGTCTTAACTCTTACTCTGGACTAATAGCTAAGGTCTTAGACTCGTACTCTGGCCTAATGGTTAAGGTCTTAACTCTTACTCTGGCCTAATAGCTAAGGTCTTAACTCTTACTCTGGCCTAATAGCTAAGGTCTTATACTTGTTCTTTGGCCTAAAGGCTAAGGTCTTAACTCTTACTCTGGCCTAATAGCTAAGGTCTTAACTCTTACTCTTGCCTAATGGTTAAAGTCTTAACTCTTACTCTGGCCTAATAGCTAAGGTCTTAGACTCGTACTCTGGCCTATTGGTTAAGGTCTTAACTCTTACTCTGATCTACTGGTGAAGGTCTTAACTCTTACTCTGGCTTAATAGCTAAGGTCTTAGACTCGTACTCTGGCCTAATGGTTAAGGTCTTAACTCATACTCTGGCCTACTGGTTAAGGTCTTAACTCTTACTCTGGCCTAATAGCGAAGGTCTTAGACTCGTACTCTGGCCTACTGGTTAAGGTCTTAACTCTTACTCTGGCCTAATAGCGAAGGTCTTAGACTCGTACTCTGGCCTAATGGTTAAGGTCTAAACTCTTACTCTGGCCTAATAGCTAAGGCCTTAGACTCGTACTCTGGCCTAATGGTTAAGGTCTTAACTCTTACTCTGACCTATTGGTTAAGGTCTTAACTCTTACTCTGGCCTAATAACTAAGGTCTTAACTCTCACTCTGGCCTAATAGCTAAGGTCTTAACTCTTACCCTGGCTTAATAGCTAAGGTCTTAACTCTTACTCTGGCCTACTGGTTAAGGTCTTAACTTTTACTCTGGCCTAATAGCTAAGGTCTTAACTCTTACTCTGGCCTAATAGCTAAGGTCTTAGACTCGTACTCTGGCCTAATGGTTAAGGTCTTAACTCTTACTCTGACCTATTGGTTAAGGTCTTAACTCTTACTCTGGCCTAATAACTAAGGTCTTAACTCTCACTCTGGCCTAATAGCTAAGGTCTTAACTCTTACCCTGGCTTAATAGCTAAGGTCTTAACTCTTACTCTGGCCTACTGGTTAAGGTCTTAACTTTTACTCTGGCCTAATAGCTAAGGTCTTAACTCTTACTCTGGCCTAATAGCTAAGGTCTTAGACTCGTACTCTGGCCTAATGGTTAGGGTCTTAACTCTTACTCTGGCCTACTGGTTAAGGTCTTAACTCTTACTCTGGCCTAATAGCTAAGGTCTTAGACTCGTACTCTGGCCTAATGGTTAAGGTCTTAACTCTTACTCTGGCCTACTGGTTAAGGTCTTAACTCTTACTCTGGCCTAATAGCTAAGGTCTTAAATCTTACTCTGGCCTAATAGCTAAGGTCTTAGACTCATACTCTGGCCTAATGGTTAAGGTCTTAACTCTTACTCTGGACTAATAGCTAAGGTCTTAGACTCGTACTATGGCCTACAGGTTAAGGTCTTAACTCTTACTCTGGCCTAATAGCTAAGGTCTTAACTCTTACTCTGGCCTAATAGCTAAGGTCTTAGACTTGTACTCTGGCCTAATGGTTGAGGTCTTAACTCTTGCTCTGGACTAATAGGTAAGGTCTTAGACTTGTACTCTGGCCTAATGGTTCAGGTCTTAACTCTTACTCTGGCCTAATAGCTAAGGTCTTAAATCTTACTCTGGCCTAATAGCTAAGGTCTTAGACTCATACTCTGGCCTAATGGTTAAGGTCTTAACTCTTACTCTGGCCTACTGGTTAAGGTCTTAACTCTTACTCTGGACTAAAAGCTAAGGTCTTAACTTTTACTCTGGCCTAATAGCAAAGGTCTTAGACTCGTAATCTGGCCTAATGGTTAAGGTCTTAACTCTTACTCTGGCCTAATAGCTAAGGTCTTAACTCTTACACTGGCCTAATAGCTAATGTCTTTGACCCGTACCATGGCATACAGGTTAAGGTCTTAACTCTTACTCTGGCCTACATGTTAAGGTCTTAACTCTTACTCTGGCCTAATAGCTAAGGTCTTAGACTCGTACTCTGGCCTACTGGTTAAGGTCTTAACTCTTACTCTGGCCTAATAGCTAAGGTCTTAAGTCTTACTCTGGCCTAATAGCTAAGGTCTTAACTCTTACTCTGGCCGAATAGCTAAGGTCTTAGACTCGTACTCTGGACTAATGGTTAAGGTCTTAACTCTTACTCTGGCCTAATAGTGAAGGTCTTAGACTCGTACTCTGGCCTAATGGTTTAGGTCTTAACACTTACTCTGGCCTACTGGTTAAGGTCTTAACTCTTACTCAGGCCTACTGGTTAAGGTCTTAAGTCTTACTCTGGCCTAATAGCTAAGGTCTTAAGTCTTACTCTGGCCTAATAGCTAAGGTCTTAACTCTTACTCTGGCCGAATAGCTAAGGTCTTAGACTCGTACTCTGGCCTACTGGTTAAGGTCTTAACTCTTACTCTGGCCTAATAGCTAAGGTCTTAACTCTTACTCTGGCCTAATAGCAAAGGTCTTAGACTCGTAATCTGGCCTAATGGTTAGGGTCCTAACTCTTACTCTGGCCTAATAGCTAAGGTCTTAACTCTTACTCTGGCCTAATAGCTAAGGTCTTAGACCCGTACTATGGCATACAGGTTAAGGTATTAACTCTTACTCTGGCCTACAGGTTAAGGTCTTAACTCTTACTCTGTCCTAATAGCTAAGGTCTTAGACTCGTACTCTGGCCTAATGGTTAAGGTCTTAATTCTTACTCTGGCCTAATAGCTAAGGTCTTAGACTCGTATTCTAACCTACAGGTTAAGGTCTTAACTCTTACTCCGGCATACTGATTAAGGTCTTAACTCTTACTCTGGCCTAATAGCTAAGGTCTTATACTCATACTCCGGCCTACTGGTTAAGGTCTTAACTCCTACTCTGGCCTAATAGCTAAGGTCTTAGACTCGTACTCTGGCCTAATGGTTAAGGTCTTAACTCTTACTCTGGCCTAATAGCTAAGGTCTTAGACTCGTACTCTGGCCTAATGGTTAAGGTCTTAACTCTTACTCTGGACTAATAGCTAAGGTCTTAGACTCGTACTCTGGCCTAATGGTTAAGGTCTTAACTCTTACTCTGGCCTAATAGCTAAGGTCTTAACTCTTACTCTGGCCTAATAGCTAAGGTCTTATACTTGTTCTTTGGCCTAAAGGCTAAGGTCTTAACTCTTACTCTGGCCTAATAGCTAAGGTCTTAACTCTTACTCTTGCCTAATGGTTAAAGTCTTAACTCTTACTCTGGCCTAATAGCTAAGGTCTTAGACTCGTACTCTGGCCTAATGGTTAAGGTCTTAACTCTTACTCTGGTCTACTGGTGAAGGTCTTAACTCTTACTCTGGCCTAATAGCTAAGGTCTTAGACTCGAACTCTGGCCTAATGGTTAAGGTCTTAACTCTTACTCTGGCCTACTGGTTAAGGTCTTAACTCTTACTCTGGCCTAATAGCGAAGGTCTTAGACTCGTACTCTGGCCTACTGGTTAAGGTCTTAACTCTTACTCTGGCCTAATAGCGAAGGTCTTAGACTCGTACTCTGGCCTAATGGTTAAGGTCTTAACTCTTACTCTGGCCTAATAGCTAAGGCCTTAGACTCGTACTCTGGCCTAATGGTTAAGGTCTTAACTCTTACTCTGACCTATTGGTTAAGGTCTTAACTCTTACTCTGGCCTAATAACTAAGGTCTTAACTCTCACTCTGGCCTAATAGCTAAGGTGTTAACTCTTACCCTGGCTTAATAGCTAAGGTTTTAACTCTTACTCTGGCCTACTGGTTAAGGTCTTAACTTTTACTCTGGCCTAATAGCTAAGGTCTTAACTCTTACTCTGGCCTAATAGCTAAGGTCTTAGACTCGTGCTCTGGCCTAATGGTTAAGGTCTTAACTCTTACTCTGGCCTACTGGTTAAGGTCTTAACTCTTACTCTGGCCTAATAGCTAAGGTCTTAGACTCGTACTCTGGCCTAATGGTTAAGGTCTTAACTCTTACTCTGGCCTACTGGTTAAGGTCTTAACTCTTACTCTGGACTAATAGCTAAGGTCTTAGACTCGTACTCTGGCCTAATGGTTAAGGTCTTAACTCTTACTCTGGCCTACTGGTTATGGTCTTAACTCTTACTCTGGCCTAAAAGCTAAGGTCTTAACTTTTACTCTGGCCTAATAGCAAAGGTCTTAGACTCGTAATCTGGCCTAATGGTTAAGGTCTTAACTCTTACTCTGGCCTAATAGCTAAGGTCTTAACTCTTACTCTGGCCTAATAGCTAAGGTCTTTGACCCGTACTATGGCATACAGGTTAAGGTCTTAACTCTTACTCTGGCCTACAGGTTAAGGTCTTAACTCTTACTCTGGCCTAATAGCTAAGGTCTTAGACTCGTACTCTGGCCTAATGATTAAGGTCTTAACTCTTACTCTGGCCTATTGGTTAAGGTCTTAACTCTTACTCTGGCCTAATAACTAAGGTCTTAACTCTTACTCTGGCCTAATAGCTAAGGTCTTAACTCTTACTCTGGCCTAATAGCTAAGGTCTTAACTCTTACTCTGGCCTAATAGCTAAGGTCTTAGACTCGTACTCTGGCCTAATGGTTAAGGTCTTAACTCTTACTCTGGCCTACTGGTTAAGGTCTTAACTCTTACTCTGGACTAATAGCTAACGTCTTAGACTCGTACTCTGGCCTAATGATTAAGGTCTTAACTCTTACTCTGGCCTACTGGTTAAGGTCTTAACTCTTACTCTGGCCTAATAGCTAAGGTCTTAACTCTTACTCTGGCCTAATAGCAAAGGTCTTAGACTCGTAATCTGGCCTAATGGTTAACGTCTTAACTCTTACTCTGGCCTAATAGCTAAGGTCTTAACTCTTACTCTGGCCTAATATCTAAGGTCTTAGACTCGTACTATGGCCTACAGGTTAAGGTCTTAACTCTTACTCTGGCCTAATAGCTAAGGTCTTAACTCTTACTCTGGCCTAATAGCTAAGGTCTTAGACTCGTACTCTGGCCTAATGGTTAAGGTCTTAACTCTTACTCCGGCCTAATGGTTAAGGTCTTAACTCTTACTCTGGCCTAATAGCTAAGGTCTTAGACTCATACTCTGGCCTAATAGCTAAGGTCTTAGACTCGTACTCTGGCCTACTGGTCAAGGTCTTAACTCTTACTCTGGCCTACTGGTTAAGGTCTTAACTCTTACTCTGGCCTAATAGCGAAGGTCTTAGACTCGTACTCTGGCCTACTGGTTAAGGTCTTAACTCTTACTCTGGCCTAATAGCTAAGGTCTTAGACTCGTACTCTGGCCTAATGGTTAAGGTCTTAACTCTTACTCCGGCCTAATGGTTAAGGTCTTAACTCTTACTCTGGCCTAATAGCTAAGGTCTTAGACTCATACTCTGGCCTAATAGCTAAGGTCTTAGACTCGTACTCTGGCCTACTGGTCAAGGTCTTAACTCTTACTCTGGCCTACTGGTTAAGGTCTTAACTCTTACTCTGGCCTAATAGCGAAGGTCTTAGACTCGTACTCTGGCCTACTGGTTAAGGTCTTAACTCTTACTCTGGCCTAATAGCGAAGGTCTTAGACTCGTACTCTGGCCTAATGGTTAAGGTCTTAACTCTTACTCTGGCCTAATAGCTAAGGCCTTAGACTCGTACTCTGGCCTAATGGTTAAGGTCTTAACTCTTACTCTGACCTATTGGTTAAGGTCTTAACTCTTACTCTGGCCTAATAACTAAGGTCTTAACTCTCACTCTGGCCTAATAGCTAAGGTGTTAACTCTTACCCTGGCTTAATAGCTAAGGTTTTAACTCTTACTCTGGCCTACTGGTTAAGGTCTTAACTTTTACTCTGGCCTAATAGCTAAGGTCTTAACTCTTACTCTGGCCTAATAGCTAAGGTCTTAGACTCGTGCTCTGGCCTAATGGTTAAGGTCTTAACTCTTACTCTGGCCTACTGGTTAAGGTCTTAACTCTTACTCTGGCCTAATAGCTAAGGTCTTAGACTCGTACTCTGGCCTAATGGTTAAGGTCTTAACTCTTACTCTGGCCTACTGGTTAAGGTCTTAACTCTTACTCTGGACTAATAGCTAAGGTCTTAGACTCGTACTCTGGCCTAATGGTTAAGGTCTTAACTCTTACTCTGGCCTACTGGTTATGGTCTTAACTCTTACTCTGGCCTAAAAGCTAAGGTCTTAACTTTTACTCTGGCCTAATAGCAAAGGTCTTAGACTCGTAATCTGGCCTAATGGTTAAGGTCTTAACTCTTACTCTGGCCTAATAGCTAAGGTCTTAACTCTTACTCTGTCCTAATAGCTAAGGTCTTTGACCCGTACTATGGCATACAGGTTAAGGTCTTAACTCTTACTCTGGCCTACAGGTTAAGGTCTTAACTCTTACTCTGGCCTAATAGCTAAGGTCGTAGACTCGTACTCTGGCCTAATGATTAAGGTCTTAACTCTTACTCTGGCCTATTGGTTAAGGTCTTAACTCTTACTCTGGCCTAATAACTAAGGTCTTAACTCTTACTCTGGCCTAATAGCTAAGGTCTTAACTCTTACTCTGGCCTAATAGCTAAGGTCTTAACTCTTACTCTGGCCTAATAGCTAAGGTCTTAGACTCGTACTCTGGCCTAATTGTTAAGGTCTTAACTCTTACTCTGGCCTACTGGTTAAGGTCTTAACTCTTACTCTGGACTAATAGCTAACGTCTTAGACTCGTACTCTGGCCTAATGATTAAGGTCTTAACTCTTACTCTGGCCTACTGGTTAAGGTCTTAACTCTTACTCTGGCCTAATAGCTAAGGTCTTAACTCTTACTCTGGCCTAATAGCAAAGGTCTTAGACTCGTAATCTGGCCTAATGGTTAACGTCTTAACTCTTACTCTGGCCTAATAGCTAAGGTCTTAACTCTTACTCTGGCCTAATATCTAAGGTCTTAGACTCGTACTATGGCCTACAGGTTAAGGTCTTAACTCTTACTCTGGCCGAATAGCTAAGGTCTTAACTCTTACTCTGGCCTAATAGCTAAGGTCTTAGACTCGTACTCTGGCCTAATGGTTAAGGTCTTAACTCTTACTCCGGCCTAATGGTTAAGGTCTTAACTCTTACTCTGGCCGAATAGCTAAGGTCTTAACTCTTACTCTGGCCTAATAGCTAAGGTCTTAGACTCGTACTCTGGCCTACTGGTCAAGGTCTTAACTCTTACTCTGGACTACTGGTTAAGGTCTTAACTCTTACTCTGGCCTACTGGTTAAGGTCTTAACTCTTACTCTGGCCTAATAGCTAAGGTCTTAGACTCATACTCTGGCCTAATAGCTAAGGTCTTAGACTCGTACTCTGGCCTAATGGTTAAGGTCCTAACTCTTACTCTGGCCTACTGGTTAAGGTCTTAACTCTTACTCTGGCCTGATAGCTAAGGTCTTAGACTCGTACTCTGGCCTAATGTTTAAGGTCTTAACTCTTACTCTGGCCTACTGGTTAAGGTCTTACCTCTTACTCTGGCCTAATAGCTAAGGTCTTAACTCTTACTCTGGCCTAATAGCTAAGGTCTTAGACTCATACTCTGTCCTAACTGTTAAGGTCTTAACTCTTACACTGGCCTACTGGTTAAAGTCTTAACTCTGACTCTGGCATAATAGCTAAGGTCTTAACTCTTACTCTGGCCTAATAGCTAAGGTATTAGACTCGTACTCTGGCCTAATGGTTAAGGTCTTAACTCTTACTCTGGCCTATTGGTTAAGGTATTAACTCTTACTCTGGCCTAATAACTGAGGTCTTAACTCTTACTCTAGCCTAATAGCTGAGGTCTAAACTCTTACTCTGGTCTAATAGCTAAGGTCTTAGTCTTGTACTCTGGCCTAATGGTTAAGGTCTTAACTCTTACTCTGGCCTACTGGTTAAGGTCTTAACTCTTACTCTGGCCTAATAGCTAAGGTCTTAGACTCGTACTCTGGCCTAATGATTAAGGTCTTAACTCTTACTCTGGCCTACTGGTTAAGGTCTTAACTCTTACTCTGGCCTAATAGCTAAGGTCTTAACTCTTACTCTGGCCTAATAGCAAAGGTCTTAGACTCGTAATCTGGCCTAATGGTTAGGGTCCTAACTCTTACTCTGGCCTAATAGCTAAGGTCTTAACTCTTACTCTGGCCTAATAGCTAAGGTCTTAGACCCGTACTATGGCATACAGGTTAAGGTATTAACTCTTACTCTGGCCTACAGGTTAAGGTCTTAACTCTTACTCTGGCCTAATAGCTAAGGTCTTAGACTCGTACTCTGGCCTAATGGTTAAGGTCTTAATTCTTACTCTGGCCTAATAGCTAAGGTCTTAGACTCGTATTCTGGCCCACAGGTTAAGGTCTTAACTCTTACTCCGGCATGCTGATTAAGGTCTTAACTCTTACTTTGGCCTAATAGCTAAGGTCTTATACTCATACTCTGGCCTACTGGTTAAGGTCTTAACTCATACTCTGGCCTAATAGCTAAGGTCTTAGACTCGTACTCTGGCCTAATGGTTAAGGTCTTAACTCTTACTCTGGCCTAATAGCTAAGGTCTTAGACTCGTACTCTGGCCTAATGGTTAAGGTCTTAACTCTTACTCTGGACTAATAGCTAAGGTCTTAGACTCGTACTCTGGCCTAATGGTTAAGGTCTTAACTCTTACTCTGGCCTAATAGCTAAACTCTTAACTCTTACTCTGGCCTAATAGCTAAGGTCTTATACTTGTTCTTTGGCCTAAAGGCTAAGGTCTTAACTCTTACTCTGGCCTAATAGCTGAGGTCTAAACTCTTACTCTGGTCTAATAGCTAAGGTCTTAGTCTTGTACTCTGGCCTAATGGTTAAGGTCTTAACTCTTACTCTGGCCTACTGGTTAAGGTCTTAACTCTTACTCTGGCCTAATAGCTAAGGTCTTAGACTCGTACTCTGGCCTAATGATTAAGGTCTTAACTCTTACTCTGGCCTACTGGTTAAGGTCTTAACTCTTACTCTGGCCTAATAGCTAAGGTCTTAACTCTTACTCTGGCCTAATAGCAAAGGTCTTAGACTCGTAATCTGGCCTAATGGTTAGGGTCCTAACTCTTACTCTGGCCTAATAGCTAAGGTCTTAACTCTTACTCTGGCCTAATAGCTAAGGTCTTAGACCCGTACTATGGCATACAGGTTAAGGTATTAACTCTTACTCTGGCCTACAGGTTAAGGTCTTAACTCTTACTCTGGCCTAATAGCTAAGGTCTTAGACTCGTACTCTGGCCTAATGGTTAAGGTCTTAATTCTTACTCTGGCCTAATAGCTAAGGTCTTAGACTCGTATTCTGGCCCACAGGTTAAGGTCTTAACTCTTACTCCGGCATGCTGATTAAGGTCTTAACTCTTACTTTGGCCTAATAGCTAAGGTCTTATACTCATACTCTGGCCTACTGGTTAAGGTCTTAACTCATACTCTGGCCTAATAGCTAAGGTCTTAGACTCGTACTCTGGCCTAATGGTTAAGGTCTTAACTCTTACTCTGGCCTAATAGCTAAGGTCTTAGACTCGTACTCTGGCCTAATGGTTAAGGTCTTAACTCTTACTCTGGACTAATAGCTAAGGTCTTAGACTCGTACTCTGGCCTAATGGTTAAGGTCTTAACTCTTACTCTGGCCTAATAGCTAAACTCTTAACTCTTACTCTGGCCTAATAGCTAAGGTCTTATACTTGTTCTTTGGCCTAAAGGCTAAGGTCTTAACTCTTACTCTGGCCTAATAGCTAAGGTCTTAACTCTTACTCTTGCCTAATGGTTAAAGTCTTAACTCTTACTCTGGCCTAATAGCTAAGGTCTTAGACTCGTACTCTGGCCTAATGGTTAAGGTCTTAACTCTTACTCTGACCTACTGGTGAAGGTCTTAACTCTTACTCTGGCTTAATAGCTAAGGTCTTAGACTCGTACTCTGGCCTAATGGTTAAGGTCTTAACTCATACTCTGGCCTACTGGTTAAGGTCTTAACTCTTACTCTGGCCTAATAGCGAAGGTCTTAGACTCGTACTCTGGCCTACTGGTTAAGGTCTTAACTCTTACTCTGGCCTAATAGCGAAGGTCTTAGACTCGTACTCTGGCCTAATGGTTAAGGTCTAAACTCTTACTCTGGCCTAATAGCTAAGGCCTTAGACTCGTACTCTGGCCTAATGGTTAAGGTCTTAACTCTTACTCTGACCTATTGGTTAAGGTCTTAACTCTTACTCTGGCCTAATAACTAAGGTCTTAACTCTCACTCTGGCCTAATAGCTAAGGTCTTAACTCTTACCCTGGCTTAATAGCTAAGGTCTTAACTCTTACTCTGGCCTACTGGTTAAGGTCTTAACTTTTACTCTGGCCTAATAGCTAAGGTCTTAACTCTTACTCTGGCCTAATAGCTAAGGTCTTAGACTCGTACTCTGGCCTAATGGTTAAGGTCTTAACTCTTACTCTGACCTATTGGTTAAGGTCTTAACTCTTACTCTGGCCTAATAACTAAGGTCTTAACTCTCACTCTGGCCTAATAGCTAAGGTCTTAACTCTTACCCTGGCTTAATAGCTAAGGTCTTAACTCTTACTCTGGCCTACTGGTTAAGGTCTTAACTTTTACTCTGGCCTAATAGCTAAGGTCTTAACTCTTACTCTGGCCTAATAGCTAAGGTCTTAGACTCGTACTCTGGCCTAATGGTTAGGGTCTTAACTCTTACTCTGGCCTACTGGTTAAGGTCTTAACTCTTACTCTGGCCTAATAGCTAAGGTCTTAGACTCGTACTCTGGCCTAATGGTTAAGGTCTTAACTCTTACTCTGGCCTACTGGTTAAGGTCTTAACTCTTACTCTGGCCTAATAGCTAAGGTCTTAAATCTTACTCTGGCCTAATAGCTAAGGTCTTAGACTCATACTCTGGCCTAATGGTTAAGGTCTTAACTCTTACTCTGGACTAATAGCTAAGGTCTTAGACTCGTACTATGGCCTACAGGTTAAGGTCTTAACTCTTACTCTGGCCTAATAGCTAAGGTCTTAACTCTTACTCTGGCCTAATAGCTAAGGTCTTAGACTTGTACTCTGGCCTAATGGTTGAGGTCTTAACTCTTGCTCTGGACTAATAGGTAAGGTCTTAGACTTGTACTCTGGCCTAATGGTTAAGGTCTTAACTCTTACTCTGGCCTAATAGCTAAGGTCTTAAATCTTACTCTGGCCTAATAGCTAAGGTCTTAGACTCATACTCTGGCCTAATGGTTAAGGTCTTAACTCTTACTCTGGCCTACTGGTTAAGGTCTTAACTCTTACTCTGGCCTAAAAGCTAAGGTCTTAACTTTTACTCTGGCCTAATAGCAAAGGTCTTAGACTCGTAATCTGGCCTAATGGTTAAGGTCTTAACTCTTACTCTGGCCTAATAGCTAAGGTCTTAACTCTTACACTGGCCTAATAGCTAATGTCTTTGACCCGTACCATGGCATACAGGTTAAGGTCTTAACTCTTACTCTGGCCTACATGTTAAGGTCTTAACTCTTACTCTGGCCTAATAGCTAAGGTCTTAGACTCGTACTCTGGCCTAATGATTAAGGTCTTAACTCTTACTCTGGCCTATTGGTTAAGGTCTTAACTCTTACTCTGGCCTAATAACTAAGGTCTTAACTCTTACTCTGGCCTAATAGCTAAGGTCTTAACTCTTACTCTGGCCTAATAGCTAAGGTCTTAGACTCGTACTCTGGCCTAATGGTTAAGGTCTTAAATCTTACTCTGGCCTACTGGTTAAGGTCTTAACTCTTACTCTGGACTAATAGCTAAGGTCTTAGACACGTACTCTGGCCTAATGGTTAAGGTCTTAACTCTTACTCTGGCCTACTGGTTAAGGTCTTAACTCTTACTCTGGCCTAATAGCTAAGGTCTTAACTCTTACTCTGGCCTAATAGCAAAGGTCTTAGACTCGTAATCTGGCCTAATGGTTAACGTCTTAACTCTTACTCTGGCCTAATAGCTAAGGTCTTAACTCTTACTCTGGCCTAATAGCTAAGGTCTTAGACTCGTACTATGGCCGACAGGTTAAGGTCTTAACTCTTACTCTGGCCTAATAGCTAAGGTCTTAACTCTTACTCTGGCCTAATAGCTAAGGTCTTAGACTCGTACTCTGGCCTAATGGTTAAGGTCTTAACTCTTACTCCAGCCTAATGGTTAAGGTCTTAACTCTTACTCTGGCCTAATAGCTAAGGTCTTAGACTCATACTCTGGCCTAATAGCTAAGGTCTTAGACTCGTACTCTGGCCTAATGGTTAAGGTCCTAACTCTTACTCTGGCCTACTGGTTAAGGTCTTAACTCTTACTCTGGCCTAATAGCTAAGGTCTTAGACTCATACTCTGGCCTAATAGCTAAGGTCTTAGACTCGTACTCTGGCCTAATGGTTAAGGTCTTAACTCTTACTCCGGCCTAATGGTTAAGGTCTTAACTCTTACTCTGGCCTAATAGCTAAGGTCTTAGACTCATACTCTGGCCTAATAGCTAAGGTCTTAGACTCGTACTCTGGCCTAATGGTTAAGGTCCTAACTCGTACTCTGGCCTACTGGTCAAGGTCTTAACTCTTACTCTGGCCTACTGGTTAAGGTCTTAACTCTTACTCTGGCCTACTGGTTAAGGTCTTAACTCTTACTCTGGCCTAATAGCTAAGGTCTTAGACTCGTACTCTGGCCTAATGGTTAAGGTCTTAATTCTTACTCTGGCCTAATAGCTAAGGTCTTAGACTCGTATTCTGGCCTACAGGTTAAGGTCTTAACTCTTACTCCGGCATACTGATTAAGGTCTTAACTCTTACTCTGGCCTAATAGCTAAGGTCTTATACTCATACTCTGGCCTACTGGTTAAGGTCTTAACTCTTACTCTGGCCTAATAGCGAAGGTCTTAGACTCGTACTCTGGCCTAATGGTTAAGGTCTTAACTCTTACTCTGGCCTAATAGCTAAGGTCTTAGACTCGTACTCTGGCCTAATGGTTAAGGTCTTAACTCTTACTCTGGACTAATAGCTAAGGTCTTAGACTCGTACTCTGGCCTAATGGTTAAGGTCTTAACTCTTACTCTGGCCTAATAGCTAAGGTCTTAACTCTTACTCTGGCCTAATAGCTAAGGTCTTATACTTGTTCTTTGGCCTAAAGGCTAAGGTCTTAACTCTTACTCTGGCCTAATAGCTAAGGTCTTAGACTCGTACTCTGGCCTAATGGTTAAGGTCTTAACTCTTACTCTGGCCTACTGGTGAAGGTCTTAACTCTTACTCTGGCCTAATAGCTAAGGTCTTAGACTCGAACTCTGGCCTAATGGTTAAGGTCTTAACTCTTACTCTGGCCTACTGGTAAGGTCTTAACTCTTACTCTGGCCTAATAGCGAAGGTCTTAGACTCGTACTCTGGCCTACTGGTTAAGGTCTTAACTCTTACTCTGGCCTAATAGCGAAGGTTTTAGACTCGTACTCTGGCCTGATGGTTAAGGTCTTAACTCTTACTCTGGCCTAATAGCTAAGGCCTTAGACTCGTACTCTGGCCTAATGGTTAAGGTCTTAACTCTTACTCTGACCTATTGGTTAAGGTCTTAACTCTTACTCTGGCCTAATAACTAAGGTCTTAACTCTCACTCTGGCCTAATAGCTAAGGTGTTAACTCTTACCCTGGCTTAATAGCTAAGGTCTTAACTCTTACTCTGGCCTACTGGTTAAGGTCTTAACTTTTACTCTGGCCTAATAGCTAAGGTCTTAACTCTTACTCTGGCCTAATAGCTAAGGTCTTAGACTCGTGCTCTGGACTAATGGTTAAGGTCTTAACTCTTACTCTGGCCTACTGGTTAAGGTCTTAACTCTTACTCTGGCCTACTAGCTAAGGTCTTAGACTCGTACTCTGGCCTAATGGTTAAGGTCTTAACTCTTACTCTGGCCTACTGGTTAAGGTCTTAACTCTTACTCTGGCCTAATAGCTAAGGTCTTAAATCTTACTCTGGCCTAATAGCTAAGGTCTTAGACTCATACTCTGGCCTAATGGTTAAGGTCTTAACTCTTACTCTGGACTAATAGCTAAGGTCTTAGACTCGTACTATGGCCTACAGGTTAAGGTCTTAACTCTTACTCTGGCCTAATAGCTAAGGTCTTAACCCTTACTCTGGCCTAATAGCTAAGGTCTTAGACTCGAACTCTGGCCTAATGGTTAGGGTCTTAACTCTTACTCTGGCCTACTGGTTAAGGTCTTAACTCTTACTCTGGCCTAATAGCGAAGGTCTTAGACTCGTACTCTGGCCTACTGGTTAAGGTCTTAACTCTTACTCTGGCCTAATAGCGAAGGTCTTAGACTCGTACTCTGGCCTAATGGTTAAGGTCTTAACTCTTACTCTGGCCTAATAGCTAAGGCCTTAGACTCGTACTCTGGCCTAATGGTTAAGGTCTTAACTCTTACTCTGACCTATTGGTTAAGGTCTTAACTCTTACTCTGGCCTAATAACTAAGGTCTTAACTCTCACTCTGGCCTAATAGCTAAGGTGTTAACTCTTACCCTGGCTTAATAGCTAAGGTCTTAACTCTTACTCTGGCCTACTGGTTAAGGTCTTAACTTTTACTCTGGCCTAATAGCTAAGGTCTTAACTCTTACTCTGGCCTAATAGCTAAGGTCTTAGACTCGTGCTCTGGCCTAATGGTTAAGGTCTTAACTCTTACTCTGGCCTACTGGTTAAGGTCTTAACTCTTACTCTGTCCTAATAGCTAAGGTCTTAGACTCGTACTCTGGCCTAATGGTTAAGGTCTTAACTCTTACTCTGGCCTACTGGTTAAGGTCTTAACTCTTACTCTGGCCTAAGAGCTAAGGTCTTAAATCTTACTCTGGCCTAATAGCTAAGGTCTTAGACTCATACTCTGGCCTAATGGTTAAGGTCTTAACTCTTACTCTGGACTAATAGCTAAGGTCTTAGACTCGTACTATGGCCTACAGGTTAAGGTCTTAACTCTTACTCTGGCCTAATAGCTAAGGTCTTAACCCTTACTCTGGCCTAATAGCTAAGGTCTTAGACTTGTACTCTGGCCTAATGGTTGAGGTCTTAACTCTTGCTCTGGACTAATAGCTAAGGTCTTAGACTTGTACTTTGGCCTAATGGTTAAGGTCTTAACTCTTACCCTGGCCTAATAGTTAAGGTCTTAACTCTTACTCTTGCCTAATGGTTAAGGTCTTAACTCTTACTCTGGCCTAATAGCTAAGGTCTAAGACTCGTACTCTGGCCTAATGGTTAAGGTCTTAACTCTTACTCTGGCCTACTGGTTAAGATCTTAACTCTTACTCTTGACTAATAGCTAAGGTCTTAACTCTTACTCTGGCCTAATAGCTAAGGTCTTAGACTCGTACTCTGGCCTAATGGTTAAGGTCTTAACTCTTACTCTGGCCTACTGGTTAAGGTCTTAACTCTTACTCTGGCCTAATAGCTAAGGTCTTATACTCATACTCTGGCCTACTGGTTAAGGTCTTAACTCTTACTCTGGCCTAATAGCTAAGGTCTTAGACTCGTACTCTGGCCTAATGGTTAAGGTCTTAACTCTTACTCTGGCCAAATAGCTAAGGTCTTAGACTCGTACTCTGGCCTAATGGTTAAGGTCTTAACTCTTACTCTGGACTAATAGCTAAGGTCTTAGACTCGTACTCTGGCCTAATGGTTAAGGTCTTAACTCTTACTCTGGCCTAATAGCTAAGGTCTTAACTCTTACTCTGGCCTAATAGCTAAGGTCTTATACTTGTTCTTTGGCCTAAAGGCTAAGGTCTTAACTCTTACTCTGGCCTAATAGCTAAGGTCTTAACTCTTACTCTTGCCTAATGGTTAAAGTCTTAACTCTTACTCTGGCCTAATAGCTAAGGTCTTAGACTCGTACTCTGGCCTAATGGTTAAGGTCTTAACTCTTACTCTGGCCTACTGGTTAAGGTCTTAACTCTTACTCTGGCCTAATAGCGAAGGTCTTAGACTCGTACTCTGGCCTACTGGTTAAGGTCTTAACTCTTACTCTGGCCTAATAGCGAAGGTCTTAGACTCGTACTCTGGCCTGATGGTTAAGGTCTTAACTCTTACTCTGGCCTAATAGCTAAGGCCTTAGACTCGTACTCTGGCCTAATGGTTAAGGTCTTAACTCTTACTCTGACCTATTGGTTAAGGTCTTAACTCTTACTCTGGCCTAATAACTAAGGTCTTAACTCTCACTCTGGCCTAATAGCTAAGGTGTTAACTCTTACCCTGGCTTAATAGCTAAGGTCTTAACTCTTACTCTGGCCTACTGGTTAAGGTCTTAACTTTTACTCTGGCCTAATAGCTAAGGTCTTAACTCTTACTCTGGCCTAATAGCTAAGGTCTTAGACTCGTGCTCTGGCCTAATGGTTAAGGTCTTAACTCTTACTCTGGCCTACTGGTTAAGGTCTTAACTCTTACTCTGGCCTAATAGCTAAGGTCTTAGACTCGTACTCTGGCCTAATGGTTAAGGTCTTAACTCTTACTCTGGCCTACTGGTTAAGGTCTTAACTCTTACTCTGGCCTAATAGCTAAGGTCTTAAATCTTACTCTGGCCTAATAGCTAAGGTCTTAGACTCATACTCTGGCCTAATGGTTAAGGTCTTAACTCTTACTCTGGACTAATAGCTAAGGTCTTAGACTCGTACTATGGCCTACAGGTTAAGGTCTTAACTCTTACTCTGGCCTAATAGCTAAGGTCTTAACCCTTACTCTGGCCTAATAGCTAAGGTCTTAGACTCGAACTCTGGCCTAATGGTTAAGGTCTTAACTCTTACTCTGGCCTACTGGTTAAGGTCTTAACTCTTACTCTGGCCTAATAGCGAAGGTCTTAGACTCGTACTCTGGCCTACTGGTTAAGGTCTTAACTCTTACTCTGGCCTAATAGCGAAGGTCTTAGTCTCGTACTCTGGCCTAATGGTTAAGGTCTTAACTCTTACTCTGGCCTAATAGCTAAGGCCTTAGACTCGTACTCTGGCCTAATGGTTAAGGTCTTAACTCTTACTCTGACCTATTGGTTAAGGTCTTAACTCTTACTCTGGCCTAATAACTAAGGTCTTAACTCTCACTCTGGCCTAATAGCTAAGGTGTTAACTCTTACCCTGGCTTAATAGCTAAGGTCTTAACTCTTACTCTGGCCTACTGGTTAAGGTCTTAACTTTTACTCTGGCCTAATAGCTAAGGTCTTAACTCTTACTCTGGCCTAATAGCTAAGGTCTTAGACTCGTGCTCTGGCCTAATGGTTAAGGTCTTAACTCTTACTCTGGCCTACTGGTTAAGGTCTTAACTCTTACTCTGGCCTAATAGCTAAGGTCTTAGACTCGCACTCTGGCCTAATGGTTAAGGTCTTAACTCTTACTCTGGCCTACTGGTTAAGGTCTTAACTCTTACTCTGGCCTAATAGCTAAGGTCTTAAATCTTACTCTGGCCTAATAGCTAAGGTCTTAGACTCATACTCTGGCCTAATGGTTAAGGTCTTAACTCTTACTCTGGACTAATAGCTAAGGTCTTAGACTCGTACTATGGCCTACAGGTTAAGGTCTTAACTCTTACTCTGGCCTAATAGCTAAGGTCTTAACCCTTACTCTGGCCTAATAGCTAAGGTCTTAGACTTGTACTCTGGCCTAATGGTTGAGGTCTTAACTCTTGCTCTGGACTAATAGCTAAGGTCTTAGACTTGTACTCTGGCCTAATGGTTAAGGTCTTAACTCTTACCCTGGCCTAATAGTTAAGGTCTTAACTCTTACTCTTGCCTAATGGTTAAGGTCTTAACTCTTACTCTGGCCTAATAGCTAAGGTCTAAGACTCGTACTCTGGCCTAATGGTTAAGGTCTTAACTCTTACTCTGGCCTACTGGTTAAGATCTTAACTCTTACTCTTGACTAATAGCTAAGGTCTTACCTCTTACTCTGGCCTAATAGCTAAGGTCTTAGACTCGTACTCTGGCCTAATGGTTAAGGTCTTAACTCTTACTCTGGCCTACTGGTTAAGGTCTTAACTCTTACTCTGGCCTAATAGCTAAGGTCTTAGACTCGTACTCTGGCCTAATGGTTAAGGTCTTAATTCTTACTCTGGCCTAATAGCTAAGGTCTTAGACTCGTATTCTGGCCTACAGGTTAAGGTCTTAACTCTTACTCCGGCATACTGATTAAGGTCTTAACTCTTACTCTGGCCTAATAGCTAAGGTCTTATACTCATACTCTGGCCTACTGGTTAAGGTCTTAACTCTTACTCTGGCCTAATAGCTAAGGTCTTAGACTCGTACTCTGGCCTAATGGTTAAGGTCTTAACTCTTACTCTGGCCTAATAGCTAAAGTCTTAGACTCGTACTCTGGCCTAATGGTTAAGGTCTTAACTCTTACTCTGGACTAATAGCTAAGGTCTTAGACTCGTACTCTGGCCTAATAGCTAAGGTCTTATACTTGTTCTTTGGCCTAAAGGCTAAGGTCTTAACTCTTACTCTGGCCTAATAGCTAAGGTCTTAACTCTTACTCTTGCCTAATGGTTAAAGTCTTAACTCTTACTCTGGCCTAATAGCTAAGGTCTTAGACTCGTACTCTGGCCTAATGGTTAAGGTCTTAACTCTTACTCTGGCCTACTGGTGAAGGTCTTAACTCTTACTCTGGCCTAATAGCTAAGGTCTTAGACTCGTACTCTGGCCTACTGGTTAAGGTCTTAACTCTTACTCTGGCCTAATAGCGAAGGTCTTAGACTCGTACTCTGGCCTGATGGTTAAGGTCTTAACTCTTACTCTGGCCTAATAGCTAAGGCCTTAGACTCGTACTCTGGCCTAATGGTTAAGGTCTTAACTCTTACTCTGACTGTGAGAAGTTGGCCTGGCATATGCTGTTCCTAGTTATAGGGACACCTTGCACCAGTCCAATTCGACTCCTATTGATGATAGGTTTAAGACAACCTTTAAAGAAAGCTATCCTAGTGGTAGCTGTGGAGAGCAGCCTTCAGGCTAAGTCTTGAAGGAGTGTTAAGCTTATTGTTTTACCATAATAACCTCTTGAATAACCAAATGAAAGAGTAGCCCACACAGGTATATATATAAAATATGTATTTATTCTAGACAGAATCCCACAGTCACTTTATGTGGCTAGTGGCAAAGTTACAATTCAAACAAGCATTTCTAAACACAATAAATAGCACAGAAATCATAGGGCCCCAGGGGGGAACCAAACCATATACTAAAATAGTGGTATAAGTACCACGACAATTCTACAGGCAACGCCTAGGGCATTCAGGATCGCTTGCCCCTTCGGAATCCACCCACAGTTAAGAGGAAGGGGACCCACGGGAGACGCGTGCAGTGCAAAGAGCTGCTATCGGGATCGCTATGATAGCCTATGGAGAATGTCGCGGTTGAATATTCAAAGTTAAAGGACACTTCTAGCAACAGTACAAAGTTAAGGCTTGAGACTTAAGGCTTTGGAGAGCCCACCACCACTGGAGTACCGAAGTACCACTGTTACCTGCCCCAGGGAAGCCGGGTGCATAGGTCGATTCTGGTGTCGGGTCGCGGGCTGATTTCCTATGGGAAAGTAGTCCAAACTGCTGCTAGCTGCGAGTGTCGCTGAAGTCGTGAAGATTGAAGTTGAAGAGAAGATAAAGATGAACCTGAAAGCAGAGGGGACAGAGTCTGGGTCACAGCAAGTGACCAGGGAGCTCACAGCAAGGAGCTCGTGGAAGTCGGGTGCTTCAGGTGTAGGAGGTACAGCTGGGCTCTGCAGTCACGGGCTCCGGGAGGCTTCAAGGAAGGCCAGCTTCTGGAGGGCAACTGTCCCACGTCGGCTGAGGGTCGCTGTGGTGTTAGTGTCCCGATTGGATCCACTAAGCCTTGGCAACCGCAACCCAAGCAAGACGGACAAAGTAGCTGCTGGTGCAGATCCACGAGGTCTGAGGGTGCTCTCCTTTGCAGGGAGCGTAGAGCAGGCCTGGAGAAACCAGGGGAACTCTTAGAAGCAAAGATTGTCCTCCGTCAGGGCCCACAAGTCGAGGGACAAGGGACCGCGGAAGGCAGCAAAATGGAGTGCGTAAAAGGGCTCCCACGGGCCACCGGAGCGGGCCAGGGAGCTGAGGGTCGGCACAAATGCTGCTGGATGGTTGGCTCAGAAATGGGCCAAAGCACAACTTCCCCACTGGTCGGAGTCGTGTGCTGGACAAGAAGTGGCCGGTGTCTCGGGGTATGCGGGGATCTCGACACCCACGTGGTCCAGGGTGCTCAGACTTGCTGGGCACGCTCACAGGACGCTGGGATGCACTGGAGACCCACCCCGAGGTTGCTGGAAGGCGTCGAAGGTCGTGAGAGCAACGAAGTTCCAACCGGGTATCTTGTAGTCTTTTAGGTGCCTGCCAAGCAGGGGGATAACTCCTTTATCCCAAGGGAGATTTCTTCGGTCAGCTGGGCAGCAGCTCGTTGAAGGTCAGTTCTGTGAAGTTCTGGACGAATCTAAGGCTCTAGGGCAAAGTTATTCCCATATATCCCCAAGATTAGGGGATGGTCCAAAATAGAGCCTGCCAATCAGAGTAGAGGCGGGAAAGGGTGGCTACACCCACTCCCCTTTGTGTGTTTCCCGCCTGGGCGAGGGGCAGGATGCCCCTGAACCAGTTCCAGGCGGTGTATGCAGAATTGGGGCTCTGCAGCTGCCTACGTGCAACTCTGAATGGACATTTGGTGCACCCACCCTGTTCCAATCCACATTATCCTGTCTGGGGAGGTGCTGGCACCTCCCTGCCACAGGAGCCCTATTGTCCAGCTGGCGAGGCTGGGATTTTCCCCAGCAACAGCCAGCCAGAGTCGTGTAGGTGGCGAACAGTAGCCATTTTGTGGTACACGTGCACTTTTAAATTGGTGTCTAAAATCTACCGCTTTTCCCATATCACCCTCCTAGCAAGGGGGAATCGTGCCCCCATGCCCATGGCTGGACTGGGGGTATGATTCCTTCATGTTTGACACCAAACACGATATGGTTCTGTGTAGCCAGTCCCAAGTTACAGCGATGACGCAATAACTTATAATGCGGTAAGAGTATATGGTATGGCTACACTACAAACAACCCAGTAACGGTGTTACGAAGGTTGCAGAGAGGTCCTACTCACGTAGGGGTCCCCCCTCACACATACCTCAGCACCCAGCCCTGTAGGATTACCAGGGCCTGCCATAGGGGTGACCTATGAGAGTATATGTGTTGTAATGGTATGGGACATAGGGTACCTACATCCCTGTAAGGGGTGCTAGCACCACCTTACCCAGGCTACAGTAGTGGCCTGGTGGTGTCAGTTTGGGTGGCTGTCCCAGGGTGGCACAATAAGTGCTGCAGCCCTGGTAGGCCTACTGGGGGACCCATGCCCTGGGTACCTAGGGTACCATCTACAAGGGACTGGAAGGGCATGCCCAGCATCCAATTATGTTTGTACCTAGAGTACTCACAACAGTTTTAGGGAGAAAGCAGATAGGCTGGGGTCCTGGATAGCAGGATCCCAGCCAGACTAGTCAAAAACCACTTAAATACCAGGCAAAACGTTGGGGGCAACCATTAGTCAGATTCCACTCTCCTACATAACCCCCCCCCCAAACGAAAGGAGATAAGGCTAACCTTGTCCAGATAAGCCTTTATTTCCTGAGTGGCCATATAAGGAAGAACCTGTACTAACATGGTTGCTCCCTGTGTCATGGTCCACTTGGGAAATCCTACCCCAAGGGGTTCTAGAGTTTCTCCAAAGTCTAGGGAAATTACCTGTATTGGTTTTTGGGTCAGAGGTGGGCTGGTGGGGTGTCTGAGTCTGGAAGTGAGACCCTACTTGGGTTGGTCTCAGCCTCCTCAGATCACTGGCCACTATGGAAGCCTTTCTGCCCAGGACGGTGTTTTATCTGGCCCTAAGGGTCAACCTCTGGCTGCCTACAGCTGGGGGTTGGATCCCTTTGGCTGGAATAGTGGAGGGCACTGGAAGGTTTGGGGCAGCTAGGCCCCAGGTTTCCCTGTGCTCAACAACATCCATTTGAGGGGTGCCTATACCTAGGGGTAAGGGGGATCCCTCAGTTTGTAGAGGAATATTCACCTGGCTGAAACTACTCTGCTGGGTGTCCCTAATCTGTTGATGAGGGGGTTCCTCTGGGCAGGGGCCCAATAAGGGTCGACTGACCTCCCTGACCTCTGCAGCCCTGGGCTGACTGAGGCAGGGTAGAGAGGGGCAGGATACCTGCTCCAGACTGGGTACCACCTTGGAAGGGTCCCCTGCCATCAGAGAGGGGGGCAGGCCAAGCCTGTCCACTTCTGGGGCAGTTACTCCACAAGGGGCAGGGTCAGTTCCCTGAGAAACTGGACCTTTACCTGTAGTCTGGTGGGGGGAAGACTGCTCCTCCTCCCCTATGCTCTCTGTTTGTGTAGAGTGATCCATAGTTTCAGGCTTCACTCTTTCTATTTTCTCCTGGGGTGGAGGTGAGGCCCTCAGGGTCTCATCCACTCTCTCAGGAAATCCTACCATTTTCAAATGGGCCTTGTGGTCAACCTCAGCCCAGGCTGAGATTTCTAGATCATTCCCCAGTAGACAATCTACAGGCAAGTTTGGGGACACTGCCACTCTCTTGGGGCCAGTGACCCCTCCCCAGCTGAGATTTACCACTGCCATGGGATGATCTGTCCTGATTCCATCAATGTTGGTCACCTGATAGCTAAACCCAGGTAAAAGCTGATCTAGGGGCACTAGCCTCTTGGTCACCATGGTGACACTGGCCCCTGTGTCCTTATAGGCCACAGCCTTCTGACCATTGATTATTGGTTCTTGTCTGTACCTGCCCAGAATACTGGGGCTCATGGTAAAGTTGGCAAACCCCATGCCACCATCACAGACCATAGTTGCTAATGCAGGGGACCTGGCTAGGCCAGAGTCCACTGGTGTCCCCAAAGAGAACCCAACTAAGTTTTTGGGTGCACTCCCACCACCTGTGGCATTACTACTAGTAGTAACAGGAGGTGTTGGAGCTGGTTTTGGAGGAACATTTTCTTTATTGCCATTCTTAGGACAGCTGGAGTCAGTTTTCCAGTAGCCAGGTTTCTTACACACATGGCAATATGGTTTCTTGGTATTAGAGGAAGTATTTTGGGACCCACCCCCAGCACTGGTTTGTTGGGGCCCTTCAGAGGACTTTTCTTGTTTATCATCCCCACCTTTCTCTTTGGGCTTAGTGGAATCCTTCTTCTGGTCACCAACTTGGTTCTTAGGCCTGATCCTGGTTCTGACCCATTTGTCTGCCTTCTTTCCCAATTCTTGGGGAGAGGTCAGATCAGAGTCCACCAGGTGCTGGTGTAAAAGTTGGTTCTGACAATTATTAAGAATCTGCTCCTTCATAATGAGATTATACAATCCTTGATAATCATTAACTTTACTGCCATTTAACCAACCTTCCAGTGCCTTGGTTGCACAATCCACAAAGTCTACCCAATCTTGATTCTGTGCTTTCTGGGTGTCTCTGAACTTAAGTCTGTATTGATCAGTGGTTAAGCCAAACCCATCTATTAAAGCAGCTTTCAAGATATAATAATCATCAGCATCCTCTTCTCTTACAGAGAGGAGCTTGTCTCTCCCTTTGTCTGAAAAGGAGAGCCACAGGATTGCTGCCCACTTCTCTACAGGGACCCTCTGTACTCTACAGGCCCTTTCAAGAGCAGATATCCATTTGTGGATATCATCCCCATTCTGATAGGGGGGCACAATCTTGTGGAGGTTCCTATTGTCAGGGACTCTCTCTCTAACTCTAGGGGTTTCATTACTGCCACCAGGGATCTCTAGACCCCATTTCTTTGAAGCTTTCTGAAGCTCCAGGGTTTCCCTGTCTAATGCTAACTGTTCTCTTTTAAGCTGAAGCTTAGCCTGCTCAAATTTGATCAGTCTGCATTTCCTCTCATGAGAGGTTTCTCTTCTCTGAGAAGAGGCAGAGGACCCTTTGGATCCCCTAGAATGGTTGGATCCCACTGAGGGGGATCTGTTCCTTCTGGGGTCCACCACTCTCCTTTTAAGGGTGGAAGGAGTGCCTCTTGGGCCATCACTTCCATGCTGTGAGTGGTCTGTGTCTTCCAGGTCAGGATTTTCATCCTCTTCCTGTTCCTCTTCAGATTCCACTCTGGGAGTGTCCTCTTCTGAGGGGTGCCCACCCACGTTGTCCGTCCCTCTGGATCCTATGGACTCCATAAAGTCTGCTATGAGCAGGATCTCCTTGAGACGTTTTGTGTTGGCACCTCTTTCTGTCTTCAGTCTCCTAAGGGTGCACATTTCCCTGAGCTCAGCAAAGGTGAAATTATCATACTTATCTACTGGGACCCTCTGGGGTCCTTCCATAGCCTTAGTGCCACTTGAAGACATGTTTAGTGTAGTGATGTATCTACCTACACTAAGTGTGGCCTACTGAACCCTCTCTTGAGTTGTAGTCAAGGTGTGCTAAACCCTCTACACACAACTCTAAGTTCAGTAGAACTTATTGTATTCTAGCTTGAATTTATATGTACCTTTGGTACCAAGTGGCTTTCACTTTAGAAATTCAATTTGTTATCTGGTAAAACAATGGCAAGCTTGAATCCCACCGCTGCACACCAATGTGAGAAGTTGGCCTGGCATATGCTGTTCCTAGTTATAGGGACACGTTGCACCAGTCCAATTCGACTCCTATTGATGATAGGTTTAAGACAACCTTTAAAGAAAGCTATCCTAGTGGTAGCTGTGGAGAGCAGCCTTCAGGCTAAGTCTTGAAGGAGTGTTAAGCTTATTGTTTTACCATAATAACCTCTTGAATAACCAAATGAAAGAGTAGCCCACACAGGTATATATATAAAATATGTATTTATTCTAGACAGAATCCCACAGTCACTTTATGTGGCTAGTGGCAAAGTTACAATTCAAACAAGCATTTCTAAACACAATAAATAGCACAGAAATCAATGGGCCCCAGGGGGGGACCAAACCATATACTAAAATAGTGGTATAAGAACCACGACAATTCTACAGGCAATGCCTAGGGCATTCAGGATCGCTTGCCCCTTCGGAATCCACCCACAGTTAAGAGGAAGGGGACCCACGGGAGACGCGTGCAGTGCAAAGAGCTGCTATCGGGATCGCTATGATAGCCTATGGAGAATGTCGCGGTTGAATATTCAAAGTTAAAGGACACTTCTAGCAACAGTACAAAGTTAAGGCTTGAGACTTAAGGCTTTGGAGAGCCCACCACCACTGGAGTACCGAAGTACCACTGTTACCTGCCCCAGGGAAGCCGGGTGCATAGGTCGATTCTGGTGTCGGGTCGCGGGCTGATTTCCTATGGGAAAGTAGTCCAAACTGCTGCTAGCTGCGAGTGTCGCTGAAGTCGTGAAGATTGAAGTTGAAGAGAAGATAAAGATGAACCTGAAAGCAGAGGGGACAGAGTCTGGGTCACAGCAAGTGACCAGGGAGCTCACAGCAAGGAGCTCGTGGAAGTCGGGTGCTTCAGGTGTAGGAAGTACAGCTGGGCTCTGCAGTCACGGGCTCCGGGAGGCTTCCAGGAAGGCCAGCTTCTGGAGGCAACTGTCCCACGTCGGCTGAGGGTCGCTGCGGTGTTAGTGTCCCGATTGGATCCACTAAGCCTTGGCAACCGCAACCCACGCAAGACAGACAAAGTAGCTGCTGGTGCAGACCCACGAGGTCTGAGGGTGCTCTCCTTTGCAGGGAGCGTAGAGCAGGCCTGGAGCAACCAGGGGAACTCTTGGAAGCAAAGATTGTCCTCCGTCAGGGCCCACAAGTCGAGGGACAAGGGACCGTGGAAGGCAGCAAAATGGAGTGCGTAAAAGGGCTCCCACGGGCCACCGGAGCGGGCCAGGGAGCTGAGGGTCGGCACAAATGCTGCTGGATGGTTGGCTCAGAAATGGGCCAAAGCACAACATCCCCACTGGTTGGGGTCGTGTGCTGGACAAGAAGTGGCCGGTGTCTCGGGGTATGCAGGGATCTCGACACCCACGTGGTCCAGGGTGCTCAGACTTGCTGGGCACGCTCACAGGACGCTGGGATGCACTGGAGACCCACCTCGAGGTTGCTGGAAGGCGTCGAAGGTCGTGAGAGCAACGAAGTTCCAACCGGGTATCTTGTAGTCTTTTAGGTGCCTGCCAAGCAGGGGGATAACTCCTTTATCCCAAGGGAGATTTCTTCGGTCAGCTGGGCAGCAGCTCGTTGAAGGTCAGTTCTGTGAAGTTCTGGACGAATCTGAGGCTCTAGGGCAAAGTTATTCCCATATATCCCCAAGATTAGGGGATGGTCCAAAATAGAGCCTGCCAATCAGAGTAGAGGCGGGAAAGGGTGGCTACACCCACTCCCCTTTGTGAGTTTCCCACCTGGGCGAGGGGCAGGATGCCCCTGAACCGGTTCCAGGCGGTGTATGCAGAATTGGGGCTCTGCAGCTGCCTACGTGCAACTCTGAATGGACATTTGGTGCACCCACCCTGTTCCAATCCACATTATCCTGTCTGGGGAGGTGCTGGCACCTCCCTGCCACAGGAGCCCTATTGTCCAGCTGGCGAGGCTGGGATTTTCCCCAGCAACAGCCAGCCAGAGTCGTGTAGGTGGCGAACAGTAGCCATTTTGTGGTACACGTGCACTTTTAAATTGGTGTCTAAAATATACCGCTTTTCCCATATCACCCTCCTAGCAAGGGGGAATCGTGCCCCCATGCCCATGGCTGGACTGGGGGTATGATTCCTTCATGTTTGACACCAAACACGATATGGTTCTGTGTAGCCAGTCCCAAGTTACAGCGATGACGCAATAACTTATAATGCGGTAAGAGTATATGGTATGGCTACACTACAAACAACCCAGTAACGGTTTTACGAAGGTTGCAGGGAGGTCCTACTCATGTAGGGGTCCCCCCTCACACATACCTCAGCACCCAGCCCTGTAGGATTACCAGGGCCTGCCATAGGGGTGACCTATGAGAGTATATGTGTTGTAAAGGTATGGGACATAGGGTACCTACGTCCCTGTAAGGGGTGCTAGCACCACCTTACCCAGGCTACAGTAGTGGCCTGGTGGTGTCAGTTTGGGTGGCGGTCCCAGGGTGGCACAATAAGTGCTGCAGCCCTGGTAGGCCTACTGGGGGACCCATGCCCTGGGTACCTAGGGTACCATCTACAAGGGACTGGAAGGGCATGCCCAGCATCCAATTATGTTTGTACCTAGAGTACTCACAACAGTTTTAGGGAGAAAGCAGATAGGCTGGGGTCCTGGATAGCAGGATCCCAGCCAGACTAGTCAAAAACCACTTAAATACCAGGCAAAAAAAGTTGGGGGCAACCATTAGTCAGATTCCACTCTCCTACAGCGGTAAGAGTATATGGTATGGCTACACTACAAACAACCCAGTAACGGTGTTACGAAGGTTGCAGAGAGGTCCTACTCACGTAGGGGTCCCCCCTCACACATACCTCAGCACCCAGCCCTGTAGGATTACCAGGGCCTGCCATAGGGGTGACCTATGAGAGTATATGTGTTGTAATGGTATGGGACATAGGGTACCTACATCCCTGTAAGGGGTGCTAGCACCACCTTACCCAGGCTACAGTAGTGGCCTGGTGGTGTCAGTTTGGGTGGCTGTCCCAGGGTGGCACAATAAGTGCTGCAGCCCTGGTAGGCCTACTGGGGGACCCATGCCCTGGGTACCTAGGGTACCATCTACAAGGGACTGGAAGGGCATGCCCAGCATCCAATTATGTTTGTACCTAGAGTACTCACAACAGTTTTAGGGAGAAAGCAGATAGGCTGGGGTCCTGGATAGCAGGATCCCAGCCAGACTAGTCAAAAACCACTTAAATACCAGGCAAAAAGTTGGGGGCAACCATTAGTCAGATTCCACTCTCCTACACTGACCTATTGGTTAAGGTCTTAACTCTTACTCTGGCCTAATAACTAAGGTCTTAACTCTCACTCTGGCCTAATAGCTAAGGTGTTAACTCTTACCCTGGCTTAATAGCTAAGGTCTTAACTCTTACTCTGGCCTACTGGTTAAGGTCTTAACTTTTACTCTGGCCTAATAGCTAAGGTCTTAACTCTTACTCTGGCCTAATAGCTAAGGTCTTAGACTCGTGCTCTGGCCTAATGGTTAAGGTCTTAACTCTTACTCTGGCCTACTGGTTAAGGTCTTAACTCTTACTCTGGCCTAATAGCTAAGGTCTTAGACTCGTACTCTGGCCTAATGGTTAAGGTCTTAACTCTTACTCTGGCCTACTGGTTAAGGTCTTAACTCTTACTCTGGCCTAATAGCTAAGGTCTTAAATCGTACTCTGGCCTAATAGCTAAGGTCTTAGACTCATACTCTGGCCTAATGGTTAAGGTCTTAACTCTTACTCTGGACTAATAGCTAAGGTCTTAGACTCGTACTATGGCCTACAGGTTAAGGTCTTAACTCTTACTCTGGCCTAATAGCTAAGGTCTTAACCCTTACTCTGGCCTAATAGCTAAGGTCTTAGACTCGAACTCTGGCCTAATGGTTAAGGTCTTAACTCTTACTCTGGCCTACTGGTTAAGGTCTTAACTCTTACTCTGGCCTAATAGCGAAGGTCTTAGACTCGTACTCTGGCCTACTGGTTAAGGTCTTAACTCTTACTCTGGCCTAATAGCGAAGGTCTTGGACTCGTACTCTGGCCTAATGGTTAAGGTCTTAACTCTTACTCTGGCCTAATAGCTAAGGCCTTAGACTCGTACTCTGGCCTAATGGTTAAGGTCTTAACTCTTACTCTGACCTATTGGTTAAGGTCTTAACTCTTACTCTGGCCTAATAACTAAGGTCTTAACTCTCACTCTGGCCTAATAGCTAAGGTGTTAACTCTTACCCTGGCTTAATAGCTAAGGTCTTAACTCTTACTCTGGCCTACTGGTTAAGGTCTTAACTTTTACTCTGGCCTAATAGCTAAGGTCTTAACTCTTACTCTGGCCTAATAGCTAAGGTCTTAGACTCGTGCTCTGGCCTAATGGTTAAGGTCTTAACTCTTACTCTGGCCTACTGGTTAAGGTCTTAACTCTTACTCTGGCCTAATAGCTAAGGTCTTAGACTCATACTCTGGCCTAATGGTTAAGGTCTTAACTCTTACTCTGGCCTACTGGTTAAGGTCTTAACTCTTACTCTGGCCTAATAGCTAAGGTCTTAAATCTTACTCTGGCCTAATAGCTAAGGTCTTAGACTCATACTCTGGCCTAATGGTTAAGGTCTTAACTCTTACTCTGGACTAATAGCTAAGGTCTTAGACTCGTACTATGGCCTACAGATTAAGGTCTTAACTCTTACTCTGGCCTAATAGCTAAGGTCTTAACCCTTACTCTGGCCTAATAGCTAAGGTCTTAGACTTGTACTCTGGCCTAATGGTTGAGGTCTTAACTCTTGCTCTGGACTAATAGCTAAGGTCTTAGACTTGTACTCTGGCCTAATGGTTAAGGTCTTAACTCTTACCCTGGCCTAATAGTTAAGGTCTTAACTCTTACTCTTGCCTAATGGTTAAGGTCTTAACTCTTACTCTGGCCTAATAGCTAAGGTCTAAGACTCGTACTCTGGCCTAATGGTTAAGGTCTTAACTCTTACTCTGGCCTACTGGTTAAGATCTTAACTCTTACTCTTGACTAATAGCTAAGGTCTTAACTCTTACTCTGGCCTAATAGCTAAGGTCTTAGACTCGTACTCTGGCCTAATGGTTAAGGTCTTAACTCTTACTCTGGCCTACTGGTTAAGGTCTTAACTCTTACTCTGGCCTAATAGCTAAGGTCTTAGACTCGTACTCTGGCCTAATGGTTAAGGTCTTAACTCTTACTCTGGCCTACTGGTTAAGGTCTTAAATATTACTCTGGCCTAATAGCTAAGGTCTTAAATATTACTCTGGCCTAATAGCTAAGGTCTTAGACTCGTACTCTGGCCTAATGGTTAAGGTCTTATCTCTTACTCTGGCCTAATAGCTAAGGTCTTAGACTCGTACTATGGCCTACAGGTTAAGGTCTTAACTCTTACTCTGGCCTAATAGCTAAGGTCTTAGACTTGTACTCTGGCCTAATGGTTAAGGTCCTAACTCTTACTCTGGCCTACTAGTTAAGGTCTTAACTCTTACTCTGGCCTAATAGCTAAGGTCTTAGACTCATACTCTGGCCTAATAGCTAAGGTCTTAGACTCGTACTCTGGCCTAATGGTTAAGGTCTTAACTCTTACTCCGGCCTAATGGTTAAGGTCTTAACTCTTACTCTGGCCTAATAGCTAAGGTCTTAGACTCATACTCTGGCCTAATAGCTAAGGTCTTAGACTCGTACTCTGGCCTAATGGTTAAGGTCCTAACTCGTACTCTGGCCTACTGGTCAAGGTCTTAACTCTTACTCTGGCCTACTGGTTAAGGTCTTAACTCTTACTCTGGCCTACTGGTTAAGGTCTTAACTCTTACTCTGGCCTAATAGCTAAGGTCTTAGACTCATACTCTGGCCTAATAGCTAAGGTCTTAGACTCGTACTCTGGCCTAATGGTTAAGGTCCTAACTCTTACTCTGGCCTACAGGTTAAGGTCTTAACTCTTACTATGGCCTGATAGCTAAGGTCTTAGACTCGTACTCTGGCCTAATGTTTAAGGTCTTAACTCTTACTCTGGCCTACTGGTTAAGGTCTTACCTCTTACTCTGGCCTAATAGCTAAGGTCTTAACTCTTACTCTGGCCTACTGGTTAAGGTCTTACCTCTTACTCTGGCCTAATAGCTAAGGTCTTAACTCTTACTCTGGCCTAATAGCTAAGGTCTTAGACTCATACTCTGTCCTAATTGTTAAGGTCTTAACTCTAACACTGGCCTACTGGTTAAGGTCTTAACTCTGACTCTGGCATAATAGCTAAGGTCTTAACTCTTACTCTGGCCTAATAGCTAAGGTATTAGACTCGTACTCTGGCCTAATGGTTAAGGTCTTAACTCTTACTCTGGCCTATTGGTTAAGGTCTTAACTCTTACTCTGGCCTAATAACTGAGGTCTTAACTCTTACTCTAGCCTAATACCTGAGGTCTAAACTCTTACTCTGGTCTAATAGCTAAGGTCTTAGTCTTGTACTCTGGCCTAATGGTTAAGGTCTTAACTCTTACTCTGGCCTACTGGTTAAGGTCTTAACTCTTACTCTGGCCTAATAGCTAAGGTCTTAGACTCGTACTCTGGCCTAATGATTAAGGTCTTAACTCTTACTCTGGCCTACTGGTTAAGGTCTTAACTCTTACTCTGGCCTAATAGCTAAGGTCTTAACTCTTACTCTGGCCTAATAGCAAAGGTCTTAGACTCGTAATCTGGCCTAATGGTTAGGGTCCTAACTCTTACTCTGGCCTAATAGCTAAGGTCTTAACTCTTACTCTGGCCTAATATCTAAGGTCTTAGACCCGTACTATGGCATACAGGTTAAGGTATTAACTCTTACTCTGGCCTAAAGGTTAAGGTCTTAACTCTTACTCTGGCCTAATAGCTAAGGTCTTAGACTCGTACTCTGGCCTACAGGTTAAGGTCTTAACTCTTACTCCGGCATACTGATTAAGGTCTTAACTCTTACTCTGGCCTAATAGCTAAGGTCTTATACTCATACTCTGGCCTACTGGTTAAGGTCTTAACTCTTACTCTGGCCTAATAGCTAAGGTCTTAGACTCGTACTCTGGCCTAATGGTTAAGGTCTTAACTCTTACTCTGGCCTAATAGCTAAGGTCTTAGACTCATACTCTGGCCTAATGGTTAAGGTCTTAACTCTTACTCTGGACTAATAGCTAAGGTCTTAGACTCGTACTCTGGCCTAATGGTTAAGGTCTTAACTCTTACTCTGGCCTAATAGCTAAGGTCTTAACTCTTACTCTGGCCTAATAGCTAAGGTCTTATACTTGTTCTTTGGCCTAAAGGCTAAGGTCTTAACTCTTACTCTGGCCTAATAGCTAAGGTCTTAACTCTTACTCTTGCCTAATGGTTAAAGTCTTAACTCTTACTCTGGCCTAATAGCTAAGGTCTTAGACTCGTACTCTGGCCTAATGGTTAAGGTCTTAACTCTTACTCTGGCCTACTGGTGAAGGTCTTAACTCTTACTCTGGCCTAATAGCTAAGGTCTTAGACTCGAACTCTGGCCTAATGGTTAAGGTCTTAACTCTTACTCTGGCCTACTGGTTAAGGTCTTAACTCTAACTCTGGCCTAATAGCGAAGGTCTTAGACTCGTACTCTGGCCTACTGGTTAAGGTCTTAACTCTTACTCTGGCCTAATAGCGAATGTCTTAGACTCGTACTCTGGCCTAATGGTTAAGGTCTTAACTCTTACTCTGGCCTAATAGCTAAGGCCTTAGACTCGTACTCTGGCCTAATGGTTAAGGTCTTAACTCTTACTCTGACCTATTGGTTAAGGTCTTAACTCTTACTCTGGCCTAATAACTAAGGTCTTAACTCTCACTCTGGCCTAATAGCTAAGGTGTTAACTCTTACCCTGGCTTAATAGCTAAGGTCTTAACTCTTACTCTGGCCTACTGGTTAAGGTCTTAACTTTTACTCTGGCCTAATAGCTAAGGTCTTAACTCTTACTCTGGCCTAATAGCTAAGGTCTTAGACTCGTGCTCTGGCCTAATGGTTAAGGTCTTAACTCTTACTCTGGCCTACTGGTTAAGGTCTTAACTCTTACTCTGGCCTAATAGCTAAGGTCTTAGACTCGTACTCTGGCCTAATGGTTAAGGTCTTAACTCTTACTCTGGCCTACTGGTTAAGGTCTTAACTCTTACTCTGGCCTAATAGCTAAGGTCTTAAATCTTACTCTGGCCTAATAGCTAAGGTCTTAGACTCATACTCTGGCCTAATGGTTAAGGTCTTAACTCTTACTCTGTACTAATAGCTAAGGTCTTAGACTCGTACTATGGCCTACAGGTTAAGGTCTTAACTCTTACTCTGGCCTAATAGCTAAGGTCTTAACCCTTACTCTGGCCTAATAGCTAAGGTCTTAGACTCGAACTCTGGCCTAATGGTTAAGGTCTTAACTCTTACTCTGGCCTACTGGTTAAGGTCTTAACTCTTACTCTGGCCTAATAGCGAAGGTCTTAGACTCGTACTCTGGCCTACTGGTTAAGGTCTTAACTCTTACTATGGCCTAATAGCGAAGGTCTTAGACTCGTACTCTGGCCTAATGGTTAAGGTCTTAACTCTTACTCTGGCCTAATAGCTAAGGCCTTAGACTCGTACTCTGGCCTAATGGTTAAGGTCTTAACTCTTACTCTGACCTATTGGTTAAGGTCTTAACTCTTACTCTGGCCTAATAACTAAGGTCTTAACTCTCACTCTGGCCTAATAGCTAAGGTGTTAACTCTTACCGTGGCTTAATAGCTAAGGTCTTAACTCTTACTCGGGCCTACTGGTTAAGGTCTTAACTTTTACTCTGGCCTAATAGCTAAGGTCTTAACTCTTACTCTGGCCTAATAGCTAAGGTCTTAGACTCGTGCTCTGGCCTAATGGTTAAGGTCTTAACTCTTACTCCGGCCTAATGGTTAAGGTCTTAACTCTTACTCTGGCCTAATAGCTAAGGTCTTAGACTCATACTCTGGCCTAATAGCTAAGGTCTTAGACTCGTACTCTGGCCTAATGGTTAAGGTCCTAACTCTTACTCTGGCCTACTGGTTAAGGTCTTAACTCTTACTCTGGCCTGATAGCTAAGGTCTTAGACTCGTACTCTGGCCTAATGTTTAAGGTCTTAACTCTTACTCTGGCCTACTGGTTAAGGTCTTACCTCTTACTCTGGCCTAATAGCTAAGGTCTTAACTCTTACTCTGGCCTACTGGTTAAGGTCTTACCTCTTACTCTGGCCTAATAGCTAAGGTCTTAACTCTTACTCTGGCCTAATAGCTAAGGTCTTAGACTCATACTCTGTCCTAATTGTTAAGGTCTTAACTCTTACACTGGCCTACTGGTTAAGGTCTTAACTCTGACTCTGGCATAATAGCTAAGGTCTTAACTCTTACTCTGGCCTAATAGCTAAGGTATTAGACTCGTACTCTGGCCTAATGGTTAAGGTCTTAACTCTTACTCTGGCCTATTGGTTAAGGTCTTAACTCTTACTCTGGCCTAATAACTGAGGTCTTAACTCTTACTCTAGCCTAATACCTGAGGTCTAAACTCTTACTCTGGTCTAATAGCTAAGGTCTTAACTCTTACTCTGGCCTAATAACTAAGGTCTTAACTCTCACTCTGGCCTAATAGCTAAGGTGTTAACTCTTACCCTGGCTTAATAGCTAAGGTCTTAACTCTTACTCTGGCCTACTGGTTAAGGTCTTAACTTTTACTCTGGCCTAATAGCTAAGGTCTTAACTCTTACTCTGGCCTAATAGCTAAGGTCTTAGACTCGTGCTCTGGCCTAATGGTTAAGGTCTTAACTCTTACTCTGGCCTACTGGTTAAGGTCTTAACTCTTACTCTGGCCTAATAGCTAAGGTCTTAGACTCGTACTCTGGCCTAATGGTTAAGGTCTTAACTCTTACTCTGGCCTACTGGTTAAGGTCTTAACTCTTACTCTGGCCTAATAGCTAAGGTCTTAAATCGTACTCTGGCCTAATAGCTAAGGTCTTAGACTCATACTCTGGCCTAATGGTTAAGGTCTTAACTCTTACTCTGGACTAATAGCTAAGGTCTTAGACTCGTACTATGGCCTACAGGTTAAGGTCTTAACTCTTACTCTGGCCTAATAGCTAAGGTCTTAACCCTTACTCTGGCCTAATAGCTAAGGTCTTAGACTCGAACTCTGGCCTAATGGTTAAGGTCTTAACTCTTACTCTGGCCTACTGGTTAAGGTCTTAACTCTTACTCTGGCCTAATAGCGAAGGTCTTAGACTCGTACTCTGGCCTACTGGTTAAGGTCTTAACTCTTACTCTGGCCTAATAGCGAAGGTCTTGGACTCGTACTCTGGCCTAATGGTTAAGGTCTTAACTCTTACTCTGGCCTAATAGCTAAGGCCTTAGACTCGTACTCTGGCCTAATGGTTAAGGTCTTAACTCTTACTCTGACCTATTGGTTAAGGTCTTAACTCTTACTCTGGCCTAATAACTAAGGTCTTAACTCTCACTCTGGCCTAATAGCTAAGGTGTTAACTCTTACCCTGGCTTAATAGCTAAGGTCTTAACTCTTACTCTGGCCTACTGGTTAAGGTCTTAACTTTTACTCTGGCCTAATAGCTAAGGTCTTAACTCTTACTCTGGCCTAATAGCTAAGGTCTTAGACTCGTGCTCTGGCCTAATGGTTAAGGTCTTAACTCTTACTCTGGCCTACTGGTTAAGGTCTTAACTCTTACTCTGGCCTAATAGCTAAGGTCTTAGACTCATACTCTGGCCTAATGGTTAAGGTCTTAACTCTTACTCTGGCCTACTGGTTAAGGTCTTAACTCTTACTCTGGCCTAATAGCTAAGGTCTTAAATCTTACTCTGGCCTAATAGCTAAGGTCTTAGACTCATACTCTGGCCTAATGGTTAAGGTCTTAACTCTTACTCTGGACTAATAGCTAAGGTCTTAGACTCGTACTATGGCCTACAGATTAAGGTCTTAACTCTTACTCTGGCCTAATAGCTAAGGTCTTAACCCTTACTCTGGCCTAATAGCTAAGGTCTTAGACTTGTACTCTGGCCTAATGGTTGAGGTCTTAACTCTTGCTCTGGACTAATAGCTAAGGTCTTAGACTTGTACTCTGGCCTAATGGTTAAGGTCTTAACTCTTACCCTGGCCTAATAGTTAAGGTCTTAACTCTTACTCTTGCCTAATGGTTAAGGTCTTAACTCTTACTCTGGCCTAATAGCTAAGGTCTAAGACTCGTACTCTGGCCTAATGGTTAAGGTCTTAACTCTTACTCTGGCCTACTGGTTAAGATCTTAACTCTTACTCTTGACTAATAGCTAAGGTCTTAACTCTTACTCTGGCCTAATAGCTAAGGTCTTAGACTCGTACTCTGGCCTAATGGTTAAGGTCTTAACTCTTACTCTGGCCTACTGGTTAAGGTCTTAACTCTTACTCTGGCCTAATAGCTAAGGTCTTAGACTCGTACTCTGGCCTAATGGTTAAGGTCTTAACTCTTACTCTGGCCTACTGGTTAAGGTCTTAAATATTACTCTGGCCTAATAGCTAAGGTCTTAAATATTACTCTGGCCTAATAGCTAAGGTCTTAGACTCGTACTCTGGCCTAATGGTTAAGGTCTTATCTCTTACTCTGGCCTAATAGCTAAGGTCTTAGACTCGTACTATGGCCTACAGGTTAAGGTCTTAACTCTTACTCTGGCCTAATAGCTAAGGTCTTAGACTTGTACTCTGGCCTAATGGTTAAGGTCCTAACTCTTACTCTGGCCTACTAGTTAAGGTCTTAACTCTTACTCTGGCCTAATAGCTAAGGTCTTAGACTCATACTCTGGCCTAATAGCTAAGGTCTTAGACTCGTACTCTGGCCTAATGGTTAAGGTCTTAACTCTTACTCCGGCCTAATGGTTAAGGTCTTAACTCTTACTCTGGCCTAATAGCTAAGGTCTTAGACTCATACTCTGGCCTAATAGCTAAGGTCTTAGACTCGTACTCTGGCCTAATGGTTAAGGTCCTAACTCGTACTCTGGCCTACTGGTCAAGGTCTTAACTCTTACTCTGGCCTACTGGTTAAGGTCTTAACTCTTACTCTGGCCTACTGGTTAAGGTCTTAACTCTTACTCTGGCCTAATAGCTAAGGTCTTAGACTCATACTCTGGCCTAATAGCTAAGGTCTTAGACTCGTACTCTGGCCTAATGGTTAAGGTCCTAACTCTTACTCTGGCCTACAGGTTAAGGTCTTAACTCTTACTATGGCCTGATAGCTAAGGTCTTAGACTCGTACTCTGGCCTAATGTTTAAGGTCTTAACTCTTACTCTGGCCTACTGGTTAAGGTCTTACCTCTTACTCTGGCCTAATAGCTAAGGTCTTAACTCTTACTCTGGCCTACTGGTTAAGGTCTTACCTCTTACTCTGGCCTAATAGCTAAGGTCTTAACTCTTACTCTGGCCTAATAGCTAAGGTCTTAGACTCATACTCTGTCCTAATTGTTAAGGTCTTAACTCTAACACTGGCCTACTGGTTAAGGTCTTAACTCTGACTCTGGCATAATAGCTAAGGTCTTAACTCTTACTCTGGCCTAATAGCTAAGGTATTAGACTCGTACTCTGGCCTAATGGTTAAGGTCTTAACTCTTACTCTGGCCTATTGGTTAAGGTCTTAACTCTTACTCTGGCCTAATAACTGAGGTCTTAACTCTTACTCTAGCCTAATACCTGAGGTCTAAACTCTTACTCTGGTCTAATAGCTAAGGTCTTAGTCTTGTACTCTGGCCTAATGGTTAAGGTCTTAACTCTTACTCTGGCCTACTGGTTAAGGTCTTAACTCTTACTCTGGCCTAATAGCTAAGGTCTTAGACTCGTACTCTGGCCTAATGATTAAGGTCTTAACTCTTACTCTGGCCTACTGGTTAAGGTCTTAACTCTTACTCTGGCCTAATAGCTAAGGTCTTAACTCTTACTCTGGCCTAATAGCAAAGGTCTTAGACTCGTAATCTGGCCTAATGGTTAGGGTCCTAACTCTTACTCTGGCCTAATAGCTAAGGTCTTAACTCTTACTCTGGCCTAATATCTAAGGTCTTAGACCCGTACTATGGCATACAGGTTAAGGTATTAACTCTTACTCTGGCCTAAAGGTTAAGGTCTTAACTCTTACTCTGGCCTAATAGCTAAGGTCTTAGACTCGTACTCTGGCCTACAGGTTAAGGTCTTAACTCTTACTCCGGCATACTGATTAAGGTCTTAACTCTTACTCTGGCCTAATAGCTAAGGTCTTATACTCATACTCTGGCCTACTGGTTAAGGTCTTAACTCTTACTCTGGCCTAATAGCTAAGGTCTTAGACTCGTACTCTGGCCTAATGGTTAAGGTCTTAACTCTTACTCTGGCCTAATAGCTAAGGTCTTAGACTCATACTCTGGCCTAATGGTTAAGGTCTTAACTCTTACTCTGGACTAATAGCTAAGGTCTTAGACTCGTACTCTGGCCTAATGGTTAAGGTCTTAACTCTTACTCTGGCCTAATAGCTAAGGTCTTAACTCTTACTCTGGCCTAATAGCTAAGGTCTTATACTTGTTCTTTGGCCTAAAGGCTAAGGTCTTAACTCTTACTCTGGCCTAATAGCTAAGGTCTTAACTCTTACTCTTGCCTAATGGTTAAAGTCTTAACTCTTACTCTGGCCTAATAGCTAAGGTCTTAGACTCGTACTCTGGCCTAATGGTTAAGGTCTTAACTCTTACTCTGGCCTACTGGTGAAGGTCTTAACTCTTACTCTGGCCTAATAGCTAAGGTCTTAGACTCGAACTCTGGCCTAATGGTTAAGGTCTTAACTCTTACTCTGGCCTACTGGTTAAGGTCTTAACTCTAACTCTGGCCTAATAGCGAAGGTCTTAGACTCGTACTCTGGCCTACTGGTTAAGGTCTTAACTCTTACTCTGGCCTAATAGCGAATGTCTTAGACTCGTACTCTGGCCTAATGGTTAAGGTCTTAACTCTTACTCTGGCCTAATAGCTAAGGCCTTAGACTCGTACTCTGGCCTAATGGTTAAGGTCTTAACTCTTACTCTGACCTATTGGTTAAGGTCTTAACTCTTACTCTGGCCTAATAACTAAGGTCTTAACTCTCACTCTGGCCTAATAGCTAAGGTGTTAACTCTTACCCTGGCTTAATAGCTAAGGTCTTAACTCTTACTCTGGCCTACTGGTTAAGGTCTTAACTTTTACTCTGGCCTAATAGCTAAGGTCTTAACTCTTACTCTGGCCTAATAGCTAAGGTCTTAGACTCGTGCTCTGGCCTAATGGTTAAGGTCTTAACTCTTACTCTGGCCTACTGGTTAAGGTCTTAACTCTTACTCTGGCCTAATAGCTAAGGTCTTAGACTCGTACTCTGGCCTAATGGTTAAGGTCTTAACTCTTACTCTGGCCTACTGGTTAAGGTCTTAACTCTTACTCTGGCCTAATAGCTAAGGTCTTAAATCTTACTCTGGCCTAATAGCTAAGGTCTTAGACTCATACTCTGGCCTAATGGTTAAGGTCTTAACTCTTACTCTGTACTAATAGCTAAGGTCTTAGACTCGTACTATGGCCTACAGGTTAAGGTCTTAACTCTTACTCTGGCCTAATAGCTAAGGTCTTAACCCTTACTCTGGCCTAATAGCTAAGGTCTTAGACTCGAACTCTGGCCTAATGGTTAAGGTCTTAACTCTTACTCTGGCCTACTGGTTAAGGTCTTAACTCTTACTCTGGCCTAATAGCGAAGGTCTTAGACTCGTACTCTGGCCTACTGGTTAAGGTCTTAACTCTTACTCTGGCCTAATAGCGAAGGTCTTAGACTCGTACTCTGGCCTAATGGTTAAGGTCTTAACTCTTACTCTGGCCTAATAGCTAAGGCCTTAGACTCGTACTCTGGCCTAATGGTTAAGGTCTTAACTCTTACTCTGACCTATTGGTTAAGGTCTTAACTCTTACTCTGGCCTAATAACTAAGGTCTTAACTCTCACTCTGGCCTAATAGCTAAGGTGTTAACTCTTACCGTGGCTTAATAGCTAAGGTCTTAACTCTTACTCGGGCCTACTGGTTAAGGTCTTAACTTTTACTCTGGCCTAATAGCTAAGGTCTTAACTCTTACTCTGGCCTAATAGCTAAGGTCTTAGACTCGTGCTCTGGCCTAATGGTTAAGGTCTTAACTCTTACTCCGGCCTAATGGTTAAGGTCTTAACTCTTACTCTGGCCTAATAGCTAAGGTCTTAGACTCATACTCTGGCCTAATAGCTAAGGTCTTAGACTCGTACTCTGGCCTAATGGTTAAGGTCCTAACTCTTACTCTGGCCTACTGGTTAAGGTCTTAACTCTTACTCTGGCCTGATAGCTAAGGTCTTAGACTCGTACTCTGGCCTAATGTTTAAGGTCTTAACTCTTACTCTGGCCTACTGGTTAAGGTCTTACCTCTTACTCTGGCCTAATAGCTAAGGTCTTAACTCTTACTCTGGCCTACTGGTTAAGGTCTTACCTCTTACTCTGGCCTAATAGCTAAGGTCTTAACTCTTACTCTGGCCTAATAGCTAAGGTCTTAGACTCATACTCTGTCCTAATTGTTAAGGTCTTAACTCTTACACTGGCCTACTGGTTAAGGTCTTAACTCTGACTCTGGCATAATAGCTAAGGTCTTAACTCTTACTCTGGCCTAATAGCTAAGGTATTAGACTCGTACTCTGGCCTAATGGTTAAGGTCTTAACTCTTACTCTGGCCTATTGGTTAAGGTCTTAACTCTTACTCTGGCCTAATAACTGAGGTCTTAACTCTTACTCTAGCCTAATACCTGAGGTCTAAACTCTTACTCTGGTCTAATAGCTAAGGTCTTAGTCTTGTACTCTGGCCTAATGGTTAAGGTCTTAACTCTTACTCTGGCCTACTGGTTAAGGTCTTAACTCTTACTCTGGCCTAATAGCTAAGGTCTTAGACTCGTACTCTGGCCTAATGATTAAGGTCTTAACTCTTACTCTGGCCTACTGGTTAAGGTCTTAACTCTTACTCTGGCCTAATAGCTAAGGTCTTAACTCTTACTCTGGCCTAATAGCAAAGGTCTTAGACTCGTAATCTGGCCTAATGGTTAGGGTCCTAACTCTTACTCTGGCCTAATAGCTAAGGTCTTAACTCTTACTCTGGCCTAATAGCTAAGGTCTTAGATCCGTACTATGGCATACAGGTTAAGGTATTAACTCTTACTCTGGCCTACAGGTTAAGGTCTTAACTCTTACTCTGGCCTAATAGCTAAGGTCTTAGACTCGTACTCTGGCCTAATGGTTAAGGTCTTAATTCTTACTCTGGCCTAATAGCTAAGGTCTTAGACTCGTATTCTGGCCTACAGGTTAAGGTCTTAACTCTTACTCCGGCATACTGATTAAGGTCTTAACTCTTACTCTGGCCTAATAGCTAAGGTCTTATACTCATACTCTGGCCTACTGGTTAAGGTCTTAACTCTTACTCTGGCCTAATAGCTAAGGTCTTAGACTCGTACTCTGGCCTAATGGTTAAGGTCTTAACTCTTACTCTGGCCTAATAGCTAAGGTCTTAGACTCGTACTCTGGCCTAATGGTTAAGGTCTTAACTCTTACTCTGGACTAATAGCTAAGGTCTTAGACTCGTACTCTGGCCTAATGGTTAAGGTCTTAACTCTTACTCTGGCCTAATAGCTAAGGTCTTAACTCTTACTCTGGCCTAATAGCTAAGGTCTTATACTTGTTCTTTGGCCTAAAGGCTAAGGTCTTAACTCTTACTCTGGCCTAATAGCTAAGGTCTTAACTCTTACTCTTGCCTAATGGTTAAAGTCTTAACTCTTACTCTGGCCTAATAGCTAAGGTCTTAGACTCGTACTCTGGCCTAATGGTTAAGGTCTTAACTCTTACTCTGGCCTACTGGTGAAGGTCTTAACTCTTACTCTGGCCTAATAGCTAAGGTCTTAGACTCGAACTCTGGCCTAATGGTTAAGGTCTTAACTCTTACTCTGGCCTACTGGTTAAGGTCTTAACTCTTACTCTGGCCTAATAGCGAAGGTCTTAGACTCGTACTCTGGCCTACTGGTTAAGGTCTTAACTCTTACTCTGGCCTAATAGCGAAGGTCTTAGACTCGTACTCTGGCCTGATGGTTAAGGTCTTAACTCTTACTCTGGCCTAATAGCTAAGGCCTTAGACTCGTACTCTGGCCTAATGGTTAAGGTCTTAACTCTTACTCTGACCTATTGGTTAAGGTCTTAACTCTTACTCTGGCCTAATAACTAAGGTCTTAACTCTCACTCTGGCCTAATAGCTAAGGTGTTAACTCTTACCCTGGCTTAATAGCTAAGGTCTTAACTCTTACTCTGGCCTACTGGTTAAGGTCTTAACTTTTACTCTGGCCTAATAGCTAAGGTCTTAACTCTTACTCTGGCCTAATAGCTAAGGTCTTAGACTCGTGCTCTGGCCTAATGGTTAAGGTCTTAACTCTTACTCTGGCCTACTGGTTAAGGTCTTAACTCTTACTCTGGCCTAATAGATAAGGTCTTAGACTCATACTCTGGCCTAATAGCTAAGGTCTTAGACTCGTGCTCTGGCCTAATGGTTAAGGTCTTAACTCTTACTCTGGCCTACTGGTTAAGGTCTTAACTCTTACTCTGGCCTAATAGCTAAGGTCTTAGACTCATACTCTGGCCTAATAGCTAAGGTCTTAGACTCGTACTCTGGCCTAATGGTTAAGGTCCTAACTCGTACTCTGGCCTACTGGTCAAGGTCTTAACTCTTACTCTGGCCTACTGGTTAAGGTCTTAACTCTTACTCTGGCCTACTGGTTAAGGTCTTAACTCTTACTCTGGCCTACTGGTTAAGGTCTTAACTCTTACTCTGGCCTAATAGCTAAGGTCTTAGACTCATACTCTGGCCTAATAGCTAAGGTCTTAGACTCGTACTCTGGCCTAATGGTTAAGGTCCTAACTCTTACTCTGGCCTACAGGTTAAGGTCTTAACTCTTACTATGGCCTGATAGCTAAGGTCTTAGACTCGTACTCTGGCCTAATGTTTAAGGTCTTAACTCTTACTCTGGCCTACTGGTTAAGGTCTTACCTCTTACTCTGGCCTAATAGCTAAGGTCTTAACTCTTACTCTGGCCTACTGGTTAAGGTCTTACCTCTTACTCTGGCCTAATAGCTAAGGTCTTAACTCTTACTCTGGCCTAATAGCTAAGGTCTTAGACTCATACTCTGTCCTAATTGTTAAGGTCTTAACTCTAACACTGGCCTACTGGTTAAGGTCTTAACTCTGACTCTGGCATAATAGCTAAGGTCTTAACTCTTACTCTGGCCTAATAGCTAAGGTATTAGACTCGTACTCTGGCCTAATGGTTAAGGTCTTAACTCTTACTCTGGCCTATTGGTTAAGGTCTTAACTCTTACTCTGGCCTAATAACTGAGGTCTTAACTCTTACTCTAGCCTAATACCTGAGGTCTAAACTCTTACTCTGGTCTAATAGCTAAGGTCTTAGTCTTGTACTCTGGCCTAATGGTTAAGGTCTTAACTCTTACTCTGGCCTACTGGTTAAGGTCTTAACTCTTACTCTGGCCTAATAGCTAAGGTCTTAGACTCGTACTCTGGCCTAATGATTAAGGTCTTAACTCTTACTCTGGCCTACTGGTTAAGGTCTTAACTCTTACTCTGGCCTAATAGCTAAGGTCTTAACTCTTACTCTGGCCTAATAGCAAAGGTCTTAGACTCGTAATCTGGCCTAATGGTTAGGGTCCTAACTCTTACTCTGGCCTAATAGCTAAGGTCTTAACTCTTACTCTGGCCTAATATCTAAGGTCTTAGACCCGTACTATGGCATACAGGTTAAGGTATTAACTCTTACTCTGGCCTAAAGGTTAAGGTCTTAACTCTTACTCTGGCCTAATAGCTAAGGTCTTAGACTCGTACTCTGGCCTACAGGTTAAGGTCTTAACTCTTACTCCGGCATACTGATTAAGGTCTTAACTCTTACTCTGGCCTAATAGCTAAGGTCTTATACTCATACTCTGGCCTACTGGTTAAGGTCTTAACTCTTACTCTGGCCTAATAGCTAAGGTCTTAGACTCGTACTCTGGCCTAATGGTTAAGGTCTTAACTCTTACTCTGGCCTAGTAGCTAAGGTCTTAGACTCGTACTCTGGCCTAATGGTTAAGGTCTTAACTCTTACTCTGGACTAATAGCTAAGGTCTTAGACTCGTACTCTGGCCTAATGGTTAAGGTCTTAACTCTTACTCTGGCCTAATAGCTAAGGTCTTAACTCTTACTCTGGCCTAATAGCTAAGGTCTTATACTTGTTCTTTGGCCTAAAGGCTAAGGTCTTAACTCTTACTCTGGCCTAATAGCTAAGGTCTTAACTCTTACTCTTGCCTAATGGTTAAAGTCTTAACTCTTACTCTGGCCTAATAGCTAAGGTCTTAGACTCGTACTCTGGCCTAATGGTTAAGGTCTTAACTCTTACTCTGGCCTACTGGTGAAGGTCTTAACTCTTACTCTGGCCTAATAGCTAAGGTCTTAGACTCGAACTCTGGCCTAATGGTTAAGGTCTTAACTCTTACTCTGGCCTACTGGTTAAGGTCTTAACTCTAACTCTGGCCTAATAGCGAAGGTCTTAGACTCGTACTCTGGCCTACTGGTTAAGGTCTTAACTCTTACTCTGGCCTAATAGCGAATGTCTTAGACTCGTACTCTGGCCTAATGGTTAAGGTCTTAACTCTTACTCTGGCCTAATAGCTAAGGCCTTAGACTCGTACTCTGGCCTAATGGTTAAGGTCTTAACTCTTACTCTGACCTATTGGTTAAGGTCTTAACTCTTACTCTGGCCTAATAACTAAGGTCTTAACTCTCACTCTGGCCTAATAGCTAAGGTGTTAACTCTTACCCTGGCTTAATAGCTAAGGTCTTAACTCTTACTCTGGCCTACTGGTTAAGGTCTTAACTTTTACTCTGGCCTAATAGCTAAGGTCTTAACTCTTACTCTGGCCTAATAGCTAAGGTATTAGACTCGTGCTCTGGCCTAATGGTTAAGGTCTTAACTCTTACTCTGGCCTACTGGTTAAGGTCTTAACTCTTACTCTGGCCTAATAGCTAAGGTCTTAGACTCGTACTCTGGCCTAATGGTTAAGGTCTTAACTCTTACTCTGGCCTACTGGTTAAGGTCTTAACTCTTACTCTGGCCTAATAGCTAAGGTCTTAAATCTTACTCTGGCCTAATAGCTAAGGTCTTAGACTCATACTCTGGCCTAATGGTTAAGGTCTTAACTCTTACTCTGTACTAATAGCTAAGGTCTTAGACTCGTACTATGGCCTACAGGTTAAGGTCTTAACTCTTACTCTGGCCTAATAGCTAAGGTCTTAACCCTTACTCTGGCCTAATAGCTAAGGTCTTAGACTCGAACTCTGGCCTAATGGTTAAGGTCTTAACTCTTACTCTGGCCTACTGGTTAAGGTCTTAACTCTTACTCTGGCCTAATAGCGAAGGTCTTAGACTCGTACTCTGGCCTACTGGTTAAGGTCTTAACTCTTACTCTGGCCTAATAGCGAAGGTCTTAGACTCGTACTCTGGCCTAATGGTTAAGGTCTTAACTCTTACTCTGGCCTAATAGCTAAGAACTTAGACTCGTACTCTGGCCTAATGGTTAAGGTCTTAACTCTTACTCTGACCTATTGGTTAAGGTCTTAACTCTTACTCTGGCCTAATAACTAAGGTCTTAACTCTCACTCTGGCCTAATAGCTAAGGTGTTAACTCTTACCGTGGCTTAATAGCTAAGGTCTTAACTCTTACTCTGGCCTACTGGTTAAGGTCTTAACTTTTACTCTGGCCTAATAGCTAAGGTCTTAACTCTTACTCTGGCCTAATAGCTAAGGTCTTAGACTCGTGCTCTGGCCTAATGGTTAAGGTCTTAACTCTTACTCCGGCCTAATGGTTAAGGTCTTAACTCTTACTCTGGCCTAATAGCTAAGGTCTTAGACTCATACTCTGGCCTAATAGCTAAGGTCTTAGACTCGTACTCTGGCCTAATGGTTAAGGTCCTAACTCTTACTCTGGCCTACTGGTTAAGGTCTTAACTCTTACTCTGGCCTGATAGCTAAGGTCTTAGACTCGTACTCTGGCCTAATGTTTAAGGTCTTAACTCTTACTCTGGCCTACTGGTTAAGGTCTTACCTCTTACTCTGGCCTAATAGCTAAGGTCTTAACTCTTACTCTGGCCTACTGGTTAAGGTCTTACCTCTTACTCTGGCCTAATAGCTAAGGTCTTAACTCTTACTCTGGCCTAATAGCTAAGGTCTTAGACTCATACTCTGTCCTAATTGTTAAGGTCTTAACTCTTACACTGGCCTACTGGTTAAGGTCTTAACTCTGACTCTGGCATAATAGCTAAGGTCTTAACTCTTACTCTGGCCTAATAGCTAAGGTATTAGACTCGTACTCTGGCCTAATGGTTAAGGTCTTAACTCTTACTCTGGCCTATTGGTTAAGGTCTTAACTCTTACTCTGGCCTAATAACTGAGGTCTTAACTCTTACTCTAGCCTAATACCTGAGGTCTAAACTCTTACTCTGGTCTAATAGCTAAGGTCTTAGTCTTGTACTCTGGCCTAATGGTTAAGGTCTTAACTCTTACTCTGGCCTACTGGTTAAGGTCTTAACTCTTACTCTGGCCTAATAGCTAAGGTCTTAGACTCGTACTCTGGCCTAATGATTAAGGTCTTAACTCTTACTCTGGCCTACTGGTTAAGGTCTTAACTCTTACTCTGGCCTAATAGCTAAGGTCTTAACTCTTACTCTGGCCTAATAGCAAAGGTCTTAGACTCGTAATCTGGCCTAATGGTTAGGGTCCTAACTCTTACTCTGGCCTAATAGCTAAGGTCTTAACTCTTACTCTGGCCTAATAGCTAAGGTCTTAGATCCGTACTATGGCATACAGGTTAAGGTATTAACTCTTACTCTGGCCTACAGGTTAAGGTCTTAACTCTTACTCTGGCCTAATAGCTAAGGTCTTAGACTCGTACTCTGGCCTAATGGTTAAGGTCTTAATTCTTACTCTGGCCTAATAGCTAAGGTCTTAGACTCGTATTCTGGCCTACAGGTTAAGGTCTTAACTCTTACTCCGGCATACTGATTAAGGTCTTAACTCTTACTCTGGCCTAATAGCTAAGGTCTTATACTCATACTCTGGCCTACTGGTTAAGGTCTTAACTCTTACTCTGGCCTAATAGCTAAGGTCTTAGACTCGTACTCTGGCCTAATGGTTAAGGTCTTAACTCTTACTCTGGCCTAATAGCTAAGGTCTTAGACTCGTACTCTGGCCTAATGGTTAAGGTCTTAACTCTTACTCTGGACTAATAGCTAAGGTCTTAGACTCGTACTCTGGCCTAATGGTTAAGGTCTTAACTCTTACTCTGGCCTAATAGCTAAGGTCTTAACTCTTACTCTGGCCTAATAGCTAAGGTCTTATACTTGTTCTTTGGCCTAAAGGCTAAGGTCTTAACTCTTACTCTGGCCTAATAGCTAAGGTCTTAACTCTTACTCTTGCCTAATGGTTAAAGTCTTAACTCTTACTCTGGCCTAATAGCTAAGGTCTTAGACTCGTACTCTGGCCTAATGGTTAAGGTCTTAACTCTTACTCTGGCCTACTGGTGAAGGTCTTAACTCTTACTCTGGCCTAATAGCTAAGGTCTTAGACTCGAACTCTGGCCTAATGGTTAAGGTCTTAACTCTTACTCTGGCCTACTGGTTAAGGTCTTAACTCTTACTCTGGCCTAATAGCGAAGGTCTTAGACTCGTACTCTGGCCTACTGGTTAAGGTCTTAACTCTTACTCTGGCCTAATAGCGAAGGTCTTAGACTCGTACTCTGGCCTGATGGTTAAGGTCTTAACTCTTACTCTGGCCTAATAGCTAAGGCCTTAGACTCGTACTCTGGCCTAATGGTTAAGGTCTTAACTCTTACTCTGACCTATTGGTTAAGGTCTTAACTCTTACTCTGGCCTAATAACTAAGGTCTTAACTCTCACTCTGGCCTAATAGCTAAGGTGTTAACTCTTACCCTGGCTTAATAGCTAAGGTCTTAACTCTTACTCTGGCCTACTGGTTAAGGTCTTAACTTTTACTCTGGCCTAATAGCTAAGGTCTTAACTCTTACTCTGGCCTAATAGCTAAGGTCTTAGACTCGTGCTCTGGCCTAATGGTTAAGGTCTTAACTCTTACTCTGGCCTACTGGTTAAGGTCTTAACTCTTACTCTGGCCTAATAGCTAAGGTCTTAGACTCGTACTCTGGCCTAATGGTTAAGGTCTTAACTCTTACTCTGGCCTACTGGTTAAGGTCTTAACTCTTACTCTGGCCTAATAGCTAAGGTCTTAAATCTTACTCTGGCCTAATAGCTAAGGTCTTAGACTCATACTCTGGCCTAATGGTTAAGGTCTTAACTCTTACTCTGGACTAATAGCTAAGGTCTTAGACTCGTACTATGGCCTACAGGTTAAGGTCTTAACTCTTACTCTGGCCTAATAGCTAAGGTCTTAACCCTTACTCTGGCCTAATAGCTAAGGTCTTAGACTCGAACTCTGGCCTAATGGTTAAGGTCTTAACTCTTACTCTGGCCTACTGGTTAAGGTCTTAACTCTTACTCTGGCCTAATAGCAAAGGTCTTAGACTCGTACTCTGGCCTACTGGTTAAGGTCTTAACTCTTACTCTGGCCTAATAGCGAAGGTCTTAGACTCGTACTCTGGCCTAATGGTTAAGGTCTTAACTCTTACTCTGGCCTAATAGCTAAGGCCTTAGACTCGTACTCTGGCCTAATGGTTAAGGTCTTAACTCTTACTCTGACCTATTGGTTAAGGTCTTAACTCTTACACTGGCCTAATAACTAAGGTCTTAACTCTCACTCTGGCCTAATAGCTAAGGTGTTAACTCTTACCCTGGCTTAATAGCTAAGGTCTTAACTCTTACTCTGGCCTACTGGTTAAGGTCTTAACTTTTACTCTGGCCTAATAGCTAAGGTCTTAACTCTTACTCTGGCCTAATAGCTAAGGTCTTAGACTCGTGCTCTGGCCTAATGGTTAAGGTCTTAACTCTTACTCTGGCCTACTGGTTAAGGTCTTAACTCTTACTCTGGCCTAATAGCTAAGGTCTTAGACTCGTACTCTGGCCTAATGGTTAAGGTCTTAACTCTTACTCTGGCCTACTGGTTAAGGTCTTAACTCTTATTCTGGCCTAATAGCTAAGGTCTTAAATCTTACGGTGGCCTAATAGCTAAGGTCTTAGACTCATACTCTGGCCTAATGGTTAAGGTCTTAACTCTTACTCTGGACTAATAGCTAAGGTCTTAGACTCGTACTATGGCCTACAGGTTAAGGTCTTAACTCTTACTCTGGCCTAATAGCTAAGGTCTTAACCCTTACTCTGGCCTAATAGCTAAGGTCTTAGACTTGTACTCTGGCCTAATGGTTGAGGTCTTAACTCTTGCTCTGGACTAATAGCTAAGGTCTTAGACTTGTACTCTGGCCTAATGGTTAAGGTCTTAACTCTTACCCTGGCCTAATAGTTAAGGTCTTAACTCTTACTCTTGCCTAATGGTTAAGGTCTTAACTCTTACTCTGGCCTAATAGCTAAGGTCTAAGACTCGTACTCTGGCCTAATGGTTAAGGTCTTAACTCTTACTCTGGCCTACTGGTTAAGATCTTAACTCTTACTCTTGACTAATAGCTAAGGTCTTAACTCTTACTCTGGCCTAATAGCTAAGGTCTTAGACTCGTACTCTGGCCTAATGGTTAAGGTCTTAACTCTTACTCTGGCCTACTGGTTAAGGTCTTAACTCTTACTCTGGCCTAATAGCTAAGGTCTTAGACTCGTACTCTGGCCTAATGGTTAAGGTCTTAACTCTTACTCTGGCCTACTGGTTAAGGTCTTAAATATTACTCTGGCCTAATAGCTAAGGTCTTAAATATTACTCTGGCCTAATAGCTAAGGTCTTAGACTCGTACTCTGGCCTAATGGTTAAGGTCTTATCTCTTACTCTGGCCTAATAGCTAAGGTCTTAGACTCGTACTATGGCCTACAGGTTAAGGTCTTAACTCTTACTCTGGCCTAATAGCTAAGGTCTTAGACTCGTACTCTGGCCTAATGGTTAAGGTCCTAACTCTTACTCTGGCCTACTAGTTAAGGTCTTAACTCTTACTCTGGCCTAATAGCTAAGGTCTTAGACTCATACTCTGGCCTAATAGCTAAGGTCTTAGACTCGTACTCTGGCCTAATGGTTAAGGTCTTAACTCTTACTCCGGCCTAATGGTTAAGGTCTTAACTCTTACTCTGGCCTAATAGCTAAGGTCTTAGACTCATACTCTGGCCTAATAGCTAAGGTCTTAGACTCGTACTCTGGCCTACTGGTCAAGGTCTTAACTCTTACTCTGGCCTACTGGTTAAGGTCTTAACTCTTACTCTGGCCTACTGGTTAAGGTCTTAACTCTTACTCTGGCCTAATAGCTAAGGTCTTAGACTCATACTCTGGCCTAATAGCTAAGGTCTTAGACTCGTACTCTGGCCTAATGGTTAAGGTCCTAACTCTTACTCTGGCCTACTGGTTAAGGTCTTAACTCTTACTATGGCCTGATAGCTAAGGTCTTAGACTCGTACTCTTGCCTAATGTTTAAGGTCTTAACTCTTACTCTGGCCTACTGGTTAAGGTCTTACCTCTTACTCTGGCCTAATAGCTAAGGTCTTAACTCTTACACTGGCCTACTGGTTAAGGTCTTAACTCTGACTCTGGCATAATAGCTAAGGTCTTAACTCTTACTCTGGCCTAATAGCTAAGGTATTAGACTCGTACTCTGGCCTAATGGTTAAGGTCTTAACTCTTACTCTGGCCTATTGGTTAAGGTCTTAACTCTTACTCTGGCCTAATAACTGAGGTCTTAACTCTTACTCTAGCCTAATACCTGAGGTCTAAACTCTTACTCTGGTCTAATAGCTAAGGTCTTAGTCTTGTACTCTGGCCTAATGGTTAAGGTCTTAACTCTTACTCTGGCCTACTGGTTAAGGTCTTAACTCTTACTCTGGCCTAATAGCTAAGGTCTTAGACTCGTACTCTGGCCTAATGATTAAGGTCTTAACTCTTACTCTGGCCTACTGGTTAAGGTCTTAACTCTTACTCTGGCCTAATAGCTAAGGTCTTAACTCTTACTCTGGCCTAATAGCAAAGGTCTTAGACTCGTAATCTGGCCTAATGGTTAGGGTCCTAACTCTTACTCTGGCCTAATAGCTAAGGTCTTAACTCTTACTCTGGCCTAATAGCTAAGGTCTTAGACCCGTACTATGGCATACAGGTTAAGGTATTAACTCTTACTCTGGCCTAAAGGTTAAGGTCTTAACTCTTACTCTGGCCTAATAGCTAAGGTCTTAGACCCGTACTATGGCATACAGGTTAAGGTATTAACTCGTACTCTGGCCTACAGGTTAAGGTCTTAACTCTTACTCCGGCATACTGATTAAGGTCTTAACTCTTACTCTGGCCTAATAGCTAAGGTCTTATACTCATACTCTGGCCTACTGGTTAAGGTCTTAACTCTTACTCTGGCCTAATAGCTAAGGTCTTAGACTCGTACTCTGGCCTAATGGTTAAGGTCTTAACTCTTACTCTGGCCTAATAGCTAAGGTCTTAGACTCGTACTCTGGCCTAATGGTTAAGGTCTTAACTCTTACTCTGGACTAATAGCTAAGGTCTTAGACTCGTACTCTGGCCTAATGGTTAAGGTCTTAACTCTTACTCTGGCCTAATAGCTAAGGTCTTAACTCTTACTCTGGCCTAATAGCTAAGGTCTTATACTTGTTCTTTGGCCTAAAGGCTAAGGTCTTAACTCTTACTCTGGCCTAATAGCTAAGGTCTTAACTCTTACTCTTGCCTAATGGTTAAAGTCTTAACTCTTACTCTGGCCTAATAGCTAAGGTCTTAGACTCGTACTCTGGCCTAATGGTTAAGGTCTTAACTCTTACTCTGGCCTACTGGTGAAGGTCTTAACTCTTACTCTGGCCTAATAGCTAAGGTCTTAGACTCGAACTCTGGCCTAATGGTTAAGGTCTTAACTCTTACTCTGGCCTACTGGTTAAGGTCTTAACTCTAACTCTGGCCTAATAGCGAAGGTCTTAGACTCGTACTCTGGCCTACTGGTTAAGGTCTTAACTCTTACTCTGGCCTAATAGCGAATGTCTTAGACTCGTACTCTGGCCTAATGGTTAAGGTCTTAACTCTTACTCTGGCCTAATAGCTAAGGCCTTAGACTCGTACTCTGGCCTAATGGTTAAGGTCTTAACTCTTACTCTGACCTATTGGTTAAGGTCTTAACTCTTACTCTGGCCTAATAACTAAGGTCTTAACTCTCACTCTGGCCTAATAGCTAAGGTGTTAACTCTTACCCTGGCTTAATAGCTAAGGTCTTAACTCTTACTCTGGCCTACTGGTTAAGGTCTTAACTTTTACTCTGGCCTAATAGCTAAGGTCTTAACTCTTACTCTGGCCTAATAGCTAAGGTCTTAGACTCGTGCTCTGGCCTAATGGTTAAGGTCTTAACTCTTACTCTGGCCTACTGGTTAAGGTCTTAACTCTTACTCTGGCCTAATAGCTAAGGTCTTAGACTCGTACTCTGGCCTAATGGTTAAGGTCTTAACTCTTACTCTGGCCTACTGGTTAAGGTCTTAACTCTTACTCTAGCCTAATAGCTAAGGTCTTAAATCTTACTCTGGCCTAATAGCTAAAGTCTTAGACTCATACTCTGGCCTAATGGTTAAGGTCTTAACTCTTACTCTGGACTAATAGCTAAGGTCTTAGACTCGTACTATGGCCTACAGGTTAAGGTCTTAACTCTTACTCTGGCCTAATGGTTAAGGTCTTAACTCTTACTCTGGCCTACTGGTTAAGGTCTTAACTCTTACTCTGGCCTAATAGCGAAGGTCTTAGACTCGTACTCTGGCCTACTGGTTAAGGTCTTAACTCTTACTCTGGCCTAATAGCGAAGGTCTTAGACTCGTACTCTGGCCTAATGGTTAAGGTCTTAACTCTTACTCTGGCCTAATAGCTAAGGCCTTAGACTCGTACTCTGGCCTAATGGTTAAGGTCTTAACTCTTACTCTGACCTATTGGTTAAGGTCTTAACTCTTACTCTGGCCTAATAACTAAGGTCTTAACTCTCACTCTGGCCTAATAGCTAAGGTGTTAACTCTTACCCTGGCTTAATAGCTAAGGTCTTAACTCTTACTCTGGCCTACTGGTTAAGGTCATAACTTTTACTCTGGCCTAAAAGCTAAGGTCTTAACTCTTACTCTGGCCTAATAGCTAAGGTCTTAGACTCGTGCTCTGGCCTAATGGTTAAGGTCTTAACTCTTACTCTGGCCTACTGGTTAAGGTCTTAACTCTTACTCTGGCCTAATAGCTAAGGTCTTAGACTCGTACTCTGGCCTAATGGTTAAGGTCTTAACTCTTACTCTGGCCTACTGGTTAAGGTCTTAACTCTTACTCTGGCCTAATAGCTAAGGTCTTAAATCTTACTCTGGCCTAATAGCTAAGGTCTTAGACTCATACTCTGGCCTAATGGTTAAGGTCTTAACTCTTACTCTGGACTAATAGGTAAGGTCTTAGACTCGTACTATGGCCTACAGGTTAAGGTCTTAACTCTTACTCTGGCCTAATAGCTAAGGTCTTAACCCTTACTCTGGCCTAATAGCTAAGGTCTTAGACTTGTACTCTGGCCTAATGGTTGAGGTCTTAACTCTTGCTCTGGACTAATAGCTAAGGTCTTAGACTTGTACTCTGGCCTAATGGTTAAGGTCTTAACTCTTACCCTGGCCTAATAGTTAAGGTCTTAACTCTTACTCTTGCCTAATGGTTAAGGTCTTAACTCTTACTCTGGCCTAATAGCTAAGGTCTAAGACTCGTACTCTGGCCTAATGGTTAAGGTCTTAACTCTTACTCTGGCCTACTGGTTAAGATCTTAACTCTTACTCTTGACTAATAGCTAAGGTCTTAACTCTTACTCTGGCCTAATAGCTAAGGTCTTAGACTCGTACTCTGGCCTAATGGTTAAGGTCTTAACTCTTACTCTTGCCTACTGGTTAAGGTCTTAACTCTTACTCTGGCCTAATAGCTAAGGTCTTAACTCTTACTCTGGCCTAATAGCAAAGGTCTTAGACTCGTAATCTGGCCTAATAATTAGGGTCCTAACTCTTACTCTGGCCTAATAGCTAAGGTCTTAACTCTTACTCTGGCCTAATATCTAAGGTCTTAGAACCGTACTATGGCATACAGGTTAAGGTATTAACTCTTACTCTGGCCTACAGGTTAAGGTCTTAACTCTTACTCTGGCCTAATAGCTAAGGTCTTAGACTCGTACTCTGGCCTAATGGTTAAGGTCTTAATTCTTACCCTGGCCTAATAGCTAAGGTCTTAGACTCGTATTCTGGCCTACAGGTTAAGGTCTTAACTCTTACTCCGGCATACTAATTAAGGTCTTAACTCTTACTCTGGCCTAATAGCTAAGGTCTTAAATCTTACTCTGGCCTAATAGCTAAGGTCTTAGACTCATACTCTGGCCTAATGGTTAAGGTCTTAACTCTTACTCTGGACTAATAGGTAAGGTCTTAGACTCGTACTATGGCTTACAGGTTAAGGTCTTAACTCTTACTCTGGCCTAATAGCTAAGGTCTTAACCCTTACTCTGGCCTAATAGCTAAGGTCTTAGACTTGTACTCTGGCCTAATGGTTGAGGTCTTAACTCTTGCTCTGGACTAATAGCTAAGGTCTTAGACTTGTACTCTGGCCTAATGGTTAAGGTCTTAACTCTTACCCTGGCCTAATAGTTAAGGTCTTAACTCTTACTCTTGCCTAATGGTTAAGGTCTTAACTCTTACTCTGGCCTAATAGCTAAGGTCTAAGACTCGTACTCTGGCCTAATGGTTAAGGTCTTAACTCTTACTCTGGCCTACTGGTTAAGATCTTAACTCTTACTCTTGACTAATAGCTAAGGTCTTAACTCTTACTCTGGCCTAATAGCTAAGGTCTTAGACTCGTACTCTGGCCTAATGGTTAAGGTCTTAACTCTTACTCTTGCCTACTGGTTAAGGTCTTAACTCTTACTCTGGCCTAATAGCTAAGGTCTTAACTCTTACTCTGGCCTAATAGCAAAGGTCTTAGACTCGTAATCTGGCCTAATAATTAGGGTCCTAACTCTTACTCTGGCCTAATAGCTAAGGTCTTAACTCTTACTCTGGCCTAATATCTAAGGTCTTAGAACCGTACTATGGCATACAGGTTAAGGTATTAACTCTTACTCTGGCCTACAGGTTAAGGTCTTAACTCTTACTCTGGCCTAATAGCTAAGGTCTTAGACTCGTACTCTGGCCTAATGGTTAAGGTCTTAATTCTTACCCTGGCCTAATAGCTAAGGTCTTAGACTCGTATTCTGGCCTACAGGTTAAGGTCTTAACTCTTACTCCGGCATACTGATTAAGGTCTTAACTCTTACTCTGGCCTAATAGCTAAGGTCTTATACTCATACTCTGGCCTACTGGTTAAGGTCTTAACTCTTACTCTGGCCTAATAGCTAAGGTCTTAGACTCGTACTCTGGCCTAATGGTTAAGGTCTTAACTCTTACTCTGGCCTAATAGCTAAGGTCTTAGACTCGTACTCTGGCCTAATGGTTAAGGTCTTAACTCTTACTCTGGACTAATAGCTAAGGTCTTAGACTCGTACTCTGGCCTAATGGTTAAGGTCTTAACTCTTACTCTGGCCTAATAGCTAAGGTCTTAACTCTTACTCTGGCCTAATAGCTAAGGTCTTATACTTGTTCTTTGGCCTAAAGGCTAAGGTCTTAACTCTTACTCTGGCCTAATAGCTAAGGTCTTAACTCTTACTCTTGCCTAATGGTTAAAGTCTTAACTCTTACTCTGGCCTAATAGCTAAGGTCTTAGACTCGTACTCTGGCCTAATGGTTAAGGTCTTAACTCTTACTCTGGCCTACTGGTGAAGGTCTTAACTCTTACTCTGGCCTAATAGCTAAGGTCTTAGACTCATACTCTGGCCTAATGGTTAAGGTCTTAACTCTTACTCTGGCCTACTGGTTAAGGTCTTAACTCTTACTCTGGCCTAATAGCGAAGGTCTTAGACTCGTACTCTGGCCTAATGGTTAAGGTCTTAACTCTTACTCTGGCCTAATAGCTAAGGTCTTAGACTCGTACTATGGCCTACAGGTTAAGGCCTTAACTTTTACTCTGGCCTACTGGTTAAGGTCTTAACTCTTACTCTGGCCTAATAGCTAAGGTCTTAGACTCGTACTCTGGCCTACTGGTTAAGGTCCTACCTCTTACTCTGGCCTAATAGCTAAGGTCTTAACTCTTACTCTGGCCTAATAGCTAAGGTCTTAACTCTTACTCTGGCGTAATAGCAAAGGTCTTAGACTCGTACTCTGGCCTAATAGCTAAGGTCTTAACTCTTACTCTGGCCTAATAGCTAAGGTCTTAGACTCATACTCTGGCCTAATGGTTAAGGTCTTAACCCTTACTCTGGCCTAATAGCTAAGGTCTTAGACTCGTACTCTGGCCTAATAGTAAAGGTCTTAACTCTTACTCTGGCCTACTGGTTAAGGTCTTAACTCTTACTCTGGCCTAATAGCTAAGGTCTTAGACTCGTACTCTGGCCTAATAGCTAAGGTCTTAGACTCGTACTCTTGCCTAATGGTTAAGGTCTTAACTCTTACTCTGGCCTAATAGCTAAGGTCTTAACTCTTACTCTGGCCTACTGGTTAAGGTCTTAACTCTTACTCTGGCCTAATAGCTAAGGTCTTAGACTCGTACTCTGGCCTAATAGCTAAGGTCTTAACTCTTACTCTGGCCTAATAGCTAAGGTCTTAGACTCGTACTCTGGCCTAATGGTTAAGGTCTTAACTCTTACTCTGGCCTATTGGTTAAGGTCTTAACTCTTACTCTGGCCTAATAACTAAGGTCTTAACTCGTACTCTGGCCTAATAGCTAAGGTCTTAACACTTACTCTGGCCTAATAGCTAAGGTCTTAACTCTTACTCTGGCCTAATAGCTAAGGTCTTAGACTCGTACTCTGGCCTAATGGTTAAGGTCTTAACTCTTACTCTGGCCTACTGGTTAAGGTCTTAACTCTTACTCTGGACTAATAGCTAAGGTCTTAGACTCGTACTCTGGCCTAATGGTTAAGGTCTTAACTCTTACACTGGCCTACTGGTTAAGGTCTTAACTCTTACTCTGGCCTAAAAGCTAAGGTCTTAACTTTTACTCTGGCCTAATAGCAAAGGTCTTAGACTCGTAATCTGGCCTAATGGTTAAGGTCTTAACTCTTACTCTGGCCTAATAGCTAAGGTCTTAACTCTTACTCTGGCCTAATAGCTAAGGTCTTAGACTTGTACTCTGGCCTAATGGTTAAGGTCTTAACTCTTACTCTGGCCTACTGGTTAAGGTCTTAACTCTTACTCTGGCCTAATAGCTAAGGTCTTAAACTCATACTATGGCCTAAAGGTTAAGGTCTTAACTCTTACTCTGGCCTACTAGTTAAGGTCTTAACTCTTACTATGGCCTACAGGTTAAGGTCTTGAGTCTTACTCTGGCCTACTGGTTAAGGTCTTAAACCTTACTCTGGCCTAATAGCTAAGGTCTTAGACTCGTACTCTGGCCTAATAGTAAAGGTCTTAACTCTTACTCTGGCCTACTGGTTAAGGTCTTAACTCTTACTCTGGCCTAATAGCTAAGGTATTAGACTCGTACTCTGGCCTAATAGCTAAGGTCTTAGACTCGTACTCTTGCCTAATGGTTATGGTCTTAACTCTTACTCTGGCCTAATAGCTAAGGTCTTAGACTCGTACTCTGGCCTAATAGCTAAGGTCTTAACTCTTACTCTGGCCTAATAGCTAAGGTCTTAGACTCATACTCTGGCCTAATGGTTAAGGTCTTAACTCTTACTCTGGCCTACTGGTTAAGGTCTTAACTCTTACTCTGGCTTAATAGCTAAGGTCTTAGACTCGTACTCTGGCCTAATGGTTAAGGTCTTAAATCTTACTCTGGCCTATTGGTTAAGGTCTTAACTCTTATTCTGGCCTAATAACTAAGGTCTTAACTCTTACTCTGGCCTAATAGCTAAGGTCTTAACTCTTACTCTGGCCTAACAGCTAAGGTCTTAACTCTTACTCTGTCCTAATAGCTAAGGTCTTAACTCTTACTCTGGCCTAATAGCTAAGGTCTTAGACTCGTATTCTGGCCTAATGGTTAGGGTCTTAACTCTTACTCTGGCCTACTGGTTAAGGTCTTAAATCTTACTCTGGACTAATAGCTAAGGTCTTAGACTCGTACTCTGGCCTAATGGTTAAGGTCTTAACTCTTACTCTGGCCTACTGGTTAAGGTCTTAACTCTTACTCTGGCCTAAAAGCTAAGGTCTTAACTTTTACTCTGGCCTAATAGCAAAGGTCTTAGACTCGTAATCTGGCCTAATGGTTAAGGTCTTAACTCTTACTCTGGCCTAATAGCTAAGGTCTTAACTCTTACTCTGGCCTAATAGCTAAGGTCTTTGACCCGTACTATGGCATACAGGTTAAGGTCTTAACTCTTACTCTGGCCTACAGGTTAAGGTCTTAACTCTTACTCTGGCCTAATAGCTAAGGTCTTAGACTCGTACTCTGGCCTAATGATTAAGGTCTTAACTCTTACTCTGGCCTATTGGTTAAGGTCTTAACTCTTACTCTGGCCTAATAACTAAGGTCTTAACTCTTACTCTGGCCTAATAGCTAAGGTCTTAACTCTTACTCTGGCCTAATAGCTAAGGTCTTAGACTCGTACTCTGGCCTAATGGTTAAGGTCTTAACTCTAACTCTGGCCTACTGGTTAAGGTCTTAACTCTTACTCTGGCCTAATAGCAAAGGTCTTAGACTCGTAATCTGGCCTAATGGTTAACGTCTTAACTCTTACTCTGGCCTAATAGCTAAGGTCTTAACTCTTACTCTGGCCTAATAGCTAAGGTCTTAGACTCGTACTATGGCCAAAAGGTTAAGGTCTTAACTCTTACTCTGGCCTAATAGCTAAGGTCTTAACTCTTACTCTGGCCTAATAGCTAAGGTCTTAGACTCGTACTCTGGCCTAATGGTTAAGGTCTTAACTCTTACTCCGGCCTAATGGTTAAGGTCTTAACTCTTACTCTGGCCTAATAGCTAAGGTCTTAGACTCATACTCTGGCCTAATAGCTAAGGTCTTAGACTCGTACTCTGGCCTACTGGTCAAGGTCTTAACTCTTACTCTGGCCTACTGGTTAAGGTCTTAACTCTTACTCTGGCCTACTAGTTAAGGTCTTAACTCTTACTCTGGCCTAATAGCTAAGGTCTTAGACTCATACTCTGGCCTAATAGCTAAGGTCTTAGACTCGTACTCTGGCCTAATGGTTAAGGTCTTAACTCTTACTCTGGCCTACTGGTTAAGGTCTTAACTCTTACTCTGGCCTGATAGCTAAGGTCTTAGACTCGTACTCTGGCCTAATGTTTAAGGTCTTAACTCTTACTCTGGCCTACTGGTTAAGGTCTTACCTCTTACTCTGGCCTAATAGCTAAGGTCTTAACTCTTACTCTGGCCTAATAGCTAAGGTCTTAGACTCATACTCTGTCCTAATTGTTAAGGTCTTAACTCTTACACTGGCCTACTGGTTAAGGTCTTAACTCTGACTCTGGCATAATAGCTAAGGTCTTAACTCTTACTCTGGCCTAATAGCTAAGGTATTAGACTCGTACTCTGGCCTAATGGTTAAGGTCTTAACTCTTACTCTGGCCTATTGGTTAAGGTCTTAACTCTTACTCTGGCCTAATAACTGAGGTCTTAACTCTTACTCTAGCCTAATAGCTGAGGTCTAAACTCTTACTCTGGTCTAATAGCTAAGGTCTTAGTCTTGTACTCTGGCCTAATGGTTAAGGTCTTAACTCTTACTCTGGCCTACTGGTTAAGGTCTTAACTCTTACTCTGGCCTAATAGCTAAGGTCTTAGACTCGTACTCTGGCCTAATGATTAAGGTCTTAACTCTTACTCTGGCCTACTGGTTAAGGTCTTAACTCTTACTCTGGCCTAATAGCTAAGGTCTTAACTCTTACTCTGGCCTAATAGCAAAGGTCTTAGACTCGTAATCTGGCCTAATGGTTAGGGTCCTAACTCTTACTCTGGCCTAATAGCTAAGGTCTTAACTCTTACTCTGGCCTAATAGCTAAGGTCTTAAACCAGTACTATGGCATACAGGTTAAGGTATTAACTCTTACTCTGGCCTACAGGTTAAGGTCTTAACTCTTACTCTGGCCTAATAGCTAAGGTCTTAGACTCGTACTCTGGCCTAATAGTTAAGGTCTTAATTCTTACTCTGGCCTAATAGCTAAGGTCTTAGACTCGTATTCTGGCCTACAGGTTAAGGTCTTAACTCTTACTCCGGCATACTGATTAAGGTCTTAACTCTTACTCTGGCCTAATAGCTAAGGTCTTATACTCATACTCTGGCCTACTGGTTAAGGTCTTAACTCTTACTCTGGCCTAATAGCTAAGGTCTTAGACTCGTACTCTGGCCTAATGGTTAAGGTCTTAACTCTTACTCTGGCCTAATAGCTAAGGTCTTAGACTCGTACTCTGGCCTAATGGTTAAGGTCTTAACTCTTACTCTGGACTAATAGCTAAGGTCTTAGACTCGTACTCTGGCCTAATGGTTAAGGTCTTAACTCTTACTCTGGCCTAATAGCTAAGGTCTTAACTCCTACTCTGGCCTAATAGCTAAGGTCTTATACTTGTTCTTTGGCCTAAAGGCTAAGGTCTTAACTCTTACTCTGGCCTAATAGCTAAGGTCTTAACTCTTACTCTTGCCTAATGGTTAAAGTCTTAACTCTTACTCTGGCCTAATAGCTAAGGTCTTAGACTCGTACTCTGGCCTAATGGTTAAGGTCTTAACTCTTACTCTGGCCTACTGGTGAAGGTCTTAACTCTTACTCTGGCCTAATAGCTAAGGTCTTATACTCGTACTCTGGCCTAATGGTTAAGGTCTTAACTCTTACTCTGGCCTACTGGTTAAGGTCTTAACTCTTACTCTGGCCTAATAGCGAAGGTCTTAGACTCGTACTCTGGCCTACTGGTTAAGGTCTTAACTCTTACTCTGGCCTAATAGCGAAGGTCTTAGACTCGTACTCTGACCTAATGGTTAAGGTCTTAACTCTTACTCTGGCCTAATAGCTAAGGCCTTAGACTCGTACTCTGGCCTAATGGTTATGGTCTTAACTCTTACTCTGACCTATTGGTTAAGGTCTTAACTCTTACTCTGGCCTAATAACTAAGGTCTTAACTCTCACTCTGGCCTAATAGCTAAGGTCTTAACTCTTACCCTGGCTTAATAGCTAAGGTCTTAACTCTTACTCTGGCCTACTGGTTAAGGTCTTAACTTTTACTCTGGCCTAATAGCTAAGGTCTTAACTCTTACTCTGGCCTAATAGCTAAGGTCTTAGACTCGTACTCTGGCCTAATGGTTAAGGTCTTAACTCTCACTCTGGCCTACTGGTTAAGGTCTTAACTCATACTCTGGCCTAATAGCTAAGGTCTTAGACTCGTACTCTGGCCTAATGGTTAAGGTCTTAACTCTTACTCTGGCCTACTGGTTAAGGTCTTAACTCTTACTCTGGCCTAATAGCGAAGGTCTTAGACTCGTACTCTGGCCTACTGGTTAAGGTCTTAACTCTTACTCTGGCCTAATAGCGAAGGTCTTAGACTCGTACTCTGGCCTAATGGTTAAGGTCTTAACTCTTACTCAGGCCTAATAGCTAAGGCCTTAGACTCGTACTCTGGCCTAATGGTTAAGGTCTTAACTCTTACTCTGACCTATTGGTTAAGGTCTTAACTCTTACTCTGGCCTAATAACTAAGGTCTTAACTCTCACTCTGGCCTAATAGCTAAGGTCTTAACTCCTACCCTGGCTTAATAGCTAATGTCTTAACTCTTACTCTGGCCTACTGGTTAAGGTCTTAACTTTTACTCTGGCCTAATAGCTAAGGTCTTAACTCTTACTCTGGCCTAATAGCTAAGGTCTTAGACTCGTACTCTGGCCTAATGGTTAAGGTCTTAACTCTTACTCTGGCCTACTGGTTAAGGTCTTAACTCTTACTCTGGCCTAATAGCTAAGGTCTTAGACTCGTACTCTGGCCTAATGGTTAAGGTCTTAACTCTTACTCTGGCCTACTGGTTAAGATCTTAACTCTTACTCTGGCCTAATAGCTAAGGTCTTAAATCTTACTCTGGCCTAATAGCTAAGGTCTTAGACTCATACTCTGGCCTAATGGTTAAGGTCTTAACTCTTACTCTGGACTAATAGCTAAGGTCTTAGACTCGTACTATGGCCTACAGGTTAAGGTCTTAACTCTTACTCTGGCCTAATAGCTAAGGTCTTAACTCTTACTCTGGCCTAATAGCTAAGGTCTTAGACTTGTACTCTGGCCTAATGGTTGAGGTCTTAACTCTTGCTCTGGACTAATAGCTAAGGTCTTAGACTTGTACTCTGGCCTAATGGTTAAGGTCTTAACTCTTACCCTGGCCTAATAGTTAAGGTCTTAACTCTTACTCTTGCCTAATGGTTAAGGTCTTAACTCTTACTCTGGCCTAATAGCTAAGGTCTAAGACTCGTACTCTGGCCTAATGGTTAAGGTCTTAACTCTTACTCTGGCCTACTGGTTAAGATCTTAACTCTTACTCTTGACTAATAGCTAAGGTCTTAACTCTTACTCTAGCCTAATAGCTAAGGTCTTAGACTCATACTCTGGCCTAATGGTTAAGGTCTTAACTCTTACTCTGGCCTACTGGTTAAGGTCTTAACTCTTACTCTGGCTTAATAGCTAAGGTCTTAGACTCGTACTCTGGCCTAATGGTTAAGGTCTTAACTCTTACTCTGGCCTATTGGTTAAGGTCTTAACTCTTATTCTGGCCTAATAACTAAGGTCTTTACTCTTACTCTGGCCTAATAGCTAAGGTCTTAACTCTTACTCTGGCCTAACAGCTAAGGTCTTAACTCTTACTCTGGCCTAATAGCTAAGGTCTTAACTCTCACTCTGGCCTAATAGCTAAGGTCTTAGACTCGTACTCTGGCCTAATGGTTAGGGTCTTAACTCTTACTCTGGCCTACTGCTTAAGGTCTTAACTCTTACTCTGGACTAATAGCTAAGGTCTTAGACTCGTACTCTGGCCTAATGGTTAAGGTCTTAACTCTTACTCTGGCCTACTGGTTAAGGTCTTAACTCTTACTCTGGCCTAAAAGCTAAGGTCTTAACTTTTACTCTGGCCTAATAGCAAAGGTCTTAGACTCGTAATCTGGCCTAATGGTTAAGGTCTTAACTCTTACTCTGGCCTAATAGCTAAGGTCTTAACTCTTACTCTGGCCTAATAGCTAAGGTCTTTGACCCGTACTATGGCATACAGGTTAAGGTCTTAACTCTTACTCTGGCCTACAGGTTAAGGTCTTAACTCTTACTCTGGCCTAATAGCTAAGGTCTTAGACTCGTACTCTGGCCTAATGATTAAGGTCTTAACTCTTACTCTGGCCTATTGGTTAAGGTCTTAACTCTTACTCTGGCCTAATAACTAAGGTCTTAACTCTTACTCTTGCCTAATAGCTAAGGTCTTAACTCGTACTCTGGCCTAATAGCTAAGGTCTTAACTCTTACTCTGGCCTAATTGCTAAGGTCTTAGACTCGTACTCTGGCCTAATGGTTAAGGTCTTAACTCTTACTCTGGCCTACTGGTTAAGGTCTTAACTCTTACTCTGGACTAATAGCTAAAGTCTTAGACTCGTACTCTGGCCTAATGGTTAAGGTCTTAAATCTTACTCTGGCCTACTGGTTAAGGTCTTAACTCTTACTCTGGCCTAATAGCAAAGGTCTTAGACTCGTAATCTGGCCTAATGGTTAACGTCTTAACTCTTACTCTGGCCTAATAGCTAAGGTCTTAACTCTTACTCTGGCCTAATAGCTAAGGTCTTAGACTAGTACTATGGCCTACAGGTTAAGGTCTTAACTCTTACTCTGGCCTAATAGCTAAGGTCTTAACTCTTACTCTGGCCTAATAGCTAAGGTCTTAGACTCGTACTCTGGCCTAATGGTTAAGGTCTTAACTCTTACTCCGGCCTAATGGTTAAGGTCTTAACTCTTACTCTGGCCTAATAGCTAAGGTCTTAGACTCATACTCTGGCATAATAGCTAAGGTCTTAGACTCGTACTCTGGCCTACTGGTCAAGGTCTTAACTCTTACTCTGGCCTACTGGTTAAGGTCTTAACTCTTACTCTGGCCTACTGGTTAAGGTCTTAACTCTTACTCTGGCCTAATAGCTAAGGTCTTAGACTCATACTCTGGCCTAATAGCTAAGGTCTTAGACTCGTACTCTGGCCTAATGGTTAAGGTCTTAACTCTTACTCTGGCCTACTGGTTAAGGTCTTAACTCTTACTCTGGCCTGATAGCTAAGGTCTTAGACTCGTACTCTGGCCTAATGTTTAAGGTCTTAACTCTTACTCTGGCCTACTGGTTAAGGTCTTACCTCTTACTCTGGCCTAATAGCTAAGGTCTTAACTCTTACTCTGGCCTAATAGCTAAGGTCTTAGACTCATACTCTGTCCTAATTGTTAAGGTCTTAACTCTTACACTGGCCTACTGGTTAAGGTCTTAACTCTGACTCTGGCATAATAGCTAAGGTCTTAACTCTTACTCTGGCCTAATAGCTAAGGTATTAGACTCGTACTCTGGCCTAATGGTTAAGGTCTTAACTCTTACTCTGGCCTATTGGTTAAGGTCTTAACTCTTACTCTGGCCTAATAACTGAGGTCTTAACTCTTACTCTAGCCTAATAGCTGAGGTCTAAACTCTTACTCTGGTCTAATAGCTAAGGTCTTAGTCTTGTACTCTGGCCTAATGGTTAAGGTCTTAACTCTTACTCTGGCCTACTGGTTAAGGTCTTAACTCTTACTCTGGCCTAATAGCTAAGGTCTTAGACTCGTACTCTGGCCTAATGATTAAGGTCTTAACTCTTACTCTGGCCTACTGGTTAAGGTCTTAACTCTTACTCTGGCCTAATAGCTAAGGTCTTAACTCTTACTCTGGCCTAATAGCTAAGGTCCTAGACCCGTACTATGGCATACAGGTTAAGGTATTAACTCTTACTCTGGCCTACAGGTTAAGGTCTTAACTCTTACTCTGGCCTAATAGCTAAGGTCTTAGACTCGTACTCTGGCCTAATGGTTAAGGTCTTAACTCTTACTCTGGCCTAATAGCTAAGGTCTTAGACTCGTACTCTGGCCTAAAGGTTAAGGTCTTAACTCTTACTCTGGACTAATAGCTAAGGTCTTAGACTCGTACTCTGGCCTAATGGTTAAGGTCTTAACTCTTACTCTGGCCTAATAGCTAAGGTCTTAACTCTTACTCTGGCCTAATAGCTAAGGTCTTATACTTGGTCTTTGTCCTAAAGGCTAAGGTCTTAACTCTTACTCTGGCCTAATAGATAAGGTCTTAACTCTTACTCTTGTCTAATGGTTAAAGTCTTAACTCTTACTCTGGCCTAATAGCTAAGGTCTTAGACTCGTACTCTGGCCTAATGGTTAAGGTCTTAACTCTTACTCTGGCCTACTGGTTAAGGTCTTAACTCTTACTCTGGCCTAATAGCGAAGGTCTTAGACTTGTACTCTGGCCTACTGGTTAAGGTCTTAACTCTTACTCTGGCCTACTGGTGAAGGTCTTAACTCTTACTCTGGCCTAATAGCTAAGGTCTTAGACTCGTACTCTGGCCTAATGGTTAAGGTCTTAACTCTTACTCTGGCCTACTGGTTAAGGTCTTAACTCTTACTCTGGCCTAATAGCGAAGGTCTTAGACTCGTACTCTGGCCTACTGGTTAAGGTCTTAACTCTTACTCTGGCCTAATAGCGAAGGTCTTAGACTCGTACTCTGGCCTAATGGTTAAGGTCTTAACTCTTACTCTGGCCTAATAGCTAAGGCCTTAGACTCGTACTCTGGCCTAATGGTTAAGGTCTTAACTCTTACTCTGACCTATTGGTTAAGGTCTTAACTCTTACTCTGGCCTAATAACTAAGGTCTTAACTCTCACTCTGGCCTAATAGCTAAGGTCTTAACTCTTACCCTGGCTTAATAGCTAAGGTCTTAACTCTTACTCTGGCCTACTGGTTAAGGTCTTAACTTTTACTCTGGCCTAATAGCTAAGGTCTTAACTCTTACTCTGGCCTAATAGCTAAGGTCTTAGACTCGTACTCTGGCCTAATGGTTAAGGTCTTAACTCTTACTCTGGCCTACTGGTTAAGGTCTTAACTCTTACTCTGGCCTAATAGCTAAGGTCTTAGACTCGTACTCTGGCCTAATGGTTAAGGTCTTAACTCTTACTCTGGCCTACTGGTTAAGGTCTTAACTCTTACTCTGGCCTAATAGCGAAGGTCTTAGACTCGTACTCTGGCCTACTGGTTAAGGTCTTAACTCTTACTCTGGCCTAATAGCGAAGGTCTTAGACTCGTACTCTGGCCTAATGGTTAAGGTCTTAACTCTTACTCTGGCCTAATAGCTAAGGCCTTAGACTCGTACTCTGGCCTAATGGTTAAGGTCTTAACTCTTACTCTGACCTATTGGTTAAAGTCATAACTCTTACTCTGGCCTAATAACTAAGGTCTTAACTCTCACTCTGGCCTAATAGCTAAGGTCTTAACTCCTACCCTGGCTTAATAGCTAAGGTCTTAACTCTTACTCTGGCCTACTGGTTAAGGTCTTAACTTTTACTCTGGCCTAATAGCTAAGGTCTTAACTCTTACTCTGGCCTAATAGCTAAGGTCTTAGACTCGTACTCTGGCCTAATGGTTAAGGTCTTAACTCTTACTCTGGCCTACTGGTTAAGGTCTTAACTCTTACTCTGGCCTAATAGCTAAGGTCTTAACTCTTACTCTGGCCTAATAGCTAAGGTCTTAGACTCATACTCTGTCCTAATTGTTAAGGTCTTAACTCTTACACTGGCCTACTGGTTAAGGTCTTAACTCTGACTCTGGCATAATAGCTAAGGTCTTAACTCTTACTCTGGCCTAATAGCTAAGGTATTAGACTCGTACTCTGGCCTAATGGTTAAGGTCTTAACTCTTACTCTGGCCTATTGGTTAAGGTCTTAACTCTTACTCTGGCCTAATAACTGAGGTCTTAACTCTTACTCTAGCCTAATAGCTGAGGTCTAAACTCTTACTCTGGTCTAATAGCTAAGGTCTTAGTCTTGTACTCTGGCCTAATGGTTAAGGTCTTAACTCTTACTCTGGCCTACTGGTTAAGGTCTTAACTCTTACTCTGGCCTAATAGCTAAGGTCTTAGACTCGTACTCTGGCCTAATGATTAAGGTCTTAACTCTTACTCTGGCCTACTGGTTAAGGTCTTAACTCTTACTCTGGCCTAATAGCTAAGGTCTTAACTCTTACTCTGGCCTAATAGCAAAGGTCTTAGACTCGTAATCTGGCCTAATGGTTAGGGTCCTAACTCTTACTCTGGCCTAATAGCTAAGGTCTTAACTCTTACTCTGGCCTAATAGCTAAGGTCTTAGACCCGTACTATGGCATACAGGTTAAGGTATTAACTCTTACTCTGGCCTACAGGTTAAGGTCTTAACTCTTACTCTGGCCTAATAGCTAAGGTCTTAGACTCGTACTCTGGCCTAATAGTTAAGGTCTTAATTCTTACTCTGGCCTAATAGCTAAGGTCTTAGACTCGTATTCTGGCCTACAGGTTAAGGTCTTAACTCTTACTCCGGCATACTGATTAAGGTCTTAACTCTTACTCTGGCCTAATAGCTAAGGTCTTATACTCATACTCTGGCCTACTGGTTAAGGTCTTAACTCTTACTCTGGCCTAATAGCTAAGGTCTTAGACTCGTACTCTGGCCTAATGGTTAAGGTCTTAACTCTTACTCTGGCCTAATAGCTAAGGTCTTAGACTCGTACTCTGGCCTAATGGTTAAGGTCTTAACTCTTACTCTGGACTAATAGCTAAGGTCTTAGACTCGTACTCTGGCCTAATGGTTAAGGTCTTAACTCTTACTCTGGCCTAATAGCTAAGGTCTTAACTCCTACTCTGGCCTAATAGCTAAGGTCTTATACTTGTTCTTTGGCCTAAAGGCTAAGGTCTTAACTCTTACTCTGGCCTAATAGCTAAGGTCTTAACTCTTACTCTTGCCTAATGGTTAAAGTCTTAACTCTTACTCTGGCCTAATAGCTAAGGTCTTAGACTCGTACTCTGGCCTAATGGTTAAGGTCTTAACTCTTACTCTGGCCTACTGGTGAAGGTCTTAACTCTTACTCTGGCCTAATAGCTAAGGTCTTATACTCGTACTCTGGCCTAATGGTTAAGGTCTTAACTCTTACTCTGGCCTACTGGTTAAGGTCTTAACTCTTACTCTGGCCTAATAGCGAAGGTCTTAGACTCGTACTCTGGCCTACTGGTTAAGGTCTTAACTCTTACTCTGGCCTAATAGCGAAGGTCTTAGACTCGTACTCTGACCTAATGGTTAAGGTCTTAACTCTTACTCTGGCCTAATAGCTAAGGCCTTAGACTCGTACTCTGGCCTAATGGTTATGGTCTTAACTCTTACTCTGACCTATTGGTTAAGGTCTTAACTCTTACTCTGGCCTAATAACTAAGGTCTTAACTCTCACTCTGGCCTAATAGCTAAGGTCTTAACTCTTACCCTGGCTTAATAGCTAAGGTCTTAACTCTTACTCTGGCCTACTGGTTAAGGTCTTAACTTTTACTCTGGCCTAATAGCTAAGGTCTTAACTCTTACTCTGGCCTAATAGCTAAGGTCTTAGACTCGTACTCTGGCCTAATGGTTAAGGTCTTAACTCTTACTCTGGCCTACTGGTTAAGGTCTTAACTCATACTCTGGCCTAATAGCTAAGGTCTTAGACTCGTACTCTGGCCTAATGGTTAAGGTCTTAACTCTTACTCTGGCCTACTGGTTAAGGTCTTAACTCTTACTCTGGCCTAATAGCGAAGGTCTTAGACTCGTACTCTGGCCTACTGGTTAAGGTCTTAACTCTTACTCTGGCCTAATAGCGAAGGTCTTAGACTCGTACTCTGGCCTAATGGTTAAGGTCTTAACTCTTACTCAGGCCTAATAGCTAAGGCCTTAGACTCGTACTCTGGCCTAATGGTTAAGGTCTTAACTCTTACTCTGACCTATTGGTTAAGGTCTTAACTCTTACTCTGGCCTAATAACTAAGGTCTTAACTCTCACTCTGGCCTAATAGCTAAGGTCTTAACTCCTACCCTGGCTTAATAGCTAAGGTCTTAACTCTTACTCTGGCCTACTGGTTAAGGTCTTAACTTTTACTCTGGCCTAATAGCTAAGGTCTTAACTCTTACTCTGGCCTAATAGCTAAGGTCTTAGACTCGTACTCTGGCCTAATGGTTAAGGTCTTAACTCTTACTCTGGCCTACTGGTTAAGGTCTTAACTCTTACTCTGGCCTAATAGCTAAGGTCTTAACTCTTACTCTTGCCTAATGGTTAAAGTCTTAACTCTTACTCTGGCCTAATAGCTAAGGTCTTAGACTCGTACTCTGGCCTAATGGTTAAGGTCTTAACTCTTACTCTGGCCTACTGGTGAAGGTCTTAACTCTTACTCTGGCCTAATAGCTAAGGTCTTATACTCGTACTCTGGCCTAATGGTTAAGGTCTTAACTCTTACTCTGGCCTACTGGTTAAGGTCTTAACTCTTACTCTGGCCTAATAGCGAAGGTCTTAGACTCGTACTCTGGCCTACTGGTTAAGGTCTTAACTCTTACTCTGGCCTAATAGCGAAGGTCTTAGACTCGTACTCTGACCTAATGGTTAAGGTCTTAACTCTTACTCTGGCCTAATAGCTAAGGTCTTAGACTCGTACTCTGGCCTAATGGTTATGGTCTTAACTCTTACTCTGACCTATTGGTTAAGGTCTTAACTCTTACTCTGGCCTAATAACTAAGGTCTTAACTCTCACTCTGGCCTAATAGCTAAGGTCTTAACTCTTACCCTGGCTTAATAGCTAAGGTCTTAACTCTTACTCTGGCCTACTGGTTAAGGTCTTAACTTTTACTCTGGCCTAATAGCTAAGGTCTTAACTCTTACTCTGGCCTAATAGCTAAGGTCTTAGACTCGTACTCTGGCCTAATGGTTAAGGTCTTAACTCTTACTCTGGCCTACTGGTTAAGGTCTTAACTCATACTCTGGCCTAATAGCTAAGGTCTTAGACTCGTACTCTGGCCTAATGGTTAAGGTCTTAACTCTTACTCTGGCCTACTGGTTAAGGTCTTAACTCTTACTCTGGCCTAATAGCGAAGGTCTTAGACTCGTACTCTGGCCTACTGGTTAAGGTCTTAACTCTTACTCTGGCCTAATAGCGAAGGTCTTAGACTCGTACTCTGGCCTAATGGTTAAGGTCTTAACTCTTACTCAGGCCTAATAGCTAAGGCCTTAGACTCGTACTCTGGCCTAATGGTTAAGGTCTTAACTCTTACTCTGACCTATTGGTTAAGGTCTTAACTCTTACTCTGGCCTAATAACTAAGGTCTTAACTCTCACTCTGGCCTAATAGCTAAGGTCTTAACTCCTACCCTGGCTTAATAGCTAAGGTCTTAACTCTTACTCTGGCCTACTGGTTAAGGTCTTAACTTTTACTCTGGCCTAATAGCTAAGGTCTTAACTCTTACTCTGGCCTAATAGCTAAGGTCTTAGACTCGTACTCTGGCCTAATGGTTAAGGTCTTAACTCTTACTCTGGCCTACTGGTTAAGGTCTTAACTCTTACTCTGGCCTAATAGCTAAGGTCTTAGACTCGTACTCTGGCCTAATGGTTAAGGTCTTAACTCTTACTCTGGCCTACTGGTTAAGATCTTAACTCTTACTCTGGCCTAATAGCTAAGGTCTTAAATCTTACTCTGGCCTAATAGCTAAGGTCTTAGACTCATACTCTGGCCTAATGGTTAAGGTCTTAACTCTTACTCTGGACTAATAGCTAAGGTCTTAGACTCGTACTATGGCCTACAGGTTAAGGTCTTAACTCTTACTCTGGCCTAATAGCTAAGGTCTTAACTCTTACTCTGGCCTAATAGCTAAGGTCTTAGACTTGTACTCTGGCCTAATGGTTGAGGTCTTAACTCTTGCTCTGGACTAATAGCTAAGGTCTTAGACTTGTACTCTGGCCTAATGGTTAAGGTCTTAACTCTTACCCTGGCCTAATAGTTAAGGTCTTAACTCTTACTCTTGCCTAATGGTTAAGGTCTTAACTCTTACTCTGGCCTAATAGCTAAGGTCTAAGACTCGTACTCTGGCCTAATGGTTAAGGTCTTAACTCTTACTCTGGCCTACTGGTTAAGATCTTAACTCTTACTCTTGACTAATAGCTAAGGTCTTAACTCTTACTCTAGCCTAATAGCTAAGGTCTTAGACTCATACTCTGGCCTAATGGTTAAGGTCTTAACTCTTACTCTGGCCTACTGGTTAAGGTCTTAACTCTTACTCTGGCTTAATAGCTAAGGTCTTAGACTCGTACTCTGGCCTAATGGTTAAGGTCTTAACTCTTACTCTGGCCTATTGGTTAAGGTCTTAACTCTTATTCTGGCCTAATAACTAAGGTCTTTACTCTTACTCTGGCCTAATAGCTAAGGTCTTAACTCTTACTCTGGCCTAACAGCTAAGGTCTTAACTCTTACTCTGGCCTAATAGCTAAGGTCTTAACTCTCACTCTGGCCTAATAGCTAAGGTCTTAGACTCGTACTCTGGCCTAATGGTTAGGGTCTTAACTCTTACTCTGGCCTACTGCTTAAGGTCTTAACTCTTACTCTGGACTAATAGCTAAGGTCTTAGACTCGTACTCTGGCCTAATGGTTAAGGTCTTAACTCTTACTCTGGCCTACTGGTTAAGGTCTTAACTCTTACTCTGGCCTAAAAGCTAAGGTCTTAACTTTTACTCTGGCCTAATAGCAAAGGTCTTAGACTCGTAATCTGGCCTAATGGTTAAGGTCTTAACTCTTACTCTGGCCTAATAGCTAAGGTCTTAACTCTTACTCTGGCCTAATAGCTAAGGTCTTTGACCCGTACTATGGCATACAGGTTAAGGTCTTAACTCTTACTCTGGCCTACAGGTTAAGGTCTTAACTCTTACTCTGGCCTAATAGCTAAGGTCTTAGACTCGTACTCTGGCCTAATGATTAAGGTCTTAACTCTTACTCTGGCCTATTGGTTAAGGTCTTAACTCTTACTCTGGCCTAATAACTAAGGTCTTAACTCTTACTCTTGCCTAATAGCTAAGGTCTTAACTCGTACTCTGGCCTAATAGCTAAGGTCTTAACTCTTACTCTGGCCTAATTGCTAAGGTCTTAGACTCGTACTCTGGCCTAATGGTTAAGGTCTTAACTCTTACTCTGGCCTACTGGTTAAGGTCTTAACTCTTACTCTGGACTAATAGCTAAAGTCTTAGACTCGTACTCTGGCCTAATGGTTAAGGTCTTAAATCTTACTCTGGCCTACTGGTTAAGGTCTTAACTCTTACTCTGGCCTAATAGCAAAGGTCTTAGACTCGTAATCTGGCCTAATGGTTAACGTCTTAACTCTTACTCTGGCCTAATAGCTAAGGTCTTAACTCTTACTCTGGCCTAATAGCTAAGGTCTTAGACTAGTACTATGGCCTACAGGTTAAGGTCTTAACTCTTACTCTGGCCTAATAGCTAAGGTCTTAACTCTTACTCTGGCCTAATAGCTAAGGTCTTAGACTCGTACTCTGGCCTAATGGTTAAGGTCTTAACTCTTACTCCGGCCTAATGGTTAAGGTCTTAACTCTTACTCTGGCCTAATAGCTAAGGTCTTAGACTCATACTCTGGCATAATAGCTAAGGTCTTAGACTCGTACTCTGGCCTACTGGTCAAGGTCTTAACTCTTACTCTGGCCTACTGGTTAAGGTCTTAACTCTTACTCTGGCCTACTGGTTAAGGTCTTAACTCTTACTCTGGCCTAATAGCTAAGGTCTTAGACTCATACTCTGGCCTAATAGCTAAGGTCTTAGACTCGTACTCTGGCCTAATGGTTAAGGTCTTAACTCTTACTCTGGCCTACTGGTTAAGGTCTTAACTCTTACTCTGGCCTGATAGCTAAGGTCTTAGACTCGTACTCTGGCCTAATGTTTAAGGTCTTAACTCTTACTCTGGCCTACTGGTTAAGGTCTTACCTCTTACTCTGGCCTAATAGCTAAGGTCTTAACTCTTACTCTGGCCTAATAGCTAAGGTCTTAGACTCATACTCTGTCCTAATTGTTAAGGTCTTAACTCTTAAACTGGCCTACTGGTTAAGGTCTTAACTCTGACTCTGGCATAATAGCTAAGGTCTTAACTCTTACTCTGGCCTAATAGCTAAGGTATTAGACTCGTACTCTGGCCTAATGGTTAAGGTCTTAACTCTTACTCTGGCCTATTGGTTAAGGTCTTAACTCTTACTCTGGCCTAATAACTGAGGTCTTAACTCTTACTCTAGCCTAATAGCTAAGGTCTTAACTCTTACTCTGGCCTAATAGCTAAGGTCTTAGACTCGTACTCTGGCCTAATGGTTAAGGTCTTAACTCTTACTCCGGCCTAATGGTTAAGGTCTTAACTCTTACTCTGGCCTAATAGCTAAGGTCTTAGACTCATACTCTGGCATAATAGCTAAGGTCTTAGACTCGTACTCTGGCCTACTGGTCAAGGTCTTAACTCTTACTCTGGCCTACTGGTTAAGGTCTTAACTCTTACTCTGGCCTACTGGTTAAGGTCTTAACTCTTACTCTGGCCTAATAGCTAAGGTCTTAGACTCATACTCTGGCCTAATAGCTAAGGTCTTAGACTCGTACTCTGGCCTAATGGTTAAGGTCTTAACTCTTACTCTGGCCTACTGGTTAAGGTCTTAACTCTTACTCTGGCCTGATAGCTAAGGTCTTAGACTCGTACTCTGGCCTAATGTTTAAGGTCTTAACTCTTACTCTGGCCTACTGGTTAAGGTCTTACCTCTTACTCTGGCCTAATAGCTAAGGTCTTAACTCTTACTCTGGCCTAATAGCTAAGGTCTTAGACTCATACTCTGTCCTAATTGTTAAGGTCTTAACTCTTACACTGGCCTACTGGTTAAGGTCTTAACTCTGACTCTGGCATAATAGCTAAGGTCTTAACTCTTACTCTGGCCTAATAGCTAAGGTATTAGACTCGTACTCTGGCCTAATGGTTAAGGTCTTAACTCTTACTCTGGCCTATTGGTTAAGGTCTTAACTCTTACTCTGGCCTAATAACTGAGGTCTTAACTCTTACTCTAGCCTAATAGCTGAGGTCTAAACTCTTACTCTGGTCTAATAGCTAAGGTCTTAGTCTTGTACTCTGGCCTAATGGTTAAGGTCTTAACTCTTACTCTGGCCTACTGGTTAAGGTCTTAACTCTTACTCTGGCCTAATAGCTAAGGTCTTAGACTCGTACTCTGGCCTAATGATTAAGGTCTTAACTCTTACTCTGGCCTACTGGTTAAGGTCTTAACTCTTACTCTGGCCTAATAGCTAAGGTCTTAACTCTTACTCTGGCCTAATAGCTAAGGTCCTAGACCCGTACTATGGCATACAGGTTAAGGTATTAACTCTTACTCTGGCCTACAGGTTAAGGTCTTAACTCTTACTCTGGCCTAATAGCTAAGGTCTTAGACTCGTACTCTGGCCTAATGGTTAAGGTCTTAACTCTTACTCTGGCCTAATAGCTAAGGTCTTAGACTCGTACTCTGGCCTAAAGGTTAAGGTCTTAACTCTTACTCTGGACTAATAGCTAAGGTCTTAGACTCGTACTCTGGCCTAATGGTTAAGGTCTTAACTCTTACTCTGGCCTAATAGCTAAGGTCTTAACTCTTACTCTGGCCTAATAGCTAAGGTCTTATACTTGGTCTTTGTCCTAAAGGCTAAGGTCTTAACTCTTACTCTGGCCTAATAGATAAGGTCTTAACTCTTACTCTTGTCTAATGGTTAAAGTCTTAACTCTTACTCTGGCCTAATAGCTAAGGTCTTAGACTCGTACTCTGGCCTAATGGTTAAGGTCTTAACTCTTACTCTGGCCTACTGGTGAAGGTCTTAACTCTTACTCTGGCCTAATAGCTAAGGTCTTAGACTCGTACTCTGGCCTAATGGTTAAGGTCTTAACTCTTACTCTGGCCTACTGGTTAAGGTCTTAACTCTTACTCTGGCCTAATAGCGAAGGTCTTAGACTCGTACTCTGGCCTACTGGTTAAGGTCTTAACTCTTACTCTGGCCTACTGGTGAAGGTCTTAACTCTTACTCTGGCCTAATAGCTAAGGTCTTAGACTCGTACTCTGGCCTAATGGTTAAGGTCTTAACTCTTACTCTGGCCTACTGGTTAAGGTCTTAACTCTTACTCTGGCCTAATAGCGAAGGTCTTAGACTCGTACTCTGGCCTACTGGTTAAGGTCTTAACTCTTACTCTGGCCTAATAGCGAAGGTCTTAGACTCGTACTCTGGCCTAATGGTTAAGGTCTTAACTCTTACTCTGGCCTAATAGCTAAGGCCTTAGACTCGTACTCTGGCCTAATGGTTAAGGTCTTAACTCTTACTCTGACCTATTGGTTAAGGTCTTAACTCTTACTCTGGCCTAATAACTAAGGTCTTAACTCTCACTCTGGCCTAATAGCTAAGGTCTTAACTCTTACCCTGGCTTAATAGCTAAGGTCTTAACTCTTACTCTGGCCTACTGGTTAAGGTCTTAACTTTTACTCTGGCCTAATAGCTAAGGTCTTAACTCTTACTCTGGCCTAATAGCTAAGGTCTTAGACTCGTACTCTGGCCTAATGGTTAAGGTCTTAACTCTTACTCTGGCCTACTGGTTAAGGTCTTAACTCTTACTCTGGCCTAATAGCTAAGGTCTTAGACTCGTACTCTGGCCTAATGGTTAAGGTCTTAACTCTTACTCTGGCCTACTGGTTAAGGTCTTAACTCTTACTCTGGCCTAATAGCGAAGGTCTTAGACTCGTACTCTGGCCTACTGGTTAAGGTCTTAACTCTTACTCTGGCCTAATAGCGAAGGTCTTAGACTCGTACTCTGGCCTAATGGTTAAGGTCTTAACTCTTACTCTGGCCTAATAGCTAAGGCCTTAGACTCGTACTCTGGCCTAATGGTTAAGGTCTTAACTCTTACTCTGACCTATTGGTTAAAGTCATAACTCTTACTCTGGCCTAATAACTAAGGTCTTAACTCTCACTCTGGCCTAATAGCTAAGGTCTTAACTCCTACCCTGGCTTAATAGCTAAGGTCTTAACTCTTACTCTGGCCTACTGGTTAAGGTCTTAACTTTTACTCTGGCCTAATAGCTAAGGTCTTAACTCTTACTCTGGCCTAATAGCTAAGGTCTTAGACTCGTACTCTGGCCTAATGGTTAAGGTCTTAACTCTTACTCTGGCCTACTGGTTAAGGTCTTAACTCTTACTCTGGCCTAATAGCTAAGGTCTTAACTCTTACTCTGGCCTAATAGCTAAGGTCTTAGACTCATACTCTGTCCTAATTGTTAAGGTCTTAACTCTTACACTGGCCTACTGGTTAAGGTCTTAACTCTGACTCTGGCATAATAGCTAAGGTCTTAACTCTTACTCTGGCCTAATAGCTAAGGTATTAGACTCGTACTCTGGCCTAATGGTTAAGGTCTTAACTCTTACTCTGGCCTATTGGTTAAGGTCTTAACTCTTACTCTGGCCTAATAACTGAGGTCTTAACTCTTACTCTAGCCTAATAGCTGAGGTCTAAACTCTTACTCTGGTCTAATAGCTAAGGTCTTAGTCTTGTACTCTGGCCTAATGGTTAAGGTCTTAACTCTTACTCTGGCCTACTGGTTAAGGTCTTAACTCTTACTCTGGCCTAATAGCTAAGGTCTTAGACTCGTACTCTGGCCTAATGATTAAGGTCTTAACTCTTACTCTGGCCTACTGGTTAAGGTCTTAACTCTTACTCTGGCCTAATAGCTAAGGTCTTAACTCTTACTCTGGCCTAATAGCAAAGGTCTTAGACTCGTAATCTGGCCTAATGGTTAGGGTCCTAACTCTTACTCTGGCCTAATAGCTAAGGTCTTAACTCTTACTCTGGCCTAATAGCTAAGGTCTTAGACCCGTACTATGGCATACAGGTTAAGGTATTAACTCTTACTCTGGCCTACAGGTTAAGGTCTTAACTCTTACTCTGGCCTAATAGCTAAGGTCTTAGACTCGTACTCTGGCCTAATAGTTAAGGTCTTAATTCTTACTCTGGCCTAATAGCTAAGGTCTTAGACTCGTATTCTGGCCTACAGGTTAAGGTCTTAACTCTTACTCCGGCATACTGATTAAGGTCTTAACTCTTACTCTGGCCTAATAGCTAAGGTCTTATACTCATACTCTGGCCTACTGGTTAAGGTCTTAACTCTTACTCTGGCCTAATAGCTAAGGTCTTAGACTCGTACTCTGGCCTAATGGTTAAGGTCTTAACTCTTACTCTGGCCTAATAGCTAAGGTCTTAGACTCGTACTCTGGCCTAATGGTTAAGGTCTTAACTCTTACTCTGGACTAATAGCTAAGGTCTTAGACTCGTACTCTGGCCTAATGGTTAAGGTCTTAACTCTTACTCTGGCCTAATAGCTAAGGTCTTAACTCCTACTCTGGCCTAATAGCTAAGGTCTTATACTTGTTCTTTGGCCTAAAGGCTAAGGTCTTAACTCTTACTCTGGCCTAATAGCTAAGGTCTTAACTCTTACTCTTGCCTAATGGTTAAAGTCTTAACTCTTACTCTGGCCTAATAGCTAAGGTCTTATACTCGTACTCTGGCCTAATGGTTAAGGTCTTAACTCTTACTCTGGCCTACTGGTTAAGGTCTTAACTCTTACTCTGGCCTAATAGCGAAGGTCTTAGACTCGTACTCTGGCCTACTGGTTAAGGTCTTAACTCTTACTCTGGCCTAATAGCGAAGGTCTTAGACTCGTACTCTGACCTAATGGTTAAGGTCTTAACTCTTACTCTGGCCTAATAGCTAAGGCCTTAGACTCGTACTCTGGCCTAATGGTTATGGTCTTAACTCTTACTCTGACCTATTGGTTAAGGTCTTAACTCTTACTCTGGCCTAATAACTAAGGTCTTAACTCTCACTCTGGCCTAATAGCTAAGGTCTTAACTCTTACCCTGGCTTAATAGCTAAGGTCTTAACTCTTACTCTGGCCTACTGGTTAAGGTCTTAACTTTTACTCTGGCCTAATAGCTAAGGTCTTAACTCTTACTCTGGCCTAATAGCTAAGGTCTTAGACTCGTACTCTGGCCTAATGGTTAAGGTCTTAACTCTTACTCTGGCCTACTGGTTAAGGTCTTAACTCATACTCTGGCCTAATAGCTAAGGTCTTAGACTCGTACTCTGGCCTAATGGTTAAGGTCTTAACTCTTACTCTGGCCTACTGGTTAAGGTCTTAACTCTTACTCTGGCCTAATAGCGAAGGTCTTAGACTCGTACTCTGGCCTACTGGTTAAGGTCTTAACTCTTACTCTGGCCTAATAGCGAAGGTCTTAGACTCGTACTCTGGCCTAATGGTTAAGGTCTTAACTCTTACTCAGGCCTAATAGCTAAGGCCTTAGACTCGTACTCTGGCCTAATGGTTAAGGTCTTAACTCTTACTCTGACCTATTGGTTAAGGTCTTAACTCTTACTCTGGCCTAATAACTAAGGTCTTAACTCTCACTCTGGCCTAATAGCTAAGGTCTTAACTCCTACCCTGGCTTAATAGCTAAGGTCTTAACTCTTACTCTGGCCTACTGGTTAAGGTCTTAACTTTTACTCTGGCCTAATAGCTAAGGTCTTAACTCTTACTCTGGCCTAATAGCTAAGGTCTTAGACTCGTACTCTGGCCTAATGGTTAAGGTCTTAACTCTTACTCTGGCCTACTGGTTAAGGTCTTAACTCTTACTCTGGCCTAATAGCTAAGGTCTTAGACTCGTACTCTGGCCTAATGGTTAAGGTCTTAACTCTTACTCTGGCCTACTGGTTAAGATCTTAACTCTTACTCTGGCCTAATAGCTAAGGTCTTAAATCTTACTCTGGCCTAATAGCTAAGGTCTTAGACTCATACTCTGGCCTAATGGTTAAGGTCTTAACTCTTACTCTGGACTAATAGCTAAGGTCTTAGACTCGTACTATGGCCTACAGGTTAAGGTCTTAACTCTTACTCTGGCCTAATAGCTAAGGTCTTAACTCTTACTCTGGCCTAATAGCTAAGGTCTTAGACTTGTACTCTGGCCTAATGGTTGAGGTCTTAACTCTTGCTCTGGACTAATAGCTAAGGTCTTAGACTTGTACTCTGGCCTAATGGTTAAGGTCTTAACTCTTACCCTGGCCTAATAGTTAAGGTCTTAACTCTTACTCTTGCCTAATGGTTAAGGTCTTAACTCTTACTCTGGCCTAATAGCTAAGGTCTAAGACTCGTACTCTGGCCTAATGGTTAAGGTCTTAACTCTTACTCTGGCCTACTGGTTAAGATCTTAACTCTTACTCTTGACTAATAGCTAAGGTCTTAACTCTTACTCTAGCCTAATAGCTAAGGTCTTAGACTCATACTCTGGCCTAATGGTTAAGGTCTTAACTCTTACTCTGGCCTACTGGTTAAGGTCTTAACTCTTACTCTGGCTTAATAGCTAAGGTCTTAGACTCGTACTCTGGCCTAATGGTTAAGGTCTTAACTCTTACTCTGGCCTATTGGTTAAGGTCTTAACTCTTATTCTGGCCTAATAACTAAGGTCTTTACTCTTACTCTGGCCTAATAGCTAAGGTCTTAACTCTTACTCTGGCCTAACAGCTAAGGTCTTAACTCTTACTCTGGCCTAATAGCTAAGGTCTTAACTCTCACTCTGGCCTAATAGCTAAGGTCTTAGACTCGTACTCTGGCCTAATGGTTAGGGTCTTAACTCTTACTCTGGCCTACTGCTTAAGGTCTTAACTCTTACTCTGGACTAATAGCTAAGGTCTTAGACTCGTACTCTGGCCTAATGGTTAAGGTCTTAACTCTTACTCTGGCCTACTGGTTAAGGTCTTAACTCTTACTCTGGCCTAAAAGCTAAGGTCTTAACTTTTACTCTGGCCTAATAGCAAAGGTCTTAGACTCGTAATCTGGCCTAATGGTTAAGGTCTTAACTCTTACTCTGGCCTAATAGCTAAGGTCTTAACTCTTACTCTGGCCTAATAGCTAAGGTCTTTGACCCGTACTATGGCATACAGGTTAAGGTCTTAACTCTTACTCTGGCCTACAGGTTAAGGTCTTAACTCTTACTCTGGCCTAATAGCTAAGGTCTTAGACTCGTACTCTGGCCTAATGATTAAGGTCTTAACTCTTACTCTGGCCTATTGGTTAAGGTCTTAACTCTTACTCTGGCCTAATAACTAAGGTCTTAACTCTTACTCTTGCCTAATAGCTAAGGTCTTAACTCGTACTCTGGCCTAATAGCTAAGGTCTTAACTCTTACTCTGGCCTAATTGCTAAGGTCTTAGACTCGTACTCTGGCCTAATGGTTAAGGTCTTAACTCTTACTCTGGCCTACTGGTTAAGGTCTTAACTCTTACTCTGGACTAATAGCTAAAGTCTTAGACTCGTACTCTGGCCTAATGGTTAAGGTCTTAAATCTTACTCTGGCCTACTGGTTAAGGTCTTAACTCTTACTCTGGCCTAATAGCAAAGGTCTTAGACTCGTAATCTGGCCTAATGGTTAACGTCTTAACTCTTACTCTGGCCTAATAGCTAAGGTCTTAACTCTTACTCTGGCCTAATAGCTAAGGTCTTAGACTAGTACTATGGCCTACAGGTTAAGGTCTTAACTCTTACTCTGGCCTAATAGCTAAGGTCTTAACTCTTACTCTGGCCTAATAGCTAAGGTCTTAGACTCCTACTCTGGCCTAATGGTTAAGGTCTTAACTCTTACTCCGGCCTAATGGTTAAGGTCTTAACTCTTACTCTGGCCTAATAGCTAAGGTCTTAGACTCATACTCTGGCATAATAGCTAAGGTCTTAGACTCGTACTCTGGCCTACTGGTCAAGGTCTTAACTCTTACTCTGGCCTACTGGTTAAGGTCTTAACTCTTACTCTGGCCTACTGGTTAAGGTCTTAACTCTTACTCTGGCCTAATAGCTAAGGTCTTAGACTCATACTCTGGCCTAATAGCTAAGGTCTTAGACTCGTACTCTGGCCTAATGGTTAAGGTCTTAACTCTTACTCTGGCCTACTGGTTAAGGTCTTAACTCTTACTCTGGCCTGATAGCTAAGGTCTTAGACTCGTACTCTGGCCTAATGGTTAAGGTCTTAACTCTTACTCTGGCCTACTGGTTAAGGTCTTAACTCTTACTCTGGCCTACTGGTGAAGGTCTTAACTCTTACTCTGGCCTAATAGCTAAGGTCTTAGACTCGTACTCTGGCCTAATGGTTAAGGTCTTAACTCTTACTCTGGCCTACTGGTTAAGGTCTTAACTCTTACTCTGGCCTAATAGCGAAGGTCTTAGACTCGTACTCTGGCCTACTGGTTAAGGTCTTAACTCTTACTCTGGCCTAATAGCGAAGGTCTTAGACTCGTACTCTGGCCTAATGGTTAAGGTCTTAACTCTTACTCTGGCCTAATAGCTAAGGCCTTAGACTCGTACTCTGGCCTAATGGTTAAGGTCTTAACTCTTACTCTGACCTATTGGTTAAGGTCTTAACTCTTACTCTGGCCTAATAACTAAGGTCTTAACTCTCACTCTGGCCTAATAGCTAAGGTCTTAACTCTTACCCTGGCTTAATAGCTAAGGTCTTAACTCTTACTCTGGCCTACTGGTTAAGGTCTTAACTTTTACTCTGGCCTAATAGCTAAGGTCTTAACTCTTACTCTGGCCTAATAGCTAAGGTCTTAGACTCGTACTCTGGCCTAATGGTTAAGGTCTTAACTCTTACTCTGGCCTACTGGTTAAGGTCTTAACTCTTACTCTGGCCTAATAGCTAAGGTCTTAGACTCGTACTCTGGCCTAATGGTTAAGGTCTTAACTCTTACTCTGGCCTACTGGTTAAGGTCTTAACTCTTACTCTGGCCTAATAGCGAAGGTCTTAGACTCGTACTCTGGCCTACTGGTTAAGGTCTTAACTCTTACTCTGGCCTAATAGCGAAGGTCTTAGACTCGTACTCTGGCCTAATGGTTAAGGTCTTAACTCTTACTCTGGCCTAATAGCTAAGGCCTTAGACTCGTACTCTGGCCTAATGGTTAAGGTCTTAACTCTTACTCTGACCTATTGGTTAAAGTCATAACTCTTACTCTGGCCTAATAACTAAGGTCTTAACTCTCACTCTGGCCTAATAGCTAAGGTCTTAACTCCTACCCTGGCTTAATAGCTAAGGTCTTAACTCTTACTCTGGCCTACTGGTTAAGGTCTTAACTTTTACTCTGGCCTAATAGCTAAGGTCTTAACTCTTACTCTGGCCTAATAGCTAAGGTCTTAGACTCGTACTCTGGCCTAATGGTTAAGGTCTTAACTCTTACTCTGGCCTACTGGTTAAGGTCTTAACTCTTACTCTGGCCTAATAGCTAAGGTCTTAACTCTTACTCTGGCCTAATAGCTAAGGTCTTAGACTCATACTCTGTCCTAATTGTTAAGGTCTTAACTCTTACACTGGCCTACTGGTTAAGGTCTTAACTCTGACTCTGGCATAATAGCTAAGGTCTTAACTCTTACTCTGGCCTAATAGCTAAGGTATTAGACTCGTACTCTGGCCTAATGGTTAAGGTCTTAACTCTTACTCTGGCCTATTGGTTAAGGTCTTAACTCTTACTCTGGCCTAATAACTGAGGTCTTAACTCTTACTCTAGCCTAATAGCTGAGGTCTAAACTCTTACTCTGGTCTAATAGCTAAGGTCTTAGTCTTGTACTCTGGCCTAATGGTTAAGGTCTTAACTCTTACTCTGGCCTACTGGTTAAGGTCTTAACTCTTACTCTGGCCTAATAGCTAAGGTCTTAGACTCGTACTCTGGCCTAATGATTAAGGTCTTAACTCTTACTCTGGCCTACTGGTTAAGGTCTTAACTCTTACTCTGGCCTAATAGCTAAGGTCTTAACTCTTACTCTGGCCTAATAGCAAAGGTCTTAGACTCGTAATCTGGCCTAATGGTTAGGGTCCTAACTCTTACTCTGGCCTAATAGCTAAGGTCTTAACTCTTACTCTGGCCTAATAGCTAAGGTCTTAGACCCGTACTATGGCATACAGGTTAAGGTATTAACTCTTACTCTGGCCTACAGGTTAAGGTCTTAACTCTTACTCTGGCCTAATAGCTAAGGTCTTAGACTCGTACTCTGGCCTAATAGTTAAGGTCTTAATTCTTACTCTGGCCTAATAGCTAAGGTCTTAGACTCGTATTCTGGCCTACAGGTTAAGGTCTTAACTCTTACTCCGGCATACTGATTAAGGTCTTAACTCTTACTCTGGCCTAATAGCTAAGGTCTTATACTCATACTCTGGCCTACTGGTTAAGGTCTTAACTCTTACTCTGGCCTAATAGCTAAGGTCTTAGACTCGTACTCTGGCCTAATGGTTAAGGTCTTAACTCTTACTCTGGCCTAATAGCTAAGGTCTTAGACTCGTACTCTGGCCTAATGGTTAAGGTCTTAACTCTTACTCTGGACTAATAGCTAAGGTCTTAGACTCGTACTCTGGCCTAATGGTTAAGGTCTTAACTCTTACTCTGGCCTAATAGCTAAGGTCTTAACTCCTACTCTGGCCTAATAGCTAAGGTCTTATACTTGTTCTTTGGCCTAAAGGCTAAGGTCTTAACTCTTACTCTGGCCTAATAGCTAAGGTCTTAACTCTTACTCTTGCCTAATGGTTAAAGTCTTAACTCTTACTCTGGCCTAATAGCTAAGGTCTTATACTCGTACTCTGGCCTAATGGTTAAGGTCTTAACTCTTACTCTGGCCTACTGGTTAAGGTCTTAACTCTTACTCTGGCCTAATAGCGAAGGTCTTAGACTCGTACTCTGGCCTACTGGTTAAGGTCTTAACTCTTACTCTGGCCTAATAGCGAAGGTCTTAGACTCGTACTCTGACCTAATGGTTAAGGTCTTAACTCTTACTCTGGCCTAATAGCTAAGGCCTTAGACTCGTACTCTGGCCTAATGGTTATGGTCTTAACTCTTACTCTGACCTATTGGTTAAGGTCTTAACTCTTACTCTGGCCTAATAACTAAGGTCTTAACTCTCACTCTGGCCTAATAGCTAAGGTCTTAACTCTTACCCTGGCTTAATAGCTAAGGTCTTAACTCTTACTCTGGCCTACTGGTTAAGGTCTTAACTTTTACTCTGGCCTAATAGCTAAGGTCTTAACTCTTACTCTGGCCTAATAGCTAAGGTCTTAGACTCGTACTCTGGCCTAATGGTTAAGGTCTTAACTCTTACTCTGGCCTACTGGTTAAGGTCTTAACTCATACTCTGGCCTAATAGCTAAGGTCTTAGACTCGTACTCTGGCCTAATGGTTAAGGTCTTAACTCTTACTCTGGCCTACTGGTTAAGGTCTTAACTCTTACTCTGGCCTAATAGCGAAGGTCTTAGACTCGTACTCTGGCCTACTGGTTAAGGTCTTAACTCTTACTCTGGCCTAATAGCGAAGGTCTTAGACTCGTACTCTGGCCTAATGGTTAAGGTCTTAACTCTTACTCAGGCCTAATAGCTAAGGCCTTAGACTCGTACTCTGGCCTAATGGTTAAGGTCTTAACTCTTACTCTGACCTATTGGTTAAGGTCTTAACTCTTACTCTGGCCTAATAACTAAGGTCTTAACTCTCACTCTGGCCTAATAGCTAAGGTCTTAACTCCTACCCTGGCTTAATAGCTAAGGTCTTAACTCTTACTCTGGCCTACTGGTTAAGGTCTTAACTTTTACTCTGGCCTAATAGCTAAGGTCTTAACTCTTACTCTGGCCTAATAGCTAAGGTCTTAGACTCGTACTCTGGCCTAATGGTTAAGGTCTTAACTCTTACTCTGGCCTACTGGTTAAGGTCTTAACTCTTACTCTGGCCTAATAGCTAAGGTCTTAGACTCGTACTCTGGCCTAATGGTTAAGGTCTTAACTCTTACTCTGGCCTACTGGTTAAGATCTTAACTCTTACTCTGGCCTAATAGCTAAGGTCTTAAATCTTACTCTGGCCTAATAGCTAAGGTCTTAGACTCATACTCTGGCCTAATGGTTAAGGTCTTAACTCTTACTCTGGACTAATAGCTAAGGTCTTAGACTCGTACTATGGCCTACAGGTTAAGGTCTTAACTCTTACTCTGGCCTAATAGCTAAGGTCTTAACTCTTACTCTGGCCTAATAGCTAAGGTCTTAGACTTGTACTCTGGCCTAATGGTTGAGGTCTTAACTCTTGCTCTGGACTAATAGCTAAGGTCTTAGACTTGTACTCTGGCCTAATGGTTAAGGTCTTAACTCTTACCCTGGCCTAATAGTTAAGGTCTTAACTCTTACTCTTGCCTAATGGTTAAGGTCTTAACTCTTACTCTGGCCTAATAGCTAAGGTCTAAGACTCGTACTCTGGCCTAATGGTTAAGGTCTTAACTCTTACTCTGGCCTACTGGTTAAGATCTTAACTCTTACTCTTGACTAATAGCTAAGGTCTTAACTCTTACTCTAGCCTAATAGCTAAGGTCTTAGACTCATACTCTGGCCTAATGGTTAAGGTCTTAACTCTTACTCTGGCCTACTGGTTAAGGTCTTAACTCTTACTCTGGCTTAATAGCTAAGGTCTTAGACTCGTACTCTGGCCTAATGGTTAAGGTCTTAACTCTTACTCTGGCCTATTGGTTAAGGTCTTAACTCTTATTCTGGCCTAATAACTAAGGTCTTTACTCTTACTCTGGCCTAATAGCTAAGGTCTTAACTCTTACTCTGGCCTAACAGCTAAGGTCTTAACTCTTACTCTGGCCTAATAGCTAAGGTCTTAACTCTCACTCTGGCCTAATAGCTAAGGTCTTAGACTCGTACTCTGGCCTAATGGTTAGGGTCTTAACTCTTACTCTGGCCTACTGCTTAAGGTCTTAACTCTTACTCTGGACTAATAGCTAAGGTCTTAGACTCGTACTCTGGCCTAATGGTTAAGGTCTTAACTCTTACTCTGGCCTACTGGTTAAGGTCTTAACTCTTACTCTGGCCTAAAAGCTAAGGTCTTAACTTTTACTCTGGCCTAATAGCAAAGGTCTTAGACTCGTAATCTGGCCTAATGGTTAAGGTCTTAACTCTTACTCTGGCCTAATAGCTAAGGTCTTAACTCTTACTCTGGCCTAATAGCTAAGGTCTTTGACCCGTACTATGGCATACAGGTTAAGGTCTTAACTCTTACTCTGGCCTACAGGTTAAGGTCTTAACTCTTACTCTGGCCTAATAGCTAAGGTCTTAGACTCGTACTCTGGCCTAATGATTAAGGTCTTAACTCTTACTCTGGCCTATTGGTTAAGGTCTTAACTCTTACTCTGGCCTAATAACTAAGGTCTTAACTCTTACTCTTGCCTAATAGCTAAGGTCTTAACTCGTACTCTGGCCTAATAGCTAAGGTCTTAACTCTTACTCTGGCCTAATTGCTAAGGTCTTAGACTCGTACTCTGGCCTAATGGTTAAGGTCTTAACTCTTACTCTGGCCTACTGGTTAAGGTCTTAACTCTTACTCTGGACTAATAGCTAAAGTCTTAGACTCGTACTCTGGCCTAATGGTTAAGGTCTTAAATCTTACTCTGGCCTACTGGTTAAGGTCTTAACTCTTACTCTGGCCTAATAGCAAAGGTCTTAGACTCGTAATCTGGCCTAATGGTTAACGTCTTAACTCTTACTCTGGCCTAATAGCTAAGGTCTTAACTCTTACTCTGGCCTAATAGCTAAGGTCTTAGACTAGTACTATGGCCTACAGGTTAAGGTCTTAACTCTTACTCTGGCCTAATAGCTAAGGTCTTAACTCTTACTCTGGCCTAATAGCTAAGGTCTTAGACTCCTACTCTGGCCTAATGGTTAAGGTCTTAACTCTTACTCCGGCCTAATGGTTAAGGTCTTAACTCTTACTCTGGCCTAATAGCTAAGGTCTTAGACTCATACTCTGGCATAATAGCTAAGGTCTTAGACTCGTACTCTGGCCTACTGGTCAAGGTCTTAACTCTTACTCTGGCCTACTGGTTAAGGTCTTAACTCTTACTCTGGCCTACTGGTTAAGGTCTTAACTCTTACTCTGGCCTAATAGCTAAGGTCTTAGACTCATACTCTGGCCTAATAGCTAAGGTCTTAGACTCGTACTCTGGCCTAATGGTTAAGGTCTTAACTCTTACTCTGGCCTACTGGTTAAGGTCTTAACTCTTACTCTGGCCTGATAGCTAAGGTCTTAGACTCGTACTCTGGCCTAATGTTTAAGGTCTTAACTCTTACTCTGGCCTACTGGTTAAGGTCTTACCTCTTACTCTGGCCTAATAGCTAAGGTCTTAACTCTTACTCTGGCCTAATAGCTAAGGTCTTAGACTCATACTCTGTCCTAATTGTTAAGGTCTTAACTCTTACACTGGCCTACTGGTTAAGGTCTTAACTCTGACTCTGGCATAATAGCTAAGGTCTTAACTCTTACTCTGGCCTAATAGCTAAGGTATTAGACTCGTACTCTGGCCTAATGGTTAAGGTCTTAACTCTTACTCTGGCCTATTGGTTAAGGTCTTAACTCTTACTCTGGCCTAATAACTGAGGTCTTAACTCTTACTCTAGCCTAATAGCTGAGGTCTAAACTCTTACTCTGGTCTAATAGCTAAGGTCTTAGTCTTGTACTCTGGCCTAATGGTTAAGGTCTTAACTCTTACTCTGGCCTACTGGTTAAGGTCTTAACTCTTACTCTGGCCTAATAGCTAAGGTCTTAGACTCGTACTCTGGCCTAATGATTAAGGTCTTAACTCTTACTCTGGCCTACTGGTTAAGGTCTTAACTCTTACTCTGGCCTAATAGCTAAGGTCTTAACTCTTACTCTGGCCTAATAGCTAAGGTCCTAGACCCGTACTATGGCATACAGGTTAAGGTATTAACTCTTACTCTGGCCTACAGGTTAAGGTCTTAACTCTTACTCTGGCCTAATAGCTAAGGTCTTAGACTCGTACTCTGGCCTAATGGTTAAGGTCTTAACTCTTACTCTGGCCTAATAGCTAAGGTCTTAGACTCGTACTCTGGCCTAAAGGTTAAGGTCTTAACTCTTACTCTGGACTAATAGCTAAGGTCTTAGACTCGTACTCTGGCCTAATGGTTAAGGTCTTAACTCTTACTCTGGCCTAATAGCTAAGGTCTTAACTCTTACTCTGGCCTAATAGCTAAGGTCTTATACTTGGTCTTTGTCCTAAAGGCTAAGGTCTTAACTCTTACTCTGGCCTAATAGCTAAGGTCTTAACTCTTACTCTTGTCTAATGGTTAAAGTCTTAACTCTTACTCTGGCCTAATAGCTAAGGTCTTAGACTCGTACTCTGGCCTAATGGTTAAGGTCTTAACTCTTACTCTGGCCTACTGGTGAAGGTCTTAACTCTTACTCTGGCCTAATAGCTAAGGTCTTAGACTCGTACTCTGGCCTAATGGTTAAGGTCTTAACTCTTACTCTGGCCTACTGGTTAAGGTCTTAACTCTTACTCTGGCCTAATAGCGAAGGTCTTAGACTCGTACTCTGGCCTACTGGTTAAGGTCTTAACTCTTACTCTGGCCTACTGGTGAAGGTCTTAACTCTTACTCTGGCCTAATAGCTAAGGTCTTAGACTCGTACTCTGGCCTAATGGTTAAGGTCTTAACTCTTACTCTGGCCTACTGGTTAAGGTCTTAACTCTTACTCTGGCCTAATAGCGAAGGTCTTAGACTCGTACTCTGGCCTACTGGTTAAGGTCTTAACTCTTACTCTGGCCTAATAGCGAAGGTCTTAGACTCGTACTCTGGCCTAATGGTTAAGGTCTTAACTCTTACTCTGGCCTAATAGCTAAGGCCTTAGACTCGTACTCTGGCCTAATGGTTAAGGTCTTAACTCTTACTCTGACCTATTGGTTAATGTAGGAGAGTGGCATCGACTGCATAGTTGCCCCCAACTTTTTGCTGATGTTTTGACTGTTTTTATGACTTTAGCCAGGCTGTGGCCCTGCTATCCAGGACCCCAGCCTATCTGCTTCCTCTGACAAACTATGTGGGTACCCTAGGTACCGACCAATTGGATGCTGGGCATGCCCTACCAGTCCCTTGTAGATGGTACCCTAGGTACCCAGGGCACGGGTCCCCCAGTAGGCCTACCAGGGCTGCAGCACTTATTGTGCCACCCTGGGACAGCCACCCAAACTGACACCACCAGGCCACTACTGTAGCCTGGGTAAGGTGGTGCTAGCACCCCTTACAGGGACGTAGGTACCCTATGTCCCATACCATACAACACATATACTCTCATAGGTCACCCCTATGGCAGGCCCTGGTAATCCTACAGGGCTGGGTGCTGAGGTATGTGTGAGGGGGGACCCCTACGTGAGTAGGGCCTCCCTGCAACCTTCGTAAAAACGTTACTGGGTTGTTTGTAGTGTAGCCATACCATATACTCTTAACCGCATTATAAGTTATTGCGTCATCGCTGTAACTTTGGAATGGCTACACCGAACCATATCGTGTTTGGTGTCAAACATGAAGGAATCATACCCCCAGTCCAGCCATGGGCATGGGGGCACGATTCCCCCTTGCTAGGAGGGTGATATGGGAAAAGCGGTAGAATTTGGAAACCAATTTAAAAGTGCACATGTACCACAAAATGGCTACTGTTCGCCACCTACACGACTCTGGCTGGCTGTTGCTGGGGAAAACCCCAGCCTCGCCATCTGGACAATAGGGCTCCTGTGGCAGGGAGGTGCCAGCACCTCCCCAGACAGGATATGTGGATTGGAACAGGGTGGGTGCACCAAAAGTCCATTCAGAGTTGCACGTAGGCAGCTGCAGAGCCCCAATTCTGCATACACCGCCTGGAACCGGTTCAGGGGCATCCTGCCCCTCGCCCAGGCGGGAAACACACAAAGGGGAGTGGGTGTAGCCACCCTTTCCCGCCTCTACTCTGATTGGTAGGCTCTATTTTGGACCATCCCCTAATCTTGGGGATATATGGGAATAACTTTGCCCTAGAGCCTTAGATTCGTACAGGACTTCACAGAACTGACCTTCAACGAGCTGCTGCCCAGCTGACTGAAGAAATCTCCCTTGGGATAAAGGAGTTATCCCCCTGCTTGGCAGGCACCTAAAAGACTACAAGATACCCGGTTGGAACTTCGTTGCTCTCACGACCTTCGACGCCTTCCAGCGACCTCGAGGTGGGTCTCCAGTGCATCCCAGCGTCCTGTGAGCGTGCCCAGCAAGTCTGAGCACCCTGGACCACGTGGGTGTCGAGATCCCCGCATACCCCGAGACACCGGCCACCTCTTGTCCAGCACACGACCCCGACCAGTGGGGAAGTTGTGCTTTGGCCCATTCTTGAGCCAACCTTCAAGCAGCATTTGTGCCGACCCTCAGCTCCCTGGCCCGCTCCGGTGGCCCGTGGGAGCCCTTTTACGCACTCCATTTTGCTGCCTTCCGCGGTCCCTTGTCTCTCGACTTGTGGGCCCTGACGGAGGACAATCTTCTTTTCTAAGAGTTCCCCTGGTTGCTCCAGGCCTGCTCTACGCTCCCTGCAAAAGAGAGCACCCTCAGACCACGTGGGTCTGCACCAGCAGCTGCTTTGTTCATCTTGCATGGGTTGCGGTTGCCAATGCTTAGTGGATCCAATCGGGACACTAAAACCGCAGCGACCCTCAGCCGACGTGGGACAGTCGCCCTCCAGAAGCTGGCCTTCCTTGAAGCCTCCCGGAGCCCGTGACTGCAGAGCCCAGCTGTATCTTCCACACCTGAAGCACCCGACATCCACGAGCTCCTTCCTGTGAGCTCCCTGGTCACTGTGCTGTGACCCAGACTCTGTCCCCTCTGCTTTCAGGTTCATCTTTGTCTTTTCTTCAACTTTAATCTTCACGACTTCAGCGACACTTCCAGCTAGCAGCAGTTTGGACTCCTTTTCCATAGAAAATCAGCCCGCGACCCGACATCAGAATCGACCTATGCACCCGGCTTCCCTGGGGCAGGTAACAGTGGTACTTCGGTACTTCCGTGGTGGTGGGCTCTCCAAAGCCTTAAGTCTCAAGCCTTAACTTTGTACTGTTGTTAGAAGTGTCCTTAAACCTTAATTATTCAACCGCGACATTCTCCATAGGCTAACATTGCGATCCCGACAGCAACTTCTCGCACTGCACACGCCTCCCGTGGGTCCCCTTCCTCTTAACTGTGGGTGGATTCTTAAGGGGCCAGCGATCCTGAATGCCCTAGGCATTGCCTGTAGAATTGTCGTGGTTCTTATACCACTATTTTAGTATATGGTTTGGTCCCCCCCTGGGGCCCATTGATTTCTGTGCTATTTATTGTGTTTAGAAATGCTTGTTTGAATTGTAACTTTGCCACTAGCCACATAAAGTGTCTGTGGGATTCTATCTAGAATAAATACATATATTTTATATATATACCTGTGTGGGCTACTCTTTCATTTGGTTATTCAAGAGGTTATTATGGTAAAACAATAAGCTTAACACTCCTTCAAGACTTAGCCTGAAGGCTGCTCTCCACAGCTACCACTAGGATAGCTTTCTTTAAAGGTTGTCTTAAACCTATCATCAATAGGAGTCGAATTGGACTGGTGCAAGGTGTCCCTATAACTAGGAACAGCATATGCCAGGCCAACTTCTCACATTGGTGTGCAGCGGTTGGATTCAAGCTTGCCATTGTTTTACCAGATAACACATTGAATTTCTAAAGTGAAAGCCACAAGGTACCAAAGGTACATATAAATTCAAGCTAGAATACAATAAGTTCTACTGAACTTGGAGTTGTGTGTAGAGGGTCTAGCACACCTTGACTACAACTCAAGAGAGGGTTCAGTAGGCCACACTTAGTGTAGGTAGATACATCACTACACTAAACATGTCTTCAAGTGGCACTAAGGCTATGGAAGGACCCCAGAGGGTCCCAGTAGATAAGTATGATAATTTCACCTTTGCTGAGCTCAGGGAAATGTGCACCCTTAGGAGACTGAAGACAGAAAGAGGTGCCAACACAAAACGTCTCAAAGAGATCCTGCTCATAGCAGACTTTATGGAGTCCATAGGATCCAGAGGGACGGACAACGTGGGTGGGCACCCCTCAGAAGAGGACACTCCCAGAGTGGAATCTGAAGAGGAACAGGAAGAGGATGAAAATCCTGACCTGGAAGACACAAACCACTCACAGCATGGAGGTGATGGCCCAAGAGGCACTCCCTCCACCCTTAAAAGGAGAGTGGTGGACCCCAGAAGGAACAGATCCCCCTCAGTGGGATCCAACCATTCTAGGGGATCCAAAGGGTCCTCTGCCTCTTCTCAGAGAAGAGAAACCTCTCATGAGAGGAAATGCAGACTGATCAAATTTGAGCAGGCTAAGCTTGAGCTTAAAAGAGAACAGTTAGCATTGGACAGGGAAACCCTGGAGCTTCAGAAAGCTTCAAGAAAGTGGGGTCTAGAGATCCCTGGTGGCAGTAAGGAAACCCCTAGAGTTAGAGAGAAAGTCCCTGACAATAGGAACCTCCACAAGATTGTGCCCCCCTATCAGAATGGGGATGATATCCACAAATGGATATCTGCTCTTGAAAGGGCCTGTAGAGTACAGAGGGTCCCAGTAGAGCAGTGGGCAGCAATCCTGTGGCTCTCCTTTTCAGATAAAGGGAGAGACAAGCTCCTCTCTGTAAGAGAAGAGGATGCTGATGATTATTATATCCTGAAAGATGCTTTAATAGATGGGTTTGGCTTAACCACTGATCAGTACAGACTTAAGTTCAGAGACACCCAGAAAGCACAAAATCAGGATTGGGTAGACTTTGTGGATTGTGCAACCAAGGCACTGGAAGGTTGGTTAACTGGCAGCAAAGTAGATGATTATACAGGATTATACAATCTCATAATGAGGGAGCAGATCCTTAACAATTGTCAGAACCAGCTCTTACATCAGCACCTGGTGGACTCTGATCTGACCTCTCCCCAAGAATTGGGAAAGAAGGCAGACAAATGGGTCAGAACCAGGATTAAGCAAAAGGTCCAGCCCTTGGGAGGTGCAACTAAAAAAGAAGATGCCAAAAACTCTGACAAGGGTGGGGAAAAGGGAAAAGACCAGCAGTCTTCAACAGGCCCCCAAAAAGCAGCTTCTGAGACTACCAAGAAAAACAAATCCAAACAACCAAGGAAGCCTTGGTGTAAGTACTGTAAACAGACTACCCATTGGACTTCAGACTGTAATAAGGCCAAAGACTCCACAAGCACCACACCAGCCCCTAAGGCTCCTGTTCCCCCTAGTACAGTTACAGGTGTGGGTGCACAGAACAAGGGCATAGTAGGGTTGACCCTGGGATCTGGAGAGGACTCTGGCCTAGTCAGAACTCCTACTCAGGCTGTGCTAGTTTGTGATGGGGACTTGTCCCTGTTTGTGAGCCCCAGTGGTCTGGGCAAATACAGACAACAGCCAACCATAAATGGAAGGGAGTCACTAGCTTACAGGGATACAGGGGCCAGTGTCACTATGGTGACTAAGGACCTTGTGGACCCTAACCAGATCATACTTGGAGAGACATACCAAGTGACCAATGCTAGCAACGTTAGTACAGACCATGCTCTAGCTGTTGTGAACTTCTCCTGGGGAGGGGTAACTGGCCTCAAGAAAGTTGTGGTGAGTGCAGACCTACCTGTTGAATGTTTACTAGGGAATGATTTGGAGACCTCAGCATGGGCTGAGGTGGAGCTAAGTACCCATGCAGCAATGTTGGGTATATCAGCAGAAGTATTTGCCCTGACAAGGTCAAAAGCAAAGCTGACAGGAACTGAACAGGCCTTGGATCCTGGAAAAAAGGACCAAGGGCCTTCCAAGAGGAGGAGTAGCAGGGGTAAGGCCGAGCCTTCCCCCCAGGATCAGTCTGTAGAAACTCTTTTAGCAGAAGAGGATCTAGCTCCTGAAGAAGGAACTGCCCCAGAGGAACTGGAACCTGATCAGGTTGAGTTCTTGGGGGCAGGGGGACCTTCTAGGGCAGACTTGAGCCTGGAGCAGCAGAGCTGCCCCACTCTTGAACCCCTCAGACAGCAAGCTGCTGCTGAGGCTGCAGGGGATGCCAGTGGGACCCATAAGATTTATTGGGATGAAGGGCTCCTTTACTCTGAGGGTCGAGACCCCAAGCCTGGTGCAGCCAGGAGGTTGGTCATACCTCAGAAGTTTAGGAGCTTCCTGCTCACACTGGCCCATGATATCCCCTTAGCAGGACACCTGGGCCAAAATAAGACTTGGGACAGAATTGTCCCACACTTTCATTGGCCCCACATGAGTGAAGACTGTAAGAGCTTTTGCAGCTCTTGCATTACCTGCCAAGCAAGTGGCAAGGCAGGTAAATCCACCAAGGCCCCCCTGATACCATTACCTGTGGTGGGGGTGCCCTTTGAGCGGGTGGGGATTGACATCGTTGGTCCCTTAGACCCCCCAACAGCATCTGGGCACAGGTTCATTTTAGTGGTAGTGGATCATGCCACTAGATACCCAGAAGCTATTCCCCTTAGGACCATCACAGCTCCTGTGGTGGCAAGGGCCCTCCTTGGAGTCTTCTCCAGGGTGGGGTTCCCTAAGGAGGTATTGTCTGACAGAGGTACAAACTTTATGAGTAGTTACCTGAAGGCAATGTGGAAGGAGTGTGGGGTTAACTACAAGTTCACCACCCCTTACCATCCTCAATGCAATGGTCTTGTTGAAAGGTTCAACAAGACCCTAAAGGGTATGATTAAAGGACTACCAGAAAAGCTTAGGCGAAAATGGGATGTTCTTCTGCCCTGCCTTCTCTTTGCATACAGAGAGGTGCCACAGAAGGGGGTTGGCTACAGCCCCTTTGAACTTCTGTTTGGCCATCCTGTTAGAGGGCCACTTTGTCTAGTGAAGGAGGGATGGGAGCAACCTCTCAAACCCCCTAAACAGGACATAGTGGACTACGTACTTGGTCTCCGCTCCCGGATGGCTGAGTATATGAAGAAGGCAACTAAAAACCTGGAGGCAAGTCAGGAATTACAGAAAGCCTGGCATGACCAAAAGGCTGTCCTGGTGGTGTACCAGCCAGGACAGAAGGTATGGGTGTTGGAGCCAGTGGCCCCAGCAGCTCTCCAAGATAAGTGGAGTGGACCCCATACCATTTTGGAGAAAAAGGGAGAGGTTACCTACCTGGTCGACCTTGGCACTCCCAGAAGTCCCCACAGGGTACTTCATGTGAATAGATTGAAAGCATATGTGGACAGGGCTGACATGGGCTTGCTCATGGCAACAGATGAGGGACAGGAGGAAGAGAGTGACCCTCTCCCAGACCTGCTCTCTCAGAACCCTGACGATGGGTCAGTTGATGGAGTAGCCTTGGCAGGCAGCCTCACTGCCCAGCAGCAAGCAGATTGTAGACAGGTTCTACAAAGATACAGACATATGTTTTCTCTGACTCCTAGTCAGACCACCTGGTGCACTCACGAAGTGGACACTGGGGACAGTCTGCCTGTCAAGAATAAGATCTACAGGCAACCTGACCATGTCAGGGACTGCATACGGACTGAAGTCCAAAAGATGTTGGAGTTGGGAGTAATTGAGCCCTCAGATAGCCCTTGGGCTAGCCCAGTAGTCCTAGTACCAAAACCTCACACCCAGGGTGGTAAGAGAGAGATGAGGTTTTGTGTAGACTACAGGGGTCTCAATGCAGTCACTAAGACTGATGCTCATCCAATTCCCAGAGCAGATGAGCTCATAGATAGGTTGGCCTCAGCCAAATATCTGAGCACATTTGATCTGACAGCTGGCTACTGGCAGATAAGGCTAGCTGAGTCTGCAAAAGCCAAAACTGCATTTTCTACCCCTAGTGGGCATTATCAATTTATTGTGATGCCCTTTGGTTTGAAAAATGCACCTGCCACTTTTCAAAGGTTGGTGAACCAAGTCCTCTCAGGCCTGGAAGACTTTAGTGCAGCATATCTAGATGATATTGCTGTCTTTAGCTCCACCTGGGAAGATCACCTGATCCACCTGAGGGAAGTTTTAGAAGCCCTGCAGAAGGCTGGGCTCACTATCAAGGCTACTAAGTGCCAGATAGGGCAGAGTCAGGTTGTATACCTGGGACACCTTGTAGGAGGAGGCCAGGTTCAACCTTTACAGAGCAAAATCCAGACCATCATGGACTGGGTTGCTCCAACCACCCAGACTCAGGTTCGAGCTTTCTTGGGCCTGACTGGTTATTATAGGAGATTTGTGAAAGGATATGGATCCATAGTGACCCCCTTGAATGATCTCACCTCCAAGAGAATGCCCAAAAAGGTTCAGTGGACTGTCAGCTGTCAGAAAGCTTTTGATGACCTTAAACAGGCAATGTGCTCTGCTCCAGTGCTCCAAAGCCCCAACTACTCCAAAGAATTCATAGTTCAAACTGATGCTTCAGAGGTGGGGGTAGGTGCTGTGTTATCACAACTGAATGAGGAGGGCCAGGATCAACCAGTAGCTTTCATTAGCAGAAGGTTGACCCCCAGAGAGAAACGTTGGTCAGCCATAGAGAGGGAGGCCTTTGCTGTGGTCTGGGCCCTGAAGAAGCTGAGGCCATACTTGTTTGGTACTCACTTCATTGTTCAGACAGACCATAAGCCCCTCCTATGGCTAAAACAGATGAAGGGTGAAAACCCCAAACTACTCAGGTGGTCCATTTCCCTACAGGGGATGGACTATACAGTGGAACATAGACCTGGGAGCAACCATGCCAATGCAGATGGCCTCTCCAGATATTTCCACTTAGAACATGAAGACTCAACTGGTCAAGGTTAGTTTAATGTCCCTGCGTTTGGGGGGGGTTGTGTAGGAGAGTGGCATCGACTGCATAGTTGCCCCCAACTTTTTGCTGATGTTTTGACTGTTTTTATGACTTTAGCCAGGCTGTGGCCCTGCTATCCAGGACCCCAGCCTATCTGCTTCCTCTGACAAACTATGTGGGTACCCTAGGTACCGACCAATTGGATGCTGCGCATGCCCTACCAGTCCCTTGTAGATGGTACCCTAGGTACCCAGGGCACGGGTCCCCCAGTAGGCCTACCAGGGCTGCAGCACTTATTGTGCCACCCTGGGACAGCCACCCAAACTGACACCACCAGGCCACTACTGTAGCCTGGGTAAGGTGGTGCTAGCACCCCTTACAGGGACGTAGGTACCCTATGTCCCATACCATACAACACATATACTCTCATAGGTCACCCCTATGGCAGGCCCTGGTAATCCTACAGGGCTGGGTGCTGAGGTATGTGTGAGGGGGGACCCCTACGTGAGTAGGGCCTCCCTGCAACCTTCGTAAAAACGTTACTGGGTTGTTTGTAGTGTAGCCATACCATATACTCTTAACCGCATTATAAGTTATTGCGTCATCGCTGTAACTTTGGAATGGCTACACCGAACCATATCGTGTTTGGTGTCAAACATGAAGGAATCATACCCCCAGTCCAGCCATGGGCATGGGGGCACGATTCCCCCTTGCTAGGAGGGTGATATGGGAAAAGCGGTAGAATTTGGAAACCAATTTAAAAGTGCACATGTACCACAAAATGGCTACTGTTCGCCACCTACACGACTCTGGCTGGCTGTTGCTGGGGAAAACCCCAGCCTCGCCATCTGGACAATAGGGCTCCTGTGGCAGGGAGGTGCCAGCACCTCCCCAGACAGGATATGTGGATTGGAACAGGGTGGGTGCACCAAAAGTCCATTCAGAGTTGCACGTAGGCAGCTGCAGAGCCCCAATTCTGCATACACCGCCTGGAACCGGTTCAGGGGCATCCTGCCCCTCGCCCAGGCGGGAAACACACAAAGGGGAGTGGGTGTAGCCACCCTTTCCCGCCTCTACTCTGATTGGTAGGCTCTATTTTGGACCATCCCCTAATCTTGGGGATATATGGGAATAACTTTGCCCTAGAGCCTTAGATTCGTACAGGACTTCACAGAACTGACCTTCGACGAGCTGCTGCCCAGCTGACTGAAGAAATCTCCCTTGGGATAAAGGAGTTATCCCCCTGCTTGGCAGGCACCTAAAAGACTACAAGATACCCGGTTGGAACTTCGTTGCTCTCACGACCTTCGACGCCTTCCAGCGACCTCGAGGTGGGTCTCCAGTGCATCCCAGCGTCCTGTGAGCGTGCCCAGCAAGTCTGAGCACCCTGGACCACGTGGGTGTCGAGATCCCCGCATACCCCGAGACACCGGCCACCTCTTGTCCAGCACACGACCCCGACCAGTGGGGAAGTTGTGCTTTGGCCCATTCTTGAGCCAACCTTCAAGCAGCATTTGTGCCGACCCTCAGCTCCCTGGCCCGCTCCGGTGGCCCGTGGGAGCCCTTTTACGCACTCCATTTTGCTGCCTTCCGCGGTCCCTTGTCTCTCGACTTGTGGGCCCTGACGGAGGACAATCTTCTTTTCTAAGAGTTCCCCTGGTTGCTCCAGGCCTGCTCTACGCTCCCTGCAAAAGAGAGCACCCTCAGACCACGTGGGTCTGCACCAGCAGCTGCTTTGTTCATCTTGCGTGGGTTGCGGTTGCCAATGCTTAGTGGATCCAATCGGGACACTAACACCGCAGCGACCCTCAGCCGACGTGGGACAGTCGCCCTCCAGAAGCTGGCCTTCCTTGAAGCCTCCCGGAGCCCGTGACTGCAGAGCCCAGCTGTATCTTCCACACCTGAAGCACCCGACATCCACGAGCTCCTTCCTGTGAGCTCCCTGGTCACTGTGCTGTGACCCAGACTCTGTCCCCTCTGCTTTCAGGTTCATCTTTGTCTTTTCTTCAACTTTAATCTTCACGACTTCAGCGACACTTCCAGCTAGCAGCAGTTTGGACTCCTTTTCCATAGAAAATCAGCCCGCGACCCGACATCAGAATCGACCTATGCACCCGGCTTCCCTGGGGCAGGTAACAGTGGTACTTCGGTACTTCCGTGGTGGTGGGCTCTCCAAAGCCTTAAGTCTCAAGCCTTAACTTTGTACTGTTGTTAGAAGTGTCCTTAAACCTTAATTATTCAACCGCGACATTCTCCATAGGCTAACATTGCGATCCCGACAGCAACTTCTCGCACTGCACACGCCTCCCGTGGGTCCCCTTCCTCTTAACTGTGGGTGGATTCTTAAGGGGCCAGCGATCCTGAATGCCCTAGGCATTGCCTGTAGAATTGTCGTGGTTCTTATACCACTATTTTAGTATATGGTTTGGTCCCCCCCTGGGGCCCATTGATTTCTGTGCTATTTATTGTGTTTAGAAATGCTTGTTTGAATTGTAACTTTGCCACTAGCCACATAAAGTGTCTGTGGGATTCTGTCTAGAATAAATACATATATTTTATATATATACCTGTGTGGGCTACTCTTTCATTTGGTTATTCAAGAGGTTATTATGGTAAAACAATAAGCTTAACACTCCTTCAAGACTTAGCCTGAAGGCTGCTCTCCACAGCTACCACTAGGATAGCTTTCTTTAAAGGTTGTCTTAAACCTATCATCAATAGGAGTCGAATTGGACTGGTGCAAGGTGTCCCTATAACTAGGAACAGCATATGCCAGGCCAACTTCTCACAGTTAAGGTCTTAACTCTTACTCTGGCCTAATAACTAAGGTCTTAACTCTCACTCTGGCCTAATAGCTAAGGTCTTAACTCTTACCCTGGCTTAATAGCTAAGGTCTTAACTCTTACTCTGGCCTACTGGTTAAGGTCTTAACTTTTACTCTGGCCTAATAGCTAAGGTCTTAACTCTTACTCTGGCCTAATAGCTAAGGTCTTAGACTCGTACTCTGGCCTAATGGTTAAGGTCTTAACTCTTACTCTGGCCTACTGGTTAAGGTCTTAACTCTTACTCTGGCCTAATAGCTAAGGTCTTAGACTCGTACTCTGGCCTAATGGTTAAGGTCTTAACTCTTACTCTGGCCTACTGGTTAAGGTCTTAACTCTTACTCTGGCCTAATAGCGAAGGTCTTAGACTCGTACTCTGGCCTACTGGTTAAGGTCTTAACTCTTACTCTGGCCTAATAGCGAAGGTCTTAGACTCGTACTCTGGCCTAATGGTTAAGGTCTTAACTCTTACTCTGGCCTAATAGCTAAGGCCTTAGACTCGTACTCTGGCCTAATGGTTAAGGTCTTAACTCTTACTCTGACCTATTGGTTAAAGTCATAACTCTTACTCTGGCCTAATAACTAAGGTCTTAACTCTCACTCTGGCCTAATAGCTAAGGTCTTAACTCCTACCCTGGCTTAATAGCTAAGGTCTTAACTCTTACTCTGGCCTACTGGTTAAGGTCTTAACTTTTACTCTGGCCTAATAGCTAAGGTCTTAACTCTTACTCTGGCCTAATAGCTAAGGTCTTAGACTCGTACTCTGGCCTAATGGTTAAGGTCTTAACTCTTACTCTGGCCTACTGGTTAAGGTCTTAACTCTTACTCTGGCCTAATAGCTAAGGTCTTAGACTCGTACTCTGGCCTAATGGTTAAGGTCTTAACTCTTACTCTGGCCTACTGGTTAAGGTCTTAACTCTTACTCTGGCCTAATAGCTAAGGTCTTAAATCTTACTCTGGCCTAATAGCTAAGGTCTTAGACTCATACTCTGGCCTAATGGTTAAGGTCTTAACTCTTACTCTAGACTAATAGCTAAGGTCTTAGACTCGTACTATGGCCTACAGGTTAAGGTCTTAACTCTTACTCTGGCCTAATAGCTAAGGTCTTAACTCTTACTCTGGCCTAATAGCTAAGGTCTTAGACTTGTACTCTGGCCTAATGGTTGAGGTCTTAACTCTTGCTCTGGACTAATAGCTAAGGTCTTAGACTTGTACTCTGGCCTAATGGTTAAGGTCTTAACTCTTACCCTGGCCTAATAGTTAAGGTCTTAGACTCGTACTCTGGCCTAATGGTTAAGGTCTTAACTCTTACTCTGGCCTACTGGTTAAGATCTTAACTCTTACTCTTGACTAATAGCTAAGGTCTTAACTCTTACTCTGGCCTAATAGCTAAGGTCTTAGACTCGTACTCTGGCCTAATGGTTAAGGTCTTAACTTATACTCTGGCCTACTGGTTAAGGTCTTAACTCTTACTCTGGCCTAATAGCTAAGGTCTTAGACTCGTACTCTGGCCTAATGGTTAAGGTCTTAACTCTTACTCTGGCCTACTGGTTAAGGTCTTAACTCTTACTCTGGCCTAATAGCTAAGGTCTTAAATATTACTCTGGCCTAATAGCTAAGGTCTTAGACTCGTACTATGGCCTACAGGTTAAGGTCTTAACTCTTACTCTGGCCTAATAGCTAAGGCCTTAGACTCGTACTCTGGCCTAATGGTTAAGGTCTTAACTCTTACTCTGACCTATTGGTTAAGGTCTTAACTCTTACTCTGGCCTAATAACTAAGGTCTTAACTCTCACTCTGGCCTAATAGCTAAGGTCTTAACTCTTACCCTGGCTTAATAGCTAAGGTCTTAACTCTTACTCTGGCCTACTGGTTAATGTCTTAACTTTTACTCTGGCCTAATAGCTAAGGTCTTAACTCTTACTCTGGCCTAATAGCTAAGGTCTTAGACTCGTACTCTGGCCTAATGGTTAAGGTCTTAACTCTTACTCTGGCCTACTGGTTAAGGTCTTAACTCTTACTCTGGCCTAATAGCTAAGGTTTTAGACTCGTACTCTGGCCTAATGGTTAAGGTCTTAACTCTTACTCTGGCCTACTGGTTAAGGTCTTAACTCTTACTCTGGCCTAATAGCTAAGGTCTTAGACTCGTACTCTGGCCTACTGGTTAAGGTCTTAACTCTTACTCTGGCCTAATAGCGAAGGTCTTAGACTCGTACTCTGGCCTAATGGTTAAGGTCTTAACTCTTACTCTGGCCTAATAGCTAAGGCCTTAGACTCGTACTCTGGCCTAATGGTTAAGGTCTTAACTCTTACTCTGACCTATTGGTTAAGGTCTTAACTCTTACTCTGGCCTAATAACTAAGGTCTTAACTCTCACTCTGGCCTAATAGCTAAGGTCTTAACTCCTACCCTGGCTTAATAGCTAAGGTCTTAACTCTTACTCTGGCCTACTGGTTAAGGTCTTAACTTTTACTCTGGCCTAATAGCTAAGGTCTTAACTCTTACTCTGGCCTAATAGCTAAGGTCTTAGACTCGTACTCTGGCCTAATGGTTAAGGTCTTAACTCTTACTCTGGCCTACTGGTTAAGGTCTTAACTCTTACTCTGGCCTAATAGCTAAGGTCTTAGACTCGTACTCTGGCCTAATGGTTAAGGTCTTAACTCTTACTCTGGCCTACTGGTTAAGATCTTAACTCTTACTCTTGACTAATAGCTAAGGTCTTAACTCTTACTCTGGCCTAATAGCTAAGGTCTTAGACTCGTACTCTGGCCTAATGGTTAAGGTCTTAACTTATACTCTGGCCTACTGGTTAAGGTCTTAACTCTTACTCTGGCCTAATAGCTAAGGTCTTAGACTCGTACTCTGGCCTAATGGTTAAGGTCTTAACTCTTACTCTGGCCTACTGGTTAAGGTCTTAACTCTTACTCTGGCCTAATAGCTAAGGTCTTAAATATTACTCTGGCCTAATAGCTAAGGTCTTAGACTCGTACTATGGCCTACAGGTTAAGGTCTTAACTCTTACTCTGGCCTAATAGCTAAGGCCTTAGACTCGTACTCTGGCCTAATGGTTAAGGTCTTAACTCTTACTCTGACCTATTGGTTAAGGTCTTAACTCTTACTCTGGCCTAATAACTAAGGTCTTAACTCTCACTCTGGCCTAATAGCTAAGGTCTTAACTCTTACCCTGGCTTAATAGCTAAGGTCTTAACTCTTACTCTGGCCTACTGGTTAATGTCTTAACTTTTACTCTGGCCTAATAGCTAAGGTCTTAACTCTTACTCTGGCCTAATAGCTAAGGTCTTAGACTCGTACTCTGGCCTAATGGTTAAGGTCTTAACTCTTACTCTGGCCTACTGGTTAAGGTCTTAACTCTTACTCTGGCCTAATAGCTAAGGTTTTAGACTCGTACTCTGGCCTAATGGTTAAGGTCTTAACTCTTACTCTGGCCTACTGGTTAAGGTCTTAACTCTTACTCTGGCCTAATAGCTAAGGTCTTAGACTCGTACTCTGGCCTACTGGTTAAGGTCTTAACTCTTACTCTGGCCTAATAGCGAAGGTCTTAGACTCGTACTCTGGCCTAATGGTTAAGGTCTTAACTCTTACTCTGGCCTAATAGCTAAGGCCTTAGACTCGTACTCTGGCCTAATGGTTAAGGTCTTAACTCTTACTCTGACCTATTGGTTAAGGTCTTAACTCTTACTCTGGCCTAATAACTAAGGTCTTAACTCTCACTCTGGCCTAATAGCTAAGGTCTTAACTCCTACCCTGGCTTAATAGCTAAGGTCTTAACTCTTACTCTGGCCTACTGGTTAAGGTCTTAACTTTTACTCTGGCCTAATAGCTAAGGTCTTAACTCTTACTCTGGCCTAATAGCTAAGGTCTTAGACTCGTACTCTGGCCTAATGGTTAAGGTCTTAACTCTTACTCTGGCCTACTGGTTAAGGTCTTAACTCTTACTCTGGCCTAATAGCTAAGGTCTTAGACTCGTACTCTGGCCTAATGGTTAAGGTCTTAACTCTTACTCTGGCCTACTGGTTAAGGTCTTAACTCTTACTCTGGCCTAATAGCTAAGGTCTTAAATCTTACTCTGGCCTAATAGCTAAGGTCTTAGACTCATACTCTGGCCTAATGGTTAAGGTCTTAACTCTTACTCTGGACTAATAGCTAAGGTCTTAGACTCGTACTATGGCCTACAGGTTAAGGTCTTAACTCTTACTCTGGCCTAATAGCTAAGGTCTTAACTCTTACTCTGGCCTAATAGCTAAGGTCTTAGACTTGTACTCTGGCCTAATGGTTGAGGTCTTAACTCTTGCTCTGGACTAATAGCTAAGGTCTTAGACTTGTACTCTGGCCTAATGGTTAAGGTCTTAACTCTTACCCTGGCCTAATAGTTAAGGTCTTAGACTCGTACTCTGGCCTAATGGTTAAGGTCTTAACTCTTACTCTGGCCTACTGGTTAAGGTCTTAACTCTTACTCTGGCCTACTGGTTAAGGTCTTAACTCTTACTCTGGCCTAATAGCTAAGGTCTTAGACTCGTACTCTGGCCTAATGGTTAAGGTCTTAACTCTTACTCTGGCCTACTGGTTAAGGTCTTAACTCTTACTCTGGCCTAAAAGCTAAGGTCTTAACTTTTACTCTGGCCTAATAGCAAAGGTCTTAGACTCGTAATCTGGCCTAATGGTTAAGGTCTTAACTCTTACTCTGGCCTAATAGCTAAGGTCTTAACTCTTACTCTGGCCTAATAGCTAAGGTCTTTGACCCGTACTATGGCATACAGGTTAAGGTCTTAACTCTTACTCTGGCCTACAGGTTAAGGTCTTAACTCTTACTCTGGCCTAATAGCTAAGGTCTTAGACTCGTACTCTGGCCTAATGATTAAGGTCTTAACTCTTACTCTGGCCTATTGGTTAAGGTCTTAACTCTTACTCTGGCCTAATAACTAAGGTCTTAACTCTTACTCTTGCCTAATAGCTAAGGTCTTAACTCGTACTCTGGCCTAATAGCTAAGGTCTTAACTCTTACTCTGGCCTAATTGCTAAGGTCTTAGACTCGTACTCTGGCCTAATGGTTAAGGTCTTAACTCTTACTCTGGCCTACTGGTTAAGGTCTTAACTCTTACTCTGGACTAATAGCTAAAGTCTTAGACTCGTACTCTGGCCTAATGGTTAAGGTCTTAAATCTTACTCTGGCCTACTGGTTAAGGTCTTAACTCTTACTCTGGCCTAATAGCAAAGGTCTTAGACTCGTAATCTGGCCTAATGGTTAACGTCTTAGCTCTTACTCTGGCCTAATAGCTACGGTCTTAACTCTTACTCTGGCCTAATAGCTAAGGTCTTAGACTAGTACTATGGCCTACAGGTTAAGGTCTTAACTCTTACTCTGGCCTAATAGCTAAGGTCTTAACTCTTACTCTGGCCTAATAGCTAAGGTCTTAGACTCGTACTCTGGCCTAATGGTTAAGGTCTTAACTCTTACTCCGGCCTAATGGTTAAGGTCTTAACTCTTACTCTGGCCTAATAGCTAAGGTCTTAGACTCATACTCTGGCATAATAGCTAAGGTCTTAGACTCGTACTCTGGCCTACTGGTCAAGGTCTTAACTCTTACTCTGGCCTACTGGTTAAGGTCTTAACTCTTACTCTGGCCTACTGGTTAAGGTCTTAACTCTTACTCTGGCCTAATAGCTAAGGTCTTAGACTCATACTCTGGCCTAATAGCTAAGGTCTTAGACTCGTACTCTGGCCTAATGGTTAAGGTCTTAACTCTTACTCTGGCCTACTGGTTAAGGTCTTAACTCTTACTCTGGCCTGATAGCTAAGGTCTTAGACTCGTACTCTGGCCTAATGTTTAAGGTCTTAACTCTTACTCTGGCCTACTGGTTAAGGTCTTACCTCTTACTCTGGCCTAATAGCTAAGGTCTTAACTCTTACTCTGGCCTAATAGCTAAGGTCTTAGACTCATACTCTGTCCTAATTGTTAAGGTCTTAACTCTTACACTGGCCTACTGGTTAAGGTCTTAACTCTGACTCTGGCATAATAGCTAAGGTCTTAACTCTTACTCTGGCCTAATAGCTAAGGTATTAGACTCGTACTCTGGCCTAATGGTTAAGGTCTTAACTCGTACTCTGGCCTATTGGTTAAGGTCTTAACTCTTACTCTGGCCTAATAACTGAGGTCTTAACTCTTACTCTAGCCTAATAGCTGAGGTCTAAACTCTTACTCTGGTCTAATAGCTAAGGTCTTAGTCTTGTACTCTGGCCTAATGGTTAAGGTCTTAACTCTTACTCTGGCCTACTGGTTAAGGTCTTAACTCTTACTCTGGCCTAATAGCTAAGGTCTTAGACTCGTACTCTGGCCTAATGATTAAGGTCTTAACTCTTACTCTGGCCTACTGGTTAAGGTCTTAACTCTTACTCTGGCCTAATAGCTAAGGTCTTAACTCTTACTCTGGCCTAATAGCTAAGGTCCTAGACCCGTACTATGGCATACAGGTTAAGGTATTAACTCTTACTCTGGCCTACAGGTTAAGGTCTTAACTCTTACTCTGGCCTAATAGCTAAGGTCTTAGACTCGTACTCTGGCCTAATGGTTAAGGTCTTAACTCTTACTCTGGCCTAATAGCTAAGGTCTTAGACTCGTACTCTGGCCTAAAGGTTAAGGTCTTAACTCTTACTCTGGACTAATAGCTAAGGTCTTAGACTCGTACTCTGGCCTAATGGTTAAGGTCTTAACTCTTACTCTGGCCTAATAGCTAAGGTCTTAACTCTTACTCTGGCCTAATAGCTAAGGTCTTATACTTGGTCTTTGTCCTAAAGGCTAAGGTCTTAACTCTTACTCTGGCCTAATAGCTAAGGTCTTAACTCTTACTCTTGTCTAATGGTTAAAGTCTTAACTCTTACTCTGGCCTAATAGCTAAGGTCTTAGACTCGTACTCTGGCCTAATGGTTAAGGTCTTAACTCTTACTCTGGCCTACTGGTGAAGGTCTTAACTCTTACTCTGGCCTAATAGCTAAGGTCTTAGACTCGAACTCTGGCCTAATGGTTAAGGTCTTAACTCTTACTCTGGCCTACTGGTTAAGGTCTTAACTCTTACTCTGGCCTAATAGCGAAGGTCTTAGACTCGTACTCTGGCCTACTGGTTAAGGTCTTAACTCTTACTCTGGCCTACTGGTGAAGGTCTTAACTCTTACTCTGGCCTAATAGCTAAGGTCTTAGACTCGTACTCTGGCCTAATGGTTAAGGTCTTAACTCTTACTCTGGCCTACTGGTTAAGGTCTTAACTCTTACTCTGGCCTAATAGCGAAGGTCTTAGACTCGTACTCTGGCCTACTGGTTAAGGTCTTAACTCTTACTCTGGCCTAATAGCGAAGGTCTTAGACTCGTACTCTGGCCTAATGGTTAAGGTCTTAACTCTTACTCTGGCCTAATAGCTAAGGCCTTAGACTCGTACTCTGGCCTAATGGTTAAGGTCTTAACTCTTACTCTGACCTATTGGTTAAGGTCTTAACTCTTACTCTGGCCTAATAACTAAGGTCTTAACTCTCACTCTGGCCTAATAGCTAAGGTCTTAACTCTTACCCTGGCTTAATAGCTAAGGTCTTAACTCTTACTCTGGCCTACTGGTTAAGGTCTTAACTTTTACTCTGGCCTAATAGCTAAGGTCTTAACTCTTACTCTGGCCTAATAGCTAAGGTCTTAGACTCGTACTCTGGCCTAATGGTTAAGGTCTTAACTCTTACTCTGGCCTACTGGTTAAGGTCTTAACTCTTACTCTGGCCTAATAGCTAAGGTCTTAGACTCGTACTCTGGCCTAATGGTTAAGGTCTTAACTCTTACTCTGGCCTACTGGTTAAGGTCTTAACTCTTACTCTGGCCTAATAGCGAAGGTCTTAGACTCGTACTCTGGCCTACTGGTTAAGGTCTTAACTCTTACTCTGGCCTAATAGCGAAGGTCTTAGACTCGTACTCTGGCCTAATGGTTAAGGTCTTAACTCTTACTCTGGCCTAATAGCTAAGGCCTTAGACTCGTACTCTGGCCTAATGGTTAAGGTCTTAACTCTTACTCTGACCTATTGGTTAAAGTCATAACTCTTACTCTGGCCTAATAACTAAGGTCTTAACTCTCACTCTGGCCTAATAGCTAAGGTCTTAACTCCTACCCTGGCTTAATAGCTAAGGTCTTAACTCTTACTCTGGCCTACTGGTTAAGGTCTTAACTTTTACTCTGGCCTAATAGCTAAGGTCTTAACTCTTACTCTGGCCTAATAGCTAAGGTCTTAGACTCGTACTCTGGCCTAATGGTTAAGGTCTTAACTCTTACTCTGGCCTACTGGTTAAGGTCTTAACTCTTACTCTGGCCTAATAGCTAAGGTCTTAGACTCGTACTCTGGCCTAATGGTTAAGGTCTTAACTCTTACTCTGGCCTACTGGTTAAGGTCTTAACTCTTACTCTGGCCTAATAGCTAAGGTCTTAAATCTTACTCTGGCCTAATAGCTAAGGTCTTAGACTCATACTCTGGCCTAATGGTTAAGGTCTTAACTCTTACTCTAGACTAATAGCTAAGGTCTTAGACTCGTACTATGGCCTACAGGTTAAGGTCTTAACTCTTACTCTGGCCTAATAGCTAAGGTCTTAACTCTTACTCTGGCCTAATAGCTAAGGTCTTAGACTTGTACTCTGGCCTAATGGTTGAGGTCTTAACTCTTGCTCTGGACTAATAGCTAAGGTCTTAGACTTGTACTCTGGCCTAATGGTTAAGGTCTTAACTCTTACCCTGGCCTAATAGTTAAGGTCTTAGACTCGTACTCTGGCCTAATGGTTAAGGTCTTAACTCTTACTCTGGCCTACTGGTTAAGATCTTAACTCTTACTCTTGACTAATAGCTAAGGTCTTAACTCTTACTCTGGCCTAATAGCTAAGGTCTTAGACTCGTACTCTGGCCTAATGGTTAAGGTCTTAACTTATACTCTGGCCTACTGGTTAAGGTCTTAACTCTTACTCTGGCCTAATAGCTAAGGTCTTAGACTCGTACTCTGGCCTAATGGTTAAGGTCTTAACTCTTACTCTGGCCTACTGGTTAAGGTCTTAACTCTTACTCTGGCCTAATAGCTAAGGTCTTAAATATTACTCTGGCCTAATAGCTAAGGTCTTAGACTCGTACTATGGCCTACAGGTTAAGGTCTTAACTCTTACTCTGGCCTAATAGCTAAGGCCTTAGACTCGTACTCTGGCCTAATGGTTAAGGTCTTAACTCTTACTCTGACCTATTGGTTAAGGTCTTAACTCTTACTCTGGCCTAATAACTAAGGTCTTAACTCTCACTCTGGCCTAATAGCTAAGGTCTTAACTCTTACCCTGGCTTAATAGCTAAGGTCTTAACTCTTACTCTGGCCTACTGGTTAATGTCTTAACTTTTACTCTGGCCTAATAGCTAAGGTCTTAACTCTTACTCTGGCCTAATAGCTAAGGTCTTAGACTCGTACTCTGGCCTAATGGTTAAGGTCTTAACTCTTACTCTGGCCTACTGGTTAAGGTCTTAACTCTTACTCTGGCCTAATAGCTAAGGTTTTAGACTCGTACTCTGGCCTAATGGTTAAGGTCTTAACTCTTACTCTGGCCTACTGGTTAAGGTCTTAACTCTTACTCTGGCCTAATAGCGAAGGTCTTAGACTCGTACTCTGGCCTACTGGTTAAGGTCTTAACTCTTACTCTGGCCTAATAGCGAAGGTCTTAGACTCGTACTCTGGCCTAATGGTTAAGGTCTTAACTCTTACTCTGGCCTAATAGCTAAGGCCTTAGACTCGTACTCTGGCCTAATGGTTAAGGTCTTAACTCTTACTCTGACCTATTGGTTAAGGTCTTAACTCTTACTCTGGCCTAATAACTAAGGTCTTAACTCTCACTCTGGCCTAATAGCTAAGGTCTTAACTCCTACCCTGGCTTAATAGCTAAGGTCTTAACTCTTACTCTGGCCTACTGGTTAAGGTCTTAACTTTTACTCTGGCCTAATAGCTAAGGTCTTAACTCTTACTCTGGCCTAATAGCTAAGGTCTTAGACTCGTACTCTGGCCTAATGGTTAAGGTCTTAACTCTTACCCTGGCCTAATAGTTAAGGTCTTAGACTCGTACTCTGGCCTAATGGTTAAGGTCTTAACTCTTACTCTGGCCTACTGGTTAAGATCTTAACTCTTACTCTTGACTAATAGCTAAGGTCTTAACTCTTACTCTGGCCTAATAGCTAAGGTCTTAGACTCGTACTCTGGCCTAATGGTTAAGGTCTTAACTTATACTCTGGCCTACTGGTTAAGGTCTTAACTCTTAGTCTGGCCTAATAGCTAAGGTCTTAGACTCGTACTCTGGCCTAATGGTTAAGGTCTTAACTCTTACTCTGGCCTACTGGTTAAGGTCTTAACTCTTACTCTGGCCTAATAGCTAAGGTCTTAAATATTACTCTGGCCTAATAGCTAAGGTCTTAGACTCGTACTATGGCCTACAGGTTAAGGTCTTAACTCTTACTCTGGCCTAATAGCTAAGGCCTTAGACTCGTACTCTGGCCTAATGGTTAAGGTCTTAACTCTTACTCTGACCTATTGGTTAAGGTCTTAACTCTTACTCTGGCCTAATAACTAAGGTCTTAACTCTCACTCTGGCCTAATAGCTAAGGTCTTAACTCTTACCCTGGCTTAATAGCTAAGGTCTTAACTCTTACTCTGGCCTACTGGTTAATGTCTTAACTTTTACTCTGGCCTAATAGCTAAGGTCTTAACTCTTACTCTGGCCTAATAGCTAAGGTCTTAGACTCGTACTCTGGCCTAATGGTTAAGGTCTTAACTCTTACTCTGGCCTACTGGTTAAGGTCTTAACTCTTACTCTGGCCTAATAGCTAAGGTTTTAGACTCGTACTCTGGCCTAATGGTTAAGGTCTTAACTCTTACTCTGGCCTACTGGTTAAGGTCTTAACTCTTACTCTGGCCTAATAGCGAAGGTCTTAGACTCGTACTCTGGCCTACTGGTTAAGGTCTTAACTCTTACTCTGGCCTAATAGCGAAGGTCTTAGACTCGTACTCTGGCCTAATGGTTAAGGTCTTAACTCTTACTCTGGCCTAATAGCTAAGGCCTTAGACTCGTACTCTGGCCTAATGGTTAAGGTCTTAACTCTTACTCTGACCTATTGGTTAAGGTCTTAACTCTTACTCTGGCCTAATAACTAAGGTCTTAACTCTCACTCTGGCCTAATAGCTAAGGTCTTAACTCCTACCCTGGCTTAATAGCTAAGGTCTTAACTCTTACTCTGGCCTACTGGTTAAGGTCTTAACTTTTACTCTGGCCTAATAGCTAAGGTCTTAACTCTTACTCTGGCCTAATAGCTAAGGTCTTAGACTCGTACTCTGGCCTAATGGTTAAGGTCTTAACTCTTACTCTGGCCTACTGGTTAAGGTCTTAACTCTTACTCTGGCCTAATAGCTAAGGTCTTAGACTCGTACTCTGGCCTAATGGTTAAGGTCTTAACTCTTACTCTGGCCTACTGGTTAAGGTCTTAACTCTTACTCTGGCCTAATAGCTAAGGTCTTAAATCTTACTCTGGCCTAATAGCTAAGGTCTTAGACTCATACTCTGGCCTAATGGTTAAGGTCTTAACTCTTACTCTGGACTAATAGCTAAGGTCTTAGACTCGTACTATGGCCTACAGGTTAAGGTCTTAACTCTTACTCTGGCCTAATAGCTAAGGTCTTAACTCTTACTCTGGCCTAATAGCTAAGGTCTTAGACTTGTACTCTGGCCTAATGGTTGAGGTCTTAACTCTTGCTCTGGACTAATAGCTAAGGTCTTAGACTTGTACTCTGGCCTAATGGTTAAGGTCTTAACTCTTACCCTGGCCTAATAGTTAAGGTCTTAGACTCGTACTCTGGCCTAATGGTTAAGGTCTTAACTCTTACTCTGGCCTACTGGTTAAGATCTTAACTCTTACTCTTGACTAATAGCTAAGGTCTTAACTCTTACTCTGGCCTAATAGCTAAGGTCTTAGACTCGTACTCTGGCCTAATGGTTAAGGTCTTAACTCTTACTCTGGCCTACTGGTTAAGGTCTTAACTCTTACTCTGGCCTAATAGCTAAGGTCTTAGACTCGTACTCTGGCCTAATGGTTAAGGTCTTAACTCTTACTCTGGCCTACTGGTTAAGGTCTTAACTCTTACTCTGGCCTAATAGCTAAGGTCTTAAATATTACTCTGGCCTAATAGCTAAGGTCTTAGACTCGTACTATGGCCTACAGGTTAAGGTCTTAACTCTTACTCTGGCCTAATAGCTAAGGTCTTAGACTCGTACTATGGCCTACAGGTTAAGGTCTTAACTCTTACTCTGGCCTAATAGCTAAGGTCTTAGACTCGTACTCTGGCCTACTGGTTAAGGTCTTACCTCTTACTCTGGCCTAATAGCTAGGGTCTTAACTCTTACTCTGGCCTAATAGCTAAGGTCTTAGACTCATACTTTGTCCTAATTGTTAAGGTCTTAACTCTTACACTGGCCTACTGGTTAAGGTCTTAACTCTGACTCTGGCATAATAGCTAAGGTCTTAGACTCGTAATCTGGCCTAATGGTTAGGGTCCTAACTCTTACTCTGGCCTAATAGCTAAGGTCTTAACTCTTACTCTGGCCTAATAGCTAAGGTCTTAGACCCGTACTATGGCATACAGGTTAAGGTATTAACTCTTACTCTGGCCTACAGGTTAAGGTCTTAACTCTTACTCTGGCCTAATAGCTAAGGTCTTAGACTCGTACTCTGGCCTAATGGTTAAGGTCTTAATTCTTACTCTGGCCTAATAGCTAAGGTCTTAGACTCGTATTCTGGCCTACAGGTTAAGGTCTTAACTCTTACTCCGGCATACTGATTAAGGTCTTAACTCTTACTCTGGCCTCATAGCTAAGGTCTTATACTCATACTCTGGCCTATTGGTTAAGGTCTTAACTCTTACTCTGGCCTAATAGCTAAGGTCTTAGACTCGTACTCTGGCCTAATGGTTAAGGTCTTAACTCTTACTCTGGCCTAATAGCTAAGGTCTTAGACTCGTACTCTGGCCTAATGGTTAAGGTCTTAACTCTTACTCTGGACTAATAGCTAAGGTCTTAGACTCGTACTCTGGCCTAATGGTTAAGGTCTTAACTCTTACTCTGGCCTAATAGCTAAGGTCTTAACTCTTACTCTGGCCTAATAGCTAAGGTCTTATACTTGTTCTTTGGCCTAAAGGCTAAGGTCTTAACTCTTACTCTGGCCTAATAGCTAAGGTCTTAACTCTTACTCTTGCCTAATGGTTAAAGTCTTAACTCTTACTCTGGCCCAATAGCTAAGGTCTTAGACTCGTACTCTGGCCTAATGGTTAAGGTCTTAACTCTTACTCTGGCCTACTGGTGAAGGTCTTAACTCTTACTCTGGCCTAATAGCTAAGGTCTTAGACTCGTACTCTGGCCTAATGGTTAAGGTCTTAACTCTTACTCTGGCCTACTGGTTAAGGTCTTAACTCTTACTCTGGCCTAATAGCGAAGGTCTTAGACTCGTACTCTGGCCTAATGGTTAAGGTCTTAACTCTTACTCTGGCCTAATAGCTAAGGTCTTAGACTCGTACTATGGCCTACAGGTTAAGGCCTTAACTTTTACTCTGGCCTACTGGTTAAGGTCTTAACACTTACTCTGGCCTAATAGCTAAGGTCTTAGACTCGTACTCTGGCCTACTGGTTAAGGTCCTACCTCTTACTCTGGCCTAATAGCTAAGGTCTTAACTCTTACTCTGGCCTAATAGCTAAGGTCTTAACTCTTACTCTGGCGTAATAGCAAAGGTCTTAGACTCGTACTCTGGCCTAATAGCTAAGGTCTTAACTCTTACTCTGGCCTAATAGCTAAGGTCTTAGACTCATACTCTGGCCTACAGGTTAAGGTCTTAACTCTTACTCCGGCATACTGATTAAGGTCTTAACTCTTACTCTGGCCTCATAGCTAAGGTCTTAGACTCGTAATCTGGCCTAATGGTTAGGGTCCTAACTCTTACTCTGGCCTAATAGCTAAGGTCTTAACTCTTACTCTGGCCTAATAGCTAAGGTCTTAGACCCGTACTATGGCATACAGGTTAAGGTATTAACTCTTACTCTGGCCTACAGGTTAAGGTCTTAACTCTTACTCTGGCCTAATAGCTAAGGTCTTAGACTCGTACTCTGGCCTAATGGTTAAGGTCTTAATTCTTACTCTGGCCTAATAGCTAAGGTCTTAGACTCGTATTCTGGCCTACAGGTTAAGGTTTTAGCTCTTACTCCGGCATACTGATTAAGGTCTTAACTCTTACTCTGGCCTCATAGCTAAGGTCTTATACTCATACTCTGGCCTATTGGTTAAGGTCTTAACTCTTACTCTGGCCTAATAGCTAAGGTCTTAGACTCGTACTCTGGCCTAATGGTTAAGTTATTAACTCTTACTCTGGCCTAATAGCTAAGGTCTTAGACTTGTACTCTGGCCTAATGGTTAAGGTCTTAACTCTTACTCTGGACTAATAGCTAAGGTCTTAGACTCGTACTCTGGCCTAATGGTTAAGGTCTTAACTCTTACTCTGGCCTAATAGCTAAGGTCTTAACTCTTACTCTGGCCTAATAGCTAAGGTCTTATACTTGTTCTTTGGCCTAAAGGCTAAGGTCTTAACTCTTACTCTGGCCTAATAGCTAAGGTCTTAACTCTTACTCTTGCCTAATAGCTAAGGTCTTAACTCTTACTCTGGCCTAATAGCTAAGGTCTTAGACTCGTACTCTGGCCTAATGGTTGAGGTCTTAACTCTTACTCTGGCCTACTGGTTAAGGTCTTAACTCTTACTCTGGCCTAATAGCTAAGGTTTTAGACTCGTACTCTGGCCTAATGGTTAAGGTCTTAACTCTTACTCTGGCCTACTGGTTAAGGTCTTAACTCTTACTCTGGCCTAATAGCGAAGGTCTTAGACTCGTACTCTGGCCTACTGGTTAAGGTCTTAACTCTTACTCTGGCCTAATAGCGAAGGTCTTAGACTCGTACTCTGGCCTAATGGTTAAGGTCTTAACTCTTACTCTGGCCTAATAGCTAAGGCCTTAGACTCGTACTCTGGCCTAATGGTTAAGGTCTTAACTCTTACTCTGACCTATTGGTTAAGGTCTTAACTCTTACTCTGGCCTAATAACTAAGGTCTTAACTCTCACTCTGGCCTAATAGCTAAGGTCTTAACTCCTACCCTGGCTTAATAGCTAAGGTCTTAACTCTTACTCTGGCCTACTGGTTAAGGTCTTAACTTTTACTCTGGCCTAATAGCTAAGGTCTTAACTCTTACTCTGGCCTAATAGCTAAGGTCTTAGACTCGTACTCTGGCCTAATGGTTAAGGTCTTAACTCTTACTCTGGCCTACTGGTTAAGGTCTTAACTCTTACTCTGGCCTAATAGCTAAGGTCTTAGACTCGTACTCTGGCCTAATGGTTAAGGTCTTAACTCTTACTCTGGCCTACTGGTTAAGGTCTTAACTCTTACTCTGGCCTAATAGCTAAGGTCTTAAATCTTACTCTGGCCTAATAGCTAAGGTCTTAGACTCATACTCTGGCCTAATGGTTAAGGTCTTAACTTTTACTCTGGACTAATAGCTAAGGTCTTAGACTCGTACTATGGCCTACAGGTTAAGGTCTTAACTCTTACTCTGGCCTAATAGCTAAGGTCTTAACTCTTACTCTGGCCTAATAGCTAAGGTCTTAGACTTGTACTCTGGCCTAATGGTTGAGGTCTTAACTCTTGCTCTGGACTAATAGCTAAGGTCTTAGACTTGTACTCTGGCCTAATGGTTAAGGTCTTAACTCTTACCCTGGCCTAATAGTTAAGGTCTTAGACTCGTACTCTGGCCTAATGGTTAAGGTCTTAACTCTTACTCTGGCCTACTGGTTAAGATCTTAACTCTTACTCTTGACTAATAGCTAAGGTCTTAACTCTTACTCTGGCCTAATAGCTAAGGTCTTAGACTCGTACTCTGGCCTAATGGTTAAGGTCTTAACTCTTACTCTGGCCTACTGGTTAAGGTCTTAACTCTTACTCTGGCCTAATAGCTAAGGTCTTAGACTCGTACTCTGGCCTAATGGTTAAGGTCTTAACTCTTACTCTGGCCTACTGGTTAAGGTCTTAACTCTTACTCTGGCCTAATAGCTAAGGTCTTAAATATTACTCTGGCCTAATAGCTAAGGTCTTAGACTCGTACTATGGCCTACAGGTTAAGGTCTTAACTCTTACTCTGGCCTAATAGCTAAGGTCTTAGACTCGTACTATGGCCTACAGGTTAAGGTCTTAACTCTTACTCTGGCCTAATAGCTAAGGTCTTAGACTCGTACTCTGGCCTACTGGTTAAGGTCTTACCTCTTACTCTGGCCTAATAGCTAAGGTCTTAACTCTTACTCTGGCCTAATAGCTAAGGTCTTAGACTCATACTCTGTCCTAATTGTTAAGGTCTTAACTCTTACACTGGCCTACTGGTTAAGGTCTTAACTCTGACTCTGGCCTAATAGCTAAGGCCTTAGACTCGTACTCTGGCCTAATGGTTAAGGTCTTAATTCTTACTCTGGCCTAATAGCTAAGGTCTTAGACTCGTATTCTGGCCTACAGGTTAAGGTTTTAGCTCTTACTCCGGCATACTGATTAAGGTCTTAACTCTTACTCTGGCCTCATAGCTAAGGTCTTATACTCATACTCTGGCCTATTGGTTAAGGTCTTAACTCTTACTCTGGCCTAATAGCTAAGGTCTTAGACTCGTACTCTGGCCTAATGGTTAAGTTATTAACTCTTACTCTGGCCTAATAGCTAAGGTCTTAGACTTGTACTCTGGCCTAATGGTTAAGGTCTTAACTCTTACTCTGGACTAATAGCTAAGGTCTTAGACTCGTACTCTGGCCTAATGGTTAAGGTCTTAACTCTTACTCTGGCCTAATAGCTAAGGTCTTAACTCTTACTCTGGCCTAATAGCTAAGGTCTTATACTTGTTCTTTGGCCTAAAGGCTAAGGTCTTAACTCTTACTCTGGCCTAATAGCTAAGGTCTTAACTCTTACTCTTGCCTAATAGCTAAGGTCTTAACTCTTACTCTGGCCTAATAGCTAAGGTCTTAGACTCGTACTCTGGCCTAATGGTTAAGGTCTTAACTCTTACTCTGGCCTACTGGTTAAGGTCTTAACTCTTACTCTGGCCTAATAGCTAAGGTTTTAGACTCGTACTCTGGCCTAATGGTTAAGGTCTTAACTCTTACTCTGGCCTACTGGTTAAGGTCTTAACTCTTACTCTGGCCTAATAGCGAAGGTCTTAGACTCGTACTCTGGCCTACTGGTTAAGGTCTTAACTCTTACTCTGGCCTAATAGCGAAGGTCTTAGACTCGTACTCTGGCCTAATGGTTAAGGTCTTAACTCTTACTCTGGCCTAATAGCTAAGGCCTTAGAATCGTACTCTGGCCTAATGGTTAAGGTCTTAACTCTTACTCTGACCTATTGGTTAAGGTCTTAACTCTTACTCTGGCCTAATAACTAAGGTCTTAACTCTCACTCTGGCCTAATAGCTAAGGTCTTAACTCCTACCCTGGCTTAATAGCTAAGGTCTTAACTCTTACTCTGGCCTACTGGTTAAGGTCTTAACTTTTACTCTGGCCTAATAGCTAAGGTCTTAACTCTTACTCTGGCCTAATAGCTAAGGTCTTAGACTCGTACTCTGGCCTAATGGTTAAGGTCTTAACTCTTACTCTGGCCTACTGGTTAAGGTCTTAACTCTTACTCTGGCCTAATAGCTAAGGTCTTAGACTCGTACTCTGGCCTAATGGTTAAGGTCTTAACTCTTACTCTGGCCTACTGGTTAAGGTCTTAACTCTTACTCTGGCCTAATAGCTAAGGTCTTAAATCTTACTCTGGCCTAATAGCTAAGGTCTTAGACTCATACTCTGGCCTAATGGTTAAGGTCTTAACTCTTACTCTGGACTAATAGCTAAGGTCTTAGACTCGTACTATGGCCTACAGGTTAAGGTCTTAACTCTTACTCTGGCCTAATAGCTAAGGTCTTAACTCTTACTCTGGCCTAATAGCTAAGGTCTTAGACTTGTACTCTGGCCTAATGGTTGAGGTCTTAACTCTTGCTCTGGACTAATAGCTAAGGTCTTAGACTTGTACTCTGGCCTAATGGTTAAGGTCTTAACTCTTACCCTGGCCGAATAGTTAAGGTCTTAGACTCGTACTCTGGCCTAATGGTTAAGGTCTTAACTCTTACTCTGGCCTACTGGTTAAGATCTTAACTCTTACTCTTGACTAATAGCTAAGGTCTTAACTCTTACTCTGGCCTAATAGCTAAGGTCTTAGACTCGTACTCTGGCCTAATGGTTAAGGTCTTAACTCTTACTCTGGCCTACTGGTTAAGGTCTTAACTCTTACTCTGGCCTAATAGCTAAGGTCTTAGACTCGTACTCTGGCCTAATGGTTAAGGTCTTAACTCTTACTCTGGCCTACTGGTTAAGGTCTTAACTCTTACTCTGGCCTAATAGCGAAGGTCTTAGACTCGTACTCTGGCCTACTGGTTAAGGTCTTAACTCTTACTCTGGCCTAATAGCGAAGGTCTTAGACTCGTACTCTGGCCTAATGGTTAAGGTCTTAACTCTTACTCTGGCCTAATAGCTAAGGCCTTAGACTCGTACTCTGGCCTAATGGTTAAGGTCTTAACTCTTACTCTGACCTATTGGTTAAGGTCTTAACTCTTACTCTGGCCTAATAACTAAGGTCTTAACTCTCACTCTGGCCTAATAGCTAAGGTCTTAACTCCTACCCTGGCTTAATAGCTAAGGTCTTAACTCTTACTCTGGCCTACTGGTTAAGGTCTTAACTTTTACTCTGGCCTAATAGCTAAGGTCTTAACTCTTACTCTGGCCTAATAGCTAAGGTCTTAGACTCGTACTCTGGCCTAATGGTTAAGGTCTTAACTCTTACTCTGGCCTACTGGTTAAGGTCTTAACTCTTACTCTGGCCTAATAGCTAAGGTCTTAGACTCGTACTCTGGCCTAATGGTTAAGGTCTTAACTCTTACTCTGGCCTACTGGTTAAGGTCTTAACTCTTACTCTGGCCTAATAGCTAAGGTCTTAAATCTTACTCTGGCCTAATAGCTAAGGTCTTAGACTCATACTCTGGCCTAATGGTTAAGGTCTTAACTCTTACTCTGGCCTAATAGCTAAGGTCTTAGACTTGTACTCTGGCCTAATGGTTGAGGTCTTAACTCTTGCTCTGGACTAATAGCTAAGGTCTTAGACTTGTACTCTGGCCTAATGGTTAAGGTCTTAACTCTTACCCTGGTCTAATAGTTAAGGTCTTAGACTCGTACTCTGGCCTAATGGTTAAGGTCTTAACTCTTACTCTGGCCTACTGGTTAAGATCTTAACTCTTACTCTTGACTAATAGCTAAGGTCTTAACTCTTACTCTGGCCTAATAGCTAAGGTCTTAGACTCGTACTCTGGCCTAATGGTTAAGGTCTTAACTCTTACTCTGGCCTACTGGTTAAGGTCTTAACTCTTACTCTGGCCTAATAGCTAAGGTCTTAGACTCGTACTCTGGCCTAATGGTTAAGGTCTTAACTCTTACTCTGGCCTACTGGTTAAGGTCTTAACTCTTACTCTGGCCTAATAGCTAAGGTCTTAAATATTACTCTGGCCTAATAGCTAAGGTCTTAGACTCGTACTATGGCCTACAGGTTAAGGTCTTAACTCTTACTCTGGCCTAATAGCTAAGGTCTTAGACTCGTACTATGGCCTACAGGTTAAGGTCTTAACTCTTACTCTGGCCTAATAGCTAAGGTCTTAGACTCGTACTCTGGCCTACTGGTTAAGGTCTTACCTCTTACTCTGGCCTAATAGCTAGGGTCTTAACTCTTACTCTGGCCTAATAGCTAAGGTCTTAGACTCATACTTTGTCCTAATTGTTAAGGTCTTAACTCTTACACTGGCCTACTGGTTAAGGTCTTAACTCTGACTCTGGCATAATAGCTAAGGTCTTAGACTCGTAATCTGGCCTAATGGTTAGGGTCCTAACTCTTACTCTGGCCTAATAGCTAAGGTCTTAACTCTTACTCTGGCCTAATAGCTAAGGTCTTAGACCCGTACTATGGCATACAGGTTAAGGTATTAACTCTTACTCTGGCCTACAGGTTAAGGTCTTAACTCTTACTCTGGCCTAATAGCTAAGGTCTTAGACTCGTACTCTGGCCTAATGGTTAAGGTCTTAATTCTTACTCTGGCCTAATAGCTAAGGTCTTAGACTCGTATTCTGGCCTACAGGTTAAGGTCTTAACTCTTACTCCGGCATACTGATTAAGGTCTTAACTCTTACTCTGGCCTCATAGCTAAGGTCTTATACTCATACTCTGGCCTATTGGTTAAGGTCTTAACTCTTACTCTGGCCTAATAGCTAAGGTCTTAGACTCGTACTCTGGCCTAATGGTTAAGGTCTTAACTCTTACTCTGGCCTAATAGCTAAGGTCTTAGACTCGTACTCTGGCCTAATGGTTAAGGTCTTAACTCTTACTCTGGACTAATAGCTAAGGTCTTAGACTCGTACTCTGGCCTAATGGTTAAGGTCTTAACTCTTACTCTGGCCTAATAGCTAAGGTCTTAACTCTTACTCTGGCCTAATAGCTAAGGTCTTATACTTGTTCTTTGGCCTAAAGGCTAAGGTCTTAACTCTTACTCTGGCCTAATAGCTAAGGTCTTAACTCTTACTCTTGCCTAATGGTTAAAGTCTTAACTCTTACTCTGGCCCAATAGCTAAGGTCTTAGACTCGTACTCTGGCCTAATGGTTAAGGTCTTAACTCTTACTCTGGCCTACTGGTGAAGGTCTTAACTCTTACTCTGGCCTAATAGCTAAGGTCTTAGACTCGTACTCTGGCCTAATGGTTAAGGTCTTAACTCTTACTCTGGCCTACTGGTTAAGGTCTTAACTCTTACTCTGGCCTAATAGCGAAGGTCTTAGACTCGTACTCTGGCCTAATGGTTAAGGTCTTAACTCTTACTCTGGCCTAATAGCTAAGGTCTTAGACTCGTACTATGGCCTACAGGTTAAGGCCTTAACTTTTACTCTGGCCTACTGGTTAAGGTCTTAACACTTACTCTGGCCTAATAGCTAAGGTCTTAGACTCGTACTCTGGCCTACTGGTTAAGGTCCTACCTCTTACTCTGGCCTAATAGCTAAGGTCTTAACTCTTACTCTGGCGTAATAGCAAAGGTCTTAGACTCGTACTCTGGCCTAATAGCTAAGGTCTTAACTCTTACTCTGGCCTAATAGCTAAGGTCTTAGACTCATACTCTGGCCTACAGGTTAAGGTCTTAACTCTTACTCCGGCATACTGATTAAGGTCTTAACTCTTACTCTGGCCTCATAGCTAAGGTCTTAGACTCGTAATCTGGCCTAATGGTTAGGGTCCTAACTCTTACTCTGGCCTAATAGCTAAGGTCTTAACTCTTACTCTGGCCTAATAGCTAAGGTCTTAGACCCGTACTATGGCATACAGGTTAAGGTATTAACTCTTACTCTGGCCTACAGGTTAAGGTCTTAACTCTTACTCTGGCCTAATAGCTAAGGTCTTAGACTCGTACTCTGGCCTAATGGTTAAGGTCTTAATTCTTACTCTGGCCTAATAGCTAAGGTCTTAGACTCGTATTCTGGCCTACAGGTTAAGGTTTTAGCTCTTACTCCGGCATACTGATTAAGGTCTTAACTCTTACTCTGGCCTCATAGCTAAGGTCTTATACTCATACTCTGGCCTATTGGTTAAGGTCTTAACTCTTACTCTGGCCTAATAGCTAAGGTCTTAGACTCGTACTCTGGCCTAATGGTTAAGTTATTAACTCTTACTCTGGCCTAATAGCTAAGGTCTTAGACTTGTACTCTGGCCTAATGGTTGAGGTCTTAACTCTTACTCTGGACTAATAGCTAAGGTCTTAGACTCGTACTCTGGCCTAATGGTTAAGGTCTTAACTCTTACTCTGGCCTAATAGCTAAGGTCTTAACTCTTACTCTGGCCTAATAGCTAAGGTCTTATACTTGTTCTTTGGCCTAAAGGCTAAGGTCTTAACTCTTACTCTGGCCTAATAGCTAAGGTCTTAACTCTTACTCTTGCCTAATAGCTAAGGTCTTAACTCTTACTCTGGCCTAATAGCTAAGGTCTTAGACTCGTACTCTGGCCTAATGGTTGAGGTCTTAACTCTTACTCTGGCCTACTGGTTAAGGTCTTAACTCTTACTCTGGCCTAATAGCTAAGGTTTTAGACTCGTACTCTGGCCTAATGGTTAAGGTCTTAACTCTTACTCTGGCCTACTGGTTAAGGTCTTAACTCTTACTCTGGCCTAATAGCGAAGGTCTTAGACTTGTACTCTGGCCTACTGGTTAAGGTCTTAACTCTTACTCTGGCCTAATAGCGAAGGTCTTAGACTCGTACTCTGGCCTAATGGTTAAGGTCTTAACTCTTACTCTGGCCTAATAGCTAAGGCCTTAGACTCGTACTCTGGCCTAATGGTTAAGGTCTTAACTCTTACTCTGACCTATTGGTTAAGGTCTTAACTCTTACTCTGGCCTAATAACTAAGGTCTTAACTCTCACTCTGGCCTAATAGCTAAGGTCTTAACTCCTACCCTGGCTTAATAGCTAAGGTCTTAACTCTTACTCTGGCCTACTGGTTAAGGTCTTAACTTTTACTCTGGCCTAATAGCTAAGGTCTTAACTCTTACTCTGGCCTAATAGCTAAGGTCTTAGACTAGTACTCTGGCCTAATGGTTAAGGTCTTAACTCTTACTCTGGCCTACTGGTTAAGGTCTTAACTCTTACTCTGGCCTAATAGCTAAGGTCTTAGACTCGTACTCTGGCCTAATGGTTAAGGTCTTAACTCTTACTCTGGCCTACTGGTTAAGGTCTTAACTCTTACTCTGGCCTAATAGCTAAGGTCTTAAATCTTACTCTGGCCTAATAGCTAAGGTCTTAGACTCATACTCTGGCCTAATGGTTAAGGTCTTAACTCTTACTCTGGACTAATAGCTAAGGTCTTAGACTCGTACTATGGCCTACAGGTTAAGGTCTTAACTCTTACTCTGGCCTAATAGCTAAGGTCTTAACTCTTACTCTGGCCTAATAGCTAAGGTCTTAGACTTGTACTCTGGCCTAATGGTTGAGGTCTTAACTCTTGCTCTGGACTAATAGCTAAGGTCTTAGACTTGTACTCTGGCCTAATGGTTAAGGTCTTAACTCTTACCCTGGCCTAATAGTTAAGGTCTTAGACTCGTACTCTGGCCTAATGGTTAAGGTCTTAACTCTTACTCTGGCCTACTGGTTAAGATCTTAACTCTTACTCTTGACTAATAGCTAAGGTCTTAACTCTTACTCTGGCCTAATAGCTAAGGTCTTAGACTCGTACTCTGGCCTAATGGTTAAGGTCTTAACTCTTACTCTGGCCTACTGGTTAAGGTCTTAACTCTTACTCTGGCCTAATAGCTAAGGTCTTAGACTCGTACTCTGGCCTAATGGTTAAGGTCTTAACTCTTACTCTGGCCTACTGGTTAAGGTCTTAACTCTTACTCTGGCCTAATAGCTAAGGTCTTAAATATTACTCTGGCCTAATAGCTAAGGTCTTAGACTCGTACTATGGCCTACAGGTTAAGGTCTTAACTCTTACTCTGGCCTAATAGCTAAGGTCTTAGACTCGTACTATGGCCTACAGGTTAAGGTCTTAACTCTTACTCTGGCCTAATAGCTAAGGTCTTAGACTCGTACTCTGGCCTACTGGTTAAGGTCTTACCTCTTACTCTGGCCTAATAGCTAAGGTCTTAACTCTTACTCTGGCCTAATAGCTAAGGTCTTAGACTCATACTCTGTCCTAATTGTTAAGGTCTTAACTCTTACACTGGCCTACTGGTTAAGGTCTTAACTCTGACTCTGGCCTAATAGCTAAGGCCTTAGACTCGTACTCTGGCCTAATGGTTAAGGTCTTAATTCTTACTCTGGCCTAATAGCTAAGGTCTTAGACTCGTATTCTGGCCTACAGGTTAAGGTTTTAGCTCTTACTCCGGCATACTGATTAAGGTCTTAACTCTTACTCTGGCCTCATAGCTAAGGTCTTATACTCATACTCTGGCCTATTGGTTAAGGTCTTAACTCTTACTCTGGCCTAATAGCTAAGGTCTTAGACTCGTACTCTGGCCTAATGGTTAAGTTATTAACTCTTACTCTGGCCTAATAGCTAAGGTCTTAGACTTGTACTCTGGCCTAATGGTTAAGGTCTTAACTCTTACTCTGGACTAATAGCTAAGGTCTTAGACTCGTACTCTGGCCTAATGGTTAAGGTCTTAACTCTTACTCTGGCCTAATAGCTAAGGTCTTAACTCTTACTCTGGCCTAATAGCTAAGGTCTTATACTTGTTCTTTGGCCTAAAGGCTAAGGTCTTAACTCTTACTCTGGCCTAATAGCTAAGGTCTTAACTCTTACTCTTGCCTAATAGCTAAGGTCTTAACTCTTACTCTGGCCTAATAGCTAAGGTCTTAGACTCGTACTCTGGCCTAATGGTTAAGGTCTTAACTCTTACTCTGGCCTACTGGTTAAGGTCTTAACTCTTACTCTGGCCTAATAGCTAAGGTTTTAGACTCGTACTCTGGCCTAATGGTTAAGGTCTTAACTCTTACTCTGGCCTACTGGTTAAGGTCTTAACTCTTACTCTGGCCTAATAGCGAAGGTCTTAGACTCGTACTCTGGCCTACTGGTTAAGGTCTTAACTCTTACTCTGGCCTAATAGCGAAGGTCTTAGACTCGTACTCTGGCCTAATGGTTAAGGTCTTAACTCTTACTCTGGCCTAATAGCTAAGGCCTTAGAATCGTACTCTGGCCTAATGGTTAAGGTCTTAACTCTTACTCTGACCTATTGGTTAAGGTCTTAACTCTTACTCTGGCCTAATAACTAAGGTCTTAACTCTCACTCTGGCCTAATAGCTAAGGTCTTAACTCCTACCCTGGCTTAATAGCTAAGGTCTTAACTCTTACTCTGGCCTACTGGTTAAGGTCTTAACTTTTACTCTGGCCTAATAGCTAAGGTCTTAACTCTTACTCTGGCCTAATAGCTAAGGTCTTAGACTCGTACTCTGGCCTAATGGTTAAGGTCTTAACTCTTACTCTGGCCTACTGGTTAAGGTCTTAACTCTTACTCTGGCCTAATAGCTAAGGTCTTAGACTCGTACTCTGGCCTAATGGTTAAGGTCTTAACTCTTACTCTGGCCTACTGGTTAAGGTCTTAACTCTTACTCTGGCCTAATAGCTAAGGTCTTAAATCTTACTCTGGCCTAATTGCTAAGGTCTTAGACTCATACTCTGGCCTAATGGTTAAGGTCTTAACTCTTACTCTGGACTAATAGCTAAGGTCTTAGACTCGTACTATGGCCTACAGGTTAAGGTCTTAACTCTTACTCTGGCCTAATAGCTAAGGTCTTAACTCTTACTCTGGCCTAATAGCTAAGGTCTTAGACTTGTACTCTGGCCTAATGGTTGAGGTCTTAACTCTTGCTCTGGACTAATAGCTAAGGTCTTAGACTTGTACTCTGGCCTAATGGTTAAGGTCTTAACTCTTACCCTGGCCGAATAGTTAAGGTCTTAGACTCGTACTCTGGCCTAATGGTTAAGGTCTTAACTCTTACTCTGGCCTACTGGTTAAGATCTTAACTCTTACTCTTGACTAATAGCTAAGGTCTTAACTCTTACTCTGGCCTAATAGCTAAGGTCTTAGACTCGTACTCTGGCCTAATGGTTAAGGTCTTAACTCTTACTCTGGCCTACTGGTTAAGGTCTTAACTCTTACTCTGGCCTAATAGCTAAGGTCTTAGACTCGTACTCTGGCCTAATGGTTAAGGTCTTAACTCTTACTCTGGCCTACTGGTTAAGGTCTTAACTCTTACTCTGGCCTAATAGCGAAGGTCTTAGACTCGTACTCTGGCCTACTGGTTAAGGTCTTAACTCTTACTCTGGCCTAATAGCGAAGGTCTTAGACTCGTACTCTGGCCTAATGGTTAAGGTCTTAACTCTTACTCTGGCCTAATAGCTAAGGCCTTAGACTCGTACTCTGGCCTAATGGTTAAGGTCTTAACTCTTACTCTGACCTATTGGTTAAGGTCTTAACTCTTACTCTGGCCTAATAACTAAGGTCTTAACTCTCACTCTGGCCTAATAGCTAAGGTCTTAACTCCTACCCTGGCTTAATAGCTAAGGTCTTAACTCTTACTCTGGCCTACTGGTTAAGGTCTTAACTTTTACTCTGGCCTAATAGCTAAGGTCTTAACTCTTACTCTGGCCTAATAGCTAAGGTCTTAGACTCGTACTCTGGCCTAATGGTTAAGGTCTTAACTCTTACTCTGGCCTACTGGTTAAGGTCTTAACTCTTACTCTGGCCTAATAGCTAAGGTCTTAGACTCGTACTCTGGCCTAATGGTTAAGGTCTTAACTCTTACTCTGGCCTACTGGTTAAGGTCTTAACTCTTACTCTGGCCTAATAGCTAAGGTCTTAAATCTTACTCTGGCCTAATAGCTAAGGTCTTAGACTCATACTCTGGCCTAATGGTTAAGGTCTTAACTCTTACTCTGGCCTAATAGCTAAGGTCTTAGACTTGTACTCTGGCCTAATGGTTGAGGTCTTAACTCTTGCTCTGGACTAATAGCTAAGGTCTTAGACTTGTACTCTGGCCTAATGGTTAAGGTCTTAACTCTTACCCTGGCCTAATAGTTAAGGTCTTAGACTCGTACTCTGGCCTAATGGTTAAGGTCTTAACTCTTACTCTGGCCTACTGGTTAAGATCTTAACTCTTACTCTTGACTAATAGCTAAGGTCTTAACTCTTACTCTGGCCTAATAGCTAAGGTCTTAGACTCGTACTCTGGCCTAATGGTTAAGGTCTTAACTCTTACTCTGGCCTACTGGTTAAGGTCTTAACTCTTACTCTGGCCTAATAGCTAAGGTCTTAGACTCGTACTCTGGCCTAATGGTTAAGGTCTTAACTCTTACTCTGGCCTACTGGTTAAGGTCTTAACTCTTACTCTGGCCTAATAGCTAAGGTCTTAAATATTACTCTGGCCTAATAGCTAAGGTCTTAGACTCGTACTATGGCCTACAGGTTAAGGTCTTAACTCTTACTCTGGCCTAATAGCTAAGGTCTTAGACTCGTACTATGGCCTACAGGTTAAGGTCTTAACTCTTACTCTGGCCTAATAGCTAATGTCTTAGACTCGTACTCTGGCCTACTGGTTAAGGTCTTACCTCTTACTCTGGCCTAATAGCTAAGGTCTTAACTCTTACTCTGGCCTAATAGCTAAGGTCTTAGACTCATACTCTGTCCTAATTGTTAAGGTCTTAACTCTTACACTGGCCTACTGGTTAAGGTCTTAACTCTGACTCTGGCCTAATAGCTAAGGCCTTAGACTCGTACTCTGGCCTAATGGTTAAGGTCTTAATTCTTACTCTGGCCTAATAGCTAAGGTCTTAGACTCGTATTCTGGCCTACAGGTTAAGGTTTTAGCTCTTACTCCGGCATACTGATTAAGGTCTTAACTCTTACTCTGGCCTCATAGCTAAGGTCTTATACTCATACTCTGGCCTATTGGTTAAGGTCTTAACTCTTACTCTGGCCTAATAGCTAAGGTCTTAGACTCGTACTCTGGCCTAATGGTTAAGTTATTAACTCTTACTCTGGCCTAATAGCTAAGGTCTTAGACTTGTACTCTGGCCTAATGGTTAAGGTCTTAACTCTTACTCTGGACTAATAGCTAAGGTCTTAGACTCGTACTCTGGCCTAATGGTTAAGGTCTTAACTCTTACTCTGGCCTAATAGCTAAGGTCTTAACTCTTACTCTGGCCTAATAGCTAAGGTCTTATACTTGTTCTTTGGCCTAAAGGCTAAGGTCTTAACTCTTACTCTGGCCTAATAGCTAAGGTCTTAACTCTTACTCTTGCCTAATAGCTAAGGTCTTAACTCTTACTCTGGCCTAATAGCTAAGGTCTTAGACTCGTACTCTGGCCTAATGGTTAAGGTCTTAACTCTTACTCTGGCCTACTGGTTAAGGTCTTAACTCTTACTCTGGCCTAATAGCTAAGGTTTTAGACTCGTACTCTGGCCTAATGGTTAAGGTCTTAACTCTTACTCTGGCCTACTGGTTAAGGTCTTAACTCTTACTCTGGCCTAATAGCGAAGGTCTTAGACTCGTACTCTGGCCTACTGGTTAAGGTCTTAACTCTTACTCTGGCCTAATAGCGAAGGTCTTAGACTCGTACTCTGGCCTAATGGTTAAGGTCTTAACTCTTACTCTGGCCTAATAGCTAAGGCCTTAGAATCGTACTCTGGCCTAATGGTTAAGGTCTTAACTCTTACTCTGACCTATTGGTTAAGGTCTTAACTCTTACTCTGGCCTAATAACTAAGGTCTTAACTCTCACTCTGGCCTAATAGCTAAGGTCTTAACTCCTACCCTGGCTTAATAGCTAAGGTCTTAACTCTTACTCTGGCCTACTGGTTAAGGTCTTAACTTTTACTCTGGCCTAATAGCTAAGGTCTTAACTCTTACTCTGGCCTAATAGCTAAGGTCTTAGACTCGTACTCTGGCCTAATGGTTAAGGTCTTAACTCTTACTCTGGCCTACTGGTTAAGGTCTTAACTCTTACTCTGGCCTAATAGCTAAGGTCTTAGACTCGTACTCTGGCCTAATGGTTAAGGTCTTAACTCTTACTCTGGCCTACTGGTTAAGGTCTTAACTCTTACTCTGGCCTAATAGCTAAGGTCTTAAATCTTACTCTGGCCTAATAGCTAAGGTCTTAGACTCATACTCTGGCCTAATGGTTAAGGTCTTAACTCTTACTCTGGACTAATAGCTAAGGTCTTAGACTCGTACTATGGCCTACAGGTTAAGGTCTTAACTCTTACTCTGGCCTAATAGCTAAGGTCTTAACTCTTACTCTGGCCTAATAGCTAAGGTCTTAGACTTGTACTCTGGCCTAATGGTTGAGGTCTTAACTCTTGCTCTGGACTAATAGCTAAGGTCTTAGACTTGTACTCTGGCCTAATGGTTAAGGTCTTAACTCTTACCCTGGCCTAATAGTTAAGGTCTTAGACTCGTACTCTGGCCTAATGGTTAAGGTCTTAACTCTTACTCTGGCCTACTGGTTAAGATCTTAACTCTTACTCTTGACTAATAGCTAAGGTCTTAACTCTTACTCTGGCCTAATAGCTAAGGTCTTAGACTCGTACTCTGGCCTAATGGTTAAGGTCTTAACTCTTACTCTGGCCTACTGGTTAAGGTCTTAACTCTTACTCTGGCCTAATAGCTAAGGTCTTAGACTCGTACTCTGGCCTAATGGTTAAGGTCTTAACTCTTACTCTGGCCTACTGGTTAAGGTCCTAACTCTTACTCTGGCCTAATAGCTAAGGTCTTAAATATTACTCTGGCCTAATAGCTAAGGTCTTAGACTCGTACTATGGCCTACAGGTTAAGGTCTTAACTCTTACTCTGGCCTAATAGCTAAGGTCTTAGACTCGTACTATGGCCTACAGGTTAAGGTCTTAACTCTTACTCTGGCCTAATAGCTAAGGTCTTAGACTCGTACTCTGGCCTACTGGTTAAGGTCTTACCTCCTACTCTGGCCTAATAGCTAAGGTCTTAACTCTTACTCTGGCCTAATAGCTAAGGTCTTAGACTCATACTCTGTCCTAATTGTTAAGGTCTTAACTCTTACACTGGCCTACTGGTTAAGGTCTTAACTCTGACTCTGGCATAATAGCTAAGGTCTTAGACTCGTAATCTGGCCTAATGGTTAGGGTCCTAACTCTTACTCTGGCCTAATAGCTAAGGTCTTAACTCTTACTCTGGCCTAATAGCTAAGGTCTTAGACCCGTACTATGGCATACAGGTTAAGGTATTAACTCTTACTCTGGCCTACAGGTTAAGGTCTTAACTCTTACTCTGGCCTAATAGCTAAGGTCTTAGACTCGTACTCTGGCCTAATGGTTAAGGTCTTAATTCTTACTCTGGCCTAATAGCTAAGGTCTTAGACTCGTATTCTGGCCTACAGGTTAAGGTCTTAACTCTTACTCCGGCATACTGATTAAGGTCTTAACTCTTACTCTGGCCTCATAGCTAAGGTCTTATACTCATACTCTGGCCTATTGGTTAAGGTCTTAACTCTTACTCTGGCCTAATAGCTAAGGTCTTAGACTCGTACTCTGGCCTAATGGTTAAGGTCTTAACTCTTACTCTGGCCTAATAGCTAAGGTCTTAGACTCGTACTCTGGCCTAATGGTTAAGGTCTTAACTCTTACTCTGGACTAATAGCTAAGGTCTTAGACTCGTACTCTGGCCTAATGGTTAAGGTCTTAACTCTTACTCTGGCCTAATAGCTAAGGTCTTAACTCTTACTCTGGCCTAATAGCTAAGGTCTTATACTTGTTCTTTGGCCTAAAGGCTAAGGTCTTAACTCTTACTCTGGCCTAATAGCTAAGGTCTTAACTCTTACTCTTGCCTAATGGTTAAAGTCTTAACTCTTACTCTGGCCCAATAGCTAAGGTCTTAGACTCGTACTCTGGCCTAATGGTTAAGGTCTTAACTCTTACTCTGGCCTACTGGTGAAGGTCTTAACTCTTACTCTGGCCTAATAGCTAAGGTCTTAGACTCGTACTCTGGCCTAATGGTTAAGGTCTTAACTCTTACTCTGGCCTACTGGTTAAGGTCTTAACTCTTACTCTGGCCTAATAGCGAAGGTCTTAGACTCGTACTCTGGCCTAATGGTTAAGGTCTTAACTCTTACTCTGGCCTAATAGCTAAGGTCTTAGACTCGTACTATGGCCTACAGGTTAAGGCCTTAACTTTTACTCTGGCCTACTGGTTAAGGTCTTAACACTTACTCTGGCCTAATAGCTAAGGTCTTAGACTCGTACTCTGGCCTACTGGTTAAGGTCCTACCTCTTACTCTGGCCTAATAGCTAAGGTCTTAACTCTTACTCTGGCCTAATAGCTAAGGTCTTAACTCTTACTCTGGCGTAATAGCAACGGTCTTAGACTCGTACTCTGGCCTAATAGCTAAGGTCTTAACTCTTACTCTGGCCTAATAGCTAAGGTCTTAGACTCATACTCTGGCCTACAGGTTAAGGTCTTAACTCTTACTCCGGCATACTGATTAAGGTCTTAACTCTTACTCTGGCCTCATAGCTAAGGTCTTAGACTCGTAATCTGGCCTAATGGTTAGGGTCCTAACTCTTACTCTGGCCTAATAGCTAAGGTCTTAACTCTTACTCTGGCCTAATAGCTAAGGTCTTAGACCCGTACTATGGCATACAGGTTAAGGTATTAACTCTTACTCTGGCCTACAGGTTAAGGTCTTAACTCTTACTCTGGCCTAATAGCTAAGGTCTTAGACTCGTACTCTGGCCTAATGGTTAAGGTCTTAATTCTTACTCTGGCCTAATAGCTAAGGTCTTAGACTCGTATTCTGGCCTACAGGTTAAGGTTTTAACTCTTACTCCGGCATACTGATTAAGGTCTTAACTCTTACTCTGGCCTCATAGCTAAGGTCTTATACTCATACTCTGGCCTATTGGTTAAGGTCTTAACTCTTACTCTGGCCTAATAGCTAAGGTCTTAGACTCGTACTCTGGCCTAATGGTTAAGTTATTAACTCTTACTCTGGCCTAATAGCTAAGGTCTTAGACTCGTACTCTGGCCTAATGGTTAAGGTCTTAACTCTTACTCTGGCCTAATAGCTAAGGTCTTAACTCTTACTCTGGCCTAATAGCTAAGGTCTTATACTTGTTCTTTGGCCTAAAGGCTAAGGTCTTAACTCTTACTCTGGCCTAATAGCTAAGGTCTTAACTCTTACTCTTGCCTAATGGTTAAAGTCTTAACTCTTACTCTGGCCCAATAGCTAAGGTCTTAGACTCGTACTCTGGCCTAATGGTTAAGGTCTTAACTCTTACTCTGGCCTACTGGTGAAGGTCTTAACTCTTACTCTGGCCTACTGGTTAAGGTCTTAACTCTTACTCTGGCCTAATAGCGAAGGTCTTAGACTCGTACTCTGGCCTAATGGTTAAGGTCTTAACTCTTACTCTGGCCTAATAGCTAAGGTCTTAGACTCGTACTATGGCCTACAGGTTAAGGCCTTAACTTTTACTCTGGCCTACTGGGTAAGGTCTTAACACTTACTCTGGCCTAATAGCTAAGGTCTTAGACTCGTACTCTGGCCTAATGGTTAAGGTCTTAATTCTTACTCTGGCCTAATAGCTAAGGTCTTAGACTCGTATTCTGGCCTACAGGTTAAGGTTTTAACTCTTACTCCGGCATACTGATTAAGGTCTTAACTCTTACTCTGGCCTCATAGCTAAGGTCTTATACTCATACTCTGGCCTATTGGTTAAGGTCTTAACTCTTACTCTGGCCTAATAGCTAAGGTCTTAGACTCGTACTCTGGCCTAATGGTTAAGTTATTAACTCTTACTCTGGCCTAATAGCTAAGGTCTTAGACTCGTACTCTGGCCTAATGGTTAAGGTCTTAACTCTTACTCTGGCCTAATAGCTAAGGTCTTAACTCTTACTCTGGCCTAATAGCTAAGGTCTTATACTTGTTCTTTGGCCTAAAGGCTAAGGTCTTAACTCTTACTCTGGCCTAATAGCTAAGGTCTTAACTCTTACTCTTGCCTAATGGTTAAAGTCTTAACTCTTACTCTGGCCCAATAGCTAAGGTCTTAGACTCGTACTCTGGCCTAATGGTTAAGGTCTTAACTCTTACTCTGGCCTACTGGTGAAGGTCTTAACTCTTACTCTGGCCTACTGGTTAAGGTCTTAACTCTTACTCTGGCCTAATAGCGAAGGTCTTAGACTCGTACTCTGGCCTAATGGTTAAGGTCTTAACTCTTACTCTGGCCTAATAGCTAAGGTCTTAGACTCGTACTATGGCCTACAGGTTAAGGCCTTAACTTTTACTCTGGCCTACTGGGTAAGGTCTTAACACTTACTCTGGCCTAATAGCTAAGGTCTTAGACTCGTACTCTGGCCTACTGGTTAAGGTCCTACCTCTTACTCTGGCCTAATAGCTAAGGTCTTAACTCTTACTCTGGCCTAATAGCTAAGGTCTTAACTCTTACTCTGGCGTAATAGCAAAGGTCTTAGACTCGTACTCTGGCCTAATAGCTAAGGTCTTAACTCTTACTCTGGCCTAATAGCTAAGGTCTTAGACTCATACTCTGGCCTAATGGTTAAGGTCTTAACCCTTACTCTGGCCTAATAGCTAAGGTCTTAGACTCGTACTCTGGCCTAATAGTAAAGGTCTTAACTCTTACTCTGGCCTACTGGTTAAGGTCTTAACTCTTACTCTGGCCTAATAGCTAAGGTCTTAGACTCGTACTCTGGCCTAATGGTTAAGGTCTTAACTCTTACTCTGGAATAATAGCCAAAGTCTTAGACTCGTACTCTGGCCTAATGGTTAAGGTCTTAACTCTTACTCTGGCCTACTGGTTAAGGTCTTAACTCTTACTCTGGCCTAATAGCTAAGGTCTTAGACTCGTACTCTGGCCTAATGGTTAAGGTCTTATCTCTTACTCTGGCCTAATAGCTAAGGTCTTAGACTCGTACTATGGCCTACAGGTTAAGGTCTTAACTCTTACTCTGGCCTAATAGCTAAGGTCTTAGACTCGTACTCTGGCCTAATGGTTAAGGTCTTAACTCTTACTCTGGCCTATTGGTTAAGGTCTTAACTCTTACTCTGGCCTAATACCTGAGGTCTTAACTCTTACTCTAGCCTAATAGCTGAGGTCTAAACTCTTACTCTGGTCTAATAACTAAGGTCTTAGTCTTGTACTCTGGCCTAATGGTTAAGGTCTTAACTCTTACTCTGGCCTACTGGTTAAGGTCTTAACTCTTACTCTGGCCTAATAGCTAAGGTCTTAGACTCGTACTCTGGCCTAATGATTAAGGTCTTAACTCTTACTCTGACCTACTGGTTAAGGTCTTAACTCTTACTCTGGCCTAATAGCTAAGGTCTTAACTCTTACTCTGGCCTAATAGCAAAGGTCTTAGACTCGTAATCTGGCCTAATGGTTAGGGTCCTAACTCTTACTCTGGCCTAATAGCTAAGGTCTTAACTCTTACTCTGGCCTAATAGCTAAGGTCTTAGACCCATACTATGGCATACAGGTTAAGGTATTAACTCTTACTCTGGCCTACAGGTTAAGGTCTTAACTCTTACTCTGGCCTAATAGCTAAGGTCTTAGACTCGTACTCTGGCCTAATGGTTAAGGTCTTAATTCTTACTCTGGCCTAATAGCTAAGGTCTTAGACTCGTATTCTGGCCTACAGGTTAAGGTCTTAACTCTTACTCCGGCATACTGATTAAGGTCTTAACTCTTACTCTGGCCTAATAGCTAAGGTCTTATACTCATACTCTGGCCTATTGGTTAAGGTCTTAACTCTTACTCTGGCCTACTGGTTAAGGTCTTAACTCTTACTCTGGCCTAATAGCTAAGGTCTTATACTTGGTCTTTGTCCTAAAGGCTAAGGTCTTAACTCTTACTCTGGCCTAATAGCTAAGGTCTTAACTCTTACTCTTGTCTAATGGTTAAAGTCTTAACTCTTACTCTGGCCTAATAGCTAAGGTCTTAGACTCGTACTCTGGCCTAATGGTTAAGGTCTTAACTCTTACTCTGGCCTACTGGTGAAGGTCTTAACTCTTACTCTGGCCTAATAGCTAAGGTCTTAGACTCGTACTCTGGCCTAATGGTTAAGGTCTTAACTCTTACTCTGGCCTACTGGTTAAGGTCTTAACTCTTACTCTGGCCTAATAGCGAAGGTCTTAGACTCGTACTCTGGCCTACTGGTTAAGGTCTTAACTCTTACTCTGGCCTACTGGTGAAGGTCTTAACTCTTACTCTGGCCTAATAGCTAAGGTCTTAGACTCGTACTCTGGCCTAATGGTTAAGGTCTTAACTCTTACTCTGGCCTACTGGTTAAGGTCTTAACTCTTACTCTGGCCTAATAGCGAAGGTCTTAGACTCGTACTCTGGCCTACTGGTTAAGGTCTTAACTCTTACTCTGGCCTAATAGCGAAGGTCTTAGACTCGTACTCTGGCCTAATGGTTAAGGTCTTAACTCTTACTCTGGCCTAATAGCTAAGGCCTTAGACTCGTACTCTGGCCTAATGGTTAAGGTCTTAACTCTTACTCTGACCTATTGGTTAAGGTCTTAACTCTTACTCTGGCCTAATAACTAAGGTCTTAACTCTCACTCTGGCCTAATAGCTAAGGTCTTAACTCTTACCCTGGCTTAATAGCTAAGGTCTTAACTCTTACTCTGGCCTACTGGTTAAGGTCTTAACTTTTACTCTGGCCTAATAGCTAAGGTCTTAACTCTTACTCTGGCCTAATAGCTAAGGTCTTAGACTCGTACTCTGGCCTAATGGTTAAGGTCTTAACTCTTACTCTGGCCTACTGGTTAAGGTCTTAACTCTTACTCTGGCCTAATAGCTAAGGTCTTAGACTCGTACTCTGGCCTAATGGTTAAGGTCTTAACTCTTACTCTGGCCTACTGGTTAAGGTCTTAACTCTTACTCTGGCCTAATAGCGAAGGTCTTAGACTCGTACTCTGGCCTACTGGTTAAGGTCTTAACTCTTACTCTGGCCTAATAGCGAAGGTCTTAGACTCGTACTCTGGCCTAATGGTTAAGGTCTTACCTCTTACTCTGGCCTAATAGCTAAGGCCTTAGACTCGTACTCTGGCCTAATGGTTAAGGTCTTAACTCTTACTCTGACCTATTGGTTAAAGTCTTAACTCTTACTCTGGCCTAATAACTAAGGTCTTAACTCTCACTCTGGCCTAATAGCTAAGGTCTTAACTCCTACCCTGGCTTAATAGCTAAGGTCTTAACTCTTACTCTGGCCTACTGGTTAAGGTCTTAACTTTTACTCTGGCCTAATAGCTAAGGTCTTAACTCTTACTCTGGCCTAATAGCTAAGGTCTTAGACTCGTACTCTGGCCTAATGGTTAAGGTCTTAACTCTTACTCTGGCCTACTGGTTAAGGTCTTAACTCTTACTCTGGCCTAATAGCTAAGGTCTTAGACTCGTACTCTGGCCTAATGGTTAAGGTCTTAACTCTTACTCTGGCCTACTGGTTAAGGTCTTAACTCTTACTCTGGCCTAATAGCTAAGGTCTTAAATCTTACTCTGGCCTAATAGCTAAGGTCTTAGACTCATACTCTGGCCTAATGGTTAAGGTCTTAACTCTTACTCTAGACTAATAGCTAAGGTCTTAGACTCGTACTATGGCCTACAGGTTAAGGTCTTAACTCTTACTCTGGCCTAATAGCTAAGGTCTTAACTCTTACTCTGGCCTAATAGCTAAGGTCTTAGACTTGTACTCTGGCCTAATGGTTGAGGTCTTAACTCTTGCTCTGGACTAATAGCTAAGGTCTTAGACTTGTACTCTGGCCTAATGGTTAAGGTCTTAACTCTTACCCTGGCCTAATAGTTAAGGTCTTAGACTCGTACTCTGGCCTAATGGTTAAGGTCTTAACTCTTACTCTGGCCTACTGGTTAAGATCTTAACTCTTACTCTTGACTAATAGCTAAGGTCTTAACTCTTACTCTGGCCTAATAGCTAAGGTCTTAGACTCGTACTCTGGCCTAATGGTTAAGGTCTTAACTCTTACTCTGGCCTACTGGTTAAGGTCTTAACTCTTACTCTGGCCTAATAGCTAAGGTCTTAGACTCGTACTCTGGCCTAATGGTTAAGGTCTTAACTCTTACTCTGGCCTACTGGTTAAGGTCTTAACTCTTACTCTGGCCTAATAGCTAAGGTCTTAAATATTACTCTGGCCTAATAGCTAAGGTCTTAGACTCGTACTTTGGCCTACAGGTTAAGGTCTTAACTCTTACTCTGGCCTAATAGCTAAGGCCTTAGACTCGTACTCTGGCCTAATGGTTAAGGTCTTAACTCTTACTCTGACCTATTGGTTAAAGTCTTAACTCTTACTCTGGCCTAATAACTAAGGTCTTAACTCTCACTCTGGCCTAATAGCTAAGGTCTTAACTCCTACCCTGGCTTAATAGCTAAGGTCTTAACTCTTACTCTGGCCTACTGGTTAAGGTCTTAACTTTTACTCTGGCCTAATAGCTAAGGTCTTAACTCTTACTCTGGCCTAATAGCTAAGGTCTTAGACTCGTACTCTGGCCTAATGGTTAAGGTCTTAACTCTTACTCTGGCCTACTGGTTAAGGTCTTAACTCTTACTCTGGCCTAATAGCTAAGGTCTTAGACTCGTACTCTGGCCTAATGGTTAAGGTCTTAACTCTTACTCTGGCCTACTGGTTAAGGTCTTAACTCTTACTCTGGCCTAATAGCTAAGGTCTTAAATCTTACTCTGGCCTAATAGCTAAGGTCTTAGACTCATACTCTGGCCTAATGGTTAAGGTCTTAACTCTTACTCTAGACTAATAGCTAAGGTCTTAGACTCGTACTATGGCCTACAGGTTAAGGTCTTAACTCTTACTCTGGCCTAATAGCTAAGGTCTTAACTCTTACTCTGGCCTAATAGCTAAGGTCTTAGACTTGTACTCTGGCCTAATGGTTGAGGTCTTAACTCTTGCTCTGGACTAATAGCTAAGGTCTTAGACTTGTACTCTGGCCTAATGGTTAAGGTCTTAACTCTTACCCTGGCCTAATAGTTAAGGTCTTAGACTCGTACTCTGGCCTAATGGTTAAGGTCTTAACTCTTACTCTGGCCTACTGGTTAAGATCTTAACTCTTACTCTTGACTAATAGCTAAGGTCTTAACTCTTACTCTGGCCTAATAGCTAAGGTCTTAGACTCGTACTCTGGCCTAATGGTTAAGGTCTTAACTCTTACTCTGGCCTACAGGTTAAGGTCTTAACTCTTACTCTGGCCTAATAGCTAAGGTCTTAGACTCGTACTCTGGCCTAATGATTAAGGTCTTAACTCTTACTCTGGCCTTTTGGTTAAGGTCTTAACTCTTACTCTGGCCTAATAACTAAGGTCTTAACTCTTACTCTTGCCTAATAGCTAAGGTCTTAACTCGTACTCTGGCCTAATAGCTAAGGTCTTAACTCTTACTCTGGCCTAATTGCTAAGGTCTTAGACTCGTACTCTGGCCTAATGGTTAAGGTCTTAACTCTTACTCTGGCCTACTGGTTAAGGTCTTAACTCTTACTCTGGACTAATAGCTAAAGTCTTAGACTCGTACTCTGGCCTAATGGTTAAGGTCTTAAATCTTACTCTGGCCTACTGGTTAAGGTCTTAACTCTTACTCTGGCCTAATAGCAAAGGTCTTAGACTCGTAATCTGGCCTAATGGTTAACGTCTTAACTCTTACTCTGGCCTAATAGCTAAGGTCTTAACTCTTACTCTGGCCTAATAGCTAAGGTCTTAGACTAGTACTATGGCCTACAGGTTAAGGTCTTAACTCTTACTCTGGCCTAATAGCTAAGGTCTTAACTCTTACTCTGGCCTAATAGCTAAGGTCTTAGACTCGTACTCTGGCCTAATGGTTAAGCTCTTAACTCTTACTCCGGCCTAATGGTTAAGGTCTTAACTCTTACTCTGGCCTAATAGCTAAGGTCTTAGACTCATACTCTGGCATAATAGCTAAGGTCTTAGACTCGTACTCTGGCCTACTGGTCAAGGTCTTAACTCTTACTCTGGCCTACTGGTTAAGGTCTTAACTCTTACTCTGGCCTACTGGTTAAGGTCTTAACTCTTACTCTGGCCTAATAGCTAAGGTCTTAGACTCATACTCTGGCCTAATAGCTAAGGTCTTAGACTCGTACTCTGGCCTAATGGTTAAGGTCTTAACTCTTACTCTGGCCTACTGGTTAAGGTCTTAACTCTTACTCTGGCCTGATAGCTAAGGTCTTAGACTCGTACTCTGGCCTAATGTTTAAGGTCTTAACTCTTACTCTGGCCTACTGGTTAAGGTCTTACCTCTTACTCTGGCCTAATAGCTAAGGTCTTAACTCTTACTCTGGCCTAATAGCTAAGGTCTTAGACTCATACTCTGTCCTAATTGTTAAGGTCTTAACTCTTACACTGGCCTACTGGTTAAGGTCTTAACTCTGACTCTGGCATAATAGCTAAGGTCTTAACTCTTACTCTGGCCTAATAGCTAAGGTATTAGACTCGTACTCTGGCCTAATGGTTAAGGTCTTAACTCTTACTCTGGCCTATTGGTTAAGGTCTTAACTCTTACTCTGGCCTAATAACTGAGGTCTTAACTCTTACTCTAGCCTAATAGCTGAGGTCTAAACTCTTACTCTGGTCTAATAGCTAAGGTCTTAGTCTTGTACTCTGGCCTAATGGTTAAGGTCTTAACTCTTACTCTGGCCTACTGGTTAAGGTCTTAACTCTTACTCTGGCCTAATTGCTAAGGTCTTAGACTCGTACTCTGGCCTAATGATTAAGGTCTTAACTCTTACTCTGGCCTACTGGTTAAGGTCTTAACTCTTACTCTGGCCTAATAGCTAAGGTCTTAACTCTTACTCTGGCCTAATAGCTAAGGTCCTAGACCCGTACTATGGCATACAGGTTAAGGTATTAACTCTTACTCTGGCCTACAGGTTAAGGTCTTAACTCTTACTCTGGCCTAATAGCTAAGGTCTTAGACTCGTACTCTGGCCTAATGGTTAAGGTCTTAACTCTTACTCTGGCCTAATAGCTAAGGTCTTAGACTCGTACTCTGGCCTAAAGGTTAAGGTCTTAACTCTTACTCTGGACTAATAGCTAAGGTCTTAGACTCGTACTCTGGCCTAATGGTTAAGGTCTTAACTCTTACTCTGGCCTAATAGCTAAGGTCTTAACTCTTACTCTGGCCTAATAGCTAAGGTCTTATACTTGGTCTTTGTCCTAAAGGCTAAGGTCTTAACTCTTACTCTGGCCTAATAGCTAAGGTCTTAACTCTTACTCTTGTCTAATGGTTAAAGTCTTAACTCTTACTCTGGCCTAATAGCTAAGGTCTTAGACTCGTACTCTGGCCTAATGGTTAAGGTCTTAACTCTTACTCTGGCCTACTGGTGAAGGTCTTAACTCTTACTCTGGCCTAATAGCTAAGGTCTTAGACTCGTACTCTGGCCTAATGGTTAAGGTCTTAACTCTTACTCTGGCCTACTGGTTAAGGTCTTAACTCTTACTCTGGCCTAATAGCGAAGGTCTTAGACTCGTACTCTGGCCTACTGGTTAAGGTCTTAACTCTTACTCTGGCCTACTGGTGAAGGTCTTAACTCTTACTCTGGCCTAATAGCTAAGGTCTTAGACTCGTACTCTGGCCTAATGGTTAAGGTCTTAACTCTTACTCTGGCCTACTGGTTAAGGTCTTAACTCTTACTCTGGCCTAATAGCGAAGGTCTTAGACTCGTACTCTGGCCTACTGGTTAAGGTCTTAACTCTTACTCTGGCCTAATAGCGAAGGTCTTAGACTCGTACTCTGGCCTAATGGTTAAGGTCTTAACTCTTACTCTGGCCTAATAGCTAAGGCCTTAGACTCGTACTCTGGCCTAATGGTTAAGGTCTTAACTCTTACTCTGACCTATTGGTTAAAGTCTTAACTCTTACTCTGGCCTAATAACTAAGGTCTTAACTCTCACTCTGGCCTAATAGCTAAGGTCTTAACTCCTACCCTGGCTTAATAGCTAAGGTCTTAACTCTTACTCTGGCCTACTGGTTAAGGTCTTAACTTTTACTCTGGCCTAATAGCTAAGGTCTTAACTCTTACTCTGGCCTAATAGCTAAGGTCTTAGACTCGTACTCTGGCCTAATGGTTAAGGTCTTAACTCTTACTCTGGCCTACTGGTTAAGGTCTTAACTCTTACTCTGGCCTAATAGCTAAGGTCTTAGACTCGTACTCTGGCCTAATGGTTAAGGTCTTAACTCTTACTCTGGCCTACTGGTTAAGGTCTTAACTCTTACTCTGGCCTAATAGCTAAGGTCTTAAATCTTACTCTGGCCTAATAGCTAAGGTCTTAGACTCATACTCTGGCCTAATGGTTAAGGTCTTAACTCTTACTCTAGACTAATAGCTAAGGTCTTAGACTCGTACTATGGCCTACAGGTTAAGGTCTTAACTCTTACTCTGGCCTAATAGCTAAGGTCTTAACTCTTACTCTGGCCTAATAGCTAAGGTCTTAGACTTGTACTCTGGCCTAATGGTTGAGGTCTTAACTCTTGCTCTGGACTAATAGCTAAGGTCTTAGACTTGTACTCTGGCCTAATGGTTAAGGTCTTAACTCTTACCCTGGCCTAATAGTTAAGGTCTTAGACTCGTACTCTGGCCTAATGGTTAAGGTCTTAACTCTTACTCTGGCCTACTGGTTAAGATCTTAACTCTTACTCTTGACTAATAGCTAAGGTCTTAACTCTTACTCTGGCCTAATAGCTAAGGTCTTAGACTCGTACTCTGGCCTAATGGTTAAGGTCTTAACTCTTACTCTGGCCTACTGGTTAAGGTCTTAACTCTTACTCTGGCCTAATAGCTAAGGTCTTAGACTCGTACTCTGGCCTAATGGTTAAGGTCTTAACTCTTACTCTGGCCTACTGGTTAAGGTCTTAACTCTTACTCTGGCCTAATAGCTAAGGTCTTAAATATTACTCTGGCCTAATAGCTAAGGTCTTAGACTCGTACTTTGGCCTACAGGTTAAGGTCTTAACTCTTACTCTGGCCTAATAGCTAAGGCCTTAGACTCGTACTCTGGCCTAATGGTTAAGGTCTTAACTCTTACTCTGACCTATTGGTTAAAGTCTTAACTCTTACTCTGGCCTAAAAACTAAGGTCTTAACTCTCACTCTGGCCTAATAGCTAAGGTCTTAACTCCTACCCTGGCTTAATAGCTAAGGTCTTAACTCTTACTCTGGCCTACTGGTTAAGGTCTTAACTTTTACTCTGGCCTAATAGCTAAGGTCTTAACTCTTACTCTGGCCTAATAGCTAAGGTCTTAGACTCGTACTCTGGCCTAATGGTTAAGGTCTTAACTCTTACTCTGGCCTACTGGTTAAGGTCTTAACTCTTACTCTGGCCTAATAGCTAAGGTCTTAGACTCGTACTCTGGCCTAATGGTTAAGGTCTTAACTCTTACTCTGGCCTACTGGTTAAGGTCTTAACTCTTACTCTGGCCTAATAGCTAAGGTCTTAAATCTTACTCTGGCCTAATAGCTAAGGTCTTAGACTCATACTCTGGCCTAATGGTTAAGGTCTTAACTCTTACTCTAGACTAATAGCTAAGGTCTTAGACTCGTACTATGGCCTACAGGTTAAGGTCTTAACTCTTACTCTGGCCTAATAGCTAAGGTCTTAACTCTTACTCTGGCCTAATAGCTAAGGTCTTAGACTTGTACTCTGGCCTAATGGTTGAGGTCTTAACTCTTGCTCTGGACTAATAGCTAAGGTCTTATACTTGTACTCTGGCCTAATGGTTAAGGTCTTAACTCTTACCCTGGCCTAATAGTTAAGGTCTTAGACTCGTACTCTGGCCTAATGGTTAAGGTCTTAACTCTTACTCTGGCCTACTGGTTAAGATCTTAACTCTTACTCTTGACTAATAGCTAAGGTCTTAACTCTTACTCTGGCCTAATAGCTAAGGTCTTAGACTCGTACTCTGGCCTAATGGTTAAGGTCTTAACTCTTACTCTGGCCTACTGGTTAAGGTCTTAACTCTTACTCTGGCCTAATAGCTAAGGTCTTAGACTCGTACTCTGGCCTAATGGTTAAGGTCTTAACTCTTACTCTGGCCTACTGGTTAAGGTCTTAACTCTTACTCTGGCCTAAAAGCTAAGGTCTTAACTTTTACTCTGGCCTAATAGCAAAGGTCTTAGACTCGTAATCTGGCCTAATGGTTAAGGTCTTAACTCTTACTCTGGCCTAATAGCTAAGGTCTTAACTCTTACTCTGGCCTAATAGCTAAGGTCTTTGACCCGTACTATGGCATACAGGTTAAGGTCTTAACTCTTACTCTGGCCTACAGGTTAAGGTCTTAACTCTTACTCTGGCCTAATAGCTAAGGTCTTAGACTCGTACTCTGGCCTAATGATTAAGGTCTTAACTCTTACTCTGGCCTATTGGTTAAGGTCTTAACTCTTACTCTGGCCTAATAACTAAGGTCTTAACTCTTACTCTTGCCTAATAGCTAAGGTCTTAACTCGTACTCTGGCCTAATAGCTAAGGTCTTAACTCTTACTCTGGCCTAATTGCTAAGGTCTTAGACTCGTACTCTGGCCTAATGGTTAAGGTCTTAACTCTTACTCTGGCCTACTGGTTAAGGTCTTAACTCTTACTCTGGACTAATAGCTAAAGTCTTAGACTCGTACTCTGGCCTAATGGTTAAGGTCTTAAATCTTACTCTGGCCTACTGGTTAAGGTCTTAACTCTTACTCTGGCCTAATAGCAAAGGTCTTAGACTCGTAATCTGGCCTAATGGTTAACGTCTTAACTCTTACTCTGGCCTAATAGCTAAGGTCTTAACTCTTACTCTGGCCTAATAGCTAAGGTCTTAGACTAGTACTATGGCCTACAGGTTAAGGTCTTAACTCTTACTCTGGCCTAATAGCTAAGGTCTTAACTCTTACTCTGGCCTAATAGCTAAGGTCTTAGACTCGTACTCTGGCCTAATGGTTAAGGTCTTAACTCTTACTCCGGCCTAATGGTTAAGGTCTTAACTCTTACTCTGGCCTACTGGTTAAGGTCTTAACTCTTACTCTGGCCTAATAGCTAAGGTCTTAAATATTACTCTGGCCTAATAGCTAAGGTCTTAGACTCGTACTATGGCCTACAGGTTAAGGTCTTAACTCTTACTCTGGCCTAATAGCTAAGGTCTTAGACTCGTACTATGGCCTACAGGTTAAGGTCTTAACTCTTACTCTGGCCTAATAGCTAAGGTCTTAGACTCGTACTATGGCCTACTGGTTAAGGTCTTACCTCTTACTCTGGCCTAATAGCTAAGGTCTTAACTCTTACTCTGGCCTAATAGCTAAGGTCTTAGACTCATACTCTGTCCTAATTGTTAAGGTCTTAACTCTTACACTGGCCTACTGGTTAAGGTCTTAACTCTGACTCTGGCATAATAGCTAAGGTCTTAGACTCGTAATCTGGCCTAATGGTTAGGGTCCTAACTCTTACTCTGGCCTAATAGCTAAGGTCTTAACTCTTACTCTGGCCTAATAGCTAAGGTCTTAGACCCGTACTATGGCATACAGGTTAAGGTATTAACTCTTACTCTGGCCTACAGGTTAAGGTCTTAACTCTTACTCTGGCCTAATAGCTAAGGTCTTAGACTCGTACTCTGGCCTAATGGTTAAGGTCTTAATTCTTACTCTGGCCTAATAGCTAAGGTCTTAGACTCGTATTCTGGCCTACAGGTTAAGGTCTTAACTCTTACTCCGGCATACTGATTAAGGTCTTAACTCTTACTCTGGCCTCATAGCTAAGGTCTTATACTCATACTCTGGCCTATTGGTTAAGGTCTTAACTCTTACTCTGGCCTAATAGCTAAGGTCTTAGACTCGTACTCTGGCCTAATGGTTAAGGTCTTAACTCTTACTCTGGCCTAATAGCTAAGGTCTTAGACTCGTACTCTGGCCTAATGGTTAAGGTCTTAACTCTTACTCTGGACTAATAGCTAAGGTCTTAGACTCGTACTCTGGCCTAATGGTTAAGGTCTTAACTCTTACTCTGGCCTAATAGCTAAGGTCTTAACTCTTACTCTGGCCTAATAGCTAAGGTCTTATACTTGTTCTTTGGCCTAAAGGCTAAGGTCTTAACTCTTACTCTGGCCTAATAGCTAAGGTCTTAACTCTTACTCTTGCCTAATGGTTAAAGTCTTAACTCTTACTCTGGCCCAATAGCTAAGGTCTTAGACTCGTACTCTGGCCTAATGGTTAAGGTCTTAACTCTTACTCTGGCCTACTGGTGAAGGTCTTAACTCTTACTCTGGCCTAATAGCTAAGGTCTTAGACTCGTACTCTGGCCTAATGGTTAAGGTCTTAACTCTTACTCTGGCCTACTGGTTAAGGTCTTAACTCTTACTCTGGCCTAATAGCGAAGGTCTTAGACTCGTACTCTGGCCTAATGGTTAAGGTCTTAACTCTTACTCTGGCCTAATAGCTAAGGTCTTAGACTCGTACTATGGCCTACAGGTTAAGGCCTTAACTTTTACTCTGGCCTACTGGTTAAGGTCTTAACACTTACTCTGGCCTAATAGCTAAGGTCTTAGACTCGTACTCTGGCCTACTGGTTAAGGTCCTACCTCTTACTCTGGCCTAATAGCTATGGTCTTAACTCTTACTCTGGCCTAATAGCTAAGGTCTTAACTCTTACTCTGGCGTAATAGCAAAGGTCTTAGACTCGTACTCTGGCCTAATAGCTAAGGTCTTAACTCTTACTCTGGCCTAATAGCTAAGGTCTTAGACTCATACTCTGGCCTACAGGTTAAGGTCTTAACTCTTACTCCGGCATACTGATTAAGGTCTTAACTCTTACTCTGGCCTCATAGCTAAGGTCTTAGACTCGTAATCTGGCCTAATGGTTAGGGTCCTAACTCTTACTCTGGCCTAATAGCTAAGGTCTTAACTCTTACTCTGGCCTAATAGCTAAGGTCTTAGACCCGTACTATGGCATACAGGTTAAGGTATTAACTCTTACTCTGGCCTACAGGTTAAGGTCTTAACTCTTACTCTGGCCTAATAGCTAAGGTCTTAGACTCGTACTCTGGCCTAATGGTTAAGGTCTTAATTCTTACTCTGGCCTAATAGCTAAGGTCTTAGACTCGTATTCTGGCCTACAGGTTAAGGTTTTAACTCTTACTCCGGCATACTGATTAAGGTCTTAACTCTTACTCTGGCCTCATAGCTAAGGTCTTATACTCATACTCTGGCCTATTGGTTAAGGTCTTAACTCTTACTCTGGCCTAATAGCTAAGGTCTTAGACTCGTACTCTGGCCTAATGGTTAAGTTATTAACTCTTACTCTGGCCTAATAGCTAAGGTCTTAGACTTGTACTCTGGCCTAATGGTTAAGGTCTTAACTCTTACTCTGGACTAATAGCTAAGGTCTTAGACTCGTACTCTGGCCTAATGGTTAAGGTCTTAACTCTTACTCTGGCCTAATAGCTAAGGTCTTAACTCTTACTCTGGCCTAATAGCTAAGGTCTTATACTTGTTCTTTGGCCTAAAGGCTAAGGTCTTAACTCTTACTCTGGCCTAATAGCTAAGGTCTTAACTCTTACTCTTGCCTAATGGTTAAAGTCTTAACTCTTACTCTGGCCCAATAGCTAAGGTCTTAGACTCGTACTCTGGCCTAATGGTTAAGGTCTTAACTCTTACTCTGGCCTACTGGTGAAGGTCTTAACTCTTACTCTGGCCTAATAGCTAAGGTCTTAGACTCGTACTCTGGCCTAATGGTTAAGGTCTTAACTCTTACTCTGGCCTACTGGTTAAGGTCTTAACTCTTACTCTGGCCTAATAGCGAAGGTCTTAGACTCGTACTCTGGCCTAATGGTTAAGGTCTTAACTCTTACTCTGGCCTAATAGCTAAGGTCTTAGACTCGTACTATGGCCTACAGGTTAAGGCCTTAACTTTTACTCTGGCCTACTGGGTAAGGTCTTAACACTTACTCTGGCCTAATAGCTAAGGTCTTAGACTCGTACTCTGGCCTACTGGTTAAGGTCCTACCTCTTACTCTGGCCTAATAGCTAAGGTCTTAACTCTTACTCTGGCCTAATAGCTAAGGTCTTAACTCTTACTCTGGCGTAATAGCAAAGGTCTTAGACTCGTACTCTGGCCTAATAGCTAAGGTCTTAACTCTTACTCTGGCCTAATAGCTAAGGTCTTAGACTCATACTCTGGCCTAATGGTTAAGGTCTTAACCCTTACTCTGGCCTAATAGCTAAGGTCTTAGACTCGTACTCTGGCCTAATAGTAAAGGTCTTAACTCTTACTCTGGCCTACTGGTTAAGGTCTTAACTCTTACTCTGGCCTAATAGCTAAGGTCTTAGACTCGTACTCTGGCCTAATGGTTAAGGTCTTAACTCTTACTCTGGAATAATAGCCAAAGTCTTAGACTCGTACTCTGGCCTAATGGTTAAGGTCTTAACTCTTACTCTGGCCTACTGGTTAAGGTCTTAACTCTTACTCTGGCCTAATAGCTAAGGTCTTAGACTCGTACTCTGGCCTAATGGTTAAGGTCTTATCTCTTACTCTGGCCTAATAGCTAAGGTCTTAGACTCGTACTATGGCCTACAGGTTAAGGTCTTAACTCTTACTCTGGCCTAATAGCTAAGGTCTTAGACTCGTACTCTGGCCTACTGGTTAAGGTCTTACCTCTTACTCTGGCCTAATAGCTAAGGTCTTAACTCTTACTCTGGCCTAATGGTTAAGGTCTTAACTCTTACTCTGGCCTATTGGTTAAGGTCTTAACTCTTACTCTGGCCTAATACCTGAGGTCTTAACTCTTACTCTAGCCTAATAGCTGAGGTCTAAACTCTTACTCTGGTCTAATAGCTAAGGTCTTAGTCTTGTACTCTGGCCTAATGGTTAAGGTCTTAACTCTTACTCTGGCCTACTGGTTAAGGTCTTAACTCTTACTCTGGCCTAATAGCTAAGGTCTTAGACTCGTACTCTGGCCTAATGATTAAGGTCTTAACTCTTACTCTGACCTACTGGTTAAGGTCTTAACTCTTACTCTGGCCTAATAGCTAAGGTCTTAACTCTTACTCTGGCCTAATAGCAAAGGTCTTAGACTCGTAATCTGGCCTAATGGTTAGGGTCCTAACTCTTACTCTGGCCTAATAGCTAAGGTCTTAACTCTTACTCTGGCCTAATAGCTAAGGTCTTAGACCCATACTATGGCATACAGGTTAAGGTATTAACTCTTACTCTGGCCTACAGGTTAAGGTCTTAACTCTTACTCTGGCCTAATAGCTAAGGTCTTAGACTCGTACTCTGGCCTGATGGTTAAGGTCTTAATTCTTACTCTGGCCTAATAGCTAAGGTCTTAGACTCGTATTCTGGCCTACAGGTTAACGTCTTAACTCTTACTCCGGCATACTGATTAAGGTCTTAACTCTTACTCTGGCCTAATAGCTAAGGTCTTATACTCATACTCTGGCCTATTGGTTAAGGTCTTAACTCTTACTCTGGCCTACTGGTTAAGGTCTTAACTCTTACTCTGGCCTAATAGCTAAGGTCTTATACTTGGTCTTTGTCCTAAAGGCTAAGGTCTTAACTCTTACTCTGGCCTAATAGCTAAGGTCTTAACTCTTACTCTTGTCTAATGGTTAAAGTCTTAACTCTTACTCTGGCCTAATAGCTAAGGTCTTAGACTCGTACTCTGGCCTAATGGTTAAGGTCTTAACTCTTACTCTGGCCTACTGGTGAAGGTCTTAACTCTTACTCTGGCCTAATAGCTAAGGTCTTAGACTCGTACTCTGGCCTAATGGTTAAGGTCTTAACTCTTACTCTGGCCTACTGGTTAAGGTCTTAACTCTTACTCTGGCCTAATAGCGAAGGTCTTAGACTCGTACTCTGGCCTACTGGTTAAGGTCTTAACTCTTACTCTGGCCTACTGGTGAAGGTCTTAACTCTTACTCTGGCCTAATAGCTAAGGTCTTAGACTCGTACTCTGGCCTAATGGTTAAGGTCTTAACTCTTACTCTGGCCTACTGGTTAAGGTCTTAACTCTTACTCTGGCCTAATAGCGAAGGTCTTAGACTCGTACTCTGGCCTACTGGTTAAGGTCTTAACTCTTACTCTGGCCTAATAGCGAAGGTCTTAGACTCGTACTCTGGCCTAATGGTTAAGGTCTTAACTCTTACTCTGGCCTAATAGCTAAGGCCTTAGACTCGTACTCTGGCCTAATGGTTAAGGTCTTAACTCTTACTCTGACCTATTGGTTAAGGTCTTAACTCTTACTCTGGCCTAATAACTAAGGTCTTAACTCTCACTCTGGCCTAATAGCTAAGGTCTTAACTCTTACCCTGGCTTAATAGCTAAGGTCTTAACTCTTACTCTGGCCTACTGGTTAAGGTCTTAACTTTTACTCTGGCCTAATAGCTAAGGTCTTAACTCTTACTCTGGCCTAATAGCTAAGGTCTTAGACTCGTACTCTGGCCTAATGGTTAAGGTCTTAACTCTTACTCTGGCCTACTGGTTAAGGTCTTAACTCTTACTCTGGCCTAATAGCTAAGGTCTTAGACTCGTACTCTGGCCTAATGGTTAAGGTCTTAACTCTTACTCTGGCCTACTGGTTAAGGTCTTAACTCTTACTCTGGCCTAATAGCGAAGGTCTTAGACTCGTACTCTGGCCTACTGGTTAAGGTCTTAACTCTTACTCTGGCCTAATAGCGAAGGTCTTAGACTCGTACTCTGGCCTAATGGTTAAGGTCTTAACTCTTACTCTGGCCTAATAGCTAAGGCCTTAGACTCGTACTCTGGCCTAATGGTTAAGGTCTTAACTCTTACTCTGACCTATTGGTTAAAGTCTTAACTCTTACTCTGGCCTAATAACTAAGGTCTTAACTCTCACTCTGGCCTAATAGCTAAGGTCTTAACTCCTACCCTGGCTTAATAGCTAAGGTCTTAACTCTTACTCTGGCCTACTGGTTAAGGTCTTAACTTTTACTCTGGCCTAATAGCTAAGGTCTTAACTCTTACTCTGGCCTAATAGCTAAGGTCTTAGACTCGTACTCTGGCCTAATGGTTAAGGTCTTAACTCTTACTCTGGCCTACTGGTTAAGGTCTTAACTCTTACTCTGGCCTAATAGCTAAGGTCTTAGACTCGTACTCTGGCCTAATGGTTAAGGTCTTAACTCTTACTCTGGCCTACTGGTTAAGGTCTTAACTCTTACTCTGGCCTAATAGCTAAGGTCTTAAATCTTACTCTGGCCTAATAGCTAAGGTCTTAGACTCATACTCTGGCCTAATGGTTAAGGTCTTAACTCTTACTCTAGACTAATAGCTAAGGTCTTAGACTCGTACTATGGCCTACAGGTTAAGGTCTTAACTCTTACTCTGGCCTAATAGCTAAGGTCTTAACTCTTACTCTGGCCTAATAGCTAAGGTCTTAGACTTGTACTCTGGCCTAATGGTTGAGGTCTTAACTCTTGCTCTGGACTAATAGCTAAGGTCTTAGACTTGTACTCTGGCCTAATGGTTAAGGTCTTAACTCTTACCCTGGCCTAATAGTTAAGGTCTTAGACTCGTACTCTGGCCTAATGGTTAAGGTCTTAACTCTTACTCTGGCCTACTGGTTAAGATCTTAACTCTTACTCTTGACTAATAGCTAAGGTCTTAACTCTTACTCTGGCCTAATAGCTAAGGTCTTAGACTCGTACTCTGGCCTAATGGTTAAGGTCTTAACTCTTACTCTGGCCTACTGGTTAAGGTCTTAACTCTTACTCTGGCCTAATAGCTAAGGTCTTAGACTCGTACTCTGGCCTAATGGTTAAGGTCTTAACTCTTACTCTGGCCTACTGGTTAAGGTCTTAACTCTTACTCTGGCCTAATAGCTAAGGTCTTAAATATTACTCTGGCCTAATAGCTAAGGTCTTAGACTCGTACTTTGGCCTACAGGTTAAGGTCTTAACTCTTACTCTGGCCTAATAGCTAAGGCCTTAGACTCGTACTCTGGCCTAATGGTTAAGGTCTTAACTCTTACTCTGACCTATTGGTTAAGGTCTTAACTCTTACTCTGGCCTAATAACTAAGGTCTTAACTCTCACTCTGGCCTAATAGCTAAGGTCTTAACTCTTACCCTGGCTTAATAGCTAAGGTCTTAACTCTTACTCTGGCCTACTGGTTAATGTCTTAACTTTTACTCTGGCCTAATAGCTAAGGTCTTAACTCTTACTCTGGCCTAATAGCTAAGGTCTTAGACTCGTACTCTGGCCTAATGGTTAAGGTCTTAACTCTTACTCTGGCCTACTGGTTAAGGTCTTAACTCTTACTCTGGCCTAATAGCTAAGGTTTTAGACTCGTACTCTGGCCTAATGGTTAAGGTCTAAACTCTTACTCTGGCCTACTGGTTAAGGTCTTAACTCTTACTCTGGCCTAATAGCGAAGGTCTTAGACTCGTACTCTGGCCTACTGGTTAAGGTCTTAACTCTTACTCTGGCCTAATAGCGAAGGTCTTAGACTCGTACTCTGGCCTAATGGTTAAGGTCTTAACTCTTACTCTGGCCTAATAGCTAAGGCCTTAGACTCGTACTCTGGCCTAATGGTTAAGGTCTTAACTCTTACTCTGACCTATTGGTTAAGGTCTTAACTCTTACTCTGGCCTAATAACTAAGGTCTTAACTCTCACTCTGGCCTAATAGCTAAGGTCTTAACTCCTACCCTGGCTTAATAGCTAAGGTCTTAACTCTTACTCTGGCCTACTGGTTAAGGTCTTAACTTTTACTCTGGCCTAATAGCTAAGGTCTTAACTCTTACTCTGGCCTAATAGCTAAGGTCTTAGACTCGTACTCTGGCCTAATGGTTAAGGTCTTAACTCTTACTCTGGCCTACTGGTTAAGGTCTTAACTCTTACTCTGGCCTAATAGCTAAGGTCTTAGACTCATACTCTGGCCTAATGGTTAAGGTCTTAACTCTTACTCTGGCCTACTGGTTAAGGTCTTAACTCTTACTCTGGCCTAATAGCTAAGGTCTTAAATCTTACTCTGGCCTAATAGCTAAGGTCTTAGACTCATACTCTGGCCTAATGGTTAAGGTCTTAACTCTTACTCTGGACTAATAGCTAAGGTCTTAGACTCGTACTATGGCCTACAGGTTAAGGTCTTAACTCTTACTCTGGCCTAATAGCTAAGGTCTTAACTCTTACTCTGGCCTAATAGCTAAGGTCTTAGACTTGTACTCTGGCCTAATGGTTGAGGTCTTAACTCTTGCTCTGGACTAATAGCTAAGGTCTTAGACTTGTACTCTGGCCTAATGGTTAAGGTCTTAACTCTTACCCTGGCCTAATAGTTAAGGTCTTAGACTCGTACTCTGGCCTAATGGTTAAGGTCTTAACTCTTACTCTGGCCTACTGGTTAAGATCTTAACTCTTACTCTTGACTAATAGCTAAGGTCTTAACTCTTACTCTGGCCTAATAGCTAAGGTCTTAGACTCGTACTCTGGCCTAATGGTTAAGGTCTTAACTCTTACTCTGGCCTACTGGTTAAGGTCTTAACTCTTACTCTGGCCTAATAGCTAAGGTCTTAGACTCGTACTCTGGCCTAATGGTTAAGGTCTTAACTCTTACTCTGGCCTACTGGTTAAGGTCTTAACTCTTACTCTGGCCTAATAGCTAAGGTCTTAAATATTACTCTGGCCTAATAGCTAAGGTCTTAGACTCGTACTATGGCCTACAGGTTAAGGTCTTAACTCTTACTCTGGCCTAATAGCTAAGGTCTTAGACTCGTACTATGGCCTACAGGTTAAGGTCTTAACTCTTACTCTGGCCTAATAGCTAAGGTCTTAGACTCGTACTCTGGCCTACTGATTAAGGTCTTACCTCTTACTCTGGCCTAATAGCTAAGGTCTTAACTCTTACTCTGGCCTAATAGCTAAGGTCTTAGACTCATACTCTGTCCTAATTGTTAAGGTCTTAACTCTTACACTGGCCTACTGGTTAAGGTCTTAACTCTGACTCTGGCATAATAGCTAAGGTCTTAGACTCGTAATCTGGCCTAATGGTTAGGGTCCTAACTCTTACTCTGGCCTAATAGCTAAGGTCTTAACTCTTACTCTGGCCTAATAGCTAAGGTCTTAGACCCGTACTATGGCATACAGGTTAAGGTATTAACTCTTACTCTGGCCTACAGGTTAAGGTCTTAACTCTTACTCTGGCCTAATAGCTAAGGTCTTAGACTCGTACTCTGGCCTAATGGTTAAGGTCTTAATTCTTACTCTGGCCTAATAGCTAAGGTCTTAGACTCGTATTCTGGCCTACAGGTTAAGGTTTTAACTCTTACTCCGGCATACTGATTAAGGTCTTAACTCTTACTCTGGCCTCATAGCTAAGGTCTTATACTCATACTCTGGCCTATTGGTTAAGGTCTTAACTCTTACTCTGGCCTAATAGCTAAGGTCTTAGACTCGTACTCTGGCCTAATGGTTAAGGTCTTAACTCTTACTCTGGCCTAATAGCTAAGGTCTTAGACTCGTACTCTGGCCTAATGGTTAAGGTCTTAACTCTTACTCTGGACTAATAGCTAAGGTCTTAGACTCGTACTCTGGCCTAATGGTTAAGGTCTTAACTCTTACTCTGGCCTAATAGCTAAGGTCTTAACTCTTACTCTGGCCTAATAGCTAAGGTCTTATACTTGTTCTTTGGCCTAAAGGCTAAGGTCTTAACTCTTACTCTGGCCTAATAGCTAAGGTCTTAACTCTTACTCTTGCCTAATGGTTAAAGTCTTAACTCTTACTCTGGCCCAATAGCTAAGGTCTTAGACTCGTACTCTGGCCTAATGGTTAAGGTCTTAACTCTTACTCTGGCCTACTGGTGAAGGTCTTAACTCTTACTCTGGCCTAATAGCTAAGGTCTTAGACTCGTACTCTGGCCTAATGGTTAAGGTCTTAACTCTTACTCTGGCCTACTGGTTAAGGTCTTAACTCTTACTCTGGCCTAATAGCGAAGGTCTTAGACTCGTACTCTGGCCTAATGGTTAAGGTCTTAACTCTTACTCTGGCCTAATAGCTAAGGTCTTAGACTCGTACTATGGCCTACAGGTTAAGGCCTTAACTTTTACTCTGGCCTACTGGTTAAGGTCTTAACACTTACTCTGGCCTAATAGCTAAGGTCTTAGACTCGTACTCTGGCCTACTGGTTAAGGTCCTACCTCTTACTCTGACCTAATAGCTAAGGTCTTAACTCTTACTCTGGCCTAATAGCTAAGGTCTTAACTCTTACTCTGGCGTAATAGCAAAGGTCTTAGACTCGTACTCTGGCCTAATAGCTAAGGTCTTAGACTCATACTCTGGCCTACAGGTTAAGGTCTTAACTCTTACTCCGGCATACTGATTAAGGTCTTAACTCTTACTCTGGCCTCATAGCTAAGGTCTTAGACTCGTAATCTGGCCTAATGGTTAGGGTCCTAACTCTTACTCTGGCCTAATAGCTAAGGTCTTAACTCTTACTCTGGCCTAATAGCTAAGGTCTTAGACCCGTACTATGGCATACAGGTTAAGGTATTAACTCTTACTCTGGCCTACAGGTTAAGGTCTTAACTCTTACTCTGGCCTAATAGCTAAGGTCTTAGACTCGTACTCTGGCCTAATGGTTAAGGTCTTAATTCTTACTCTGGCCTAATAGCTAAGGTCTTAGACTCGTATTCTGGCCTACAGGTTAAGGTTTTAACTCTTACTCCGGCATACTGATTAAGGTCTTAACTCTTACTCTGGCCTCATAGCTAAGGTCTTATACTCATACTCTGGCCTATTGGTTAAGGTCTTAACTCTTACTCTGGCCTAATAGCTAAGGTCTTAGACTCGTACTCTGGCCTAATGGTTAAGGTCTTAACTCTTACTCTGGCCTAATAGCTAAGGTCTTAGACTTGTACTCTGGCCTAATGGTTAAGGTCTTAACTCTTACTCTGGACTAATAGCTAAGGTCTTAGACTCGTACTCTGGCCTAATGGTTAAGGTCTTAACTCTTACTCTGGCCTAATAGCTAAGGTCTTAACTCTTACTCTGGCCTAATAGCTAAGGTCTTATACTTGTTCTTTGGCCTAAAGGCTAAGGTCTTAACTCTTACTCTGGCCTAATAGCTAAGGTCTTAACTCTTACTCTTGCCTAATGGTTAAAGTCTTAACTCTTACTCTGGCCCAATAGCTAAGGTCTTAGACTCGTACTCTGGCCTAATGGTTAAGGTCTTAACTCTTACTCTGGCCTACTGGTGAAGGTCTTAACTCTTACTCTGTCCTAATAGCTAAGGTCTTAGACTCGTACTCTGGCCTAATGGTTAAGGTCTTAACTCTTACTCTGGCCTACTGGTTAAGGTCTTAACTCTTACTCTGGCCTAATAGCGAAGGTCTTAGACTCGTACTCTGGCCTAATGGTTAAGGTCTTAACTCTTACTCTGGCCTAATAGCTAAGGTCTTAGACTCGTACTATGGCCTACAGGTTAAGGCCTTAACTTTTACTCTGGCCTACTGGGTAAGGTCTTAACACTTACTCTGGCCTAATAGCTAAGGTCTTAGACTCGTACTCTGGCCTACTGGTTAAGGTCCTACCTCTTACTCTGGCCTAATAGCTAAGGTCTTAACTCTTACTCTGGCCTAATAGCTAAGGTCTTAACTCTTACTCTGGCGTAATAGCAAAGGTCTTAGACTCGTACTCTGGCCTAATAGCTAAGGTCTTAACTCTTACTCTGGCCTAATAGCTAAGGTCTTAGACTCATACTCTGGCCTAATGGTTAAGGTCTTAACCCTTACTCTGGCCTAATAGCTAAGGTCTTAGACTCGTACTCTGGCCTAATAGTAAAGGTCTTAACTCTTACTCTGGCCTACTGGTTAAGGTCTTAACTCTTACTCTGGCCTAATAGCTAAGGTCTTAGACTCGTACTTAGGCCTAATGGTTAAGGTCTTAACTCTTACTCTGGAATAATAGCCAAAGTCTTAGACTCGTACTCTGGCCTAATGGTTAAGGTCTTAACTCTTACTCTGGCCTACTGGTTAAGGTCTTAACTCTTACTCTGGCCTAATAGCTAAGGTCTTAGACTCGTACTCTGGCCTAATGGCTAAGGTCTTATCTCTTACTCTGGCCTAATAGCTAAGGTCTTAGACTCGTACTATGGCCTACAGGTTAAGGTCTTAACTCTTACTCTGGCCTAATAGCTAAGGTCTTAGACTCGTACTCTGGCCTACTGGTTAAGGTCTTACCTCTTACTCTGGCCTAATAGCTAAGGTCTTAACTCTTACTCTGGCCTAATGGTTAAGGTCTTAACTCTTACTCTGGCCTATTGGTTAAGGTCTTAACTCTTACTCTGGCCTAATACCTGAGGTCTTAACTCTTACTCTAGCCTAATAGCTGAGGTCTAAACTCTTACTCTGGTCTAATAGCTAAGGTCTTAGTCTTGTACTCTGGCCTAATGGTTAAGGTCTTAACTCTTACTCTGGCCTACTGGTTAAGGTCTTAACTCTTACTCTGGCCTAATAGCTAAGGTCTTAGACTCGTACTCTGGCCTAATGATTAAGGTCTTAACTCTTACTCTGACCTACTGGTTAAGGTCTTAACTCTTACTCTGGCCTAATAGCTAAGGTCTTAACTCTTACTCTGGCCTAATAGCAAAGGTCTTAGACTCGTAATCTGGCCTAATGGTTAGGGTCCCAACTCTTACTCTGGCCTAATAGCTAAGGTCTTAACTCTTACTCTGGCCTAATAGCTAAGGTCTTAGACCCATACTATGGCATACAGGTTAAGGTATTAACTCTTACTCTGGCCTACAGGTTAAGGTCTTAACTCTTACTCTGGCCTAATAGCTAAGGTCTTAGACTCGTACTCTGGCCTAATGGTTAAGGTCTTAATTCTTACTCTGGCCTAATAGCTAAGGTCTTAGACTCGTATTCTGGCCTACAGGTTAAGGTCTTAACTCTTACTCCGGCATACTGATTAAGGTCTTAACTCTTACTCTGGCCTAATAGCTAAGGTCTTATACTCATACTCTGGCCTATTGGTTAAGGTCTTAACTCTTACTCTGGCCTACTGGTTAATGTCTTAACTCTTACTCTGGCCTAATAACTGAGGTCTTAACTCTTACTCTGGCCTAATAGCTGAGGTCTTACCTCTTACTCTGGTCTAATAGCTAAGGTCTTAGACTTGTACTCTGGCCTAATGGTTAAGGTCTTAACTCTTACTCTGGCCTACTGGTTAAGTTCTTAACTCTTACTCTGGCCTAATAGCTAAGGTCTTAGACTCGTACTCTGGCCTACTGGTTAAGGTCTTAACACTTACTCTGGCCTAATAGCTAAGGTCTTAGACTCGTACTCTGGCCTACTGGTTAAGGTCCTACCTCTTACTCTGGCCTAATAGCTAAGGTCTTAACTCTTACTCTGGCCTAATAGCTAAGGTCTTAACTCTTACTCTGGCGTAATAGCAAAGGTCTTAGACTCGTACTCTGGCCTAATAGCTAAGGTCTTAACTCTTACTCTGGCCTAATAGCTAAGGTCTTAGACTCATACTCTGGCCTACAGGTTAAGGTCTTAATTCTTACTCCGGCATACTGATTAAGGTCTTAACTCTTACTCTGGCCTCATAGCTAAGGTCTTAGACTCCTAATCTGGCCTAATGGTTAGGGTCCTAACTCTTACTCTGGCCTAATAGCTAAGGTCTTAACTCTTACTCTGGCCTAATAGCTAAGGTCTTAGACCCGTACTATGGCATACAGGTTAAGGTATTAACTCTTACTCTGGCCTACAGGTTAAGGTCTTAACTCTTACTCTGGCCTAATAGCTAAGGTCTTAGACTCGTACTCTGGCCTAATGGTTAAGGTCTTAATTCTTACTCTGGCCTAATAGCTAAGGTCTTAGACTCGTATTCTGGCCTACAGGTTAAGGTCTTAACTCTTACTCCGGCATACTGATTAAGGTCTTAACTCTTACTCTGGCCTCATAGCTAAGGTCTTATACTCATACTCTGGGCTATTGGTTAAGGGCTTAACTCTTACTCTGGCCTAATAGCTAAGGTCTTAGACTCGTACTCTGGCCTAATGGTTAAGGTCTTAACTCTTACTCTGGCCTAATAGCTAAGGTCTTAGACTCGTACTCTGGCCTAATGGTTAAGGTCTTAACTCTTACTCTGGACTAATAGCTAAGGTCTTAGACTCGTACTCTGGCCTAATGGTTAAGGTCTTAACTCTTACTCTGGCCTAATAGCTAAGGTCTTAACTCTTACTCTGGCCTAATAGCTAAGGTCTTATACTTGTTCTTTGGCCTAAAGGCTAAGGTCTTAACTCTTACTCTGGCCTAATAGCTAAGGTCTTAACTCTTACTCTTGCCTAATGGTTAAAGTCTTAACTCTTACTCTGGCCCAATAGCTAAGGTCTTAGACTCGTACTCTGGCCTAATGGTTAAGGTCTTAACTCTTACTCTGGCCTACTGGTGAAGGTCTTAACTCTTACTCTGGCCTAATAGCTAAGGTCTTAGACTCGTACTCTGGCCTAATGGTTAAGGTCTTAACTCTTACTCTGGCCTACTGGTTAAGGTCTTAACTCTTACTCTGGCCTAATAGCGAAGGTCTTAGACTCGTACTCTGGCCTAATGGTTAAGGTCTTAACTCTTACTCTGGCCTAATAGCTAAGGTCTTAGACTCGTACTATGGCCTACAGGTTAAGGCCTTAACTTTTACTCTGGCCTACTGGTTAAGGTCTTAACACTTACTCTGGCCTAATAGCTAAGGTCTTAGACTCGTACTCTGGCCTACTGGTTAAGGTCCTACCTCTTACTCTGGCCTAATAGCTAAGGTCTTAACTCTTACTCTGGCCTAATAGCTAAGGTCTTAACTCTTACTCTGGCGTAATAGCAAAGGTCTTAGACTCGTACTCTGGCCTAATAGCTAAGGTCTTAACTCTTACTCTGGCCTAATAGCTAAGGTCTTAGACTCATACTCTGGCCTAATGGTTAAGGTCTTAACCCTTACTCTGGCCTAATAGCTAAGGTCTTAGACTCGTACTCTGGCCTAATAGTAAAGGTCTTAACTCTTACTCTGGCCTACTGGTTAAGGTCTTAACTCTTACTCTGGCCTAATAGCTAAGGTCTTAGACTCGTACTCTGGCCTAAATGTTAAGGTCTTAACTCTTACTCTGGAATAATAGCCAAAGTCTTAGACTCGTACTCTGGCCAAATGGTTAAGGTCTTAACTCTTACTCTGGCCTACTGGTTAGGTCTTAACTCTTACTCTGGCCTAATAGCTAAGGTCTTAAATATTACTCTAGCCTAATAGCTAAGGTCTTAGACTCGTACTCTGGCCTAATGGTTAAGGTCTTATCTCTTACTCTGGCCTAATAGCTAAGGTCTTAGACTCGTACTATGGCCTACAGGTTAAGGTCTTAACTCTTACTCTGGCCTAATAGCTAAGGTCTTAGACTCGTACTCTGGCCTACTGGTTAAGGTCTTACCTCTTACTCTGGCCTAATAGCTAAGGTCTTAACTCTTACTCTGGCCTAATGGTTAAGGTCTTAACTCTTACTCTGGCCTATTGGTTAAGGTCTTAACTCTTACTCTGGCCTAATACCTGAGGTCTTAACTCTTACTCTAGCCTAATAGCTGAGGTCTAAACTCTTACTCTGGTCTAATAGCTAAGGTCTTAGTCTTGTACTCTGGCCTAATGGTTAAGGTCTTAACTCTTACTCTGGCCTACTGGTTAAGGTCTTAACTCTTACTCTGGCCTAATAGCTAAGGTCTTAGACTCGTACTCTGGCCTAATGATTAAGGTCTTAACTCTTACTCTGACCTACTGGTTAAGGTCTTAACTCTTACTCTGGCCTAATAGCTAAGGTCTTAACTCTTACTCTGGCCTAATAGCTAAGGTCTTAGACCCATACTATGGCATACAGGTTAAGGTATTAACTCTTACTCTGGCCTACAGGTTAAGGTCTTAACTCTTACTCTGGCCTAATAGCTAAGGTCTTAGACTCGTACTCTGGCCTAATGGTTAAGGTCTTAATTCTTACTCTGGCCTAATAGCTAAGGTCTTAGACTCGTATTCTGGCCTACAGGTTAAGGTCTTAACTCTTACTCCGGCATACTGATTAAGGTCTTAACTCTTACTCTGGCCTAATAGCTAAGGTCTTATACTCATACTCTGGCCTATTGGTTAAGGTCTTAACTCTTACTCTGGCCTACTGGTTAAGGTCTTAACTCTTACTCTGGCCTAATAACTGAGGTCTTAACTCTTACTCTGGCCTAATAGCTGAGGTCTTACCTCTTACTCTGGTCTAATAGCTAAGGTCTTAGACTTGTACTCTGGCCTAATGGTTAAGGTCTTAACTCTTACTCTGGCCTACTGGTTAAGTTCTTAACTCTTACTCTGGCCTAATAGCTAAGGTCTTAGACTCGTACTCTGGCCTAATGATTAAGGTCTTAACTCTTACTCTGGCCTACTGGTTAAGGTCTTAACTCTTACTCTGGCCTAATAGCTAAGGTCTTAACTCTTACTCTGGCCTAATAGCAAAGGTCTTAGACTCGTAATCTGGCCTAATGGTTAGTTTCCTAACTCTTACTCTGGCCTAATAGCTAAGGTATTAACTCTTACTCTGGCCTAATAGCTAAGGTCTTAGACCCATACTATGGCATACAGGTTAAGGTATTACTTCTTACTCTGGCCTGCAGGTTAAGGTCTTAACTCTTACTCTGGCCTAATAGCTAAGGTCTTAGACTCGTACTATGGCCTAATGGTTAAGGTCTTAACTCTTACTCTGGCCTAATAGCTAAGGTCTTAGACTTGTATTCAGGCCTACAGGTTAAGGTCTTAACTCTTACTCTGGCCTAATAGCTAAGGTCTTAGACTCATACTCTGGCCTACTGGTTAAGGTCTTAACTCTTACTCTGGCCTAATAGCTAAGGTCTTAGACTCATACTCTGGCCTAATGGTTAAGGTCTTAACTCTTACTCTGGCCTATTAGCTAAGGTCTTAGACTCGTACTCTGGCATAATGGTTAAGGTCTTAACTCTTACTCTGGACTAATAGCTAAGGTCTTAGACTCGTACTCTGGCCTAATGGTTAACGTCTTAACTCTTACTCTGGCCTAATAGCTAAGGTCTTAACACTTACTCTTGCCTAATGGTTAAAGTCTTAACTCTTACTCTGGCCAAATAGCTAAGGTCTTAGACTTATACTCTGGCCTAATGGTTAAGGTCTTAACTCTTACTCTGGCCTACTGGTGAAGGTCTTAACTCTTACTCTGGCCTAATAGCTAAGGTCTTAGACTCGTACTCTGGCCTAATGGTTAAGGTCTTAACTCTTACTCTGGCCTACTGGTGAAGGTCTTAACTCCTACTCTGGCCTAATAGCTAAGGCCTTAGACTCGTACTCTGGCCTAATGGTTAAGGTCTTAACTCTTACTCTGACCTATTGGTTAAGGTCTTAACTCTTACTCTGGCCTAATAACTAAGGTCTTAACTCTCACCCTGGCCTAATAGCTAAGGTCTTAACTCTTACCCTGGCTTAATAGCTAAGGTCTTAACTCTTACTCTGGCCTAATAGCTAAGGTCTTAACTCTTACTCTGGCCTAATAGCTAAGGTCTTAGACCCGTACTATGGCATACAGGTTAAGGTATTACTTCTTACTCTGGCCTAATGGTTAAGGTCTTAACTCTGACTCTGGCCTAATAGCTAAGGTCTTAGACTCGTACTCTGGCCTAATGGTTAAGGTCTTAACTCTTACTCTGGCCTAATAGCTAAGGTCTTAGACTCGTATTCTGGCCTACAGGTTAAGGTCTTAACTCTTACTCCGGCATACTGGTTAAGGTCTTAACTCTTACTCTGGCCTAATAGCCAAGGTCTTGGACTCATACTCTGGCCTACTGGTTAAGGTCTTAACTCTTACTCTGGCCTAATAGCTAAGGTCTTAGACTTGTACTCTGGCCTAATGGTTAAGGTCTTAACTCTTACTCTGGCCTAATAGCTAATGTCTAAGACTCGTACTCTGGCCTTATGGTTAAGGTCTTAACTCTTACTCTGGACTAATAGCTAAGGTCTTAGACTCGTACTCTGGCCTAATGGTTAAGGTCTTAACTCTTACTCTGGCCTAATAGCTAAGGTCTTAACTCTTACTCTTGCCTAATGGTTAACGTCTTAACTCTTACTCTGGCCTAATAGCTAAGGTCTTAGACTCGTACTCTGGCCTAATGGTTAAGGTCTTAACTCTTACTCTGGCCTACTGGTGAAGGTCTTAACTCTTACTCTGGCCTAATAGCTAAGGTCTTAGACTCGTACTCTGGCCTAATGTTTAAGGTCTTAACTCTTACTCTGGCCTACTGGTTAAGGTCTTAACTCTTACTCCTGGCCTAATAGCTAAGGTCTTAGACTCGTACTCTGGCCTAATGGTTAAGGTCTTAACTCTTACTCTGGCCTAATAGCTAAGGTCTTAGACTCGTACTCTGGCCTACTGGTTAAGGTCCTACCTCTTACTCTGGCCTTATTGATAAGGTCTTAACTCTTACTCTGGCCTAATAGCTAAGGTATTAGACTCGTACTCTGTCCTAATGGTTAAGGTCTTAACTCTTACACTGGCCTACTGGTTAAGGTCTTAACTCTTACTCTGGCCTATTGGTTAAGGTCTTAACTCTTACTCTGGCCTAATAACTGAGGTCTTAACTCTTACTCTGGCCTAATAGCTGAGGTCTTACCTCTTACTCTGGTCTAATAGCTAAGGTCTTAGACTTGTACTCTGGCCTAATGATTAAGGTCTTAACTCTTACTCTGGCCTACTGGTTAAGGTCTTAACTCTTACTCTGGCCTAATAGCTAAGGTCTTAGACTCGTACTCTGGCCTAATGATTAAGGTCTTAACTCTTACTCTGGCCTAATGGTTAAGGTCTTAACTCTTACTCTGGCCTAATAGCTAAGGTCTTAACTCTTACTCTGGCCTAATAGCAAAGGTCTTAGACTCGTAATCTGGCCTAATGGTTAGGGTCCTAACTCTTACTCTGGCCTAATAGCTAAGGTCTTAACTCTTACACTGGCCTAATATCTAAGGTCTTAGACTCGTACTCTGGCCTAATGGTTAAGGTCTTAACTCTTACTCTGGCCTAATAGCTAAGGTCTTAGACTCATACTCTGGCCTACTGGTTAAGGTCTTAACTCTTACTCTGGCCTAAGAGCTAAGGTCTTAGACTCGTACTCTGGCCTAATGGTTAAGGTCTTAACTCTTACTCTGGCCTAATAGCTAAGGTCTTAGACTCGTACTCTGGCCTAATGGTTAAGGTCTTAACTCTTACTCTGGCCTAATAGCTAAGGTCTTAGACTTGTACTCTGGTCTAATGGTTAAGGTCTTAACTCTTACTCTGGCCTAATAGCTAAGGTCTTAACTCTTACTCTTGCCTAATGGTTAAGGTCTTAACTCCTACTCTGGCCTAATAGCTAAGGTCTTAGACTCGTACTCTGGCCTAATGGTTAGAGTCTTAACTCTTACTCTGGCCTAATAGCTGAGGTCTTAACTCTTACTCTGGCTTAATAGCTAAGGTCTTAGACTCGTACTCTGGCCGAATGGTTAAGGACTTAACTCTTACTCTGGCCTACTGGTTAAGGTCTTAACTCTTACTCTGGCCTAATAGCTAAGGTCTTAGACTCGTACTCTGGCCTAATGGTTAAGGTCTTAACTCTTACTGTGGCCTACTGGTTAAGGTCTTAACTCTTACTCTGGCCTAATAGCTAAGGTCTTAATTCTTACTCTGGCCTAATAGCTAAGGTCTTAGCCTCGTACTCTGGCTTAATGGTTAAGGTCTTAACTCTTACTCTGGCCTAATAGTAAAGGTCTTAGACTCGTACTATGGCCTACAGGTTAAGGTCTTAACTCTTACTCTGGCCTAATAGCTAAGGTCTTAGACTCGTACTCTGGCTTACTGGTTAAGGTCTTACCTCTTACTCTGGCCTAATAGCTAAGGTCTTAACTCTTACTCTGGCCTAATAGCTAAGGAATTAAACTTGTACTCTGTCCTAATGGTTAAGGTCTTAACTCTTACACTGGCCTACTGGTTAAGGTTTTAACTCTGACTCTGGCCTAATAGCTAAGGTCTTAACTCTTACTCTGGCCTAATAGCTAACGTCTTAGACTCGTACTCTGGCCTAATGGTTAAGGTCTTAACTCTTACACTGGCATACTGGTTAAGGTCTTAACTCTTACTCTGGCCTAATAACTAAGGTCTTAACTCTTACTCTGGCCTACTGGTTAAGGTCTTAACTCTTACTCTGGCCTAATAGCTAATGTCTTAGACTCGTACTCTGGCCTAATGGTTGAGGTCTTAACTCTTGCTCTGGACTAATAGCTAAGGTCTTAACTCTTACTCTGGCCTAATAGCTAAAGTCTTAGACTCATACTCTGGCCTAATGGTTAAGGTCTTAACTCTTACACTGGCATAATGGTTAAGGTCTTAACTCTTACTCTGGCCTAATAGCTAAGGTCTTAACTCTTACTCTGGCCTACTGGTTAAGGTCTTAACTCTTACTCTGGCCTAATAGCTAAGGTCTTAGACTCGTACTCTGGCCTAATGGTTAAGGTCTTAACTCTTACTCTGGCCTACTAGTTAAGGTCTTAACTCTTACTCTGGCCTAATAGCTAAGGTCTTAACTCTTACTCTGGCCTAATAGCTAAGGTCTTAGACTCCTACTCTGGCCTAATGGTTAAGGTCTTAACTCTGACTCTGGCCTAATAGCTAAGGTCTTAGACTTGTACTCTGGCCTAATGGTTAAGGTCGTAACTCTTACTCTGGCCTAATAGCTAAAGTCTTAGACTCGTACTCTGACCTATTGGTTAAGGTCTTAACTCTTACTCTGGCCTAATAACTAAGGTCTTAACTCTCACTCTGGCCTAATAGCTAAGGTCTTAACTCTTACCCTGGCTTAATAGTTAAGGTCTTAACTCTTACTCCAGTCTAATAGCTAAGGTCTTAGACTTGTACATTGGCCTAATGGTTAAGGTCCTAACTCTTACTCTGGCCTACTGGTTAAGGTCTTAACTCTTACTCTGGCCTAATAGCTAAGGTCTTGGACTCGTACTCTGGCCTACTGGTCAAGGTCTTAACTCTTACTCTGGCCTACTGGTTAAGGTCTTAACTCTTACTCTCGCCTAATAGCTAAGGTCTTAGACTCATACTCTGTCCTAATAGCTAAGGTCTTAACTCTTACTCTGGCCTAATAGCTAAGGTCTTAGACTCATACTCTGGCCTAATGGTTAAGGTCTTAACTCTTACTCTGGCCTACTGGTTAAGGTCTTAACTCTTACTCTGGCCTAATAGCTAAGGTCTTAGACTTCTACTCTGGCCTAATAGCTAAGGTCTTAACTCTTACTCTGGCCTACTGGTTAAGGTCTTAACTCTTACTCTGGCCTAATAGCTAAGGTCTTAGACTTCTACTCTGGCCTAATAGCTAAGGTCTTAACTCTTACTCTGGCCTACTGGTTAAGGTCTTAACTCTTACTCTGGCCTAATAGCTAAGGTCTTAGACTCGTACTTTCGCCTACTGGTTAAGGTCTTAACTCTTACTCTGGCCTAATAGCTAAGGTCTTAGACTCGTACTCTGGCCTAATGGTTGAGGTCTTAACTCTTGCTCTGGACTAATAGCTAAGGTCTTAGACTCGTACTCTGGCCTACTGGTTAAGGTCTTAACTCTTACTCTGGCCTAATAGCTAAGGTCTTAACTATTACTCTGGCCTAATAGCTAAGGTCTTAGACTCGTACTCTGGCCTAATGGTTAAGGTCTTAACTCTTACTCTGGCCTACTGGTTAAGGTCTTAACTCTTACTCTGGCCTAATAGCTAAGGTCTTAGACTCGTACTCTGGCCTAATGGATAAGGTCTTAACTCTTACTCTGGCCTACTGGTTAAGGTCTTAACTCTTACTCTGGCCTAATAGCTAAGGTCTTAAATCTTACTCTGGCCTAATAGCTTAGGTCTTAGACTCATACTCTGGCCTAATGGTTAAGGTGTTAACTCTTACTCTGGCCTAATAGCTAAGGTCTTAGACTCGTACTATGGCCTACAGGTTAAGGTCTTAACTCTTACTCTGGCCTAATAGCTACGGTCTTAACTCTTACTCTGGCCTAATAGCTAAGGTCTTAACTCTTACTCTGGCCTAATAGCTAAGGTCTAAGACTTGTACTCTGGCCTAATGGTTAAGGTCTTAACTCTTACCCTGGCCTAATAGTTAAGGTCTTAACTCTTACTCTTGCCTAATGGTTAAGGTCTTAACTCTTACTCTGGCCTAATAGCTAAGGTCTAAGACTCGTACTCTGGCCTAATGGTTAAGGTCTTAACTCTTACTCTGGCCTACTGGTTAAGATCTTAACTCTTACTCTTTCCTAATAGCTAAGGTCTTAACTCTTACTCTGGCATAATAGCTAAGGTCTTAGACTCGTACTCTGGCCTAATGGTTAAGGTCTTAACTCTTACTCTGGCCTACTGGTTAAGGTCTTAACTCTTACTCTGGCCTAATAGCTAAGGTCTTAGACTCGTACTCTGACCTAATGGTTAAGGTCTTAACTCTTACTCTGGCCTACTGGTTAAGGTCTTAACTCTTACTCTGGCCTAATAGCTAAGGTCTTAAATATTACTCTGGCCTAATAGCTAAGGTCTTAGACTCGTACTCTGGCCTAATGGTTAAGGTCTTAACACTTACTCTGGCCTAATAGCTAAGGTCTTAGACTCGTACTATGGCTAACAGGTTAAGGTCTTAACTCTTACTCTGGCCTAATAGCTAAGGTCTTAGACTCGTACTCTGGCCTACTGGTTAAGGTCTTACCTCTTACTCTGGCCTAATAGCTAAGGTCTTTAACTCTTACTCTGGCCTAATAGCTAAGGTCTTAGACTCATACTCTGTCCTAATTGTTAAGGTCTTAACTCTTACACTGGCCTACTGGTTAAGGTCTTAACTCTTACTCTGGCCTAATAGCTAAGGTCTTAACTCTTACTCTGGCCTAATAGCTAAGGTCTTAGACTCGTACTCTGGCCTAATGGTTAAGGTCTTAACTCTTACTCTGGCCTAATAGCTAAGGTCTTAGACTTGTACTCTGGCCTAATGGTTAAGGTCTTAACTCTTACTCTGGCCTAATAGCTAAAGTCTTAGACTCGTACTCTGACCTATTGGTTAAGGTCTTAACTCTTACTCTGGCCTAATAACTAAGGTCTTAACTCTCACTCTGGCCTAATAGCTAAGGTCTTAACTCTTACCCTGGCTTAATAGCTAAGGTCTTAACTCTTACTCCGGTCTAATAGCTAAGGTCTTAGACTTGTACATTGGCCTAATGGTTAAGGTCTTAACTCTTACTCTAGCCTACTGGTTAAGGTCTTAACTCTTACTCTGGCCTACTGGTTAAGGTCTTAACTCTTACTCTCGCCTAATAGCTAAGGTCTTAGACTCATACTCTGTCCTAATAGCTAAGGTCTTAACTCTCACTCTGGCCTAATAGCTAAGGTCTTAGACTCATACTCTGGCCTAATGGTTAAGGTCTTAACTCTTACTCTGGCCTGATAGCTAAGGTCTTAGACTCGTACTCTGGCCTAATGGTTAAGGTCTTAACTCTTACTCTGGTCTACTGGTTAAGGTCTTAACTCTTACTCTGGCCTAATAGCTAAGGTCTTAGACTTCTACTCTGGCCTAATAGCTAAGGTCTTAACTCTTACTCTGGCCTACTGGTTAAGGTCTTAACTCTTACTCTGGCCTAATAGCTAAGGTCTTAGACTCGTACTTTCGCCTACTGGTTAAGGTCTTAACTCTTACTCTGGCCTAATAGCTAATGTGAGAAGTTGGCCTGGCATATGCTGTTCCTTGTTATAGGGACACCTTGCACCAGTCCAATTCGACTCCTATGGATGATAGGTTTAAGACAACCTTTAAAGAAAGCTATCCTAGTGGTAGCTGTGGAGAGCAGCCTTCAGGCTAAGTCTTGAAGGAGTGTTAAGCTTATTGTTTTACCATAATAACCTCTTGAATAACCAAATGAAAGAGTAGCCCACACAGGTATATATATAAAATATATGTATTTATTCTAGACAGAATCCCACAGTCACTTTATGTGGCTAGTGGCAAAGTTACACTTCAAACAAGCATTTATAAACACAATAAATAGCACAGAAATCAATGGGCCCCAGGGGGGGACCAAACCATATACTAAAATAGTGGTATAAGAACCACGACAATTCTACAGGCAATGCCTAGGGCATTCAGGATCGCTGGCCCCTTAAGAATCCACCCACAGTTAAGAGGAAGGGGACCCACGGGAGGCATGTGCAGTGCGAGAAGTTGCTGTCGGGATCGCAATGTTAGCCTATGGAGAATGTCGCGGTTGAATAATTAAGGTTTAAGGACACTTCTAACAACAGTACAAAGTTAAGGCTTGAGACTTAAGGCTTTGGAGAGCCCACCACCACGGAAGTACCGAAGTACCACTGTTACCTGCCCCAGGGAAGCCGGGTGCATAGGTCGATTCTGGTGTCGGGTCGCGGGCTGATTTTCTATGGAAAAGGAGTCCAAACTGCTGCTAGCTGGAAGTGTCGCTGAAGTCGTGAAGATTAAAGTTGAAGAAAAGACAAAGATGAACCTGAAAGCAGAGGGGACAGAGTCTGGGTCACAGCACAGTGACCAGGGAGCTCACAGGAAGGAGCTCGTGGATGTCGGGTGCTTCAGGTGTGGAAGGTACAGCTGGGCTCTGCAGTCACGGGCTCCGGGAGGCTTCAAGGAAGGCCAGCTTCTGGAGGGCGACTGTCCCACATCGGCTGAGGGTCGCTGCGGTGTTAGTGTCCTGATTGGATCCACTAAGCATTGACAACCGCAACCCACGCAAGATGGACAAAGCAGCTGCTGGTGCAGACCCACGTGGTCTGAGGGTGCTCTCCTTTGCAGGGATCGTAGAGCAGGCCTGGAGCAACCAGGGGAACTCTTAGAAAAGAAGATTGTCCTCCGTCAGGGCCCACAAGTCGAGGGACAAGGGACCGCGGAAGGCAGCAAAATGGAGTGCGTAAAAGGGCTCCCACGGGCCACCGGAGCAGGCCAGGGAGCTGAGGGTCGGCACAAATGCTGCTTGAAGGTTGGCTCAAGAATGGGCCAAAGCACAACTTCCCCACTGGTCGGGGTCGTGTGCTGGACAAGAGGTGGCCGGTGTCTCGGGGTATGCAGGGATCTCGACACCCACATGGTCCAGGGTGCTCAGACTTGCTGGCCACACTCACAGGACACTGTGATGCACTGGAGACCCACCTCGAGGTTGCTGGAAGGCGTCGAAGGTCGTGAGAGCAACAAAGTTCCAACCGGGTATCTTGTAGTCTTTTAGGTGCCTGCCAAGCAGGGGGATAACTCCTTTATCCCAAGGGAGATTTCTTCAGTCAGCTGGACAGCAGCTCGTCGAAGGTCAGTTCTGTCAAGTCCTGTACGAATCTAAGGCTCTAGGGCAAAGTTATTCCCATATATCCCCAAGTTTAGGGGATGGTCCAAGAGAGAGCCTACCAATCAGAGTAGAGGCGGGAAAGGGTGGCTACACCCACTCCCCTTTGTGTGTTTCCCGCCTGGGCGCGGGGCAGGACGCCCCTGAACCGGTTCCAGGCGGTGTATGCAGAATTGGGGCTCTGCAGCTGCCTACGTGCAACTCTGAAAGGACATTTGGTGCACCCACCCTGTTCCAATCCACATATCCTGTCTGGGGAGGTGCTGGCACCTCCCTGCCACAGGAGCCCTATTGTCCAGATGGCGAGGCTGGGGTTTTCCACAGCAACAGCCAGCCAGAGTCGTGTAGGTGGCGAACAGTAGCCATTTTGTGGTACATGTGCACTTTTAAATTGGTGTCCAAATTCTACCGCTTTTCCCATATCACCCTCCTAGCAAGGGGGAATCGTGCCCCCATGCCCATGGCTGGACTGGGGGTATGATTCCTTCATGTTTGACACCAAGCACGATATGGTTCTGTGTAGCCATTCCTAAGTTACAGCGATGACGCAATAACTTATAATGCGGTTAAGAGTATATGGTATGGCTACACTACAAACAACCCAGTAACGATTTTACGAAGGTTGCAGAGAGGTCCTACTCATGTAGGGGTCCCCCCTCACACATACCTCAGCACCCAGCCCTGTAGGATTACCAGGGCCTGCCATAGGGGTGACCTATGAGAGTATATGTGTTGTATGGTATGGGACATAGGGTACCTACATCCCTGTAAGGGGTGCTAGCACCACCTTACCCAGGCTACAGTAGTGGCCTGGTGGTGTCAGTTTGGGTGGCTGTCCCAGGGTGGCACAATAAGTGCTGCAGCCCTGGTAGGCCTACTGGGGGACCCATGCCCTGGGTACCTAGGGTACCATCTACAAGGGACTGGTAGGGCATGCCCAGCATCCAATTATGTTTGTACCTAGAGTACTCACAACAGTTTTAGGGAGAAAGCAGATAGGCTGGGGTCCTGGATAGCAGGATCCCAGCCAGACTAGTCAAAAACCACTTAAATACCAGGCAAAAAGTTGGGGGCAACCATTAGTCAGATTCCACTCTCCTACATAACCCCCCCCCCCCAAACGAAAGGAGATAAGGCTAACCTTGTCCAGATAAGCCTTTATTTCCTGAGTGGCCATATAAGGAAGAACCTGTACTATCATGGTTGCTCCCTGTGTCATGGTCCACTTGGGAAATCCTACCCCAAGGGGTTCTAGAGTTTCTCCAAAGTCTAGGGAAATTACCTGTATTGGTTTTTGGGTCAGAGGTGGGCTGGTGGGCTGGTGGGGTGTCTGAGTCTGGAAGTGAGACCCTACTTGGGTTGGTCTCAACCTCCTCAGATCACTGGCCACTATGGAAGCCTTTCTGCCCATGACTGTGTCATATCTGGCCCTAAGGGTCAACCTCTGGCTGCCTACAGCTGGGGGTTGGATCCCTTTGGCTGGAATAGTGGAGGGCACTGGAAGGTTTGGGGCAGCTAGGCCCCAGGTTTCCCTGTGCTCAACAACATCCATTTGAGGGGTGCCTATACCTAGGGGTAAGGGGGATCCCTCAGTTTGTAGAGGAATATTCACCTGGCTGAAACTACTCTGCTGGGTGTCCCTAATCTGTTGATGAGGGGGTTCCTCTGGGCAGGGGCCCAATAAGGGTCCACTGACCTCCCTGACCTCTGCAGTCCTGGGCTGACTGAGGCAGGGTAGAGAGGGGCAGGATACCTGCTCCAGACTGGGTACCACCTTGGAAGGATCCACTGCCATCAGAGAGGTGGGCAGGTCAGGCCTGTCCACTTCTGGGGCAGTTACTTCACAAGGGGCAGGATCAGTTCCCTGAGAAACTTGACCCTTACCTGTAGTCTGGTGGGGGGAGGACTGTTCCTCTTCCCCTTTGCTCTCTGTTTGGGTAGAGTGATCCATAGTTTCAGGCTTCACTCTTTCTATTTTCTCCTGGGGTGGAGGTGAGGCCCTCAGGGTCTCATCCACTTTCTCAGGGATTCCTACCATTTTCAAATGGGCCTTGTGGTCAACCTCAGCCCAGGCTGAGATTTCTAGATCATTCCCCAGTAGACAATCTACAGGCAAGTTTGGGGACACTGCCACTCTCTTGGGGCCAGTGACCCCTCCCCAGCTGAGATTTATCACTGCCATGGGATGATCTGTCCTGATTCCATCTATGTTGGTCACCTGGTAGCTAAACCCAGGTAAAAGCTGATCTAGGGGCACTAGCCTCTTGGTCACCATGGTGACACTGGCCCCTGTGTCCTTATAGGCCACAGCCTTCTGACCATTGATTATTGGTTCTTGTCTGTACCTGCCCAGAATACTGGGACTCATGGTAAAGTTGGCAAACCCCATGCCACCATCACAGACCATAGTTGCTAATGCAGGGGACCTGGCTAGGCCAGAGTCCACTGGTGTCCCCAAAGAGAACCCAACTAAGTTTTTGGGTGCACTCCCACCACCTGGGGGATTACTACTAGTAGTAACAGGAGGTGTTGGAGCTGGTTTTGGAGGGACATTCTCTTTATTGCCATTCTTTGGACAGCTGGAGTCAGTTTTCCAGTGGCCAGGTTTCTTACACACATGGCAATATGGTTTCTTGTTATTAGAGGAAGTATTTTGGGACCCACCCCCAGCACTGGGTTGTTGGGGCCCTTCAGAGGACTTTTCTTGTTTATCATCCCCACCTTTCTCTTTGGGCTTAGTGGAATCCTTCTTCTGGTCACCAACTTAGTTCTTAGGCCTAATCCTGGTTCCGACCCATTTGTCTGCCTTCTTTCCCAATTCTTGGGGAGAGGTCAGATCAGAGTCCACCAGGTGCTGGTGTAAAAGTTGGTTCTGACAATTATTAAGAATCTGCTCCCTCATAATGAGATTATACAATCCTTGATAATCATTAACTTTACTGCCATTTAACCAACCTTCCAGTGCCTTGGTTGCACAATCCACAAAGTCTACCCAATCTTGATTCTGTGCTTTCTGGGTGTCTCTGAACTTAAGTCTGTATTGATCAGTGGTTAAGCCAAACCCATCTATTAAAGCAGCTTTCAAGATATAATAATCATCAGCATCCTCTTCTCTTACAGAGAGGAGCTTGTCTCTACCTTTATCTGAAAAGGAGAGCCACAGGATTGCTGCCCACTGCTCTACAGGGACCCTCTGTACTCTACAGGCCCTTTCAAGAGCAGATATCCATTTGTGGATATCATCCCCATTCTGATAGGGGGGCACAATCTTGTGGAGGTTCCTATTGTCAGGGACTTTCTCTCTAACTCTAGGGGTTTCATCACTGCCACCAGGGATCTCTAGACCCCACTTCTTTGAAGCTTTCTGAAGCTCCAGGGTTTCCCTGTCCAATGCTAACTGTTCTCTTTTAAGCTCAAGCTTAGCCTGCTCAAATTTGATCAGTCTGCATTTCCTCTCATGAGAGGATTCTCTTCTCTGAGAAGAGGCAGAGGACCCTTTGGATCTCCTAGAATGGTTGGATCCCACTGAGGGGGATCTGTTCCTTCTTGGATCCACCACTCTCCTTTTAAGGGTGGAGGGAGTGCCTCTTGAGCCATCACCTCCATGCTGTGATTGGTCTGTTTCTTCCAGGTCAGGATTTTCATCCTCTTCCTGTTCATCATCAGAGTCCACTCTGGGAGTGTCCTCTTCTGATGGGTGCCCACCCACTCTGTCCGTCTCTCTGTACCCTATGGACTCCATAAAGTCTGCTATGAGCAGGATTTCCCTGAGACGTTTTGTGTTGGCACCTTTGTTTGTCTTCAGTTTTCTAAGGGTGCACATTTCCCTGAGCTCTGCAAAGGTGAAATTATCATACTTATCTATTGGGACCCTCTGGGGTCCTTCCATAGCCTTAGTGCCACCTGAAGACATGTTTAGTGTAGTGATGTATCTACCTACACTAAGTGTGGCCTACTGAACCCTCTCTTGAGTTGTAGTCAAGGTGTGCTAAACCCTCTACACACAACTCCAAGTTCAGTAGAACTTATTGTATTCTAGCTTGAATTTATATGTACCTTTGGTACCTTGTGGCTTTCACTTTAGAAATTCAATTTGTTATCTGGTAAAACAATGGCAAGCTTGAATCCAACCGCTGCACACCAATGTGAGAAGTTGGCCTGGCATATGCTGTTCCTTGTTATAGGGACACCTTGCACCAGTCCAATTCGACTCCTATGGATGATAGGTTTAAGACAACCTTTAAAGAAAGCTATCCTAGTGGTAGCTGTGGAGAGCAGCCTTCAGGCTAAGTCTTGAAGGAGTGTTAAGCTTATTGTTTTACCATAATAACCTCTTGAATAACCAAATGAAAGAGTAGCCCACACAGGTATATATATAAAATATATGTATTTATTCTAGACAGAATCCCACAGTCACTTTATGTGGCTAGTGGCAAAGTTACACTTCAAACAAGCATTTATAAACACAATAAATAGCACAGAAATCAATGGGCCCCAGGGGGGGACCAAACCATATACTAAAATAGTGGTATAAGAACCACGACAATTCTACAGGCAATGCCTAGGGCATTCAGGATCGCTGGCCCCTTAAGAATCCACCCACAGTTAAGAGGAAGGGGACCCACGGGAGGCGTGTGCAGTGCAAGAAGTTGCTGTCGGGATCGCAATGTTAGCCTATGGAGAATGTTGCGGTTGAATAATTAAGGTTTAAGGACACTTCTAACAACAGTACAAAGTTAAGGCTTGAGACTTAAGGCTTTGGAGAGCCCACCACCATGGAAGTACCGAAGTACCACTGTTACCTGCCCCAGGGAAGCCGGGTGCATAGGTCGATTCTGGTGTCGGGTCGCGGGCTGATTTTCTATGGAAAAGGAGTCCAAACTGCTGCTAGCTGGAAGTGTCGCTGAAGTCGTGAAGATTAAAGTTGAAGAAAAGACAAAGATGAACCTGAAAGCAGAGGGGACAGAGTCTGGGTCACAGCACAGTGACCAGGGAGCTCACAGGAAGGAGCTCGTGGATGTCGGGTGCTTCAGGTGTAGAAGGTACAGCTGGGCTCTGCAGTCACGGGCTCCGGGAGGCTTCAAGGAAGGCCAGCTTCTGGAGGGCGACTGTCCCACGTCGGCTGAGGGTCGCTGCGGTGTTAGTGTCCCGATTGGATCCACTAAGCATTGGCAACCGCAACCCACGCAAGATGGACAAAGCAGCTGCTGGTGCAGACCCACGTGGTCTGAGGGTGCTCTCCTTTGCAGGGAGCGTAGAACAGGCCTGGAGCAACCAGGGGAACTCTTAGAAAAGAAGATTGTCCTCCGTCAGGGCCCACAAGTCGAGGGACAAGGGACCGCGGAAGGCAGCAAAATGGAGTGCGTAAAAGGGCTCCCACGGGCCACCGGAGCGGGCCAGGGAGCTGAGAGTCGGCACAAATGCTGCTTGAAGGTTGGCTCAAGAATGGGCCAAAGCACAACTTCCCCACTGGTCGGGGTCGTGTGCTGGACAAGAGGTGGCCGGTGTCTCGGGGAATGCGGTGATCTCGACACCCACATGGTCCAGGGTGCTCAGACTTGCTGGGCACACTCACAGGATGCTGGGATGCACTGGAGACCCACCTCGAGGTTGCTGGAAGGCGTCGAAGGTCGTGAGAGCAACGAAGTTCCAACCGGGTATCTTGTAGTCTTTTAGGTGCCTGCCAAGCATGGGGATAACTCCTTTATCCCAAGGGAGATTTCTTCAGTCAGCTGGGCAGCAGCTTGTCGAAGGTCAGTTCTGTCAAGTCCTGTACGAATCTAAGGCTCTAGGGCAAAGTTATTCCCATATATCCCCAAGATTAGGGGATGGTCCAAGAGAGAGCCTACCAATCAGAGTAGAGGCGGGAAAGGGTGGCTACACCCACTCCCCTTTGTGTGTTTCCCGCCTGGGCGCGGGGCAGGACGCCCCTGAACTGGTTCCAGGCGGTGTATGCAGAATTGGGGCTCTGCAGCTGCCTACGTGCAACTCTGAAAGGACATTTGGTGCACCCACCCTGTTCCAATCCACATATCCTGTCTGGGGAGGTGCTGGCACCTCCCTGCCACAGGAGCCCTATTGTCCAGATGGCGAGGCTGGGGTTTTCCCCAGCAACAGCCAGCCAGAGTCGTGTAGGTGGCGAACAGTAGCCATTTTGTGGTACATGTGCACTTTTAAATTGGTGTCCAAATTCTACCGCTTTTCCCATATCACCCCCCTAGCAAGGGGGAATCGTGCCCCCATGCCCATGGCTGGACTGGGGGTATGATTCCTTCATGTTTGACACCAAACACGATATGGTTCTGTGTAGCCATTCCTAAGTTACAGCGATGACGCAATAACTTATAATGCGGTTAAGAGTATATGGTATGGCTACACTACAAACAACCCAGTAACGATTTTACGAAGGTTGCAGAGAGGTCCTACTCATGTAGGGGTCCCCCTCACACATACCTCAGCACCCAGCCCTGTAGGATTACCAGGGCCTGCCATAGGGGTGACCTATGAGAGTATATGTGTTGTATGGTATGGGACATAGGGTACCTACATCCCTGTAAGGGGTGCTAGCACCACCTTACCCAGGCTACAGTAGTGGCCTGGTGGTGTCAGTTTGGGTGGCTGTCCCAGGGTGGCACAATAAGTGCTGCAGCCCTGGTAGGCCTACTGGGGGACCCATGCCCTGGGTACCTAGGGTACCATCTACAAGGGACTGGTAGGGCATGCCCAGCATCCAATTATGTTTGTACCTAGAGTACTCACAACAGTTTTAGGGAGAAAGCAGATAGGCTGGGGTCCTGGATAGCAGGATCCCAGCCAGACTAGTCAAAATCCACTTAAATACCAGGCAAAAAGTTGGGGGCAACCATTAGTCAGATTCCACTCTCCTACAGCTAAGGTCTTAGACTCGTACTCTGGCCTAATGGTTGAGGTCTTAACTCTTGCTGTGGACTAATAGCTAAGGTCTTAGACTCGTACTCTGGCCTACTGGTTAAGGTCTTAACTCTTACTCTTGCCTAATAGCTAATGTCTTAACTATTACTCTGGCCTAATAGCTAAGGTCTTAGACTCGTACTCTGGCCTAATGGTGAAGGTCTTAACTCTTACTCTGGCCTACTGGTTAAGGTCTTAACTCTTACTCTGGCCTAATAGCTAAGGTCTTAAATCTTACTCTGGCCTAATAGCTAAGGTCTTAGACTCATACTCTGGCCTAATGGATAAGGTCTTAACTCTTACTCTGGCCTACTGGTTAAGGTCTTAACTCTTACTCTGGCCTAATAGCTAAGGTCTTAAATCTTACTCTGGCCTAATAGCTAAGGTCTTAGACTCATACTCTGGCCTAATGGTTAAGGTCTTAACTCTTACTCTGGCCTAATAGCTAAGGTCTTAGACTCGTACTATGGCCTACAGGTTAAGGTCTTAACTCTTACTCTGGCCTAATAGCTAAGGTCTTAACTCTTACTCTGGCCTAATAGCTAAGGTCTTAACTCTTACTCTGGCCTAATAGCTAAGGTCTTAGACTTGTACTCTGGCCTAATGGTTAAGGTCTTAACTCTTACCCTGGCCTAATAGTTAAGGTCTTAACTCTTACTCTTGCCTAATGGTTAAGGTCTTAACTCTTACTCTGGCCTAATAGCTAAGGTCTAAGACTCGTACTCTGGCCTAATGGTTAAGGTCTTAACTCTTACTCTGGCCTACTGGTTAAGATCTTAACTCTTACTCTTTCCTAATAGCTAAGGTCTTAACTCTTACTCTGGCCTAATAGCTAAGGTCTTAGACTCGTACTCTGGCCTAATGGTTAAGGTCTTAACTCTTACTCTGGCCTACTGGTTAAGGTCTTAACTCTTACTCTGGCCTAATAGCTAAGGTCTTAGACTCGTACTCTGGCCTAGTGGTTAAGGTCTTAACTCTTACTCTGGCCTACTGGTTAAGGTCTTAACTCTTACTCTGGCCTAATAGCTAAGGTCTTAAATATTACTCTGGCCTAATAGCTAAGGTCTTAGACTCGTACTCTGGCCTAATGGTTAAGGTCTTAACTCTTACTCTGGCCTAATAGCTAAGGTCCTAGACTCGTACTATGGCCTACAGGTTAAGGTCTTAACTCTTACTCTGGCCTAATAGCTAATGTCTTAGACTCGTACTCTGGCCTACTGGTTAAGGTCTTACCTCTTACTCTGGCCTAATAGCTAAGGTCTTAGACTCGTACTCTGGCCTAATGGTTAAGGTCTTAACTCTTACTCTGGCCTATTGGTTAAGGTGTTAACTCTTACTCTGGCCTAATAACAAAGGTATTAACTCTTACTATGACCTAATAGCTAAGGTCTTAACTCTTACTCTGGCCTAATAGCTAAGGTCTTAACTCTTACTCTGGCCTAATAGCTAAGGTCTTAGACTCGTACTCTGGACTAATAGTTAAGGTCTTAACTCTTACTCTGGCCTACTGGTTAAGGTCTTAACTCTTACTCTGGCCTAATAGCTAAGTTCTTGGACTCGTACTCTGGCCTAATGGTTAAGGTCTTAACTCTTACTCTGGCCTAATGGTTAAGGTCTTAACTCTTACTCTGGCCTAATAGCTAAGGTCTTAACTTTTACTCTGGCCTAATAGCAAAGGTCTTAGACTCGTAATCTGGCCTAATGGTTAAGGTCTTAACTCTTACTCTGGCCTAATAGCTAAGGTCTTAACTCTTACTCTGGCCTAATAGCTAAGGTCTTAGACCCGTACTATGGCATACAGGTTAAGGTCTTACCTCTTAGTCTGGCCTACAGGTTAAGGTCTTTAACTCTTACTCTGGCCTAATAGCTAAGGTCTTAGACTCGTACTCTGGCCTACTGGTTAAGGTCTTAACTCTTACTCTGGCCTAATAGCTAAGGTAATAACTCTTACTCTGGCCTAATAGCTAAGGTCTTAGACTCGTACTCTTGCCTAATGGTTAAGGTCTTAACTCTTACTCTGGCCTACTGGTTAAGGTCTTAACTCTTACTCTGGCCTACTAGTTAAGGTCTTATCTCTTACTATGGCCTACAGGTTAAGGTCTTAACTCTTACTCTGGCCTACTGGTTAAGGTCTTAACCCTTACTCTGGCCTAATAGCTAAGGTCTTAGACTCGTACTCTGGCCTAATAGTAAAGGTCTTAACTCTTACTCTGGCTTACTGGTTAAGGTCTTAACTCTTACTCTGGCCTAATAGCTAAGGTCTTAAGACTCGTACTCTGGCCTAATAGCTAAGGTCTTAGACTCGTACTCTTGACTAATGGTTAAGGTCTTAACTCTTACTCTGGCCTCATAGCTAAGGTCTTAACTCTTACTCTGGCCTACTGGTTAAGGTCTTAACTCTTACTCTGGCCCAATAGCTAAGGTCTTAGACTCGTACTCTGGCCTAATGGTTAAGGTCTTAACTCTTACTCTGGCCTAATAGCTAAGGTCTTAAATCTTACTCTGGCCTAATAGCTAATGTCTTAGACTCGTACTCTGGCTTAATGGTTAAGGTCTTAACTCTTACTCTGGCCTAATAGTAAAGGTCTTAGACTCGTACTATGGCCTACAGGTTAAGGTCTTAACTCTTACTCTGGCCTAATAGCTAAGGTCTTAGACTCGTACTCTGGCTTACTGGTTAAGGTCTTACCTCTTACTCTGGCCTAATAGCTAAGGTCTTAACTCTTACTCTGGCCTAATAGCTAAGGAATTAAACTCGTACTCTGTCCTAATGGTTAAGGTCTTAACTCTTACACTGGCCTACTGGTTAAGGTTTTAACTCTGACTCTGGCCTAATAGCTAAGGTTTTAACTCTTACTCTGGCCTAATAGCTAAAGTCTTAGACTCGTACTCTGGCCTAATGGTTAAGGTCTTAACTCTTCCACTGGCATACTGGTTAAGGTCTTAACTCTTACTCTGGCCTAATAGCTATGGTCTTAACTCTTACTCTGGCCTACTGGTTAAGGTCTTAACTCTTACTCTGGCCTAATAGCTAAGGTCTTAGACTCGTACTCTGGCCTAATGGTTGAGGTCTTAACTCTTGCTCTGGACTAATAGCTAAGGTCTTAGACTTGTACTCTGGCCTAATGGTTAAGGTCTTAACTCTTACTCTGGCCTACTGGTTAAGGTCTTAACTCTTACTCTGGCCTAATAGCTAAGGTCTTAACTCTTACTCTGGCCTAATAGCTAAGGTCTTAGACTCGTACTCTGGCCTAATGGTTAAGGTCTTAACTCTTACTCTGGCCTAATAGCTAAGGTCTTAGACTTGTACTCTGGCCTAATGGTTAAGGTCTTAACTCTTACTTTGGCCTAATAGCTAACGTCTTAGACTCGTACTCTGACCTATTGGTTAAGGTCTTAACTCTTACTCTGGCCTAATAACTAAGGTCTTAACTCTCACTCTGGCCTAATAGCTAAGGTCTTAACTCTTACCCTGGCTTAATAGCTAAGGTCTTAACTCTTCCTCCGGTCTAATAGCTAAGGTCTTAGACTTGTACATTGGCCTAATGGTTAAGGTCTTAACTCTTACTCTGGCCTACTGGTTAAGGTCTTAACTCTGACTCTGGCCTAATAGCTAAGGTCTTAGACTCGTACTCTGGCCTACTGGTCAAGGTCTTAACTCTTACTCTGGCCTACTGGTTAAGGTCTTAACTCTTACTCTGGCCTAATAGCTAAGGTCTTAGACTCATACTCTGTCCTAATAGCTAAGGTCTTAACTCTTACTCTGGCCTAATAGCTAAGGTCTTAGACTCATACTCTGGCCTAATGGTAAAGGTCTTAACTCTTACTCTGGCCAGACTCTTACTCTGGCCTAATGGTTAAGGTCTTAACTCTTACTCTGTCCTACTGGTTAAGGTCTTAACTCTTACTCTGGCCTAATAGCTAAGGTCTTAGACTTCTACTCTGGCCTAATAGCTAAGGTCTTAACTCTTACTATGGCCTACTGGTTAAGGTCTTAACTCTTACTCTGGCCTAATAGCTAAGGTCTTAGACTCGTACTTTCGCCTACTGGTTAAGGTTTTAACTCTTACTCTGGCCTAATAGCTAAGGTCTTAGACTCGTACTCTGGCCTAATGGTTGAGGTCTTAACTCTTGCTCTGGACTAATAGCTAAGGTCTTAGACTCGTTCTCTGGCCTACTGGTTAAGGTCTTAACTCTTACTCTGGCCTAATAGCTAAGGTCTTAACTATTACTATGGCCTAACAGCTAAGGTCTTAGACTCGTACTCTGGCCTAATGGTTAAGGTCTTAACTCTTACTCTGGCCTACTTGTTAAGGTCTTAACTCTTACTCTGGCCTAATAGCTAAGGTCTTAGACTCGTACTCTGGCCTAATAGATAAGGTCTTAACTCTTACTCTGGCCTACTGGTTAAGGTCTTAACTCTTACTCTGGCCTAATAGCTAAGGTCTTAAATCTTACTCTGGCCTAATAGCTAAGGTCTTAGACTCATACTCTGGCCTAATGGTTAAGGTCTTAACTCTTACTCTGGCCTAATAGCTAAGGTCTTAGACTCGTACTATGGCCTACAGGTTAAGGTCTTAACTCTTACTCTGGCCTAATAGCTAAGGTCTTAACTCTTACTCTGGCCTAATAGCTAAGGTCTTAGACTTGTACTCTGGCCTAATGGTTAAGGTCTTAACTCTTACCCTGGCCTAATAGTTAAGGTCTTAACTCTTACTCTTGCCTAATGGTTAAGGTCTTAACTCTTACTCTGGCCTAATAGCTAAGGTCTAAGACTCGTACTCTGGCCTAATGGTTAAGGTCTTAACTCTTACTCTGGCCTACTGGTTAAGGTCTTAACTCTTACTCTGGCCTAATAGCTAAGGTCTTAGACTCGTACTCTGGCCTACTGGTTAAGGTCTTAACTCTTACTCTGGCCTAAGAGCTAAGGTCTTAGACTTGTACTCTGGCCTAATGGTTAAGGTCTTAACTCTTACTCTGGCCTAATAGCTAAGGTCTTAGACTCGTACTCTGGCCTAATGGTTAAGGTCTTAACTCTTACTCTGGCCTATTAGCTAAGGTCTTAGACTTGTACTCTGGCCTAATGGTTAAGGTCTTAACTCTTAATCTGGCCTAATAGCTAATGTCTTAACTCTTACTCTTGCCTAATGGTTAAGGTCTTAACTCTTACTCTGGCCTAATAGCTAAGGTCTTAGACTCGTACTATGGCCTAATGGTTAAAGTCTTAACACTTACTCTGGCCTAATAGCTGAGGTCTTAACTCTTACTCTGGCCTAATAGCTAAGGTCTTAGATTCGTACTATGGCTAACAGGTTAAGGTCTTAACTCTTACTCTGGCCTAATAGCTAAGGTCTTAGACTCGTACTCTGGCCTACTGGTTAAGGTCTTACCTCTTACTCCGGCCTAATAGCTAAGGTAGTTAACTCTTACTCTGGCCTAATAGCTAAGGTCTTAGACTCATACTCTGTCCTAATTGTTAAGGTCTTAACTCTTACACTGGCCTACTGGTTAAGGTCTTAACTCTGACTCTGGCATAATAGCTAAGGTCTTAAATCTTACTCTGGCCTAATAGCTAAGGTCTTAGACTTGTACTCTGGCCTAATGGTTAAGGTCTTAACTCTTACTCTTGCCTACTGGTTAAGGTCTTAACTCTTACTCTGGCCTAATAGCTAAGGTCTTAACTCTTACTCTGGCCTAATAGCTAAGGTCTTAGACTCATACTCTGACCTAATGGTTAAGGTCTTAACTCTTACTCTGGCCTAATAGCTAAGGTCTTAGACTTGTACTCTGGCCTAATGGTTAAGGTCTTAACTCTTACTCTGGCCTAATAGCTAAAGTCTTAGACTCGTACTCTGACCTATTGGTTAAGGTCTTAACTCTTACTCTGGCCTAATAACTAAGGTCTTAACTCTCACTCTGGCCTAATAGCTAAGGTCTTAACTCTTACCCTGGCTTAATAGCTAAGGTCTTAACTCTTACTCCGGTCTAATAGCTAAGGTCTTAGACTTGTACATTGGCCTAATGGTTAAGGTCTTAACTCTTACTCTGGCCTACTGGTTAAGGTCTTAACTCTTACTCTGGCCTAATAGCTAAGGTCTTAGAAACGTACTCTGGCCTACTGGTCAAGGTCTTAACTCTTACTCTGGCCTACTGGTTAAGGTCTTAACTCTTACTCTCGCCTAATAGCTAAGGTCTTAGACTCATACTCTGTCCTAATAGCTAAGGTCTTAACTCTTACTCTGGCCTAATAGCTAAGGTCTTAGACTCATACTCTGGCCTAATGGTTAAGGTCTTAACTCTTACTCTGGCCTGATAGCTAAGGTCTTAGACTGGTACTCTGGCCTAATGGTTAAGGTCTTAACTCTTACTCTGGCCTACTGGTTAAGGTCTTAACTCTTACTCTGGCCTAATAGCTAAGGTCTTAGACTTCTACTCTGGCCTAATAGCTAAGGTTTTAACTCTTACTCTGGCCTACTGGTTAAGGTCTTAACTCTTACTCTGGCCTAATAGCTAAGGTCTTAGACTCGTACTTTCACCTACTGGTTAAGGTCTTAACTCTTAATCTGGCCTAATAGCTAAGGTCTTAGACTCGTACTCTGGCCTAATGGTTGAGGTCTTAACTCTTGCTCTGGACTAATAGCTAAGGTCTTAGACTCGTACTCTGGCCTAATGGATAAGGTCTTAACTCTTACTCTGGCCTACTGGTTAATGTCTTAACTCTTACTCTGGCCTAATAGCTAAGGTCTTAAATCTTACTCTGGCCTAATAGCTAAGGTCTTAGACTCATACTCTGGCCTAATGGTTAAGGTCTTAACTCTTACTCTGGCCTAATAGCTAAGGTCTTAGACTCGTACTATGGCCTACAGGTTAAGGTCTTAACTCTTACTCTGGCCTAATAGCTAAGGTCTTAACTCTTACTCTGGCCTAATAGCTAAGGTCTTAACTCTTACTCTGGCCTAATAGCTAAGGTCTTAGACTTGTACTCTGGCCTAATGGTTAAGGTCTTAACTCTTACCCTGGCCTAATAGTTAAGGTCTTAACTCTTACTCTTGCCTGATGGTTAAGGTCTTAACTCTTACTCTGGCCTAATAGCTAAGGTCTAAGACTCGTACTCTGGCCTAATGGTTAAGGTCTTAACTCTTACTCTGGCCTACTGGTTAAGATCTTAACTCTTACTCTTTCCTAATAGCTAAGGTCTTAACTCTTACTCTGGCCTAATAGCTAAGGTCTTAGACTCGTACTCTGGCCTAATGGTTAAGGTCTTAACTCTTACTCTGGCCTACAGGTTAAGGTCTTAACTCTTACTCTGGCCTAATAGCTAAGGTCTTAGACTCGTACTCTGGCCTAATGGTTAAGGTCTTAACTCTTACTCTGGCCTACTGGTTAAGGTCTTAACTCTTACTCTGGCCTAATAGCTAAGGTCTTAAATATTACTCTGGCCTAATAGCTACGGTCTTAGACTCGTACTCTGGCCTAATGGTTAAGGTCTTAACTCTTACTCTGGCCTAATAGCTAAGGTCTTAGACTCGTACTATGGCCTACAGGTTAAGGTCTTAACTCTTACTCTGGCCTAATAGCTAAGGTCTTAGACTCGTACTCTGGCCTACTGGTTAAGGTTACCTCTTACTCTGGCCTAATAGCTAAGGTCTTAGACTCGTACTCTGGCCTAATGGTTAAGGTCTTAACTCTTACTCTGGCCTATTGGTTAAGGTGTTAACTCTTACTCTGGCCTAATAACAAAGGTATTAACTCTTACTATGACCTAATAGCTAAGGTCTTAACTCTTACTCTGGCCTAATAGCTAAGGTCTTAACTCTTACTCTGGTCTAAAAGCTAAGGTCTTAGACTTGTACTCTGGACTAATAGTTAAGGTCTTAACTCTTACTCTGGCCTACTGGTTAAGGTCTTAACTCTTACTCTGGCCTAATAGCTAAGTTATTAGACTCGTACTCTGGCCTAATGGTTAAGGTCTTAACTCTTACTCTGGTCTACTGGTTAAGGTCTTAACTCTTACTCTGGCCTAATAGCTAAGGTCTTAACTTTTACTCTGGCCTAATAGCAAAGGTCTTAGACTCGTAATTTGGCCTAATGGTTAAGGTCTTAACTCTTACTCTGGCCTAATAGCTAAGGTCTTAACTCTTACTCTGGCCTAATAGCTAAGGTCTTAGACCCGTACTATGGCATACAGGTTAAGGTCTTAACTCTTAGTCTGGCCTACAGGTTAAGGTCTTTAACTCTTACTCTGGCCTAATAGCTAAGGTCTTAGACTCGTACTCTGGCCTACTGGTTAAGGTCTTAACTCTTACTCTGGCCTAATAGCTAAGGTATTAACTCTTACTCTGGCCTAATAGCTAAGGTCTTAGACTCGTACTCTTGCCTAATGGTTAAGGTCTTAACTATTACTCTGGCCTACTGGTTAAGGTCTTAACTCTTACTCTGGCCTACTAGTTAAGGTCTTATCTCTTACTATGGCCTACAGGTTAAGGTCTTAACTCTTACTCTGGCCTACTGGTTAAGGTCTTAACCCTTACTCTGGCCTAATAGCTAAGGTCTTAGACTCGTACTCTGGCCTAATAGTAAAGGTCTTAACTCTTACTCTGGCCTACTGGTTAAGGTCTTAACTCTTACTCTGGCCTAATAGCTAAGGTCTTAGTCTCGTACTCTGGCCTAATAGCTAAGGTCTTAGACTCGTACTCTTGACTAATGGTTAAGGTCTTAACTCTTACTCTGGCCTCATAGCTAAGGTCTTAACTCTTACTCTGGCCTACTGGTTAAGGTCTTAACTCTTACTCTTGCCCAATAGCTAAGGTCTTAGACTCGTACTCTGGCCTAATGGTTAAGGTCTTAACTCTTACTGTGGCCTACTGGTTAAGGTCTTAACTCTTACTCTGGCCTAATAGCTAAGGTCTTAAATCTTACTCTGGCCTAATAGCTAATGTCTTAGACTCGTACTCTGGCTTAATGGTTAAGGTCTTAACTCTTACTCTGGCCTAATAGTAAAGGTCTTAGACTCGTACTATGGTCTACAGGTTAAGGTCTTAACTCTTACTCTGGCCTAATAGCTAAGGTCTTAGACTCGTACTCTGGCTTACTGGTTAAGGTCTTACCTCTTACTCTGGCCTAATAGCTAAGGTCTTAACTCTTACTCTGGCCTAATAGCTAAGGAATTAAACTCGTACTCTGTCCTAATGATTAAGGTCTTAACTCTTACACTGGCCTACTGGTTAAGGTTTTAACTCTGACTCTGGCCTAATAGCTAAGGTCTTAACTCTTACTCTGGCCTAATAGCTAAGGTCTTAACTCTTACTCTGGTCTAAAAGCTAAGGTCTTAGACTTGTACTCTGGACTAATAGTTAAGGTCTTAACTCTTACTCTGGCCTACTGGTTAAGGTCTTAACTCTTACTCTGGCCTAATAGCTAAGTTCTTAGACTCGTACTCTGGCCTAATGGTTAAGGTCTTAACTCTTACTCTGGTCTACTGGTTAAGGTCTTAACTCTTACTCTGGCCTAATAGCTAAGGTCTTAACTTTTACTCTGGCCTAATAGCAAAGGTCTTAGACTCGTAATCTGGCCTAATGGTTAAGGTCTTAACTCTTACTCTGGCCTAATAGCTAAGGTCTTAACTCTTACTCTGGCCTAATAGCTAAGGTCTTAGACCCGTACTATGGCATACAGGTTAAGGTCTTAACTCTTAGTCTGGCCTACAGGTTAAGGTCTTTAACTCTTACTCTGGCCTAATAGCTAAGGTCTTAGACTCGTACTCTGGCCTACTGGTTAAGGTCTTAACTCTTACTCTGGCCTAATAGCTAAGGTATTAACTCTTACTCTGGCCTAATAGCTAAGGTCTTAGACTCGTACTCTTGCCTAATGGTTAAGGTCTTAACTATTACTCTGGCCTACTGGTTAAGGTCTTAACTCTTACTCTGGCCTACTAGTTAAGGTCTTATCTCTTACTATGGCCTACAGGTTAAGGTCTTAACTCTTACTCTGGCCTACTGGTTAAGGTCTTAACCCTTACTCTGGCCTAATAGCTAAGGTCTTAGACTCGTACTCTGGCCTAATAGTAAAGGTCTTAACTCTTACTCTGGCCTACTGGTTAAGGTCTTAACTCTTACTCTGGCCTAATAGCTAAGGTCTTAGTCTCGTACTCTGGCCTAATAGCTAAGGTCTTAGACTCGTACTCTTGACTAATGGTTAAGGTCTTAACTCTTACTCTGGCCTCATAGCTAAGGTCTTAACTCTTACTCTGGCCTACTGGTTAAGGTCTTAACTCTTACTCTGGCCCAATAGCTAAGGTCTTAGACTCGTACTCTGGCCTAATGGTTAAGGTCTTAACTCTTACTGTGGCCTACTGGTTAAGGTCTTAACTCTTACTCTGGCCTAATAGCTAAGGTCTTAAATCTTACTCTGGCCTAATAGCTAATGTCTTAGACTCGTACTCTGGCTTAATGGTTAAGGTCTTAACTCTTACTCTGGCCTAATAGTAAAGGTCTTAGACTCGTACTATGGTCTACAGGTTAAGGTCTTAACTCTTACTCTGGCCTAATAGCTAAGGTCTTAGACTCGTTCTCTGGCTTACTGGTTAAGGTCTTACCTCTTACTCTGGCCTAATAGCTAAGGTCTTAACTCTTACTCTGGCCTAATAGCTAAGGAATTAAACTCGTACTCTGTCCTAATGGTTAAGGTCTTAACTCTTACACTGGCCTACTGGTTAAGGTTTTAACTCTGACTCTGGCCTAATAGCTAAGGTTTTAACTCTTACTCTGGCCTAATAGCTAAAGTCTTAGACTCGTACTCTGGCCTAATGGTTAAGGTCTTAACTCTTCCACTGGCATACTGGTTAAGGTCTTAACTCTTACTCTGGCCTAATAGCTATGGTCTTAACTCTTACTCTGGCCTACTGGTTAAGGTCTTAACTCTTACTCTGGCCTAATAGCTAAGGTCTTAGACTCGTACTCTGGCCTAATGGTTGAGGTCTTAACTCTTGCTCTGGACTAATAGCTAAGGTCTTAGACTTGTACTCTGGCCTAATGGTTAAGGTCTTAACTCTTACTCTGGCCTACTGGTTAAGGTCTTAACTCTTACTCTGGCCTAATAGCTAAGGTCTTAACTCTTACTCTGGCCTAATAGCTAAGGTCTTAGACTCGTACTCTGGCCTAATGGTTAAGGTCTTAACTCTTACTCTGGCCTAATAGCTAAGGTCTTAGACTTGTACTCTGGCCTAATGGTTAAGGTCTTAACTCTTACTTTGGCCTAATAGCTAACGTCTTAGACTCGTACTCTGACCTATTGGTTAAGGTCTTAACTCTTACTCTGGCCTAATAACTAAGGTCTTAACTCTCACTCTGGCCTAATAGCTAAGGTCTTAACTCTTACCCTGGCTTAATAGCTAAGGTCTTAACTCTTCCTCCGGTCTAATAGCTAAGGTCTTAGACTTGTACATTGGCCTAATGGTTAAGGTCTTAACTCTTACTCTGGCCTACTGGTTAAGGTCTTAACTCTGACTCTGGCCTAATAGCTAAGGTCTTAGACTCGTACTCTGGCCTACTGGTCAAGGTCTTAACTCTTACTCTGGCCTACTGGTTAAGGTCTTAACTCTTACTCTGGCCTAATAGCTAAGGTCTTAGACTCATACTCTGTCCTAATAGCTAAGGTCTTAACTCTTACTCTGGCCTAATAGCTAAGGTCTTAGACTCATACTCTGGCCTAATGGTAAAGGTCTTAACTCTTACTCTGGCCAGACTCTTACTCTGGCCTAATGGTTAAGGTCTTAACTCTTACTCTGTCCTACTGGTTAAGGTCTTAACTCTTACTCTGGCCTAATAGCTAAGGTCTTAGACTTCTACTCTGGCCTAATAGCTAAGGTCTTAACTCTTACTATGGCCTACTGGTTAAGGTCTTAACTCTTACTCTGGCCTAATAGCTAAGGTCTTAGACTCGTACTTTCGCCTACTGGTTAAGGTTTTAACTCTTACTCTGGCCTAATAGCTAAGGTCTTAGACTCGTACTCTGGCCTAATGGTTGAGGTCTTAACTCTTGCTCTGGACTAATAGCTAAGGTCTTAGACTCGTTCTCTGGCCTACTGGTTAAGGTCTTAACTCTTACTCTGGCCTAATAGCTAAGGTCTTAACTATTACTATGGCCTAACAGCTAAGGTCTTAGACTCGTACTCTGGCCTAATGGTTAAGGTCTTAACTCTTACTCTGGCCTACTTGTTAAGGTCTTAACTCTTACTCTGGCCTAATAGCTAAGGTCTTAGACTCGTACTCTGGCCTAATAGATAAGGTCTTAACTCTTACTCTGGCCTACTGGTTAAGGTCTTAACTCTTACTCTGGCCTAATAGCTAAGGTCTTAAATCTTACTCTGGCCTAATAGCTAAGGTCTTAGACTCATACTCTGGCCTAATGGTTAAGGTCTTAACTCTTACTCTGGCCTAATAGCTAAGGTCTTAGACTCGTACTATGGCCTACAGGTTAAGGTCTTAACTCTTACTCTGGCCTAATAGCTAAGGTCTTAACTCTTACTCTGGCCTAATAGCTAAGGTCTTAGACTTGTACTCTGGCCTAATGGTTAAGGTCTTAACTCTTACCCTGGCCTAATAGTTAAGGTCTTAACTCTTACTCTTGCCTAATGGTTAAGGTCTTAACTCTTACTCTGGCCTAATAGCTAAGGTCTAAGACTCGTACTCTGGCCTAATGGTTAAGGTCTTAACTCTTACTCTGGCCTACTGGTTAAGGTCTTAACTCTTACTCTGGCCTAATAGCTAAGGTCTTAGACTCGTACTCTGGCCTACTGGTTAAGGTCTTAACTCTTACTCTGGCCTAAGAGCTAAGGTCTTAGACTTGTACTCTGGCCTAATGGTTAAGGTCTTAACTCTTACTCTGGCCTAATAGCTAAGGTCTTAGACTCGTACTCTGGCCTAATGGTTAAGGTCTTAACTCTTACTCTGGCCTATTAGCTAAGGTCTTAGACTTGTACTCTGGCCTAATGGTTAAGGTCTTAACTCTTAATCTGGCCTAATAGCTAATGTCTTAACTCTTACTCTTGCCTAATGGTTAAGGTCTTAACTCTTACTCTGGCCTAATAGCTAAGGTCTTAGACTCGTACTATGGCCTAATGGTTAAAGTCTTAACACTTACTCTGGCCTAATAGCTGAGGTCTTAACTCTTACTCTGGCCTAATAGCTAAGGTCTTAGATTCGTACTATGGCTAACAGGTTAAGGTCTTAACTCTTACTCTGGCCTAATAGCTAAGGTCTTAGACTCGTACTCTGGCCTACTGGTTAAGGTCTTACCTCTTACTCCGGCCTAATAGCTAAGGTAGTTAACTCTTACTCTGGCCTAATAGCTAAGGTCTTAGACTCATACTCTGTCCTAATTGTTAAGGTCTTAACTCTTACACTGGCCTACTGGTTAAGGTCTTAACTCTGACTCTGGCATAATAGCTAAGGTCTTAAATCTTACTCTGGCCTAATAGCTAAGGTCTTAGACTTGTACTCTGGCCTAATGGTTAAGGTCTTAACTCTTACTCTTGCCTACTGGTTAAGGTCTTAACTCTTACTCTGGCCTAATAGCTAAGGTCTTAACTCTTACTCTGGCCTAATAGCTAAGGTCTTAGACTCATACTCTGACCTAATGGTTAAGGTCTTAACTCTTACTCTGGCCTAATAGCTAAGGTCTTAGACTTGTACTCTGGCCTAATGGTTAAGGTCTTAACTCTTACTCTGGCCTAATAGCTAAAGTCTTAGACTCGTACTCTGACCTATTGGTTAAGGTCTTAACTCTTACTCTGGCCTAATAACTAAGGTCTTAACTCTCACTCTGGCCTAATAGCTAAGGTCTTAACTCTTACCCTGGCTTAATAGCTAAGGTCTTAACTCTTACTCCGGTCTAATAGCTAAGGTCTTAGACTTGTACATTGGCCTAATGGTTAAGGTCTTAACTCTTACTCTGGCCTACTGGTTAAGGTCTTAACTCTTACTCTGGCCTAATAGCTAAGGTCTTAGACTCGTACTCTGGCCTACTGGTCAAGGTCTTAACTCTTACTCTGGCCTACTGGTTAAGGTCTTAACTCTTACTCTCGCCTAATAGCTAAGGTCTTAGACTCATACTCTGTCCTAATAGCTAAGGTCTTAACTCTTACTCTGGCCTAATAGCTAAGGTCTTAGACTCATACTCTGGCCTAATGGTTAAGGTCTTAACTCTTACTCTGGCCTGATAGCTAAGGTCTTAGACTGGTACTCTGGCCTAATGGTTAAGGTCTTAACTCTTACTCTGGCCTACTGGTTAAGGTCTTAACTCTTACTCTGGCCTAATAGCTAAGGTCTTAGACTTCTACTCTGGCCTAATAGCTAAGGTTTTAACTCTTACTCTGGCCTACTGGTTAAGGTCTTAACTCTTACTCTGGCCTAATAGCTAAGGTCTTAGACTCGTACTTTCACCTACTGGTTAAGGTCTTAACTCTTAATCTGGCCTAATAGCTAAGGTCTTAGACTCGTACTCTGGCCTAATGGTTGAGGTCTTAACTCTTGCTCTGGACTAATAGCTAAGGTCTTAGACTCGTACTCTGGCCTAATGGATAAGGTCTTAACTCTTACTCTGGCCTACTGGTTAATGTCTTAACTCTTACTCTGGCCTAATAGCTAAGGTCTTAAATCTTACTCTGGCCTAATAGCTAAGGTCTTAGACTCATACTCTGGCCTAATGGTTAAGGTCTTAACTCTTACTCTGGCCTAATAGCTAAGGTCTTAGACTCGTACTATGGCCTACAGGTTAAGGTCTTAACTCTTACTCTGGCCTAATAGCTAAGGTCTTAACTCTTACTCTGGCCTAATAGCTAAGGTCTTAACTCTTACTCTGGCCTAATAGCTAAGGTCTTAGACTTGTACTCTGGCCTAATGGTTAAGGTCTTAACTCTTACCCTGGCCTAATAGTTAAGGTCTTAACTCTTACTCTTGCCTGATGGTTAAGGTCTTAACTCTTACTCTGGCCTAATAGCTAAGGTCTTAGACTCGTACTATGGCCTACAGGTTAAGGTCTTAACTCTTACTCTGGCCTACTGGTTAAGATCTTAACTCTTACTCTTTCCTAATAGCTAAGGTCTTAACTCTTACTCTGGCCTAATAGCTAAGGTCTTAGACTCGTACTCTGGCCTAATGGTTAAGGTCTTAACTCTTACTCTGGCCTACAGGTTAAGGTCTTAACTCTTACTCTGGCCTAATAGCTAAGGTCTTAGACTCGTACTCTGGCCTAATGGTTAAGGTCTTAACTCTTACTCTGGCCTACTGGTTAAGGTCTTAACTCTTACTCTGGCCTAATAGCTAAGGTCTTAAATATTACTCTGGCCTAATAGCTACGGTCTTAGACTCGTACTCTGGCCTAATGGTTAAGGTCTTAACTCTTACTCTGGCCTAATAGCTAAGGTCTTAGACTCGTACTATGGCCTACAGGTTAAGGTCTTAACTCTTACTCTGGCCTAATAGCTAAGGTCTTAGACTCGTACTCTGGCCTACTGGTTAAGGTTACCTCTTACTCTGGCCTAATAGCTAAGGTCTTAGACTCGTACTCTGGCCTAATGGTTAAGGTCTTAACTCTTACTCTGGCCTATTGGTTAAGGTGTTAACTCTTACTCTGGCCTAATAACAAAGGTATTAACTCTTACTATGACCTAATAGCTAAGGTCTTAACTCTTACTCTGGCCTAATAGCTAAGGTCTTAACTCTTACTCTGGTCTAAAAGCTAAGGTCTTAGACTTGTACTCTGGACTAATAGTTAAGGTCTTAACTCTTACTCTGGCCTACTGGTTAAGGTCTTAACTCTTACTCTGGCCTAATAGCTAAGTTATTAGACTCGTACTCTGGCCTAATGGTTAAGGTCTTAACTCTTACTCTGGTCTACTGGTTAAGGTCTTAACTCTTACTCTGGCCTAATAGCTAAGGTCTTAACTTTTACTCTGGCCTAATAGCAAAGGTCTTAGACTCGTAATTTGGCCTAATGGTTAAGGTCTTAACTCTTACTCTGGCCTAATAGCTAAGGTCTTAACTCTTACTCTGGCCTAATAGCTAAGGTCTTAGACCCGTACTATGGCATACAGGTTAAGGTCTTAACTCTTAGTCTGGCCTACAGGTTAAGGTCTTTAACTCTTACTCTGGCCTAATAGCTAAGGTCTTAGACTCGTACTCTGGCCTACTGGTTAAGGTCTTAACTCTTACTCTGGCCTAATAGCTAAGGTATTAACTCTTACTCTGGCCTAATAGCTAAGGTCTTAGACTCGTACTCTTGCCTAATGGTTAAGGTCTTAACTATTACTCTGGCCTACTGGTTAAGGTCTTAACTCTTACTCTGGCCTACTAGTTAAGGTCTTATCTCTTACTATGGCCTACAGGTTAAGGTCTTAACTCTTACTCTGGCCTACTGGTTAAGGTCTTAACCCTTACTCTGGCCTAATAGCTAAGGTCTTAGACTCGTACTCTGGCCTAATAGTAAAGGTCTTAACTCTTACTCTGGCCTACTGGTTAAGGTCTTAACTCTTACTCTGGCCTAATAGCTAAGGTCTTAGTCTCGTACTCTGGCCTAATAGCTAAGGTCTTAGACTCGTACTCTTGACTAATGGTTAAGGTCTTAACTCTTACTCTGGCCTCATAGCTAAGGTCTTAACTCTTACTCTGGCCTACTGGTTAAGGTCTTAACTCTTACTCTTGCCCAATAGCTAAGGTCTTAGACTCGTACTCTGGCCTAATGGTTAAGGTCTTAACTCTTACTGTGGCCTACTGGTTAAGGTCTTAACTCTTACTCTGGCCTAATAGCTAAGGTCTTAAATCTTACTCTGGCCTAATAGCTAATGTCTTAGACTCGTACTCTGGCTTAATGGTTAAGGTCTTAACTCTTACTCTGGCCTAATAGTAAAGGTCTTAGACTCGTACTATGGTCTACAGGTTAAGGTCTTAACTCTTACTCTGGCCTAATAGCTAAGGTCTTAGACTCGTACTCTGGCTTACTGGTTAAGGTCTTACCTCTTACTCTGGCCTAATAGCTAAGGTCTTAACTCTTACTCTGGCCTAATAGCTAAGGAATTAAACTCGTACTCTGTCCTAATGATTAAGGTCTTAACTCTTACACTGGCCTACTGGTTAAGGTTTTAACTCTGACTCTGGCCTAATAGCTAAGGTCTTAACTCTTACTCTGGCCTAATAGCTAAGGTCTTAACTCTTACTCTGGTCTAAAAGCTAAGGTCTTAGACTTGTACTCTGGACTAATAGTTAAGGTCTTAACTCTTACTCTGGCCTACTGGTTAAGGTCTTAACTCTTACTCTGGCCTAATAGCTAAGTTCTTAGACTCGTACTCTGGCCTAATGGTTAAGGTCTTAACTCTTACTCTGGTCTACTGGTTAAGGTCTTAACTCTTACTCTGGCCTAATAGCTAAGGTCTTAACTTTTACTCTGGCCTAATAGCAAAGGTCTTAGACTCGTAATCTGGCCTAATGGTTAAGGTCTTAACTCTTACTCTGGCCTAATAGCTAAGGTCTTAACTCTTACTCTGGCCTAATAGCTAAGGTCTTAGACCCGTACTATGGCATACAGGTTAAGGTCTTAACTCTTAGTCTGGCCTACAGGTTAAGGTCTTTAACTCTTACTCTGGCCTAATAGCTAAGGTCTTAGACTCGTACTCTGGCCTACTGGTTAAGGTCTTAACTCTTACTCTGGCCTAATAGCTAAGGTATTAACTCTTACTCTGGCCTAATAGCTAAGGTCTTAGACTCGTACTCTTGCCTAATGGTTAAGGTCTTAACTATTACTCTGGCCTACTGGTTAAGGTCTTAACTCTTACTCTGGCCTACTAGTTAAGGTCTTATCTCTTACTATGGCCTACAGGTTAAGGTCTTAACTCTTACTCTGGCCTACTGGTTAAGGTCTTAACCCTTACTCTGGCCTAATAGCTAAGGTCTTAGACTCGTACTCTGGCCTAATAGTAAAGGTCTTAACTCTTACTCTGGCCTACTGGTTAAGGTCTTAACTCTTACTCTGGCCTAATAGCTAAGGTCTTAGTCTCGTACTCTGGCCTAATAGCTAAGGTCTTAGACTCGTACTCTTGACTAATGGTTAAGGTCTTAACTCTTACTCTGGCCTCATAGCTAAGGTCTTAACTCTTACTCTGGCCTACTGGTTAAGGTCTTAACTCTTACTCTGGCCCAATAGCTAAGGTCTTAGACTCGTACTCTGGCCTAATGGTTAAGGTCTTAACTCTTACTGTGGCCTACTGGTTAAGGTCTTAACTCTTACTCTGGCCTAATAGCTAAGGTCTTAAATCTTACTCTGGCCTAATAGCTAATGTCTTAGACTCGTACTCTGGCTTAATGGTTAAGGTCTTAACTCTTACTCTGGCCTAATAGTAAAGGTCTTAGACTCGTACTATGGTCTACAGGTTAAGGTCTTAACTCTTACTCTGGCCTAATAGCTAAGGTCTTAGACTCGTTCTCTGGCTTACTGGTTAAGGTCTTACCTCTTACTCTGGCCTAATAGCTAAGGTCTTAACTCTTACTCTGGCCTAATAGCTAAGGAATTAAACTCGTACTCTGTCCTAATGGTTAAGGTCTTAACTCTTACACTGGCCTACTGGTTAAGGTTTTAACTCTGACTCTGGCCTAATAGCTAAGGTCTTAACTCTTACTCTGGCCTAATAGCTAAAGTCTTAGACTCGTACTCTGGCCTAATGGTTAAGGTCTTAACTCTTACACTGGCATACTGGTTAAGGTCTTAACTCTTACTCTGGCCTAATAGCTAAGGTCTTAACTCTTACTCTGGCCTACTGGTTAAGGTCTTAACTCTTACTCTGGCCTAATAGCTAAGGTCTTAGACTCATACTCTGGCCTAATGGTTGAGGTCTTAACTCTTGCTCTGGACTAATAGCTAAGGTCTTAGACTTGTACTCTGGCCTAATGGTTAAGGTCTTAACTCTTACTCTGGCCTACTGGTTAAGGTCTTAACTCTTACTCTGGCCTAATAGCTAAGGTCTTAACTCTTACTCTGGCCTAATAGCTAAGGTCTTAGACTCGTACTCTGGCCTAATGGTTAAGGTCTTAACTCTTACTCTGGCCTAATAGCTAAGGTCTTAGACTTGTACTCTGGCCTAATGGTTAAGGTCTTAACTCTTACTTTGGCCTAATAGCTAAAGTCTTAGACTCGTACTCTGACCTATTGGTTAAGGTCTTAACTCTTACTCTGGCCTAATAACTAAGGTCTTAACTCTCACTCTGGCCTAATAGCTAAGGTCTTAACTCTTACCCTGGCTTAATAGCTAAGGTCTTAACTCTTCCTCCGGTCTAATAGCTAAGGTCTTAGACTTGTACATTGGCCTAATGGTTAAGGTCTTAACTCTTACTCTGGCCTACTGGTTAAGGTCTTAACTCTTACTCTGGCCTAATAGCTAAGGTCTTAGACTCGTACTCTGGCCTACTGGTCAAGGTCTTAACTCTTACTCTGGCCTACTGGTTAAGGTCTTAACTCTTACTCTGGCCTAATAGCTAAGGTCTTAGACTCATACTCTGTCCTAATAGCTAAGGTCTTAACTCTTACTCTGGCCTAATAGCTAAGGTCTTAGACTCATACTCTGGCCTAATGGTAAAGGTCTTAACTCTTACTCTGGCCAGACTCTTACTCTGGCCTAATGGTTAAGGTCTTAACTCTTACTCTGTCCTACTGGTTAAGGTCTTAACTCTTACTCTGGCCTAATAGCTAAGGTCTTAGACTTCTACTCTGGCCTAATAGCTAAGGTCTTAACTCTTACTATGGCCTACTGGTTAAGGTCTTAACTCTTACTCTGGCCTAATAGCTAAGGTCTTAGACTCGTACTTTCGCCTACTGGTTAAGGTTTTAACTCTTACTCTGGCCGAATAGCTAAGGTCTTAGACTCGTACTCTGGCCTAATGGTTGAGGTCTTAACTCTTGCTCTGGACTAATAGCTAAGGTCTTAGACTCGTTCTCTGGCCTACTGGTTAAGGTCTTAACTCTTACTCTGGCCTAATAGCTAAGGTCTTAGACTCGTACTCTGACCTAATGGTTAAGGTCTTAACTCTTACTCTGGCCTACTGGTTAAGGTCTTAACTCTTACTCTGGCCTAATAGCTAAGGTCTTAGACTCGTACTCTGGCCTAATGGATAAAGTCTTAACTCTTACTCTGGCCTACTGGTTAAGGTCTTAACTCTTACTCTGGCCTAATAGCTAAGGTCTTAAATCTTACTCTGGCCCAATAGCTAAGGTCTTAGACTCATACTCTGGCCTAATGGTTAAGGTCTTAACTCTTACTCTGGCCTAATAGCTAAGGTCTTAGACTCGTACTATGGCCTACAGGTTAAGGTCTTAACTCTTACTCTGGCCTAATAGCTAAGGTCTTAACTCTTACTCTGGCCTAATAGCTAAGGTCTTAGACTTGTACTCTGGCCTAATGGTTAAGGTCTTAACTCTTACCCTGGCCTCATAGTTAAGGTCTTAACTCTTACTCTTGCCTAATGGTTAAGGTCTTAACTCTTACTCTGGCCTAATAGCTAAGGTCTAAGACTCGTACTCTGGCCTAATGGTTAAGGTCTTAACTCTTACTCTGGCCTACTGGTTAAGGTCTTAACTCTTACTCTGGCCTAATAGCTAAGGTCTTAGACTCGTACTCTGGCCTACTGGTTAAGGTCTTAACTCTTACTCTGGCCTAAGAGCTAAGGTCTTAGACTTGTACTCTGGCCTAATGGTTAAGGTCTTAACTCTTACTCTGGCCTAATAGCTAAGGTCTTAGACTCGTACTCTGGCCTAATGGTTAAGGTCTTAACTCTTACTCTGGCCTATTAGCTAAGGTCTTAGACTTGTACTCTGGCCTAATGGTTAAGGTCTTAACTCTTAATCTGGCCTAATAGCTAAGGTCTTAGACTCGTACTATGGCCTAATGGTTAAAGTCTTAACACTTACTCTGGCCTAATAGCTGAGGTCTTAACTCTTACTCTGGCCTAATAGCTAAGGTCTTAGACTCGTACTATGGCTAACAGGTTAAGGTCTTAACTCTTACTCTGGCCTAATAGCTAAGGTCTTAGACTCGTACTCTGGCCTACTGGTTAAGGTCTTACCTCTTACTCTGGCCTAATAGCTAAGGTCTTTAACTCTTACTCTGGCCTAATAGCTAAGGTCTTAGACTCATACTCTGTACTAATTGTTAAGGTCTTAACTCTTACACTGGCCTACTGGTTAAGGTCTTAACTCTGACTCTGGCATAATAGCTAAGGTCTTAAATCTTACTCTGGCCTAATAGCTAAGGTCTTAGACTTGTACTCTGGCCTAATGGTTAAGGTCTTAACTCTTACTCTGGCCTACTGGTTAAGGTCTTAACTCTTACTCTGGCCTAATAGCTAAGGTCTTAGACTCGTACTCTGACCTAATGGTTAAGGTCTTAACTCTTACTCTGGCCTAATAGCTAAGGTCTTAGACTTGTACTCTGGCCTAATGGTTAAGGTCTTAACTCTTACTCTGGCCTAATAGCTAAAGTCTTAGACTCGTACTCTGACCTATTGGTTAAGGTCTTAACTCTTACTCTGGCCTAATAACTAAGGTCTTAACTCTCACTCTGGCCTAATAGCTAAGGTCTTAACTCTTACCCTGGCTTAATAGCTAAGGTCTTAACTCTTACTCCGGTCTAATAGCTAAGGTCTTAGACTTGTACATTGGCCTAATGGTTAAGGTCTTAACTCTTACTCTGGCCTACTGGTTAAGGTCTTAACTCTTACTCTGGCCTAATAGCTAAGGTCTTAGACTCGTACTCTGGCCTACTGGTCAAGGTCTTAACTCTTACTCTGGCCTACTGGTTAAGGTCTTAACTCTTACTCTCGCCTAATAGCTAAGGTCTTAGACTCATACTCTGTCCTAATAGCTAAGGTCTTAACTCTTACTCTGGCCTAATAGCTAAGGTCTTAGACTCATACTCTGGCCTAATGGTTAAGGTCTTAACTCTTACTCTGGCCTGATAGCTAAGGTCTTAGACTCGTACTCTGGCCTAATGGTTAAGGTCTTGACTCTTACTCTGGCCTACTGGTTAAGGTCTTAACTCTTACTCTGGCCTAATAGCTAAGGTCTTAGACTTCTACTCTGGCCTAATAGCTAAGGTCTTAACTCTTACTCTGGCCTACTGGTTGAGGTCTTAACTCTTACTCTGGCCTAATAGCTAAGGTCTTAGACTCGTACTTTCGCCTACTGGTTAAGGTCTTAACTCTTACTCTGGCCTAATAGCTAAGGTCTTAGACTCGTACTCTGGCCTAATGGTTGAGGTCTTAACTCTTGCTCTGGACTAATAGCTAAGGTCTTAGACTCGTACTCTGGCCTACTGGTTAAGGTCTTAACTCTTACTCTGGCCTAATAGCTAATGTCTTAACTATTACTCTGGCCTAATAGCTAAGGTCTTAGACTCGTACTCTGGCCTAATGGTTAAGGTCTTAACTCTTACTCTGGCCTACTGGTTAAGGTCTTAACTCTTACTCTGGCCTAATAGCTAAGGTCTTAGACTCGTACTCTGGCCTAATGGATAAGGTCTTAACTCTTACTCTGGCCTACTGGTTAATGTCTTAACTCTTACTCTGGCCTAATAGCTAAGGTCTTAAATCTTACTCTGGCCTAATAGCTAAGGTCTTAGACTCATACTCTGGCCTAATGGTTAAGGTCTTAACTCTTACTCTGGCCTAATAGCTAAGGTCTTAGACTCGTACTATGGCCTACAGGTTAAGGTCTTAACTCTTACTCTGGCCTAATAGCTAAGGTCTTAACTCTTACTCTGGCCTAATAGCTGAGGTCTTAACTCTTACTCTGGCCTAATAGCTAAGGTCTTAGACTTGTACTCTGGCCTAATGGTTAAGGTCTTAACTCTTACCCTGGCCTAATAGTTAATGTGAGAAGTTGGCCTGGCATATGCTGTTCCTAGTTATAGGGACACCTTGCACCAGTCCAATTCGACTCCTATTGATGATAGGTTTAAGAGAACCTTTAAAGAAAGCTATCCTAGTGGTAGCTGTGGAGAGCAGCCTTCAGGCTAAGTCTTGAAGGAGTGTTAAGCTTATTGTTTTACCATAATAACCTCTTGAATAACCAAATGAAAGAGTAGCCCACAAAGGTATATATATAAAATATATGTATTTATTCTAGACAGAATCCCACAGTCACTTTATGTGGCTAGTGGCAAAGTTACGTTTCAAACAAGCATTTCTAAACACAATAAATAGCACAGAAATCAATGGGCCCCAGGGGGGGACCAAACCATATACTAAAATAGTGGTATAAGAACCACGACAATTCTACAGGCAATGCCTAGGGCATTCAGGATCGCTTGCCCCTTCGGAATCCACCCACAGTTAAGAGGAAGGGGACCCACGGGAGACGCGTGCAGTGCAAAGAGCTGCTATCGGGATCGCAATGATAGCCTATGGAGAATGTCGCGGTTGAATATTCACAGTTAAAGGACACTTCTAGCAACAGCACAAAGTTAAGACTTGAGACTTAAGGCTTTGGGGAGCCCACCACCACTGGAGTACCGAAGTACCACTGTTACCTGCCCCAGGGAAGCCGGGTGCATAGGTCGATTCTGGTGTCGGGTCGCGGGCTGATTTCCTATGGGAAAGTAGTCCAAACTGCTGCTAGCTGCGAGTGTCGCTGAAGTCGTGAAGATTGAAGTTGAAGAGAGGATAAAGATGAACCTGAAAGCAGAGGGGACAGAGTCTGGGTCACAGCAAGTGACCAGGGAGCTCACAGCAAGGAGCTCGTGGAAGTCGGGTGCTTCAGGTGTAGGAAGTACAGCTGGGCTCTGCAGTCACGGGCTCCGGGAGGCTTCAAGGAAGGCCAGTTTCTGGAGGGCGACTGTCCCACGTTGGCTGAGGGTCGCTGCGGTGTTAGTGTCCCGATTGGATCCACTAAGCCTTGGCAACCGCAACCCACGCAAAATAAACAAAGCAGCTGCTGGTGCAGACCCACGAGGTCTGAGGGTGCTCTCCTTTGCAGGGAGCGTAGAGCAGGCCTGGAGCAACCAGGGGAACTCTTAGAAGCAAAGATTGTCCTCTGTCAGGGCCCCCAAGTCGAGGGACAAGGGACCGCGGAAGGCAGCAAAATGGAGTGCGTAAAAGGGCTCCCACGGGCCACCGGAGCGGGACAGGGAGCTGAGGGTCGGCACAAATGCTGCTGGATGGTTGGCTCAGAAATGGGCCAAAGCACAACTTCCCCACTGGTCGGGGTCGTGTGCTGGACAAGAGGTAGCCGGTGTCTCGGGGTATGCGGGGATCTCAAAACCCACGTGGTCCAGGGTGCTCAGACTTGCTGGGCACACTCACAGGACGCTGGGATGCACTGGAGACCCACCTCGAGGTTGCTGGAAGGCGTCGAAGGTCGTGAGAGCAACGAAGTTCCAACCGGGTATCTTGTAGTCTTTTAGGTGCCTGCCAAGCAGGGGGATAACTCCTTTATCCCAAGGGAGATTTCTTCAGTCAGCTGGGCAGCAGCTCGTTGAAGGTCAGTTCTGTGAAGTTCTGCACGAATCTGAGGCTCTAGGGCAAAGTTATTCCCATATATCCCCAAGATTAGGGGATGGTCCCAAAGCGAGCCTACCAATCAGAGTAGAGGCGGGAAAGGGTGGCTACACCCACTCCCCTTTGTGTGTTTCCCGCCTGGGCGAGGGGCAGGATGCCCCTGAACCGGTTCCAGGCGGTGTATGCAGAGTTGGGGCTCTGCAGCTGCCTACGTGCAACTCTGAATGGACATTTGGTGCACCCACCCTGTTCCAATCCACATTATCCTGTCTGGGGAGGTGCTGGCACCTCCCTGCCACAGGAGCCCTATTGTCCAGCTGGAGAGGCTGGGATTTTCCCCAGCAACAGCCAGCCAGAGTCGTGTAGGTGGCGAACAGTAGCCATTTTGTGGTACACGTGCACTTTTAAATTGGTGTCTAAAATATACCGCTTTTCCCATATCACCCTCCTAGCAAGGGGGAATCGTGCCCCCATGCCCATGGCTGGACTGGGGGTATGATTCCTTCATGTTTGACACCAAACACGATATGGTTCTGTGTAGCCAGTCCCAAGTTACAGCGATGACGCAATAACTTATAATGCGGTAGAGTATATGGTATGGCTACACTACAAACAACCCAGTAACGGTGTTACGAAGGTTGCAGAGAGGTCCTACTCATGTAGGGGTCCCCCCTCACACATACCTCAGCACCCAGCCCTGTAGGATTACCAGGGCCTGCCATAGGGGTGACCTATGAGAGTATATGTGTTGTAATGGTATGGGACATAGGGTACCTACGTCCCTGTAAGGGGTGCTAGCACCACCTTACCCAGGCTACAGTAGTGGCCTGGTGGTGTCAGTTTGGGTGGCTGTCCCAGGGTGGCACAATACGTGCTGCAGCCCTGGTAGGCCTACTGGGGGACCCATGCCCTGGGTACCTAGGGTACCATCTACAAGGGACTGGAAGGGCATGCCCAGCATCCAATTATGTTTGTACCTAGAGTACTCACAACAGTTTTAGGGAGAAAGCAGATAGGCTGGGGTCCTGGATAGCAGGATCCCAGCCAGACTAGTCAAAAACCACTTAAATACCAGGCAAAAAGTTGGGGGCAACCATTAGTCAGATTCCACTCTCCTACATAACCCCCCCCCAAACGAAAGGAGATAAGGCTAACCTTGTCCAGATAAGCCTTTATTTCCTGAGTGGCCATATAAGGAAGAACCTGTACTAACATGGTTGCTCCCTGTGTCATGGTCCACTTGGGAAATCCTACCCCAAGGGGTTCTAGAGTTTCTCCAAAGTCTAGGGAAATTACCTGTATTGGTTTTTGGGTCAGAGGTGGGCTGGTGGGGTGTCTGAGTCTGGAAGTGAGACCCTACTTGGGTTGGTCTCAACCTCCTCAGATCACTGGCCACTATGGAAGCCTTTCTGCCCATGACGGTGTCATATCTGGCCCTAAGGGTCAACCTCTGGCTGCCTACAGCTGGGGGTTGGATCCCTTTGGCTGGAATAGTGGAGGGTACTGGAAGGTTTGGGGCAGCTAGGCCCCAGGTTTCCCTGTGCTCAACAACATCCATTTGAGGGGTGCCTATGCCTAGGGGTAAGGGGGATCCCTCAGTTTGTAGAGGAATATTCACCTGGCTGAAACTACTCTGCTGGGTGTCCCTAATCTCTTGATGAGGGGGTTCCTCTGGACAGGGGCCCAGTAAGGGTCCACTGGCCTCCCTGACCTCTGCAGCCCTGGGCTGACTGAGGCAGGGTAGAGAGGGGCAGGATACCTGCTCCAGACTGGGTACCACCTTGGAAGGATCCCCTGCCATCAGAGAGGTGGGCAGGCCAAGCCTGTCCACTTCTGGGGCAGTTACTTCACAAGGGGCAGGGGCAGTTCCCTGAGAAACTTGCCCTTTACCTGTAGTCTGGTGGGGGGAAGACTGCTCTTCCTCCCCTATGCTCTCTGTTTGTGTAGAGTGATCCATAGTTTCAGGCTTCACTCTTTCTATTTCCTCCTGGGGTGGAGGTGAGGCCCTCAGGGTCTCATCCACTCTCTCAGGAATTCCTACCATTTTCAAATGGGCCTTGTGGTCAACCTCAGCCCAGGCTGAGATTTCTAGATCATTCCCCAGTAAACAATCTACAGGCAAGTTTGGGGACACTGCCACCCTCTTGGGGCCAGTGACTCCTCCCCAGCTGAGATTTATCACTGCCATGGGATGATCTTTCCTGACTCCATCAATGTTGGTCACCTGATAGCTAAACCCAGGTAAAAGCTGATCTAGGGGCACTAGCCTCTTGGTCACCATGGTGACAGTGGCCCCGGTGTCCTTATAGGCCACAGCCTTCTGACCATTGATTATTGGTTCTTGTCTGTACCTGCCCAGAATACTGGGGCTCATGGTAAAGTTGGCAAACCCCATGCCACCATCACAGACCATAGTTGCTAATGCAGGGGACCTGGCTAGGCCAGAGTCCACTGGTGTCCCCAAAGAGAACCCAACTAAGTTTTTGGGTGCACTCCCACCACCTGGGGGATTACTACTAGTAGTAACAGGAGGTGTTGGAGCAGGTTTTGGAGGAACACTTTCTTTATTGCCATTTTTAGGACAGCTGGAGTCAGTTTTCCAGTGGCCAGGTTTCTTACAGACATGGCAATAGGGTTTCTTGATATTAGAGGAAGGATTTTGGGACCCACCCCCAGCACTGGTTTGTTGGGGCCCTTCAGATGACTTTTCTTGTTTATCATCCCCACCTTTCTCTTTGGGCTTAGTGGAATCCTTCTTCTGGTCACCAACTTGGTTCTTAGGCCTGATCCTGGTTCTGACCCATTTGTCTGCCTTCTTTCCCAATTCTTGGGGAGAGGTCAGATCAGAGTCCACCAGGTGCTGGTGTAAAAGTTGGTTCTGACAATTATTAAGAATCTGCTCCCTCATAATGAGATTATACAATCCTTGATAATCATTAACTTTACTGCCATTTAACCAACCTTCCAGTGCCTTGGTTGCACAATCCACAAAGTCTACCCAATCCTGATTTTGTGCTTTCTGGGTGTCTCTGAACTTAAGTCTGTATTGATCAGTGGTTAAGCCAAACCCATCTATTAAAGCATCTTTCAGGATATAATAATCATCAGCATCCTCTTCTCTTACAGAGAGGAGCTTGTCTCTCCCTTTATCTGAAAAGGAGAGCCACAGGATTGCTGCCCACTGCTCTACAGGGACCCTCTGTACTCTACAGGCCCTTTCAAGAGCAGATATCCATTTGTGAATATCATCCCCATTCTGATAGGGGGGCACAATCTTGTGGAGGTTCCTATTGTCAGGGACTCTCTCTCTAACTCTAGGGGTTTCATCACTGCCACCAGGGATCTCTAGACCCCATTTCTTTGAAGCTTTCTGAAGCTCCAGGGTTTCCCTGTCTAATGCTAACTGTTCTCTTTTAAGCTGAAGCTTAGCCTGCTCAAATTTGATCAGTCTGCATTTCCTCTCATGAGAGGATTCTCTTCTCTGAGAAGAGGCAGAGGACCCTTTGGATCCCTTAGAATGGTTGGATCCCACTGAGGGGGATCTGTTCCTTCTTGGACCCACCACTCTCCTTTTAAGGGTGGAAGGAGTGCCTCTTGGGCCATCACTTCCATGCTGTGAGTGGTTTGTGTCTTCCAGGTCAGGATTTTCATCCTCTTCCTGATCCTCTTCAGATTCCACTCTGGGAGTGTCTTCTTCTGAGGGATGCCCACCCACGTTGTCCGTCCCTCTGGATCCTATGGACTCCATAAAGTCTGCTATGAGCAGGATCTCTTTGAGACGTTTTGTGTTGGCACCTCTTTCTGTCTTCAGTTTCCTAAGGGTGCACATTTCCCTGAGCTCAGCAAAGGTGAAATTATCATACTTATCTACTGGGACCCTCTGGTGTCCTTCCATAGCCTTAGTGCCACTGGAAGACATGTTTAGTGTAGTGATGTATCTACCTACACTAAGTGTGGCCTACTGAACCCTCTCTTGAGTTGTAGTCAAGGTGTGCTAACCCTCTACACACAACTCTAAGTTCAGTAGAACTTATTGTATTCTAGCTTGAATTTATATGTACCTTTGGTACCTAGTGGCTTTCACTTTAGAAATTCACTTTGTTATCTGGTAAAACAATGGCAAGCTTGAATCCAACCGCTGCACACCAATGTGAGAAGTTGGCCTGGCATATGCTGTTCCTAGTTATAGGGACACCTTGCACCAGTCCAATTCGACTCCTATTGATGATAGGTTTAAGACAACCTTTAAAGAAAGCTATCCTAGTGGTAGCTGTGGAGAGCAGCCTTCAGGCTAAGTCTTGAAGGAGTGTTAAGCTTATTGTTTTACCATAATAACCTCTTGAATAACCAAATGAAAGAGTAGCCCACACAGGTATATATATAAAATATATGTATTTATTCTAGACAGAATCCCACAGTCACTTTATGTGGCTAGTGGCAAAGTTACGTTTCAAACAAGCATTTCTAAACACAATAAATAGCACAGAAATCAATGGGCCCCAGGGGGGGACCAAACCATATACTAAAATAGTGGTATAAGAACCACGACAATTCTACAGGCAATGCCTAGGGCATTCAGGATCGCTTGCCCCTTCGGAATCCACCCACAGTTAAGAGGAAGGGGACCCACGGGAGACGCGTGCAGTGCAAAGAGCTGCTATCGGGATCGCAATGATAGCCTATGGAGAATGTCGCGGTTGAATATTCACAGTTAAAGGACACTTCTACTAACAGCACAAAGTTAAGACTTGAGACTTAAGGCTTTGGGGAGCCCACCACCACTGGAGTACCGAAGTACCACTGTTACCTGCCCCAGGGAAGCCGGGTGCATAGGTCGATTCTGGTGTCGGGTCGCGGGCTGATTTCCTATGGGAAAGTAGTCCAAACTGCTGCTAGCTGCGAGTGTCGCTGAAGTCGTGAAGATTGAAGTTGAAGAGAGGATAAAGATGAACCTGAAAGCAGAGGGGACAGAGTCTGGGTCACAGCAAGTGACCAGGGAGCTCACAGCAAGGAGCTCGTGGAAGTCGGGTGCTTCAGGTGTAGGAAGTACAGCTGGGCTCTGCAGTCACGGGCTCCGGGAGGCTTCAAGGAAGGCCAGTTTCTGGAGGGCGACTGTCCCACGTTGGCTGAGGGTCGCTGCGGTGTTAGTGTCCCGATTGGATCCACTAAGCCTTGGCAACCGCAACCCACGCAAAATAAACAAAGCAGCTGCTGGTGCAGACCCACGAGGTCTGAGGGTGCTCTCCTTTGCAGGGAGCGTAGAGCAGGCCTGGAGCAACCAGGGGAACTCTTAGAAGCAAAGATTGTCCTCCGTCAGGGCCCCCAAGTCGAGGGACAAGGGACCGCGGAAGGCAGCAAAATGGAGTGCGTAAAAGGGCTCCCATGGGCCACCGGAGCGGGCCAGGGAGCTGAGGGTCGGCACAAATGCTGCTGGATGGTTGGCTCAGAAATGGGCCAAAGCACAACTTCCCCACTGGTCGGGGTCGTGTGCTGGACAAGAGGTGGCCGGTGTCTCGGGGTATGCGGGGATCTCGACACCCACGTGGTCCAGGGTGCTCAGACTTGCTGGGCACACTCACAGGACGCTGGGATGTACTGGAGACCCACCTCGAGGTTGCTGGAAGGCGTCGAAGGTCGTGAGAGCAATGAAGTTCCAACCGGGTATCTTGTAGTCTTTTAGGTGCCTGCCAAGCAGGGGGATAACTCCTTTATCCCAAGGGAGATTTCTTCGGTCAGCTGGGCAGCAGCTCGTTGAAGGTCAGTTCTGTGAAGTTCTGCACGAATCTGAGGCTCTAGGGCAAAGTTATTCCCATATATCCCCAAGATTAGGGGATGGTCCCAAAGCGAGCCTACCAATCAGAGTAGAGGCGGGAAAGGGTGGCTACACCCACTCCCCTTTGTGTGTTTCCCGCCTGGGCGAGGGGCAGGATGCCCCTGAACCGGTTCCAGGCGGTGTATGCAGAGTTGGGGCTCTGCAGCTGCCTACGTGCAACTCTGAATGGACATTTGGTGCACCCACCCTGTTCCAATCCACATTATTCTGTCTGGGGAGGTGCTGGCACCTCCCTGCCACAGGAGCCCTATTGTCCAGCTGGAGAGGCTGGGATTTTCCCCAGCAACAGCCAGCCAGAGTCGTGTAGGTGGCGAACAGTAGCCATTTTGTGGTACACGTGCACTTTTAAATTGGTGTCTAAAATATACCGCTTTTCCCATATCACCCTCCTAGCAAGGGGGAATCGTGCCCCCATGCCCATGGCTGGACTGGGGGTATGATTCCTTCATGTTTGACACCAAACACGATATGGTTCTGTGTAGCCAGTCCCAAGTTACAGCGATGACGCAATAACTTATAATGCGGTAGAGTATATGGTATGGCTACACTACAAACAACCCAGTAACGGTGTTACGAAGGTTGCAGAGAGGTCCTACTCATGTAGGGGTCCCCCCTCACACATACCTCAGCACCCAGCCCTGTAGGATTACCAGGGCCTGCCATAGGGGTGACCTATGAGAGTATATGTGTTGTAATGGTATGGGACATAGGGTACCTACGTCCCTGTAAGGGGTGCTAGCACCACCTTACCCAGGCTACAGTAGTGGCCTGGTGGTGTCAGTTTGGGTGGCTGTCCCAGGGTGGCACAATACGTGCTGCAGCCCTGGTAGGCCTACTGGGGGACCCATGCCCTGGGTACCTAGGGTACCATCTACAAGGGACTGGAAGGGCATGCCCAGCATCCAATTATGTTTGTACCTAGAGTACTCACAACAGTTTTAGGGAGAAAGCAGATAGGCTGGGGTCCTGGATAGCAGGATCCCAGCCAGACTAGTCAAAAACCACTTAAATACCAGGCAAAAAGTTGGGGGCAACCATTAGTCAGATTCCACTCTCCTACAGTTAAGGTCTTAACTCTTACTCTTGCCTAATGGTTAAGGTCTTAACTCTTACTCTGGCCTAATAGCTAAGGTCTAAGACTCGTACTCTGGCCTAATGGTTAAGGTCTTAACTCTTACTCTGGCCTACTGGTTAAGATCTTAACTCTTACTCTTTCCTAATAGCTAATGTCTTAACTCTTACTCTGGCCTAATAGCTAAGGTCTTAGACTCGTACTCTGGCCTAATGGTTAAGGTCTTAACTCTTACTCTGGCCTACTGGTTAAGGTCTTAACTCTTACTCTGGCCTAATAGCTAAGGTCTTAGACTCGTACTCTGGCCTAATGGTTAAGGTCTTAACTCTTACTCTGGCCTACTGGTTAAGGTCTTAACTCTTACTCTGGCCTAATAGCTAAGGTCTTAAATATTACTCTGGCCTAATAGCTAAGGTCTTAGACTCGTACTCTGGCCTAATGGTTAAGGTCTTAACTCTTACTCTGGCCTAATAGCTAAGGTCTTAGACTCGTACTATGGCCTACAGGTTAAGGTCTTAACTCTTACTCTGACCTAATAGCTAAGGTCTTAGACTCGTACTCTGGCCTACTGGTTAAGGTCTTACCTCTTACTCTGGCCTAATAGCTAAGGTCTTAGACTCGTACTCTGGCCTAATGGTTAAGGTCTTAACTCTTACTCTGGCCTATTGGTTAAGGTGTTAACTCTTACTCTGGCCTAATAACAAAGGTATTAACTCTTACTATGACCTAATAGCTAAGGTCTCAACTCTTACTCTGGCCTAATAGCTAAGGTCTTAACTCTTACTCTGGTCTAATAGCTAAGGTCTTAGACTTGTAACCTGGACTAATAGTTAAGGTCTTAACTCTTACTCTGGCCTACTGGTTAAGGTCTGAACTCTTACTCTGGCCTAATAGCTAAGTTCTTAGACTCGTACTCTGGCCTAATGGTTAAGGTCTTAACTCTCACTCTGGTCTACTGGTTAAGGTCTTAACTCTTACTCTGGCCTAATAGCTAAGGTCTTAACTTTTACTCTGGCCTAATAGCAAAGGTCTTAGACTCGTAATCTGGCCTAATGGTTAAGGTCTTAACTCTTACTCTGGCCTAATAGCTAAGGTCTTAACTCTTACTCTGGCCTAATAGCTAAGGTCTTAGACCCGTACTATGGCATACAGGTTAAGGTCTTAACTCTTAGTCTGGCCTACAGGTTAAGGTCTTTAACTCTTACTCTGGCCTAATAGCTAAGGTCTTAGACTCGTACTCTGGCCTACTGGTTAAGGTCTTAACTCTTACTCTGGCCTAATAGCTAAGGTATTAACACTTACTCTGGCCTAATAGCTAAGGTCTTAGACTCGTACTCTGGCCTAATGGTTAAGGTCTTAACTCTTACTCTGGCCTACTGGTTAAGGTCTTAACTCTTACTCTGGCCTACTAGTTAAGGTCTTATCTCTTACTGTGGACTACAGGTTAAGGTCTTAACTCTTACTCTGGCCTACTGGTTAAGGTCTTAACCCTTACTCTGGCCTAATAGCTAAGGTCTTAGACTCGTACTCTGGCCTAATAGTAAAGGTCTTAACTCTTACTCTGGCCTACTGGTTAAGGTCTTAACTCTTACTCTGGCCTAATAGCTAAGGTCTTAGACTCGTACTCTGGCCTAATAGCTAAGGTCTTAGACTCGTACTCTTGACTAATGGTTAAGGTCTTAACTCCTACTCTGGCCTCATAGCTAAGGTCTTAACTCTTACTCTGGCCTACTGGTTAAGGTCTTAACTCTTACTCTGGCCTAATAGCTAAGGTCTTAGACTCGTACTCTGGCCTAATGGTTAAGGTCTTAACTCTTACTGTGGCCTACTGGTTAAGGTCTTAACTCTTACTCTGGCCTAATAGCTAAGGTCTTAAATCTTACTCTGGCCTAATAGCTAAGGTCTTAGACTCGTACTCTGGCTTAATGGTTAAGGTCTTAACTCTTACTCTGGCCTAATAGTAAAGGTCTTAGACTCGTACTATGGCCTACAGGTTAAGGTCTTAACTCTTACTCTGGCCTAATAGCTAAGGTCTTAGACTCGTACTCTGGCTTACTGGTTAAGGTCTTACCTCTTACTCTGGCCTAATAGCTAAGGTCTTAACTCTTACTCTGGCCTAATAGCTAAGGAATTAAACTCGTACTCTGTCCTAATGGTTAAGGTCTTAACTCTTACACTGGCCTACTGGTTAAGGTTTTAACTCTGACTCTGGCCTAATAGCTAATGTCTTAACTCTTACTCTGGCCTAATAGCTAAAGTCTTAGACTCGTACTCTGGCCTAATGGTTAAGGTCTTAACTCTTACACTGGCATACTGGTTAAGGTCTTAACTCTTACTCTGGCCTAATAGCTAAGGTCTTAACTCTTACTCTGGCCTACTGGTTAAGGTCTTAACTCTTACTCTGGCCTAATAGCTAAGGTCTTAACTCTTACTCTGGCCTAATAGCTAAGGTCTTAGACTCGTACTCTGGCCTAATGGTTAAGGTCTTAACTCTTACTCTGGCCTAATAGCTAAGGTCTTAGACTTGTACTCTGGCCTAATGGTTAAGGTCTTAACTCTTACTCTGGCCTAATAGCTAAAGTCTTAGACTCGTACTCTGACCTATTGGTTAATGTGAGAAGTTGGCCTGGCATATGCTGTTCCTAGTTATAGGGACACCTTGCACCAGTCCAATTCGACTCCTATTGATGGTAGGTTTAAGACAACCTTTAAAGAAAGCTATCCTAGTGGTAGCTGTGGAGAGCAGCCTTCAGGCTAAGTCTTGAAGAAGTGTTAAGCTTATTGTTTTACCATAATAACCTCTTGAATAACCAAATGAAAGAGTAGCCCACACAGGTATATATATAAAATATATGTATTTATTCTAGACAGAATCCCACAGTCACTTTATGTGGCTAGTGGCAAAGTTACAATTCAAACAAGCATTTCTAAACACAATAAATAGCACAGAAATCCATGGGCCCCAGGGGGGGACCAAACCATATACTAAAATAGTGGTATAAGAACCACGACAATTCTACAGGCAATGCCTAGGGCATTCAGGATCGCTGGCCCCTTAAGAATCCACCCACAGTTAAGAGGAAGGGGACCCACGGGAGGCGTGTGCAGTGCGAGAAGCTGCTGTCGGGATCGCAATGTTAGCCTATGGAGAATGTCGCGGTTGAATAATTAAGGTTTAAGGACACTTCTAACAACAGTACAAAGTTAAGGCTTGAGACTTAAGGCTTTGGAGAGCCCACCACCACGGGAGTACCGAAGTACCACTGTTACCTGCCCCAGGGAAGCCGGGTGCATAGGTCGATTCTGGTGTCGGGTCGCGGGCTGATTTTCTATGGAAAAGGAGTCCAAACTGCTGCTAGCTGGAAGTGTCGCTGAAGTCGTGAAGATTAAAGTTGAAGAAAAGACAAAGATGAACCTGAAAGCAGAGGGGACAGAGTCTGGGTCACAGCACAGTGACCAGGGAGCTCACAGGAAGGAGCTCGTGGATGTCGGGTGCTTCAGGTGTGGAAGGTACAGCTGGGCTCTGCAGTCACGGGCTCCGGGAGGCTTCAAGGAAGGCCAGCTTCTGGAGGGCGACTGTCCCACGTCGGCTGAGGGTCGCTGCGGTGTTAGTGTCCCGATTGGATCCACTGAGCATTGGCAACCGCAACCCACGCAAGATGAACAAAGCAGCTGCTGGTGCAGACCCACGAGGTCTGAGGGTGCTCTCCTTTGCAGGGAGCGTAGAGCAGGCCTGGAGCAACTAGGGGAACTCTTAGAAAGGAAGATTGTCCTCCGTCAGGGCCCACAAGTCGTGAGACAAGGGACCGCGGAAGGCAGCAAAATGGAGTGCGTAAAAGTGCTCCCACGGGCCACCGGAGCGGGCCAGGGAGCTGAGAGTCGGCACAAGTGCTGCTTGAAGGTTGGCTCAAGAATGGGCCAAAGCACAACTTCCCCACTGGTCGGGGTCGTGTGCTGGACAAGAGGTGGCCGGTGTCTCGGGGTATGCGGGGATCTCGACACCCACGTGGTCCAGGGTGCTCAGACTTGCTGGGCACACTCACAGGACGCTGGGATGCACTGGAGACCCACCTCGAGGTTGCGGGAAGGCGTCGAAGGTCGTGAGAGCAACGAAGTTCCAACCGGGTATCTTGTAGTCTTTTAGGTGCCTGCCAAGCAGGGGGATAACTCCTTTATCCCAAGGGAGATTTCTTCAGTCAGCTGGGCAGCAGCTCGTCGAAGGTCAGTTCTGTGAAGTCCTGTACGAATCTAAGGCTCTAGGGCAAAGTTATTCCCATATATCCCCAAGATTAGGGGATGGTCCAAAATAGAGCCTACCAATCAGAGTAGAGGCGGGAAAGGGTGGCTACACCCACTCCCCTTTGTGTGTTTCCCGCCTGGGCGAGGGGCAGGATGCCCCTGAACCGGTTCCAGGCGGTGTATGCAGAATTGGGGCTCTGCAGCTGCCTACGTGCAACTCTGAATGGACTTTTGGTGCACCCACCCTGTTCCAATCCACATATCCTGTCTGGGGAGGTGCTGGCACCTCCCTGCCACAGGAGCCCTATTGTCCAGATGGCGAGGCTGGGGTTTTCCCCAGCAACAGCCAGCCAGAGTCGTGTAGGTGGCGAACAGTAGCCATTTTGTGGTACATGTGCACTTTTAAATTGGTTTCCAAATTCTACCGCTTTTCCCATATCACCCTCCTAGCAAGGGGGAATCGTGCCCCCATGCCCATGGCTGGACTGGGGGTATGATTCCTTCATGTTTGACACCAAACACGATATGGTTCTGTGTAGCCAGTCCCAAGTTACAGCGATGACGCAATAACTTATAATGCGGTTAAGAGTATATGGTATGGCTACACTACAAACAACCCAGTAACGATTTTACGAAGGTTGCAGAGAGGTCCTACTCACGTAGGGGTCCCCCCTCACACATACCTCAGCACCCAGCCCTGTAGGATTACCAGGGCCTGCCATAGGGGTGACCTATGAGAGTATACGTGTTGTATGGTATGGGACATAGGGTACCTACGTCCCTGTAAGGGGTGCTAGCACCACCTTACCCAGGCTACAGTAGTGGCCTGGTGGTGTCAGTTTGGGTGGCTGTCCCAGGGTGGCACAATAAGTGCTGCAGCCCTGGTAGGCCTACTGGGGGACCCATGCCCTGGGTACCTAGGGTACCATCTACAAGGGACTGGAAGGGCATGCCCAGCATCCAATTGGTTGGTACCTAGGGTACCCACATAGTTTGTCAGAGGAAGCAGATAGGCTGGGGTCCTGGATAGCAGGGCCACAGCCTGGCTAAAGTCATAAAAACAGTCAAAACATCAGCAAAAAGTTGGGGGCAACTATGCAGTCGATGCCACTCTCCTACACAACCCCCCCCCCAAACGCAGGGACATTAAACTAACCTTGACCAGTTGAGTCTTCATGTTCTAAGTGGAAATATCTGGAGAGGCCATCTGCATTGGCATGGTTGCTCCCAGGTCTATGTTCCACTGTATAGTCCATCCCCTGTAGGGAAATGGACCACCTGAGTAGTTTGGGGTTTTCACCCTTCATCTGTTTTAGCCATAGGAGGGGCTTATGGTCTGTCTGAACAATGAAGTGAGTACCAAACAAGTATGGCCTCAGCTTCTTCAGGGCCCAGACCACAGCAAAGGCCTCCCTCTCTATGGCTGACCAACGTTTCTCTCTGGGGGTCAACCTTCTGCTAATGAAAGCTACTGGTTGATCCTGGCCCTCCTCATTCAGTTGTGATAACACAGCACCTACCCCCACCTCTGAAGCATCAGTTTGAACTATGAATTCTTTGGAGTAGTTGGGGCTTTGGAGCACTGGAGCAGAGCACATTGCCTGTTTAAGGTCATCAAAAGCTTTCTGACAGCTGACAGTCCACTGAACCTTTTTGGGCATCCTCTTGGAGGTGAGATCATTCAAGGGGGTCACTATGGATCCATATCCTTTCACAAATCTCCTATAATAACCAGTCAGGCCCAAGAAAGCTCGAACCTGAGTCTGGGTGGTTGGAGCAACCCAGTCCATGATGGTCTGGATTTTGCTCTGTAAAGGTTGAACCTGGCCTCCTCCTACAAGGTGTCCCAGGTATACAACCTGACTCTGCCCTATCTGGCACTTAGTAGCCTTGATAGTGAGCCCAGCCTTCTGCAGGGCTTCTAAAACTTCCCTCAGGTGGATCAGGTGATCTTCCCAGGTGGAGCTAAAGACAGCAATATCATCCAGATATGCTGCACTAAAGTCTTCCAGGCCTGAGAGGACTTGGTTCACCAACCTTTGAAAAGTGGCAGGCGCATTTTTCAAACCAAAGGGCATCACAATAAATTGATAATGCCCACTAGGGGTAGAAAATGCAGTTTTGGCTTTTGCAGACTCAGCTAACCTTATCTGCCAGTAGCCAGCTGTCAGATCAAATGTGCTCAGATATTTGGCTGAGGCCAACCTATCTATGAGCTCATCTGCTCTGGGAATTGGATGAGCATCAGTCTTAGTGACTGCATTGAGACCCCTGTAGTCTACACAAAACCTCATCTCTCTCTTACCACCCTGGGTGTGAGGTTTTGGTACTAGGACTACTGGGCTAGCCCAAGGGCTATCTGAGGGCTCAATTACTCCCAACTCCAACATCTTTTGGACTTCAGTCCGTATGCAGTCCCTGACATGGTCAGGTTGCCTGTAGATCTTATTCTTGACAGGCAGACTGTCCCCAGTGTCCACTTCGTGAGTGCACCAGGTGGTCTGACTAGGAGTCAGAGAAAACATATGTCTGTATCTTTGCAGAACCTGTCTACAATCTGCTTGCTGCTGGGCAGTGAGGCTGCCTGCCAAGGCTACTCCATCAACTGACCCATCATCAGGGTTCTGAGAGAGCAGGTCTGGGAGAGGGTCACTCTCTTCCTCCTGTCCCTCATCTGTTGCCATGAGCAAGCCCATGTCAGCCCTGTCCACATATGCTTTCAATCTATTCACATGAAGTACCCTGTGGGGACTTCTGGGAGTGCCAAGGTCGACCAGGTAGGTAACCTCTCCCTTTTTCTCCAAAATGGTATGGGGTCCACTCCACTTGTCTTGGAGAGCTGCTGGGGCCACTGGCTCCAACACCCATACCTTCTGTCCTGGCTGGTACACCACCAGGACAGCCTTTTGGTCATGCCAGGCTTTCTGTAATTCCTGACTTGCCTCCAGGTTTTTAGTTGCCTTCTTCATATACTCAGCCATCCGGGAGCGGAGACCAAGTACGTAGTCCACTATGTCCTGTTTAGGGGGTTTGAGAGGTTGCTCCCATCCCTCCTTCACTAGACAAAGTGGCCCTCTAACAGGATGGCCAAACAGAAGTTCAAAGGGGCTGTAGCCAACCCCCTTCTGTGGCACCTCTCTGTATGCAAAGAGAAGGCAGGGCAGAAGAACATCCCATTTTCGCCTAAGCTTTTCTGGTAGCCCTTTAATCATACCCTTTAGGGTCTTGTTGAACCTTTCAACAAGACCATTGCATTGAGGGTGGTAAGGGGTGGTGAACTTGTAGTTAACCCCACACTCCTTCCACATTGCCTTCAGGTAACTACTCATAAAGTTTGTACCTCTGTCAGACAATACCTCCTTAGGGAACCCCACCCTAGAGAAGACTCCAAGGAGGGCCCTTGCCACCACAGGAGCTGTGATGGTCCTAAGGGGAATAGCTTCTGGGTATCTAGTGGCATGATCCACTACCACTAAAATGAACCTGTGCCCAGATGCTGTTGGGGGGTCTAAGGGACCAACGATGTCAATCCCCACCCGCTCAAAGGGCACCCCCACCACAGGTAATGGTATCAGGGGGGCCTTGGTGGATTTACCTGCCTTGCCACTTGCTTGGCAGGTAATGCAAGAGCTGCAAAAGCTCTTACAGTCTTCACTCATGTGGGGCCAATGAAAGTGTGGGACAATTCTGTCCCAAGTCTTATTTTGGCCCAGGTGTCCTGCTAAGGGGATATCATGGGCCAGTGTGAGCAGGAAGCTCCTAAACTTCTGAGGTATAACCAACCTCCTGGCTGCACCAGGCTTGGGGTCTCGACCCTCAGAGTAAAGGAGCCCTTCATCCCAATAAATCTTATGGGTCCCACTGGCATCCCCTGCAGCCTCAGCAGCAGCTTGCTGTCTGAGGGGTTCAAGAGTGGGGCAGCTCTGCTGCTCCAGGCTCAAGTCTGCCCTAGAAGGTCCCCCTGCCCCCAAGAACTCAACCTGATCAGGTTCCAGTTCCTCTGGGGCAGTTCCTTCTTCAGGAGCTAGATCCTCTTCTGCTAAAAGAGTTTCTACAGACTGATCCTGGGGGAAGGCTCGGCCTTACCCCTGCTACTCCTCCTCTTGGAAGGTCCTTGGTCCATTCTTCCAGGATCCAAGGCCTGTTCAGTTCCTGTCAGCTTTGCTTTTGACCTTGTCAGGGCAAATACTTCTGCTGATATACCCAACATTGCTGCATGGGTACTTAGCTCCACCTCAGCCCATGCTGAGGTCTCCAAATCATTCCCTAGTAAACATTCAACAGGTAGGTCTGCACTCACCACAACTTTCTTGAGGCCAGTTACCCCTCCCCAGGAGAAGTTCACAACAGCTAGAGCATGGTCTGTACTAACGTTGCTAGCATTGGTCACTTGGTATGTCTCTCCAAGTATGATCTGGTTAGGGTCCACAAGGTCCTTAGTCACCATAGTGACACTGGCCCCTGTATCCCTGTAAGCTAGTGACTCCCTTCCATTTATGGTTGGCTGTTGTCTGTATTTGCCCAGACCACTGGGGCTCACAAACAGGGACAAGTCCCCATCACAAACTAGCACAGCCTGAGTAGGAGTTCTGACTAGGCCAGAGTCCTCTCCAGATCCCAGGGTCAACCCTACTATGCCCTTGTTCTGTGCACCAACACCTGTAACTGTACTAGGGGGAACAGGAGCCTTAGGGGCTGGTGTGGTGCTTGTGGAGTCTTTGGCCTTATTACAGTCTGAAGTCCAATGGGTAGTCTGTTTACAGTACTTACACCATGGCTTCCTTGGTTGTTTGGATTTGTTTTTCTTGGTAGTCTCAGAAGCTGCTTTTTGGGGGCCTGTTGAAGACTGCTGGTCTTTTCCCTTTTCCCCACCCTTGTCAGAGTTTTTGGCATCTTCTTTTTTAGTTGCACCTCCCAAGGGCTGGACCTTTTGCTTAATCCTGGTTCTGACCCATTTGTCTGCCTTCTTTCCCAATTCTTGGGGAGAGGTCAGATCAGAGTCCACCAGGTGCTGATGTAAGAGCTGGTTCTGACAATTGTTAAGGATCTGCTCCCTCATTATGAGATTGTATAATCCTGTATAATCATCTACTTTGCTGCCAGTTAACCAACCTTCCAGTGCCTTGGTTGCACAATCCACAAAGTCTACCCAATCCTGATTTTGTGCTTTCTGGGTGTCTCTGAACTTAAGTCTGTACTGATCAGTGGTTAAGCCAAACCCATCTATTAAAGCATCTTTCAGGATATAATAATCATCAGCATCCTCTTCTCTTACAGAGAGGAGCTTGTCTCTTCCTTTATCTGAAAAGGAGAGCCACAGGATTGCTGCCCACTGCTCTACTGGGACCCTCTGTACTCTACAGGCCCTTTCAAGAGCAGATATCCATTTGTGGATATCATCCCCATTCTGATAGGGGGGCACAATCTTGTGGAGGTTCCTATTGTCAGGGACTTTCTCTCTAACTCTAGGGGTTTCCTTACTGCCACCAGGGATCTCTAGACCCCACTTTCTTGAAGCTTTCTGAAGCTCCAGGGTTTCCCTGTCCAATGCTAACTGTTCTCTTTTAAGCTCAAGCTTAGCCTGCTCAAATTTGATCAGTCTGCATTTCCTCTCATGAGAGGATTCTCTTCTCTGAGAAGAGGCAGAGGACCCTTTGGATCTCCTAGAATGGTTGGATCCCACTGAGGGGGATCTGTTCCTTCTTGGATCCACCACTCTCCTTTTAAGGGTGGAGGGAGTGCCCCTTGAGCCATCACCTCCATGCTGTGAGTGGTCTGTTTCTTCCAGGTCAGGATTTTCATCCTCTTCCTGCTCCTCTTCAGATTCCACTCTGGGAGTGTCCTCTTCTGAGGGGTGCCCACCCACTCTGTCCGTCCCTCTGGATCCTATGGACTCCATAAAGTCTGCTATGAGCAGGATCTCTTTGAGACGTTTTGTGTTGGCACCTCTTTCTGTCTTCAGTCCCCTAAGGGTGCACATTTCCCTGAGCTCTGCAAAGGTGAAATTATCATACTTATCTACTGGGACCCTCTGGGGTCCTTCCATAGCCTTAGTGCCACCTGAAGACATGTTTAGTGTAGTGATGTATCTACCTACACTAAGTGTGGCCTACTGAACCCTCTCTTGAGTTGTAGTCAAGGTGTGCTAAACCCTCTACACACAACTCCAAGTTCAGTAGAACTTATTGTATTCTAGCTTGAATTTATATGTACCTTTGGTACCTTGTGGCTTCCACTTTAGAAATTCAATTTGTTATCTGGTAAAACAATGGCAAGCTTGAATCCAACCGCTGCACACCAATGTGAGAAGTTGGCCTGGCATATGCTGTTCCTAGTTATAGGGACACCTTGCACCAGTCCAATTCGACTCCTATTGATGGTAGGTTTAAGACAACCTTTAAAGAAAGCTATCCTAGTGGTAGCTGTGGAGAGCAGCCTTCAGGCTAAGTCTTGAAGAAGTGTTAAGCTTATTGTTTTACCATAATAACCTCTTGAATAACCAAATGAAAGAGTAGCCCACACAGGTATATATATAAAATATATGTATTTATTCTAGACAGAATCCCACAGTCACTTTATGTGGCTAGTGGCAAAGTTACAATTCAAACAAGCATTTCTAAACACAATAAATAGCACAGAAATCAATGGGCCCCAGGGGGGGACCAAACCATATACTAAAATAGTGGTATAAGAACCACGACAATTCTACAGGCAATGCCTAGGGCATTCAGGATCGCTGGCCCCTTAAGAATCCACCCACAGTTAAGAGGAAGGGGACCCACGGGAGGCGTGTGCAGTGCGAGAAGCTGCTGTCGGGATCGCAATGTTAGCCTATGGAGAATGTCGCGGTTGAATAATTAAGGTTTAAGGACACTTCTAACAACAGTACAAAGTTAAGGCTTGAGACTTAAGGCTTTGGAGAGCCCACCACCACGGGAGTACCGAAGTACCACTGTTACCTGCCCCAGGGAAGCCGGGTGCATAGGTCGATTCTGGTGTCGGGTCGCGGGCTGATTTTCTATGGAAAAGGAGTCCAAACTGCTGCTAGCTGGAAGTGTCGCTGAAGTCGTGAAGATTAAAGTTGAAGAAAAGACAAAGATGAACCTGAAAGCAGAGGGGACAGAGTCTGGGTCACAGCACAGTGACCAGGGAGCTCACAGGAAGGAGCTCGTGGATGTCGGGTGCTTCAGGTGTGGAAGGTACAGCTGGGCTCTGCAGTCACGGGCTCCGGGAGGCTTCAAGGAAGGCCAGCTTCTGGAGGGCGACTGTCCCACGTCGGCTGAGGGTCGCTGCGGTGTTAGTGTCCCGATTGGATCCACTGAGCATTGGCAACCGCAACCCACGCAAGATGAACAAAGCAGCTGCTGGTGCAGACCCACGAGGTCTGAGGGTGCTCTCCTTTGCAGGGAGCGTAGAGCAGGCCTGGAGCAACCAGGGGAACTCTTAGAAAGGAAGATTGTCCTCCGTCAGGGCCCACAAGTCGTGAGACAAGGGACCGCGGAAGGCAGCAAAATGGAGTGCGTAAAAGTGCTCCCACGGGCCACCGGAGCGGGCCAGGGAGCTGAGAGTCGGCACAAGTGCTGCTTGAAGTTTGGCTCAAGAATGGGCCAAAGCACAACTTCCCCACTGGTCGGGGTCGTGTGCTGGACAAGAGGTGGCCGGTGTCTCGGGGTATGCGGGGATCTCGACACCCACGTGGTCCAGGGTGCTCAGACTTGCTGGGCACACTCACAGGACGCTGGGATGCACTGGAGACCCACCTCGAGGTTGCGGGAAGGCGTCGAAGGTCGTGAGAGCAACGAAGTTCCAACCGGGTATCTTGTAGTCTTTTAGGTGCCTGCCAAGCAGGGGGATAACTCCTTTATCCCAAGGGAGATTTCTTCAGTCAGCTGGGCAGCAGCTCGTCGAAGGTCAGTTCTGTGAAGTCCTGTACGAATCTAAGGCTCTAGGGCAAAGTTATTCCCATATATCCCCAAGATTAGGGGATGGTCCAAAATAGAGCCTACCAATCAGAGTAGAGGCGGGAAAGGGTGGCTACACCCACTCCCCTTTGTGTGTTTCCCGCCTGGGCGAGGGGCAGGATGCCCCTGAACCGGTTCCAGGCGGTGTATGCAGAATTGGGGCTCTGCAGCTGCCTACGTGCAACTCTGAATGGACTTTTGGTGCACCCACCCTGTTCCAATCCACATATCCTGTCTGGGGAGGTGCTGGCACCTCCCTGCCACAGGAGCCCTATTGTCCAGATGGCGAGGCTGGGGTTTTCCCCAGCAACAGCCAGCCAGAGTCGTGTAGGTGGCGAACAGTAGCCATTTTGTGGTACATGTGCACTTTTAAATTGGTTTCCAAATTCTACCGCTTTTCCCATATCACCCTCCTAGCAAGGGGGAATCGTGCCCCCATGCCCATGGCTGGACTGGGGGTATGATTCCTTCATGTTTGACACCAAACACGATATGGTTCTGTGTAGCCAGTCCCAAGTTACAGCGATGACGCAATAACTTATAATGCGGTTAAGAGTATATGGTATGGCTACACTACAAACAACCCAGTAACAATTTTACGAAGGTTGCAGAGAGGTCCTACTCACGTAGGGGTCCCCCCTCACACATACCTCAGCACCCAGCCCTGTAGGATTACCAGGGCCTGCCATAGGGGTGACCTATGAGAGTATACGTGTTGTATGGTATGGGACATAGGGTACCTACGTCCCTGTAAGGGGTGCTAGCACCACCTTACCCAGGCTACAGTAGTGGCCTGGTGGTGTCAGTTTGGGTGGCTGTCCCAGGGTGGCACAATAAGTGCTGCAGCCCTGGTAGGCCTACTGGGGGACCCATGCCCTGGGTACCTAGGGTACCATCTACAAGGGACTGGAAGGGCATGCCCAGCATCCAATTGGTTGGTACCTAGGGTACCCACATAGTTTGTCAGAGGAAGCAGATAGGCTGGGGTCCTGGATAGCAGGGCCACAGCCTGGCTAAAGTCATAAAAACAGTCAAAACATCAGCAAAAAGTTGGGGGCAACTATGCAGTCGATGCCACTCTCCTACAGTTAAGGTCTTAACTCTTACTCTGGCCTAATAACTAAGGTCTTAACTCTTACTCTGGTCTAATAGCTAAGGTCTTAGACTTGTACTCTGGACTAATAGTTAAGGTCTTAACTCTTACTCTGGCCTACTGGTTAAGGTCTGAACTCTTACTCTGGCCTAATAGCTAAGTTCTTAGACTCGTACTCTGGCCTAATGGTTAAGGTCTTAACTCTCACTCTGGTCTACTGGTTAAGGTCTTAACTCTTACTCTGGCCTAATAGCTAAGGTCTTAACTTTTACTCTGGCCTAATAGCAAAGGTCTTAGACTCGTAATCTGGCCTAATGGTTAAGGTCTTAACTCTTACTCTGGCCTAATAGCTAAGGTCTTAACTCTTACTCTGGCCTAATAGCTAAGGTCTTAGACCCGTACTATGGCATACAGGTTAAGGTCTTAACTCTTAGTCTGGCCTACAGGTTAAGGTCTTTAACTCTTACTCTGGCCTAATAGCTAAGGTCTTAGACTCGTACTCTGGCCTACTGGTTAAGGTCTTAACTCTTACTCTGGCCTAATAGCTAAGGTATTAATTCTTACTCTGGCCTAATAGCTAAGGTCTTAGACTCGTACTCTGGCCTAATGGTTAAGGTCTTAACTCTTACTCTGGCCTACTGGTTAAGGTCTTAACTCTTACTCTGGCCTACTAGTTAAGGTCTTATCTCTTACTGTGGCCTACAGGTTAAGGTCTTAACTCTTACTCTGGCCTACTGGTTAAGGTCTTAACCCTTACTCTGGCCTAATAGCTAAGGTCTTAGACTCGTACTCTGGCCTAATAGTAAATGTCTTAACTCTTACTCTGGCCTACTGGTTAAGGTCTTAACTCTTACTCTGGCCTAATAGCTAAGGTCTTAGACTCGTACTCTTGACTAATGGTTAAGGTCTTAACTCCTACTCTGGCCTCATAGCTAAGGTCTTAACTCTTACTCTGGCCTACTGGTTAAGGTCTTAACTCTTACTCTGGCCTAATAGCTAAGGTCTTAGACTCGTACTCTGGCCTAATGGTTAAGGTCTTAACTCTTACTGTGGCCTACTGGTTAAGGTCTTAACTCTTACTCTGGCCTAATAGCTAAGGTCTTAAATCTTACTCTGGCCTAATAGCTAAGGTCTTAGACTCGTACTCTGGCTTAATGGTTAAGGTCTTAACTCTTACTCTGGCCTAATAGTAAAGGTCTTAGACTCGTACTATGGCCTACAGGTTAAGGTCTTAACTCTTACTCTGGCCTAATAGCTAAGGTCTTAGACTCGTACTCTGGCTTACTGGTTAAGGTCTTACCTCTTACTCTGGCCTAATAGCTAAGGTCTTAACTCTTACTCTGGCCTAATAGCTAAGGAATTAAACTTGTACTCTGTCCTAATGGTTAAGGTCTTAACTCTTATACTGGCCTACTGGTTAAGGTTTTAACTCTGACTCTGGCCTAATAGCTAATGTCTTAACTCTTACTCTGGCCTAATAGCTAAAGTCTTAGACTCGTACTCTGGCCTAATGGTTAAGGTCTTAACTCTTACACTGGCATACTGGTTAAGGTCTTAACTCTTACTCTGGCCTAATAGCTAAGGTCTTAACTCTTACTCTGGCCTACTGGTTAAGGTCTTAACTCTTACTCTGGCCTAATAGCTAAGGTCTTAGACTCGTACTCTGGCCTAATGGTTGAGGTCTTAACTCTTGCTCTGGACTAATAGCTAAGGTCTTAGACTTGTACTCTGGCCTAATGGTTAAGGTCTTAACTCTTACTCTGGCCTACTGGTTAAGGTCTTAACTCTTACTCTGGCCTAATAGCTAAGGTCTTAACTCTTACTCTGGCCTAATAGCTAAGGTCTTAGACTCGTACTCTGGCCTAATGGTTAAGGTCTTAACTCTTACTCTGGCCTAATAGCTAAGGTCTTAGACTTGTACTCTGGCCTAATGGTTAAGGTCTTAACTCTTACTCTGGCCTAATAGCTAAAGTCTTAGACTCGTACTCTGACCTATTGGTTAAGGTCTTAACTCTTACTCTGGCCTAATAACTAAGGTCTTAACTCTCACTCTGGCCTAATAGCTAAGGTCTTAACTCTTACCCTGGCTTAATAGCTAAGGTCTTAACTCTTACTCCGGTCTAATAGCTAAGGTCTTAGACTTGTACATTGGCCTAATGGTTAAGGTCTTAACTCTTACTCTGGCCTACTGGTTAAGGTCTTAACTCTTACTCTGGCCTAATAGCTAAGGTCTTAGACTCGTACTCTGGCCTACTGGTCAAGGTCTTAACTCTTACTCTGGCCTACTGGTTAAGGTCTTAACTCTTACTCTGGCCTAATAGCTAAGGTCTTAGACTCATACTCTGTCCTAATAGCTAAGGTCTTAACTCTTACTCTGGCCTAATAGCTAAGGTCTTAGACTTGTACTCTGGCCTAATGGTTAAGGTCTTAACTCTTACTCTGTCCTACTGGTTAAGGTCTTAACTCTTACTCTGGCCTAATAGCTAAGGTCTTAGACTTCTACTCTGGCCTAATAGCTAAGGTCTTAACTCTTACTCTGGCCTACTGGTTAAGGTCTTAACTCTTACTCTGGCCTAATAGCTAAGGTCTTAGACTCGTACTTTCGCCTACTGGTTAAGGTTTTAACTCTTACTCTGGCCTAATAGCTAAGGTCTTAGACTCGTACTCTGGCCTAATGGTTGAGGTCTTAACTCTTGCTCTGGACTAATAGCTAAGGTCTTAGACTCGTACTCTGGCCTACTGGTTAAGGTCTTAACTCTTACTCTGGCCTAATAGCTAAGGTCTTAACTATTACTCTGGCCTAATAGCTAAGGTCTTAGACTCGTACTCTGGCCTAATGGTTAAGGTCTTAACTCTTACTCTGGCCTACTGGTTAAGGTCTTAACTCTTACTCTGGCCTAATAGCTAAGGTCTTAGACTCGTACTCTGGCCTAATGGATAAGGTCTTAACTCTTACTCTGGCCTACTGGTTAAGGTCTTAACTCTTATTCTGGCCTAATAGCTAAGGTCTTAAATCTTACTCTGGCCTAATAGCTAAGGTCTAAGACTCGTACTATGGCCTACAGGTTAAGGTCTTAACTCTTACTCTGGCCTAATAGCTAAGGCCTTAACTCTTACTCTGGCCTAATAGCTAAGGTCTTAGACTTGTACTCTGGCCTAATGGTTAAGGTCTTAACTCTTACCCTGGCCTAATGGTTAAGGTCTTAACTCTTACTCTGGCCTACTGGTTAAGGTCTTAACTCTTACTCTGGCCTAATAGCTAAGGTCTTAAATATTACTCTGGCCTAATAGTTAAGGTCTTAGACTCGTACTCTGGCCTAATGGTTAAGGTCTTAACTCTTACTCTGGCCTAATAGCTAAGGTCTTAGACTCGTACTATGGCCTACAGGTTAAGGTCTTAACTCTTACTCTGGCCTAATAGCTAAGGTCTAAGACTCGTACTCTGGCCTACTGGTTAAGGTCTTACCTCTTACTCTGGCCTAATAGCTAAGGTCTTTAACTCTTACTCTGGCCTAATAGCTAAGGTCTTAGACTCATACTCTGTCCTAATGGTTAAGGTCTTAACTCTTACACTGGCCTACTGGTTAAGGTTTTAACTCTGACTCTGGCCTAATAGCTAAGGTCTTAACTCTTACTCTGGCCTAATAGCTAAAGTCTTAGACTCGTACTCTGGCCTAATGGTTATGGTCTTAACTCTTACACTGGCATACTGGTTAAGGTCTTAACTCTTACTCTGGCCTAATAGATAAGGTCTTAACTCTTACTCTGGCCTACTGGTTAAGGTCTTAACTCTTACTCTGGCCTAATAGCTAAGGTCTTAGACTTGTACTCTGGCCTAATGGTTGAGGTCTTAACTCTTGCTCTGGACTAATAGCTAAGGTCTTAGACTTGTACTCTGGCCTAATGGTTAAGGTCTTAACTCTTACTCTGGCCTACTGGTTAAGGTCTTAACTCTTACTCTGGCCTAATAGCTAAGGTCTTAAGTCTTACTCTGGCCTAATAGCTAAGGTCTTAGACTCGAACTCTGGCCTAATGGTTAAGGTCTTAACTCTTACTCTGGCCTAATAGCTAAAGTCTTAGACTCATACTCTGACCTATTGGTTAAGGTCTTAACTCTTACTCTGGCCTAATAACTAAGGTCTTAACTCTCACTCTGGCCTAATAGCTAAGGTCTTAACTCTTACCCTGGCTTAATAGCTAAGGTCTTAACTCTTACTCCGGTCTAATAGCTAAGGTCTTAGACTTGTACATTGGCCTAATGGTTAAGGTCTTAACTCTTACTCTGGCCTACTGGTTAAGGTCTTAACTCTTACTCTGGACTAATAGCTAAGGTCTTAGACTCGTACTCTGGCCTACTGGTCAAGGTCTTAACTCTTACTCTGGCCTACTGGTTAAGGTCTTAACTCTTACTCTGGCCTAATAGCTAAGGTCTTAGACTCATACTCTGTCCTAATAGCTAAGGTCTTAACTCTTACTCTGGCCTAATAGCTAAGGTCTTAGACTCATACTCTGGCCTAATGGTTAAGGTCTTAACTCTTACTCTGGCCTGATAGCTAAGGTCTTAGACTCGTACTCTGGCCTAATGGTTAAGGTCTTAACTCTTACTCTGTCCTACTGGTTAATGTCTTAACTCTTACTCTGGCCTAATAGCTAAGGTCTTAGACTTCTACTCTGGCCTAATAGCTAAGGTCTTAACTCTTACTCTGGCCTACTGGTTAAGGTCTTAACTCTTACTCTGGCCTAATAGCTAAGGTCTTAGACTCGTACTTTCACCTACTGGTTAAGGTCTTAACTCTTACTCTGGCCTAATAGCTAAGGTCTTAGACTCGTACTCTGGCCTAATGGTTGAGGTCTTAACTCTTGCTCTGGACTAATAGCTAAGGTCTTAGACTCGTACTCTGGCCTACTGGTTAAGGTCTTAACTCTTACTCTGGCCTAATAGCTAAGGTCTTAACTATTACTGTGGCCTGATAGCTAAGGTCTTAGACTCGTACTCTGGCCTAATGGTTAAGGTCTTAACTCTTACTCTGGCCTACTGGTTAAGGTCTTAACTCTTACTCTGGCCTAAAAGCTAAGGTCTTAGACTCGTACTCTGGCCTAATGGATAAGGTCTTAACTCTTACTCTGGCCTACTGGTTAAGGTCTTAACTCTTACTCTGGCCTAATAGCTAAGGTCTTAAATCTTACTCTGGCCTAATAGCTAAGGTCTTAGACTCATACTCTGGCCTAATGGTTAAGGTCTTAGACTTGTACTCTGGCCTAATGGTTAAGGTCTTAACTCTTACCCTGGCCTAATAGTTAAGGTATTAACTCTTACTCTTGCCTAATGGTTAAGGTCTTAACTCTTACTCTGGCCTAATAGCTAAGGTCTAAGACTCGTACTCTGGCCTAATGGTTAAGGTCTTAACTCTTACTCTGGCCTACTGGTTAAGATCTTAACTCTTACTCTGGCCTAATAGCTAAGGTCTTAAATATTACTCTGGCCTAATAGCTAAGGTCTTAAACTCGTACTCTGGCCTAATGGTTAAGGTCTTAACTCTTACTCTGGCCTAATAGCTAAGGTCTTAGACTCGTACTATGGCCTACAGGTTAAGGTCTTAACTCTTACTCTGGCCTAATAGCTAAGGTCTAAGACTCGTACTCTGGCCTACTGGTTAAGGTCTTACCTCTTACTCTGGCCTAATAGCTAAGGTCTTTAACTCTTACTCTGGCCTAATAGCTAAGGTCTTAGACTCATACTCTGTCCTAATTGTTAAGGTCTTAACTCTTACACTGGCCTACTGGTTAAGGTCTTAACTCTGACTCTGGCATAATAGCTAAGGTCTTAACTCTTACTCTGGCGTAATAGCTAAGGTCTTAGACTTGTACTCCGGCCTAATGGTTAAGGTCTTAACTCTTACCCTGGCCTAATAGTTAAGGTCTTAACTCTTACTCTTGCCTAATGGTTAAGGTCTTAACTCTTACTCTGGCCTAATAGCTAAGGTCTAAGACTCGTACTCTGGCCTAATGGTTAAGGTGTTAACTCTTACTCTGGCCTACTGGTTAAGATCTTAACTCTTACTCTTGCCTAATAGCTAAGGTCTTAACTCTTACTCTGGCCAAATAGCTAAGGTCTTAGACTCGTACTCTGGCCTAATGGTTAAGGTCTTAACTCTTACTCTGGCCTACTGGTTAAGGTCTTAACTCTTACTCTGGCCTAATAGCTAAGGTCTTAGACTCATACTCTGGCCTAATGGTTAAGGTCTTAACTCTTACTCTGGCCTACTGGTTAAGGTCTTAACTCTTACTCTGGCCCAATAGCTAAGGTCTTAAATATTACTCTGGCCTAATAGCTAAGGTCTTAGACTTGTACTCTAGCCTAATGGTTAAGGTCTTAACTCTTACTCTGGCCTAATAGCTAAGGTCTTAGACTCGTACTATGGCCTACAGGTTAAGGTCTTAACTCTTACTCTGGCCTCATAGCTAAGGTCTTAGACTCGTACTCTGGCCTACTGTTTAAGGTCTTACCTCTTACTCTGGCCTAATAGCTAAGGTCTTAACTCTTACTCTGGCCTAATAGCTAAGGTCTTAGACTCGTACTCTGTCCTAATTGTTAAGGTCTCAACTCTTACACTGGCCTACTGTTTAAGGTCTTAACTCTGACTCTGGCATAATAGCTAAGGTCTTAACTCTTACTATGGCCTAATAGCTAAGGTCTTAGACTCGTACTCTGGCCTAATGGTTAAGGTCTTAACTCTTACTCTGGCCTATTGGTTAAGGTCTTAACTCTTACTTTGGCCCAATAACTGAGGTCTTAACTCTTACTCTGGCCTAATAGCTGAGGTCTTAACTCTTACTCTGGTCTAACAGCTACGGTCTTAGACTTGTACTCTGGCCTAATGGTTAAGGTCTTAACTCTTACTCTGGCCTACTGGTTAAGGTCTTAACTCTTTCTCTGGCCTAATAGCTAAGGTCTTAGACTCGTACTCTGGCCTAATGATTAAGGTCTTAACTCAAACTCTGGCCTACTGGTTAAGGTCTTAACTCTTACTCTGGCCTAATAGCTAAGGTCTTAACTCTTACTCTGGCCTAATAGCAAAGGTCTTAGACTCGTAATCTGGCCTAATGGTTAGGGTCCTAACTCTTACTCTGGCCTAATAGCTAAGGTCTTAACTCTTAATCTTGCCTAATAGCTAAGGTCTTAGACCCGTACTATGGCATACAGGTTAAGGTATTACTTCTTTCTCTGGCCTACAGGTTAAGGTCTTAACTCTTACTCTGGCCTAATAGCTAAGGTCTTAGACTCGTACTCTGGCCTAATGGTTAAGGTCTTAACTCTTACTCTGGCCTAATAGCTAAGGTCTTAGACTCATACTCTGGCCTACTGGTTAAGGTCTTAACTCTTACTCTGGCCTAATAGCTAAGGTCTTAGACTCGTACTCTGGCCTAATGGTTAAGGTCTTAACTCTTACTCTGGCCTAATAGCTAAGGTCTTAGACTCGTACTCTGGCCTACTGGTTAAGGTCTTAACTCTTACTCTGGCCTAATAGCTAAGGTCTTAGACTCGTACTTTCGCCTACTGGTTAAGGTCTTAACTCTTACTCTGGCCTAATAGCTAAGGTCTTAGACTCGTACTCTGGCCTAATGGTTGAGGTCTTAACTCTTGCTCTGGACTAATAGCTAAGGTCTTAGACTCGTACTCTGGCCTACTGGTTAAGGTCTTAACTCTTACTCTGGCATAATAGCTAAGGTCTTAACTATTACTCTGGCCTAATAGCTAAGGTCTTTACACTCGTACTCTGGCCTAATGGTTAAGGTCTTAACTCTTACTCTGGCCAACTGGTTAAGGTCTTAACTCTTACTCTGGCCTAATAGCTAAGGTCTTAGACTCGTACTCTGGCCTAATGGATAAGGTCTTAACTCTTACTCTGGCCTACTGGTTAAGGTCTTAACTCTTACTCTGGCCTACTGGTTAAGGTCTTAACTCTTACTCTGGCCTAATAGCTAAGGTCTTAGACTCGTACTCTGGCCTACTGGTTAAGGTCTTAACTCTTACTCTGGCCTAATAGCTAAGGTCTTAAATCTTACTCTGGCCTAATAGCTAAGGTCTTAGACTCATACTCTGGCCTAATGGTTAAGGTCTTAACTCTTACTCTGGCCTAATAGCTAAGGTATTAGACTCGTACTATGGCCTACAGGTTAAGGTCTTAACTCTTACTCTGGCCTAATAGCTAAGGTCTTAACTCTTACTCTGGCCTAATAGCTAAGGTCTTAGACTTGTACTCTGGCCTAATGGTTAAGGTCTTAACTCTTACCCTGGTCTAATAGTTAAGGTCTTAACTCTTACTCTTGCCTAATGGTTAAGGTCTTAACTCTTACTCTGGCCTAATAGCTAAGGTCTAAGACTCGTACTCTGGCCTAATGGTTAAGGTCTTAACTCTTACTCTGGCCTACTGGTTAAGATCTTAACTCTTACTCTTTCCTAATAGCTAAGGTTTTAACTCTTACTCTGGCCTAATAGCTAAGGTCTTAGACTCGTACTCTGGCCTAATGGTTAAGGTCTTAACTCTTACTCTGGCCTACTGGTTAAGGTCTTAACTCTTACTCTGGACTAATAGCTAAGGTCTTAGACTCGTACTCTGGCCTAATGGTTAAGGTCTTAACTCTTACTCTGGCCTACTGGTTAAGGTCTTAACTCTTACTCTGGCCTAATAGCTAAGGTCTTAAATATTACTCTGGCCTAATAGCTAAGGTCTTAGACTCGTACTCTGGCCTAATGGTTAAGGTCTTAACTCTTACTCTGGCCTAATAGCTAAGGTCTTAGACTCGTACTATGGCCTACAGGTTAAGGTCTTAACTCTTACTCTGGCCTAATAGCTAAGGTCTAAGACTCGTACTCTGGCCTACTGGTTAAGGTCTTACCTCTTACTCTGGCCTAATAGCTAAGGTCTTTAACTCTTACTCTGGCCTAATAGCTAAGGTCTTAGACTCATACTCTGTCCTAATTGTTAAGGTCTTAACTCTTACACTGGCCTACTGGTTAAGGTCTTAACTCTGACTCTGGCATAATAGCTAAGGTCTTAACTCTTACTCTGGCCTAATAGCTAAGGTCTTAGACTTGTACTCCGGCCTAATGGTTAAGGTCTTAACTCTTACCCTGGCCTAATAGTTAAGGTCTTAACTCTTACTCTTGCCTAATGGTTAAGGTCTTAACTCTTACTCTGGCCTAATAGCTAAGGTCTAAGACTCGTACTCTGGCCTAATGGTTAAGGTGTTAACTCTTACTCTGGCCTACTGGTTAAGATCTTAACTCTTACTCTTGCCTAATAGCTAATGTCTTAACTCTTACTCTGGCCTAATAGCTAAGGTCTTAGACTCGTACTCTGGCCTAATGGTTAAGGTCTTAACTCTTACTCTGGCCTACTGGTTAAGGTCTTAACTCTTACTCTGGCCTAATAGCTAAGGTCTTAGACTCATACTCTGGCCTAATGGTTAAGGTCTTAACTCTTACTCTGGCCTACTGGTTAAGGTCTTAACTCTTACTCTGGCCCAATAGCTAAGGTCTTAAATATTACTCTGGCCTAATAGCTAAGGTCTTAGACTTGTACTCTAGCCTAATGGTTAAGGTCTTAACTCTTACTCTGGCCTAATAGCTAAGGTCTTAGACTCGTACTATGGCCTACAGGTTAAGGTCTTAACTCTTACTCTGGCCTCATAGCTAAGGTCTTAGACTCGTACTCTGGCCTACTGTTTAAGGTCTTACCTCTTACTCTGGCCTAATAGCTAAGGTCTTAACTCTTACTCTGGCCTAATAGCTAAGGTCTTAGACTCATACTCTGTCCTAATTGTTAAGGTCTCAACTCTTACACTGGCCTACTGTTTAAGGTCTTAACTCTGACTCTGGCATAATAGCTAAGGTCTTAACTCTTACTATGGCCTAATAGCTAAGGTCTTAGACTCGTACTCTGGCCTAATGGTTAAGGTCTTAACTCTTACTCTGGCCTATTGGTTAAGGTCTTAACTCTTACTTTGGCCCAATAACTGAGGTCTTAACTCTTACTCTGGCCTAATAGCTGAGGTCTTAACTCTTACTCTGGTCTAACAGCTACGGTCTTAGACTTGTACTCTGGCCTAATGGTTAAGGTCTTAACTCTTACTCTGGCCTACTGGTTAAGGTCTTAACTCTTTCTCTGGCCTAATAGCTAAGGTCTTAGACTCGTACTCTGGCCTAATGATTAAGGTCTTAACTCAAACTCTGGCCTACTGGTTAAGGTCTTAACTCTTACTCTGGCCTAATAGCTAAGGTCTTAACTCTTACTCTGGCCTAATAGCAAAGGTCTTAGACTCGTAATCTGGCCTAATGGTTAGGGTCCTAACTCTTACTCTGGCCTAATAGCTAAGGTCTTAACTCTTAATCTTGCCTAATAGCTAAGGTCTTAGACCCGTACTATGGCATACAGGTTAAGGTATTACTTCTTTCTCTGGCCTACAGGTTAAGGTCTTAACTCTTACTCTGGCCTAATAGCTAAGGTCTTAGACTCGTACTCTGGCCTAATGGTTAAGGTCTTAACTCTTACTCTGGCCTAATAGCTAAGGTCTTAGACTCATACTCTGGCCTACTGGTTAAGGTCTTAACTCTTACTCTGGCCTAATAGCTAAGGTCTTAGACTCGTACTCTGGCCTAATGGTTAAGGTCTTAACTCTTACTCTGGCCTAATAGCTAAGGTCTTAGACTCGTACTCTGGCCTACTGGTTAAGGTCTTAACTCTTACTCTGGCCTAATAGCTAAGGTCTTAGACTCGTACTTTCGCCTACTGGTTAAGGTCTTAACTCTTACTCTGGCCTAATAGCTAAGGTCTTAGACTCGTACTCTGGCCTAATGGTTGAGGTCTTAACTCTTGCTCTGGACTAATAGCTAAGGTCTTAGACTCGTACTCTGGCCTACTGGTTAAGGTCTTAACTCTTACTCTGGCATAATAGCTAAGGTCTTAACTATTACTCTGGCCTAATAGCTAAGGTCTTTACACTCGTACTCTGGCCTAATGGTTAAGGTCTTAACTCTTACTCTGGCCAACTGGTTAAGGTCTTAACTCTTACTCTGGCCTAATAGCTAAGGTCTTAGACTCGTACTCTGGCCTAATGGATAAGGTCTTAACTCTTACTCTGGCCTACTGGTTAAGGTCTTAACTCTTACTCTGGCCTACTGGTTAAGGTCTTAACTCTTACTCTGGCCTAATAGCTAAGGTCTTAGACTCGTACTCAGGCCTACTGGTTAAGGTCTTAACTCTTACTCTGGCCTAATAGCTAAGGTCTTAAATCTTACTCTGGCCTAATAGCTAAGGTCTTAGACTCATACTCTGGCCTAATGGTTAAGGTCTTAACTCTTACTCTGGCCTAATAGCTAAGGTATTAGACTCGTACTATGGCCTACAGGTTAAGGTCTTAACTCTTACTCTGGCCTAATAGCTAAGGTCTTAACTCTTACTCTGGCCTAATAGCTAAGGTCTTAGACTTGTACTCTGGCCTAATGGTTAAGGTCTTAACTCTTACCCTGGCCTAATAGTTAAGGTCTTAACTCTTACTCTTGCCTAATGGTTAAGGTCTTAACTCTTACTCTGGCCTAATAGCTAAGGTCTAAGACTCGTACTCTGGCCTAATGGTTAAGGTCTTAACTCTTACTCTGGCCTACTGGTTAAGATCTTAACTCTTACTCTTTCCTAATAGCTAAGGTTTTAACTCTTACTCTGGCCTAATAGCTAAGGTCTTAGACTCGTACTCTGGCCTAATGGTTAAGGTCTTAACTCTTACTCTGGCCTACTGGTTAAGGTCTTAACTCTTACTCTGGACTAATAGCTAAGGTCTTAGACTCGTACTCTGGCCTAATGGTTAAGGTCTTAACTCTTACTCTGGCCTACTGGTTAAGGTCTTAACTCTTACTCTGGCCTAATAGCTAAGGTCTTAAATATTACTCTGGCCTAATAGCTAAGGTCTTAGACTCGTACTCTGGCCTAATGGTTAAGGTCTTAACTCTTACTCTGGCCTAATAGCTAAGGTCTTAGACTCGTACTATGGCCTACAGGTTAAGGTCTTAACTCTTACTCTGGCCTAATAGCTAAGGTCTAAGACTCGTACTCTGGCCTACTGGTTAAGGTCTTACCTCTTACTCTGGCCTAATAGCTAAGGTCTTTAACTCTTACTCTGGCCTAATAGCTAAGGTCTTAGACTCATACTCTGTCCTAATTGTTAAGGTCTTAACTCTTACACTGGCCTACTGGTTAAGGTCTTAACTCTGACTCTGGCATAATAGCTAAGGTCTTAACTCTTACTCTGGCCTAATAGCTAAGGTCTTAGACTTGTACTCCGGCCTAATGGTTAAGGTCTTAACTCTTACCCTGGCCTAATAGTTAAGGTCTTAACTCTTACTCTTGCCTAATGGTTAAGGTCTTAACTCTTACTCTGGCCTAATAGCTAAGGTCTAAGACTCGTACTCTGGCCTAATGGTTAAGGTGTTAACTCTTACTCTGGCCTACTGGTTAAGATCTTAACTCTTACTCTTGCCTAATAGCTAATGTCTTAACTCTTACTCTGGCCTAATAGCTAAGGTCTTAGACTCGTACTCTGGCCTAATGGTTAAGGTCTTAACTCTTACTCTGGCCTACTGGTTAAGGTCTTAACTCTTACTCTGGCCTAATAGCTAAGGTCTTAGACTCATACTCTGGCCTAATGGTTAAGGTCTTAACTCTTACTCTGGCCTACTGGTTAAGGTCTTAACTCTTACTCTGGCCCAATAGCTAAGGTCTTAAATATTACTCTGGCCTAATAGCTAAGGTCTTAGACTCGTACTCTGGCCTAATGGTTAAGGTCTTAACTCTTACTCTGGCCTAATAGCTAAGGTCTTAGACTCGTACTATGGCCTACAGGTTAAGGTCTTAACTCTTACTCTGGCCTCATAGCTAAGGTCTTAGACTCGTACTCTGGCCTACTGTTTAAGGTCTTACCTCTTACTCTGGCCTAATATCTAAGGTCTTAACTCTTACTCTGGCCTAATAGCTAAGGTCTTAGACTCATACTCTGTCCTAATTGTTAAGGTCTTAACTCTTACACTGGCCTAATGGTTAAGGTCTTAACTCTTACTCTGGCCTATTGGTTAAGGTCTTAACTCTTACTTTGGCCCAATAACTGAGGTCTTAACTCTTACTCTGGCCTAATAGCTGAGGTCTTAACTCTTACTCTGGTCTAACAGCTACGGTCTTAGACTTGTACTCTGGCCTAATGGTTAAGGTCTTAACTCTTACTCTGGCCTACTGGTTAAGGTCTTAACTCTTTCTCTGGCCTAATAGCTAAGGTCTTAGACTCGTACTCTGGCCTAATGATTAAGGTCTTAACTCTTACTCTGGCCTACTGGTTAAGGTCTTAACTCTTACTCTGGCCTAATAGCTAAGGTCTTAACTCTTACTCTGGCCTAATAGCAAAGGTCTTAGACTCGTAATCTGGCCTAATGGTTAGGGTCCTAACTCTTACTCTGGCCTAATAGCTAAGGTCTTAACTCTTACTCTTGCCTAATAGCTAAGGTCTTAGACCCGTACTATGGCATACAGGTTAAGGTATTACTTCTTTCTCTGGCCTACAGGTTAAGGTCTTAACTCTTACTCTGGCCTAATAGCTAAGGTCTTAGACTCGTACTCTGGCCTAATGGTTAAGGTCTTAACTCTTACTCTGGCCTAATAGCTAAGGTCTTAGACTCGTATTCTGGCCTACAGGTTAAGGTCTTAACTCTTACTCCGGCATACTGGTTAAGGTCTTAACTCTTACTCTGGCCTAATAGCTAAGGTCTTAGACTCATACTCTGGGCTACTGGTTAAGGTCTTAACTCTTACTCTGGCCTAATAGCTAAGGTCTTAGACTCGTACTCTGGCCTAATGGTTAAGGTCTTAACTCTTACTCTGGCCTAATAGCTAAGGTCTTAGACTCGTACTCTGGCCTAATGGTTAAGGTCTTAACTCTTACTCTGGACTAATAGCTAAGGTCTTAGACTCGTACTCTGGCCTAATGGTTACGGTCTTAACTCTTACTCTGGCCTAATAGCTAAGGTCTTAACTCTTACTCTGGCCTAATAGCTAAGGTCTTATACTTGTTCTTTGGCCTAAAGGTTAAGGTCTTAACTCTTACTCTGGCCTAATAGCTAAGGTCTTAACTCTTACTCTTGCCTAATGGTTAAAGTCTTAACTCTTACTCTGGCCTAATAGATAAGGTCTTAGACTCGTACTCTGGCCTAATGGTTAGGGTCTTAACTCTTACTCTGGCCTACTGGTGAAGGTCTTAACTCTTACTCTGGCCTAATAGCTAAGGTCTTAGACTCGTACTCTGGCCTAATGGTTAAGGTCTTAACTCTTACTGTGGCCTACTGGTTAAGGTCTTAACTCTTACTCTGGCCTAATAGTAAAGGTCTTAGACTCGTACTATGGCCTACAGGTTAAGGTCTTAACTCTTACTCTGGCCTAATAGCTAAGGTCTTAGACTCGTACTCTGGCTTACTGGTTAAGGTCTTACCTCTTACTCTGGCCTAATAGCTAAGGTCTTAACTCTTACTCTGGCCTAATAGCTAAGGAATTAAACTCGTACTCTGTCCTAATGGTTAAGGTCTTAAATCTTACACTGGCCTACTGGTTAAGGTTTTAACTCTGACTCTGGCCTAATAGCTAAAGTCTTAGACTCGTACTCTGGCCTAATGGTTAAGGTCTTAACTCTTACACTGGCATACTGGTTAAGGTCTTAACTCTTACTCTGGCCTAATAGCTAAGGTCTTAACTCTTACTCTGGCCTACTGGTTAAGGTCTTAACTCTTACTCTGGCCTAATAGCTAAGGTCTTAGACTCGTACTCTGGCCTAATGGTTGAGGTCTTAACTCTTGCTCTGGACTAATAGCTAAGGTCTTAGACTTGTACTCTGGCCTAATGGTTAAGGTCTTAACTCTTACTCTGGCCTACTGGTTAAGGTCTTAACTCTTACTCTGGCCTAATAGCTAAGGTCTTAACTCTTACTCTGGCCTAATAGCTAAGGTCTTAGACTCGTACTCTGGCCTAATGGTTAAGGTCTTAACTCTTACTCTGGCCTAATAGCTAAGGTCTTAGACTTGTACTCTGGCCTAATGGTTAAGGTCTTAACTCTTACTCTGGCCTAATAGCTAAAGTCTTAGACTCGTACTCTGACCTATTGGTTAAGGTCTTAACTCTTACTCTGGCCTAATAACTAAGGTCTTAACTCTCACTCTGGCCTAATAGCTAAGGTCTTAACTCTTACCCTGGCTTAATAGCTAAGGTCTTAACTCTTACTCCGGTCTAATAGCTAAGGTCTTAGACTTGTACATTGGCCTAATGGTTAAGGTCTTAACTCTTACTCTGGCCTACTGGTTAAGGTCTTAACTCTTACTCTGGCCTAATAGCTAAGGTCTTAGACTCGTACTCTGGCCTACTGGTCAAGGTCTTAACTCTTACTCTGGCCTACTGGTTAAGGTCTTAACTCTTACTCTGGCCTAATAGCTAAGGTCTTAGACTCATACTCTGGCCTAATGGTTAAGGTCTTAACTCTTACTCTGGCCTGATAGCTAAGGTCTTAGACTCGTACTCTGGCCTAATGGTTAAGGTCTTAACTCTTACTCTGTCCTACTGGTTAAGGTCTTAACTCTTACTCTGGCCTAATAGCTGAGGTCTTAGACTTCTACTCTGGCCTAATAGCTAAGGTCTTAACTCTGACTCTGGCCTACTGGTTAAGGTCTTAACTCTTACTCTGGCCTAATAGCTAAGGTCTTAGACTCGTACTTTCGCCTACTGGTTAAGGTCTTAACTCTTACTCTGGCCTAATAGCTAAGGTCTTACACTCGTACTCTGGCCTAATGGTTGAGGTCTTAACTCTTGCTCTGGACTAATAGCTAAGGTCTTAGACTCGTACTCTGGCCTACTGGTTAAGGTCTTAACTCTTACTCTGGCCTAATAGCTAAGGTCTTAACTATTACTCTGGCCTAATAGCTAAGGACTTAGACTCGTACTCTGGCCTAATGGTTAAGGTCTTAACTCTTACTCTGGCCTACTGGTTAAGGTCTTAACTCTTACTCTGGCCTAATAGCTAAGGTCTTAGACTCGTACTCTGGCCTAATGGATAAGGTCTTAACTCTTACTCTGGCCTACTGGTTAAGGTCTTAACTCTTACTCTGGCCTAATAGCTAAGGTCTTAAAACTTACTCTGGCCTAATAGCTAAGGTCTTAGACTCATACTCTGGCCTAAGGGTTAAGGTCTTAACTCTTTCTCTGGCCTAATAGCTAAGGTCTTAGACTCGTACTAGGGCCTACAGGTTAAGGTCTTAACTCTTACTCTGGCCTAATAGCTAAGGTCTTAACTCTTACTCTGGCCTAATAGCTAAGGTCTTAGACTTGTACTCTGGCCTAATGGTTAAGGTCTTAACTCTTACCCTGGCCTAATAGTTAAGGTCTTAACTCTTACTCTTGCCTAATGGTTAAGGTCTTAACTCTTACTCTGGCCTAATAGCTAAGGTCTAAGACTCGTACTCTGGCTTAATGGTTAAGGTCTTAACTCTTACTCTGGCCTACTGGTTAAGATCTTAACTCTTACTCTTTCCTAATAGCTAAGGTCTTAACTCTTACTCTGGCCTAATAGCTAAGGTCTTAGACTCGTACTCTGGCCTAATGGTTAAGGTCTTAACTCTTACTCTGGCCTACTGGTTAAGGTCTTAACTCTTACTCTGGCCTAATAGCTAAGGTCTTAGACTCGTACTCTGGCCTAATGGTTAAGGTCTTAACTCTTACTCTGGCCTACTGGTTAAGGTCTTAACTCTTACTCTGGCCTAATAGCTAAGGTCTTAAATATTACTCTGGCCTAATAGCTAAGGTCTTAGACTCGTACTCTGGCCTAATGGTTAAGGTCTTAACTCTTACTCTGGCCTAATAGCTAAGGTCTTAGACTCATACTATGGCCTACAGGTTAAGGTCTTAACTCTTACTCTGGCCTAATAGCTAAGGTCTTAGACTCGTACTCTGGCCTACTGGTTAAGGTCTTACCTCTTACTCTGGCCTAATAGCTAAGGTCTTTAACTCTTACTCTGGCCTAATAGCTAAGGTCTTAGACTCATACTCTGTCCTAATTGTTAAGGTCTTAACTCTTACACTGGCCTACTGGTTAAGGTCTTAACTCTGACTCTGGCATAATAGCTAAGGTCTTATCTCTTACTCTGGCCTAATAGCTAAGGTCTTAGACTTGTACTCCGGCCTAATGGTTAAGGTCTTAACTCTTACCCTGGCCTAATAGTTAAGGTCTTAACTCTTACTCTTGCCTAATGGTTAAGGTCTTAACTCTTACTCTGGCCTAATAGCTAAGGTCTAAGACGCGTACTCTGGCCTAATGGTTAAGGTGTTAACTCTTACTCTGGCCTACTGGTTAAGATCTTAACTCTTACTCTTGCCTAATAGCTAAGGTCTTAACTCTTACTCTGGCCTAATAGCTAAGGTCTTAACTCTTACTCTGGCCTAATAGCTAAAGTCTTAGACTCGTACTCTGGCCTACTGGTTAAGGTCTTAACTCTTACTCTGGCCCAATAGCTAAGGTCTTAAATATTACTCTGGCCTAATAGCTAAGGTCTTAGACTCGTACTCTGGCCTAATGGTTAAGGTCTTAACTCTTACTCTGGCCTAATAGCTAAGGTCTTAGACTCGTACTATGGCCTACAGGTTAAGGTCTTAACTCTTACTCTGGCCTCATAGCTAAGGTCTTAGACTCGTACTCTGGCCTACTGTTTAAGGTCTTACCTCTTACTCTGGCCTAATAGCTAGGGTCTTTAACTCTTACTCTGGCCTAATAGCTAAGGTCTTAGACTCATACTCTGTCCTAATTGTTAAGGTCTTAACTCTTACACTGGCCTACTGGTTAAGGTCTTAACTCTGACTCTGGCATAATAGCTAAGGTCTTAACTCTTACTCTGGCCTAATAGCTAAGGTCTTAGACTTGTACTCCGGCCTAATGGTTAAGGTCTTAACTCTTACCCTGGCCTAATAGTTAAGGTCTTAACTCTTACTCTTGCCTAATGGTTAAGGTCTTAACTCTTACTCTGGCCTAATAGCTAAGGTCTAAGACGCGTACTCTGGCCTAATGGTTAAGGTGTTAACTCTTACTCTGGCCTACTGGTTAAGATCTTAACTCTTACTCTTGCCTAATAGCTAAGGTCTTAACTCTTACTCTGGCCTAATAGCTAAGGTCTTAACTCTTACTCTGGCCTAATAGCTAAAGTCTTAGACTCGTACTCTGGCCTAATGGTTAAGGTCTTAACTCTTACTCTGGCCTAATAGCTAAGGTCTTAGACTCGTACTATGGCCTACAGGTTAAGGTCTTAACTCTTACTCTGGCCTCATAGCTAAGGTCTTAGACTCGTACTCTGGCCTACTGTTTAAGGTCTTACCTCTTACTCTGGCCTAATAGCTAAGGTCTTAACTCTTACTCTGGCCTAATAGCTAAGGTCTTAGACTCATACTCTGTCCTAATTGTTAAGGTCTTAGACTTGTACTCTGGCCTAATGGTTAAGGTCTTAACTCTTACTCTGGCCTACTGGTTAAGGTCTTAACTCTTACTCTGGCCTAATAGCTAAGGTCTTAGACTCGTACTCTGGCCTAATGGTTAAGGTCTTAACTCTTACTCTGGCCTACTGGTTAAGGTCTTAACTCTTACTCTGGCCTAATAGCTAAGGTCTTAGACTCGTACTCTGGCCTAATGGTTAAGGTCTTAACTCTTACTCTGGCCTACTGGTTAAGGTCTTAACTCTTACTCTGGCCTAATAGCTAAGGTCTTAAATATTACTCTGGCCTAATAGCTAAGGTCTTAGACTCGTACTCTGGCCTAATGGTTAAGGTCTTAACTCTTACTCTGGCCTAATAGCTAAGGTCTTAGACTCATACTATGGCCTACAGGTTAAGGTCTTAACTCTTACTCTGGCCTAATAGCTAAGGTCTTAGACTCGTACTCTGGCCTACTGGTTAAGGTCTTACCTCTTACTCTGGCCTAATAGCTAAGGTCTTTAACTCTTACTCTGGCCTAATAGCTAAGGTCTTAGACTCATACTCTGTCCTAATTGTTAAGGTCTTAACTCTTACACTGGCCTACTGGTTAAGGTCTTAACTCTGACTCTGGCATAATAGCTAAGGTCTTAACTCTTACTCTGGCCTAATAGCTATGGTCTTAGACTTGTACTCCGGCCTAATGGTTAAGGTCTTAACTCTTACCCTGGCCTAATAGTTAAGGTCTTAACTCTTACTCTTGCCTAATGGTTAAGGTCTTAACTCTTACTCTGGCCTAATAGCTAAGGTCTAAGACGCGTACTCTGGCCTAATGGTTAAGGTGTTAACTCTTACTCTGGCCTACTGGTTAAGATCTTAACTCTTACTCTTGCCTAATAGCTAAGGTCTTAACTCTTACTCTGGCCTAATAGCTAAGGTCTTAACTCTTACTCTGGCCTAATAGCTAAAGTCTTAGACTCGTACTCTGGCCTACTGGTTAAGGTCTTAACTCTTACTCTGGCCCAATAGCTAAGGTCTTAAATATTACTCTGGCCTAATAGCTAAGGTCTTAGACTCGTACTCTGGCCTAATGGTTAAGGTCTTAACTCTTACTCTGGCCTAATAGCTAAGGTCTTAGACTCGTACTATGGCCTACAGGTTAAGGTCTTAACTCTTACTCTGGCCTCATAGCTAAGGTCTTAGACTCGTACTCTGGCCTACTGTTTAAGGTCTTACCTCTTACTCTGGCCTAATAGCTAAGGTCTTTAACTCTTACTCTGGCCTAATAGCTAAGGTCTGAGACTCATACTCTGTCCTAATTGTTAAGGTCTTAACTCTTACACTGGCCTACTGGTTAAGGTCTTAACTCTGACTCTGGCTTAATAGCTAAGGTCTTAACTCTTACTCTGGCCTAATAGCTAAGGTCTTAGACTTGTACTCCGGCCTAATGGTTAAGGTCTTAACTCTTACCCTGGCCTAATAGTTAAGGTCTTAACTCTTACTCTTGCCTAATGGTTAAGGTCTTAACTCTTACTCTGGCCTAATAGCTAAGGTCTAAGACGCGTACTCTGGCCTAATGGTTAAGGTGTTAACTCTTACTCTGGCCTACTGGTTAAGATCTTAACTCTTACTCTTGCCTAATAGCTAAGGTCTTAACTCTTACTCTGGCCTAATAGCTAAGGTCTTAACTCTTACTCTGGCCTAATAGCTAAAGTCTTAGACTCGTACTCTGGCCTAATGGTTAAGGTCTTAACTCTTACTCTGGCCTACTGGTTAAGGTCTTAACTCTTACTCTGGCCCAATAGCTAAGGTCTTAAATATTACTCTGGCCTAATAGCTAAGGTCTTAGACTCGTACTCTGGCCTAATGGTTAAGGTCTTAACTCTTACTCTGGCCTAATAGCTAAGGTCTTAGACTCGTACTATGGCCTACAGGTTAAGGTCTTAACTCTTACTCTGGCCTCATAGCTAAGGTCTTAGACTCGTACTCTGGCCTACTGTTTAAGGTCTTACCTCTTACTCTGGCCTAATAGCTAAGGTCTTAACTCTTACTCTGGCCTAATAGCTAAGGTCTTAGACTCATACTCTGTCCTAATTGTTAAGGTCTTAACTCTTACACTGGCCTACTGGTTAAGGTCTTAACTCTGACTCTGGCATAATAGCTAAGGTCTTAACTCTTACTATGGCCTAATAGCTAAGGTCTTAGACTCGTACTCTGGCCTAATGGTTAAGGTCTTAACTCTTACTCTGGCCTATTGGTTAAGGTCTTAACTCTTACTTTGGCCTAATAGCTGAGGTCTTAACTCTTACTCTGGTCTAACAGCTACAGTCTTAGACTTGTACTCTGGCCTAATGGTTAAGGTCTTAACTCTTACTCTGGCCTACTGGTTAAGGTCTTAACTCTTTCTCTGGCCTAATAGCTAAGGTCTTAGACTCGTACTCTGGCCTAATGATTAAGGTCTTAACTCTTACTCTGGCCTACTGGTTAAGGTCTTAACTCTTACTCTGGCCTAATAGCTAAGGTCTTAACTCTTACTCTGGCCTAATAGCAAAGGTCTTAGACTCGTAATCTGGCCTAATGGTTAGGGTCCTAACTCTTACTCTGGCCTAATAGCTAAGGCCTTAACTCTTACTCTGGCCTAATAGCTAAGGTCTTAGACCCGTACTATGGCATACAGGTTAAGTTATTACTTCTTTCTCTGGCCTACAGGTTAAGGTCTTAACTCTTACTCTGGCCTAATAGCTAAGGTCTTAGACTCGTACTCTGGCCTACAGGTTAAGGTCTTAACTCTTACTCCGGCATACTGGTTAAGGTCTTAACTCTTACTCTGGCCTAATAGCTAAGGTCTTAGACTCATACTCTGGCCTACTGGTTAAGGTCTTAACTCTTACTCTGGCCTAATAGCTAAGGTCTTAGACTCGTACTCTGGCCTAATGGTTAAGGTCTTAACTCTTACTCTGGCCTAATAGCTAAGGTCTTAGACTCGTACTCTGGCCTAATGGTTAAGGTCTTAACTCTTACTCTGGACTAATAGCTAAGGTCTTAGACTCGTACTCTGGCCTAATGGTTAAGGTCTTAACTCTTACTCTGACCTAATACCTAAGGTCTTAACTCTTACTCTGGCCTAATAGCTAAGGTCTTATACTTGTTCTTTGGCCTAAAGGTTAAGGTCTTAACTCTTACTCTGGCCTAATAGCTAAGGTCTTAACTCTTACTCTTGCCTAATGGTTAAAGTCTTAACTCTTACTCTGGCCTAATAGCTAAGGTCTTAGACTCGTACTCTGGCCTAATGGTTAGGGTATTAACTCTTACTCTGGCCTACTGGTGAAGGTCTTAACTCTTACTCTGGCCTAATAGCTAAGGTCTTAGACTCGTACTCTGGCCTAATGGTTAAGGTGTTAACTCTTACTCTGGCCTACTGGTTAAGATCTTAACTCTTACTCTTGCCTAATAGCTAAGGTCTTAACTCTTACTCTGGCCTAATAGCTAAGGTCTTAACTCTTACTCTGGCCTAATAGCTAAAGTCTTAGACTCGTACTCTGGCCTAATGGTTAAGGTCTTAACTCTTACTCTGGCCTACTGGTTAAGGTCTTAACTCTTACTCTGGCCCAATAGCTAAGGTCTTAAATATTACTCTGGCCTAATAGCTAAGGTCTTAGACTCGTACTCTGGCCTAATGGTTAAGGTCTTAACTCTTACTCTGGCCTAATAGCTAAGGTCTTAGACTCGTACTATGGCCTACAGGTTAAGGTCTTAACTCTTACTCTGGCCTCATAGCTAAGGTCTTAGACTCGTACTCTGGCCTACTGTTTAAGGTCTTACCTCTTACTCTGGCCTAATAGCTAAGGTCTTAACTCTTACTCTGGCCTAATAGCTAAGGTCTTAGACTCATACTCTGTCCTAATTGTTAAGGTCTTAACTCTTACACTGGCCTACTGGTTAAGGTCTTAACTCTGACTCTGGCATAATAGCTAAGGTCTTAACTCTTACTATGGCCTAATAGCTAAGGTCTTAGACTCGTACTCTGGCCTAATGGTTAAGGTCTTAACTCTTACTCTGGCCTATTGGTTAAGGTCTTAACTCTTACTTTGGCCTAATAGCTGAGGTCTTAACTCTTACTCTGGTCTAACAGCTACAGTCTTAGACTTGTACTCTGGCCTAATGGTTAAGGTCTTAACTCTTACTCTGGCCTACTGGTTAAGGTCTTAACTCTTTCTCTGGCCTAATAGCTAAGGTCTTAGACTCGTACTCTGGCCTAATGATTAAGGTCTTAACTCTTACTCTGGCCTACTGGTTAAGGTCTTAACTCTTACTCTGGCCTAATAGCTAAGGTCTTAACTCTTACTCTGGCCTAATAGCAAAGGTCTTAGACTCGTAATCTGGCCTAATGGTTAGGGTCCTAACTCTTACTCTGGCCTAATAGCTAAGGCCTTAACTCTTACTCTGGCCTAATAGCTAAGGTCTTAGACCCGTACTATGGCATACAGGTTAAGGTATTACTTCTTTCTCTGGCCTACAGGTTAAGGTCTTAACTCTTACTCTGGCCTAATAGCTAAGGTCTTAGACTCGTACTCTGGCCTACAGGTTAAGGTCTTAACTCTTACTCCGGCATACTGGTTAAGGTCTTAACTCTTACTCTGGCCTAATAGCTAAGGTCTTAGACTCATACTCTGGCCTACTGGTTAAGGTCTTAACTCTTACTCTGGCCTAATAGCTAAGGTCTTAGACTCGTACTCTGGCCTAATGGTTAAGGTCTTAACTCTTACTCTGGCCTAATAGCTAAGGTCTTAGACTCGTACTCTGGCCTAATGGTTAAGGTCTTAACTCTTACTCTGGACTAATAGCTAAGGTCTTAGACTCGTACTCTGGCCTAATGGTTAAGGTCTTAACTCTTACTCTGGCCTAATACCTAAGGTCTTAACTCTTACTCTGGCCTAATAGCTAAGGTCTTATACTTGTTCTTTGGCCTAAAGGTTAAGGTCTTAACTCTTACTCTGGCCTAATAGCTAAGGTCTTAACTCTTACTCTTGCCTAATGGTTAAAGTCTTAACTCTTACTCTGGCCTAATAGCTAAGGTCTTAGACTCGTACTCTGGCCTAATGGTTAGGGTCTTAACTCTTACTCTGGCCTACTGGTGAAGGTCTTAACTCTTACTCTGGCCTAATAGCTAAGGTCTTAGACTCGTACTCTGGCCTAATGGTTAAGGTCTTAACTCTTACTCTGGCCTAATAGCTAAGGTCTTAACTCTTACTCTTGCCTAATGGTTAAAGTCTTAACTCTTACTCTGGCCTAATAGCTAAGGTCTTAGACTCGTACTCTGGCCTAATGGTTAGGGTCTTAACTCTTACTCTGGCCTACTGGTGAAGGTCTTAACTCTTACTCTGGCCTAATAGCTAAGGTCTTAGACTCGTACTCTGGCCTAATGGTTAAGGTCCTAACTCTTACTCTGGCCTAATAGCTAAGGTCTTAGACTCGTACTATGGCCTACAGGTTAAGGTCTTAACTCTTACTCTGGCCTACTGGTTAAGGTCTTAACTCTTACTCGGGCCTAATAGCTAAGGTCTTAGACTCGTACTCTGGCCTACTGGTCAAGGTCTTAACTCTTACTCTGGCCTACTGGTTAAGGTCATAACTCTTACTCTGGCCTAATAGCTAAGGTCTTAGACTCATACTCTGTCCTAATAGCTAAGGTCTTAACTCTTACTCTGGCCTAATAGCTAAGGTCTTAGACTCATACTCTGGCCTAATGGTTAAGGTCTTAACTCTTACTCTGGCCTGATAGCTAAGGTCTTAGACTCGTACTCTGGCCTAATGGTTAAGGTCTTAACTCTTACTCTGTCCTACTGGTTAAGGTCTTAACTCTTACTCTGGCCTAATAGCTAAGGTCTTAGACTCGTACTCTGGCCTAATGGTTAAGGTCTTAACTCTTACTCTGGCCTAATAGCTAAGGTCTTAGACTCGTACTCTGGCCTAATGGTTAAGGTCTTAACTCTTACTCTGGACTAATAGCTAAGGTCTTAGACTCGTACTCTGGCCTAATGGTTACGGTCTTAACTCTTACTCTGGCCTAATAGCTAAGGTCTTAACTCTTACTCTGGCCTAATAGCTAAGGTCTTATACTTGTTCTTTGGCCTAAAGGTTAAGGTCTTAACTCTTACTCTGGCCTAATAGCTAAGGTCTTAACTCTTACTCTTGCCTAATGGTTAAAGTCTTAACTCTTACTCTGGCCTAATAGATAAGGTCTTAGACTCGTACTCTGGCCTAATGGTTAGGGTCTTAACTCTTACTCTGGCCTACTGGTGAAGGTCTTAACTCTTACTCTGGCCTAATAGCTAAGGTCTTAGACTCGTACTCTGGCCTAATGGTTAAGGTCTTAACTCTTACTGTGGCCTACTGGTTAAGGTCTTAACTCTTACTCTGGCCTAATAGTAAAGGTCTTAGACTCGTACTATGGCCTACAGGTTAAGGTCTTAACTCTTACTCTGGCCTAATAGCTAAGGTCTTAGACTCGTACTCTGGCTTACTGGTTAAGGTCTTACCTCTTACTCTGGCCTAATAGCTAAGGTCTTAACTCTTACTCTGGCCTAATAGCTAAGGAATTAAACTCGTACTCTGTCCTAATGGTTAAGGTCTTAACTCTTACACTGGCCTACTGGTTAAGGTTTTAACTCTGACTCTGGCCTAATAGCTAAAGTCTTAGACTCGTACTCTGGCCTAATGGTTAAGGTCTTAACTCTTACACTGGCATACTGGTTAAGGTCTTAACTCTTACTCTGGCCTAATAGCTAAGGTCTTAACTCTTACTCTGGCCTACTGGTTAAGGTCTTAACTCTTACTCTGGCCTAATAGCTAAGGTCTTAGACTCGTACTCTGGCCTAATGGTTGAGGTCTTAACTCTTGCTCTGGACTAATAGCTAAGGTCTTAGACTTGTACTCTGGCCTAATGGTTAAGGTCTTAACTCTTACTCTGGCCTACTGGTTAAGGTCTTAACTCTTACTCTGGCCTAATAGCTAAGGTCTTAACTCTTACTCTGGCCTAATAGCTAAGGTCTTAGACTCGTACTCTGGCCTAATGGTTAAGGTCTTAACTCTTACTCTGGCCTAATAGCTAAGGTCTTAGACTTGTACTCTGGCCTAATGGTTAAGGTCTTAACTCTTACTCTGGCCTAATAGCTAAAGTCTTAGACTCGTACTCTGACCTATTGGTTAAGGTCTTAACTCTTACTCTGGCCTAATAACTAAGGTCTTAACTCTCACTCTGGCCTAATAGCTAAGGTCTTAACTCTTACCCTGGCTTAATAGCTAAGGTCTTAACTCTTACTCCGGTCTAATAGCTAAGGTCTTAGACTTGTACATTGGCCTAATGGTTAAGGTCTTAACTCTTACTCTGGCCTACTGGTTAAGGTCTTAACTCTTACTCTGGCCTAATAGCTAAGGTCTTAGACTCGTACTCTGGCCTACTGGTCAAGGTCTTAACTCTTACTCTGGCCTACTGGTTAAGGTCTTAACTCTTACTCTGGCCTAATAGCTAAGGTCTTAGACTCATACTCTGGCCTAATGGTTAAGGTCTTAACTCTTACTCTGGCCTGATAGCTAAGGTCTTAGACTCGTACTCTGGCCTAATGGTTAAGGTCTTAACTCTTACTCTGTCCTACTGGTTAAGGTCTTAACTCTTACTCTGGCCTAATAGCTAAGGTCTTAGACTTCTACTCTGGCCTAATAGCTAAGGCCTTAACTCTGACTCTGGCCTACTGGTTAAGGTCTTAACTCTTACTCTGGCCTAATAGCTAAGGTCTTAGACTCGTACTCTGGCCTAATGGTTAAGGTCTTAACTCTTACTCTGGCCTACTGGTTAAGGTCTTAACTCTTACTCTGGCCTAATAGCGAAGGTCTTAGACTCGTACTCTGGCCTACTGGTTAAGGTCTTAATTCTTACTCTGGCCTAATAGCTAAGGTCTTAGACTCGTATTCTAACCTACAGGTTAAGGTCTTAACTCTTACTCCGGCATACTGATTAAGGTCTTAACTCTTACTCTGGCCTAATAGCTAAGGTCTTACACTCGTACTCTGGCCTAATGGTTGAGGTCTTAACTCTTGCTCTGGACTAATAGCTAAGGTCTTAGACTCGTACTCTGGCCTACTGGTTAAGGTCTTAACTCTTACTCTGGCCTAATAGCTAAGGTCTTAACTATTACTCTGGCCTAATAGCTAAGGTCTTAGACTCGTACTCTGGCCTAATGGTTAAGGTCTTAACTCTTACTCTGGCCTTCTGGTTAAGGTCTTAACTCTTACTCTGGCCTAATAGCTAAGGTCTTAGACTCGTACTCTGGCCTAATGGATAAGGTCTTAACTCTTACTCTGGCCTACTGGTTAAGGTCTTAACTCTTACTCTGGCCTAATAGCTAAGGTCTTAAAACTTACTCTGGCCTAATAGCTAAGGTCTTAGACTCATACTCTGGCCTAAGGGTTAAGGTCTTAACTCTTTCTCTGGCCTAATAGCTAAGGTCTTAGACTCGTACTAGGGCCTACAGGTTCAGGTCTTAACTCTTACTCTGGCCTAATAGCTAAGGTCTTAACTCTTACTCTGGCCTAATAGCTAAGGTCTTAGACTTGTACTCTGGCCTAATGGTTAAGGTCTTAACTCTTACCCTGGCCTAATAGTTAAGGTCTTAACTCTTACTCTTGCCTAATGGTTAAGGTCTTAACTCTTACTCTGGCCTAATAGCTAAGGTCTAAGACTCGTACTCTGGCCTAATGGTTAAGGTCTTAACTCTTACTCTGGCCTACTGGTTAAGATCTTAACTCTTACTCTTTCCTAATAGCTAAGGTCTTAACTCTTACTCTGGCCTAATAGCTAAGGTCTTAGACTCGTACTCTGGCCTAATGGTTAAGGTCTTAACTCTTACTCTGGCCTACTGGTTAAGGTCTTAACTCTTACTCTGGCCTAATAGCTAAGGTCTTAGACTCGTACTCTGGCCTAATGGTTAAGGTCTTAACTCTTACTCTGGCCTACTGGTTAAGGTCTTAACTCTTACTCTGGCCTAATAGCTAAGGTCTTAAATATTACTCTGGCCTAATAGCTAAGGTCTTAGACTCGTACTCTGGCCTAATGGTTAAGGTCTTAACTCTTACTCTGGCCTAATAGCTAAGGTCTTAGACTCATACTATGGCCTACAGGTTAAGGTCTTAACTCTTACTCTGGCCTAATAGCTAAGGTCTTAGACTCGTACTCTGGCCTACTGGTTAAGGTCTTACCTCTTACTCTGGCCTAATAGCTAAGGTCTTTAACTCTTACTCTGGCCTAATAGCTAAGGTCTTAGACTCATACTCTGTCCTAATTGTTAAGGTCTTAACTCTTATACTGGCCTACTGGTTAAGGTCTTAACTCTGACTCTGGCATAATAGCTAAGGTCTTAACTCTTACTCTGGCCTAATAGCTAAGGTCTTAGACTTGTACTCCGGCCTAATGGTTAAGGTCTTAACTCTTACCCTGGCCTAATAGTTAAGGTCTTAACTCTTACTCTTGCCTAATGGTTAAGGTCTTAACTCTTACTCTGGCCTAATAGCTAAGGTCTAAGACGCGTACTCTGGCCTAATGGTTAAGGTGTTAACTCTTACTCTGGCCTACTGGTTAAGATCTTAACTCTTACTCTTGCCTAATAGCTAAGGTCTTAACTCTTACTCTGGCCTAATAGCTAAGGTCTTAACTCTTACTCTGGCCTAATAGCTAAAGTCTTAGACTCGTACTCTGGCCTACTGGTTAAGGTCTTAACTCTTACTCTGGCCCAATAGCTAAGGTCTTAAATATTACTCTGGCCTAATAGCTAAGGTCTTAGACTCGTACTCTGGCCTAATGGTTAAGGTCTTAACTCTTACTCTGGCCTAATAGCTAAGGTCTTAGACTCGTACTATGGCCTACAGGTTAAGGTCTTAACTCTTACTCTGACCTCATAGCTAAGGTCTTAGACTCGTACTCTGGCCTACTGTTTAAGGTCTTACCTCTTACTCTGGCCTAATAGCTAAGGTCTTTAACTCTTACTCTGGCCTAATAGCTAAGGTCTTAGACTCATACTCTGTCCTAATTGTTAAGGTCTTAACTCTTACACTGGCCTACTGGTTAAGGTCTTAACTCTGACTCTGGCATAATAGCTAAGGTCTTAACTCTTACTCTGGCCTAATAGCTAAGGTCTTAGACTTGTACTCCGGCCTAATGGTTAAGGTCTTAACTCTTACCCTGGCCTAATAGTTAAGGTCTTAACTCTTACTCTTGCCTAATGGTTAAGGTCTTAACTCTTACTCTGGCCTAATAGCTAAGGTCTAAGACGCGTACTCTGGCCTAATGGTTAAGGTGTTAACTCTTACTCTGGCCTACTGGTTAAGATCTTAACTCTTACTCTTGCCTAATAGCTAAGGTCTTAACTCTTACTCTGGCCTAATAGCTAAGGTCTTACACTCGTACTCTGGCCTAATGGTTGAGGTCTTAACTCTTGCTCTGGACTAATAGCTAAGGTCTTAGACTCGTACTCTGGCCTACTGGTTAAGGTCTTAACTCTTACTCTGGCCTAATAGCTAAGGTCTTAACTATTACTCTGGCCTAATAGCTAAGGTCTTAGACTCGTACTCTGGCCTAATGGTTAAGGTCTTAACTCTTACTCTGGCCTTCTGGTTAAGGTCTTAACTCTTACTCTGGCCTAATAGCTAAGGTCTTAGACTCGTACTCTGGCCTAATGGATAAGGTCTTAACTCTTACTCTGGCCTACTGGTTAAGGTCTTAACTCTTACTCTGGCCTAATAGCTAAGGTCTTAAAACTTACTCTGGCCTAATAGCTAAGGTCTTAGACTCATACTCTGGCCTAAGGGTTAAGGTCTTAACTCTTTCTCTGGCCTAATAGCTAAGGTCTTAGACTCGTACTAGGGCCTACAGGTTAAGGTCTTAACTCTTACTCTGGCCTAATAGCTAAGGTCTTAACTCTTACTCTGGCCTAATAGCTAAGGTCTTAGACTTGTACTCTGGCCTAATGGTTAAGGTCTTAACTCTTACCCTGGCCTAATAGTTAAGGTCTTAACTCTTACTCTTGCCTAATGGTTAAGGTCTTAACTCTTACTCTGGCCTAATAGCTAAGGTCTAAGACTCGTACTCTGGCCTAATGGTTAAGGTCTTAACTCTTACTCTGGCCTACTGGTTAAGATCTTAACTCTTACTCTTTCCTAATAGCTAAGGTCTTAACTCTTACTCTGGCCTAATAGCTAAGGTCTTAGACTCGTACTCTGGCCTAATGGTTAAGGTCTTAACTCTTACTCTGGCCTACTGGTTAAGGTCTTAACTCTTACTCTGGCCTAATAGCTAAGGTCTTAGACTCGTACTCTGACCTAATGGTTAAGGTCTTAACTCTTACTCTGGCCTACTGGTTAAGGTCTTAACTCTTACTCTGGCCTAATAGCTAAGGTCTTAAATATTACTCTGGCCTAATAGCTAAGGTCTTAGACTCGTACTCTGGCCTAATGGTTAAGGTCTTAACTCTTACTCTGGCCTAATAGCTAAGGTCTTAGACTCATACTATGGCCTACAGGTTAAGGTCTTAACTCTTACTCTGGCCTAATAGCTAAGGTCTTAGACTCGTACTCTGGCCTACTGGTTAAGGTCTTACCTCTTACTCTGGCCTAATAGCTAAGGTCTTTAACTCTTACTCTGGCCTAATAGCTAAGGTCTTAGACTCATACTCTGTCCTAATTGTTAAGGTCTTAACTCTTATACTGGCCTACTGGTTAAGGTCTTAACTCTGACTCTGGCATAATAGCTAAGGTCTTAACTCTTACTCTGGCCTAATAGCTAAGGTCTTAGACTTGTACTCCGGCCTAATGGTTAAGGTCTTAACTCTTACCCTGGCCTAATAGTTAAGGTCTTAACTCTTACTCTTGCCTAATGGTTAAGGTCTTAACTCTTACTCTGGCCTAATAGCTAAGGTCTAAGACGCGTACTCTGGCCTAATGGTTAAGGTGTTAACTCTTACTCTGGCCTACTGGTTAAGATCTTAACTCTTACTCTTGCCTAATAGCTAAGGTCTTAACTCTTACTCTGGCCTAATAGCTAAGGTCTTAACTCTTACTCTGGCCTAATAGCTAAAGTCTTAGACTCGTACTCTGGCCTACTGGTTAAGGTCTTAACTCTTACTCTGGCCCAATAGCTAAGGTCTTAAATATTACTCTGGCCTAATAGCTAAGGTCTTAGACTCGTACTCTGGCCTAATGGTTAAGGTCTTAACTCTTACTCTGGCCTAATAGCTAAGGTCTTAGACTCGTACTATGGCCTACAGGTTAAGGTCTTAACTCTTACTCTGACCTCATAGCTAAGGTCTTAGACTCGTACTCTGGCCTACTGTTTAAGGTCTTACCTCTTACTCTGGCCTAATAGCTAAGGTCTTTAACTCTTACTCTGGCCTAATAGCTAAGGTCTTAGACTCATACTCTGTCCTAATTGTTAAGGTCTTAACTCTTACACTGGCCTACTGGTTAAGGTCTTAACTCTGACTCTGGCATAATAGCTAAGGTCTTAACTCTTACTCTGGCCTAATAGCTAAGGTCTTAGACTTGTACTCCGGCCTAATGGTTAAGGTCTTAACTCTTACCCTGGCCTAATAGTTAAGGTCTTAACTCTTACTCTTGCCTAATGGTTAAGGTCTTAACTCTTACTCTGGCCTAATAGCTAAGGTCTAAGACGCGTACTCTGGCCTAATGGTTAAGGTGTTAACTCTTACTCTGGCCTACTGGTTAAGATCTTAACTCTTACTCTTGCCTAATAGCTAAGGTCTTAACTCTTACTCTGGCCTAATAGCTAAGGTCTTAACTCTTACTCTGGCCTAATAGCTAAAGTCTTAGACTCGTACTCTGGCCTAATGGTTAAGGTCTTAACTCTTACTCTGGCCTAATAGCTAAGGTCTTAGACTCGTACTATGGCCTACAGGTTAAGGTCTTAACTCTTACTCTGGCCTCATAGCTAAGGTCTTAGACTCGTACTCTGGCCTACTGTTTAAGGTCTTACCTCTTACTCTGGCCTAATAGCTAAGGTCTTAACTCTTACTCTGGCCTAATAGCTAAGGTCTTAGACTCATACTCTGTCCTAATTGTTAAGGTCTTAGACTTGTACTCTGGCCTAATGGTTAAGGTCTTAACTCTTACTCTGGCCTACTGGTTAAGGTCTTAACTCTTACTCTGGCCTAATAGCTAAGGTCTTAGACTCGTACTCTGGCCTAATGGTTAAGGTCTTAACTCTTACTCTGGCCTACTGGTTAAGGTCTTAACTCTTACTCTGGCCTAATAGCTAAGGTCTTAGACTCGTACTCTGGCCTAATGGTTTAGGTCTTAACTCTTACTCTGGCCTACTGGTTAAGGTCTTAACTCTTACTCTGGCCTAATAGCTAAGGTCTTAAATATTACTCTGGCCTAATAGCTAAGGTCTTAGACTCGTACTCTGGCCTAATGGTTAAGGTCTTAACTCTTACTCTGGCCTAATAGCTAAGGTCTTAGACTCATACTATGGCCTACAGGTTAAGGTCTTAACTCTTACTCTGGCCTAATAGCTAAGGTCTTAGACTCGTACTCTGGCCTACTGGTTAAGGTCTTACCTCTTACTCTGGCCTAATAGCTAAGGTCTTTAACTCTTACTCTGGCCTAATAGCTAAGGTCTTAGACTCATACTCTGTCCTAATTGTTAAGGTCTTAACTCTTACACTGGCCTACTGGTTAAGGTCTTAACTCTGACTCTGGCATAATAGCTAAGGTCTTAACTCTTACTCTGGCCTAATAGCTATGGTCTTAGACTTGTACTCCGGCCTAATGGTTAAGGTCTTAACTCTTACCCTGGCCTAATAGTTAAGGTCTTAACTCTTACTCTTGCCTAATGGTTAAGGTCTTAACTCTTACTCTGGCCTAATAGCTAAGGTCTAAGACGCGTACTCTGGCCTAATGGTTAAGGTGTTAACTCTTACTCTGGCCTACTGGTTAAGATCTTAACTCTTACTCTTGCCTAATAGCTAAGGTCTTAACTCTTACTCTGGCCTAATAGCTAAGGTCTTAACTCTTACTCTGGCCTAATAGCTAAAGTCTTAGACTCGTACTCTGGCCTACTGGTTAAGGTCTTAACTCTTACTCTGGCCCAATAGCTAAGGTCTTAAATATTACTCTGGCCTAATAGCTAAGGTCTTTAACTCTTACTCTGGCCTAATAGCTAAGGTCTTAGACTCATACTCTGTCCTAATTGTTAAGGTCTTAACTCTTATACTGGCCTACTGGTTAAGGTCTTAACTCTGACTCTGGCATAATAGCTAAGGTCTTAACTCTTACTCTGGCCTAATAGCTAAGGTCTTAGACTTGTACTCCGGCCTAATGGTTAAGGTCTTAACTCTTACCCTGGCCTAATAGTTAAGGTCTTAACTCTTACTCTTGCCTAATGGTTAAGGTCTTAACTCTTACTCTGGCCTAATAGCTAAGGTCTAAGACGCGTACTCTGGCCTAATGGTTAAGGTGTTAACTCTTACTCTGGCCTACTGGTTAAGATCTTAACTCTTACTCTTGCCTAATAGCTAAGGTCTTAACTCTTACTCTGGCCTAATAGCTAAGGTCTTAACTCTTACTCTGGCCTAATAGCTAAAGTCTTAGACTCGTACTCTGGCCTACTGGTTAAGGTCTTAACTCTTACTCTGGCCCAATAGCTAAGGTCTTAAATATTACTCTGGCCTAATAGCTAAGGTCTTAGACTCGTACTCTGGCCTAATGGTTAAGGTCTTAACTCTTACTCTGGCCTAATAGCTAAGGTCTTAGACTCGTACTATGGCCTACAGGTTAAGGTCTTAACTCTTACTCTGACCTCATAGCTAAGGTCTTAGACTCGTACTCTGGCCTACTGTTTAAGGTCTTACCTCTTACTCTGGCCTAATAGCTAAGGTCTTTAACTCTTACTCTGGCCTAATAGCTAAGGTCTTAGACTCATACTCTGTCCTAATTGTTAAGGTCTTAACTCTTACACTGGCCTACTGGTTAAGGTCTTAACTCTGACTCTGGCATAATAGCTAAGGTCTTAACTCTTACTCTGGCCTAATAGCTAAGGTCTTAGACTTGTACTCCGGCCTAATGGTTAAGGTATTAACTCTTACCCTGGCCTAATAGTTAAGGTCTTAACTCTTACTCTTGCCTAATGGTTAAGGTCTTAACTCTTACTCTGGCCTAATAGCTAAGGTCTAAGACGCGTACTCTGGCCTAATGGTTAAGGTGTTAACTCTTACTCTGGCCTACTGGTTAAGATCTTAACTCTTACTCTTGCCTAATAGCTAAGGTCTTAACTCTTACTCTGGCCTAATAGCTAAGGTCTTACACTCGTACTCTGGCCTAATGGTTGAGGTCTTAACTCTTGCTCTGGACTAATAGCTAAGGTCTTAGACTCGTACTCTGGCCTACTGGTTAAGGTCTTAACTCTTACTCTGGCCTAATAGCTAAGGTCTTAACTATTACTCTGGCCTAATAGCTAAGGTCTTAGACTCGTACTCTGGCCTAATGGTTAAGGTCTTAACTCTTACTCTGGCCTTCTGGTTAAGGTCTTAACTCTTACTCTGGCCTAATAGCTAAGGTCTTAGACTCGTACTCTGGCCTAATGGATAAGGTCTTAACTCTTACTCTGGCCTACTGGTTAAGGTCTTAACTCTTACTCTGGCCTAATAGCTAAGGTCTTAAAACTTACTCTGGCCTAATAGCTAAGGTCTTAGACTCATACTCTGGCCTAAGGGTTAAGGTCTTAACTCTTTCTCTGGCCTAATAGCTAAGGTCTTAGACTCGTACTAGGGCCTACAGGTTAAGGTCTTAACTCTTACTCTGGCCTAATAGCTAAGGTCTTAACTCTTACTCTGGCCTAATAGCTAAGGTCTTAGACTTGTACTCTGGCCTAATGGTTAAGGTCTTAACTCTTACCCTGGCCTAATAGTTAAGGTCTTAACTCTTACTCTTGCCTAATGGTTAAGGTCTTAACTCTTACTCTGGCCTAATAGCTAAGGTCTAAGACTCGTACTCTGGCCTAATGGTTAAGGTCTTAACTCTTACTCTGGCCTACTGGTTAAGATCTTAACTCTTACTCTTTCCTAATAGCTAAGGTCTTAACTCTTACTCTGGCCTAATAGCTAAGGTCTTAGACTCGTACTCTGGCCTAATGGTTAAGGTCTTAACTCTTACTCTGGCCTACTGGTTAAGGTCTTAACTCTTACTCTGGCCTAATAGCTAAGGTCTTAGACTCGTACTCTGGCCTAATGGTTAAGGTCTTAACTCTTACTCTGGCCTACTGGTTAAGGTCTTAACTCTTACTCTGGCCTAATAGCTAAGGTCTTAAATATTACTCTGGCCTAATAGCTAAGGTCTTAGACTCGTACTCTGGCCTAATGGTTAAGGTCTTAACTCTTACTCTGGCCTAATAGCTAAGGTCTTAGACTCATACTATGGCCTACAGGTTAAGGTCTTAACTCTTACTCTGGCCTAATAGCTAAGGTCTTAGACTCGTACTCTGGCCTACTGGTTAAGGTCTTACCTCTTACTCTGGCCTAATAGCTAAGGTCTTTAACTCTTACTCTGGCCTAATAGCTAAGGTCTTAGACTCATACTCTGTCCTAATTGTTAAGGTCTTAACTCTTATACTGGCCTACTGGTTAAGGTCTTAACTCTGACTCTGGCATAATAGCTAAGGTCTTAACTCTTACTCTGGCCTAATAGCTAAGGTCTTAGACTTGTACTCCGGCCTAATGGTTAAGGTCTTAACTCTTACCCTGGCCTAATAGTTAAGGTCTTAACTCTTACTCTTGCCTAATGGTTAAGGTCTTAACTCTTACTCTGGCCTAATAGCTAAGGTCTAAGACGCGTACTCTGGCCTAATGGTTAAGGTGTTAACTCTTACTCTGGCCTACTGGTTAAGATCTTAACTCTTACTCTTGCCTAATAGCTAAGGTCTTAACTCTTACTCTGGCCTAATAGCTAAGGTCTTAACTCTTACTCTGGCCTAATAGCTAAAGTCTTAGACTCGTACTCTGGCCTACTGGTTAAGGTCTTAACTCTTACTCTGGCCCAATAGCTAAGGTCTTAAATATTACTCTGGCCTAATAGCTAAGGTCTTAGACTCGTACTCTGGCCTAATGGTTAAGGTCTTAACTCTTACTCTGGCCTAATAGCTAAGGTCTTAGACTCGTACTATGGCCTACAGGTTAAGGTCTTAACTCTTACTCTGACCTCATAGCTAAGGTCTTAGACTCGTACTCTGGCCTACTGTTTAAGGTCTTACCTCTTACTCTGGCCTAATAGCTAAGGTCTTTAACTCTTACTCTGGCCTAATAGCTAAGGTCTTAGACTCATACTCTGTCCTAATTGTTAAGGTCTTAACTCTTACACTGGCCTACTGGTTAAGGTCTTAACTCTGACTCTGGCATAATAGCTAAGGTCTTAACTCTTACTCTGGCCTAATAGCTAAGGTCTTAGACTTGTACTCCGGCCTAATGGTTAAGGTCTTAACTCTTACCCTGGCCTAATAGTTAAGGTCTTAACTCTTACTCTTGCCTAATGGTTAAGGTCTTAACTCTTACTCTGGCCTAATAGCTAAGGTCTAAGACGCGTACTCTGGCCTAATGGTTAAGGTGTTAACTCTTACTCTGGCCTACTGGTTAAGATCTTAACTCTTACTCTTGCCTAATAGCTAAGGTCTTAACTCTTACTCTGGCCTAATAGCTAAGGTCTTAACTCTTACTCTGGCCTAATAGCTAAAGTCTTAGACTCGTACTCTGGCCTAATGGTTAAGGTCTTAACTCTTACTCTGGCCTAATAGCTAAGGTCTTAGACTCGTACTATGGCCTACAGGTTAAGGTCTTAACTCTTACTCTGGCCTCATAGCTAAGGTCTTAGACTCGTACTCTGGCCTACTGTTTAAGGTCTTACCTCTTACTCTGGCCTAATAGCTAAGGTCTTAACTCTTACTCTGGCCTAATAGCTAAGGTCTTAGACTCATACTCTGTCCTAATTGTTAAGGTCTTAGACTTGTACTCTGGCCTAATGGTTAAGGTCTTAACTCTTACTCTGGCCTACTGGTTAAGGTCTTAACTCTTACTCTGGCCTAATAGCTAAGGTCTTAGACTCGTACTCTGGCCTAATGGTTAAGGTCTTAACTCTTACTCTGGCCTACTGGTTAAGGTCTTAACTCTTACTCTGGCCTAATAGCTAAGGTCTTAGACTCGTACTCTGGCCTAATGGTTAAGGTCTTAACTCTTACTCTGGCCTACTGGTTAAGGTCTTAACTCTTACTCTGGCCTAATAGCTAAGGTCTTAAATATTACTCTGGCCTAATAGCTAAGGTCTTAGACTCGTACTCTGGCCTAATGGTTAAGGTCTTAACTCTTACTCTGGCCTAATAGCTAAGGTCTTAGACTCATACTATGGCCTACAGGTTAAGGTCTTAACTCTTACTCTGGCCTAATAGCTAAGGTCTTAGACTCGTACTCTGGCCTACTGGTTAAGGTCTTACCTCTTACTCTGGCCTAATAGCTAAGGTCTTTAACTCTTACTCTGGCCTAATAGCTAAGGTCTTAGACTCATACTCTGTCCTAATTGTTAAGGTCTTAACTCTTACACTGGCCTACTGGTTAAGGTCTTAACTCTGACTCTGGCATAATAGCTAAGGTCTTAACTCTTACTCTGGCCTAATAGCTATGGTCTTAGACTTGTACTCCGGCCTAATGGTTAAGGTCTTAACTCTTACCCTGGCCTAATAGTTAAGGTCTTAACTCTTACTCTTGCCTAATGGTTAAGGTCTTAACTCTTACTCTGGCCTAATAGCTAAGGTCTAAGACGCGTACTCTGGCCTAATGGTTAAGGTGTTAACTCTTACTCTGGCCTACTGGTTAAGATCTTAACTCTTACTCTTGCCTAATAGCTAAGGTCTTAACTCTTACTCTGGCCTAATAGCTAAGGTCTTAACTCTTACTCTGGCCTAATAGCTAAAGTCTTAGACTCGTACTCTGGCCTACTGGTTAAGGTCTTAACTCTTACTCTGGCCCAATAGCTAAGGTCTTAAATATTACTCTGGCCTAATAGCTAAGGTCTTAGACTCGTACTCTGGCCTAATGGTTAAGGTCTTAACTCTTACTCTGGCCTAATAGCTAAGGTCTTAGACTCGTACTATGGCCTACAGGTTAAGGTCTTAACTCTTACTCTGGCCTCATAGCTAAGGTCTTAGACTCGTACTCTGGCCTACTGTTTAAGGTCTTACCTCTTACTCTGGCCTAATAGCTAAGGTCTTTAACTCTTACTCTGGCCTAATAGCTAAGGTCTGAGACTCATACTCTGTCCTAATTGTTAAGGTCTTAACTCTTACACTGGCCTACTGGTTAAGGTCTTAACTCTGACTCTGGCTTAATAGCTAAGGTCTTAACTCTTACTCTGGCCTAATAGCTAGGGTCTTAGACTTGTACTCCGGCCTAATGGTTAAGGTCTTAACTCTTACCCTGGCCTAATAGTTAAGGTCTTAACTCTTACTCTTGCCTAATGGTTAAGGTCTTAACTCTTACTCTGGCCTAATAGCTAAGGTCTAAGACGCGTACTCTGGCCTAATGGTTAAGGTGTTAACTCTTACTCTGGCCTACTGGTTAAGATCTTAACTCTTACTCTTGCCTAATAGCTAAGGTCTTAACTCTTACTCTGGCCTAATAGCTAAGGTCTTAACTCTTACTCTGGCCTAATAGCTAAAGTCTTAGACTCGTACTCTGGCCTAATGGTTAAGGTCTTAACTCTTACTCTGGCCTACTGGTTAAGGTCTTAACTCTTACTCTGGCCCAATAGCTAAGGTCTTAAATATTACTCTGGCCTAATAGCTAAGGTCTTAGACTCGTACTCTGGCCTAATGGTTAAGGTCTTAACTCTTACTCTGGCCTAATAGCTAAGGTCTTAGACTCGTACTATGGCCTACAGGTTAAGGTCTTAACTCTTACTCTGGCCTCATAGCTAAGGTCTTAGACTCGTACTCTGGCCTACTGTTTAAGGTCTTACCTCTTACTCTGGCCTAATAGCTAAGGTCTTAACTCTTACTCTGGCCTAATAGCTAAGGTCTTAGACTCATACTCTGTCCTAATTGTTAAGGTCTTAACTCTTACACTGGCCTACTGGTTAAGGTCTTAACTCTGACTCTGGCATAATAGCTAAGGTCTTAACTCTTACTATGGCCTAATAGCTAAGGTCTTAGACTCGTACTCTGGCCTAATGGTTAAGGTCTTAACTCTTACTCTGGCCTATTGGTTAAGGTCTTAACTCTTACTTTGGCCTAATAGCTGAGGTCTTAACTCTTACTCTGGTCTAACAGCTACAGTCTTAGACTTGTACTCTGGCCTAATGGTTAAGGTCTTAACTCTTACTCTGGCCTACTGGTTAAGGTCTTAACTCTTTCTCTGGCCTAATAGCTAAGGTCTTAGACTCGTACTCTGGCCTAATGATTAAGGTCTTAACTCTTACTCTGGCCTACTGGTTAAGGTCTTAACTCTTACTCTGGCCTAATAGCTAAGGTCTTAACTCTTACTCTGGCCTAATAGCAAAGGTCTTAGACTCGTAATCTGGCCTAATGGTTAGGGTCCTAACTCTTACTCTGGCCTAATAGCTAAGGCCTTAACTCTTACTCTGGCCTAATAGCTAAGGTCTTAGACCCGTACTATGGCATACAGGTTAAGGTATTACTTCTTTCTCTGGCCTACAGGTTAAGGTCTTAACTCTTACTCTGGCCTAATAGCTAAGGTCTTAGACTCGTACTCTGGCCTACAGGTTAAGGTCTTAACTCTTACTCCGGCATACTGGTTAAGGTCTTAACTCTTACTCTGGCCTAATAGCTAAGGTCTTAGACTCATACTCTGGCCTACTGGTTAAGGTCTTAACTCTTACTCTGGCCTAATAGCTAAGGTCTTAGACTCGTACTCTGGCCTAATGGTTAAGGTCTTAACTCTTACTCTGGCCTAATAGCTAAGGTCTTAGACTCGTACTCTGGCCTAATGGTTAAGGTCTTAACTCTTACTCTGGACTAATAGCTAAGGTCTTAGACTCGTACTCTGGCCTAATGGTTAAGGTCTTAACTCTTACTCTGGCCTAATACCTAAGGTCTTAACTCTTACTCTGGCCTAATAGCTAAGGTCTTATACTTGTTCTTTGGCCTAAAGGTTAAGGTCTTAACTCTTACTCTGGCCTAATAGCTAAGGTCTTAACTCTTACTCTTGCCTAATGGTTAAAGTCTTAACTCTTACTCTGGCCTAATAGCTAAGGTCTTAGACTCGTACTCTGGCCTAATGGTTAGGGTCTTAACTCTTACTCTGGCCTACTGGTGAAGGTCTTAACTCTTACTCTGGCCTAATAGCTAAGGTCTTAGACTCGTACTCTGGCCTAATGGTTAAGGTCTTAACTCTTACTCTGGCCTAATAGCTAAGGTCTTAACTCTTACTCTTGCCTAATGGTTAAAGTCTTAACTCTTACTCTGGCCTAATAGCTAAGGTCTTAGACTCGTACTCTGGCCTAATGGTTAGGGTCTTAACTCTTACTCTGGCCTACTGGTGAAGGTCTTAACTCTTACTCTGGCCTAATAGCTAAGGTCTTAGACTCGTACTCTGGCCTAATGGTTAAGGTCCTAACTCTTACTCTGGCCTAATAGCTAAGGTCTTAGACTCGTACTATGGCCTACAGGTTAAGGTCTTAACTCTTACTCTGGCCTACTGGTTAAGGTCTTAACTCTTACTCGGGCCTAATAGCTAAGGTCTTAGACTCGTACTCTGGCCTACTGGTCAAGGTCTTAACTCTTACTCTGGCCTACTGGTTAAGGTCATAACTCTTACTCTGGCCTAATAGCTAAGGTCTTAGACTCATACTCTGTCCTAATAGCTAAGGTCTTAACTCTTACTCTGGCCTAATAGCTAAGGTCTTAGACTCATACTCTGGCCTAATGGTTAAGGTCTTAACTCTTACTCTGGCCTGATAGCTAAGGTCTTAGACTCGTACTCTGGCCTAATGGTTAAGGTCTTAACTCTTACTCTGTCCTACTGGTTAAGGTCTTAACTCTTACTCTGGCCTAATAGCTAAGCTCTTAGACTTCTACTCTGGCCTAATAGCTAAGGTCTTAACTCTGACTCTGGCCTACTGGTTAAGGTCTTAACTCTTACTCTGGCCTAATAGCTAAGGTCTTAGACTCGTACTTTCGCCTACTGGTTAAGGTCTTAACTCTTACCCTGGCCTAATAGCTAAGGTCTTACACTCGTACTCTGGCCTAATGGTTGAGGTCTTAACTCTTGCTCTGGACTAATAGCTAAGGTCTTAGACTCGTACTCTGGCCTACTGGTTAAGGTCTTAACTCTTACTCTGGCCTAATTGCTAAGGTCTTAACTATTACTCTGGCCTAATAGCTAAGGTCTTAGACTCGTACTCTGGCCTAATGGTTAAGGTCTTAACTCTTACTCTGGCCTACTGGTTAAGGTCTTAACTCTTACTCTGGCCTAATAGCTAAGGTCTTAGACTCGTACTCTGGCCTAATGGATAAGGTCTTAACTCTTACTCTGGCCTACTGGTTAAGGTCTTAACTCTTACTCTGGCCTAATAGCTAAGGTCTTAAAACTTACTCTGGCCTAATAGCTAAGGTCTTAGACTCATACTCTAGCCTAATGGTTAAGGTCTTAACTCTTTCTCTGGCCTAATAGCTAAGGTCTTAGACTCGTACTATGGCCTACAGGTTAAGGTCTTAACTCTTACTCTGGCCTAATAGCTAAGGTCTTAACTCTTACTCTGGCCTAATAGCTAAGGTCTTAGACTTGTACTCTGGCCTAATGGTTAAGGTCTTAACTCTTACCCTGGCCTAATAGTTAAGGTCTTAACTCTTACTCTTGCCTAATGGTTAAGGTCTTAACTCTTACTCTGGCCTAATAGCTAAGGTCTAAGACTTGTACTCTGGCCTAATGGTTAAGGTCTTAACTCTTACTCTGGCCTACTGGTTAAGATCTTAACTCTTACTCTTTCCTAATAGCTAAGGTCTTAACTCTTACTCTGGCCTAATAGCTAAGGTCTTAGACTCGTACTCTGGCCTAATGGTTAAGGTCTTAACTCTTACTCTGGCCTACTGGTTAAGGTCTTAACTCTTACTCTGGCCTAATAGCTAAGGTCTTAGACTCGTACTCTGGCCTAATGGATAAGGTCTTAACTCTTACTCTGGCCTACTGGTTAAGGTCTTAACTCTTACTCTGGCCTAATAGCTAAGGTCTTAAATATTACTCTGGCCTAATAGCTAAGGTCTTAGACTCGTACTCTGGCCTAATGGTTAAGGTCTTAACTCTTACTCTGGCCTAATAGCTAAGGTCTTAGACTCATACTATGGCCTACAGGTTAAGGTCTTAACTCTTACTCTGGCCTAATAGCTAAGGTCTTAGACTCGTACTCTGGCCTACTGGTTAAGGTCTTACCTCTTACTCTGGCCTAATAGCTAAGGTCTTTAACTCTTACTCTGGCCTAATAGCTAAGGTCTTAGACTCATACTCTGTCCTAATTGTTAAGGTCTTAACTCTTACACTGGCCTACTGGTTAAGGTCTTAACTCTGACTCTGGCATAATAGCTAAGGTCTTAACTCTTACTCTGGCCTAATAGCTAAGGTCTTAGACTTGTACTCCGGCCTAATGGTTAAGGTCTTAACTCTTACCCTGGCCTAATAGTTAAGGTCTTAACTCTTACTCTTGCCTAATGGTTAAGGTCTTAACTCTTACTCTGGCCTAATAGCTAAGGTCTAAGACGCGTACTCTGGCCTAATGGTTAAGGTGTTAACTCTTACTCTGGCCTACTGGTTAAGATCTTAACTCTTACTCTTGCCTAATAGCTAAGGTCTTAACTCTTACTCTGGCCTAATAGCTAAGGTCTTAACTCTTACTCTGGCCTAATAGCTAAAGTCTTAGACTCGTACTCTGGCCTAATGGTTAAGGTCTTAACTCTTACTCTGGCCTACTGGTTAAGGTCTTAACTCTTACTCTGGCCCAATAGCTAAGGTCTTAAATATTACTCTGGCCTAATAGCTAAGGTCTTAGACTCGTACTCTGGCCTAATGGTTAAGGTCTTAACTCTTACTCTGGCCTAATAGCTAAGGTCTTAGACTCGTACTATGGCCTACAGGTTAAGGTCTTAACTCTTACTCTGGCCTCATAGCTAAGGTCTTAGACTCGTACTCTGGCCTACTGTTAAAGGTCTTACCTCTTACTCTGGCCTAATAGCTAAGGTCTTTAACTCTTACTCTGGCCTAATAGCTAAGGTCTTAGACTCATACTCTGTCCTAATTGTTAAGGTCTTAACTCTTACACTGGCCTACTGGTTAAGGTCTTAACTCTGACTCTGGCATAATAGCTAAGGTCTTAACTCTTACTCTGGCCTAATAGCTAAGGTCTTAGACTTGTACTCCGGCCTAATGGTTAAGGTCTTAACTCTTACCCTGGCCTAATAGTTAAGGTCTTAACTCTTACTCTTGCCTAATGGTTAAGGTCTTAACTCTTACTCTGGCCTAATAGCTAAGGTCTAAGACGCGTACTCTGGCCTAATGGTTAAGGTGTTAACTCTTACTCTGGCCTACTGGTTAAGATCTTAACTCTTACTCTTGCCTAATAGCAAAGGTCTTAACTCTTACTCTGGCCTAATAGCTAAGGTCTTAACTCTTACTCTGGCCTAATAGCTAAAGTCTTAGACTCGTACTCTGGCCTAATGGTTAAGGTCTTAACTCTTACTCTGGCCTACTGGTTAAGGTCTTAACTCTTACTCTGGCCCAATAGCTAAGGTCTTAAATATTACTCTGGCCTAATAGCTAAGGTCTTAGACTCGTACTCTGGCCTACTGTTTAAGGTCTTACCTCTTACTCTGGCCTAATAGCTAAGGTCTTAACTCTTACTCTGGCCTAATAGCTAAGGTCTTAGACTCATACTCTGTCCTAATTGTTAAGGTCTTAACTCTTACACTGGCCTACTGGTTAAGGTCTTAACTCTGACTCTGGCATAATAGCTAAGGTCTTAACTCTTACTATGGCCTAATAGCTAAGGTCTTAGACTCGTACTCTGGCCTAATGGTTAAGGTCTTAACTCTTACTCTGGCCTATTGGTTAAGGTCTTAACTCTTACTTTGGCCTAATAGCTGAGGTCTTAACTCTTACTCTGGTCTAACAGCTACAGTCTTAGACTTGTACTCTGGCCTAATGGTTAAGGTCTTAACTCTTACTCTGGCCTACTGGTTAAGGTCTTAACTCTTTCTCTGGCCTAATAGCTAAGGTCTTAGACTCGTACTCTGGCCTAATGATTAAGGTCTTAACTCTTACTCTGGCCTACTGGTTAAGGTCTTAACTCTTACTCTGGCCTAATAGCTAAGGTCTTAACTCTTACTCTGGCCTAATAGCAAAGGTCTTAGACTCGTAATCTGGCCTAATGGTTAGGGTCCTAACTCTTACTCTGGCCTAATAGCTAAGGCCTTAACTCTTACTCTGGCCTAATAGCTAAGGTCTTAGACCCATACTATGGCATACAGGTTAAGGTATTACTTCTTTCTCTGGCCTACAGGTTAAGGTCTTAACTCTTACTCTGGCCTAATAGCTAAGGTCTTAGACTCGTACTCTGGCCTACAGGTTAAGGTCTTAACTCTTACTCCGGCATACTGGTTAAGGTCTTAACTCTTACTCTGGCCTAATAGCTAAGGTCTTAGACTCATACTCTGGCCTACTGGTTAAGGTCTTAACTCTTACTCTGGCCTAATAGCTAAGGTCTTAGACTCGTACTCTGGCCTAATGGTTAAGGTCTTAACTCTTACTCTGGCCTAATAGCTAAGGTCTTAGACTCGTACTCTGGCCTAATAGCTAAGGTCTTTAACTCTTACTCTGGCCTAATAGCTAAGGTCTTAGACTCATACTCTGTCCTAATTGTTAAGGTCTTAACTCTTATACTGGCCTACTGGTTAAGGTCTTAACTCTGACTCTGGCATAATAGCTAAGGTCTTAACTCTTACTCTGGCCTAATAGCTAAGGTCTTAGACTTGTACTCCGGCCTAATGGTTAAGGTCTTAACTCTTACCCTGGCCTAATAGTTAAGGTCTTAACTCTTACTCTTGCCTAATGGTTAAGGTCTTAACTCTTACTCTGGCCTAATAGCTAAGGTCTAAGACGCGTACTCTGGCCTAATGGTTAAGGTGTTAACTCTTACTCTGGCCTACTGGTTAAGATCTTAACTCTTACTCTTGCCTAATAGCTAAGGTCTTAACTCTTACTCTGGCCTAATAGCTAAGGTCTTAACTCTTACTCTGGCCTAATAGCTAAAGTCTTAGACTCGTACTCTGGCCTACTGGTTAAGGTCTTAACTCTTACTCTGGCCCAATAGCTAAGGTCTTAAATATTACTCTGGCCTAATAGCTAAGGTCTTAGACTCGTACTCTGGCCTAATGGTTAAGGTCTTAACTCTTACTCTGGCCTAATAGCTAAGGTCTTAGACTCGTACTATGGCCTACAGGTTAAGGTCTTAACTCTTACTCTGACCTCATAGCTAAGGTCTTAGACTCGTACTCTGGCCTACTGTTTAAGGTCTTACCTCTTACTCTGGCCTAATAGCTAAGGTCTTTAACTCTTACTCTGGCCTAATAGCTAAGGTCTTAGACTCATACTCTGTCCTAATTGTTAAGGTCTTAACTCTTACACTGGCCTACTGGTTAAGGTCTTAACTCTGACTCTGGCATAATAGCTAAGGTCTTAACTCTTACTCTGGCCTAATAGCTAAGGTCTTAGACTTGTACTCCGGCCTAATGGTTAAGGTCTTAACTCTTACCCTGGCCTAATAGTTAAGGTCTTAACTCTTACTCTTGCCTAATGGTTAAGGTCTTAACTCTTACTCTGGCCTAATAGCTAAGGTCTAAGACGCGTACTCTGGCCTAATGGTTAAGGTGTTAACTCTTACTCTGGCCTACTGGTTAAGATCTTAACTCTTACTCTTGCCTAATAGCTAAGGTCTTAACTCTTACTCTGGCCTAATAGCTAAGGTCTTAACTCTTACTCTGGCCTAATAGCTAAAGTCTTAGACTCGTACTCTGGCCTAATGGTTAAGGTCTTAACTCTTACTCTGGCCTAATAGCTAAGGTCTTAGACTCGTACTATGGCCTACAGGTTAAGGTCTTAACTCTTACTCTGGCCTCATAGCTAAGGTCTTAGACTCGTACTCTGGCCTACTGTTTAAGGTCTTACCTCTTACTCTGGCCTAATAGCTAAGGTCTTAACTCTTACTCTGGCCTAATAGCTAAGGTCTTAGACTCATACTCTGTCCTAATTGTTAAGGTCTTAGACTTGTACTCTGGCCTAATGGTTAAGGTCTTAACTCTTACTCTGGCCTACTGGTTAAGGTCTTAACTCTTACTCTGGCCTAATAGCTAAGGTCTTAGACTCGTACTCTGGCCTAATGGTTAAGGTCTTAACTCTTACTCTGGCCTACTGGTTAAGGTCTTAACTCTTACTCTGGCCTAATAGCTAAGGTCTTAGACTCGTACTCTGGCCTAATGGTTAAGGTCTTAACTCTTACTCTGGCCTACTGGTTAAGGTCTTAACTCTTACTCTGGCCTAATAGCTAAGGTCTTAAATATTACTCTGGCCTAATAGCTAAGGTCTTAGACTCGTACTCTGGCCTAATGGTTAAGGTCTTAACTCTTACTCTGGCCTAATAGCTAAGGTCTTAGACTCATACTATGGCCTACAGGTTAAGGTCTTAACTCTTACTCTGGCCTAATAGCTAAGGTCTTAGACTCGTACTCTGGCCTACTGGTTAAGGTCTTACCTCTTACTCTGGCCTAATAGCTAAGGTCTTTAACTCTTACTCTGGCCTAATAGCTAAGGTCTTAGACTCATACTCTGTCCTAATTGTTAAGGTCTTAACTCTTACACTGGCCTACTGGTTAAGGTCTTAACTCTGACTCTGGCATAATAGCTAAGGTCTTAACTCTTACTCTGGCCTAATAGCTATGGTCTTAGACTTGTACTCTGGCCTAATGGTTAAGGTCTTAGACTCATACTCTGTCCTAATTGTTAAGGTCTTAACTCTTACACTGGCCTACTGGTTAAGGTCTTAACTCTGACTCTGGCATAATAGCTAAGGTCTTAACTCTTACTCTGGCCTAATAGCTAAGGTCTTAGACTCATACTCTGTCCTAATTGTTAAGGTCTTAGACTCATACTCTGTCCTAATTGTTAAGGTCTTAACTCTTACTCTGGCCTACTGGTTAAGGTCTTAACTCTTACTCTGGCCTAATAGCTAAGGTCTTAGACTCGTACTCTGGCCTAATGGTTAAGGTCTTAACTCTTACTCTGGCCTACTGGTTAAGGTCTTAACTCTTACTCTGGCCTAATAGCTAAGGTCTTAAATATTACTCTGGCCTAATAGCTAAGGTCTTAGACTCGTACTCTGGCCTAATGGTTAAGGTCTTAACTCTTACCCTGGCCTAATAGTTAAGGTCTTAACTCTTACTCTTGCCTAATGGTTAAGGTCTTAACTCTTACTCTGGCCTAATAGCTAAGGTCTAAGACGCGTACTCTGGCCTAATGGTTAAGGTGTTAACTCTTACTCTGGCCTACTGGTTAAGATCTTAACTCTTACTCTTGCCTAATAGCTAAGGTCTTAACTCTTACTCTGGCCTAATAGCTAAGGTCTTAACTCTTACTCTGGCCTAATAGCTAAAGTCTTAGACTCGTACTCTGGCCTACTGGTTAAGGTCTTAACTCTTACTCTGGCCCAATAGCTAAGGTCTTAAATATTACTCTGGCCTAATAGCTAAGGTCTTAGACTCGTACTCTGGCCTAATGGTTAAGGTCTTAACTCTTACTCTGGCCTAATAGCTAAGGTCTTAGACTCGTACTATGGCCTACAGGTTAAGGTCTTAACTCTTACTCTGGCCTCATAGCTAAGGTCTTAGACTCGTACTCTGGCCTACTGTTTAAGGTCTTACCTCTTACTCTGGCCTAATAGCTAAGGTCTTTAACTCTTACTCTGGCCTAATAGCTAAGGTCTGAGACTCATACTCTGTCCTAATTGTTAAGGTCTTAACTCTTACACTGGCCTACTGGTTAAGGTCTTAACTCTGACTCTGGCTTAATAGCTAAGGTCTTAACTCTTACTCTGGCCTAATAGCTAGGGTCTTAGACTTGTACTCCGGCCTAATGGTTAAGGTCTTAACTCTTACCCTGGCCTAATAGTTAAGGTCTTAACTCTTACTCTTGCCTAATGGTTAAGGTCTTAACTCTTACTCTGGCCTAATAGCTAAGGTCTAAGACGCGTACTCTGGCCTAATGGTTAAGGTGTTAACTCTTACTCTGGCCTACTGGTTAAGATCTTAACTCTTACTCTTGCCTAATAGCTAAGGTCTTAACTCTTACTCTGGCCTAATAGCTAAGGTCTTAACTCTTACTCTGGCCTAATAGCTAAAGTCTTAGACTCGTACTCTGGCCTAATGGTTAAGGTCTTAACTCTTACTCTGGCCTACTGGTTAAGGTCTTAACTCTTACTCTGGCCCAATAGCTAAGGTCTTAAATATTACTCTGGCCTAATAGCTAAGGTCTTAGACTCGTACTCTGGCCTAATGGTTAAGGTCTTAACTCTTACTCTGGCCTAATAGCTAAGGTCTTAGACTCGTACTATGGCCTACAGGTTAAGGTCTTAACTCTTACTCTGGCCTCATAGCTAAGGTCTTAGACTCGTACTCTGGCCTACTGTTTAAGGTCTTACCTCTTACTCTGGCCTAATAGCTAAGGTCTTAACTCTTACTCTGGCCTAATAGCTAAGGTCTTAGACTCATACTCTGTCCTAATTGTTAAGGTCTTAACTCTTACACTGGCCTACTGGTTAAGGTCTTAACTCTGACTCTGGCATAATAGCTAAGGTCTTAACTCTTACTATGGCCTAATAGCTAAGGTCTTAGACTCGTACTCTGGCCTAATGGTTAAGGTCTTAACTCTTACTCTGGCCTATTGGTTAAGGTCTTAACTCTTACTTTGGCCTAATAGCTGAGGTCTTAACTCTTACTCTGGTCTAACAGCTACAGTCTTAGACTTGTACTCTGGCCTAATGGTTAAGGTCTTAACTCTTACTCTGGCCTACTGGTTAAGGTCTTAACTCTTTCTCTGGCCTAATAGCTAAGGTCTTAGACTCGTACTCTGGCCTAATGATTAAGGTCTTAACTCTTACTCTGGCCTACTGGTTAAGGTCTTAACTCTTACTCTGGCCTAATAGCTAAGGTCTTAACTCTTACTCTGGCCTAATAGCAAAGGTCTTAGACTCGTAATCTGGCCTAATGGTTAGGGTCCTAACTCTTACTCTGGCCTAATAGCTAAGGCCTTAACTCTTACTCTGGCCTAATAGCTAAGGTCTTAGACCCGTACTATGGCATACAGGTTAAGGTATTACTTCTTTCTCTGGCCTACAGGTTAAGGTCTTAACTCTTACTCTGGCCTAATAGCTAAGGTCTTAGACTCGTACTCTGGCCTACAGGTTAAGGTCTTAACTCTTACTCCGGCATACTGGTTAAGGTCTTAACTCTTACTCTGGCCTAATAGCTAAGGTCTTAGACTCATACTCTGGCCTACTGGTTAAGGTCTTAACTCTTACTCTGGCCTAATAGCTAAGGTCTTAGACTCGTACTCTGGCCTAATGGTTAAGGTCTTAACTCTTACTCTGGCCTAATAGCTAAGGTCTTAGACTCGTACTCTGGCCTAATGGTTAAGGTCTTAACTCTTACTCTGGACTAATAGCTAAGGTCTTAGACTCGTACTCTGGCCTAATGGTTAAGGTCTTAACTCTTACTCTGGCCTAATACCTAAGGTCTTAACTCTTACTCTGGCCTAATAGCTAAGGTCTTATACTTGTTCTTTGGCCTAAAGGTTAAGGTCTTAACTCTTACTCTGGCCTAATAGCTAAGGTCTTAACTCTTACTCTTGCCTAATGGTTAAAGTCTTAACTCTTACTCTGGCCTAATAGCTAAGGTCTTAGACTCGTACTCTGGCCTAATGGTTAGGGTCTTAACTCTTACTCTGGCCTACTGGTGAAGGTCTTAACTCTTACTCTGGCCTAATAGCTAAGGTCTTAGACTCGTACTCTGGCCTAATGGTTAAGGTCTTAACTCTTACTCTGGCCTAATAGCTAAGGTCTTAACTCTTACTCTTGCCTAATGGTTAAAGTCTTAACTCTTACTCTGGCCTAATAGCTAAGGTCTTAGACTCGTACTCTGGCCTAATGGTTAGGGTCTTAACTCTTACTCTGGCCTACTGGTGAAGGTCTTAACTCTTACTCTGGCCTAATAGCTAAGGTCTTAGACTCGTACTCTGGCCTAATGGTTAAGGTCCTAACTCTTACTCTGGCCTAATAGCTAAGGTCTTAGACTCGTACTATGGCCTACAGGTTAAGGTCTTAACTCTTACTCTGGCCTACTGGTTAAGGTCTTAACTCTTACTCGGGCCTAATAGCTAAGGTCTTAGACTCGTACTCTGGCCTACTGGTCAAGGTCTTAACTCTTACTCTGGCCTACTGGTTAAGGTCATAACTCTTACTCTGGCCTAATAGCTAAGGTCTTAGACTCATACTCTGTCCTAATAGCTAAGGTCTTAACTCTTACTCTGGCCTAATAGCTAAGGTCTTAGACTCATACTCTGGCCTAATGGTTAAGGTCTTAACTCTTACTCTGGCCTGATAGCTAAGGTCTTAGACTCGTACTCTGGCCTAATGGTTAAGGTCTTAACTCTTACTCTGTCCTACTGGTTAAGGTCTTAACTCTTACTCTGGCCTAATAGCTAAGCTCTTAGACTTCTACTCTGGCCTAATAGCTAAGGTCTTAACTCTGACTCTGGCCTACTGGTTAAGGTCTTAACTCTTACTCTGGCCTAATAGCTAAGGTCTTAGACTCGTACTTTCGCCTACTGGTTAAGGTCTTAACTCTTACCCTGGCCTAATAGCTAAGGTCTTACACTCGTACTCTGGCCTAATGGTTGAGGTCTTAACTCTTGCTCTGGACTAATAGCTAAGGTCTTAGACTCGTACTCTGGCCTACTGGTTAAGGTCTTAACTCTTACTCTGGCCTAATTGCTAAGGTCTTAACTATTACTCTGGCCTAATAGCTAAGGTCTTAGACTCGTACTCTGGCCTAATGGTTAAGGTCTTAACTCTTACTCTGGCCTACTGGTTAAGGTCTTAACTCTTACTCTGGCCTAATAGCTAAGGTCTTAGACTCGTACTCTGGCCTAATGGATAAGGTCTTAACTCTTACTCTGGCCTACTGGTTAAGGTCTTAACTCTTACTCTGGCCTAATAGCTAAGGTCTTAAAACTTACTCTGGCCTAATAGCTAAGGTCTTAGACTCATACTCTAGCCTAATGGTTAAGGTCTTAACTCTTTCTCTGGCCTAATAGCTAAGGTCTTAGACTCGTACTATGGCCTACAGGTTAAGGTCTTAACTCTTACTCTGGCCTAATAGCTAAGGTCTTAACTCTTACTCTGGCCTAATAGCTAAGGTCTTAGACTTGTACTCTGGCCTAATGGTTAAGGTCTTAACTCTTACCCTGGCCTAATAGTTAAGGTCTTAACTCTTACTCTTGCCTAATGGTTAAGGTCTTAACTCTTACTCTGGCCTAATAGCTAAGGTCTAAGACTTGTACTCTGGCCTAATGGTTAAGGTCTTAACTCTTACTCTGGCCTACTGGTTAAGATCTTAACTCTTACTCTTTCCTAATAGCTAAGGTCTTAACTCTTACTCTGGCCTAATAGCTAAGGTCTTAGACTCGTACTCTGGCCTAATGGTTAAGGTCTTAACTCTTACTCTGGCCTACTGGTTAAGGTCTTAACTCTTACTCTGGCCTAATAGCTAAGGTCTTAGACTCGTACTCTGGCCTAATGGATAAGGTCTTAACTCTTACTCTGGCCTACTGGTTAAGGTCTTAACTCTTACTCTGGCCTAATAGCTAAGGTCTTAAATATTACTCTGGCCTAATAGCTAAGGTCTTAGACTCGTACTCTGGCCTAATGGTTAAGGTCTTAACTCTTACTCTGGCCTAATAGCTAAGGTCTTAGACTCATACTATGGCCTACAGGTTAAGGTCTTAACTCTTACTCTGGCCTAATAGCTAAGGTCTTAGACTCGTACTCTGGCCTACTGGTTAAGGTCTTACCTCTTACTCTGGCCTAATAGCTAAGGTCTTTAACTCTTACTCTGGCCTAATAGCTAAGGTCTTAGACTCATACTCTGTCCTAATTGTTAAGGTCTTAACTCTTACACTGGCCTACTGGTTAAGGTCTTAACTCTGACTCTGGCATAATAGCTAAGGTCTTAACTCTTACTCTGGCCTAATAGCTAAGGTCTTAGACTTGTACTCCGGCCTAATGGTTAAGGTCTTAACTCTTACCCTGGCCTAATAGTTAAGGTCTTAACTCTTACTCTTGCCTAATGGTTAAGGTCTTAACTCTTACTCTGGCCTAATAGCTAAGGTCTAAGACGCGTACTCTGGCCTAATGGTTAAGGTGTTAACTCTTACTCTGGCCTACTGGTTAAGATCTTAACTCTTACTCTTGCCTAATAGCTAAGGTCTTAACTCTTACTCTGGCCTAATAGCTAAGGTCTTAACTCTTACTCTGGCCTAATAGCTAAAGTCTTAGACTCGTACTCTGGCCTAATGGTTAAGGTCTTAACTCTTACTCTGGCCTACTGGTTAAGGTCTTAACTCTTACTCTGGCCCAATAGCTAAGGTCTTAAATATTACTCTGGCCTAATAGCTAAGGTCTTAGACTCGTACTCTGGCCTAATGGTTAAGGTCTTAACTCTTACTCTGGCCTAATAGCTAAGGTCTTAGACTCGTACTATGGCCTACAGGTTAAGGTCTTAACTCTTACTCTGGCCTCATAGCTAAGGTCTTAGACTCGTACTCTGGCCTACTGTTAAAGGTCTTACCTCTTACTCTGGCCTAATAGCTAAGGTCTTTAACTCTTACTCTGGCCTAATAGCTAAGGTCTTAGACTCATACTCTGTCCTAATTGTTAAGGTCTTAACTCTTACACTGGCCTACTGGTTAAGGTCTTAACTCTGACTCTGGCATAATAGCTAAGGTCTTAACTCTTACTCTGGCCTAATAGCTAAGGTCTTAGACTTGTACTCCGGCCTAATGGTTAAGGTCTTAACTCTTACCCTGGCCTAATAGTTAAGGTCTTAACTCTTACTCTTGCCTAATGGTTAAGGTCTTAACTCTTACTCTGGCCTAATAGCTAAGGTCTAAGACGCGTACTCTGGCCTAATGGTTAAGGTGTTAACTCTTACTCTGGCCTACTGGTTAAGATCTTAACTCTTACTCTTGCCTAATAGCAAAGGTCTTAACTCTTACTCTGGCCTAATAGCTAAGGTCTTAACTCTTACTCTGGCCTAATAGCTAAAGTCTTAGACTCGTACTCTGGCCTAATGGTTAAGGTCTTAACTCTTACTCTGGCCTACTGGTTAAGGTCTTAACTCTTACTCTGGCCCAATAGCTAAGGTCTTAAATATTACTCTGGCCTAATAGCTAAGGTCTTAGACTCGTACTCTGGCCTACTGTTTAAGGTCTTACCTCTTACTCTGGCCTAATAGCTAAGGTCTTAACTCTTACTCTGGCCTAATAGCTAAGGTCTTAGACTCATACTCTGTCCTAATTGTTAAGGTCTTAACTCTTACACTGGCCTACTGGTTAAGGTCTTAACTCTGACTCTGGCATAATAGCTAAGGTCTTAACTCTTACTATGGCCTAATAGCTAAGGTCTTAGACTCGTACTCTGGCCTAATGGTTAAGGTCTTAACTCTTACTCTGGCCTATTGGTTAAGGTCTTAACTCTTACTTTGGCCTAATAGCTGAGGTCTTAACTCTTACTCTGGTCTAACAGCTACAGTCTTAGACTTGTACTCTGGCCTAATGGTTAAGGTCTTAACTCTTACTCTGGCCTACTGGTTAAGGTCTTAACTCTTTCTCTGGCCTAATAGCTAAGGTCTTAGACTCGTACTCTGGCCTAATGATTAAGGTCTTAACTCTTACTCTGGCCTACTGGTTAAGGTCTTAACTCTTACTCTGGCCTAATAGCTAAGGTCTTAACTCTTACTCTGGCCTAATAGCAAAGGTCTTAGACTCGTAATCTGGCCTAATGGTTAGGGTCCTAACTCTTACTCTGGCCTAATAGCTAAGGCCTTAACTCTTACTCTGGCCTAATAGCTAAGGTCTTAGACCCATACTATGGCATACAGGTTAAGGTATTACTTCTTTCTCTGGCCTACAGGTTAAGGTCTTAACTCTTACTCTGGCCTAATAGCTAAGGTCTTAGACTCGTACTCTGGCCTACAGGTTAAGGTCTTAACTCTTACTCCGGCATACTGGTTAAGGTCTTAACTCTTACTCTGGCCTAATAGCTAAGGTCTTAGACTCATACTCTGGCCTACTGGTTAAGGTCTTAACTCTTACTCTGGCCTAATAGCTAAGGTCTTAGACTCGTACTCTGGCCTAATGGTTAAGGTCTTAACTCTTACTCTGGCCTAATAGCTAAGGTCTTAGACTCGTACTCTGGCCTAATGGTTAAGGTCTTAACTCTTACTCTGGACTAATAGCTAAGGTCTTAGACTCGTACTCTGGCCTAATGGTTAAGGTCTTAACTCTTACTCTGGCCTAATACCTAAGGTCTTAACTCTTACTCTGGCCTAATAGCTAAGGTCTTATACTTGTTCTTTGGCCTAAAGGTTAAGGTCTTAACTCTTACTCTGGCCTAATAGCTAAGGTCTTAACTCTTACTCTTGCCTAATGGTCAAAGTCTTAACTCTTACTCTGGCCTAATAGCTAAGGTCTTAGACTCGTACTCTGGCCTAATGGTTAGGGTCTTAACTCTTACTCTGGCCTACTGGTGAAGGTCTTAACTCTTACTCTGGCCTAATAGCTAAGGTCTTAGACTCGTACTCTGGCCTAATGGTTAAGGTCTTAACTCTTACTCTGGCCTAATAGCTAAGGTCTTAACTCTTACTCTTGCCTAATGGTTAAAGTTTTAACTCTTACTCTGGCCTAATAGCTAAGGTCTTAGACTCGTACTCTGGCCTAATGGTTGGGTCTTAACTCTTACTCTGGCCTACTGGTGAAGGTCTTAACTCTTACTCTGGCCTAATAGCTAAGGTCTTAGACTCGTACTCTGGCCTAATGGTTAAGGTCCTAACTCTTACTCTGGCCTAATAGCTAAGGTCTTAGACTCGTACTATGGCCTACAGGTTAAGGTCTTAACTCTTACTCTGGCCTACTGGTTAAGGTCTTAACTCTTACTCGGGCCTAATAGCTAAGGTCTTAGACCCGTACTCTGGCCTACTGGTTAAGGTCCTACCTCTTACTCTGGCCTAATAGCTAAGGTCTTAACTCTTACTCTGGCCTAATAGCTAAGGTATTAGACTTGTACTCTGTCCTAATGGTTAAGGTCTTAACTCTTACACTGGCCTACTGGTTAATGTCTTAACTCTGACTCTGGCCTAATAGCTAAGGTCTTAACTCTTACACTGGCCTAATAGCTAAGGTCTTAGACTCGTACTCTGGCCTAATGGTTAAGGTCTTAACTCTTACTCTGGCCTATTGGTTAAGGTGTTAACTCTTACTCTGGCCTAATAACAAAGGTATTAACTCTTACTATGACCTAATAGCTAAGGTCTTAACTCTTACTCTGGCCTAATAGCTAAGGCCTTAACTCTTACTCTGGTCTAATAGCTAAGGTCTTAGACTTGTACTCTGGACTAATAGTTAAGGTCTTAACTCTTACTCTGGCCTAATAGCTAAGTTCTTAGACTCGTACTCTGGCCTAATGGTTAAGGTCTTAACTCTTACTCTGGTCTACTGGTTAAGGTCTTAACTCTTACTCTGGCCTAATAGCTAAGGTCTTAACTTTTACTCTGGCCTAATAGCAAAGGTCTTAGACTCGTAATCTGGCCTAATGGTTAAGGTCTTAACTCTTACTCTGGCCTAATAGCTAAGGTCTTAACTCTTACTCTGGCCTAATAGCTAAGGTCTTAGACCCGTACTATGGCATACAGGTTAAGGTCTTAACTCTTAGTCTGGCCTACAGGTTAAGGTCTTTAACTCTTACTCTGGCCTAATAGCTAAGGTCTTAGACTCGTACTCTGGCCTACTGGTTAAGGTCTTAACTCTTACTCTGGCCTAATAGCTAAGGTATTAACTCTTACTCTGGCCTAATAGCTAAGGTCTTAGACTCGTACTCTGGCCTAATGGTTAAGGTCTTAACTCTTACTCTGGCCTACTGGTTAAGGTCTTAACTCTTACTCTGGCCTACTAGTTAAGGTCTTATCTCTTACTATGGCCTACAGGTTAAGGTCTTAACTCTTACTCTGGCCTAACTGGTTAAGGTCTTAACCCTTACTCTGGCCTAATAGCTACGGTCTTAGACTCGTACTCTGGCCTAATAGCTAAGGTCTTAGACTTGTACTCCGGCCTAATGGTTAAGGTCTTAACTCTTACTCTGGCCTAATAGCTAAGGTCTTAGACTCGTACTCTGGCCTAATAGCTAAGGTCTTAGACTCGTACTCTTGACTAATGGTTAAGGTCTTAACTCTTACTCTGGCCTCATAGCTAAGGTCTTAACTCTTACTCTGGCCTACTGGTTAAGGTCTTAACTCTTACTCTGGCCTAATAGCTAAGGTCTTAGAATCGTACTCTGGCCTAATAGCTAAGGTCTTAACTCTTACTCTGGCCTAATAGCTAAGGTCTTAGACTCGTACTCTGGCCTCATAGCTAAGGTCTTAACTCTTACTCTGGCCTACTGGTTAAGGTCTTAACTCTTACTCTGGCCTAATAGCTAAGGTCTTAGACTCGTACTCTGGCCTAATAGCTAAGGTCTTAACTCTTACTCTGGCCTAATAGCTAAGGTCTTAGACTCGTACTCTGGCCTAATGGTTAAGGTCTTAACTCTTACTCTGGCCTACTGGTTAAGGTCTTAACTCTTACTCTGGCCTATTGGTTAAGGTCTTAACTCTTACTTTGGCCTAATAACTGAGGTCTTAACTCTTACTCTGGCCTAATAGCTGAGGTCTTAACTCTTACTCTGGTCTAACAGCTACACTCTTAGAGTTGTACTCTGGCCTTATGGTTAAGGTCTTAACTCTTACTCTGGCCTACTGGTTAAGGTCTTAACTCTTTCTCTGGCCTAATAGCTAAGGTCTTAGACTCGTACTCTGGCCTAATGATTAAGGTCTTAACTCTTACTCTGGCCTACTGGTTAAGGTCTTAACTCTTACTCTGGCCTAATAGCTAAGGTCTTAACTCTTACTCTGGCCTAATAGCAAAGGTCTTAGACTCGTAATCTGGCCTAATGGTTAGGGTCCTAACTCTTACTCTGGCCTAATAGCTAAGGTCTTAACTCTTACTCTGGCCTAATAGCTAAGGTCTTAGAACCGTACTATGGCATACAGGTTAAGGTATTACTTCTTTCTCTGGCCTACAGGTTAAGGTCTTAACTCTTACTCTGGCCTAATAGCTAAGGTCTTAGACTCGTACTCTGGCCTACTGGTTAAGGTCTTAACTCTTACTCTGGCCTAATAGCTAAGGTCTTAGACTCGTACTCTGGCCTAATGGTTAAGGTCTTAACTCTTACTCTGGCCTAATAGCTAAGGTCTTAGACTCGTACTCTGGCCTAATGGTTAAGGTCTTAACTCTTACTCTGGACTAATAGGTAAGGTCTTAGACTCGTACTCTGGCCTAATAGTAAAGGTCTTAACTCTTACTCTGGCCTACTGGTTAAGGTCTTAACTCTTACTCTGGCCTAATAGCTAAGATCTTAGACTCGTACTCTGGCCTAATAGCTAAGGTCTTAGACTCGTACTCTTGACTAATGGTTAAGGTCTTAACTCTTACTCTGGCCTCATAGCTAAGGTCTTAACTCTTACTCTGGCCTACTGGTTAAGGTCTTAACTCTTACTCTGGCCTAATAGCTAAGGTCTTAGAATCGTACTCTGGCCTAATAGCTAAGGTCTTAACTCTTACTCTGGCCTAATAGCTAAGGTCTTAGACTCGTACTCTGGCCTCATAGCTAAGGTCTTAACTCTTACTCTGGCCTACTGGTTAAGGTCTTAACTCTTACTCTGGCCTAATAGCTAAGGTCTTAGACTCGTACTCTGGCCTAATAGCTAAGGTCTTAACTCTTACTCTGGCCTAATAGCTAAGGTCTTAGACTCGTACTCTGGCCTAATGGTTAAGGTCTTAACTCTTACTCTGGCCTACTGGTTAAGGTGTTAACTCTTACTCTGGCCTATTGGTTAAGGTCTTAACTCTTACTTTGGCCTAATAACTGAGGTCTTAACTCTTACTCTGGCCTAATAGCTGAGGTCTTAACTCTTACTCTGGTCTAACAGCTACAGTCTTAGACTTGTACTCTGGCCTAATGGTTAAGGTCTTAACTCTTACTCTGGCCTACTGGTTAAGGTCTTAACTCTTTCTCTGGCCTAATAGCTAAGGTCTTAGACTCGTACTCTGGCCTAATGATTAAGGTCTTAACTCTTACTCTGGCCTACTGGTTAAGGTCTTAACTCTTACTCTGGCCTAATAGCTAAGGTCTTAACTCTTACTCTGGCCTAATAGCAAAGGTCTTAGACTCGTAATCTGGCCTAATGGTTAGGGTCCTAACTCTTACTCTGGCCTAATAGCTAAGGTCTTAACTCTTACTCTGGCCTAATAGCTAAGGTCTTAGAACCGTACTATGGCATACAGGTTAAGGTATTACTTCTTTCTCTGGCCTACAGGTTAAGGTCTTAACTCTTACTCTGGCCTAATAGCTAAGGTCTTAGACTCGTACTCTGGCCTAATGGTTAAGGTCTTAACTCTTACTCTGGCCTAATAGCTAAGGTCTTAGACTCGTATTCTGGCCTACAGGTTAAGGTCTTAACTCTTACTCCGGCATACTGGTTAAGGTCTTAACTCTTACTCTGGCCTAATAGCTAAGGTCTTAGACTCATACTCTGGCCTACTGGTTAAGGTCTTAACTCTTACTCTGGCCTAATAGCTAAGGTCTTAGACTCGTACTCTGGCCTAATGGTTAAGGTCTTAACTCTTACTCTGGCCTAATAGCTAAGGTCTTAGACCCGTACTCTGGCCTAATGGTTAAGGTCTTAACTCTTACTCTGGACTAATAGCTAAGGTCTTAGACTCGTACTCTGGCCTAATGGTTAAGGTCTTAACTCTTACTCTGGCCTAATAGCTAAGGTCTTAACTCTTACTCTGGCCTAATAGCTAAGGTCTTATACCTGTTCTTTGGCCTAAAGGTTAAGGTCTTAACTCTTACTCTGGCCTAATAGCTAAGGTCTTAACTCTTACTCTTGCCTAATGGTTAAAGTCTTAACTCTTACTCTGGCCTAATAGCTAAGGTCTTAGACTCGTACTCTGGCCTAATGGTTAGGGTCTTAACTCTTACTCTGGCCTACTGGTGAAGGTCTTAACTCTTACTCTGGCCTAATAGCTAAGGTCTTAGACTCGTACTCTGGCCTAATGGTTAAGGTCTTAACTCTTACTCTGGCCTACTGGTTAAGGTCCTAACTCTTACTCTGGCCTAATAGCTAAGGTCTTAGACTCGTACTATGGCCTACAGGTTAAGGTCTTAACTCTTACTCTGGCCTACTGGTTAAGGTCTTAACTCTTACTCGGGCCTAATAGCTAAGGTCTTAGACTCGTACTCTGGCCTACTGGTTAAGGTCCTACCTCTTACTCTGACCTAATAGCTAAGGTCTTAACTCTTACTCTGGCCTAATAGCTAAGGTATTAGACTTGTACTCTGTCCTAATGGTTAAGGTCTTAACTCTTTCACTGGCCTACTGGTTAATGTCTTAACTCTGACTCTGGCCTAATAGCTAAGGTCTTAACTCTTACACTGGCCTAATAGCTAAGGTCTTAGACTCGTACTCTGGCCTAATGGTTAAGGTCTTAACTCTTACTCTGGCCTATTGGTTAAGGTGTTAACTCTTACTCTGGCCTAATAACAAAGGTATTAACTCTTACTATGACCTAATAGCTAAGGTCTTAACTCTTACTCTGGCCTAATAGCTAAGGTCTTAACTCTTACTCTGGTCTAATAGCTAAGGTCTTAGACTTGTACTCTGGACTAATAGTTAAGGTCTTAACTCTTACTCTGGCCTAATAGCTAAGTTCTTAGACTCGTACTCTGGCCTAATGGTTAAGGTCTTAACTCTTACTCTGGTCTACTGGTTAAGGTCTTAACTCTTACTCTGGCCTAATAGCTAAGGTCTTAACTTTTACTCTGGCCTAATAGCAAAGGTCTTAGACTCGTAATCTGGCCTAATGGTTAAGGTCTTAACTCTTACTCTGGCCTGATAGCTAAGGTCTTAACTCTTACTCTGGCCTAATAGCTAAGGTCTTAGACCCGTACTATGGCATACAGGTTAAGGTCTTAACTCTTAGTCTGGCCTACAGGTTAAGGTCTTTAACTCTTACTCTGGCCTAATAGCTAAGGTCTTAGACTCGTACTCTGGCCTACTGGTTAAGGTCTTAACTCTTACTCTGGCCTAATAGCTAAGGTATTAACTCTTACTCTGGCCTAATAGCTAAGGTCTTAGACTCGTACTCTGGCCTAATGGTTAAGGTCTTAACTCTTACTCTGGCCTACTGGTTAAGGTCTTAACTCTTACTCTGGCCTACTAGTTAAGGTCTTTTCTCTTACTATGGCCTACAGGTTAAGGTCTTAACTCTTACTCTGGCCTAACTGGTTAAGGTCTTAACCCTTACTCTGGCCTAATAGCTAAGGTCTTAGACTCGTACTCTGGCCTAATAGTAAAGGTCTTAACTCTTACTCTGGCCTACTGGTTAAGGTCTTAACTCTTACTCTGGCCTAATAGCTAAGGTCTTAGACTCGTACTCTGGCCTAATAGCTAAGGTCTTAGACTCGTACTCTTGACTAATGGTTAAGGTCTTAACTCTTACTCTGGCCTCATAGCTAAGGTCTTAACTCTTACTCTGGCCTACTGGTTAAGGTCTTAACTCTTACTCTGGCCTAATAGCTAAGGTCTTAGAATCGTACTCTGGCCTAATAGCTAAGGTCTTAACTCTTACTCTGGCCTAATAGCTAAGGTCTTAGACTCGTACTCTGGCCTAATGGTTAAGGTCTTAACTCTTACTCTGGCCTAATAGCTAAGGTCTTAGACTCGTACTCTGGCCTAATGGTTAAGGTCTTAACTCTTACTCTGGCCTATTGGTTAAGGTCTTAACTCTTACTCTGGCCTAATAACTAAGGTCTTAACTCTTACTCTGGCCTAATAGCTAAGGTCTTAACTCTTACTCTGGCCTAATAGCTAAGGTCTTAAACTCGTACTATGGCCTACAGGTTAAGGTCTTAACTCTTACACTGGCCTACTGGTTAAGGTCTTAACTCTGACTCTGGCCTAATAGCTAAGGTCTTAACTCTTACTCTGGCCTAATAACTAAGGTCTTAACTCTTACTCTGGCCTAATAGCTAAGGTTTTAACTCTTACTCTGGCCTAATAGCTAAGGTCTTAACTCTTACTCTGGCCTAATAGCTAAGGTCTTAGACTCGTACTCTGGCCTAATGGATAAGGTCTTAACTCTTACTCTGGCCTACTGGTTAAGGTCTTAACTCTTACTCTGGACTAATAGCTAAGGTCTTAGACTCGTACTCTGGCCTAATGGTTAAGGTCTTAACTCTTACTCTGGCCTACTGGTTAAGGTCTTAACTCTTACTCTGGCCTAATAGCTAAGGTCTTAACTCTTACTCTGGCCTAATAGCAAAGGTCTTAGACTCGTAATCTGGCCTAATGGTTAACGTCTTAACGCTTACTCTGGCCTAATAGCTAAGGTCTTAACTCTTACTCTGGCCTAATAGCTAAGGTCTTAGACTCGTACTATGGCCTACAGGTTAAGGTCTTAACTCTTACTTTGGCCTAATATCTAAGGTCTTAACTCTTACTCTGGCCTAATAGCTAAGGTATTAGACTCGTACTCTGGCCTAAAGGTTAAGGTCTTAACTCTTACTCTGGCCTAATAGCTAAGGTCTTAGACTCGTACTCTGGCATAATAGCTAAGGTCTTAGACTCGTACTCTGGCCTAATAGCTAAGGTCTTAGAATCATACTCTGACCTACTGGTTAAGGTCTTAACTCTTACTCTGGCCTAATAGCTAAGGTCTTAGACTCGTACTCTATCCTAATAGCTAAGGTCTTAGACTCGTACTCTGGCCTACTGGTAAAGGTCTTAACTCTTACTTTGGCTAACTTGTTAAGGTCTTAACTCTTACTCTGGCCTACTGGTTAAGGTCTTAACTCTTACTCTGGCCCAATAGCTAAGGTCTTAGACTCGTACTATGGCCTACAGGTTAAGGTCTTAACTCTTACACTGGCCTACTGGTTAGGGTCTTAACTCTTACTCTGGCCTAATAGGTAAGGTCTTAGACTCGTACTCTGGCCTACTGGTTAAGGTCCTACCTCTTACTCTGGCCTAATAGCTAAGGTCTTAACTCTTACTCTGGCCTAATAGCTAAGGTCTTAGACTCGTACTCTGTCCTAATGGATAAGGTCTTAACTCTTACACTGGCCTACTGGTTAAGGTCTTAACTCTGACTCTGGCCTAATAGCTAAGGTCTTAACTCTTACACTGGGCTAATAGCTAAGGCCTTAGATTCGTACTCTGGCCTAATGGTTAAGGTCTTAAGTCTTACTCTGGCCTATTGGTTAAGGTGTTAACTCTTACTCTGGCCTAATAACTGAGGTCTTAACTCTTACTATGACCTAATAGCTAAGGTCTTAACTCTTACTCTGGCCTAATAGCTAAGGTCTTAACTCTTACTCTGGTCTAATAGCTAAGGTCTTAGACTTGTACTCTGGACTAATGGTTAAGGTCTTAACTCTTACTCTGGCCTAATAGCTAAGGTCTTAGACTCGTTCTCTGGCCTAATAGCTAAGGTCTTAACTCTTACTCTGGCCTAATAGCTAAGGTCTTAGACTCGTACTCTGGCCTAATGGTTAAGGTCTTAACTCTTACTCTGGCCTACTGGTTAAGGTCTTAACTCTTATTTTGGCCTAACAGCTAAGGTCTTAGACTCGTGCTCTGGCATAATGGATACGGTCTTAACTCTTACTCTGGCCTATTGGTTAAGGTCTTAACTCTTACTCTGGCCTAATAACTAAGGTCTTAACTCTTACTCTGGCCTAATAGCTAAGGTTTTAACTCTTACTCTGGCCTAATAGCTAAGGTCTTAACTCTTACTCTGGCCTAATAGCTAAGGTCTTAGACTCGTACTCTGGCCTAATGGATAAGGTCTTAACTCTTACTCTGGCCTACTGGTTAAGGTCTTAACTCTTACTCTGGACTAATAGCTAAGGTCTTAGACTCGTACTCTGGCCTAATGGTTAAGGTCTTAACTCATACTCTGGCCTATTGGTTAAGGTGTTAACTCTTACTCTGGCCTAATAACTGAGGTCTTAACTCTTACTATGACCTAATAGCTAAGGTCTTAACTCTTACTCTGGCCTAATAGCTAAGGTCTTAACTCTTACTCTGGTCTAATAGCTAAGGTCTTAGACTTGTACTCTGGACTAATGGTTAAGGTCTTAACTCTTACTCTGGCCTAATAGCTAAGGTCTTAGACTCGTTCTCTGGCCTAATAGCTAAGGTCTTAACTCTTACTCTGGCCTAATAGCTAAGGTCTTAGACTCGTACTCTGGCCTAATGGTTAAGGTCTTAACTCTTACTCTGGCCTACTGGTTAAGGTCTTAACTCTTATTTTGGCCTAACAGCTAAGGTCTTAGACTCGTGCTCTGGCATAATGGTTAAGGTCTTAACTCTTACTCTGGCCTATTGGTTAAGGTCTTAACTCTTACTCTGGCCTAATAACTAAGGTCTTAACTCTTACTCTGGCCTAATAGCTAAGGTTTTAACTCTTACTCTGGCCTAATAGCTAAGGTCTTAACTCTTACTCTGGCCTAATAGCTAAGGTCTTAGACTCGTACTCTGGCCTAATGGATAAGGTCTTAACTCTTACTCTGGCCTACTGGTTAAGGTCTTAACTCTTACTCTGGACTAATAGCTAAGGTCTTAGACTCGTACTCTGGCCTAATGGTTAAGGTCTTAACTCATACTCTGGCCTACTGGTTAACGTCTTAACTCTTACTCTGGCCTAATAGCTAAGGTCTTAACTCTTACTCTGGCCTAATAGCAAAGGTCTTAGACTCGTAATCTGGCCTAATGGTTAACGTCTTAACTCTTACTCTGGCCTAATAGCTAAGGTCTTAACTCTTACTCTGGCCTAATAGCTAAGGTCTTAGACTCGTACTATGGCCTACAGGTTAAAGTCTTAACTCTTACTTTGGCCTACTGGTTAAGGTCTTAACTCTTACTCTGGCCTAATAGCTAAGGTCGGGGGACGCTAGGTGGCGCACTAGCGAATGGGCGCCTTCGTGTAAGGCTACCGCAGTCCGGCGACATTTATCCTTCATAAACTCCTTAAATGGCGACCCGGAGGGCTGCAATCACACCCATCGAATACCTGAGAGGTCCGGTGCTGGCTGTCCAAGTTATGGCTTGCTAGCCACTACAGTGGGGAAGATACGAGCTTCGGAAGCCCTGGCGACCTGTGCGGCTGGAGAACAAGAGACGGCCAGCTGGGGACGCCTACTAGGCGAGATCGGGGCTGCAATAACTGCCGCTGACGGGTGAAGGGCGCGAAGCGGACTCCGAAGACCGGCGCTGGCGAGGAGAACGGCGCGAGCCCCCCCGGGGTTGAAGGTACCGGAGAGACAGGCGGAGACCCTACCCCCCCTCCCATCGGAGACATGATAGCGGAAGACTAGCTGGGGGTGGCAGCTGAGGGCACCCCGGCTGACTGCGAGCTGCGGGGGGGAAGCGGACATTGGTAGAAGGACCGGGTGGGCTGAGAAGGGGCCCCGCTCCGGCTCACCTCTCAGGCGGACCTGCAGCGACGCACAGAGGCCAAGACGGAGCACATGTAGGCGGTGGAGGGTACCGCTGACGTCCGTATCGCTGCCGGGGGGGTCAGGAGGCAGCGCTGGCCAACTAAGTGATGCCTCTACCCGGGCTGTACTGCCGGTAAGGGGGAGCCGCTCGCTGGGACAGGAGGGCTGTGGGTCCTTAGAGGCCGCCTGCATGGCGCTTCCCGCTGCATGAGACTACCTACCAGCTGGAGCTGGGTATTGGCGCGAAGGGGTGCAGCAGTGGCGGATCACATACCCTGCCTCTGGAGAGGAGACTGCGCCACGTGCGAGGTCGCTGGTAGGGGCCACCGACTGGACCGGCCTGGGCACTGGAGTTGCTGCCGTCGGGGGAAAGCTGAGGCCTGACGCGGGGACACATCTGGGGGTTGGTTCCGGCACTGGCGAGGTGCCCCCGTCTCCCCCTTGCACGAGCCTTCTGATTGACACGGGCCTGAATCTGAGGCGGAGGCGACTTTCGAGCGGCCGGTGTGACGTCCTGTCCTGCCGGCAGATCGCGATGGGCAAGACGGATGCGAGACAGCCCAAGCTGTCATTTGAATCCGGCAAAAAGGGGAATAAACCTTTGGAAGCGCCGCACGTCCTGAATGGAGCGAATGGAGCTGCGGGGGACTCCTCGGCTGCGTCGGCGGACCTGCAGGAGGTGCTGCGTGAGATGCACCAGGGATTCGCGACGATCGCTGACAAAGTGGATAGGATATCGTCGAGAATGGATGCAGTGGTGCTTAAATTAGATGCGCACGAGGAGCGACTGAAGGGTGCGGAACAACGGATATCGGACACAGAGGACACATGTTTCGCAGCACACCTCGCAGCTCACCAGAATGGATAACCTGCTGCGCATCATAGCGTCCAAGAATGAGGATTTGGAGGCGAGAAGCAGGCGCAACAACGTTCGCATCATAGGGATACTGGAGACGACCAATGTGGGCAAAATGGAGGAGTATGTGGAAAGGATGCTACGCACAGCGATTGGTTCGGATGTGTTCTCTCCCCACTTTATAGTGGAGAGGGCACACCGCTCCCTGGGCCCTAGACCGAAACCGGGAGCGACTCCCAGGCCCATCATTGCCCGGTTACTGAACTACCGGGATCGGGATGCAGCTCTGAGAGCAGCGAGGGGCACACGGTCTCTCTCTTATGAGGGCAACTCATTCACGATGTTTCCGGATTTCACACCAATAGTCCAGGAGGAGCGCAGGAAATTCATGGCGGTGAAGGCAAAGCTGCGGACACTGCAACTGGACTACGCACTACTCTACCCAGCAAGACTGCGGGTCACATACCAAGGCCGCCAGCGGTTTTTCACGACTCCACAGCAGGTGGAGGACTTCCTCAAACACTACAAACATGCCCACAAACCGGGTGCGGAGGTGGACGATGAGCAGGTACCGCTACCCGGGGAGAGGCTGGATGGCGAACTGTAAGTAGAGCAGATGAACAATATACACTGTCCTCTGGGGGCGAGTAAGTGAATTGTTAAACCACTTGATGTGGACACTGCATTGGACGGGGTACTCCGTATCCCTCTTCAGGGCTGCGGGGAGGGGAGACATGGGGGGCACCGCGGAGAGGGTTGCAGTTTTGCACGAGATGTTTGTAGAGAATATAGATGTGTTTCCTCCTTAAGTTGTGAATTGCGGTGGGGCTGGGTTAGCACTCTAGGGTTGCCAAAGCTCATAACGCCGGACACCCCCTCTGGGTCCTCGAGTCAGACTACCATATTGGTGGGAGACTGGAGTAGATGAGGGGGAATTAGTGGTGCCACCTAGACGGATTCCCCGAAGGGAAATACCCGAGAATTCATGGGGAGCTATGGGAACTGTTTTTGCCCTTGTTCGGGGGGTAATTGGGGGAGGGATGGGAGGGGACATGGCTGGCAGGTTGGGGTTTGCTTCAGTGGGTGGGGGGAGGGAGTGGGGGGGCGTTGGGGAGAGGTATGTTCAGAGTTTGAGGTTGGGGGAGGGAGGATTGGGGGTGGAGGGGGTATTTCGTTCATGGAGAGTACTTGGGACGGAGTGGTTGAGGATGCCTGTGCTGCTTGCCCTTTTGGGGTTGCTGCTGGTGCTGCGGTGGTGTGATTGGCTGATTACACAAATGCATGTGAAGGAGCGGTGCTGGGAGTTGGGATGCTGCCGGGAGAGTGGGTGTGGGCCGAAAGATGACTGAGACGACCAGGAGAGAACGGATCACGGTGCTCTCGTGGAATGTTCGGGGCTTAAATGACGCTAGAAAATGCAGGAAAGTGTTGGCTTATCTAGAACAGCACCATGTACAGATCGCACTGTTGCAGGAGACACATCTTGCCCCCCGACCGCACTATACGCTGGCTGGTAGATGGGCGGTGGTCCGCAGTTTTTCGTCCTACTCAGGGTATGCTAGGGGGGTTGCGATTTGGATCAAAAAGACGGTACCTTTTGTGAAGCTTGGTGAGCGCGTGGACACGGAGGGAAGATTTGTGATGCTATGGGGCAGGCTGGGCACCGACACCATCACGATCATGAACTGTTACGGCCCTAATGTCGACTCGCCGACATTTTTCACACAGTTATGGGGACAGATGCTCCACATTGGCTCTATGCACCTTTTATGGGGAGGCGATTTTAATGTGGCGCTGGCCCCGGGATTAGACAGATCGGATGGCAGTTCTCACTACAATAGGAAAGCGCGAGATGCGCTGGCAGGTATCTTGGAGGAAGGGAACTTAATAGATAGCTGGCGGTTCGTACACGGTGGGTTGCGGGAGGGCACGCATTTTACAGCGTTTGCTAACTCATGGGCTAGACTGGATTATTGTTTTGTGTCCCGGGGCATAGCGGTAGACTTGGGGAAGGTTGTGCACCTGCCTCGGACGTACTCGGATCATTGCCCGGTCCTTGTCCAGATAGCACTCCCGGGGTATGGGGGGGTGGCTGCACGATGGCGTATGCAGCCCACGGCCCTTTTGGACCCTCTATTTCAAGCAGAGCTGGGGGAGGAGATTGCAGAGTTTTTTCCCCGCAATAAAGATTCAGTGGATAGTGTGGAAACCATCTGGGAGGCATTTAAAGTGACGGTCAGGGGCTACTATATTGCGAAGAGCTTTGGGGTCTTGAAAGATATACGAAAAACGCTTGCGAAACTAGAAGAGGAACTTAAAGGGTTGGAGACCAGGATGAACCAGGGGCCGATGGGTCCCCTCCATGGGGAATTCAGGGAACGTCTTACACAGTATGAAAGAGAGGCGGCTAGGGAGGCTCGATTCTGTGGCAAATATTGGCAGGCTCGCAGATTCTTCGAGGGGGAGCGACCAGGGCGTGCACTAGCGGAAGTTACTCGGCCGCCGCGTTACAAGACACACATATTGGAGATATGCACGTCGGAAGGGGTTACAAGTCGTGATACCAAGGGTATTTTGGAGCAATTCACTGCACATTATAAACATCTTTACACGGCACGTAGTGTGGGCGAGGTGGATTTTGGGGGGTTTCTCGATGATGTCGCACTGTGCTGGTTGAGTGATGACCACAGACAGTTTCTAGGGGCACCGTTCGAATTGGATGAAATTCGGGAAGCCATTATGTCTCTTAGCAACGGTAAGGCGTCGGGCCTGGACCGGCTGCCGGCGGAATTTTATAAAAGCTACATTGATATATTGGCCCCTGTTCTCAAGGAGGTCTACGAGGAGTCTCTGGAAGTGGGAGTGTTGCCTGGGTCCATGAGAGAGGTGTTGATCACCTCGTTGTTGAAACCGGGCAAGGACCCTACTGACTGCGATGCGTATAGGCCGCTCTCACTGTTAAACTGCGACGCTAAAATATTGGCGAAGGTGCTCGCCAATAGATTATCGCTGCTGATGCCCACAATAGCCCTCCCAGACCAATCCGGGTTTATCCCGGGGCGATCCACGGCCAATAACTTGCGTACTATTTTCTCCCTGATGCATACTATAGCGCCGGAGTTGCCTGTGGCTGCTATATTTCTCGATGCTACCAAAGCATTTGACTCCGTGGAGTGGAACTATCTATTTGCTATTCTGTATAGGATGGGGTTTCCGAAAATATTTGTTGCCTGGGTGCGATTGCTGTATACGGACCCGAAAGCGAGAGTCTTAATCAATGGGGAAATGTCGCGACCGATTTCATTGACCAGAGGCACCAGACAGGGGTGCCCACTGTCCCCGTTGTTATTCGCTATTGCGATTGAGCCATTGGCCTGCCGTATTCGACAACTACACAAGCAAAGCGCTTTTAAATGCATCCAACGTCAGATAGACGTGTCATTGTATGCTGATGACTTGACTTTGTATGTGGTGGATCCGCTGGCGCATCTCAACCCATTGCTTCGGGAGTTCTTGGTTTTTGGCCGGATATCCGGGGTACAAATTAATTGGCAGAAGTCGCAGTTCTTTCCCCTGACCCCTGCGGTGCGCCACTTCTCACTGGATTATCCACTCGATTGGTGTGATTCCGATTTGCGGTATTTGGGGATACAGATATCTTAGAATAGAGAGGAGACCCTGCGTTTAAATTATGGTACGGCCATCGCTAAGCTAACAGAGGATGTGACCCGATGGATTTCCCTGCCTTTCACCATGACTGGGAGGGCCTCACTTATTAAAAGGGTAGTGTTGCCACGGTTTTTATATTTGTTCCAGAATGTCCCTTACTATCCGGGCGCTTTTTTCTTCCGTACACTCCGCACGGAATTGATAAGATTGTTCTGGGCTGGAAAGCAGCCTCGATTAGCATGGTCCATTATTACCCAGCCCTATGGGAAAGGGGGATTTGATGTCCCTGACTTTTTGGCCTACTACATTAGCGCTCAGGCCCACTTCGCGTACCACTGGTTTGCGCCTACGCAATTTATGCCGCAGCTGGCTGTGGAGGACTGGATTGTTCGGCCGTTGCCACTGAAGGGCATTATCTACGGTCCAACCAAGGTGCTCGACACTCCAGCTGCAACGGTCACGTGCACGTTTGATGCGTGGCAGCGGATCCTCTGCAAAATTGCGCTCCCGTTTTTATACGCGCCAAAATTGCCACTAGCTTATCACCCAGATCTCTCCCTGTTGCGGGAGAAGGGGTTCCAGGAGATGTGCGCCGGTCTGGGGGTTAGCTCCTGGGGAGACCTTTTCCTGGATGGGCGGTTTAAGACGAGGGAGCAGTGGTTCCATGGGGTTCAGCACACCCCGTTGGAGGTCTTTTATTATCTTCGGCTGAGGCAGGGACTGAGGGCCATCCTTCCGCACTTTCCAGAGGAGCCTGCGGTGGTGTTGCCTCTACAAGTGGTACTCACGTCAGAGGATGGCAAACATCTGGTCTCCCACTTGTACCGAAGTATTCGAGAGCATAGTGGTGGCGGGGAATGCAGAGCGCTCAGACAGTGGAGTGCGGATCTAGGGAGGGACATAACGGAAGCGCAGTGGGCGTACTGCTGCGGGTTGACCTCACAGATAGCAGCTGGCTGCAGATTACGAATGATTCATTATAAGTTCCTGCAGCGAATGTACTACACGCCTGCGAGGAAGCTGCGGTTTCACTTGGCAGAGGATGACAGGTGTGAGCGTTGTCGCATGGAGGGGGCGGATTTTTTACACTTGTCATGGCTGTGTCCGGCGGTGGCGGAATATTGGACACAGGTCCACAAGGCGCTGACGGTCATGATAGGAGACACGGTTGACTGTGATCCGCTAATGATGCTGTTGGGCTATACCATGAGTCTGCCTAAGGCGCATCGGAAATTCGGGGATATCGCACTTTTGATGGCGAAACGGAGAGTTGCTTGTTGGTGGGGGAGGGGCCGTGCGCCGAAGTTTAAGGAGTGGATCGCTGACCTACTACACTGTCAGGAACAGAGTCTACTATACGCAGAAACACAACCAGCGCGTAATAGGGCCAAGGACATTTGGGACCCGTTCAGAGCATATTTAGCGGCTGAAGGCACTTCAGGGCTGGACGGAACTCGGGAGGTGGGCGGGGCGAGCCCGGGGACCGCTGTGTGCGGGGCGAGATAGTGTGGTTCGGATTCGATGGGATGACCGGCTTGGGTGGAGGACGACTGTTGACAGGGTGGGCTGTGCTTCTAGCGGAGGACCTTACAGCGGCGAGATGAGAGACACTGCTGTGGAGATGGCTTGGTGTGCTGACCAGTATGGAGACGCTCTAGGAGTGGAGGAGGGGAGGTCTCCTTACGCGGCTGTGGCAGGAGGAACGCTGGCATGATGGTCCGGTATGTGAGGGAGAATGGTTAGGTGGTGGTGATTGTGGACGCACGGCTGGCAGGGAGGCCTTTCCTTGCGACTCAATACTGGGGTCGCTGTGGCGGGAGCTGCGGAAGAGTGTATTGCCGCAGGACATGTTCACTCGGACTAGGGGGAGAGCACTGCTATGTATCATGCATAACTATGACGAAGGTGCCTTCCAGGTGCCAATAGACTATTGAACGGATTTCCATTAGACGGACTCTGCCGGCCCTGCACAGGGTGGACATGCGAGATTAAGCTAAGTGCACCTGTACGACCCCGAGCTTAGTAGGCACAGGACTGAACTGATGGGGGAGATGAGTTGTAGCTTCTCGCCACCGGGCCTCCGGGCTGTCGGACAAATGGCTGTGTACCTTACAGATGATGGCTAGAAATGTGATGGACAACAGCCGGCCCGAGGGGTTGTAGGCGTGAGGCTGTAATGTTGATGTACTCTCTCAAATAAAGGTTTTGAAAATTAAAAAAAAAAAAAAAAAAAATAGCTAAGGTCTTAGACTCGTACTCTGGCCTACTGGTTAAGGTGTTAACTCTTACTCTGGCCTAATAGCTAAGGTCTTAACTTTTACTCTGGCCTAATAGCTAAGGTCTTAGACTCGTACTCTGGCATAATGGTTAAGGTCTTAACTCTAACTCTGGCCTACTGGTTAAGGTCTTAACTCTTACTCTGGCCTAATAGCTAAGGTCTTTGACTCGTACTCTGGCCTAACGGTTAAGGTCTTAACTCTTACTCTGGCCTACGGGTTAAGGTCTTAACTCTTACTCTGGCCTACTGGTTAAGGTCTTAACTCTTACTCTGGCCTAATAGCTAAGGTCTTAACTCTTACTCTGGCCTATTAGCTAAGGTCTTAACTATTACTCTGGCCGAATAGCTAAGGTCTTAGACTTGTACTCTGACCTAATGGTTAAGGTCTTAACTCTTACTCTGGCCTAATAGCTAATGTCTTAACTCTTACTCTGGCCTAATAGCTAAGGTCTTAGACTCGTACTCTGGCCTAATGGTTAAGGTCTTAACTCTTACTCTGGCCTAATAGCTAAGGTCTTAGACTCGTACTCTGGCCAAATAGCTAAGGTCTTAGACTCGCACTCTGGCCTAATAGCTAAGATCTTAGAATCGTACTCTGACCTACTGGTTAAGGTCTTAACTCTTACTCTGGCCTAATAGCTAAGGTCTTAGACTCGTACTCTATCCTAGTAGCTAAGGTCCTAGACTCGTACTCTGGCCTACTGGTCAAGGTCTTAACTCTTACTTTGGCTAACTGGTTAAGGTCTTAACTTTTACTCTGGCCTACTGGTTAAGGTCTTAACTCTTACTCTGGCCTAATAGCTAAGGTCTTAGACTCGTACTCTGGCCTAATAGGTAAGGTCTTAACTCTTACTCTGGCGTAATAGCTAAGGTCTTAGACTCGTACTCTGACCTAATGGTTAAGGTCTTAACTCTTACTCTGGCCTAATAGCTAAGGTCTTAACTCTTACTCTGGCCTAATAGCTAAGGTCTTAGACTCGTACTCTGGCCTAATGGTTAAGGTCTTAACTCTTACTCTGGCCTAATAGCTAAGGTCTTAACTCTTACTCTGGCCTAATAGCTAAGGTCTTAAATATTACTCTGGCCGAATAGCTAAGGTCTTAGACTCGTACTCTGACCTAATGGTTAAGGTCTTAACTCTTACTCTGGCCTAATAGCTAAGGTCTTAAATCTTACTCTGGCCTAATAGCTAAGGTCTTAGACTCGTACTCTGGCCTAATGGTTAAGGTCTTAACTCTTACTCTGGCCTAATAGCTAAGGTCTTAGACTCGTACTCTGGCATAATAGCTAAGGTCTTAGACTCGTACTCTGGCTTAATAGCTAAGGTCTTAGAATCGTACTCTGACCTACTGGTTAAGGTCTTAACTTTTACTCTGGCCTAATAGCTAAGGTCTTAGACTCGTACTCTATCCTAATAGCTAAGGTCTTAGACTCGTACACTGGCCTACTGGTCAAGGTCTTAACTCTTACTTTGGCTAACTGGTTAAGGTCTTAACTCTTACTCTGGCCTACTGGTTAAGGTCTTAACTCTTACTCTGGCCTAATAGCTAAGGTCTTAGACTCGTACTATGGCCTACAGGTTAAGGTCTTAACTCTTACACTGGTATACTGGTTAAGGTCTTAACTCTTACTCTGGCCTAATAGCTAAGGTCTTAGACTCGTACTCTGGCCTACTGGTTAAGGTCCTACCTCTTTCTCTGGCCTAATAGCTAAGGTCTTAACTCTTACTCTGGCCTAATAGATAAGGTCTTAGACTCATACTCTGTCCTAATGGTTAAGGTCTTAACTCTTACACTGGCCTACTGGTTAAGGTCTTAACTCTGACTCTGGCCTAATAGCTAAGGTCTTAACTCTTACACTGGCCTAATAGCTAAGGCCGTAGACTCGTACTCTGGCCTAATGGTTAAGGTCTTAACTCTTACTCTGGCCTATTGGTTAAGGTGTTAACTCTTACTCTGTCCTAATAACTAAGGTCTTAAGTCTTACTATGACCTAATAGCTAAGGTCTTAACTCTTACTCTGGCCTAATAGCTAAGGTCTTAACTCTTACTCTGGTCTAATAGCTAAGGTCTTAGTCTTGTACTCTGGACTAATGGTTAAGGTCTTAACTCTTACTATGGCCTAATAGCTAAGGTCTTAGACTCGTTCTCTGGCCTAATAGCTAAGGTCTTAACTCTTATACTGGCCTAATATCTAAGGTCTTAGACTCGTACTCTGGCCTAATGGTTAAGGTCTTAACTCTTACTCTGGCCTACTGGTCAAGGTCTTAGACTCGTACTCTAGCCTAATGGTTAAGGTCTTAACTCTTACTCTGGCCTATTGGTTAAGGTCTTAACTCTTACTCTGGCCTAATAACTAAGGTCTTAACTCTTACTCTGGCCTAATAGCTAAGGTTTTAACTTTTACTCAGGCCTAATAGCTAAGGTCTTAACTCTTACTCTGGCCTAATAGCTAAGGTCTTAGACTCGTACTCTGGCCTAATGGATATGGTCTTAACTCTTACTCTGGCCTACTGGTCAAGGTCTTAACTCTTACTCTGGACTAATAGCTAAGGTCTTAGACTCATACTCTGGCCTAATGGTTAAGGTCTTAACTCTTACTCTGGCCTACTGGTTAAGGTCCTAACTCTTACTCTGGCCTAATAGCTAAGGTCTTAACTCCTACTCTGGCCTAATAGCAAAGGTCTTAGACTCGTAATCTGGCCTAATGGTTAACGTCTTAACTCTTACTCTGGCCTAATAGCTAAGGTCTTAATTCTTACTCTGGCCTAATAGCTAAGGTCTTAGACTCGTACTATGGCCTACAGGTTAAGGTCTTAACTCTTACTCTGGCCTACTGGTTAAGGTCTTAACTCTTACTCGGGCCTAATAGCTAAGGTCTTAACTCTTTCTCTGGCCTAATAGCTAAGGTCTTAGACTTGTACTCTGGCCTACTGGTTAAGGTCTTAACTCTTACTCTGGCCTACTGGTTAAGGTCTTAACTCTTACTCTGCCCTAATAGCTAAGGTCTTTGACTCGTACTCTGGCCTAATGATTAAGGTCTTAACTCTTACTCTGGCCTACTGGTTAAGGTCTTAACTCTTACTCTGGCCTAATAGCTAAGGTCTTAACTCTTACTCTGGCCTAAGAGCTAAGGTCTTAACTATTACTCTGGCCGAATAGCTAAGGTCTTAGACTCGTACTCTGACCTAATGGTTAAGGTCTTAACTCTTACTCTGGCATAATAGCTAAGGTCTTAACTCTTACTCTGGCCTAATAGCTAAGGTCTTAGACTCGTACTCTGGCCTAATGGTTAAGGTCTTAACTCTTACTCTGGCCTAATAGCTAAGGTCTTAGACTCGTACTCTGGCCTAATAGCTAAGGTCTTAGACTCGCACTCTGGCCTAATAGCTAAGATCTTAGAAGGATGTATGTCGTTACAATGCACACTTTTACAACGCATGCACTTACAACGCATTTTTTACAACGCACAATCGATTACAACGCATGACATTACAACGCATGACACTATAACGCATTTTTAAAAACTACCTTTACAACGCATTTCCATTACAACGCATACTACCATTACAACGCATACCATTACAACGCATAGTATTTAATTGCATTTAAGGTAAGTATTAGTTAAATTGCATTTAAGGTAAGTATTAGATAGTATAGGGGTAAAAATTACTTTTCTAACTCCAGGGGGTGCAACAGTAGGGTAAGTGTTGGATAGTATAGGGGTAAAAATTACTATTCTAACTCCAAGGGGTGCAACAGTAGGGTAAGTGTTGGATAGTGTAGGGGTAAAAATTACTATTCTAACTCCAGGGGGTGCAACAGTAGGGTAAGTGTTGGATAGTATAGGGGTAAAAATTACTATTCTAACTCCAGGGGGTGCAACAGTAGGGTAAGTGTTGGATATTATAGGGGTGAAAATTACTATTCTAACTCCAGGGGGTGCAACAGTAGGGTAAGTGTTGGATAGTATAGGGGTAAAAATTACTATTCTAACTTCAGGGGGTGCAACAGTAGGGTAAGTGTTGGATAGTATAGGGGTAAAAATTACTATTCTAACTCCAGGGGGTGCAACAGTAGGGTAAGTGTTGGATAGTATAGGGGTGAAAATTACTATTCTAACTCCAGGGGGTGCAACAGTAGGGTAAGTGTTGGATAGTATAGGGGTAAAAATTACTATTCTAACTCCAGGGGGTGCAACAGTAGGGTAAGTGTTGGATAGTATAGGGGTAAAAATTACTATTCTAACTCCAGGGGGTGCAACAGTAGGGTAAATGTTGGATAGTATAGGGGTAAAAATTGCTAATACTTACCTTAAATGCAATTTAACTAATACTTACCTTAAATGCAATTTAATATTATGCGTTGTAATGGTATGCGTTGTAATGGTAGTATGCGTTGTAATGGAATGCGTTGTAAAGGTAGTTTTTAAAAATGCGTTGTAGTGTCATGCGTTGTAATGTCATGCGTTGTAATGGATTGTGCGTTGTAAAAAATGCGTTGTAAGTGTAGTGCGTTGTAAAAGTTGCGTTGTAAAGGTTGTTCCCCTCTTAGAATCGTACTCTGACCTACTGGTTAAGGTCTTAACTCTTACTCTGGCCTAATAGCTAAGGTCTTAGACTCGTACTCTATCCTAATAGCTAAGGTCTTAGACTCGTACTCTGGCCTACTGGTCAAGGTCTTAACTCTTACTTTGGCTAACTGGTTAAGGTCTTAACTCTTACTCTGGCCTACTGGTTAAGGTCTTAACTCTTACTCTGGCCTAATAGCTAAGGTCTTAGACTCGTACTCTGGCCTAATAGGTAAGGTCTTAACTCTTACTCTGGCGTAATAGCTAAGGTCTTAGACTCGTACTCTGGCCTAATGGTTAAGGTCTTAACTCTTACTCTGGCCTACTGGTTAAGGTCTTAATTCTTACTCTGGCCTAATAGCTAAGGTCTTAGACTTGTACTCTGGCCTAATGGTTAAGGTCTTAACTCTTACTCTGGCCTACTGGTTAAGGTCTTAACTCTTACTCTGGCCCAATAGCTAAGGTCTTAACTCTTACTCTGCCCTAATAGCTAAGGTCTTAACTATTACTTGTACCCTTCTCCTACCTCGCCACCAAGACATGTAACTCCCTCTCCACCCACCTCTGCCTGACCCAGGACCACCTCGCCTTCAGGAAGCAACTCAAGACCTGGCTGTTAGAGCAGTAGCGGACCCCCCTCCCCAGCGCCGTGAGACCCTCTGGGTGAGTAGCGCGCTATATAAATGTGATGATTGATTGATTGACCCTGGCCTAATGGTTAAGGTCTTAACTCTTACTCTGGCCTAATAGCTAAGGTCTTAACTCTTACTCTGGCCTAATAGCTAAGGTCTTAGACTTTTACCCTGGCCTAATGGTTAAGGTCTTAACTCTTACTCTGGCCTACTGGTTATGGTCTTAACTCTTACTCTGGCCTAATAGCTAAGGTCTTAGACTCGTACTCTGGCCTAATGGTTACGGTCTTAACTCTTTCTCTGGCCTATTGGGTAAGGTCTTAACTCTTCCTCTGGCCTAATAACTAAGGTCTTAACTCTTACTCTGGCCTAATAGCTAAGGTCTTAACTCTTACTCTGGCCTAATAGCTAAGGTCTTAACTCTTACTCTGGCCTAATAGCTAAGGTCTTAGACTCGTACTCTGGCCTAATGGTTAAGGTCTTAACTCTTACTCTGGCCCACTGGTTAAGGTCTTAACTCTTACTCTGGCCTAATAGCTAAGGTCTTAGACTCGTACTCTGGCCTAATGGTTAAGGTCTTAACTCTTACTCTGGACTACTGGTTAAGGTCTTAACTCTTATTCTGGCCTAATAGTTAAGGTCTTAACTCTTACTCTGGCCTAATAGCAACGGTCTTAGACTTGTAATCTGGCCTAATGGTTAAGGTCTTAACTCTTACTCTGGCCTAATAGCTAAGGTCTTAACTCTTACTCTGGCCTAATAGCTAAGGTCTTAGACTCGTACTATGGCCTACAGGTTAAGGTCTTAACTCTTACTTTGGCCTACTGGTTAAGGTCTTAACTCTTACTCTGGCCTAATAGCTAAGGTCTTAGACTCGAACTCTGGCCTACTGGTTAAGGTCTTGACTCTTACTCTGGCCTAATAGCTAAGGTCTTAACTCTTACTCTGGCCTAATAGCTAAGGTCTTAGACTCGTACTCTGGCCTAATGGCTAAGGTCTTAACTCTTACTCTGGCCTACTGGTTAAGGTCTTAACTCTTACTCTGGCCTATCAGCTAAGGTTTTAGACTTGTACTCTGGCCTAATGGTTAAGGTATTAACTCTTACTCTGGCCTACTGGTTAAGGTCTTAACTCTTACTCTGGCCTACTGGTTAAGGTCTTAATTCTTACTCTGGCCTAATAGCTAAGGTCTTAACTCTTACTCTGGCCTAATAGCTAAGGTCTTAACTCTTACTCTGGCCGAATAGCTAAGGTCTTAGACTCGTACTCTGGCCTAATGGTTAAGGTCTTAACTCTTATTCTGGCCTACTGGTTAAGGTCTTAACTCTTACTCTGGACTAATAGCTAAGGTCTTAGACTCATACTCTGGCCTAATGGTTAAGGTCTTAACTCTTACTCTGGCCTACTGGTTAAGGTCTTAACTCTTACTCTGGCCTAATAACTAAGGTCTTAACTCTTACTCTGGCCTAATAGCAAAGGTCTTAGACTCGTAATCTGGCCTAATGGTTAACGTCTTAACTCTTACTCTGGCCTAATAGCTAAGGTCTTAACTCTTACTCTGGCCTAATAGCTAAGGTCTTAGACTCGTACTATGGCCTACAGGTTAAGGTCTTAACTCTTACTCTGGCCTACTGGTTAAGGTCTTAACTCTTACTCTGGCCCAATAGCTAAGGTCTTAACTCTTACTCTGCCCTAATAGCTAAGGTCTTAACTATTACTTGTACCCTTCTCCTACCTCGCCACCAAGACATGTAACTCCCTCTCCACCCACCTCTGCCTGACCCAGGACCACCTCGCCTTCAGGAAGCAACTCAAGACCTGGCTGTTAGAGCAGTAGCGGACCCCCCTCCCCAGCGCCGTGAGACCCTCTGGGTGAGTAGCGCGCTATATAAATGTGATGATTGATTGATTGACCCTGGCCTAATGGTTAAGGTCTTAACTCTTACTCTGGCCTAATAGCTAAGGTCTTAACTCTTACTCTGGCCTAATAGCTAAGGTCTTAGACTTTTACCCTGGCCTAATGGTTAAGGTCTTAACTCTTACTCTGGCCTACTGGTTATGGTCTTAACTCTTACTCTGGCCTAATAGCTAAGGTCTTAGACTCGTACTCTGGCCTAATGGTTACGGTCTTAACTCTTTCTCTGGCCTATTGGGTAAGGTCTTAACTCTTCCTCTGGCCTAATAACTAAGGTCTTAACTCTTACTCTGGCCTAATAGCTAAGGTCTTAACTCTTACTCTGGCCTAATAGCTAAGGTCTTAACTCTTACTCTGGCCTAATAGCTAAGGTCTTAGACTCGTACTCTGGCCTAATGGTTAAGGTCTTAACTCTTACTCTGGCCCACTGGTTAAGGTCTTAACTCTTACTCTGGCCTAATAGCTAAGGTCTTAGACTCGTACTCTGGCCTAATGGTTAAGGTCTTAACTCTTACTCTGGACTACTGGTTAAGGTCTTAACTCTTATTCTGGCCTAATAGTTAAGGTCTTAACTCTTACTCTGGCCTAATAGCAACGGTCTTAGACTTGTAATCTGGCCTAATGGTTAAGGTCTTAACTCTTACTCTGGCCTAATAGCTAAGGTCTTAACTCTTACTCTGGCCTAATAGCTAAGGTCTTAGACTCGTACTATGGCCTACAGGTTAAGGTCTTAACTCTTACTTTGGCCTACTGGTTAAGGTCTTAACTCTTACTCTGGCCTAATAGCTAAGGTCTTAGACTCGAACTCTGGCCTACTGGTTAAGGTCTTGACTCTTACTCTGGCCTAATAGCTAAGGTCTTAACTCTTACTCTGGCCTAATAGCTAAGGTCTTAGACTCGTACTCTGGCCTAATGGCTAAGGTCTTAACTCTTACTCTGGCCTACTGGTTAAGGTCTTAACTCTTACTCTGGCCTATCAGCTAAGGTTTTAGACTTGTACTCTGGCCTAATGGTTAAGGTATTAACTCTTACTCTGGCCTACTGGTTAAGGTCTTAACTCTTACTCTGGCCTACTGGTTAAGGTCTTAATTCTTACTCTGGCCTAATAGCTAAGGTCTTAACTCTTACTCTGGCCTAATAGCTAAGGTCTTAACTCTTACTCTGGCCGAATAGCTAAGGTCTTAGACTCGTACTCTGGCCTAATGGTTAAGGTCTTAACTCTTATTCTGGCCTACTGGTTAAGGTCTTAACTCTTACTCTGGACTAATAGCTAAGGTCTTAGACTCATACTCTGGCCTAATGGTTAAGGTCTTAACTCTTACTCTGGCCTACTGGTTAAGGTCTTAACTCTTACTCTGGCCTAATAACTAAGGTCTTAACTCTTACTCTGGCCTAATAGCAAAGGTCTTAGACTCGTAATCTGGCCTAATGGTTAACGTCTTAACTCTTACTCTGGCCTAATAGCTAAGGTCTTAACTCTTACTCTGGCCTAATAGCTAAGGTCTTAGACTCGTACTATGGCCTACAGGTTAAGGTCTTAACTCTTACTCTGGCCTACTGGTTAAGGTCTTAACTCTTACTCGGGCCTAATAGCTAAGGTCTTAACTCTTACTCTGGCCTAATAGCTAAGGTCTTAGACTCGTACTATGGCCTACAGGTTAAGGTCTTAACTCTTACTCTGGCCTACTGGTTAAGGTCTTAACTCTTTCTCTGGCCTAATAGCTAAGGTCTTAGACTTGTACTCTGGCCTAATGGTTAAGGTCTTAACTCTTACTCTGGCCTACTGGTTAAGGTCTTAACTCTTACTCTGGCCTAATAGCTAAGGTCTTTGACTCGTACTCTGGCCTAATGATTAAGGTCTTAACTCTTACTCTGGCCTACTGGTTAAGGTCTTAACTCTTACTCTGGCCTACTGGTTAAGGTCTTAACTCTTACTCTGGCCTAATAGCTAAGGTCTTAACTCTTACTCTGGCCTAATAGCTAAGGTCTTAACTATTACTCTGTCCGAATAGCTAAGGTCTTAGACTCGTATTCTGACCTAATGGTTAAGGTCTTAACTCTTACTCTGGCCTAATAGCAAAGGTCTTAGACTCGTTATCTGGCCTAATGGTTAACGTCTTAACTCTTACTCTGGCCTAATAGCTAAGGTCTTAACTCTTACTCTGGCCTAATAGCTAAGGTCTTAGACTCGTACTATGGCCTACAGGTTAAGGTCTTAACTCTTACTCTGGCCTACTGGTTAAGGTCTTAATTCTTACTCTGGCCTAATAGCTAAGGTCTTAACTCTTACTCTGGCCTAATAGCTAAGGTCTTAACTCTTACTCTGGCCGAATAGCTAAGGTCTTAGACTCGTACTCTGGCCTAATGGTTAAGGTCTTAACTCTTACTCTGGCCAAAGAGCTAAGGTCTTAGACTCGTACTCTGGCCTAATGGTTAAGGTCTTAACTCTTACTCTGGCCTAATAGTTAAGGTCTTAACTCTTACTCTGGCCTAATAGCAAAGGTCTTAGACTCGTAATCTGGCCTAATAGCAAAGGTCTTAGACTCGTAATCTGGCCTAATGGTTAAGGTCTTAACTCTTACTCTGGCCTAATAGCTAAGGTCTTAACTCTTACTCTGGCCTAATAGCTAAGGTCTTAACTATTACTCTGGCCAAATAGCTAAGGTCTTAGACTCGTTATCTGACCTAATGGTTAAGGTCTTAACTCTCACTCTGGCCTAATAGCTAATGTCTTAACTCTTACTCTGGCCTAATAGCTAAGGTCTTAGACTCGTACTCTGGCCTAATAGCTAAGGTCTTAGACTCGCACTCTGGCCTAATAGCTAAGATCTTAGAATCGTACTCTGACCTACTGGTTAAGGTCTTACCTCTTACTCTGGCCTAATAGCTAAGGTCTTAGACTCGTACTCTATCCTAGTAGCTAAGGTCCTAGACTCGTACTCTGGCCTACTGGTCAAGGTCTTAACTCTTACTTTGGCTAACTGGTTAAGGTCTTAACTCTTACTCTGGCCTACTGGTTAAGGTCTTAACTCTTACTCTGGCCTAATAGCTAAGGTCTTAGACTCGTACTCTGGCCTAATAGGTAAGGTCTTAACTCTTACTCTGGCATAATAGCTAAGGTCTTAGACTCGTACTCTGACCTAATTGTTAAGGTCTTAACTCTTACTCTGGCCTAATAGCTAAGGTCTTAACTCTTACTCTGGCCTAATAGCTAAGGTCTTAGACTAGTACTCTGGCCTAATGGTTAAGGTCTTAACTCTTACTCTGGCCTAATAGCTAAGGTCTTAACTCTTACTCTGGCCTAATAGCTAAGGTCTTAACTATTACTCTGGCCAAATAGCTAAGGTCTTAGACTCGTACTCTTACCTAACGGTTAAGGTCTTAACTCTTACTCTGGCCTAATAGCTAAGGTCTTAAATCTTACTCTGGCCTAATAGCTAAGGTCCTAGACTCGTACTCTGGCCTAATGGTTAAGGTCTTAACTCTTACTCTGGCCTAATAGCTAAGGTCTTAGACTCGTACTCTGGCATAATAGCTAAGGTCTTAGACTCGTACTCTGGCTTAATAGCTAAGGTCTTAGAATCGTACTCTGACCTACTGGTTAAGGTCTTAACTTTTACTCTGGCCTAATAGCTAAGGTCTTAGACTCGTACTCTACCCTAATAGCTAAGGTCTTAGACTCGTACTCTGGCCTACTGGTCAAGGTCTTAACTCTTACTTTGGCTAACTGGTTAAGGTCTTAACTCTTACTCTGGCCTACTGGTTAAGGTCTTAACTCTTACTCTGGCCTAATAGCTAAGGTCTTAGACTCGTACTATGGCCTACAGGTTAAGGTCTTAACTCTTACACTGGTATACTGGTTAAGGTCTTAACTCTTACTCTGGCCTAATAGCTAAGGTCTTTGACTCGTACTCTGGCCTACTGGTTAAGGTCCTACCTCTTACTCTGGCCTAATAGCTAAGGTCTTAACTCTTACTCTGGCCTAATAGATAAGGTCTTAGACTCATACTCTGGCCTAATGGTTAAGGTCTTAACTCTTACTCTGGCCCACTGGTTAAGGTCTTAACTCTTACTCTGGCCTAATAGCTAAGGTCTTAGACTCGTACTCTGGCCTAATGGTTAAGGTCTTAACTCTTACTCTGGACTACTGGTTAAGGTCTTAACTCTTACTCTGGCCTAATAGTTAAGGTCTTAACTCTTACTCTGGCCTAATAGCAAAGGTCTTAGACTTGTAATCTGGCCTAATGGTTAAGGTCTTAACTCTTACTCTGGCCTAATAGCTAAGGTCTTAACTCTTACTCTGGCCTAATAGCTAAGGTCTTAGACTCGTACTATGGCCTACAGGTTAAGGTCTTAACTCTTACTTTGGCCTACTGGTTAATGTCTTAACTCTTACTCTGGCCTAATAGCTAAGGTCTTAGACTCGTACTCTGGCCTACTGGTTAAGGTCTTGACTCTTACTCTGGCCTAATAGCTAAGGTCTTAACTCTTACTCTGGCCTAATAGCTAAGGTCTTAGACTCGTACTCTGGCCTAATGGCTAAGGTCTTAACTCTTACTCTGGCCTACTGGTTAAGGTCTTAACTCTTACTCTGGCCTACCAGCTAAGGTTTTAGACTTGTACTCTGGCCTAATGGTTAAGGTATTAACTCTTACTCTGGCCTACTGGTTAAGGTCTTAACTCTTACTCTGGCCTACTGGTTAAGGTCTTAATTCTTACTCTGGCCTAATAGCTAAGGTCTTAACTCTTACTCTGGCCTAATAGCTAAGGTCTTAACTCTTACTCTGGCCGAATAGCTAAGGTCTTAGACTCGTACTCTGGCCTACTGGTTAAGGTCTTAACTCTTACTCTGGCCTACTGGTTAAGGTCTTAACTCTTACTCTGGCCTAATAGCTAAGGTCTTAGACTCGTACTCTGGCCTAATGGTTAAGGTCTTAACTCTTACTCTGGCCTAATAGTTAAGGTCTTAACTCTTACTCTGGCCTAATAGCAAAGGTCTTAGACTCGTACTCTGACCTAATGGTTAAGGTCTTAACTCTTACTCTGGCCTAATAGCTAATGTCTTAACTCTTACTCTGGCCTAATAGCTAAGGTCTTAGACTCGTACTCTGGCCTAATGGTTAAGGTCTTAACACTTACTCTGGCCTAATAGCTAAGGTCTTAGACTCGTACTCTGGCCTAATAGCTAAGGTCTTAGACTCGCACTCTGGCCTAATAGCTAAGATCTTAGAATCGTACTCTGACCTACTGGTTAAGGTCTTAACTCTTACTCTGGCCTAATAGCTAAGGTCTTAGACTCGTACTCTATTCTAGTAGCTAAGGTCCTAGACTCGTACTCTGGCCTACTGGTCAAGGTCTTAACTCTTACTTTGGCTAACTGGTTAAGGTCTTAACTTTTACTCTGGCCTACTGGTTAAGGTCTTAACTCTTACTCTGGCCTAATAGCTAAGGTCTTAGACTCGTACTCTGGCCTAATATGTAAGGTCTTAACTCTTACTCTGGCGTAATAGCTAAGGTCTTAGACTCGTACTCTGACCTAATGGTTAAGGTCTTAACTCTTACTCTGGCCTAATAGCTAAGGTCTTAACTCTTACTCTGGCCTAATAGCTAAGGTCTTAGACTAGTACTCTGGCCTAATGGTTAAGGTCTTAACTCTTACTCTGGCCTAATAGCTAAGGTCTTAACTCTTACTCTGGCCTAATAGCTGAGGTCTTAACTATTACTCTGGCCGAATAGCTAAGGTCTTAGACTCGTACTATTACCTAACGGTTAAGGTCTTAACTCTTACTCTGGCTAATAGCTAAGGTCTTAAATCTTACTCTGGCCTAATAGCTAAGGTCTTAGACTCGTACTCTGGCCTAATGGTTAAGGTCTTAACTCTTACTCTGGCCTAATAGCTAAGGTCTTAGACTCGTACTCTGGCATAATAGCTAAGGTCTTAAACTCGTACTATAGCCTCCAAGTTAAGGTCTTAACTCTTACTCGGGCCTAATAGCTAAGGTCTTAACTCTTTCTCTGGCCTAATAGCTAAGGTCTTAGACTTGTACTCTGGCCTAATGGTTAAGGTCTTAACTCTTACTCTGGCCTACTGGTTAAGGTCTTAACTCTTACTCTGGCCTAATAGCTAAGGTCTTTGACTCGTATTCTGGCCTAATGATTAAGGTCTTAACTCTTACTCTGGCCTACTGGTTAAGGTCTTAACTCTTACTCTGGCCTACTGGTTAAGGTCTTAACTCTTACTCTGGCCTAATAGCTAAGGTCTTAGACTCGTACTCTGGCCTACTGGTTAAGGTCCTACCTCTTACTCTGGCCTAATAGCTAAGGTCTTAACTCTTACTCTGGCCTAATAGATAAGGTCTTAGACTCATACTCTGTCCTAATGGTTAAGGTCTTAACTCTTACACTGGCCTACTGGTTAAGGTCTTAACTCTGACTCTGGCCTAATAGCTAAGGTCTTAACTCTTACACTGGCCTAATAGCTAAGGCCTTAGACTCGTACTCTGGCCTAATGGTTAAGGTCTTAACTCTTACTCTGGCCTATTGGTTAAGGTGTTAACTCTTACTCTGGCCTAATAACTAAGGTCTTAAGTCTTACTATGACCTAATAGCTAAGGTCTTAACTCTTACTCTGGCCTAATAGCTAAGGTCTTAACTCTTACTCTGGTCTAATAGCTAAGGTCTTAGACTTGTACTCTGGACTAATGGTTAAGGTCTTAACTCTTACTATGGCCTAATAGCTAAGGTCTTAGACTCGTTCTCTGGCCTAATAGCTAAGTTCTTAACTCTTACACTGGCCTAATATCTAAGGTCTTAGACTCGTACTCTGGCCTAATGGTTAAGGTCTTAACTCTTACTCTGGCCTACTGGTTAAGGTCTTAGACTCATACTCTAGCCTAATGGTTAAGGTCTTAACTCTTACTCTGGCCTATTGGTTAAGGTCTTAACTCTTACTCTGGCCTAATAACTAAGGTCTTAACTCTTACTCTGGCCTAATAGCTAAGGTTTTAACTCTTACTCAGGCCTAATAGCTAAGGTCTTAACTCTTACTCTGGCCTAATAGCTAAGGTCTTAGACTCGTACTCTGGCCTAATGGATAAGGTCTTAACTCTTATTCTGGCCTACTGGTTAAGGTCTTAACTCTTACTCTGGACTAATAGCTAAGGTCTTAGACTCATACTCTGGCCTAATGGTTAAGGTCTTAACTCTTACTCTGGCCTACTGGTTAAGGTCTTAACTCTTACTCTGGCCTACTGGTTAAGGTCTTAATTCTTACTCTGGCCTAATAGCTAAGGTCTTAACTCTTACTCTGGCCTAATAGCTAAGGTCTTAACTCTTACTCTGGCCGAATAGCTAAGGTCTTAGACTCGTACTCTGGCCTAATGGTTAAGGTCTTAACTCTTACTCTGGCCTACTGGTTAAGGTCTTAACTCTTACTCTGGCCTAATAGCTAAGGTCTTAGACTCGTACTCTGGCCTAATGGTTAAGGTCTTAACTCTTACTCTGGCCTAATAGTTAAGGTCTTAACTCTTACTCTGGCCTAATAGCAAAGGTCTTAGACTCGTAATCTGGCCTAATGGTTAAGGTCTTAACTCTTACTCTGGCCTAATAGCTAAGGTCTTAACTCTTACTCTGGCCTAATAGCTAAGGTCTTAACTATTACTCTGGCCGAATAGCTAAGGTCTTAGACTCGTACTCTGACCTAATGGTTAAGGTCTTAACTCTTACTCTGGCCTAATAGCTAATGTCTTAACTCTTACTCTGGCCTAATAGCTAAGGTCTTAGTCTCGTACTCTGGCCTAATGGTTAAGGTCTTAACTCTTACTCTGGCCTAATAGCTAAGGTCTTAGACTCGTACTCTGGCCTAATAGCTAAGGTCTTAGACTCGCACTCTGGCCTAATAGCTAAGATCTTAGAATCGTACTCTGACCTACTGGTTAAGGTCTTAACTCTTACTCTGGCCTAATAGCTAAGGTCTTAGACTCGTACTCTATTCTAGTAGCTAAGGTCCTAGACTCGTACTCTGGCCTACTGGTCAAGGTCTTAACTCTTACTTTGGCTAACTGGTTAAGGTCTTAACTTTTACTCTGGCCTACTGGTTAAGGTCTTAACTCTTACTCTGGCCTAATAGCTAAGGTCTTAGACTCGTACTCTGGCCTAATAGGTAAGGTCTTAACTCTTACTCTGGCGTAATAGCTAAGGTCTTAGACTCGTACTCTGACCTAATGGTTAAGGTCTTAACTCTTACTCTGGCCTAATAGCTAAGGTCTTAACTCTTACTCTGGCCTAATAGCTAAGGTCTTAGACTAGTACTCTGGCCTAATGGTTAAGGTCTTAACTCTTACTCTGGCCTAATAGCTAAGGTCTTAACTCTTACTCTGGCCTAATAGCTGAGGTCTTAACTATTACTCTGGCCGAATAGCTAAGGTCTTAGACTCGTACTCTTACCTAACGGTTAAGGTCTTAACTCTTACTCTGGCCTAATAGCTAAGGTCTTAAATCTTACTCTGGCCTAATAGCTAAGGTCTTAGACTCGTACTCTGGCCTAATGGTTAAGGTCTTAACTCTTACTCTGGCCTAATAGCTAAGGTCTTAGACTCGTACTCTGGCATAATAGCTAAGGTCTTAAACTCGTACTATAGCCTCCAAGTTAAGGTCTTAACTCTTACTCGGGCCTAATAGCTAAGGTCTTAACTCTTTCTCTGGCCTAATAGCTAAGGTCTTAGACTTGTACTCTGGCCTAATGGTTAAGGTCTTAACTCTTACTCTGGCCTACTGGTTAAGGTCTTAACTCTTACTCTGGCCTACTGGTTAAGGTCTTAACTCTTACTCTGGCCTAATAGCTAAGGTCTTAGACTCGTACTCTGGCCTACTTTTTAAGGTCCTACCTCTTACTCTGGCCTAATAGCTAAGGTCTTAACTCTTATTCTGGCCTAATAGATAAGGTCTTAGACTCATACTCTGTCCTAATGGTTAAGGTCTTAACTCTTACACTGGCCTACTGGTTAAGGTCTTAACTCTGACTCTGGCCTAATAGCTAAGGTCTTAACTCTTACACTGGCCTAATAGCTAAGGCCTTAGACTCGTACTCTGGCCTAATGGTTAAGGTCTTAACTCTTACTCTGGCCTATTGGTTAAGGTGTTAACTCTTACTCTGGCCTAATAACTAAGGTCTTAAGTCTTACTATGACCTAATAGCTAAGGTCTTAACTCTTACTCTGGCCTAATAGCTAAGGTCTTAACTCTTACTCTGGTCTAATAGCTAAGGTCTTAGACTTGTACTCTGGACTAATGGTTAAGGTCTTAACTCTTACTATGGCCTAATAGCTAAGGTCTTAGACTCGTTCTCTGGCCTAATAGCTAAGTTCTTAACTCTTACACTGGCCTAATATCTAAGGTCTTAGACTCGTACTCTGGCCTAATGGTTAAGGTCTTAACTCTTACTCTGGCCTACTGGTTAAGGTCCTAGACTCATACTCTAGCCTAATGGTTAAGGTCTTAACTCTTACTCTGGCCTATTGGTTAAGGTCTTAACTCCTACTCTGGCCTAATAACTAAGGTCTTAACTCTTACTCTGGCCTAATAGCTAAGGTTTTAACTCTTACTCAGGCCTAATAGCTAAGGTCTTAACTCTTACTCTGGCCTAATAGCTAAGGTCTTAGACTCGTACTCTGGCCTAATGGATAAGGTCTTAACTCTTATTCTGGCCTACTGGTTAAGGTCTTAACTCTTACTCTGGACTAATAGCTAAGGTCTTAGACTCATACTCTGGCCTAATGGTTAAGGTCTTAACTCTTACTCTGGCCTACTGGTTAAGGTCTTAACTCTTACTCTGGCCTAATAACTAAGGTCTTAACTCTTACTCTGGCCTAATAGCAAAGGTCTTAGACTCGTAATCTGGCCTAATGGTTAACGTCTTAACTCTTACTCTGGCCTAATAGCTAAGGTCTTAACTCTTACTCTGGCCTAATAGCTAAGGTCTTAGACTCGTACTATGGCCTACAGGTTAAGGTCTTAACTCTTACTCTGGCCTACTGGTTAAGGTCTTAACTCTTACTCGGGCCTAATAGCTAAGGTCTTAACTCTTACTCTGGCCTAATAGCTAAGGTCTTAGACTCGTACTATGGCCTACAGGTTAAGGTCTTAACTCTTACTCTGGCCTACTGGTTAAGGTCTTAACTCTTTCTCTGGCCTAATAGCTAAGGTCTTAGACTTGTACTCTGGCCTAATGGTTAAGGTCTTAACTCTTACTCTGGCCTACTGGTTAAGGTCTTAACTCTTACTCTGGCCTAATAGCTAAGGTCTTTGACTTGTACTCTGGCCTAATGATTAAGGTCTTAACTCTTACTCTGGCCTACTGGTTAAGGTCTTAACTCTTACTCTGGCCTGCTGGTTAAGGTCTTAACTCTTACTCTGGCCTAATAGCTAAGGTCTTAACTCTTACTCTGGCCTAATAGCTACGGTCTTAACTATTACTCTGTCCGAATAGCTAAGGTCTTAGACTCGTACTCTGACCTAATGGTTAAGGTCTTAACTCTTACTCTGGCCTAATAGCAAAGGTCTTAGACTCGTTATCTGGCCTAATGGTTAACGTCTTAACTCTTACTCTGGCCTAATAGCTAAGGTCTTAACTCTTACTCTGGCCTAATAGCTAAGGTCTTAGACTCGTACTATGCTCTAATAGGTAAGGTCTTAACTCTTACTCTGGCGTAATAGCTAAGGTCTTAGACTCGTACTCTGACCTAATGGTTAAGGTCTTAACTCTTACTCTGGCCTAATATCTAAGGTCTTAACTCTTACTCTGGCCTAATAGCTAAGGTCTTAGACTAGTACTCTGGCCTAATGGTTAAGGTCTTAACTCTTACTCTGGCCTAATAGCTAAGGTCTTAACTCTTACTCTGGCCTAATAGCTGAGGTCTTAACTATTACTCTGGCCGAATAGCTAAGGTCTTAGACTCGTACTCTTACCTAACGGTTAAGGTCTTAACTCTTACTCTGGCCTAATAGCTAAGGTCTTAAATCTTACTCTGGCCTAATAGCTAAGGTCTTAGACTCGTACTCTGGCCTAATGGTTAAGGTCTTAACTCTTACTCTGGCCTAATAGCTAAGGTCTTAGACTCGTACTCTTGCATAATAGCTAAGGTCTTAAACTCGTACTATAGCCTCCAAGTTAAGGTCTTAACTCTTACTCGGGCCTAATAGCTAAGTTCTTAACTCTTTCTCTGGCCTAATAGCTAAGGTCTTAGACTTGTACTCTGGCCTAATGGTTAAGGTCTTAACTCTTACTCTGGCCTACTGGTTAAGGTCTTAACTCTTACTCTGGCCTAATAGCTAAGGTCTTTGACTCGTATTCTGGCCTAATGATTAAGGTCTTAACTCTTACTCTGGCCTACTGGTTAAGGTCTTAACTCTTACTCTGGCCTACTGGTTAAGGTCTTAACTCTTACTCTGGCCTAATAGCTAAGGTCTTAGACTCGTACTCTGGCCTACTGGTTAAGGTCCTACCTCTTACTCTGGCCTAATGGCTAAGGTCTTAACTCTTACTCTGGCCTAATAGATAAGGTCTTAGACTCATACTCTGTCCTAATGGTTAAGGTCTTAACTCTTACACTGGCCTACTGGTTAAGGTCTTAACTCTGACTCTGGCCTAATAGCTAAGGTCTTAACTCTTACACTGGCCTAATAGCTAAGGCCTTAGACTCGTACTCTGGCCTAATGGTTAAGGTCTTAACTCTTACTCTGGCCTATTGGTTAAGGTGTTAACTCTTACTCTGGCCTAATAACTAAGGTCTTAAGTCTTACTATGACCTAATAGCTAAGGTCTTAACTCTTACTCTGGCCTAATAGCTAAGGTCTTAACTCTTACTCTGGTCTAATAGCTAAGGTCTTAGACTTGTACTCTGGACTAATGGTTAAGGTCTTAACTCTTACTATGGCCTAATAGCTAAGGTCTTAGACTCGTTCTCTGGCCTAATAGCTAAGTTCTTAACTCTTACACTGGCCTAATATCTAAGGTCTTAGACTCGTACTCTGGCCTAATGGTTAAGGTCTTAACTCTTACTCTGGCCTACTGGTTAAGGTCTTAGACTCATACTCTAGCCTAATGGTTAAGGTCTTAACTCTTACTCTGGCCTATTGGTTAAGGTCTTAACTCTTACTCTGGCCTAATAACTAAGGTCTTAACTCTTACTCTGGCCTAATAGCTAAGGTTTTAACTCTTACTCAGACCTAATAGCTAAGGTCTTAACTCTTACTCTGGCCTAATAGATAAGGTCTTAGACTCGTACTCTGGCCTAATGGATAAGGTCTTAACTCTTATTCTGGCCTACTGGTTAAGGTCTTAACTCTTACTCTGGACTAATAGCTAAGGTCTTAGACTCATACTCTGGCCTAATGGTTAAGGTCTTAACTCTTACTCTGGCCTACTGGTTAAGGTCTTAACTCTTACTCTGGCCTAATAACTAAGGTCTTAACTCTTACTCTGGCCTAATAGCAAAGGTCTTAGACTCGTAATCTGGCCTAATGGTTAACGTCTTAACTCTTACTCTGGCCTAATAGCTAAGGTCTTAACTCTTACTCTGGCCTAATAGCTAAGGTCTTAGACTCGTACTATGGCCTACAGGTTAAGGTCTTAACTCTTACTCTGGCCTACTGGTTAAGGTCTTAACTCTTACTCGGGCCTAATAGCTAAGGTCTTAACTCTTACTCTGGCCTAATAGCTAAGGTCTTAGACTCGTACTATGGCCTACAGGTTAAGGTCTTAACTCTTACTTTGGCCTACTGGTTAAGGTCTTAACTCTTTCTCTGGCCTAATAGCTAAGGTCTTAGACTTGTACTCTGGCCTAATGGTTAAGGTCTTAACTCTTACTCTGGCCTACTGGTTAAGGTCTTAACTCTTACTCTGGCCTAATAGCTAAGGTCTTTGACTCGTACTCTGGCCTAATGATTAAGGTCTTAACTCTTACTCTGGCCTACTGGTTAAGGTCTTAACTCTTACTCTGGCCTACTGGTTAAGGTCTTAACTCTTACTCTGGCCTAATAGCTAAGGTCTTAACTCTTACTCTGGCCTAATAGCTAAGGTCTTAACTATTACTCTGTCCGAATAGCTAAGGTCTTAGACTCGTACTCTGACCTAATGGTTAAGGTCTTAACTCTTACTCTGGCCTAATAGCAAAGGTCTTAGACTCGTTATCTGGCCTAATGGTTAACGTCTTAACTCTTACTCTGGCCTAATAGCTAAGGTCTTACCTCTTACTCTGGCCTAATAGCTAAGGTCTTAGACTCGTACTATGGCCTAATAGGTAAGGTCTTAACTCTTACTCTGGCGTAATAGCTAAGGTCTTAGACTCGTACTCTGACCTAATGGTTAAGGTCTTCACTCTTACTCTGGCCTAATAGCTAAGGTCTTAACTCTTACTCTGGCCTAATAGCTAAGGTCTTAGACTAGTACTCTGGCCTAATGGTTAAGGTCTTAACTCTTACTCTGGCCTAATAGCTAAGGTCTTAACTCTTACTCTGGCCTAATAGCTGAGGTCTTAACTATTACTCTGGCCGAATAGCTAAGGTCTTAGACTCGTACTCTTACCTAACGGTTAAGGTCTTAACTCTTACTCTGGCCTAATAGCTAAGGTCTTAAATCTTACTCTGGCCTAATAGCTAAGGTCTTAGACTCGTACTCTGGCCTAATGGTTAAGGTCTTAACTCTTACTCTGGCCTAATAGCTAAGGTCTTAGACTCGTACTCTGGCATAATAGCTAAGGTCTTAAACTCGTACTATAGCCTCCAAGTTAAGGTCTTAACTCTTACTCAGGCCTAATAGCTAAGGTCTTAACTCTTTCTCTGGCCTAATAGCTAAGGTCTTAGACTTGTACTCTGGCCTAATGGTTAAGGTCTCAACTCTTACTCTGGCCTACTGGTTAAGGTCTTAACTCTTACTCTGGCCTAATAGCTAAGGTCTTTGACTCGTATTCTGGCCTAATGATTAAGGTCTTAACTCTTACTCTGGCCTACTGGTTAAGGTCTTAACTCTTACTCTGGCCTACTGGTTAAGGTCTTAACTCTTACTCTGGCCTAATAGCTAAGGTCTTAGACTCGTACTCTGGCCTACTGGTTAAGGTCCTACCTCTTACTCTGGCCTAATAGCTAAGGTCTTAACTCTTACTCTGGCCTAATAGATAAGGTCTTAGACTCATACTCTGTCCTAATGGTTAAGGTCTTAACTCTTACACTGGCCTACTGGTTAAGGTCTTAACTCTGACTCTGGCCTAATAGCTAAGGTCTTAACTCTTACACTGGCCTAATAGCTAAGGCCTTAGACTCGTACTCTGGCCTAATGGTTAAGGTCTTAACTCTTACTCTGGCCTATTGGTTAAGGTGTTAACTCTTACTCTGGCCTAATAACTAAGGTCTTAAGTCTTACTATGACCTAATAGCTAAGGTCTTAACTCTTACTCTGGCCTAATAGCTAAGGTCTTAACTCTTACTCTGGTCTAATAGCTAAGGTCTTAGACTTGTACTCTGGACTAATGGTTAAGGTCTTAACTCTTACTATGGCCTAATAGCTAAGGTCTTAGACTCGTTCTCTGGCCTAATAGCTAAGTTCTTAACTCTTACACTGGCCTAATATCTAAGGTCTTAGACTCGTACTCTGGCCTAATGGTTAAGGTCTTAACTCTTACTCTGGCCTACTGGTTAAGGTCTTAGACTCATACTCTAGCCTAATGGTTAAGGTCTTAACTCTTACTCTGGCCTATTGGTTAAGGTCTTAACTCTTACTCTGGCCTAATAACTAAGGTCTTAACTCTTACTCTGGCCTAATAGCTAAGGTTTTAACTCTTACTCAGGCCTAATAGCTAAGGTCTTAACTCTTACTCTGGCCTAATAGCTAAGGTCTTAGACTTGTACTCTGGCCTAATGGATAAGGTCTTAACTCTTATTCTGGCCTACTGGTTAAGGTCTTAACTCTTACTCTGGACTAATAGCTAAGGTCATAGACTCATACTCTGGCCTAATGGTTAAGGTCTTAACTCTTACTCTGGCCTACTGGTTAAGGTCTTAACTCTTACTCTGGCCTAATAACTAAGGTCTTAACTCTTACTCTGGCCTAATAGCAAAGGTCTTAGACTCGTAATCTGGCCTAATGGTTAACGTCTTAACTCTTACTCTGGCCTAATAGCTAAGGTCTTAACTCTTACTCTGGCCTAATAGCTAAGGTCTTAGACTCGTACTATGGCCTACAGGTTAAGGTCTTAACTCTTACTCTGGCCTACTGGTTAAGGTCTTAACTCTTACTCGGGCCTAATAGCTAAGGTCTTAACTCTTACTCTGGCCTAATAGCTAAGGTCTTAACTCTTACTATGGCCTAATATCTAAGGTCTTAGACTCTTACTCTGGCCTACTGGTTAAGGTCTTAACTCTTACTCTGGCCTACTGGTTAAGGTCTTAACTCTTACTCTGGCCTAATAGCTAAGGTCTTAGACTCGTACTCTGGCCTAATGGTTAAGGTCTTAACTCTTACTCTGGCCTACTGGTTAAGGTCTTAACTCTTACTCTGGCCTAATAGCTAAGGTCTTAGACTCGTACTCTGGCCTAATAGCTAAGGTCTTAGACTCGCACTCTGGCCTAATAGCTAAGATCTTAGAATCGTACTCTGACCTACTGGTTAAGGTCTTAACTCTTACTCTGGCCTAATAGCTAAGGTCTTAGACTCGTACTCTATTCTAGTAGCTAAGGTCCTAGACTCGTACTCTGGCCTACTGGTCAAGGTCTTAACTCTTACTTTGGCTAACTGGTTAAGGTCTTAACTTTTACTCTGGCCTACTGGTTAAGGTCTTAACTCTTACTCTGGCCTAATAGCTAAGGTCTTAGACTCGTACTCTGGCCTAATAGGTAAGGTCTTAACTCTTACTCTGGCGTAATAGCTAAGGTCTTAGACTCGTACTCTGACCTAATGGTTAAGGTCTTAACTCTTACTCTGGCCTAATAGCTAAGGTCTTAACTCTTACTCTGGCCTAATAGCTAAGGTCTTAGACTAGTACTCTGGCCTAATGGTTAAGGTCTTAACTCTTACTCTGGCCTAATAGCTAAGGTCTTAACTCTTACTCTGGCCTAATAGCTGAGGTCTTAACTATTACTCTGGCCGAATAGCTAAGGTCTTAGACTCGTACTCTTACCTAACGGTTAAGGTCTTAACTCTTACTCTGGCCTAATAGCTAAGGTCTTAAATCTTACTCTGGCCTAATAGCTAAGGTCTTAGACTCGTACTCTGGCCTAATGGTTAAGGTCTTAACTCTTACTCTGGCCTAATAGCTAAGGTCTTAGACTCGTACTCTGGCATAATAGCTAAGGTCTTAAACTCGTACTATAGCCTCCAAGTTAAGGTCTTAACTCTTACTCGGGCCTAATAGCTAAGGTCTTAACTCTTTCTCTGGCCTAATAGCTAAGGTCTTAGACTTGTACTCTGGCCTAATGGTTAAGGTCTTAACTCTTACTCTGGCCTACTGGTTAAGGTCTTAACTCTTACTCTGGCCTACTGGTTAAGGTCTTAACTCTTACTCTGGCCTAATAGCTAAGGTCTTAGACTCGTACTCTGGCCTACTTTTTAAGGTCCTACCTCTTACTCTGGCCTAATAGCTAAGGTCTTAACTCTTATTCTGGCCTAATAGATAAGGTCTTAGACTCATACTCTGTCCTAATGGTTAAGGTCTTAACTCTTACACTGGCCTACTGGTTAAGGTCTTAACTCTGACTCTGGCCTAATAGCTAAGGTCTTAACTCTTACACTGGCCTAATAGCTAAGGCCTTAGACTCGTACTCTGGCCTAATGGTTAAGGTCTTAACTCTTACTCTGGCCTATTGGTTAAGGTGTTAACTCTTACTCTGGCCTAATAACTAAGGTCTTAAGTCTTACTATGACCTAATAGCTAAGGTCTTAACTCTTACTCTGGCCTAATAGCTAAGGTCTTAACTCTTACTCTGGTCTAATAGCTAAGGTCTTAGACTTGTACTCTGGACTAATGGTTAAGGTCTTAACTCTTACTATGGCCTAATAGCTAAGGTCTTAGACTCGTTCTCTGGCCTAATAGCTAAGTTCTTAACTCTTACACTGGCCTAATATCTAAGGTCTTAGACTCGTACGCTGGCCTAATGGTTAAGGTCTTAACTCTTACTCTGGCCTACTGGTTAAGGTCCTAGACTCATACTCTAGCCTAATGGTTAAGGTCTTAACTCTTACTCTGGCCTATTGGTTAAGGTCTTAACTCCTACTCTGGCCTAATAACTAAGGTCTTAACTCTTACTCTGGCCTAATAGCTAAGGTTTTAACTCTTACTCAGGCCTAATAGCTAAGGTCTTAACTCTTACTCTGGCCTAATAGCTAAGGTCTTAGACTCGTACTCTGGCCTAATGGATAAGGTCTTAACTCTTATTCTGGCCTACTGGTTAAGGTCTTAACTCTTACTCTGGACTAATAGCTAAGGTCTTAGACTCATACTCTGGCCTAATGGTTAAGGTCTTAACTCTTACTCTGGCCTACTGGTTAAGGTCTTAACTCTTACTCTGGCCTAATAACTAAGGTCTTAACTCTTACTCTGGCCTAATAGCAAAGGTCTTAGACTCGTAATCTGGCCTAATGGTTAACGTCTTAACTCTTACTCTGGCCTAATAGCTAAGGTCTTAACTCTTACTCTGGCCTAATAGCTAAGGTCTTAGACTCGTACTATGGCCTACAGGTTAAGGTCTTAACTCTTACTCTGGCCTACTGGTTAAGGTCTTAACTCTTACTCGGGCCTAATAGCTAAGGTCTTAACTCTTACTCTGGCCTAATAGCTAAGGTCTTAGACTCGTACTATGGCCTACAGGTTAAGGTCTTAACTCTTACTCTGGCCTACTGGTTAAGGTCTTAACTCTTTCTCTGGCCTAATAGCTAAGGTCTTAGACTTGTACTCTGGCCTAATGGTTAAGGTCTTAACTCTTACTCTGGCCTACTGGTTAAGGTCTTAACTCTTACTCTGGCCTAATAGCTAAGGTCTTTGACTCGTACTCTGGCCTAATGATTAAGGTCTTAACTCTTACTCTGGCCTACTGGTTAAGGTCTTAACTCTTACTCTGGCCTGCTGGTTAAGGTCTTAACTCTTACTCTGGCCTAATAGCTAAGGTCTTAACTCTTACTCTGGCCTAATAGCTACGGTCTTAACTATTACTCTGTCCGAATAGCTAAGGTCTTAGACTCGTACTCTGACCTAATGGTTAAGGTCTTAACTCTTACTCTGGCCTAATAGCAAAGGTCTTAGACTCGTTATCTGGCCTAATGGTTAACGTCTTAACTCTTACTCTGGCCTAATAGCTAAGGTCTTAACTCTTACTCTGGCCTAATAGCTAAGGTCTTAGACTCGTACTATGCTCTAATAGGTAAGGTCTTAACTCTTACTCTGGCGTAATAGCTAAGGTCTTAGACTCGTACTCTGACCTAATGGTTAAGGTCTTAACTCTTACTCTGGCCTAATAGCTAAGGTCTTAACTCTTACTCTGGCCTAATAGCTAAGGTCTTAGACTAGTACTCTGGCCTAATGGTTAAGGTCTTAACTCTTACTCTGGCCTAATAGCTAAGGTCTTAACTCTTACTCTGGCCTAATAGCTGAGGTCTTAACTATTACTCTGGCCGAATAGCTAAGGTCTTAGACTCGTACTCTTACCTAACGGTTAAGGTCTTAACTCTTACTCTGGCCTAATAGCTAAGGTCTTAAATCTTACTCTGGCCTAATAGCTAAGGTCTTAGACTCGTACTCTGGCCTAATGGTTAAGGTCTTAACTCTTACTCTGGCCTAATAGCTAAGGTCTTAGACTCGTACTCTTGCATAATAGCTAAGGTCTTAAACTCGTACTATAGCCTCCAAGTTAAGGTCTTAACTCTTACTCGGGCCTAATAGCTAAGGTCTTAACTCTTTCTCTGGCCTAATAGCTAAGGTCTTAGACTTGTACTCTGGCCTAATGGTTAAGGTCTTAACTCTTACTCTGGCCTACTGGTTAAGGTCTTAACTCTTACTCTGGCCTAATAGCTAAGGTCTTTGACTCGTATTCTGGCCTAATGATTAAGGTCTTAACTCTTACTCTGGCCTACTGGTTAAGGTCTTAACTCTTACTCTGGCCTACTGGTTAAGGTCTTAACTCTTACTCTGGCCTAATAGCTAAGGTCTTAGACTCGTACTCTGGCCTACTGGTTAAGGTCCTACCTCTTACTCTGGCCTAATGGCTAAGGTCTTAACTCTTACTCTGGCCTAATAGATAAGGTCTTAGACTCATACTCTGTCCTAATGGTTAAGGTCTTAACTCTTACACTGGCCTACTGGTTAAGGTCTTAACTCTGACTCTGGCCTAATAGCTAAGGTCTTAACTCTTACACTGGCCTAATAGCTAAGGCCTTAGACTCGTACTCTGGCCTAATGGTTAAGGTCTTAACTCTTACTCTGGCCTATTGGTTAAGGTGTTAACTCTTACTCTGGCCTAATAACTAAGGTCTTAAGTCTTACTATGACCTAATAGCTAAGGTCTTAACTCTTACTCTGGCCTAATAGCTAAGGTCTTAACTCTTACTCTGGTCTAATAGCTAAGGTCTTAGACTTGTACTCTGGACTAATGGTTAAGGTCTTAACTCTTACTATGGCCTAATAGCTAAGGTCTTAGACTCGTTCTCTGGCCTAATAGCTAAGTTCTTAACTCTTACACTGGCCTAATATCTAAGGTCTTAGACTCGTACTCTGGCCTAATGGTTAAGGTCTTAACTCTTACTCTGGCCTACTGGTTAAGGTCTTAGACTCATACTCTAGCCTAATGGTTAAGGTCTTAACTCTTACTCTGGCCTATTGGTTAAGGTCTTAACTCTTACTCTGGCCTAATAACTAAGGTCTTAACTCTTACTCTGGCCTAATAGCTAAGGTTTTAACTCTTACTCAGACCTAATAGCTAAGGTCTTAACTCTTACTCTGGCCTAATAGATAAGGTCTTAGACTCGTACTCTGGCCTAATGGATAAGGTCTTAACTCTTATTCTGGCCTACTGGTTAAGGTCTTAACTCTTACTCTGGACTAATAGCTAAGGTCTTAGACTCATACTCTGGCCTAATGGTTAAGGTCTTAACTCTTACTCTGGCCTACTGGTTAAGGTCTTAACTCTTACTCTGGCCTAATAACTAAGGTCTTAACTCTTACTCTGGCCTAATAGCAAAGGTCTTAGACTCGTAATCTGGCCTAATGGTTAACGTCTTAACTCTTACTCTGGCCTAATAGCTAAGGTCTTAACTCTTACTCTGGCCTAATAGCTAAGGTCTTAGACTCGTACTATGGCCTACAGGTTAAGGTCTTAACTCTTACTCTGGCCTACTGGTTAAGGTCTTAACTCTTACTCGGGCCTAATAGCTAAGGTCTTAACTCTTACTCTGGCCTAATAGCTAAGGTCTTAGACTCGTACTATGGCCTACAGGTTAAGGTCTTAACTCTTACTTTGGCCTACTGGTTAAGGTCTTAACTCTTTCTCTGGCCTAATAGCTAAGGTCTTAGACTTGTACTCTGGCCTAATGGTTAAGGTCTTAACTCTTACTCTGGCCTACTGGTTAAGGTCTTAACTCTTACTCTGGCCTAATAGCTAAGGTCTTTGACTCGTACTCTGGCCTAATGATTAAGGTCTTAACTCTTACTCTGGCCTACTGGTTAAGGTCTTAACTCTTACTCTGGCCTACTGGTTAAGGTCTTAACTCTTACTCTGGCCTAATAGCTAAGGTCTTAACTCTTACTCTGGCCTAATAGCTAAGGTCTTAACTATTACTCTGTCCGAATAGCTAAGGTCTTAGACTCGTACTCTGACCTAATGGTTAAGGTCTTAACTCTTACTCTGGCCTAATAGCAAAGGTCTTAGACTCGTTATCTGGCCTAATGGTTAACGTCTTAACTCTTACTCTGGCCTAATAGCTAAGGTCTTACCTCTTACTCTGGCCTAATAGCTAAGGTCTTAGACTCGTACTATGGCCTAATAGGTAAGGTCTTAACTCTTACTCTGGCGTAATAGCTAAGGTCTTAGACTCGTACTCTGACCTAATGGTTAAGGTCTTAACTCTTACTCTGGCCTAATAGCTAAGGTCTTAACTCTTACTCTGGCCTAATAGCTAAGGTCTTAGACTAGTACTCTGGCCTAATGGTTAAGGTCTTAACTCTTACTCTGGCCTAATAGCTAAGGTCTTAACTCTTACTCTGGCCTAATAGCTGAGGTCTTAACTATTACTCTGGCCGAATAGCTAAGGTCTTAGACTCGTACTCTTACCTAACGGTTAAGGTCTTAACTCTTACTCTGGCCTAATAGCTAAGGTCTTAAATCTTACTCTGGCCTAATAGCTAAGGTCTTAGACTCGTACTCTGGCCTAATGGTTAAGGTCTTAACTCTTACTCTGGCCTAATAGCTAAGGTCTTAGACTCGTACTCTGGCATAATAGCTAAGGTCTTAAACTCGTACTATAGCCTCCAAGTTAAGGTCTTAACTCTTACTCAGGCCTAATAGCTAAGGTCTTAACTCTTTCTCTGGCCTAATAGCTAAGGTCTTAGACTTGTACTCTGGCCTAATGGTTAAGGTCTCAACTCTTACTCTGGCCTACTGGTTAAGGTCTTAACTCTTACTCTGGCCTAATAGCTAAGGTCTTTGACTCGTATTCTGGCCTAATGATTAAGGTCTTAACTCTTACTCTGGCCTACTGGTTAAGGTCTTAACTCTTACTCTGGCCTACTGGTTAAGGTCTTAACTCTTACTCTGGCCTAATAGCTAAGGTCTTAGACTCGTACTCTGGCCTACTGGTTAAGGTCCTACCTCTTACTCTGGCCTAATAGCTAAGGTCTTAACTCTTACTCTGGCCTAATAGATAAGGTCTTAGACTCATACTCTGTCCTAATGGTTAAGGTCTTAACTCTTACACTGGCCTACTGGTTAAGGTCTTAACTCTGACTCTGGCCTAATAGCTAAGGTCTTAACTCTTACACTGGCCTAATAGCTAAGGCCTTAGACTCGTACTCTGGCCTAATGGTTAAGGTCTTAACTCTTACTCTGGCCTATTGGTTAAGGTGTTAACTCTTACTCTGGCCTAATAACTAAGGTCTTAAGTCTTACTATGACCTAATAGCTAAGGTCTTAACTCTTACTCTGGCCTAATAGCTAAGGTCTTAACTCTTACTCTGGTCTAATAGCTAAGGTCTTAGACTTGTACTCTGGACTAATGGTTAAGGTCTTAACTCTTACTATGGCCTAATAGCTAAGGTCTTAGACTCGTTCTCTGGCCTAATAGCTAAGTTCTTAACTCTTACACTGGCCTAATATCTAAGGTCTTAGACTCGTACTCTGGCCTAATGGTTAAGGTCTTAACTCTTACTCTGGCCTACTGGTTAAGGTCTTAGACTCATACTCTAGCCTAATGGTTAAGGTCTTAACTCTTACTCTGGCCTATTGGTTAAGGTCTTAACTCTTACTCTGGCCTAATAACTAAGGTCTTAACTCTTACTCTGGCCTAATAGCTAAGGTTTTAACTCTTACTCAGGCCTAATAGCTAAGGTCTTAACTCTTACTCTGGCCTAATAGCTAAGGTCTTAGACTTGTACTCTGGCCTAATGGATAAGGTCTTAACTCTTATTCTGGCCTACTGGTTAAGGTCTTAACTCTTACTCTGGACTAATAGCTAAGGTCATAGACTCATACTCTGGCCTAATGGTTAAGGTCTTAACTCTTACTCTGGCCTACTGGTTAAGGTCTTAACTCTTACTCTGGCCTAATAACTAAGGTCTTAACTCTTACTCTGGCCTAATAGCAAAGGTCTTAGACTCGTAATCTGGCCTAATGGTTAACGTCTTAACTCTTACTCTGGCCTAATAGCTAAGGTCTTAACTCTTACTCTGGCCTAATAGCTAAGGTCTTAGACTCGTACTATGGCCTACAGGTTAAGGTCTTAACTCTTACTCTGGCCTACTGGTTAAGGTCTTAACTCTTACTCGGGCCTAATAGCTAAGGTCTTAACTCTTACTCTGGCCTAATAGCTAAGGTCTTAACTCTTACTATGGCCTAATATCTAAGGTCTTAGACTCTTACTCTGGCCTACTGGTTAAGGTCTTAACTCTTACTCTGGCCTACTGGTTAAGGTCTTAACTCTTACTCTGGCCTAATAGCTAAGGTCTTAGACTCGTACTCTGGCCTAATGGTTAAGGTCTTAACTCTTACTCTGGCCTACTGGTTAAGGTCTTAACTCTTACTCTGGACTAATAGCTAAGGTCTTAGACTCGTACTCTGGCCTAATGGTTAAGGTCTTAACTCTGACTCTGGCCTACTGGTTAAGGTCTTAACTCTTACTCTGGCCTAATAGCTAAGGTCTTAGACTCGTACTATGGCCTACAGGTTAAGGTCTTAACTCTTACTCTGGCCTACTGGTTAAGGTCTTAACTCTTACTCTGGCATAATAGCTAAGGTCTTAGACTCGTACTCTGGTCTAATGGTTAAGGTCTTAACTCTTACTCTGGCCTACTGGTTAAGGTCTTAACTCTTACTCTGGCATAATAGCTAAGGTCTTAACTCTTACTCTGGCCTAATAGCTAAGGTCTTAGACTTGTACTCTGGCCTAATGGTTAAGGTCTTAACTCTTACTCTGGCCTACTGGTTAAGGTCCTAACACTTACTCTGGCCCAATAGCTAAGGTCTTAGACTCGTACGCTGGCCTAATGGTTAAGGTCTTAACTCTTACTCTGGCCTATTGGTTAAGGTCTTAACTTTTACTCTGGCCTAATAACTAAGGTCTTAACTCTTACTCTGGCCTAGTAGCTAAGGTCTTAACTCTTACTCTGGCCTAATAGCTAAGGTCTTAACTTTTACTCAGGCCTAATAACTAAGGTCTTAACACTTACTCTGGCCTAATAGCTAAGGTCTTAGACTCGTACTTTGGCCTAATGGTTAAGGTCTTAACTCTTACTCTGGCCTACTGGTTAAGGTCTTAACTCTTACTCTGGCCTAATAGCTAAGGTCTTAGACTCGTACTCTGGCCTAATGGTTAAGGTCTTAACTCTTACTCTGGCCTACTGGTTAAGGTCTTAACTCTTACTCTGGCCTACTGGTTAAGGTCTTAACTCTTACTCTGGCCTAATAGCTAAGGTCTTAACTCTTACTCTGGCCTAATATCTAAGGTCTTAACTCTTACTCTGGCCGAATAGCTAATGTCTTAGACTCGTACTCTGGCCTAATGGTTAAGGTCTTAACTCCTAATCTGGCCTAATAGCTAAGATCTTAACACTTACTCTGGCCTAATAGCTAAGGTCTTAACTTTTACTCTGGCCTAATAACTAAGGTCTTAACTCTTACTCTGGCCTAATAGCTAAGGTCATAGACTCGTACTCTGGCCTAATGTTTAAGGTCTTAACTCTTACTCAGGCCTAATAGCTAAGATCTTAACTCTTACTCTGGCATAATAGCAAAGGTCTTAGTCATGTTATCTGGCCTAATGGTTAAGGTCTTAACTCTTACTCTGGCCTAATAGCTAAGGTCTTAACTCTTACTCTGGCCTAATAGCTATGGTCTTAGACTCGTACTATGGCCTACAGGTTAAGGTCTTACCTCTTACTCTGGCCTACTGCTTAAGGTCTTAACTGTTACTCTGGACTAATACCTAAGGTCTTAGGCTCGTACTCTGGCCTACTGGTTAAGGTCTTAACCTTTACTCTGGCCTAATAGCTAAGGTCTTAACTCTTACTCTGGCCTAATAGCTAAGGTCTTAGACTTTTACTCTGGTCTAATGGTTAAGGTCTTAACTCTTACTCTGGCCTACTGGTTAAGGTCTTAACTCTTACTCTGGCCAAATAGATAAGGTCTTAGACTCGTACTCTGACCTACTGGTTAAGGTTTTAACTCTTACACTGGCCTAATAGCTAAGGTCTTAGACTCGTACTCTGGCCTAATGGTTAAGGTCTTAACTCTTACTCTGGCCTACCGGTTAAGGTCTTAACTCTTACTCTGGACTAATAGCTAAGGTCTTAGACTCGTACTCTGGCCTAATGGTTAAGGTCTTAACTCTGACTCTGGCCTACTGGTTAAGGTGTTAACTCTTACTCTGGCCTAATAGCTAAGGTCTTAGACTCGTACTATGGCCTACAGGTTAAGGTCTTAACTCTTACTCTGGCCTACTGGTTAAGGTCTTAACTCTTACTCTGGCCTAATAGCTAAGGTCTTAGACTCGTACTCTGGTCTAATGGTTAAGGTCTTAACTCTTACTCTGGCCTACTGTTTATGGTCTTAACTCTTACTCTGGCCAAATAGCTAAGGTCTTAGTCTCGTACTCTGGCCTAATGGTTAAGGTCTTAACTCTTACTCTGGCCTACTGGTTAAGGTCTTAACTCTTACTCTGGCCTAATAGCTAAGGTCTTAACTCTTACTCTGGCCTAATATCTAAGGTCCTAACTCTTACTCTGGCCGAATAGCTAAGGTCTTAGACTCGTACTCTGGCCTAATGGTTAAGGTCTTAACTCTTAATCTGGCCTAATAGCTAAGGTCTTAACACTTACTCTGGCCTAATAGCTAAGGTCTTAGACTTGTACTCTGGCCTAATGGTTAAGGTCTTAACTCTTACCCTGGCCTAATAGCTAAGGTCTTAGACTCGTACTCTGGCCTAATAGCTAAGGTCTTAGACTCGTAGTCTGGCCTAATGGTTAAGGTCTTAACTCTTACTCTGGCCTACTGGTTAAGGTCCTAACTCTTACTCTGGCCCAATAGCTAAGGTCTTAGACTCGTACGCTGGCCTAATGGTTAAGGTCTTAACTCTTACTCTGGCCTATTGGTTAAAGTCTTAACTTTTACTCTGGCCTAATAACTAAGGTCTTAACTCTCAATCTGGCCTAGTAGCTAAGGTCTTAACTCTTACTCTGGCCTAATAGCTAAGGTCTTAACTTTTACTCTGGCCTAATAACTAAGGTCTTAACTCTTACTCTGGCCGAATAGCTAAGGTCTTAGACTCGTACTCTGGCCTAATGGTTAAGGTTTTAACTCTTACACTGGCCTAATAGCTAAGGTCTTAGACTCGTACTCTGGCCTAATGGTTAAGGTCTTAACTCTTACTCTGGCCTACCGGTTAAGGTCTTAACTCTTACTCTGGACTAATAGCTAAGGTGTAAGACTCGTACTCTGGCCTAATGGTTAAGGTCTTAACTCTGACTCTGGCCTACTGGTTAAGGTGTTACCTCTTACTCTGGCCTAATAGCTAAGGTCTTAGACTCGTACTATGGCCTACAGGTCAAGGTCTTAACTCTTACTCTGGCCTACTGGTTAAGGTCTTAACTCTTACTCTGGCCTAATAGCTAAGGTCTTAGACTCGTACTCTGGTCTAATGGTTAAGGTCTTAACTCTTACTCTGGCCAAATAGCTAAGGTCTTAGTCTCTTACTTTGGCCTAATGGTTAAGGTCTTAACTCTTACTCTGGCCTACTGGTTAAGGTCTTAACTCTTACTCTGGCCTAATAGCTAAGGTCTTAACTCTTACTCTGGCCTAATATCTAAGGTCTTAACTCTTACTCTGGCCGAATAGCTAAGGTCTTAGACTCGTACTCTGGCCTAATGGTTAAGGTCTTAACTCTTAATCTGGCCTAATAGCTAAGGTCTTAACACTTACTCTGGCCTAATAGCTAAGGTCTTAGACTTGTACTCTGGCCTAATGGTTAAGGTCTTAACTCTTACCCTGGCCTAATAGCTAAGGTCTTAGACTCGTACTCTGGCCTAATAGCTAAGGTCTTAGACTCGTAGTCTGGCCTAATGGTTAAGGTCTTAACTCTTACTCTGGCCTACTGGTTAAGGTCCTAACTCTTACTCTGGCCCAATAGCTAAGGTCTTAGACTCGTACGCTGGCCTAATGGTTAAGGTCTTAACTCTTACTCTGGCCTATTGGTTAAGGTCTTAACTTTTACTCTGGCCTAATAACTAAGGTCTTAACTCTTACTCTGGCCTAGTAGCTAAGGTCTTAACTCTTACTCTGGCCTAATAGCCAAGGTCTTAACTTTTACTCTGGCCTAATAACTAAGGTCTTAACTCTTACTCTGGCCGAATAGCTAAGGTCTTAGACTCGTACTCTGGCCTAATGGTTAAGGTCTTAACTCTTAATCTGGCCTAATAGCTAAGGTCTTAACACTTACTCTGGCCTAATAGCTAAGGTCTTAGACTTGTACTCTGGCCTAATGGTTAAGGTCTTAACTCTTACTCTGGCCTAATAGCTAAGGTCTTAGACTCGTACTCTGGCCTAATATCTAAGGTCTTAGACTCGTAGTCTGGCCTAATGGTTAAGGTCTTAACTCTTACTCTGGCCTACTGGTTAAGGTCCTAACTCTTACTCTGGCCCAATAGCTAAGGTCTTAGACTCATACGCTGGACTAATGGTTAAGGTCTTAACTCTTACTCTGGCCTATTGGTTAAGGTCTTAACTTTTACTCTGGCCTAATAACTAAGGTCTTAACTTTTACTCTGGCCTAATAACTAAGGTCTTAACTCTTACTCTGGCCTACTGGTTAAGGTCTTAACTCTTACTCTGGCCTAATAGCTAAGGTCTTAGACTCGTACTCTGCCCTAATGGTTAAGATCTTTTACTCTTACTCTGGCCTACTGGTTGAGGTCTTAACTCTTACTCTGGCCTAATAGCTAAGGTCTTAACTCTTACTCTGGCATAATAGCAAAGGTCTTAGTCACGTAATCTGGCCTAATGGTTAAGGTCTTAACTCTTACTCTGGCCTAATAGCTAAGGTCTTAACTCTTACTCTGGCCTAATAGCTATGGTCTTAGACTCGTACTCTGGCCTAATGGTTAAGGTCTTAACTCTTACTCTGGCCTACTGGTTAAGGTCTTAACTCTTACTCTGGCCTAATAGCTAAGGTCTTAGACTCATACTCTGGCCTAATGGTTAAGGTCTTAACTCTTACTCTGGCCTACTGGTTGAGGTCTTAACTCTTACTCTGGCCTAATAGCTAAGGTCTTAACTCTTACTCTGGCATAATAGCAAAGGTCTTAGTCATGTAATCTGGGCTAATGGTTAAGGTCTTAACTCTTACTCTGGCCTAATAGCTAAGGTCTTAACTCTTACTCTGGCCTAATAGCTATGGTCTTAGACTCGTACTATGGCCTACAGGTTAAGGTCTTAACTCTTACTCTGTCCTACTGCTTAAGGTCTTAACTGTTACTCTGGACTAATACCTTAGGTATTAGGCACGTACTCTGGCCTACTGGTTAAGGTCTTAACCTTTACTCTGGCCTAATAGCTAAGGTCTTAACTCTTACTCTGGCCTAATAGCTAAGGTCTTAGACTTGTACTCTGGTCTAATGGTTAAGGTCTTAACTCTTACTCTGGCCTACTGGTTAAGGTCTTAACTCTTACTCTGGCCAAATAGCTATGGTCTTAGACTCGTACTCTGACCTACTGGTTAAGGTTTTAACTCTTACTCTGGCCTAATAGCTAAGGTCTTAACTCTTCCTCTGGCCTAATAGCTAAGGTCTTAGACTCGTACAGTGGCATAATGGTTAAGATCTTAACTCTTACTCTGGCCTAATAGCTAAGGTCTTAGACTCGTACTCTGGCCTAATAGCTAAGGTCTTAGACTCATACTCTGGCCTAATAGCTAAGGTCTTAGACTCATACTCTGACCTACTGGTTAAGGTTTTAACTCTTACTCTGGCCTAATAGCTAAGGTCTTAGACTCGTACTCTGGCCTAATAGCTAAGGTCTTAGACTCGTAGTCTGGCCTAATGGTTAAGGTCTTAACTCTTACTCTGGCCTACTGGTTAAGGTCCTAACTCTTACTCTGGCCCAATAGCTAAGGTCTTAGACTCGTACGCTGGCCTAATGGTTAAGGTCTTAACTCTTACTCTGGCCTATTGGTTAAGGTCTTAACTTTTACTCTGGCCTAATAACTAAGGTCTTAACTCTCAATCTGGCCTAGTAGCTAAGGTCTTAACTCTTACTCTGGCCTAATAGCTAAGGTCTTAACTTTTACTCTGGCCTAATAACTAAGGTCTTAACTCTTACTCTGGCCGAATAGCTAAGGTCTTAGACTCGTACTCTGGCCTAATGGTTAAGGTTTTAACTCTTACACTGGCCTAATAGCTAAGGTCTTAGACTCGTACTCTGGCCTAATGGTTAAGGTCTTAACTCTTACTCTGGCCTACCGGTTAAGGTCTTAACTCTTACTCTGGACTAATAGCTAAGGTCTTAGACTCGTACTCTGGCGTAATGGTTAAGGTCTTAACTCTGACTCTGGCCTACTGGTTAAGGTGTTAACTCTTACTCTGGCCTAATAGCTAAGGTCTTAGACTCGTACTATGGCCTACAGGTCAAGGTCTTAACTCTTACTCTGGCCTACTGGTTAAGGTCTTAACTCTTACTCTGGCCTAATAGCTAAGGTCTTAGACTCGTACTCTGGTCTAATGGTTAAGGTCTTAACTCTTACTCTGGCCTACTGTTTATGGTCTTAACTCTTACTCTGGCCAAATAGCTAAGGTCTTAGTCTCGTACTCTGGCCTAATGGTTAAGGTCTTAACTCTTACTCTGGCCTACTGGTTAAGGTCTTAACTCTTACTCTGGCCTAATAGCTAAGGTCTTAACTCTTACTCTGGCCTAATATCTAAGGTCTTAACTCTTACTCTGGCCGAATAGCTAAGGTCTTAGACTCGTACTCTGGCCTAATGGTTAAGGTCTTAACTCTTAATCTGGCCTAATAGCTAAGGTCTTAACACTTACTCTGGCCTAATAGCTAAGGTCTGAGACTTGTACTCTGGCCTAATGGTTAAGGTCTTAACTCTTACCCTGGCCTAATAGCTAAGGTCTTAGACTCGTACTCTGGCCTAATAGCTAAGGTCTTAGACTCGTAGTCTGGCCTAATGGTTAAGGTCTTAACTCTTACTCTGGCCTACTGGTTAAGGTCCTAACTCTTACTCTGGCCCAATAGCTAAGGTCTTAGACTCGTACGCTGGCCTAATGGTTAAGGTCTTAACTCTTACTCTGGCCTATTGGTTAAGGTCTTAACTTTTACTCTGGCCTAATAACTAAGGTCTTAACTCTTACTCTGGCCTAGTAGCTAAGGTCTTAACTCTTACTCTGGCCTAATAGCTAAGGTCTTAACTTTTACTCTGGCCTAATAACTAAGGTCTTAACTCTTACTCTGGCCGAATAGCTAAGGTCTTAGACTCGTACTCTGGCCTAATGGTCAAGGTCTTAACTCTTAATCTGGCCTAATAGCTAAGGTCTTAACACTTACTCTGGCCTAATAGCTAAGGTCTTAGACTTGTACTCTGGCCTAATGGTTAAGGTCTTAACTCTTACTTTGGCCTAATAGCTAAGGTCTTAGACTCGTACTCTGGCCTAATAGCTAAGGTCTTAGACTCGTAGTCTGGCCTAATGGTTAAGGTCTTAACTCTTACTCTGGCCTACTGGTTAAGGTCCTAACTCTTACTCTGGCCCAATAGCTAAGGTCTTAGACTCATACGCTGGACTAATGGTTAAGGTCTTAACTCTTACTCTGGCCTATTGGTTAAGGTCTTAACTTTTACTCTGGCCTAATAACTAAGGTCTTAACTTTTACTCTGGCCTAATAACTAAGGTCTTAACTCTTACTCTGGCCTACTGGTTAAGGTCTTAACTCTTACTCTGGCCTAATAGCTAAGGTCTTAGACTCGTACTCTGCCCTAATTGTTAAGGTCTTAACTCTTACTCTGGCCTACTGGTTGAGGTCTTAACTCTTACTCTGGCCTAATAGCTAAGGTCTTAACTCTTACTCTGGCATAATAGCAAAGGTCTTAGTCACGTAATCTGGCCTAATGGTTAAGGTCTTAACTCTTACTCTGGCCTAATAGCTAAGGTCTTAACTCTTACTCTGGCCTAATAGCTATGGTCTTAGACTCGTACTCTGGCCTAATGGTTAAGGTCTTAACTCTTACTCTGGCCTACTGGTTAAGGTCTTAACTCTTACTCTGGCCTAATAGCTAAGGTCTTAGACTCATACTCTGGCCTAATGGTTAAGGTCTTAACTCTTACTCTGGCCTACTGGTTGAGGTCTTAACTCTTACTCTGGCCTAATAGCTAAGGTCTTAACTCTTACTCTGGCATAATAGCAAAGGTCTTAGTCATGTAATCTGGCCTAATGGTTAAGGTCTTAACTCTTACTCTGGCCTAATAGCTAAGGTCTTAACTCTTACTCTGGCCTAATAGCTATGGTCTTAGACTCGTACTATGGCCTACAGGTTAAGGTCTTAACTCTTACTCTGGCCTACTGCTTAAGGTCTTAACTGTTACTCTGGACTAATACCTAAGGTATTAGGCACGTACTCTGGCCTACTGGTTAAGGTCTTAACCTTTACTCTGGCCTAATAGCTAAGGTCTTAACTCTTACTCTGGCCTAATAGCTAAGGTCTTAGACTTGTACTCTGGTCTAATGGTTAAGGTCTTAACTCTTACTCTGGCCTACTGGTTAAGGTCTTAACTCTTACTCTGGCCAAATAGCTAAGGTCTTAGACTCGTACTCTGGCCTAATGTTTAAGGTCTTAACTCTTACCCTGGCCTATTGGTTAAGGTCTTAACTCTTACTCTGGCCTAATAACGAAGGTCTTAACTCTTACTCTGGCCTAATAGCTAAGGTCTTAACTCTTACTCTGGCCTAATAGCTAAGGTCTTAGACTCGTACTCTGGCCTAATGGTTAAGGTCTTAACTCTTACTCTGGCCTACTGGTTAAGGTCTTAACTGTTTCTCTGGCCTAATAGCTAAGGTTTTAGACTCGTACTCTGGCCTACTGGTTAATGTCTTACCTCTTACTCTGGCCTAATAGCTAAGGTCTTAACTCTTACTCTGGCCTAATAGCTAAGGTCTTAGACTCGTACTCTGGCCTAATGGTTAAGGTCTTAACTCTTACTCTGGCCTACAAGATAAGGTCTTAACTCTTACTCTGGACTAATAGCTAAGGTCTTAGACTCGTACTCTGGCCTAATGGTTAAGGTCTTAACTCTGACTCTGGCCTACTGGTTAAGGTCTTAACTCTTACTCTGGCCTAATAGCTAAGGTCATAGACTCGTACTCTGGCCTAATGGTTAAGGTCTTAACTCTTACTCTGGCCTATTGGTTAAGGTCTTAACTCTTACTCTATGCCTAATAACTAAGGTCTTAACTCTTACTCTGGCCTAATATCTAAGGTCTTAACTCTTACTCTGGTCTACAGGTTAAGGTCTTAGACTCGTACTCTGGCCTACTGGTTAAGGTCTTAACTCTTACTCTGGCCTAATAGCTAAGGTCTTAGACTCGTACTCTGACCTACTGGTTAAGGTCTTAACTCTTACTCTGGCCTAATAGCTAAGGTCTTAGACTCGTACTCAGACCTACTGGTTAAGGTCTTAACTGTTACTCTGGCCTAATAGCTAAGGTCTTAGGCTCGTACTCTGGCCTACAGGTTAAGGTCTTAACTCTTACTCTGGCCTAATAGCTAAGGTCTTAACTCTTACTGTGGCCTAATAGCTAAGGTCTTAGACTCATACTCTGGTCTAATGGTTAAGGTCTTAACTCTTACTCTGGCCTACTGGTTAAGGTCTTAACTCTTACTCTGGCCGAATAGCTAAGGTCTTAGACTCGTGCTCTGGCCTAATAAAGGTCTTAACTCTTACTCTGGCCTACTGGTTAAGGTCTTAACTCTTACTCTGGCCTAATAGCTAAGGTCTTAGACTCATACTCTGGCCGAATGGTTAAGGTCTTAACTCTTACTCTGGCCTACTGGTTGAGGTCTTAACTCTTACTCTGGCCTAATAGCTAAGGTCTTAACTCTTACTCTGGCATAATAGCAAAGGTCTTAGTCATGTAATATGGCCTAATGGTTAAGGTCTTAACTCTTACTCTGGCCTAATAGCTAAGGTCTTAACTCTTACTCTGGCCTAATAGCTATGGTCTTAGACTCGTACTATGGCCTACAGGTTAAGGTCTTAACTCTTACTCTGGCCTACTGCTTAAGGTCTTAACTGTTACTCTGGACTAATACCTAAGGTCTTAGGCTCGTACTCTGGCCTACTGGTTAAGGTCTTAACCTTTACTCTGGCCTAATAGCTAAGGTCTTAACTCTTACTCTGGCCTAATAGCTAAGGTCTTAGACTTGTACTCTGGTCTAATGGTTAAGGTCTTAACTCTTACTCTGGCCTACTGGTTAAGGTCTTAACTCTTACTCTGGCCAAATAGCTAAGGTCTTAGACTCGTACTCTGACCTACTGGTTAAGGTTTTAACTCTTACTCTGGCCTAATAGCTAAGGTCTTAACTCTTACTCTGGCCTAATAGCTAAGGTCTTAGACTCGTACAGTGGCATAATGGTTAAGATCTTAACTCTTACTCTGGCCTAATAGCTAAGGTCTTAGACTCGTACTCTGGCCTAATAGCTAAGGTCTTAGACTCATACTCTGGCCTAATAGCTAAGGTCTTAGACTCATACTCTGACCTACTGGTCAAGGTTTTAACTCTTACTCTGGCCTAATAGCTAACGTCTTAGACTCGTACTCTGGCCTAATAGCTAAGGTCTTAGACTCGTAGTCTGGCCTAATGGTTAAGGTCTTAACTCTTACTCTGGCCTACTGGTTAAGGTCCTAACTCTTACTCTGGCCCAATAGCTAAGGTCTTAGACTCGTACGCTGGCCTAATGGTTAAGGTCTTAACTCTTACTCTGGCCTATTGGTTAAGGTCTTAACTTTTACTATGGCCTAATAACTAAGGTCTTAACTTTTACTCTGGCCTAATAACTAAGGCCTTAACTCTTACTCTGGCCTACTGGTTAAGGTCTTAACTCTTACTCTGGCCTAATAGCTAAGGTCTTAGACTCGTACTCTGCCCTAATGGTTAAGGTCTTAACTCTTACTCTGGCCTACTGGTTGAGGTCTTAACTCTTACTCTGGCCTAATAGCTAAGGTCTTAACTCTTACTCTGGCATAATAGCAAAGGTCTTAGTCACGTAATCTGGCCTAATGGTTAAGGTCTTAACTCTTACTCTGGCCTAATAGCTAAGGTCTTAACTCTTACTCTGGCCTACTGTTTAAGGTCTTAACTGTTACTCTGGACTAATAGCTAAGGTCTTAGGCTCGTACTCTGGCCTAATGGTTAAGGTCTTAACTCTTACTCTGGCCTATTGGTTAAGGTCTTAACTCTTACTCTATGCCTAATAACTAAGGTCTTAACTCTTACTCTGGCCTAATAGCTAAGGTCTTAACTCTTACTCTGGCCTACAGGTTAAGGTCTTAGACTCGTACTCTGGCCTACTGGTTAAGGTCTTAACTCTTACTCTGGCCTAATAGCTAAGGTCTTAGACTCGTACTCTGACCTACTGGTTAAGGTCTTAACTCTTACTCTGGCCTAATAGCTAAGGTCTTAGACTCGTACTCAGACCTACTGGTTAAGGTCTTAACTGTTACTCTGGCCTAATAGCTAAGGTCTTAGGCTCGTACTCTGGCCTACTGGTTAAGGTCTTAACTCTTACTCTGGCCTAATAGCTAAGGTCTTAACTCTTTCTGTGGCCTAATAGCTAAGGTCTTAGACTCATACTCTGGTCTAATGGTTAAGGTCTTAAATCTTACTCTGGCCTAATAGCTAAGGTCTTAACTCTTACTCTGGCCTAATAGCTAAGGTCTTAGACTTGTACTCTGGTCTAATGGTATAGGTCTTAACTCTTACTCTGGCCTACTGGTTAAGGTCTTAACTCTTACTCTGGCCAAATAGCTAAGGTCTTAGACTCGTACTCTGGCCTAATGGTTAAGGTCTTAACTCTTACTCTGGCCTAATAGCTAAGGTCTTAACTCTTACTCTGGCCTAATAGCTAAGGTCTTAGACTCGTACAGTGGCATAATGGTTAAGATCGTAACTCTTACTGTGGCCTAATAGCTAAGGTCTTAGACTCGTACTCTGGCCTAATAGCTAAGGTCTTAGACTCACACTCTGGCCTAATAGCTAAGGTCTTAGACTCATACTCTGACCTACTGGTTAAGGTTTTAACTCTTACTCTGGCCTAATAGCTAAGGTCTTAGACTCGTACTCTGGCCTAATGGTTAAGGTCTTACCTCTTACTCTGGCCTACTGGTTAAGGTCTTAACTGTTACTCTGGCCTAATAGCTAAGGTTTTAGACTCGTACTCTGGCCTACTGGTTAATGTCTTACCTCTTACTCTGGCCTAATAGCTAAGGTCTTAACTCTTTCTCTGGCCTAATAGCTAAGGTCTTAGACTCGTACTCTGGCCTAATGGTTAAGGTCTTAACTCTTACTCTGGCCTACTGGATAAGGTCTTAACTCTTACTCTGGACTAATAGCTAAGGTCTTAGACTCGTACTCTGGCCTAATGGTTAAGGTCTTAACTCTGACTCTGGCCTACTGGTTAAGGTCTTAACTCTTACTCTGGCCTAATAGCTAAGGTCATAGACTCGTACTCTGGCCTAATGGTTAAGGTCTTAACTCTTACTCTGGCCTATTGGTTAAGGTCTTAACTCTTACTCTATGCCTAATAACTAAGGTCTTAACTCTTACTCTGGCCTAATATCTAAGGTCTTAACTCTTACTCTGGTCTACAGGTTAAGGTCTTAGACTCGTACTCTGGCCTACTGGTTAAGGTCTTAACTCTTACTCTGGCCTAATAGCTAAGGTCTTAGACTCGTACTCTGACCTACTGGTTAAGGTCTTAACTCTTACTCTGGCCTAATAGCTAAGGTCTTAGACTCGTACTCAGACCTACTGGTTAAGGTCTTAACTGTTACTCTGGCCTAATAGCTAAGGTCTTAGGCTCGTTCTCTGGCCTACTGGTTAAGGTCTTAACTCTTACTCTGGCCTAATAGCTAAGGTCTTAACTCTTACTGTGGCCTAATAGCTAAGGTCTTAGACTCATACTCTGGTCTAATGGTTAAGGTCTTAACTCTTACTCTGGCCTACTGGTTAAGGTCTTAACTCTTACTCTGGCCGAATAGCTAAGGTCTTAGACTCGTGCTCTGGCCTAATAGTTAAGGTCTTAACTCTTACTCTGGCCTACCGGTTAAGGTCTTAACTCTTACTCTGGACTAATAGCTAAGGTCTTAGACTCGTACTCTGGCCTTATGGTTAAGGTCTTAACTCTGACTCTGGCCTACTGGTTAAGGTGTTAACTCTTACTCTGGACTAATAGCTAAGGTCTTAGACTCGTACTCTGGCCTAATGGTTAAGGTCTTAACTCTGACTCTGGCCTACTGGTTAAGGTGTTAACTCTTACTCTGGCCTAATAGCTAAGGTCTTAGAGTCGTACTATGGCCTACAGGTTAAGGTCTTAACTCTTACTCTGGCCTACTGGTTAAGGTCTTAACTCTTACTCTGGCCTAATAGCTAAGGTCTTAGACTCGTACTCTGGTCTAATGGTTAAGGTCTTAACTCTTACTCTGGCCTACTGTTTATGGTCTTAACTCCTACTCTGGCCAAATAGCTAAGGTCTTAGTCTCGTACTCTGGCCTAATGGTTAAGGTCTTAACTCTTACTCTGGCCTACTGGTTAAGGTCTTAACTCTTACTCTGGCCTAATAGCTAAGGTCTTAACTCTTACTCTGGCCTAATATCTAAGGTCTTAACTCTTACTCTGGCCGAATAGCTAATGTCTTAGACTCGTACTCTGGCCTAATGGTTAAGGTCTTAACTCTTAATCTGGCCTAATAGCTAAGGTCTTAACACTTACTCTGGCCTAATAGCTAAGGTCTTAGACTTGTACTCTGGCCTAATGGTTAAGGTCTTAACTCTTACCCTGGCCTAATAGCTAAGGTCTTAGACTCGTACTCTGGCCTAATAGCTAAGGTCTTAGACTCGTAGTCTGGCCTAATGGTTAAGGTCTTAACTCTTACTCTGGCCCAATAGCTAAGGTCTTAGACTTGTACGCTGGCCTAATGGTTAAGGTCTTAACTCTTACTCTGGCCTATTGGTTAAGGTCTTAACTTTTACTCTGGCCTAATAACTAAGGTCTTAACTCTTACTCTGGCCTAGTAGCTAAGGTCTTAACTCTTACTCTGGCCTAATAGCTAAGGTCTTAACTTTTACTCTGGCCTAATAACTAAGGTCTTAACTCTTACTCTGGCCGAATAGCTAAGGTCTTAGACTCGTACTCTGGCCTAATGGTTAAGGTTTTAACTCTTACACTGGCCTAATAGCTAAGGTCTTAGACTCGTACTCTGGCCTAATGGTTAAGGTCTTAACTCTTAATCTGGCCTAATAGCTAAGGTCTTAACTCTTACTCTGGCCTAATAGCTATGGTCTTAGACTCGTACTATGGCCTACAGGTTAAGGTCTTAACTCTTACTCTGGCCTACTGTTTAAGGTCTTAACTCTTACTCTGGACTAATAGCTAAGGTCTTAGGCTCGTACTCTGGCCTACTGGTTAAGGTCTTAACTCTTACTCTGGCCTAATAGCTAAGGTCTTAACTCTTACTCTGGCCTAATAGCTAAGGTCTTAGACTTGTACTCTGGTCTAATGGTTCAGGTCTTAACTCTTACTCTGGCCTACTGGTTAAGGTCTTAACTCTTACTCTGGCCAAATAGCTAAGGTCTTAGACTCGTACTCTGGCCTAATGGTTAAGGTCTTAACTCTTACTCTGGCCTAATAGCTAAGGTCTTAACTCTTACTCTGGCCTAATAGCTAAGGTCTTAGACTCGTACAGTGGCATAATGGTTTATCTTAACTCTTACTCTGGCCTAATAGCTAAGGTCTTAGACTCGTACTCTGGCCTAATAGCTAAGGTCTTAGACTCATACTCTGGCCTAATATCTAAGGTCTTAGACTCATACTCTGACCTACTGGTTAAGGTTTTAACTCTTACTCTGGCCTAATAGCTAAGGTCTTAGACTCCTACTCTGGCCTAATGGTTAAGGTCTTAACTCTTACTCTGACCTACTGGTTAAGGTCTTAACTGTTACTCTGGCCTAATATCTAAGGTCTTAGACTCGTACTCTGGGCTACTGGTTAATGTCTTACCTCTTACTCTGGCCTAATAGCTAAGGTCTTAACTCTTACTCTGGCCTAATAGCTAAGGTCTTAGACTCGTACTCTGGCCTAATGGTTAAGGTCTTAACTCTTACTCTGGCCTACTGGATAAGGTCTTAACTCTTACTCTGGACTAATAGTTAAGGTCTTAGACTCGTACTCTGGCCTAATGGTTAAGGTCTTGACTCTGACTCTGGCCTACTGGTTAAGGTCTTAACTCTTACTCTGGCCTAATAGCTAAGGTCATAGACTCGTACTCTGGCCTAATGGTTAAGGTCTTAACTCTTACTCTGGCCTATTGGTTAAGGTCTTAACTCTTACTCTATGCCTAATAACTAAGGTCTTAACTATTACTCTGGCCTAATAGCTAAGGTCTTAACTCTTACTCTGGCCTACAGGTTAAGGTCTTAGACTCGTACTCTGGCCTACTGGTTAAGGTCTTAACTCTTACTCTGGCCTAATAGCTAAGGTCTTAGACTCGTACTCTGACCTACTGGTTAAGGTCTTAACTCTTACTCTGGCCTAATAGCTAATGTCTTAGACTCGTACTCAGACCTACTGGTTAAGGTCTTAACTGTTACTCTGGCCTAATAGCTAAGGTCTTAGGCTCGTACTCTGGCCTACTGGTTAAGGTCTTAACTCTTACTCTGGCCTAATAGCTAAGGTCTTAACTCTTTCTGTGGCCTAATAGCTAAGGTCTTAGACTCATACTCTGGTCTAATGGTTAAGGTCTTAACTCTTACTCTGGCCTAATAGCTAAGATCTTAACTCTTACTCTGGCCTAATAGCTAAGGTCTTAGACTTGTACTCTGGTCTAATGGTTCAGGTCTTAACTCTTACTCTGGCCTACTGGTTAAGGTCTTAACTCTTACTCTGGCCAAATAGCTAAGGTCTTAGACTCGTACTCTGGCCTAATGGTTAAGGTCTTAACTCTTACTCTGGCCTAATAGCTAAGGTCTTAACTCTTACTCTGGCCTAATAGCTAAGGTCTTAGACTCGTACAGTGGCATAATGGTTAAGATCTTAACTCTTACTCTGGCCTAATAGCTAAGGTCTTAGACTCGTACTCTGGCCTAATAGCTAAGGTCTTAGACTCATACTCTGGCCTAATAGCTAAGGTCTTAGACTCATACTCTGACCTACTGGTTAAGGTTTTAACTCTTACTCTGGCCTAATAGCTAAGGTCTTAGACTCGTACTCTGGCCTAATGGTTAAGGTCTTACCTCTTACTCTGGCCTAATAGCTAAGGTCTTAACTCTTACTCTGGCCTAATAGCTAAGGTCTTAGACTCGTACTCTGGCCTAATGGTTAAGGTCTTAACTCTTACTCTGGCCTACTGGATAAGGTCTTAACTCTTACTCTGGACTAATAGCTAAGGTCTTAGACTCGTACTCTGGCCTAATGGTTAAGGTCTTAACTCTGACTCTGGCCTACTGGTTAAGGTCTTAACTCTTACTCTGGCCTAAAAGCTAAGGTCATAGACTCGTACTCTGGCCTAATGGTTAAGGTCTTAACTCTTACTCTGGCCTATTGGTTAAGGTCTTAACTCTTACTCTATGCCTAATAACTAAGGTCTTAACTCTTACTCTGGCCTAATATCTAAGGTCTTAACTCTTACTCTGGTCTACAGGTTAAGGTCTTAGACTCGTACTCTGGCCTACTGGTTAAGGTCTTAACTCTTACTCTGGCCTAATAGCTAAGGTCTTAGACTCGTACTCTGACCTACTGGTTAAGGTCTTAACTCTTACTCTGGCCTAATAGCTAAGGTCTTAGACTCGTACTCAGACCTACTGGTTAAGGTCTTAACTGTTACTCTGGCCTAATAGCTAAGGTCTTAGGCTCGTACTCTGGCCTACTGGTTAAGGTCTTAACTCTTACTCTGGCCTAATAGCTAAGGTCTTAACTCTTACTGTGGCCTAATAGCTAAGGTCTTAGACTCATACTCTGGTCTAATGGTTAAGGTCTTAACTCTTACTCTGGCCTACTGGTTAAGGTCTTAACTCTTACTCTGGCCGAATAGCTAAGGTCTTAGACTCGTGCTCTGGCCTAATAAAGGTCTTAACTCTTACTCTGGCCTACCGGTTAAGGTCTTAACTCTTACTCTGGACTAATAGCTAAGGTCTTAGACTCGTACTCTGGCCTTATGGTTAAGGTCTTAACTCTGACTCTGGCCTACTGGTTAAGGTGTTAACTCTTACTCTGGACTAATAGCTAAGGTCTTAGACTCGTACTCTGGCCTAATGGTTAAGGTCTTAACTCTGACTCTGGCCTACTGGTTAAGGTGTTAACTCTTACTCTGGCCTAATAGCTAAGGTCTTAGACTCGTACTATGGCCTACAGGTTAAGGTCTTAACTCTTACTCTGGCCTACTGGTTAAGGTCTTAACTCTTACTCTGGCCTAATAGCTAAGGTCTTAGACTCGTACTCTGGTCTAATGGTTAAGGTCTTAACTCTTACTCTGGCCTACTGTTTATGGTCTTAACTCCTACTCTGGCCAAATAGCTAAGGTCTTAGTCTCGTACTCTGGCCTAATGGTTAAGGTCTTAACTCTTACTCTGGCCTACTGGTTAAGGTCTTAACTCTTACTCTGGCCTAATAGCTAAGGTCTTAACTCTTACTCTGGCCTAATATCTAAGGTCTTAACTCTTACTCTAGCCGAATAGCTAAGGTCTTAGACTCGTACTCTGGCCTAATGGTTAAGGTCTTAACTCTTAATCTGGCCTAATAGCTAAGGTCTTAACACTTACTCTGGCCTAATAGCTAAGGTCTTAGACTTGTACTCTGGCCTAATGGTTAAGGTCTTAACTCTTACCCTGGCCTAATAGCTAAGGTCTTAGACTCGTACTCTGGCCTAATAGCTAAGGTCTTAGACTCGTAGTCTGGCCTAATGGTTAAGGTCTTAACTCTTACTCTGGCCTACTGGTTAAGGTCCTAACTCTTACTCTGGCCCAATAGCTAAGGTCTTAGACTCGTACGCTGGCCTAATGGTTAAGGTCTTAACTCTTACTCTGGCCTATTGGTTAAGGTCTTAACTTTTACTCTGGCCTAATAACTAAGGTCTTAACTCTTACTCTGGCCTAGTAGCTAAGGTCTTAACTCTTACTCTGGCCTAATAGCTAAGGTCTTAACTTTTACTCTGGCCTAATAACTAAGGTCTTAACTCTTACTCTGGCCGAATAGCTAAGGTCTTAGACTCGTACTCTGGCCTAATGGTTAAGGTTTTAACTCTTACACTGGCCTAATAGCTAAGGTCTTAGACTCGTACTCTGGCCTAATGGTTAAGGTCTTAACTCTTACTCTGGCCTACCGGTTAAGGTCTTTACTCTTACTCTGGACTAATAGCTAAGGTCTTAGACTCGTACTCTGGCCTAATGGTTAAGGTCTTAACTCTGACTCTGGCCTACTGGTTAAGGTGTTAACTCTTACTCTGGCCTAATAGCTAAGGTGTTAGACTCGTACTATGGCCTACAGGTTAAGGTCTTAACTCTTACTCTGGCCTACTGGTTAAGGTCTTAACTCTTACTCTGGCCTAATAGCTAAGGTCTTAGACTTGTACTCTGGTCTAATGGTTAAGGTCTTAACTCTTACTCTGGCCTACTGTTTATGGTCTTAACTCTTACTCTGGCCAAATAGCTAAGGTCTTAGTCTCGTACTCTGGCCTAATGGTTAAGGTCTTAACTCTTACTCTGGCCTACTGGTTAAGGTCTTAACTCTTACTCTGGCCTAATAGCTAAGGTCTTAACTCTTACTCTGGCCTAATATCTAAGGTCTTAACTCTTACTCTGGCCAAATAGCTAAGGTCATAGACTCGTACTCTGGCCTAATGGTTAAGGTCTTAACTCTTAATCTGGCCTAATAGCTAAGGTCTTAACACTTACTCTGGCCTAATAGCTAAGGTCTTAGACTTGTACTCTGGCCTAATGGTTAAGGTCTTAACTCTTACCCTGGCCTAATAGCTAAGGTCTTAGACTCGTACTCTGGCCTAATAGCTAAGGTCTTAGACTCGTAGTCTGGCCTAATGGTTAAGGTCTTAACTCTTACTCTGGCCTACTGGTTAAGGTCCTAACTCTTACTCTGGCCCAATAGCTAAGGTCTTAGACTCGTACGCTGGCCTAATGGTTAAGGTCTTAACTCTTACTCTGGCCTATTGGTTAAGGTCTTAACTTTTACTCTGGCCTAATAACTAAGGTCTTAACTCTTACTCTGGCCTAGTAGCTAAGGTCTTAACTCTTACTCTGGCCTAATAGCTAAGGTCTTAACTTTTACTCTGGCCTAATAACTAAGGTCTTAACTCTTACTCTGGCCGAATAGCTAAGGTCTTAGACTCGTACTCTGGCCTAATGGTTAAGGTCTTAACTCTTACTCTGGCCTAGTGCTTAAGGTCTTAACTCTTACTCTGGCCTAATAGCTAAGGAATTAGACTCGTACTCTGGCCTAATGGTTAATGTCTTAACTCTTACTCTGGCCTACTGGTTAAGGTCCTAACTCTTACTCTGGCCCAATAGCTAAGGTCTTAGACTCATACGCTGGCCTAATGGTTAAGGTCTTAACTCTTACTCTGGCCTATTGGTTAAGGTCTTAACTTTTACTCTGGCCTAATAACTAAGGTCTTAACTTTTACTCTGGCCTAATAACTAAGGTCTTAACTCTTACTCTGGCCTAATAGCTAAGGTCTTAGACTCGTACTCTGCCCTAATGGTTAAGGTCTTAACTCTTACTCTGGCCTACGGGTTGAGGTCTTAACTCTTACTCTGGCCTAATAGCTAAGGTCTTAACTCTTACTCTGGCATAATAGCAAAGGTCTTAGTCACGTAATCTGGCCTAATGGTTAAGGTCTTAACTCTTACTCTGGCCTAATAGCTAAGGTCTTAACTCTTACTCTGGCCTAATAGCTATGGTCTTAGACTCGTACTCTGGCCTAATGGTTAAGGTCTTAACTCTTACTCTGGCCTACTGGTTAAGGTCTTAACTCTTACTCTGGCCTAATAGCTAAGGTCTTAGACTCATACTCTGGCCGAATGGTTAAGGTCTTAACTCTTACTCTGGCCTACTGGTTGAGGTCTTAACTCTTACTCTGGCCTAATAGCTAAGGTCTTAACTCTTACTCTGGCATAATAGCAAAGGTCTTAGTCATGTAATATGGCCTAATGGTTAAGGTCTTAACTCTTACTCTGGCCTAATAGCTAAGGTCTTAACTCTTACTCTGGCCTAATAGCTATGGTCTTAGACTCGTACTATGGCCTACAGGTTAAGGTCTTAACTCTTACTCTGGCCTACTGCTTAAGGTCTTAACTGTTACTCTGGACTAATACCTAAGGTCTTAGGCTCGTACTCTGGCCTACTGGTTAAGGTCTTAACCTTTACTCTGGCCTAATAGCTAAGGTCTTAACTCTTACTCTGGCCTAATAGCTAAGGTCTTAGACTTGTACTCTGGTCTAATGGTTAAGGTATTAACTCTTACTCTGGCCTACTGGTTAAGGTCTTAACTCTTACTCTGGCCAAATAGCTAAGGTCTTAGACTCGTACTCTGACCTACTGGTTAAGGTTTTAACTCTTACTCTGGCCTAATAGCTAAGGTCTTAACTCTTACTCTGGCCTAATAGCTAAGGTCTTAGACCCGTACAGTGGCATAATGGTTAAGATCTTAACTCTTACTCAGGCCTAATAGCTAAGGTCTTAGACTCGTACTCTGGCCTAATAGCTAAGGTCTTAGACTCATACTCTGGCCTAATAGCTAAGGTCTTAGACTCATACTCTGACCTACTGGTCAAGGTTTTAACTCTTACTCTGGCCTAATAGCTAAGGTCTTAGACTCGTACTCTGGCCTAATAGCTAAGGTCTTAGACTCGTAGTCTGGCCTAATGGTTAAGGTCTTAACTCTTACTCTGGCCTACTGGTTAAGGTCCTAACTCTTACTCTGGCCCAATAGCTAAGGTCTTAGACTCGTACGCTGGCCTAATGGTTAAGGTCTTAACTCTTACTCTGGCCTATTGGTTAAGGTCTTAACTTTTACTATGGCCTAATAACTAAGGTCTTAACTTTTACTCTGGCCTAATAACTAAGGCCTTAACTCTTACTCTGGCCTACTGGTTAAGGTCTTAACTCTTACTCTGGCCTAATAGCTAAGGTCTTAGACTCGTACTCTGCCCTAATGGTTAAGGTCTTAACTCTTACTCTGGCCTACTGGTTGAGGTCTTAACTCTTACTCTGGCCTAATAGCTAAGGTCTTAACTCTTACTCTGGCATAATAGCAAAGGTCTTAGTCACGTAATCTGGCCTAATGGTTAAGGTCTTAACTCTTACTCTGGCCTAATAGCTAAGGTCTTAACTCTTACTCCGGCCTAATAGCTATGGTCTTAGACTCGTACTATGGCCTACAGGTTAAGGTCTTAACTCTTACTCTGGCCTACTGTTTAAGGTCTTAACTGTTACTCTGGACTAATAGCTAAGGTCTTAGGCTCGTACTCTGGCCTACTGGTTAAGGTCTTAACTCTTACTCTGGCCTAATAGCTAAGGTCTTAACTCTTACTCTGGCCTAATAGCTAAGGTCTTAGACTTGTACTCTGGTCTAATGGTTCAGGTCTTAACTCTTACTCTGGCCTACTGGTTAAGGTCTTAACTCTTACTCTGGCCAAATAGCTAAGGTCTTAGACTAGTACTCTGGCCTAATGGTTAAGGTCTTAACTCTTACTCTGGCCTAATAGCTAAGGTCTTAACTCTTACTCTGGCCTAATAGCTAAGGTCTTAGACTTGTACAGTGGCATAATGGTTAAGATCTTAACTCTTACTCTGGCCTAATAGCTAAGGTCTTAGACTCGTACTCTGGCCTAATAGCTAAGGTCTTAGACTCATACTCTGGCCTAATAGCTAAGGTCTTAGACTCATACTCTGACCTACTGGTTAAGGTTTTAACTCTTACTCTGGCCTAATAGCTAAGGTCTTAGACTCCTACTCTGGCCTAATGGTTAAGGTCTTAACTCTTACTCTGGCCTACTAGTTAAGGTCTTAACTGTTACTCTGGCCTAATATCTAAGGTCTTAGACTCGTACTCTGGCCTACTGGTTAATGTCTTACCTCTTACTCTGGCCTAATAGCTAAGGTCTTAACTCTTACTCTGGCCTAATAGCTAAGGTCTTAGACTCGTACTCTGGCCTAATGGTTAAGGTCTTAATTCTTACTCTGGCCTACTGGATAAGGTCTTAACTCTTACTCTGGACTAATAGCTAAGGTCTTAGACTCGTACTCTGGACTAATCGTTAAGGTCTTAACTCTGACTCTGGCCTACTGGTTAAGGTCTTAACTCTTACTCTGGCCTAATAGCTAAGGTCTTAACTCTTACTCTGGCCTACAGGTTAAGGTCTTAGACTCGTACTCTGGCCTACTGGTTAAGGTCTTAACTCTTACTCTGGCGTAATAGCTAAGGTCTTAGACTCGTACTCTGACCTACTGGTTAAGGTCTTAACTTTACTCTGGCCTAATAGCTAAGGTCTTAGACTCGTACTCAGACCTACTGGTTAAGGTCTTAACTGTTACTCTGGCCTAATAGCTAAGGTCTTAGGCTCGTACTCTGGCCTACTGGTTAAGGTCTTAACTCTTACTCTGGCCTAATAGCTAAGGTCTTAACTCTTTCTGTGGCCTAATAGCTAAGGTCTTAGACTCATACTCTGGTCTAATGGTTAAGGTCTTAACTCTTACTCTGGCCTAATAGCTAAGGTCTTAACTCTTACTCTGGCCTAATAGCTAAGGTCTTAGACTTGTACTCTGGTCTAATGGTTCAGGTCTTAACTCTTACTCTGGCCTACTGGTTAAGGTCTTAACTCTTACTCTGGCCAAATAGCTAAGGTCTTAGACTCGTACTCTGGCCTAATGGTTAAGGTCTTAACTCTTACTCTGGCCTAATAGCTAAGGTCTTAACTCTTACTCTGGCCTAATAGCTAAGGTCTTAGACTCGTACAGTGGCATAATGGTTAAGATCTTAACTCTTACTCTGGCCTAATAGCTAAGGTCTTAGACTCGTACTCTGGCCTAATAGCTAAGGTCTTAGACTCATACTCTGGCCTAATAGCTAAGGTCTTAGACTCATACTCTGACCTACTGGTTAAGGTTTTAACTCTTACTCTGGCATAATAGCTAAGGTCTTAGACTCGTACTCTGGCCTAATGGTTAAGGTCTTAACTCTTACTCTGGCCTACTGGTTAAGGTCTTAACTGTTACTCTGGCCTAATAGCTAAGGTTTTAGACTCGTACTCTGGCCTACTGGTTAATGTCTTACCTCTTACTCTGGCCTAACAGCTAAGGTCTTAACTCTTACTCTGGCCTAATAGCTAAGGTCTTAGACTCGTACTCTGGCCTAATGGTTAAGGTCTTAACTCTTACTCTGGCCTACTGGATAAGGTCTTAACTCTTACTCTGGACTAATAGCTAAGGTCTTAGACTCGTACTCTGGCCTAATGGTTAAGGTCTTAACTCTGACTCTGGCCTACTGGTTAAGGTCTTAACTCTTACTCTGGCCTAATAGCTAAGGTCATAGACTCGTACTCTGGCCTAATGGTTAAGGTCTTAACTCTTACTCTGGCCTATTGGTTAAGGTCTTAACTCTTACTCTATGCCTAATAACTAAGGTCTTAACTCTTACTCTGGCCTAATATCTAAGGTCTTAACTCTTACTCTGGCCTACAGGTTAAGGTCTTATACTCGTACTCTGGCCTACTGGTTAAGGTCTTAACTCTTACTCTGGCCTAATAGCTAAGGTCTTAGACTCGTACTCTGACCTACTGGTTAAGGTCTTAACTCTTACTCTGGCCTAATAGCTAAGGTCTTAGACTCGTACTCAGACCTACTGGTTAAGGTCTTAACTGTTACTCTGGCCTAATAGCTAAGGTCTTAGGCTCGTACTCTGGCCTACTGGTTAAGGTCTTAACTCTTACTCTGGCCTAATAGCTAAGGTCTTAACTCTTACTGTGGCCTAATAGCTAAGGTCTTAGACTCATACTCTGGTCTAATGGTTAAGGTCTTAACTCTTACTCTGGCCTACTGGTTAAGGTCTTAACTCTTACTCTGGCTGAATAGCTAAGGTCTTAGACTCGTACTCTGGCCTAATAGTTAAGGTCTTAACTCTTACTCTGGCCTAATAGCTAAGGTCTTAACTTTTACTCTGGCCTAATAGCTAAGGTCTTAGACTCGTACTCTGGACTAATGGTTAAGGTCTTAACTCTTACTCTGGCCTAATAGCTAAGGTCTTAACTCTTACTCTGGCCTAATAGCTAAGGTGTTAGACTCGTACTCTGGCCTAATGGTTAAGGTCTTAACTCTTACTCTGGCCTACTGGTTAAGGTCTTAACTCTTACTCTGGCCTAATGGCTAAGGTCTTAGACTCGTACTCTGGCCTAATAGCTAAGGTCTTAGACTCATACTCTGGCCTAATAGCCAAGGTCTTAGACTCGTACTCTGACCTACTGGTTAAGGTTTTAACTCTTACTCTGGCCTAATAGCTAAGGTCTTAGACTCGTACTCTGGCCTAATGGTTAAGGTCTTAACTCTTACTCTGGCCTACTGGTTAAGGTCTTAACTCTTACTCTGGCCTAATAGCTAAGGTCTTAGACTCGTACTCTGGCCTAATGGTTAAGGTCTTAACTCTTACTCTGGCCTATTGGTTAAGGTCTTACCTCTTACTCTGGCCTAATAACTAGGGTCCTAACTCTTACTCTGGCCTAATAGCTAAGGACTTAACTCTTACTCTGGCCTAATAGCTAAGGTCTTAAACTCAAACTCTGGTCTAATGGTTAAGGTCTTAACTCTTACTCTGGCCTACTGGTTAAGGTCTTAACTCTTACTCTGGCCTAATAGCTAAGGTCTTAGACTCGTAGTCTGGCCTAATGGTTAAGGTCTTAACTCTTACTCTGGCCTATGGTTAAGGTCTTAACTCTTACTCTGGCCTAATAGCTAAGACCTTAACCATTAGGCCAGAGTAAGAGTTAAGACCTTAGTTATTAGGCCACAGTATGAGTCTAAGACCTTAGCTATTAGGCCAGAGTAAGGGTTAAGACCTTAACCAGTAGGCCAGAGTAAGAGTTAAGACCTTAACCTGTAAGCCATAGTAAGAGTTAAGACCTTAACTAGTAGGCCAAAGTAAGAGTTAAGACCTTAACCTGTAGGTCATAGTACGAGTTTAAGACCTTAGCTATTAGGCCAGAGTAAGAGTTAAGACCTTAACCAGTAGGCAATGGGTAAGAGTTAAGACCTTAACCATTAGGTCAGAGTACGAGTCTAAGACCTTAGCTATTTGGCCAGAGTAAGAGTTAAGACCTTAACCAGTAGGCCAGAGTACGAGTCTAAGACCTTAGCTATTAGGCCAGAGTCAGAGTTAAGACCTTAACCTGTAGGCCAGAATATGAGTTAAGACCTTAACCTCTATGCCATAGTATGGGTCTAAGACCTTAGCTATTAGGCCAGAGTAAGAGTTAAGACCTTAGCTATAAGGCCAGAGTAAGAGTTAAGACCTTAACCATTAGGCCAGATTACGGGTCTAAGACCTTTGCTATTAGGCCAGAGTAAGAGTTAAGACCTTAGCTATTAGGCCAGAGTAAGAGTTAAGACCTTATCCAGTAGGCCAGAGTAAGAGTTAAGACCTTAACCATTAGGCCAGAGTATGAGTCTAAGACCTTAGCTATTAGGCCAGAGTAAGAGTTAAGACCTTAGCTATTAGGCCAGTGTAAGAGTTAAGACCTTAACCATTAGGCCAGAGTACGAGTCTAAGACCTTAGCTATTAGGCCAGAGTAAGAGTTAAGACCTACACCATTAGGCCAGAGTACGAGTCTAAGACCTTAGCTATTAGGCCAGAGTAAGAGTTAAGACCTTAACCAGTATGCCAGAGTAAGAATTAAGACCTTAGCTATTAGGCCAGAGTAAGAGTTAGGACCTTATCCAGTAGGCCAGAGTAAGAGTTAAGACCTTAACCATTAGGCCAGAGTACGAGTCTAAGACCTTAGCTATTAGGCCAGAGAAAGAGTTAAGACCTTAACCAGTAGGCCAGAGTAAGAGTTAAGACCTTAACCATTAGGCCAGAGTACGAGTCTAAGACCTTAGCTATTAGGCCAGAGTAAGAGTTAAAACCTTAACCAGTAGGTCAGAGTACGAGTCTAAGACCTTAGCTATTAGGCCAGAGTATGAGTCTAAGACCTTAGCTATTAGGCCAGAGTAAGAGTTAAGATCTTAACCATTATGCCACAGTACGAGTCTAAGACCTTAGCTATTAGGCCAGAGTAAGAGTTAAGACCTTAGCTATTAGGCCAGAGTAAGAGTTAAGACCTTAACCATTAGGCCAGAGTATGAGTCTAAGACTTTAGCTATTTGGCCAGAGTAAGAGTTAAGACCTTAACCAGTAGGCCAGAGTAAGAGTTAAGACCTTAACCATTAGGCCAGAGTAAGAGTTAAGACCTTAGCTATTAGGCCAGAGTATGAGTATAAGACCTTAGCTATTAGGCCAGAGTAAGAGTTAAGACCTTAGCTATTAGGTCAGAGTAAGAGTTAAGACCTTAACCATTAGGCCAGAGTACGAATCTAAGACCTTAGCTATTAGGCCAGAGTAAGAGTTAAGACCTTAGCTATTAGGCCAGAGTAAGAGTTAGGACCTTAACCATTAGGCCAGAGTACAAGTCTAAGACCTTAGCTATTAGGCCTTAGTAAGAGTTAAGACCTTAGCTATTAGGCCAGAGAAAGAGTTAAGACCTTAACCAGTAGGCCAGAGTACGAGTCTAAGACCTTAGCTATTCGGCCAGAGTAAGAGTTAAGACCTTAGCTATTAGGCCAGAGTACAAGTCTAATTCCTTAGCTATTAGGCCAGAGTAAGAGTTAAGACCTTAAGCACTAGGCCAGAGTAAGAGTTAAGACCTTAACCATTAGGCCAGAGTACGAGTCTAAGACCTTAGCTATTAGGCCAGAGTAAGAGTTAAGACCTTAGCTATTAGGCCAGAGTAGGATTTAAGACCTTATTTATTAGGCCAGAGTAAGAGTTAAGACCTTAACCAATAGGCCAGAGTAACCGTTAAGACCTTAACCATAAGGCCAGAGTATGAGTCTAAGACCTTAGCTATTAGGCCAGAGTAAGAGTTAAGACCTTAACCAGTAGGCCAGAGTTAGAGTTAAGACCTTAACCATTAGGCCAGAGTACGAGTCTAAGACCTTAGCTATTAGGCCAGAGTAAGAGTTAAGACCTTAGCTATTAGGCCAGAGTAAGAGTTAAGACCTTAACAATTAGGCCAGAATAAGAGTTAAGACCTTAGTTATTAGGCCAGAGTTAGAGTAAAGACCTTAACCAATAGGCCAGAATAATAGTTAAGACCTTAACCTTTAGGCCAGAGTACGAGTCTAAGACCTTAGCTATTAGGCCAGAGTAAGAGTTGAGACCTTAAGCAGTACACCAGAATAAAAGTTAAGACCTTAACCATTAGGCCAGATTACGAGTCTAAGACCTTAGCTATTAGGCCAGAGTAAGAGTTAAGACCTTAGCTATTAGGCCAGAGTACGAGTCTAAGACCTTAGCTATTAGGCCAGAGTAAGAGTTAAGACCTTAACCAGTAGGCCAGAGTCAGAGTTAAGACCTTAGCTATTAGGCCAGAGTAAGAGTTAAGACCTTAGCTATTAGGCCAGAGTAAGAGTTAAGACCTTAACCATTAGGCCACAGTAAGAGTTAAGACCTTAGTTATTAGGCCAGAGTACGAGTCTAAGACCTTAGCTATTAGGCCAGAGTAAGGGTTAAGACCTTAACCAGTAGGCCAGAGTAAGAGTTAAGACCTTAACCTGTAAGCCATAGTAAGAGTTAAGACCTTAACTAGTAGGCCAGAGTAAGAGTTAAGACCTTAACCTGTAGGCCATAGTACGAGTTTAAGACCTTAGCTATTAGGCCAGAGTAAGAGTTAAGACCTTAGCTATTAGGCCAGAGTAAGAGTTAAGACCTTAACCAGTAGGCCAGAGTACGAGTCTAAGACCTTAGCTATTAGGCCAGAGTCAGAGTTAAGACCTTAACCTGTAGGCCAGAATAAGAGTTAAGACCTTAACCTCTATGTCATAGTATGGGTCTAAGACCTTAGCTATTAGGCCAGAGTAAGAGTTAAGACCTTCGCTATTAGGCCAGAGTAAGAGTTAAGACCTTAACCATTAGGCCAGATTAAGGGTCTAAGACCTTTGCTATTAGGCCAGAGTAAGAGTTAAGACCTTAACCATTAGGCCAAAGTACGAATATAAGAACTCAGCTATTAGGCCAGAGTAGGTGTTAAGACCTTAATCAGTAGGCCAGAGTCAGAGTTAAGACCTTAACCATTAGGCCAGAGTACAAGTCTAAGACCTTAGCTATTAGGCCAGAGTAAGAGTTAAGACCTTAAGCAGTAGGCCAGAGTAAAAGTTAAGACCTTAACCATTAGGCCAGATTATGAGTCTAAGACCTTAGCTATTAGGCCAGAGTAAGAGTTAAGACCTTAGCTATTAGGCCAGAGTACGAGTCTAAGACCTTAGCTATTAGGCCAGAGTAAGAGTTAAGACCTTAACCATTAGGCCACAGTAAGAGTTAAGACCTTAGTTATTAGGCCAGAGTACGAGTCTACGACCTTAGCTATTAGGCCAGAGTAAGGGTTAAGACCTTAACCAGTAGGCCAGAGTAAGAGTTAAGACCTTAACCTGTAAGCCATAGTAAGAGTTAAGACCTTAAATAGTAGGCCAGAGTAAGAGTTAAGACCTTAACCTGTAGGCCATAGTACGAGTTTAAGACCTTAGCTATTAGGCCAGAGTAAGAGTTAAGACCTTAGCTATTAGGCCAGAGTAAGAGTTAAGACCTTAACCAGTAGGCCAGAGTACGAGTCTAAGACCTTAGCTATTAGGCCAGAGTCAGAGTTAAGACCTTAACGTGTAGGCCAGAATAAGAGTTAAGACCTTAACCTCTATGTCATAGTATGGGTCTAAGACCTTAGCTATTAGGCCAGAGTAAGAGTTAAGACCTTAACCATTAGGCCAGATTACGGGTCTAAGACCTTTGCTATTAGGCCAGAGTAAGAGTTAAGACCTTAGCTATTAGGCCAGAGTAAGAGTTAAGACCTTAACCAGTAGGCCAGAGTAAGAGTTAAGACCTTAACCATTAGGCCAGAGTACGAATCTAAGAACTTAGCTATTAGGCCAGAGTAAGTGTTAAGACCTTAACCAGTAGGCCAGAGTAAGAGTTAAGACCTTAATCATTAGGCCAGAGTACAAGTCTAAGACCTTAGCTATTAGACCAGAGTAAGAGTTAAGACCTTAGCTGTTAGGCCAGAGTAAGAGTTAAGACCTTAGCTATTAGGCCAGAGTAAGAGTTAAGACCTTAGTTATTAGGCCAGAGTAAGAATTAAGACCTTAACCTGTAGGCCAGTGTAAGAGTTAAAACATTAACCATTCGGACAGAGTACGAGTCAATGACCTTAGCTATTAGGCCAGAGTAAGAGTTAAGACCTTAGCTATTAGGCCAGAGTAAGAGGTAAGACCTTAAACAGTAGGCCAGAGTACGAGTCTAAGACCTTAGCTATTAGGCCAGAGTAAGAGTTAAGACCTAAACCAGTAGGCCAGAGTAAGAGTTAAGACCTTAACCTGTAGGCCATAGTACGAGTCTAAGACCTTAGCTATTAGGCCAGAGTAAGAGTTAAGACCTTAGCTATTAGGCCAGAGTAAGAGTTAAGACCTTAACCATTAGGCCAGATTACATGACTAAGACCTTTGCTATTATGCCAGAGTAAGAGTTAAGACCTTAGCTATTAGGCCAGAGTAAGAGTTAAGACCTTAACCATTAGGCCAGAGTACGAGTCTAAGACATTAGCTATTAGGCCAGAGTAAGAGTTAACACCTTAACCATTAGGCCAGAGTATGAGTCTAAGACCTTAGCTATTAGGCCAGAGTAAGAGTTAAGACCTTAGCTATTAGGCCAGAGTAAGAGTTAAGACCTTAGTTATTAGGCCAGAGTAAGTGTTAAGACCTTAACCAGTAGGCCAGAGTAAGAGTTAAGACCTTAATCATTAGGCCAGAGTACAAGTCTAAGACCTTAGCTATTAGACCAGAGTAAGAGTTAAGACCTTAGCTATTAGGCCAGAGTAAGAGTTAAGACCTTAGCTATTAGGCCAGAGTAAGAGTTAAGACCTTAGTTATTAGACCAGAGTAAGAATTAAGACCTTAACCTGTAGGCCAGTGTAAGAGTTAAAACCTTAACCATTCGGACAGAGTACGAGTCAATGACCTTAGCTATTAGGCCAGAGTAAGAGTTAAGACCTTAGCTATTAGGCCAGAGTAAGAGGTAAGACCTTAAACAGTAGGCCAGAGTACGAGTCTAAGACCTTAGCTATTAGGCCAGAGTAAGAGTTAAGACCTAAACCAGTAGGCCAGAGTAAGAGTTAAGACCTTAACCTGTAGGCCATAGTACGAGTCTAAGACCTTAGCTATTAGGCCAGAGTAAGAGTTAAGACCTTAGCTATTAGGCCAGAGTAAGAGTTAAGACCTTAACCATTAGGCCAGATTACATGACTAAGACCTTTGCTATTATGCCAGAGTAAGAGTTAAGACCTTAGCTATAAGGCCAGAGTAAGAGTTAAGACCTTAACCATTAGGCCAGAGTACGAGTCTATGACATCAGCTATTAGGCCAGAGTAAGAGTTAACACCTTAACCATTAGGCCAGAGTATGAGTCTAAGACCTTAGCGATTAGGCCAGAGTAAGAGTTAAGACCTTAGCTATTAGGCCAGAGTAAGAGTTAAGACCTTAGCTATTAGGCCAGAGTAAGAGTTAAGACCTTAGTTATTAGGCCAGAGTAAGAGTTAAGACCTTAACCAATAGGCCAGAGTAAGAGTTAAGACCTTAACCATTAGGCGAGAGTACAAGTCTAAGACCTTAGCTATTAGGCCAGAGTAAGACTTAAGACCTTAACCAGTAGGCCAGAGTAAGAGTTAAGACCTTAACCATTAGGCCAGACTACGAGTCTAAGACCTTAGCTATTAGGCCAGAGTCAGAGTTAAGACCTTAACCTGTAGGCCAGAATACGAGTTAATACCTTAACCTCTAGGCCAGAGTCAGAGTTAAGACCTTAACCTGTAGGCCAGAATACGAGTTAAGACCTTACCCTCTATGCCATAGTATGGGTCTAAGACCTTAGCTATTAGGCCAGAGTAAGAGTTAAGACCTTAGCTATTAGGCCAGAGTAAGAGTTAAGACCTTAACCATTAGGCCAGATAACGGGTCTAAGACCTTTGCTATTAGGCCAGAGTAAGAGGTAAGACCTTAGCTATTAGGCCAGAGTAAGAGTTAAGACCTTAACCAGTAGGCCAGAGTAAGAGTTAAGACCTTAACCATTAGGCCAGAGTACGAGTCTAAGACTTTAGCTATTAGGCCAGAGTAAGTGTTAAGACCTTAACCAGTAGGCCAGAGTAAGAGTTAAGACCTTAACCATTAGGCCAGAGTACAAGTCTAAGACCTTAGCTATTAGACCAGAGTAAGAATTAAGACCTTAGCTATTAGGCCAGAGTAAGAGTTAAGACCTTAGCTATTAGGCCAGAGTAAGAGTTAAGACCTTAGTTATTAGGCAGAGTAAGAATTAAGACCTTAACCTGTAGGCCAGTGTTAGAGTTAAGACCTTAACCATTAGAACAGAGTACAAGTCTAAGACCTTAGCTATTAGGCCAGAGTAAGAGTTAAGACCTTAGCTATTAGGCCAGAGTATGAGGTAAGACCTTAAACAGTAGGCCAGAGTACGAGTCTAAGACCTTAGCTATTAGGCCAGAGTAAGAGTTAAAACCTTAACCAGTAGGCCAGAGTAAGAGTTAAGACCTTAACCTGTAGGCCATAGTACGAGTCTAAGACCTTAGCTATTAGGCCAGAGTAAGAGTTAAGACCTTAACCATTAGGCCAGAGTACAAGTCTAAAACCTTAGCTATTAGGCCAGAGTAATATTTAAGACCTTAGCTATTAGTCCAGAGTAAGAGTTAAGACCTTAACCAGTAGGCCAGAGTAAGAATTAAGACTTTAACCATTAGGCCAGAGTATGAGTCTAAGACCTTAGCTATTAGGCCAGAGTAAGAGTTAAGACCTTAGCTATTAGGCCAGAGTAAGAGTTAAGACATTAACCATTAGGCCACAGTAAGAGTTAAGACCTTAGTTATTAGGCCAGAGTACGAGTCTAAGACCATAGCTATTAGGCCAGAGTAAGGGTTAAGACCTTAACCAGTAGGCCAGAGTAAGAGTTAAGACCTTAACCTGTAAGCCATAGTAAGAGTTAAGACCTTAACTAGTAGGCCAGAGTAAGAGTTAAGACCTTAACATGTAGGCCATAGTACGAGTTTAAGACCTTAGCTATTAGGCCAGAGTAAGAGTTAAGACCTTAACCAGTAGGCCAGAGTAAGAGTTAAGACCTTAACCATTAGGCCAGAGTCAGAGTTAAGACCTTAACCTGTAGGCCAGAATACGAGTTAAGACCTTAACCTCTATGCCATAGTATGGGTCTAAGACCTTAGCTATTAGGCCAGAGTAAGAGTTAAGACCTTAGCTATTAGGCCAGAGTAAGATTTAAGACCTTAACCAGTAGGCCAGAGTATGAGTCTAAGACCTTAGCTATTAGGCCAGAGTCAGAGTTAAGACCTTAACCTGTAGGCCAGAATAAGAGTTAAGACCTTAACCTCTATGTCATAGTATGGGTCTAAGACCTTAGCTATTAGGCCAGAGTAAGAGTTAAGACCTTAGCTATTAGGCCAGAGTCAGAGTTAAGACCTTAACCTGTAGGCCAGAATAAGAGTTAAGACCTTAACCTCTATGTCATAGTATGGGTCTAAGACCTTAGCTATTAGGCCAGAGTAAGAGTTAAGACCTTAGCTATTAGGCAAGAGTAAGAGTTAAGACCTTAACCATTAGGCCAAATTACGGGTCTAAGACCTTTGCTATTAGGCTAGAGTAAGAGTTGAGACCTTAGCTATTAGGCCAGAGTAAGAGTAAAGACCTTAACCAGTAGGCCAGAGTAAGAATTAAGACCTTAACCATTAGGCCAGACTACGAGTCTAAGACCTTAGCTATTAGGCCAGAGTAAGAGATAAGACCTTAACCATTAGGCCAGAGTACGAGTCTAAGACCTTAGCTATTAGGCCAGAGTAAGAGTTAACACCTTAGCTATTAGGCCAGAGTGAGAGTTAAGACCTTAGCTATTAGGCCAGAGTAAGAGTTAAGATCTTAACCAGTAGGCCAGAGTAAGAGTTAAGACCTTAACCATTAGGCCAGAGAACGAGTCTAAGACCTTAGCTATTAGGCCAGAGTAAGTGTTAAGACCTTAACCAGTAGGCCGGAGTAAGAGTTAAGACCTTAACCATTAGGCCAGAGTACAAGTCTAAGACCTTAGCTATTAGACCACAGTAAGAGTTAAGACCTTAGCTATTAGGCCAGAGTAAGAGTTAAGACCTTAGCTATTAGGCCAGAGTAAGAGTTAAGACCTTAGTTATTAGGCCACAGTAATAATTAAGACCTTAACCTGTAGGCCAGTGTTAGAGTTAAGACCTTAACCATTAGAACAGAGTACGAGTCTAAGACCTTAGCTATTAGGCCAGAGTAAGAGTTAAGACCTTAGCTATTAGGCCAGAGTAAGAGGTAAGACCTTAAACAGTAGGCCAGAGTACGAGTCTAAGACCTTAGCTATTAGGCCAGAGTAAGAGTTAAGACCTTAACCAGTAGGCCAGAGTAAGAGTTAAGACCTTAACCTGTAGGCCATAGTACGAGTCTAAGACCTTAGCTATTAGGCCAGAGTAAGAGTTAAGACCTTAACCATTAGGCCAGAGTACGAGTCTAAGACCTTAGCTATTAGGCCAGAGTAAGATTTAAGACCTTAGCTATTAGTCCAGAGTAAGAGTTAAGACCTTAACCAGTAGGCCAGAGTAAGAATTAAGTCCTTAACCATTAGGCAAGAGTACGAGTCTAAGACCTTAGCTATTAGGCCAGAGTAAGAGTTAAGACCTAACCAGTAGGCCAGAGTAAGAGTTAAGACCTTAACCATTAGGCCAGAGTATGAGTCTAAGACCTTAACCATCAGGCCAGAGTACAAGTCTAAGACCTTAGATATTAGGCCAGAGTAAGATTTAAGACCTTAGCTATTAGACCAGTGTAAGAGTTAAGACCTTAACCATTAGGCCAGAGTACGAGTCTAAGAACTTAGCTATTAGTCCAGAGTAAGAGTTAAGACCTTAACCATTAGGCCAGAGTACGAGTCTAAGACCTTAGCTATTAGGCCAGAGTAAGAGTTAAGACCTTAACCATTAGGCCAGAGTACGAGTCTAAGACCTTAGCTATTAGGCCAGAGTAAGAGTTAAGACCTTTAACCAGTATGCCGGAGTAAGAGTTAAGACCTTAACCTGTAGGCCAGAGTACGAGTCTAAGACCTTAGCTATTAGGCCAGAGTAAGAGTTAAGACCTTAACCAGTATGCCGGAGTAAGAGTTAAGACCTTAACCAGTAGGCCAGAGTAAGAGTTAAGACCTTAGCTATTAGGCCAGAGTAAGAGTTAAGACCTTAGCTATTAGGCCAAAGTATGAGTCTAAGACCTTAGCTATTAGGCCAGAGTAAGAGTTAAGACCTTAGCTATTAGGCCAGAGTAAGGGTTAAGACCTTAACCATTAGGCCAGAGTACGAGTCTAAGACCTTAGCTATTAGGCCAGAGTAAGTGTTAAGATCTTAGTTATTAGGCCTGAGTAAAAGTTAAGACCTTAACCAGTAGGCCAGAGTAAGAGTTAAGACCTTAACCATTAGACCAGAGTACGAGTCTAAGACCTTAGCTATTAGGCCAGAGTAAGAGTTAAGACCTTAGCTATTAGGCCAGTGTAAGAGTTAAGACCTTAGCTATTAGGCCAGAGTAAGAGTTAAAACCTTAGCTACTAGGCCAGAGTAAGAGTTAAGACCTTAGCTATTAGGCCAGAGTAAGAGTTAAAACCTTAACCAGTAGGTCAGAGTACGATTCTAAGACCTTAGCTATTAGGCCAGAGTAAGAGTTAAGACCTTAGCTATTAGGCCAGAGTCAGAGTTAAGACCTTAACCTCTAGGCCAGAATAAGAGTTAAGACCTTAACCTCTATGTCATAGTATGGGTCTAAGACCTTAGCTATTAGGCCAGAGTAAGAGTTAAGACCTTAGCTATTAGGCAAGAGTAAGAGTTAAGACCTTAACCATTAGGCCAAATTACGGGTCTAAGACCTTTGCTATTAGGCTAGAGTAAGAGCTGAGACCTTAGCTATTAGGCCAGAGTAAGAGTAAAGACCTTAACCAGTAGGCCAGAGTAAGAATTAAGACCTTAACCATTAGGCCAGACTACGAGTCTAAGACCTTAGCTATTAGGCCAGAGTAAGAGATAAGACCTTAACCATTAGGCCAGAGTACGAGTCTAAGACCTTAGCTATTAGGCCAGAGTAAGAGTTAACACCTTAGCTATTAGGCCAGAGTGAGAGTTAAGACCTTAGCTTTTAGGCCAGAGTAAGAGTTAAGATCTTAACCAGTAGGCCAGAGTAAGAGTTAAGACCTTAACCATTAGGCCAGAGAACGAGTCTAAGACCTTAGCTATTAGGCCAGAGTAAGTGTTAAGACCTTAACCAGTAGGCCGGAGTAAGAGTTAAGACCTTAACCATTAGGCCAGAGTACAAGTCTAAGACCTTAGCTATTAGACCACAGTAAGAGTTAAGACCTTAGCTATTAGGCCAGAGTAAGAGTTAAGACCTTAGCTATTAGGCCAGAGTAAGAGTTAAGACCTTAGTTATTAGGCCACAGTAATAATTAAGACCTTAACCTGTAGGCCAGTGTTAGAGTTAAGACCTTAACCATTAGAACAGAGTACGAGTCTAAGACCTTAGCTATTAGGCCAGAGTAAGAGTTAAGACCTTAGCTATTAGGCCAGAGTAAGAGGTAAGACCTTAAACAGTAGGCCAGAGTACGAGTCTAAGACCTTAGCTATTAGGCCAGAGTAAGAGTTAAGACCTTAACCAGTAGGCCAGAGTAAGAGTTAAGACCTTAACCTGTAGGCCATAGTACGAGTCTAAGACCTTAGCTATTAGGCCAGAGTAAGAGTTAAGACCTTAACCATTAGGCCAGAGTACGAGTCTAAGACCTTAGCTATTAGGCCAGAGTAAGATTTAAGACCTTAGCTATTAGTCCAGAGTAAGAGTTAAGACCTTAACCAGTAGGCCAGAGTAAGAATTAAGTCCTTAACCATTAGGCCAGAGTACGAGTCTAAGACCTTAGCTATTAGGCCAGAGTAAGAGTTAAGACCTTAACCAGTAGGCCAGAGTAAGAGTTAAGACCTTAACCATTAGGCCAGAGTATGAGTCTAAGACCTTAACCATCAGGCCAGAGTACAAGTCTAAGACCTTAGATATTAGGCCAGAGTAAGATTTAAGACCTTAGCTATTAGACCAGTGTAAGAGTTAAGACCTTAACCATTAGGCCAGAGTACGAGTCTAAGAACTTAGCTATTAGTCCAGAGTAAGAGTTAAGACCTTAACCATTAGGCCAGAGTACGAGTCTAAGACCTTAGCTATTAGGCCAGAGTAAGAGTTAAGACCTTAACCATTAGGCCAGAGTACGAGTCTAAGACCTTAGCTATTAGGCCAGAGTAAGAGTTAAGACCTTAACCAGTATGCCGGAGTAAGAGTTAAGACCTTAACCTGTAGGCCAGAGTACGAGTCTAAGACCTTAGCTATTAGGCCAGAGTAAGAGTTAAGACCTTAACCAGTATGCCGGAGTAAGAGTTAAGACCTTAACCAGTAGGCCAGAGTAAGAGTTAAGACCTTAGCTATTAGGCCAGAGTAAGAGTTAAGACCTTAGCTATTAGGCCAAAGTATGAGTCTAAGACCTTAGCTATTAGGCCAGAGTAAGAGTTAAGACCTTAGCTATTAGGCCAGAGTAAGGGTTAAGACCTTAACCATTAGGCCAGAGTACGAGTCTAAGACCTTAGCTATTAGGCCAGAGTAAGTGTTAAGATCTTAGTTATTAGGCCTGAGTAAAAGTTAAGACCTTAACCAGTAGGCCAGAGTAAGAGTTAAGACCTTAACCATTAGACCAGAGTACGAGTCTAAGACCTTAGCTATTAGGCCAGAGTAAGAGTTAAGACCTTAGCTATTAGGCCAGTGTAAGAGTTAAGACCTTAGCTATTAGGCCAGAGTAAGAGTTAAAACCTTAGCTACTAGGCCAGAGTAAGAGTTAAGACCTTAGCTATTAGGCCAGAGTAAGAGTTAAAACCTTAACCAGTAGGTCAGAGTACGATTCTAAGACCTTAGCTATTAGGCCAGAGTAAGAGTTAAGACCTTAACTATTAGGCCAGAGTACGAGTCTAAGACCTTAGCTATTAGGCCAGAGTAAGAGTTAAGACCTTAGCTATTAGGCCAGAGTAAGACTTAAGACCTTAACCATTAGGCCAGAGTACGAGTCTAAGACCTTAGCTATTAGGCCTTAGTAAGAGTTAAGACCTTAGCTATTAGGCCAGAGTAAGAGTTAAGACCTTAAACAGTAGGCCAGAGTAAGAGTTAAGACATTAACCATTAGGCCAGAGTACGAGTCTAATTCCTTATCTATTAGGCCAGAGTAAGAGTTAAGACCTTAAGCACTAGGCCAGAGTAAGAGTTAAGACCTTAACCATTAGGCCAGAGTACGAGTCTAAGACCTTAGCTATTAGGCCAGAGTAAGAGTTAAGACCTTAGCTATTAGGCCATAGTAAGAGTTAAGACCTTAGCTATTAGGCCAGAGTAAGATTTAAGACCTTAGTTATTAGGCCAGAGTAAGAGTTAAGACCTTAAACAATAGGCCAGAGTAAGAGTTAAGACCTTAACCAGTAGGCCAGAGTAAGAGTTAAGACCTTAGCTATTAGGCCAGAGTAAGAGTTAAGACCTTAACCAGTAGGCCAGAGTAAGAGTTAAGACCTTAACCATTAGGCCAGAGTATGAGTCTAAGACCTTAGCTATTAGGCCGTAGTAAGAGTTAAGACCTTAGCTATTAGGCCAGAGTAAGAGTTAAGACATTAACCATTAGACCACAGTAAGAGTTAAGACCTTAGTTATTAGGCCAGAGTACGAGTCTAAGACCTTAGCTATTAGGCCAGAGTAAGGGTTAAGACCTTAACCAGTAGGCCAGAGTAAGAGTTAAGACCTTAACCTGTAAGCCATAGTAAGAGTTAAGACCTTAACTAGTAGGCCAGAGTAAGAGTTAAGACCTTAACCTGTAGGCCATAGTACGAGTTTAAGACCTTAGCTATTAGGCCAGAGTAAGAGTTAAGACCTTAACCAGTAGGCCAGAGTAAGAGTTAAGACCTTAACCATTAGGCCAGAGTACGAGTCTAAGACCTTAGCTATTAGGCCAGAGTAAGAGTTAAGACATTAGCTATTAGGCCAGAGTAAGAGTTAAGACCTTAACCAGTAGGCCAGAGTATGAGTCTAAGACCTTAGCTATTAGGCCAGAGTCAGAGTTAAGACCTTAACCTGTAGGCCAGAATAAGAGTTAAGACCTTAACCTCTATGTCATAGTATGGGTCTAAGACCTTAGCTATTAGGCCAGAGTAAGAGTTAAGACCTTAGCTATTAGGCCAGAGTAAGAGTAAAGACCTTAACCAGTAGGCCAGAGTAAGAGTTAAGACCTTAACCATTAGGCCAGATTACGGGTCTAAGACCTTTGCTATTAGGCCAGAGTAAGAGTTAAGACCTTAGCTATTAGGCCAGAGTAAGAGTAAAGACCTTAACCAGTAGGCCAGAGTAAGAGTTAAGACCTTAACCATTAGGCCAGACTACGAGTCTAAGACCTTAGCTATTAGGCCAGAGTAAGAGATAAGACCTTAACCATTAGGCCAGAGTACGAGTCTAAGACCTTAGCTATTAGGCCAGAGTACGAGTTAACACCTTAGCTATTAGGCCAGAGTGAGAGTTAAGACCTTAGCTATTAGGCCAGAGTAAGAGTTAAGATCTTAACCAGTAGACCAGAGTAAGAGTTAAGACCTTAACCATTAGGCCAGAGAATGAGTCTAAGACCTTAGCTATTAGGCCAGAGTAAGTGTTAAGACCTTAACCAGTAGGCCGCCAGAGTACGAGTCTAAGACCTTAGCTATTAGGCCAGAGTAAGAGTAAAGACCTTAACCAGTATGCCGGAGTATGAGTTAAGACCTTAACCTGTAGGCCAGAGTAAGAGTTAAGACCTTAGCTATTATGCCAGAGTTCAGAGTTCAGACCTTAGTTATTATGCCAGAGTAAGAGTTAAGACCTTAACCAATAGGCCAGAGTAAGAGTTAAGACCTTAACCAGTAGGCCAGAGTAAGAGTTAAGACCTTAGTTATTAGGCAGAGTAAGAATTAAGACCTTAACCTGTAGGCCAGTGTTAGAGTTAAGACCTTAACCATTAGAACAGAGTACGAGTTTAAGACCTTAGCTATTAGGCCAGAGTAAGAGTTAAGACCTTATCTATTAGGCCAGAGTAAGAGGTAAGACCTTAAACAGTAGGCCAGAGTACGAGTCTAAGACCTTCGCTATTAGGCCAAAGTAAGAGTTAAGACCTTAACCAGTAGGCCAGAGTAAGAGTTATGACCTTAACCTGTAGGCCATAGTACGAGTCTAAGACCTTAGCTATTAGGCCAGTGTAAGAGTTAAGACCTTAACCATTAGGCCAGAGTACGAGTCTAAGACCTTAGCTATTAGGCCAGAGTAAGATTTAAGACCTTAGCTATTAGTCCAGAGTAAGAGTTAAGACCTTAACCAGTAGGCCAGAGTAAGAATTAAGACCTTAACCATTAGGCCAGAGTACGAGTCTAAGGCCTTAGCTATTAGGCCAGAGTAAGAGTTAAGACCTTAACCAGTAGGCCAGAGTAAGAGTTAAGACCTTAACCATTAGGCCAGAGTATGAGTCTAAGACCTTAGCTATTAGGCCAGAGTAAGAGTTAAGACCTTAGCTATTAGGCCAGAGTAAGAGTTAAGACATTAACCATTAGACCACAGTAAGAGTTAAGACCTTAGTTATTAGGCCAGAGTACAAGTCTAAGACCTTAGCTATTAGGCCAGAGTAAGGGTTAAGACCTTAACCAGTAGGCCAGAGTAAGAGTTAAGACCTTAACCTGTAGGCCATAGTACGAGTTTAAGACCTTAGCTATTAGGCCAGAGTAAGAGTTAAGACCTTAACCAGTAGGCCAGAGTAAGAGTTAAGACCTTAACCATTAGGCCAGAGTACGAGTCTAAGACCTTAGCTATTAGGCCAGAGTAAGAGTTAAGACCTTAGCTATTAGGCCAGAGTAAGAGTTAAGACCTTAACCAGTAGGCCAGAGTATGAGTCTAAGACCTTAGCTATTAGGCCAGAGTCAGAGTTAAGACCTTAACCTTTAGGCCAGAATAAGAGTTAAGACCTTAAACTCTATGTCATAGTATGGGTCTAAGACCTTAGCTATTAGGCCAGAGTAAGAGTTAAGACCTTAGCTATTAGGCCAGAGTAAGAGTAAAGACCTTAACCAGTAGGCCAGAGTAAGAGTTAAGACCTTAACAATTAGGCCAGATTACGGGTCTAAGACCTTTGCTATTAGGCCAGAGTAAGAGTTAAGACCTTAGCTATTAGGCCAGAGTAAGAGTAAAGACCTTAACCAGTAGGCCAGAGTAAGAGTTAAGACCTTAACCATTAGGCCAGAGTAAGAGTTAAGACCTTAACCAATAGGCCAGAGTAAGAGTTAAGACCGTAACCATTAGGCCAGAGTATGAGTCTAAGATCTTAGCTATTAGGCCAGAGTAAGAGTTAAGACCTTAACCAGTAGGCCAGAGTAAGAGTTAAGACCTTAACCATTAGGCCAGAGTACGAGTCTAAGACCTTAGCTATTAGGCCAGAGTAAGAGTTAAGACCTTAACCAGTAGGTCAGAGTACGAGTCTAAGACCTTAGCTATTAGGCCAGAGTATGAGTTAAGACCTTAACCAGTAGGCCAGAGTACGAGTCTAAGACCTTAGCTATTAGGCCAGAGTAAGAGTAAAGACCTTAACCAGTATGCCGGAGTATGAGTTAAGACCTTAACCTGTAGGCGAGAGTAAGAGTTAAGACCTTAGCTATTATGCCAGAGTTCAGAGTTCAGACCTTAGTTATTATGCCAGAGTAAGAGTTAAGACCTTAACCAATAGGCCAGAGTAAGAGTTAAGACATTAACCATTAGGCCAGAGTACGAGTCTAAGACCTTAGCTATCAGGCCAGAGTAAGAGTTAAGACCTTAACCAGTAGGTCAGAGTACGAGTCTAAGACCTTAGCTATTAGGCCAGAGTATGAGTTAAGACCTTAACCAGTAGGCCAGAGTACGAGTCTAAGACCTTAGCTATTAGGCCAGAGTAAGAGTAAAGACCTTAACCAGTATGCCGGAGTATGAGTTAAGACCTTAACCTGTAGGCCAGAGTAAGAGTTAAGACCTTAGCTATTATGCCAGAGTTCAGAGTTCAGACCTTAGTTATTATGCCAGAGTAAGAGTTAAGACCTTAACCAATAGGCCAGAGTAAGAGTTAAGACCTTAACCAGTAGGCCAGAGTAAGAGTTAAGACCTTAACCATTAGGCCAGAGTATGAGTCTAAGACCTTAGCTATTAGGCCAGAGTAAGAGTTAAGACCTTAGCTATTAGGCCAGAGTAAGAGTTAAGACATTAACCATTAGACCACAGTAAGAGTTAAGACCTTAGTTATTAGGCCAGAGTACGAGTCTAAGACCTTAGCTATTAGGCCAGAGTAAGGGTTAAGACCTTAACCAGTAGGCCAGAGTAAGAGTTAAGACCTTAACCTGTAAGCCATAGTAAGAGTTAAGACCTTAACTAGTAGGCCAGAGTAAGAGTTAAGACCTTAACCTGTAGGCCATAGTACGAGTTTAAGACCTTAGCTATTAGGCCAGAGTAAGAGTTAAGACCTTAACCAGTAGGCCAGAGTAAGAGTTAAGACCTTAACTATTAGGCCAGAGTACGAGTCTAAGACCTTAGCTATTAGGCCAGAGTAAGAGTTAAGACCTTAGCTATTAGGCCAGAGTAAGAGTTAAGACCTTAACCAGTAGGCCAGAGTATGAGTCTAAGACCTTAGCTATTAGGCCAGAGTCAGAGTTAAGACCTTAACCTGTAGGCCAGAATAAGAGTTAGGACCTTAACCTCTATGTCATAGTATGGGTCTAAGACCTTAGCTATTAGGCCAGAGTAAGAGTTAAGACATTAACCATTAGACCACAGTAAGAGTTAACACCTTAGTTATTAGGCCAGAGTACGAGTCTAAGACCTTAGCTATTAGGCCAGAGTAAGGGTTAAGACCTTAACCAGTAGGCCAGAGTAAGAGTTAAGACCTTAACCTGTAAGCCATAGTAAGAGTTAAGACCTTAACTAGTAGGCCAGAGTAAGAGTTAAGACCTTAACCTGTAGGCCATAGTACGAGTTTAAGACCTTAGCTATTAGGCCAGAGTAAGAGTTAAGACCTTAACCAGTAGGCCAGAGTAAGAGTTAAGACCTTAACCATTAGGCCAGAGTACGAGTCTAAGACCTTAGCTATTAGGCCAGAGTAAGAGTTAAGACCTTAGCTATTAGGCCAGAGTAAGAGTTAAGACCTTAACCAGTAGGCCAGAGTATGAGTCTAAGACCTTAGCTATTAGGCCAGAGTCAGAGTTAAGACCTTAACCTGTAGGCCAGAATAAGAGTTAAGACCTTAACCTCTATGTCATAGTATGGGTCTAAGACCTTAGCTATTAGGCCAGAGTAAGAGTTAAGACCTTAGCTATTAGGCCAGAGTAAGAGTAAAGACCTTAACCAGTAGGCCAGAGTAAGAGTTAAGACCTTAACCATTAGGCCAGATTACGGGTCTAAGACCTTTGCTATTAGGCCAGAGTAAGAGTTAAGACCTTAGCTATTAGGCCAGAGTAAGAGTAAAGACCTTAACCAGTAGGCCAGAGTAAGAGTTAAGACCTTAACCATTAGGCCAGAGTAAGAGTTAAGACCTTAACCAATAGGCCAGAGTAAGAGTTAAGACCGTAACCATTAGGCCAGAGTATGAGTCTAAGATCTTAGCTATTAGGCCAGAGTAAGAGTTAAGACCTTAACCAGTAGGCCAGAGTAAGAGTTAAGACCTTAACCATTAGGCCAGAGTACGAGTCTAAGACCTTAGCTATTAGGCCAGAGTAAGAGTTAAGACCTTAACCAGTAGGTCAGAGTACGAGTCTAAGACCTTAGCTATTAGGCCAGAGTATGAGTTAAGACCTTAACCAGTAGGCCAGAGTACGAGTCTAAGACCTTAGCTATTAGGCCAGAGTAAGAGTAAAGACCTTAACCAGTATGCCGGAGTATGAGTTAAGACCTTAACCTGTAGGCCAGAGTAAGAGTTAAGACCTTAGCTATTATGCCAGAGTTCAGAGTTCAGACCTTAGTTATTATGCCAGAGTAAGAGTTAAGACCTTAATCAATAGGCCAGAGTAAGAGTTAAGACATTAACCATTAGGCCAGAGTACGAGTCTAAGACCTTAGCTATTAGGCCAGAGTAAGAGTTAAGACCTTAGCTATTAGGCCAGAGTTAGAGTTAAGACCTTAACCAGTAGGCCAGAGAACGAGTCTAAGACCTTAGCTATTAGGACAGAGTAACAGTTAAGACCTTAGCTATTAGGCCAGAGTAAGAGATAAGACCGTAACCATTAGGCCAGAGTACGAGTCTAAGACCTTAGCTATTAGGCCAGAGTAAGAGTTAACACCTTAGCTATTAGGCCAGAGTGAGAGTTAAGACCTTAGCTATTAGGCCAGAGTAAGAGTTAAGATCCTAACCAGTAGACCAGAGTAAGAGTTAAGACCTTAACCATTAGGCCAGAGAACGAGTCTAAGACCTTAGCTATTAGGCCAGAGTAAGTGTTAAGACCTTAACCAGTAGGCCAGAGTAAGAGTTAAGACCTTAACCATTTGGCCAGAGTACAAGTCTAAGACCTTAGCTATTAGACCAGAGTAAGAGTTAAGACCTTAGCTATTAGGCCAGAGTAAGAGTTAAGACCTTATCTATTAGGCCAGAGTAAGAGGTAAGACCTTAAACAGTAGGCCAGAGTACGAGTCTAAGACCTTAGCTATTAGGCCAGAGTAAGAGTTAAGACCTTAACCAGTAGGCCAGAGTAAGAGTTATGACCTTAACCTGTAAGCCATAGTACGAGTCTAAGACCTTAGCTATTAGGCCAGAGTAAGAGTTAAGACCTTAACCATTAGGCCAGAGTACGAGTCTAAGACCTTAGCTATTAGGCCAGAGTAAGATTTAAGACCTTAGCTATTAGTCCAGAGTAAGAGTTAAGACCTTAACCAGTAGGCCAGAGTAAGAATTAAGACCTTAACCTTTAGGCCAGAGTACGAGTCTAAGGCCTTAGCTATTAGGCCAGAGTAAGAGTTAAGACCTTAACCAGTAGGCCAGAGTAAGAGTTAAGACCTTAACCATTAGGCCAGAGTATGAGTCTAAGACCTTAGCTATTAGGCCAGAGTAAGAGTTAAGACCTTAGCTATTAGGCCAGAGTAAGAGTTAAGACATTAACCATTAGACCACAGTAAGAGTTAAGACCTTAGTTATTAGGCCAGAGTACGAGTCTAAGACCTTAGCTATTAGGCCAGAGTAAGGGTTAAGACCTTAACCAGTAGGCCAGAGTAAGAGTTAAGACCTTAACCTGTAAGCCATAGTAAGAGATAAGACCTTAACTAGTAGGCCAGAGTAAGAGTTAAGACCTTAACCTGTAGGCCATAGTACGAGTTTAAGACCTTAGCTATTAGGCCAGAGTAAGAGTTAAGACCTTAACCAGTAGGCCAGAGTAAGAGTTAAGACCTTAACCATTAGGCCAGAGTACGAGTCTAAGACCTTAGCTATTAGGCCAGAGTAAGAGTTAAGACATTAGCTATTAGGCCAGAGTAAGAGTTAAGACCTTAACCAGTAGGCCAGAGTATGAGTCTAAGACCTTAGCTATTAGGCCAGAGTCAGAGTTAAGACCTTAACCTGTAGGCCAGAATAAGAGTTAAGACCTTAACCTCTATGTCATAGTATGGGTCTAAGACCTTAGCTATTAGGCCAGAGTAAGAGTTAAGACCTTAGCTATTAGGCCAGAGTAAGAGTAAAGACCTTAACCAGTAGGCCAGAGTAAGAGTTAAGACCTTAACCATTAGGCCAGATTACGGGTCTAAGACCTTTGCTATTAGGCCAGAGTAAGAGTTAAGACCTTAGCTATTAGGCCAGAGTAAGAGTAAAGACCTTAACCAGTAGGCCAGAGTAAGAGTTAAGACCTTAACCATTAGGCCAGACTACGAGTCTAAGACCTTAGCTATTAGGCCAGAGTAAGAGATAAGACCTTAACCATTAGGCCAGAGTACGAGTCTAAGACCTTAGCTATTAGGCCAGAGTAAGAGTTAACACCTTAGCTATTAGGCCAGAGTGAGAGTTAAGACCTTAGCTATTAGGCCAGAGTAAGAGTTAAGATCTTAACCAGTAGACCAGAGTAAGAGTTAAGACCTTAACCATTAGGCCAGAGAATGAGTCTAAGACCTTAGCTATTAGGCCAGAGTAAGTGTTAAGACCTTAACCAGTAGGCCAGAGTACGAGTCTAAGACCTTAGCTATTAGGCCAGAGTAAGAGTAAAGACCTTAACCAGTATGCCGGAGTATGAGTTAAGACCTTAACCTGTAGGCCAGAGTAAGAGTTAAGACCTTAGCTATTATGCCAGAGTTCAGAGTTCAGACCTTAGTTATTATGCCAGAGTAAGAGTTAAGACCTTAAAAATAGGCCAGAGTAAGAGTTAAGACCTTAACCAGTAGGCCAGAGTAAGAGTTAAGACCTTAACCATTAGGCCAGAGTATGAGTCTAAGACCTTAGCTATTAGGCCAGAGTAAGAGTTAAGACCTTAGCTATTAGGCCAGAGTAAGAGTTAAGACATTAACCATTAGACCACAGTAAGCGTTAAGACCTTAGTTATTAGGCCAGAGTACGAGTCTAAGACCTTAGCTATTAGGCCAGAGTAAGGGTTAAGACCTTAACCAGTAGGCCAGAGTAAGAGTTAAGACCTTAACCTGTAAGCCATAGTAAGAGTTAAGACCTTAACTAGTAGGCCAGAGTAAGAGTTAAGACCTTAACCTGTAGGCCATAGTACGAGTTTAAGACCTTAGCTATTAGGCCAGAGTAAGAGTTAAGACCTTAACCAGTAGGCCAGAGTAAGAGTTAAGACCTTAACCATTAGGCCAGAGTACGAGTCTAAGACCTTAGCTATTAGGCCAGAGTAAGAGTTAAGACCTTAGCTATTAGGCCAGAGTAAGAGTTAAGACCTTAACCAGTAGGCCAGAGTATGAGTCTAAGACCTTAGCTATTAGGCCAGAGTCAGAGTTAAGACCTTAACCTGTAGGCCAGAATAAGAGTTAAGACCTTAACCTCTATGTCATAGTATGGGTCTAAGACCTTAGCTATTAGGCCAGAGTAAGAGTTAAGACCTTAGCTATTAGGCCAGAGTAAGAGTAAAGACCTTAACCAGTAGGCCAGAGTAAGAGTTAAGACCTTAACCATTAGGCCAGATTACGGGTCTAAGACCTTTGCTATTAGGCCAGAGTAAGAGTTAAGACCTTAGCTATTAGGCCAGAGTAAGAGTAAAGACCTTAACCAGTAGGCCAGAGTAACAGTTAAGACCTTAACCATTAGGCCAGACTACGAGTCTAAGACCTTAGCTATTAGGCCAGAGTAAGAGATAAGACCTTAACCATTAGGCCAGAGTACGAGTCTAAGACCTTAGCTATTAGGCCAGAGTAAGAGTTAACACCTTAGCTATTAGGCCAGAGTGAGAGTTAAGACCTTAGCTATTAGGCCAGAGTAAGAGTTAAGATCTTAACCAGTAGACCAGAGTAAGAGTTAAGACCTTAACCATTAGGCCAGAGAACGAGTCTAAGACCTTAGCTATTAGGCCAGAGTAAGTGTTAAGACCTTAACCAGTAGGCCAGAGTAAGAGTTAAGACCTTAACCATTTGGCCAGAGTACAAGTCTAAGACCTTAGCTATTAGACCAGAGTAAGAGTTAAGACCTTAGCTATTAGGCCAGAGTAAGAGTTAAGACCTTAGCTATTAGGCCAGAGTAAGAGTTAAGACCTTAGTTATTAGGCCAGAGTAAGAATTAAGACCTTAACCTGTAGGCCAGTGTTAGAGTTAAGACCTTAACCATTAGAACAGAGTACGAGTCTAAGACCTTAGCTATTAGGCCAGAGTAAGAGTTAAGACCTTAGCTATTAGGCCAGAGTAAGAGGTAAGACCTTAAACAGTAGGCCAGAGTACGAGTCTAAGACCTTAGCTATTAGGCCAGAGTAAGAGTTAAGACCTTAACCAGTAGGCCAGAGTAAGAGTTAAGACCTTAACCTGTAGGCCATAGTACGAGTCTAAGACCTTAGCTATTAGGCCAGAGTAAGAGTTAAGACCTTAACCATTAGGCCAGAGTACGAGTCTAAGACCTTAGCTATTAGGCCAGAGTAAGATTTAAGACCTTAACTATTAGTCCAGAGTAAGAGTTAAGACCTTAACCAGTAGGCCAGAGTAAGAATTAAGAACTTAACCATTAGGCCAGAGTACGAGTCTAAGACCTTAGCTATTAGGCCAGAGTAAGAGTTAAGACCTTAACCAGTAGGCCAGAGTAAGAGTTAAGACCTTAACCATTAGGCCAGAGTATGAGTCTAAGACCTTAGCTATTAAGCCAGAGTCAGAGTTAAGACCTTAGCTATTAGGCCAGAGTAAGAGTTAAGACCTTAACCAGTAGGCCAGAGTAAGAGTTAAGACCTTAACCATTAGGCCAGAGTACGAGTCTAAGACCGTAGCTATTAGGCCAGAGTAAGAGTTAAGACCTTAACCATTAGGCAAGAGTAAGAGTTAAGACCTTAGCTATTAGGCCAGAGTAAGAGTTAAGACCTTAACCATTAGGCCAGAGTACAAGTATAAGACCTTAGATATTAGGCCAGAGTAAGATTTAAGACCTTAGCTATTAGACCAGTGTAAGAGTTAAGACCTTAACCTTTAGGCCAGAGTACGAGTATAAGAACTTAGCTATTAGTCCAGAGTAAGAGTTAAGACCTTAACCAGTAGGCCAGAGTACGAGTCTAAGACCTTAGCTATTAGGCCAGAGTAAGAGTTAAGACCTTAACCATTAGGCCAGAGTACGAGTCTAAGACCTTAGCTATTAGGCCAGAGTAAGAGTTAAGACCTTAACCAGTATGCCGGAGTAAGAGTTAAGACCTTAACCTGTAGGCCAGAGTACGAGTCTAAGACCTTAGCTATTAGGCCAGAGTAAGAGTTAAGACCTTAACCAGTAGGCCAGAGTAAGAGTTAGGACCTTAGCTATTAGGCCAGAGTAAGAGTTAAGACCTTAGCTATTAGGCCAAAGTATGAGTCTAAGACCTTAGCTATTAGGCCAGAGTAAGAGTTAAGACCTTAGCTATTAGGCCAGAGTAAGGGTTAAGACCTTAACCATTAGGCCAGAGTACGAGTCTAAGACCTTAGCTATTAGGCCAGAGTAAGAGTTAAGACCTTAGCTATTAGGCCAGAGTAAGAGTTAAGACCTTAACCATTAGGCCAGAGTACGAGTCTAAGACCTTAGCTATTAGGCCTTAGTAAGAGTTAAGACCTTAGCTATTAGGCCAGAGTAAGAGTTAAGACCTTAAACAGTAGGCCAGAGTAAGAGTTAAGACCTTAACCATTAGGCCAGAGTACGAGTCTAATTCCTTAGGTATTAGGCCAGAGTAAGAGTTAAGACCTTAAGCACTAGGCCAGAGTAAGAGTTAAGACCTTAGCTATTAGGCCAGAGTAAGATTTAAGACCTTAGTTATTAGGCCAGAGTAAGAGTTAAGACATTAACCAATAGGCCAGAGTAAGAGTTAAGACCTTAACCAGTAGGCCAGAGAAAGAGTTAAGACCTTAACCTGTAGGCCATAGTACGAGTCTAAGACTTTAGCTATTAGGCCAGAGTAAGAATTAAGACCTTAACCATTAGGCCAGAGTACGAGTCTAAGACCTTAGCTATTAGGCCAGAGTAAGAGTAAAGACCTTAACCAGTAGGCCAGAGTAAGAGTTAAGACCTTAGCTATTAGGCCAGAATAAGAGTTAAGACCTTAACCATTAGGCCAGAGTACAAGTCTAAGACCTTAGCTATTAGATCAGAGTAAGAGTTAAGACCTTAGCTATTAGACCAGTGTAAGAGTTAAGACCTTAACCATTAGGCCAGAGTACGAGTCTAAGAACTTAGCTATTAGTCCAGAGTAAGAGTTAAGACCTTAACCATTAGGCCAAAGTACGAGTCTAAGAGCTTAGCTATTAGGCCAGAGTAAGAGTTAAGACCTTAACCAGTATGCCGGAGTAAGAGTTAAGACCTTAACCTGTAGGCCAGAGTACGAGTATAAGACCTTAGCTATTAGGCCAGAGTAAGAGTTAAGACATTAACCAGTAGGCCAGAGTAAGAGTTAAGACCTTAACTATTAGGCCAGAGTAAGAGTTAAGACCTTAGCTATTAGGCCAAAGTATGAGTCTAAGACCTTAGCTATTAGGCCAGAGTAAGAGTTAAGACCTTAGCTATTAGGCCAGAGTAAGGGTTAAGACCTTAACCATTAGGCCAGAGTACGAGTCTAAGACCTTAGCTATTAGGCCAGAGTAAGAGTTAGGACCTTAGCTATTAGGCCAGAGTAAGAGTTAAGACCTTAACCATTAGGCCAGAGTACGAGTCTAAGACCTTAGCTGTTAGGCCTTAGTAAGAGTTAAGACCTTAGCTATTAGGCCAGAGAAAGAGTAAAGACCTTAACCAGTAGGCCAGTGTACGAGTCTAAGACCTTAGCTATTAGGCCAGAGTAAGAGTTAAGACCTTAGCTATTAGGCCAGAGTAAAAGTTAAGACCTTAAACAGTAGGCCAGAGTAAGAGTTAAGACCTTAACCATTAGGCCAGAGTACGAGTCTAATTCTTTAGCTATTAGGCCAGAGTAAGAGTTAAGACCTTAAGCACTAGGCCAGAGTAAGAGTTAAGACCTTAACCATTAGGCCAGAGTACGAGTCTAAGACCTTAGCTATTAGGCCAGAGTAAAAGTTAAGACCTTAGCTATTAGGCCAGAGTAAGATTTAAGACCTTAGTTATAAGGCCAGAGTAAGAGTTAAGACCTTAACCAATAGGCCAGAGTAAGAGTTAAGACCTTAACCATAAGGCCAGAGTATGAGTCTAAGACCTTAGCTATTAGGCCAGAGTAAGAGTTAAGACCTTAACCATTAGGCCAGAGTACGAGTCTAAGATCTTAGCTATTAGGCCAGAGTAAGAGTTAAGACCTTAGCTATTAGGCCAGAGTAAGAGTTAAGACCTTAACCATTAGGCCAGAATAAGAGTTAAGACCTTAGTTATTAAGCCAGAGTTAGAGTGAAGACCTTAACCAATAGGCCAGAGTAAGAGTTAAGACCTTAACCATTAGGCCAGAGTATGAGTCTAAGACCTTAGCTATTAGGCCAGAGTAAGAGTTAAGACCTTAAGCAGTAGGCCAGAGTAAAGTTAATACCTTAACCATTAGGCCAGATTACGAGTCTAAGACCTTAGCTATTAGGCCAGAGTAAGAGTTAAGACCTTAGCTATTAGGCCAGAGTACGAGTCTAAGACCTTAGCTATTAGGCCAGAGTAAGAGTTAAGACCTTAAACAGTAGGCCAGAGTAAGAGTTAAGACCTTAGCCATTAGGCCAGAGTAAGAGTTAAGACCTTAGCTATTAGGCCAAAGTAAGAGTTAAGACCTTAACCATTAGGCCACAGTAAGAGTTAAGACCTTAGTTATTAGGCCAGAGTACGAGTCTAAGACCTTAGCTATTAGGCCAGAGTAAGGGTTAAGACCTTAACCAGTAGGCCAGAGTAACAGTTAAGACCTTAACCTGTAAGCCATAGTAAGAGTTAGGACCTTAACTAGTAGGCCAGAGTAAGAGTTAAGACCTTAACCTGTAGGCCATAGTACGAGTTTAAGACCTTAGCAATTAGGCCAGAGTAAGAGTTAAGACCTTAACCAGTAGGCCAGAGTAAGAGTTAAGACCTTAACCATTAGGCCATAGTACGAGTCTAAGACCTTAGCTATTAGGCCAGAGTTAGAGTTAAGACATTAGCTATTAGGCCAGAGTAAGAGTTAAGACCTTAACCAGTAGGCCAGAGTACGAGTCTAATACCTTAGCTATTAGGCCAGAGTAAGAGTTAAGACCTTAACCTGTAGGCCAGAATAAGAGTTAAGACCTTAACCTCTATGCCATAGTATGGGTGTAAGACCTTAGCTATTAGGCCAGAGTAAGAGTTAAGACCTTAGCTATTAGGCCAGAGTAAGAGTTAAGACCTTCACCATTCGGCCAGATTACGGGTCTAAGACCTTAGCTATTAGTCCAGAGTAAGAGTTAAGACCTTAACCATTAGGCCAAAGTACGAGTCTAAGAGCTTAGCTATTAGGCCAGAGTAAGAGTTAAGACCTTAACCAGTATGCCGGAGTAAGAGTTAAGACCTTAACCTGTAGGCCAGAGTACGAGTATAAGACCTTAGCTATTAGGCCAGAGTAAGAGTTAAGACATTAACCAGTAGGCCAGAGTAAGAGTTAAGACCTTAACTATTAGGCCAGAGTAAGAGTTAAGACCTTAGCTATTAGGCCAAAGTATGAGTCTAAGACCTTAGCTATTAGGCCAGAGTAAGAGTTAAGACCTTAGCTATTAGGCCAGAGTAAGGGTTAAGACCTTAACCATTAGGCCAGAGTACGAGTCTAAGACCTTAGCTATTAGGCCAGAGTAAGAGTTAGGACCTTAGCTATTAGGCCAGAGTAAGAGTTAAGACCTTAACCATTAGGCCAGAGTACGAGTCTAAGACCTTAGCTGTTAGGCCTTAGTAAGAGTTAAGACCTTAGCTATTAGGCCAGAGAAAGAGTAAAGACCTTAACCAGTAGGCCAGTGTACGAGTCTAAGACCTTAGCTATTAGGCCAGAGTAAGAGTTAAGACCTTAGCTATTAGGCCAGAGTAAGAGTTAAGACCTTAAACAGTAGGCCAGAGTAAGAGTTAAGACCTTAACCATTAGGCCAGAGTACGAGTCTAATTCTTTAGCTATTAGGCCAGAGTAAGAGTTAAGACCTTAAGCACTAGGCCAGAGTAAGAGTTAAGACCTTAACCATTAGGCCAGAGTACGAGTCTAAGACCTTAGCTATTAGGCCAGAGTAAGAGTTAAGACCTTAGCTATTAGGCCAGAGTAAGATTTAAGACCTTAGTTATAAGGCCAGAGTAAGAGTTAAGACCTTAACCAATAGGCCAGAGTAAGAGTTAAGACCTTAACCATAAGGCCAGAGTATGAGTCTAAGACCTTAGCTATTAGGCCAGAGTAAGAGTTAAGACCTTAACCATTAGGCCAGAGTACGAGTCTAAGATCTTAGCTATTAGGCCAGAGTAAGAGTTAAGACCTTAGCTATTAGGCCAGAGTAAGAGTTAAGACCTTAACCATTAGGCCAGAATAAGAGTTAAGACCTTAGTTATTAAGCCAGAGTTAGAGTGAAGACCTTAACCAATAGGCCAGAGTAAGAGTTAAGACCTTAACCATTAGGCCAGAGTATGAGTCTAAGACCTTAGCTATTAGGCCAGAGTAAGAGTTAAGACCTTAAGCAGTAGGCCAGAGTAAAGTTAATACCTTAACCATTAGGCCAGATTACGAGTCTAAGACCTTAGCTATTAGGCCAGAGTAAGAGTTAAGACCTTAGCTATTAGGCCAGAGTACGAGTCTAAGACCTTAGCTATTAGGCCAGAGTAAGAGTTAAGACCTTAAACAGTAGGCCAGAGTAAGAGTTAAGACCTTAGCCATTAGGCCAGAGTAAGAGTTAAGACCTTAGCTATTAGGCCAAAGTAAGAGTTAAGACCTTAACCATTAGGCCACAGTAAGAGTTAAGACCTTAGTTATTAGGCCAGAGTACGAGTCTAAGACCTTAGCTATTAGGCCAGAGTAAGGGTTAAGACCTTAACCAGTAGGCCAGAGTAACAGTTAAGACCTTAACCTGTAAGCCATAGTAAGAGTTAGGACCTTAACTAGTAGGCCAGAGTAAGAGTTAAGACCTTAACCTGTAGGCCATAGTACGAGTTTAAGACCTTAGCAATTAGGCCAGAGTAAGAGTTAAGACCTTAACCAGTAGGCCAGAGTAAGAGTTAAGACCTTAACCATTAGGCCATAGTACGAGTCTAAGACCTTAGCTATTAGGCCAGAGTTAGAGTTAAGACATTAGCTATTAGGCCAGAGTAAGAGTTAAGACCTTAACCAGTAGGCCAGAGTACGAGTCTAATACCTTAGCTATTAGGCCAGAGTAAGAGTTAAGACCTTAACCTGTAGGCCAGAATAAGAGTTAAGACCTTAACCTCTATGCCATAGTATGGGTGTAAGACCTTAGCTATTAGGCCAGAGTAAGAGTTAAGACCTTAGCTATTAGGCCAGAGTAAGAGTTAAGACCTTCACCATTCGGCCAGATTACGGGTCTAAGACCTTAGCTATTCGGCCAGAGTAAGAGTTAAGACCTTAACCAGTAGGCCAGAGTAAGAGTTAAGACCTTAACCATTAGGTCAGAGTATGAGTCTAAGACCTTAGCTATTAGGCCAGAGTAAGAGTTAAGACCTTAACCATTATGCCGGAGTAAGAGTTAAGACCTTAACCTGTAGGCCAGAGTACGAGTCTAAGACCTTAGCTATTAGTCCTTAGTAAGAGTTAAGACCTTAGCTATTAGGCCAGAGAAAGAGTTAAGACCTTAACCAGTAGGCCAGAGTACAAGTCTAAGACCTTGGCTATTAGGCCAGAGTAAGAGTTAAGACCTTAGCTATTAGGCCAGAGTAAGAGTTAAGACCTTAAACAGTAGGCCAGAGTAAGAGTTAAGACCTTAACCATTAGGCCAGAGTACGAGTCTAATTCCTTAGCTATTAGGCCAGAGTAAGAGTTAAGACCTTAAGCACTAGGCCAGAGTAAGAGTTAAGACCTTAACCATTAGGCCAGAGTACGAGTCTAAGACCTTAGCTATTAGGCCAGAGTAAGAGTTAAGACCTTAGCTATTAGGCCAGAGTAAGATTTAAGACCTTAACTATTAGGCCAGAGTACGAGTCTAAGACCTTAGCTATTAGGCCAGAGTAAGATTTAAGACCTTAGCTATTAGTCCAGAGTAAAGAGTTAAGACCTTAACCAGTAGGCCAGAGTAAGAATTAAGACCTTAACCATTAGGCCAGAGTACGAGTCTAAGACCTTAGCTATTAGGCCAGAGTAAGAGTTAAGACATTAACCAGTAAGCCAGAGTAAGAGTTAAGACCTTAACCATTAGGCCAGAGTATGAGTCTAAGACCTTAGCTATTAAGCCAGAGTAAGAGTTAAGACCTTAGCTATTAGGCCAGAGTAAGAGTAAAGACCTTAACCAGTAGGCCAGAGTAAGAGTTAAGACCTTAGCTATTAGGCCAGAGTAAGAGTTAAGACCTTAACCATTAGGCCAGAGTACAAGTCTAAGACCTTAGCTATTAGATCAGAGTAAGAGTTAAGACCTTAGCTATTAGACCAGTGTGAGAGTTAAGACCTTAACCATTAGGCCAGAGTACGAGTCTAAGAACTTAGCTATTAGTCCAGAGTAAGAGTTAAGACCTTAACCATTAGGCCAAAGTACGAGTCTAAGAGCTTAGCTATTAGGCCAGAGTAAGAGTTAAGACCTTAACCAGTATGGCGGAGTAAGAGTTAAGACCTTAACCTGTAGGCCAGAGTACGAGTCTAAGACCTTAGCTATTAGGCCAGAGTAAGAGTTAAGACATTAACCAGTAAGCCAGAGTAAGAGTTAAGACCTTAACTATTAGGCCAAAGTATGAGTCTAAGACCTTAGCTATTAGGCCAGAGTAAGAGTTAAGACCTTAGCTATTAGGCCAGAGTAAGGGTTAAGACCTTAACCATTAGGCCAGAGTACGAGTCTAAGACCTTAGCTATTAGGCCAGAGTAAGAGTTAGGACCTTAGCTATTAGGCCAGAGTAAGAGTTAAGACCTTAACCATTAGGCCAGAGTACGAGTCTAAGACCTTAGCTGTTAAGCCTTAGTAAGAGTTAAGACCTTAGCTATTAGGCCAGAGAAAGAGTTAAGACCTTAACCAGTAGGCCAGTGTACGAGTCTAAGACCTTAGCTATTAGGCCAGAGTAAGAGTTAAGACCTTAGCTATTAGGCCAGAGTAAGAGTTAAGACCTTAAACAGTAGGCCAGAGTAAGAGTTAAGACCTTAACCATTAGGCCAGAGTACGAGTCTAATTCTTTAGCTATTAGGCCAGAGTAAGAGTTAAGACCTTAAGCACTAGGCCAGAGTAAGAGTTAAGACCTTAACCATTAGGCCAGAGTACGAGTCTAAGACCTTAGCTATTAGGCCAGAGTAAGAGTTAAGACCTTAGCTATTAGGCCAGAGTAAGATTTAAGACCTTAGTTATAAGGCCAGAGTAAGAGTTAAGACCTTAACCAATAGGCCAGAGTAAGAGTTAAGACCTTAACCATAAGGCCAGAGTATGAGTCTAAGACCTTAGCTATTAGGCCAGAGTAAGAGTTAAGACCTTAACCATTAGGCCAGAGTACGAGTCTAAGACCTTAGCTATTAGGCCAGAGTAAGAGTTAAGACCTTAGCTATTAGGCCAGAGTAAGAGTTAAGACCTTAACCATTAGGCCAGAATAAGAGTTAAGACCTTAGTTATTAAGCCAGAGTTAGAGTGAAGACCTTAACCAATAGGCTAGAGTAAGAGTTAAGACCTTAACCATTAGGCCAGAGTACGAGTCTAAGACCTTAGCTATTAGGCCAGAGTAAGAGTTAAGACCTTAAGCAGTAGGCCAGAGTAAAGTTAATACCTTAACCATTAGGCCAGATTACGACTCTAAGACCTTAGCTATTAGGCCAGAGTAAGAGTTAAGACCTTAGCTATTAGGCCAGAGTACGAGTCTAAGACCTTAGCTATTAGGCCAGAGTAAGAGTTAAGACCTTAAACAGTAGGCCAGAGTAAGAGTTAAGACCTTAGCCATTAGGCCAGAGTAAGAGTTAAGACCTTAGCTATTAGGCCAAAGTAAGAGTTAAGACCTTAACCATTAGGCCACAGTAAGAGTTAAGACCTTAGTTATTAGGCCAGAGTACGAGTCTAAGACCTTAGCTATTAGGCCAGAGTAAGGGTTAAGACCTTAACCAGTAGGCCAGAGTAACAGTTAAGACCTTAACCTGTAAGCCATAGTAAGAGTTTGGACCTTAACTAGTAGGCCAGAGTAAGAGTTAAGACCTTAACCTGTAGGCCATAGTACGAGTTTAAGACCTTAGCTATTAGGCCAGAGTAAGAGTTAAGACCTTAACCAGTAGGCCAGAGTAAGAGTTAAGACCTTAACCATTAGGCCATAGTACGAGTCTAAGACCTTAGCTATTAGGCCAGAGTTAGAGTTAAGACATTAGCTATTAGGCCAGAGTAAGAGTTAAGACCTTAACCAGTAGGCCAGAGTATGAGTCTAATACCTTAGCTATTAGGCCAGAGTAAGAGTTAAGACCTTAACCTGTAGGCCAGAATAAGAGTTAAGACCTTAACCTCTATGCCATAGTATGGGTGTAAGACCTTAGCTATTAGGCCAGAGTAAGAGTTAAGACCTTAGCTATTAGGCCAGAGTAAGAGTTAAGACCTTAACCATTCGGCCAGATTACGGGTCTAAGACCTTAGCTATTAGGCCAGAGTAAGAGTTAGGACCTTAGCTATTAGGCCAGAGTAAGAGTTAAGACCTTAACCATTAGGCCAGAGTACGAGTCTAAGACCTTAGCTATTAGTCCTTAGTAAGAGTTAAGACCTTAGCTATTAGGCCAGAGAAAGAGTTAAGACCTTAACCAGTAGGCCAGAGTACAAGTCTAAGACCTTGGCTATTAGGCCAGAGTAAGAGTTAAGACCTTAGCTATTAGGCCAGAGTAAGAGTTAAGACCTTAAACAGTAGGCCAGAGTAAGAGTTAAGACCTTAACCATTAGGCCAGAGTACGAGTCTAATTCCTTAGCTATTAGGCCAGAGTAAGAGTTAAGACCTTAAGCACTAGGCCAGAGTAAGAGTTAAGACCTTAACCATTAGGCCAGAGTACGAGTCTAAGACCTTAGCTATTAGGCCAGAGTAAGAGTTAAGACCTTAGCTATTAGGCCAGAGTAAGATTTAAGACCTTAGTTATAAGGCCAGAGTAAGAGTTAAGACCTTAACCAATAGGCCAGAGTAAGAGTTAAGACCTTAACCATAAGGCCAGAGTATGAGTCTAAGACCTTAGCTATTAGGCCAGAGTAAGAGTTAAGACCTTAACCATTAGGCCAGAGTACGAGTCTAAGACCTTAGCTATTAGGCCAGAGTAAGAGTTAAGACCTTAGATATTAGGCCAGAGTAAGAGTTAAGACCTTAACCATTAGGCCAGAATAAGAGTTAAGACCTTAGTTATTAGGCCAGAGTTAGAGTGAAGACCTTAACCAATAGGCCAGAGTAAGAGTTAAGACCTTAACCATTAGGCCAGAGTACGAGTCTAAGACCTTAGCTATTAGGCCAGAGTAAGAGTTAAGACCTTAAGCAGTAGGCCAGAGTAAAGTTAAGACCTTAACCATTAGGCCAGATTACGAGTCTAAGACCTTAGCTATTAGGCCAGAGTAAGAGTTAAGACCTTAGCTATTAGGCCAGAGTACGAGTCTAATACCTTAGCTATTAAGCCAGAGTAAGAGTTAAGACCTTAACCAGTAGGCCAGAGTAAGAGTTAAGACCTTAGCTATTAGGCCAGAGTAAGAGTTAAGACCTTAACCAGTAGGCCAGAGTAAGAGTTAAGACCTTAGCTATTAGGCCAGAGTACGAGTCTAAGACCTTAGCTATTAGGCCAGAGTAAGGGTTAAGACCTTAACCAGTAGGCCAGAGTAAGAGTTAAGACCTTAACCTGTAAGCCATAGTAAGAGTTAAGACCTTAACTAGTAGGCCAGAGTAAGAGTTAAGACCTTAACCATTAGGCCAGAGTACGAGTCTAAGACCTTAGCTATTAGGCCAGAGTAAGTGTTAAGACCTTAACCAGTAGGCCAGAGTAAGTGTTAAGACCTTAACCAGTAGGCCAGAGTAAGAGTTAAGACCTTAACCATTAGGCCAGAGTACAAGTCTAAGCCCTTAGCTATTAGGCCAGAGTAAGAGATAAGACCTTAGCTATTAGGCCAGAGTAAGAGTTAAGACCTTAACCAGTAGGCCAGAGTAAGAGTTAAGACCTTAACAATTAGGCCAGAGTACGAATCTAAGAACTAAGCCATTAGGCCAGACTAACTGTTAAGACCTTAACCAGTAGGCCAGAGTAAGAGTTAAGACCTTAACCATTAGGCCAGAGTACAAGTCTAAGACCTTAGCTATTAGACCAGAGTAAGAGTTAAGACCTTAGCTAGTAGGCCAGAGTAAGAGTTAAGTTCTTAGTTATTAGGCCAGAGTAAGAATTAAGACCTTAACCTGTAGGCCAGTGTAAGAGTTAAGACCTTAACCATTCGGACAGAGTACGAGTCAAAGACCTTAGCTATTAGGCCAGAGTAAGAGTTAAGACCTTAGCTATTAGGCCAGAGTAAGAGGTAAGACCTTAAACAGTAGGCCAGAGTACGAGTCTAAGACCTTAGCTATTAGGCCAGAGTAAGAATTAAGACCTAAACCAGTAGGCCAGAGTAAGAGTTAAGACTTTAACCTGTAGGCCATAGTACGAGTCTAAGACCTTAGCTATTAGGCCAGAGTAAGAGTTAAGACCTTAACCATTAGGCCAGAGTACGAGTCTAAGACCTTAGCTATTAGGCCAGAGTAAGATTTAAGACCTTAGCTATTAGGCCAGAGTAAGAGTTAAGACCTTAACCATTAGGCCAGAGTACGAGTCTAAGACTTTAGCTATTAGGCCAGAGTAAGAGTTAAGACCTTAACCAGTAGGCCAGAGTAAGAGTTAAGACCTTAACCATTAGGCCAGAGTACGAGTCTAAGACATAAGCTATTAGGCCAGAGTAAGAGTTAAGACCTTAACCATTAGGCAAGAGTAAGAGTTAAGACCTTACCTATTAGGCCAGAGTAAGAGTTAAGACCTTAACCTTTAGGCCAGAGTACAAGTCTAAGACCTTAGCTATTAGGCCAGAGTAAGAGTTAAGACCTTAGCTATTAGGCCAGAGTAAGAGTTAAGACCTTAACCATTAGGCCAGAGTACGAGTCTAAGACCTTAGCTATTAGTCCAGAGTAAGAGTTAAGACCTTAACCATTAGGCCAGAGTACGAGTCTAAGACCTTAGCTATTAGGCCAGAGTAAGAGTTAAGACCTTAACCATTAGGCCAGAGTATGAGTCTAAGACCTTAGCTATTAGGCCAGAGTAAGAGTTAAGACCTTAACCAGTATGCCGGAGTAAGAGTTAAGACCTTAACCTGTAGGCCAGAGTACGAGTCTAAGACCTTAGCTATTAGGCCAGAGTAAGAGTTAAGACCTTAACCAGTAGGACAGAGTAAGAGTTAAGACCTTAGCTATTAGGCCAGAGTATGAGTCTAAGACCTTAGCTATTAGGCCAGAGTAAGAGTTAAGACCTTAGCTATTAGGCCAGAATAAGAGTTAAGACCTTAGCTATTAGGCCAGAGTAAGAGTTAAGACCTTAGCTATTAGGCCAGAGTAAGAGTTAAGACCTTAACCATTAGGCCAGAGTACGAGTCTAAGACCTTAGCTATTAGGCCAGAGTAAGAATTAAGACCTTAGCTATTAGGCCAGAGTAAGAGTTAAGACCTTAACCATTAGGCCAGAGTACGAGTCTAAGACCTTAGCTATTAGGCCAGAGTAAGAGTTAAGACCTTAACCAGTAGGCCAGAGTAAGAGTTAAGACCTTAACCATTAGGCCAGATTACGAGTCTAAGACCTTAGCTATTAGGCCAGAGTAAGAGTTAAGACCTTAGCTATTAGGCCAGAGTAAGAGTTAAGACCTTAACCAGTAGGCCAGAGTAAGAGTTAAGACCTTAGCTATTAGGACAGAGTAAGAGTTAAGACCTTAGCTATTAGGCCAGGGTAAGAGTTAAGACCTTAACCATTAGGCCACAGTAAGAGTTAAGACCTTAGTTATTAGGCCAGAGTACGAGTCTAAGACCTTAGCTATTAGGCCAGAGTAAGGGTTAAGACCTTATCCAGTCGGCCAGAGTAAGAGTTAAGACCGTAACCTGTAAGCCATAGTAAGAGTTAAGACCTTAACTAGTAGGTCAGAGTAAGAGTTAAGACCTTAACCTGTAGGCCATAGTACGAGTTTAAGACCTTAGCTATTAGGCCAGAGTAAGAGTTAAGACCTTAACCAGTAGGCCAGAGTAAGAGTTAAGACCTTAACCATTAGGCCAGAGTACGAGTCTAAGACCTTAGCTATTAGGCCAGAGTAAGAGTTAAGACCTTAGCTATTAGGCCAGAGTAAGAGTTAAGACCTTAACCAGTAGGCCAGAGTACAAGTCTAAGACCTTAGCTATTAGGCCAGAGTCAGAGTTAAGACCTTAACCTGTAGGCCAGAATAAGAGTCAAGACCTTAACCTCTATGCCATAGTATGGGTCTAAGACCTTAGCTATTAGGCCAGAGTAAGAGTTAATACCTTAACCAGTAGGCCAGAGTAAGAGTTAAGACCTTAACCATTAGGCCAGAGTACGAGTCTAAGACCTTAGCTATTAGGCCAGAGTAAGAGTTAAGACATTAGCTATTAGGCCAGAGTAAGTTTTAAGACCTTAACCAGTAGGCCAGAGTACGAGTCTAAGACCTTAGCTATTAGGCCAGAGTAAGAGTTAAGACCTTAACCTGTAGGCCAGAATAAAAGTTAATACCTTAACCTCTATGCCATAGTATGGGTGTAAGACCTTAGCTATTAGGCCAGTGTAAGAGTTAAGACCTTAGCTATTAGGCCAGAGTAAGAGTTAAGACCTTAACCATTAGGCCAGATTACGGGTCTAAGACCTTTGCTATTAGGCCAGAGTAAGAGTTAAGACCTTAGCTATTAGGCCAGAGTAAGAGTTAAGACCTTAACCAGTAGGCCAGAGTAAGAGTTAAGACCTTAACCATTAGGGCAGAGTACGAATCTAAGAACTTAGCTATTAGGCCAGAGTAAGTGTTAAGACCTTAACCAGTAGGCCAGAGTAAGAGTTAAGACCTTAACCATTAGGCCAGAGTACAAGTCTAAGACCTTAGCTATTAGACCAGAGTAAGAGTTAAGACCTTAGCTATTAGGCCAGAGTAAGAGTTAAGACCTTAGCTATGAGGCCAGAGTAAGAGTTAAGTTCTTAGTTATTAGGCCAGAGTAAGAATTAAGACCTTAACCTGTAGGCCAGTGTAAGAGTTAAGACTTTAACCATTCGGAGAGAGTACGAGTCAAAGACCTTAGCTATTAGGCCAGAGTAAGAGTTAAGACCTTAGCTATTAGGCCAGAGTAAGAGGTAAGACCTTAAACAGTAGGCCAGAGTACGAGTCTAAGACCTTAGCTATTAGGCCAGAGTAAGAGTTAAGACCTAAACCAGTAGGCCAGAGTAAGAGTTAAGACTTTAACCTGTAGGCCATAGTACGAGTCTAAGACCTTAGCTATTAGGCCAGAGTAAGAGTTAAGACCTAAACCAGTAGGCCAGAGTAAGAGTTAATACCTTAACCTGTAGACCATAGTACGAGTCTAAGACCTTAGCTTTTAGGCCAGAGTAAGAGTTAAGACCTTAACCATTAGGCCAGAGTACGAGTCTAAGACCTTAGCTATTAGGCCAGAGTAAGATTTAAGACCTTAGCTATTAGGCCAGAGTAAGAGTTAAGACCTTAACCATTAGGCCAGAGTACGAGTCTAAGACCTTAGCTATTAGGCCAGAGTAAGAGTTAAGACCTTAACCAGTAGGCCAGAGTAAGAGTTAAGACCTTAACCATTAGGCCAGAGAACGAGTCTAAGACCTTAGCTATTAGGCCAGAGTAAGAGTTAAGACCTTAACCATTAGGCAAGAGTAAGAGTTAAGACCTTAGCTATTAGGCCAGAGTAAGAGTTAAGACCTTAACCATTAGGCCAGAGTACAAGTCTAAGACCTTAGCTATTAGGCCAGAGTAAGAGTTAAGACCTTAGCTATTAGGCCAGAGTAAGAGTTAAGACCTTAACCATTAGGCCAGAGTACAAGTCTAAGACCTTAGCTATTAGTCCAGAGTAAGAGTTAAGACCTTAACCATTAGGCCAGAGTACGAGTTAAGACCTTAACCATTAGGCCAGAGTACAAGTCTAAGACCTTAGTTATTAGACCAGAGTAAGAGTTAAGACCTTAGCTATTAGGCCAGAGTAAGAGTTAAGACCTTAGCTATTAGGCCAGAGTAAGATTTAAGACCTTAGTTATAAGGCCAGAGTAAGAGTTAAGACCTTAACCAATAGGCCAGAGTAAGAGTTAAGACCTTAACCATAAGGCCAGAGTATGAGTCTAAGACCTTAGCTATTAGGCCAGAGTAAGAGTTAAGACCTTAACCATTAGGCCAGAGTACGAGTCTAAGACCTTAGCTATTAGGCCAGAGTAAGAGTTAAGACCTTAGCTATTAGGCCAGAGTAAGAGTTAAGACCTTAACCATTAGGCCAGAATAAGAGTTAAGACCTTAGTTATTAGGCCAGAGTTAGAGTGAAGACCTTAACCAATAGGCCAGAGTAAGAGTTAAGACCTTAACCAATAGGCCAGAGTACGAGTCTAAGACCTTAGCTATTAGGCCAGAGTAAGAGTTAAGACCTTAAGCAGTAGGCCAGAGTAAAGTTAATACCTTAACCATTGGGCCAGATTACGAGTCTAAGACCTTAGCTATTAGGCCAGAGTAAGAGTTAAGACCTTAGCTATTAGGCCAGAGTACTAGTCTAAGACCTTAGCTATTAGGCCAGAGTAAGAGTTAAGACCTTAACCAGTAGGCCAGAGTAAGAGTTAAGACCTTAGCTATTAGGCCAGAGTAAGAGTTAAGACCTTAGCTATTAGGCCAGAGTAAGAGTTAAGACCTTAACCATTAGGCCACAGTAAGAGTTAAGACCTTAGTTATTAGGCCAGAGTACGAGTCTAAGACCTTAGCTATTAGGCCAGAGTAAGGGTTAAGACCTTAACCAGTAGGCCAGAGTAACAGTTAAGACCTTAACCTGTAAGCCATAGTAAGAGTTAAGACATTAACTAGTAGGCCAGAGTAAGAGTTAAGACCTTAACCTGTAGGCCATAGTACGAGCTTAAGACCTTAGCTATTAGGCCAGAGTAAGATTTAAGACCTTAGTTATAAGGCCAGAGTAAGAGTTAAGACCTTAAGCACTAGGCCAGAGTAAGAGTTAAGACCTTAACCATTAGGCCAGAGTACGAGTCTAAGACCTTAGCTATTAGGCCAGAGTAAGAGTTAAGACCTTAGCTATTAGGCCAGAGTAAGATTTAAGACCTTAGTTATAAGGCCAGAGTAAGAGTTAAGACCTTAACCAATAGGCCAGAGTAAGAGTTAAGACCTTAACCATAAGGCCAGAGTATGAGTCTAAGACCTTAGCTATTAGGCCAGAGTAAGAGTTAAGACCTTATCCATTAGGCCAGAGTACGAGTCTAAGACCTTAGCTATTAGGCCAGAGTAAGAGTTAAGACTTTAGCTATTAGGCCAGAGTAAGAGTTAAGACCTTAACGATTAGGCCAGAATAAGAGTTAAGACCTTAGTTATTAGGCCAGAGTTAGAGTTAAGACCTTAAGCAGTAGGCCAGAGTAAAGTTAAGACCTTAACCATTAGGCCAGATTACGAGTCTAAGACCTTAGCTATTAGGCCAGAGTAAGAGTTAAGACCTTAGCTATTAGGCCAGAGTACGAGTCTAAGACCTTAGCTATTAGGCCAGAGTAAGAGTTAAGACCTTAACCAGTAGGCCAGAGTAAGAGATAAGACCTTAGCTATTAGGCCAGAGGAAGAGTTAAGACCTTAACCATTAGGCCAGATTACGGGTCTAAGACCTTTGCTATTAGGCCAGAGTAAGAGTTAAGACCTTAGCTATTAGGCCAGAGTAAGAGTTAAGACCTTAACCAGTAGGCCAGAGTAAGAGTTAAGACCTTAACAATTAGGCCAGAGTACGAATCTAAGAACTAAGCCATTAGGCCAGAGTAAGTGTTAAGACCTTAACCAGTAGGCCAGAGTAAGAGTTAAGACCTTAACCATTAGGCCAGAGTACAAGTCTAAGACCTTAGCTATTAGACCAGAGTAAGAGTTAAGACCTTAGCTATTAGGCCAGAGTAAGAGTTAAGACCTTAGCTATTAGGCCAGAGTAAGAGTTAAGTTCTTAGTTATTAGGCCAGAGTAAGAATTAAGACCTTAACCTGTAGGCCAGTGTAAGAGTTAAGACCTTAACCATTCGGACAGAGTACGAGTCAAAGACCTTAGCTATTAGGCCAGAGTAAGAGTTAAGACCTTAGCTATTAGGCCAGAGTAAGAGGTAAGACCTTAAACAGTAGGCCAGAGTACGAGTCTAAGACCTTAGCTATTAGGCCAGAGTAAGAGTTAAGACCTAAACCAGTAGGCCAGAGTAAGAGTTAAGACTTTAACCTGTAGGCCATAGTACGAGTCTAAGACCTTAGCTATTAGGCCAGAGTAAGAGTTAAGACCTTAACCATTAGGCCAGAGTACGAGTCTAAGACCTTAGCTATTAGGCCAGAGTACGAGTCTAAGACCTTAGCTATTAGGCCAGAGTAAGATTTAAGACCTTAGCTATTAGGCCAGAGTAAGAGTTAAGACCTTAACCATTAGGCCAGAGTACGAGTCTAAGACCTTAGCTATTAGGCCAGAGTAAGAGTTAAGACCTTAGCTATTAGGCCAGAGTAAGATTTAAGACCTTAGCTATTAGGCCAGAGTAAGAGTTAAGACCTTAACCATTAGGCCAGAGTATGAGTCTAAGACCTTAGCTATTAGGCCAGAGTAAGAGTTAAGACCTTAGCTATTAGGCCAGAGTAAGAGTTAAGACCTTAACCATTAGGCCAGAGTACGAGACTAAGACCTTAGCTATTAGGCCAGAGTAAGAGTTAAGACCTTAACCATTAGGCAAGAGTAAGAGTTAAGACCTTAGCTATTAGGCCAGAGTAAGAGTTAAGATCTTAACCATTAGGCCAGAGTACAAGTCTAAGACCTTAGCTATTAGGCCAGAGTAAGAGTTAAGACCTTAGCTATTAGGCCAGAGTAAGAGTTAAGACCTTAACCATTAGGCCAGAGTATGAGTCTAAGACCTTAGCTATTAGTCCAGAGTAAGAGTTAAGACCTTAACCATTAGGCCAGAGTACGAGTCTAAGACCTTAGCTATTAGGCCAGAGTAAGAGTTAAGACCTTAACCATTAGGCCAGAGTATGAGTCTAAGACCTTAGCTATTAGGCCAGAGTAAGAGTTAAGACCTTAACCAGTATGCCGGAGTAAGAGTTAAGACCTTAACCTGTAGGCCAGAGTACGAGTCTAAGACCTTAGCTATTAGGCCAGAGTAAGAGTTAAGACCTTAACCAGTAGGACAGAGTAAGAGTTAAGACCTTAGCTATTAGGCCAGAGTATGAGTCTAAGACCTTAGCTATTAGGCCAGAGTAAGAGTTAAGACCTTAGCTATTAGGCCAGAATAAGAGTTAAGACCTTAGCTATTAGGCCAGAGTAAGAGTTAAGACCTTAGCTATTGGGCCAGAGTAAGAGTTAAGACCTTAACCATTAGGCCAGAGTACGAGTCTAAGACCTTAGCTATTAGGCCAGAGTAAGAATTAAGACCTTAGCTATTAGGCCAGAGTAAGAGTTAAGACCTTAACCATTAGGCCAGAGTAAGAGTTAAGACCTTAACCAGTAGGCCAGAGTAAGAGTTAAGACCTTAACCATTAGGCCAGAGTACGAGTCTAAGACCTTAGCTATTAGGCCAGAGTAAGAGTTAAGACCGTAAGCAGTAGGCCAGAGTAAAAGTTAAGACCTTAACCATTAGGCCAGATTACAAGTCTAAGACCTTAGCTATTAGGCCAGAGTAAGAGTTAAGACCTTAGCTATTAGGCCAGGGTAAGAGTTAAGACCTTAACCATTAGGCCACAGTAAGAGTTAAGACCTTAGTTATTAGGCCAGAGTACGAGTCTAAGACCTTAGCTATTAGGCCAGAGTAAGGGTTAAGACCTTATCCAGTAGGCCAGAGTAAGAGTTAAGACCTTAACCTGTAGGCCATAGTACGAGTTTAAGACCTTAGCTATTAGGCCAGAGTAAGAGTTAAGACCTTAACCAGTAGGCCAGAGTAAGAGTTAAGACCTTAACCATTAGGCCAGAGTACGAGTCTAAGACCTTAGCTATTAGGCCAGAGTAAGAGTTAAGACCTTAGCTATTAGGCCAGAGTAAGAGTTAAGACCTTAACCAGTAGGCCAGAGTACGAGTCTAAGACCTTAGCTATTAGGCCAGAGTCAGAGTTAAGACCTTAACCTGTAGGCCAGAATAAGAGTCAAGACCTTAACCTCTATGCCATAGTATGGGTCTAAGACCTTAGCTATTAGGCCAGAGTAAGAGTTAATACCTTAACCAGTAGGCCAGAGTAAGAGTTAAGACCTTAACCATTAGGCCAGAGTACGAGTCTAAGACCTTAGCTATTAGGCCAGAGTAAGAGTTAAGACATTAGCTATTAGGCCAGAGTAAGAGTTAAGACCTTAACCAGTAGGCCAGAGTACGAGTCTAAGACCTTAGCTATTAGGCCAGAGTAAGAGTTAAGACCTTAACCTGTAGGCCAGAATAAGAGTTAAGACCTTAACCTCTATGCCATAGTATGGGTGTAAGACCTTAGCTATTAGGCCAGAGTAAGAGTTAAGACCTTAGCTATTAGGCCAGAGTAAGAGTTAAGACCTTAACCATTAGGCCAGATTACGGGTCTAAGACCTTTGCTATTAGGCCAGAGTAAGAGTTAAGACCTTAGCTATTAGGCCAGAGTAAGAGTTAAGACCTTAACCAGTAGGCCAGAGTAAGAGTTAAGACCTTAACCATTAGGCCAGAGTACGAATCTAAGAACTTAGCTATTAGGCCAGAGTAAGTGTTAAGACCTTAACCAGTAGGCCAGAGTAAGAGTTAAGACCTTAACCATTAGGCCAGAGTACAAGTCTAAGACCTTAGCTATTAGACCAGAGTAAGAGTTAAGACCTTAGCTATTAGGCCAGAGTAAGAGTTAAGACCTTAGCTATTAGGCCAGAGTAAGAGTTAAGTTCTTAGTTATTAGGCCAGAGTAAGAATTAAGACCTTAACCTGTAGGCCAGTGTAAGAGTTAAGACCTTAACCATTTGGACAGAGTATGAGTCAAAGACCTTAGCTATTAGGCCAGAGTAAGAGTTAAGACCTTAGCTATTAGGCCAGAGTAAGAGGTAAGACCTTAAACAGTAGGCCAGAGTACGAGTCTAAGACCTTAGCTATTAGGCCAGAGTAAGAGTTAAGACCTAAACCAGTAGGCCAGAGTAAGAGTTAAGACTTTAACCTGTAGGCCATAGTACGAGTCTAAGACCTTAGCTATTAGGCCAGAGTAAGAGTTAAGACCTTAACCATTAGGCCAGAGTACGAGTCTAAGACCTTAGCTATTGGGCCAGAGTAAGAGTTAAGACCTAAACCAGTAGGCCAGAGTAAGAGTTAATACCTTAACCTGTAGACCATAGTACGAGTCTAAGACCTTAGCTATTAGGCCAGAGTAAGAGTTAAGACCTTAACCATTAGGCCAGAGTACGAGTCTAAGACCTTAGCTATTAGGCCAGAGTAAGATTTAAGACCTTAGCTATTAGGCCAGAGTAAGAGTTAAGACCTTAACCATTAGGCCAGAGTACGAGTCTAAGACCTTAGCTATTAGGCCAGAGTAAGAGTTAAGACCTTAACCAGTAGGCCAGAGTAAGAGTTAAGACCTTAACCATTAGGCCAGAGAACGAGTCTAAGACCTTAGCAATTAGGCCAGAGTAAGAGTTAAGACCTTAACCATTAGGCAAGAGTAAGAGTTAAGACCTTAGCTATTAGGCCAGAGTAAGAGTTAAGACCTTAACCATTAGGCCAGAGTACAAGTCTAAGACCTTAGCTATTAGGCCAGAGTAAGAGTTAAGACCTTAGCTATTAGGCCAGAGTAAGAGTTAAGACCTTAACCATTTGGCCAGAGTACAAGTCTAAGACCTTAGCTATTAGTCTAGAGTAAGAGTTAAGACCTTAACCATTAGGCCAGAGTACGAGTCTAAGACCTTAGCTATTAGGCCAGAGTAAGATTTAAGACCTTAGTTATAAGGCCAGAGTAAGAGTTAAGACCTTAACCAATAGGCCAGAGTAAGAGTTAAGACCTTAACCATAAGGCCAGAGTATGAGTCTAAGACCTTAGCTATTAGGCCAGAGTAAGAGTTAAGACCTTAACCATTAGGCCAGAGTACGAGTCTAAGACCTTAGCTATTAGGCCAGAGTAAGAGTGAAGACCTTAACCAATAGGCCAGAGTAAGAGTTAAGACCTTAACCATTAGGCCAGAGTACGAGTCTAAGACCTTAACTATTAGGCCAGAGTAAGAGTTAAGACCTTAAGCAGTAGGCCAGAGTAAAAGTTAAGACCTTAACCATTATGCCAGATTACGAGTCTAAGACCTTAGCTATTAGGCCAGAGGAAGAGTTAAGACCTTAGCTATAAGGCCAGAGTACGAGTCTAAGACCTTAGCTATTAGGCCAGAGTAAGAGTTAAGACCTTAACCATTAGGCCAGAGTAAGAGTTAAGACCTTAACCAATAGGCCAGAGTAAGAGTTAAGACCTTAACCATAAGGCCAGAGTATGAGTCTAAGACCTTAGCTATTAGGCCAGAGTAAGAGTTAAGACCTTAACCATTAGGCCAGAGTAAGAGTTAAGACCTTAACCAGTAGGCCAGAGTAAGAGTTAAGACCTTAGCTATTAGGCCAGAGTAAGAGTTAAGACCTTAGCTATTAGGCCAGAGTAAGAGTTAAGACCTTAACCATTAGGCCACAGTAAGAGTTAAGACCTTAGTTATTAGGCCAGAGTACGAGTCTAAGACCTTAGCTATTAGGCCAGAGTAAGGGTTAAGACCTTAACCAGTAGGCCAGAGTAACAGTTAAGACCTTAACCTGTAAGCCATAGTAAGAGTTAAGACCTTAACTAGTAGGCCAGAGTAAGAGTTAAGACCTTAACCTGTAGGCCATAGTACGAATTTAAGACCTTAGCTATTAGGCCAGAGTAAGAGTTAAGACCTTAACCAGTAGGCCAGAGTAAGAGTTAAGACCTTAACCATTAGGCCAGAGTACGAGTCTAAGACCTTAGCTATTAGGCCAGAGGAAGAGTTAAGACCTTAGCTATTAGGCCAGAGTAAGAGTTAAGACCTTAACCAGTAGGCCAGAGTACGAGTCTAAGACCTTAGCTATTAGGCCAGAGTAAGAGTTAAGACCTTAACCTGTAGGCCAGAATAAGAGTTAAGACATTAACCTCTATGCCATAGTATGGGTGTAAGACCTTAGCTATTAGGCCAGAGTAAGAGTTAAGACCTTAGCTATTAGGCCAGAGTAAGAGTTAAGACCTTAACCATTAGGCCAGAGTATGGGTCTAAGACCTTTGCTATTAGGCCAGAGTAAGAGTTAAGACCTTAGCTATTAGGCCAGAGTAAGAGTTAAGACCTTAACCAGTAGGCCAGAGTAAGAGTTAAGACCTTAACCATTAGGCCAGAGTACGAATCTAAGAACTTAGCTATTAGGCCAGAGTAAGTGTTAAGACCTTAACCAGTAGGCCAGAGTAAGAGTTAAGACCTTAACCATTAGGCCAGAGTACAAGTATAAGACCTTAGCTATTGGACCAGAGTAAGAGTTAAGACCTTAGCTATTAGGCCAGAGTAAGAGTTAAGACCTTAGCTATTAGGCCAGAGTAAGAGTTAAGTTCTTAGTTATTAGGCCAGAGTAAGAATTAAGACCTTAACCTGTAGGCCAGTGTAAGAGTTAAGACCTTAACCATTCGGACAGAGTACGAGTCAAAGACCTTAGCTATTAGGCCAGAGTAAGAGTTAAGACCTTAGCTATTAGGCCAGAGTAAGAGGTAAGACCTTAAACAGTAGGCCAGAGTACGAGTCTAAGACCTTAGCTATTAGGCCAGAGTAAGAGTTAAGACCTAAACCAGTAGGCCAGAGTAAGAGTTAATACCTTAACCTGTAGACCATAGTACAAGTCTAAGACCTTAGCTATTAGGCCAGAGTAAGAGTTAAGACCTTAACCATTAGGCCAGAGTACAAGTCTAAGACCTTAGCTATTAGGCCAGAGTAAGATTTAAGACCTTAGCTATTAGGCCAGAGTAAGAGTTAAGACCTTAACCATTAGGCCAGAGTACGAGTCTAAGACCTTAGCTATTAGGCCAGAGTAAGAGTTAAGACCTTAACCAGTAGGCCAGAGTAAGAGTTAAGACCTTAACCATTAGGCCAGAGAACGAGTCTAAGACCTTAGCTATTAGGCCAGAGTAAGAGTTAAGACCTTAACCATTAGGCAAGAGTAAGAGTTAAGACCTTAGCTATTAGGCCAGAGTAAGAGTTAAGACTTTAACCATTAGGCCAGAGTACAAGTCTAAGACCTTAGCTATTAGGCCAGAGTAAGAGTTAAGACCTTAGCTATTAGGCCAGAGTAAGAGTTAAGACCTTAACCAGTAGGCCAGAGTACGAGTCTAAGACCTTAGCTATTCAGCCAGAGTAAGAGTTTAGACCTTAACCAGTAGGCCAGAGTAAGAGTTAAGACCTTAACCATTAGGCCAGAGTAAGAGTCTAAGACCTTAGCTATTAGGCCAGAGTAAGAGTTAAGACCTTAACCATTAGGCCAGAGTACAAGTCTAAGACCTTAGCTATTAGTCCAGAGTAAGAGTTAAGACCTTAAAAATTAGGCCAGAGTACGAGTCTAAGACCTTAGCTATTAGGCCAGAGTAAGAGTTAAGACCTTAACCATTAGGCCAGAGTATGAGTCTAAGACCTTAGCTATTAGGCCAGAGTAAGAGTTAAGACCTTAACCAGTATGCCGGAGTAAGAGTTAAGACCTTAACCTGTAGGCCAGAGTACGAGTCTAAGACCTTAGCTATTAAGCCAGAGTAAGAGTTAAGACCTTAACCAGTAGGACAGAGTAAGAGTTAAGACCTTAGCTATTAGGCCAGAGTATGAGTCTAAGACCTTAGCTATTAGGCCAGAGTAAGAGTTAAGACCTTAGCTATTAGGCCAGAATTAGAGTTAAGAACTTAGCTATTAGGCCAGAGTAAGAGTTAAGACCTTAACCATTAGGCCAGAGTACGAGTCTAAGACCTTAGCTATTAGGCCAGAGTAAGAGTTAAGACCTTAACCAGTAGGCCAGAGTAAGAGTTAAGACCTTAACCATTAGGCCAGAGTACGAGTCTAAGACCTTAGCTATTAGGCCAGAGGAAGAGTTAAGACCTTAGCTATTAGGCCAGAGTAAGAGTTAAGACCTTAACCAGTAGGCCAGAGTACGAGTCTAAGACCTTAGCTATTAGGCCAGAGTAAGAGTTAAGACCTTAACCTGTAGGCCAGAATAAGAGTTAAGACATTAACCTCTATGCCATAGTATGGGTGTAAGACCTTAGCTATTAGGCCAGAGTAAGAGTTAAGACCTTAGCTATTAGGCCAGAGTAAGAGTTAAGACCTTAACCATTAGGCCAGAGTATGGGTCTAAGACCTTTGCTATTAGGCCAGAGTAAGAGTTAAGACCTTAGCTATTAGGCCAGAGTAAGAGTTAAGACCTTAACCAGTAGGCCAGAGTAAGAGTTAAGACCTTAACCATTAGGCCAGAGTACGAATCTAAGAACTTAGCTATTAGGCCAGAGTAAGTGTTAAGACCTTAACCAGTAGGCCAGAGTAAGAGTTAAGACCTTAACCATTAGGCCAGAGTACAAGTATAAGACCTTAGCTATTGGACCAGAGTAAGAGTTAAGACCTTAGCTATTAGGCCAGAGTAAGAGTTAAGACCTTAGCTATTAGGCCAGAGTAAGAGTTAAGTTCTTAGTTATTAGGCCAGAGTAAGAATTAAGACCTTAACCTGTAGGCCAGTGTAAGAGTTAAGACCTTAACCATTCGGACAGAGTACGAGTCAAAGACCTTAGCTATTAGGCCAGAGTAAGAGTTAAGACCTTAGCTATTAGGCCAGCGTAAGAGGTAAGACCTTAAACAGTAGGCCAGAGTACGAGTCTAAGACCTTAGCTATTAGGCCAGAGTAAGAGTTAAGACCTAAACCAGTAGGCCAGAGTAAGAGTTAATACCTTAACCTGTAGACCATAGTACAAGTCTAAGACCTTAGCTATTAGGCCAGAGTAAGAGTTAAGACCTTAACCATTAGGCCAGAGTACAAGTCTAAGACCTTAGCTATTAGGCCAGAGTAAGATTTAAGACCTTAGCTATTAGGCCAGAGTAAGAGTTAAGACCTTAACCATTAGGCCAGAGTACGAGTCTAAGACCTTAGCTATTAGGCCAGAGTAAGAGTTAAGACCTTAACCAGTAGGCCAGAGTAAGAGTTAAGACCTTAACCATTAGGCCAGAGAACGAGTCTAAGACCTTAGCTATTAGGCCAGAGTAAGAGTTAAGACCTTAACCATTAGGCAAGAGTAAGAGTTAAGACCTTAGCTATTAGGCCAGAGTAAGAGTTAAGACTTTAACCATTAGGCCAGAGTACAAGTCTAAGACCTTAGCTATTAGGCCAGAGTAAGAGTTAAGACCTTAGCTATTAGGCCAGAGTAAGAGTTAAGACCTTAACCAGTAGGCCAGAGTACGAGTCTAAGACCTTAGCTATTCAGCCAGAGTAAGAGTTTAGACCTTAACCAGTAGGCCAGAGTAAGAGTTAAGACCTTAACCATTAGGCCAGAGTAAGAGTCTAAGACCTTAGCTATTAGGCCAGAGTAAGAGTTAAGACCTTAACCATTAGGCCAGAGTACAAGTCTAAGACCTTAGCTATTAGTCCAGAGTAAGAGTTAAGACCTTAACCATTAGGCCAGAGTACGAGTCTAAGACCTTAGCTATTAGGCCAGAGTAAGAGTTAAGACCTTAACCATTAGGCCAGAGTATGAGTCTAAGACCTTAGCTATTAGGCCAGAGTAAGAGTTAAGACCTTAACCAGTATGCCGGAGTAAGAGTTAAGACCTTAACCTGTAGGCCAGAGTACGAGTCTAAGACCTTAGCTATTAAGCCAGAGTAAGAGTTAAGACCTTAACCAGTAGGACAGAGTAAGAGTTAAGACCTTAGCTATTAGGCCAGAGTATGAGTCTAAGACCTTAGCTATTAGGCCAGAGTAAGAGTTAAGACCTTAGCTATTAGGCCAGAATTAGAGTTAAGACCTTAGCTATTAGGCCAGAGTAAGAGTTAAGACCTTAACCATTAGGCCAGAGTACGAGTCTAAGACCTTAGCTATTAGGCCAGAGTAAGAGTTAAGACCTTAACCAGTAGGCCAGAGTAAGAGTTAAGACCTTAACCATTAGGCCAGACTACGAGTCTAAGACCTTATCAATTAGTTCAGAGTAAGAGTTAAGACCTTAACCAGTAGGCCAGAGTAAGAGTTAAGACCTTAACCATTAGGCCAGAGTACGAGTCTAAGACCTTAGCTATTAGGCCAGAGTAAGAGTTAAGACATAGCTATTAGGCCAGAGTAAGAGTTAAGACCTTAACCAGTAGGCCAGAGTACGAGTCTAAGACCTTAGCTATTAGGCCAGAGTAAGAGTTAAGACCTTAACCTGTAGGCCAGAATAAGAGTTAAGACCTTACCCTCTATGCCATAGTATGGGTGTAAGACCTTAGCTATTAGGCCAGAGTAAGAGTTAAGACCTTAGCTATTAGGCCAGAGTAAGAGTTAAGACCTTAACCATTAGGCCAGATTACGGGTCTAAGACCTTTGCTATTAGGCCAGAGTAAGAGTTAAGACCTTAGCTATTAGGCCAGAGTAAGAGTTAAGACCTTAACCAGTAGGCCAGAGTAAGAGTTAAGACCTTAACCATTAGGCCAGAGTACGAATCTAAGAACTTAGCTATTAGGCCAGAGTAAGTGTTAAGACCTTAACCAGTAGGCCAGAGTAAGAGTTAAGACCTTAACCATTAGGCCAGAGTACAAGTCTAAGACCTTAGCTATTAGACCAGAGTAAGAGTTAAGACCTTAGCTATTAGGCCAGAGTAAGAGTTAAGACCTTAGCTATTAGGCCAGAGTAAGAGTTAAGTTCTTAGTTATTAGGCCAGAGTAAGAATTAAGACCTCAACCTGTAGGCCAGTGTAAGAGTTAAGACCTTAACCATTCGGACAGAGTACGAGTCAAAGACCTTAGCTATTAGGCCAGAGTAAGAGTTAAGACCTTAGCTATTAGGCCAGAGTAAGAGGTAAGACCTTAAACAGTAGGCCAGAGTACGAGTCTAAGACCTTAGCTATTAGGCCAGAGTAAGAGTTAAGACCTAAACCAGTAGGCCAGAGTAAGAGTTAAGACTTTAACCTGTAGGCCATAGTACGAGTCTAAGACCTTAGCTATTAGGCCAGAGTAAGAGTTAAGACCTTAACCATTAGGCCAGAGTACGAGTCTAAGACCTTAGCTATTAGGCCAGAGTAAGAGTTAAGACCTTAGCTATTAGGCCAGAGTACGAGTCTAAGACCTTAGCTATTAGGCCAGAGTAAGAGTTAAGACCTTAACCAGTAGGCCAGAGTAAGAGTTAAGACCTTAACCATTATACCAGAGTACGAGTCTAAGACCTTAGCTATTAGGCCAGAGTAAGAGTTAAGACCTTAACCATTAGGCCAGAGTATGAGTCTAAGACCTTAGCTATTAGGCCAGAGTAAGATTTAAGACCTTAGCTATTAGGCCAGAGTAAGAGTTAAGACCTTAACCATTAGGCCAGAGTACGAGTCTAAGACCTTAGCTATTAGGCCAGAGTAAGAGTTAAGACCTTAACCAGTAGGCCAGAGTAAGAGTTAAGACCTTAACCATTAGGCCAGAGAACGAGTCTAAGACCTTAGCTATTAGGCCAGAGTAAGAGTTAAGACCTTAACCATTAGGCAAGAGTAAGAGTTAAGACCTTAGCTATTAGGCCAGAGTAAGAGTTAAGACCTTAACCATTAGGCCAGAGTACAAGTCTAAGACCTTAGCTATTAGGCCAGAGTAAGAGTTAAGACCTTAGCTATTAGGCCAGAGTAAGAGTTAAGACCTTAACCAGTAGGCCAGAGTACGAGTCTAAGACCTTAGCTATTAGGCCAGAGTAAGAGTTAAGACCTTAACCTGTAGGCCAGAATAAGAGTTAAGACCTTACCCTCTATGCCATAGTATGGGTGTAAGACCTTAGCTATTAGGCCAGAGTAAGAGTTAAGACCTTAGCTATTAGGCCAGAGTAAGAGTTAAGACCTTAACCATTAGGCCAGATTACGGGTCTAAGACCTTTGCTATTAGGCCAGAGTAAGAGTTAAGACCTTAGCTATTAGGCCAGAGTAAGAGTTAAGACCTTAACCAGTAGGCCAGAGTAAGAGTTAAGACCTTAACCATTAGGCCAGAGTACGAATCTAAGAACTTAGCTATTAGGCCAGAGTAAGTGTTAAGACCTTAACCAGTAGGCCAGAGTAAGAGTTAAGACCTTAACCATTAGGCCAGAGTACAAGTCTAAGACCTTAGCTATTAGACCAGAGTAAGAGTTAAGACCTTAGCTATTAGGCCAGAGTAAGAGTTAAGACCTTAGCTATTAGGCCAGAGTAAGAGTTAAGTTCTTAGTTATTAGGCCAGAGTAAGAATTAAGACCTCAACCTGTAGGCCAGTGTAAGAGTTAAGACCTTAACCATTCGGACAGAGTACGAGTCAAAGACCTTAGCTATTAGGCCAGAGTAAGAGTTAAGACCTTAGCTATTAGGCCAGAGTAAGAGGTAAGACCTTAAACAGTAGGCCAGAGTACGAGTCTAAGACCTTAGCTATTAGGCCAGAGTAAGAGTTAAGACCTAAACCAGTAGGCCAGAGTAAGAGTTAAGACTTTAACCTGTAGGCCATAGTACGAGTCTAAGACCTTAGCTATTACGCCAGAGTAAGAGTTAAGACCTTAACCATTAGGCCAGAGTACGAGTCTAAGACCTTAGCTATTAGGCCAGAGTAAGAGTTAAGACCTTAGCTATTAGGCCAGAGTACGAGTCTAAGACCTTAGCTATTAGGCCAGAGTAAGAGTTAAGACCTTAACCAGTAGGCCAGAGTAAGAGTTAAGACCTTAACCATTATACCAGAGTACGAGTCTAAGACCTTAGCTATTAGGCCAGAGTAAGAGTTAAGACCTTAACCATTAGGCCAGAGTATGAGTCTAAGACCTTAGCTATTAGGCCAGAGTAAGATTTAAGACCTTAGCTATTAGGCCAGAGTAAGAGTTAAGACCTTAACCATTAGGCCAGAGTACGAGTCTAAGACCTTAGCTATTAGGCCAGAGTAAGAGTTAAGACCTTAACCAGTAGGCCAGAGTAAGAGTTAAGACCTTAACCATTAGGCCAGAGAACGAGTCTAAGACCTTAGCTATTAGGCCAGAGTAAGAGTTAAGACCTTAACCATTAGGCAAGAGTAAGAGTTAAGACCTTAGCTATTAGGCCAGAGTAAGAGTTAAGACCTTAACCATTAGGCCAGAGTACAAGTCTAAGACCTTAGCTATTAGGCCAGAGTAAGAGTTAAGACCTTAGCTATTAGGCCAGAGTAAGAGTTAAGACCTTAACCATTAGGCCAGAGTACAAGTCTAAGACCTTAGCTATTAGTCCAGAGTAAGAGTTAAGACCTTAACCATTAGGCCAGAGTACGAGTCTAAGACCTTAGCTATTAGGCCAGAGTAAGATTTAAGACCTTAGCTATAAGGCCAGAGTAAGAGTTAAGACCTTAACCAATAGGCCAGAGTAAGAGTTAAGACCTTAACCATAAGGCCAGAGTATGAGTCTAAGACCTTAGCTATTAGGCCAGAGTAAGAGTTAAGACCTTAACCATTAGGCCAGAGTACGAGTCTAAGACCTTAGCTATTAGGCCAGAGTAAGAGTGAAGACCTTAACCAATAGGCCAGAGTAAGAGTTAAGACCTTAACCATTAGGCCAGAGTACGAGTCTAAGACCTTAACTATTAGGCCAGAGTAAGAGTTAAGACGTTAAGCAGTAGGCCAGAGTAAAAGTTAAGACCTTAACCATTATGCCAGATTACGAGTCTAAGACCTTAGCTATTAGGCCAGAGGAAGAGTTAAGACCTTAGCTATTAGGCCAGAGTACGAGTCTAAGACCTTAGCTATTAGGCCAGAGTAAGAGTTAAGACCTTAACCATTAGGCCAGAGTAAGAGTTAAGACCTTAACCAATAGGCCAGAGTAAGAGTTAAGACCTTAACCATAAGGCCCGAGTATGAGTCTAAGACCTTAGCTATTAGGCCAGAGTAAGAGTTAAGACCTTAACCATTAGGCCAGAGTAAGAGTTAAGACCTTAACCAGTAGGCCAGAGTAAGAGTTAAGACCTTAGCTATTAGGCCAGAGTAAGAGTTAAGACCTTAGCTATTAGGCCAGAGTAAGAGTTAAGACCTTAACCATTAGGCCACAGTAAGAGTTAAGACCTTAGTTATTAGGCCAGAGTACGAGTCTAAGACCTTAGCTATTAGGCCAGAGTAAGGGTTAAGACCTTAACCAGTAGGCCAGAGTAACAGTTAAGACCTTAACCTGTAAGCCATAGTAAGAGTTAAGACCTTAACTAGTAGGCCAGAGTAAGAGTTAAGACCTTAACCTGTAGGCCATAGTACGAATTTAAGACCTTAGCTATTAGGCCAGAGTAAGAGTTAAGACCTTAACCAGTAGGCCAGAGTAAGAGTTAAGACCTTAACCATTAGGCCAGAGTACGAGTCTAAGACCTTAGCTTTTAGGCCAGAGGAAGAGTTAAGACCTTAGCTATTAGGCCAGAGTAAGAGTTAAGACCTTAACCAGTAGGCCAGAGTATGCGTCTAAGACCTTAGCTATTAGGCCAGAGTAAGAGTTAAGACCTTAACCTGTAGGCCAGAATAAGAGTTAAGACATTAACCTCTATGCCATAGTATGGGTGTAAGACCTTAGCTATTAGGCCAGAGTAAGAGTTAAGACCTTAGCTATTAGGCCAGAGTAAGAGTTAAGACCTTAACCAGTAGGCCAGAGTAAGAGTTAAGACCTTAACCATTAGGCCAGAGTATGAATCTAAGAACTTAGCTATTAGGCCAGAGTAAGTGTTAAGACCTTAACCAGTAGGCCAGAGTAAGAGTTAAGACCTTAACCATTAGGCCAGAGTACAAGTCTAAGACCTTAGTTATTAGACCAGAGTAAGAGTTAAGACCTTAGCTATTAGGCCAGAGTAAGAGTTAAGACCTTAGCTATTAGGTCAGAGTAAGAGTTAAGACCTTAGCTATTAGGCCAGAGTAAGAATTAAGACCTTAACCTGTAGGCCAGTGTAAGAGTTAAGACCTTAACCATTCGGACAGAGTACGAGTCAAAGACCTTAGCTATTAGGCCAGAGTAAGAGTTAAGACCTTAGCTATTAGGCCAGAGTAAGAGGTAAGACCTTAAACAGTAGGCCAGAGTACGAGTCTAAGACCTTAGCTATTAGGCCAGAGTAAGAGTTAAGACCTAAACCAGTAGGCCAGAGTAAGAGTTAAGACCTTAACCTGTAGGCCATAGTACAAGTCTAAGACCTTAGCTATTAGGCCAGTGTAAGAGTTAAGACCTTAACCATAAGGCCAGAGTATGAGTCTAAGACCTTAGCTATTAGGCCAGAGTAAGAGTTAAGACCTTAACCATTAGGCCAGAGTACGAGTCTAAGACCTTAGCTATTAGGCCAGAGTAAGAGTTAAGACCTTAGCTATTAGGCCAGGGTAAGAGTTAAGACCTTAACCATTAGGCCACAGTAAGAGTTAAGACCTTAGTTATTAGGCCAGAGTACGAGTCTAAGACCTTAGCTATTAGGCCAGAGTAAGAGTTAAGACCTTAGCTATTAGGCCAGAATAAGGGTTAAGACCTTAACCAGTAGGCCAGAGTAAGAGTTAAGACCTTAACTTGTAAGCCATATTAAGAGTTAAGACCTTAACTAGTAGGCCAGAGTAAGAGTTAAGATCTTAACCTGTAGGCCATAGTACGAGTTTAAGACCTTAGCTATTAGGCCAGAGTAAGAGTTAAGACCTTAACCAGTAGGCCAGAGTAAGAGTTAAGACCTTAACCATTAGGCCAGAGTACGAGTCTAAGACCTTAGCTATTAGGCCAGAGTAAGAGTTAAGACCTTAGCTATTAGGCCAAAGTAAGAGTTAAGACCTTAACCAGTAGGCCAGAGTACGAGTCTAAGACCTTAGCTATTAGGCCAGAGTCAGAGTTAAGACCTTAACCTGTAGGCCAGAATAAGAGTCAAGACCTTAACCTCTATGCCATAGTATGGGTCTAAGACCTTAGCTATTAGGCAAAAGTAAGAGTTAATACCTTAGCTATTAGGCCAGAGTAAGAGTTAAGACCTTAACCATTAGGCCAGATTACGGGTCTAAGACCTTTGCTATTAGGCCAGAGTAAGAGTTAAAACCTTAGCTATTAGGCCAGAGTAAGAGTTAAGACCTTAACCAGTAGGCCAGAGTAAGAGTTAAGACCTTAACCATTAGGCCAGAGTATGAATCTAAGAACTTAGCTATTAGGCCAGAGTAAGTGTTAAGACCTTAACCAGTAGGCCAGAGTAAGAGTTAAGACCTTAACCATTAGGCCAGAGTACAAGTCTAAGACCTTAGTTATTAGACCAGAGTAAGAGTTAAGACCTTAGCTATTAGGCCAGAGTAAGAGTTAAGACCTTAGCTATTAGGTCAGAGTAAGAGTTAAGACCTTAGCTATTAGGCCAGAGTAAGAATTAAGACCTTAACCTGTAGGCCAGTGTAAGAGTTAAGACCTTAACCATTCGGACAGAGCACGAGTCAAATACCTTAGCTATTAGGCCAGAGTAAGAGTTAAGACCTTAGCTATTAGGCCAGAGTAAGAGGTAAGACCTTAAACAGTAGGCCAGAGTACGAGTCTAAGACCTTAGCTATTAGGCCAGAGTAAGAGTTAAGACCTAAACCAGTAGGCCAGAGTAAGAGTTAAGACCTTAACCTGTAGGCCATAGTACGAGTCTAAGACCTTAGCTATTAGGCCAGAGTAAGAGTTAAGACCTTAACCATAAGGCCAGAGTATGAGTCTAAGACCTTAGCTATTAGGCCAGAGTAAGAGTTAAGACCTTAACCATTAGGCCAGAGTACGAGTCTAAGACCTTAGCTATTAGGCCAGAGTAAGAGTTAAGACCTTAGCTATTAGGCCAGAGTAAGAGTTAAGACCTTAACGATTAGGCCAGAATAAGAGTTAAGACCTTAGTTATTAGGCCAGAGTTAGAGTGAAGACGTTAACCAATAGGCCAGAGTAAGAGTTAAGACCTTAACCATTAGGCCAGAGTACGAGTCTAAGACCTTAGCTATTAGGCCAGAGTAAGAGTTAAGACCTTAAGCAGTAGGCCAGAGTAAAAGTTAAGACCTTAACCATTAGGCCAGATTACGAGTCTAAGACCTTAGCTATTAGGCCAGAGGAAGAGTTAAGACCTTAGCTATTAGGCCAGAATACGAGTCTAAGACCTTAGCTATTAGGCCAGAGTAAGAGTTAAGACCTTAACCAGTAGGCCAGAGTAAGTGTTAAGTCCTTAGCTATTAGGCCAGAGTAAGAGTTAAGACCTTAGCTATTAGGCCAGAGTAAGAGTTAAGACCTTAACCATTAGGCCACAGTAAGAGTTAAGACCTTAGTTATTAGGCCAGAGTACAAGTCTAAGACCTTAGCTATTAGGCCAGAGTAAGAGTTAAGAATTTAACCTGTAGGCCATAGTACGAGTTTAAGACCTTAGCTATTAGGCCAGAGTAAAAGTTAAGACCTTAACCAGTAGGCCAGAGTAAGAGTTAAGATCTTAACCTGTAGGCCCTAGTACGTGTTTAAGACCTTAGCTATTAGGCCACAGTGAGAGTTAAGACCTTAACCAGTAGGCCAGAGTAAGAGTTAAGACCTTAACCATTAGGCTAGAGTACGAGTCTAAGACCTTAGCTATTAGGCCAGAGTAAGAGTTAAGACCTTAGCTATTAGGCCAAAGTAAGAGTTAAGACCTTAACCAGTAGGCCAGAGTACGAGTCTAAGACCTTAGCTATTAGGCCAGAGTCAGAGTTAAGACCTTAACCTGTAGGCCAGAATAAGAGTCAAGACCTTAACCTCTATGCCATAGTATGGGTCTAAGACCTTAGCTATTAGGCCAAAGTAAGAGTTAATACCTTAGCTATTAGGCCAGAGTAAGAGTTAAGACCTTAACCATTAGGCCAGATTACGGGTCTAAGACCTTTGCTATTAGACCAGAGTAAGAGTTAAAACCTTAGCTATTAGGCCAGAGTAAGAGTTAAGACCTTAACCAGTAGGCCAGAGTAAGAGTTAAGACCCTAACCATTAGGCCAGAGTATGAATCTAAGAACTTAGCTATTAGGCCAGAGTAAGTGTTAAGACCTTAACCAGTAGGCCAGAGTAAGAGTTAAGACCTTAACCATTAGGCCAGAGTACAAGTCTAAGACCTTAGTTATTAGACCAGAGTAAGAGTTAAGACCTTAGCTATTAGGCCAGAGTAAGAGTTAAGACCTTAGCTATTAGGTCAGAGTAAGAGTTAAGACCTTAGCTATTAGGCCAGAGTAAGAATTAAGACCTTAACCTGTAGGCCAGTGTAAGAGTTAAGACCTTAACCATTCGGAGAGAGTACGAGTCAAAGACCTTAGCTATTAGGCCAGAGTAAGAGTTAAGACCTTAGCTATTAGGCCAGAGTAAGAGGTAAGACCTTAAACAGTAGGCCAGAGTACGAGTCTAAGACCTTAGCTATTAGGCCAGAGTAAGAGTTAAGACCTAAACCAGTAGGCCAGAGTAAGAGTTAAGACCTTAACCTGTAGGCCATAGTACGAGTCTAAGACCTTAGCTATTAGGCCAGAGTAAGAGTTAAGACCTTAACCATAAGGCCAGAGTATGAGTCTAAGACCTTAGCTATTAGGCCAGAGTAAGAGTTAAGACCTTAACCATTAGGCCAGAGTACGAGTCTAAGACCTTAGCTATTAGGCCAGAGTAAGAGTTAAGACCTTAGCTATTAGGCCAGAGTAAGAGTTAAGACCTTAACGATTAGGCCAGAATAAGAGTTAAGACCTTAGTTATTAGGCCAGAGTTAGAGTGAAGACGTTAACCAATAGGCCAGAGTAAGAGTTAAGACCTTAACTATTAGGTCAGAGTAAGAGTTAAGACCTTAGCTATTAGGCCAGAGTAAAAATTAAGACCTGAACCTGTAGGCCAGTGTAAGAGTTAAGACCTTAACCATTCGGACAGAGTACGAGTCAAAGACCTTAGCTATTAGGCCAGAGTAAGAGTTAAGACCTTAACCATTAGGCCAGATTACGGGTCTAAGACCTTTGCTATTAGGCCAGAGTAAGAGTTAAGACCTTAGCTATTAGGCCAGAGTAAGAGTTAAGACCTTAACCAGTAGGCCAGAGTAAGAGTTAAGACCTTAACCATTAGGCCAGAGTACGAATCTAAGAACTTAGCTATTAGGCCAGAGTAAGTGTTAAGACCTTAACCAGTAGGCCAGAGTAAGAGTTAAGACCTTAACCATTAGGCCAGAGTACAAGTCTAAGACCTTAGCTATTAGACCAGAGTAAGAGTTAAGACCTTAGCTATTAGGCCAGAGTAAGAGTTAAGACCTTAGCTATTAGGCCAGAGTAAGAGTTAAGTTCTTAGTTATTAGGCCAGAGTAAGAATTAAGACCTTAACCTGTAGGCCAGTGTAAGAGTTAAGACCTTAACCATTCAGACAGAGTACGAGTCAAAGACCTTAGCTATTAGGCCAGACTAAGAGTTAAGACCTTAGCTATTAGGCCAGAGTAAGAGGTAAGACCTTAAACAGTAGGCCAGAGTACGAGTCTAAGACCTTAGCTATTAGGCCAGAGTAAGAGTTAAGACCTAAACCAGTAGGCCAGAGTAAGAGTTAAGACCTTAACCTGTAGGCCATAGTACGAGTCTAAGACCTTAGCTATTAGGCCAGAGTAAGCGTTAAGACCTTAACCATAAGGCCAGAGTATGAGTCTAAGACCTTAGCTATTAGGCCAGAGTAAGAGTTAGAACCTTAACCATTAGGCCAGAGTACGAGTCTAAGACCTTAGCTATTAGGCCAGAGTAAGAGTTAAGACCTTAGCTATTAGGCCAGAGTAAGAGTTAAGACCTTAACGATTAGGCCAGAATAAGAGTTAAGACCTTAGTTATTAGGCCAGAGTTAGAGTGGACACGTTAACCAATAGGCCAGAGTAAGAGTTAAGACCTTAACCATTAGGCCAGAGTACGAGTCTAAGACCTTAGCTATTAGGCCAGAGTAAGAGTTAAGACCTTAAGCAGTAGGCCAGAGTAAAAGTTAAGACCTTAACCATTAGGCCAGATTACGAGTCTAAGACCTTAGCTATTAGGCCAGAGGAAGAGTTAAGACCTTAGCTATTAGGCCAGAATACGAGTCTAAGACCTTAGCTATTAGGCCAGAGTAAGAGTTAAGACCTTAACCAGTAGGCCAGAGTAAGAGTTAAGACCTTAGCTATTAGGCCAGAGTAAGAGTTAAGACCTTAGCTATTAGGCCAGAGTAAGAGTTAAGACCTTAACCATTAGGCCACAGTAAGAGTTAAGACCTTAGTTATTAGGCCAGAGTACAAGTCTAAGACATTAGCTATTAGGCCAGAGTAAGAGTTAAGATCTTAACCTGTAGGCCATGGTACGAGTTTAAGACCTTAGCTATTAGGCCAGAGTAAAAGTTAAGACCTTAACCAGTAGGCCAGAGTAAGAGTTAAGACCTTAACCATTAGGCCAGAGTACGAGTCTAAGACCTTATCTATTAGGCCAGAGTAAGAGTTAAGACCTTAGCTATTAGGCCAGAGTAAGAGTTAAGACCTTAACCATTAGGCCAGAGTACGAGTCTAAGACCTTAGCTATTAGGCCAGAGTAAGAGTTAAGACCTTAACCTGTAGGCCTGCGTAAAAGTTAAGACCTTAACCATTAGGCCAGATTACGAGTCTAAGACCTTAGCTATTAGGCCAGAGTAAGAGTTAAGACCTTAGCTATTAGGCCAGAGTAAGAGTTAAGACCTTAGCTATTAGGCCAGGGTAAGAGTTAAGACCTTAACCATTAGGCCACAGTAAGAGTTAAGACCTTAGTTATTAGGCCAGAGTACAAGTCTAAGACCTTAGCTATTAGGCCAGAGTAAGGGTTAAGACCTTAACCAGTAGGCCAGAGAAAGAGTTAAGACCTTAACCTGTAAGCCATAGTAAGAGTTAAGACCTTAACTAGTAGGCCAGAGTAAGAGTTAAGACCTTAACCTGTAGGCCATAGTACGAGTTTAAGACCTTAGCTATTAGGCCAGAGTAAGAGTTAAGACCTTAACCAGTAGGCCAGAGTAAGAGTTAAGACCTTAACCATTAGGCCAGAGTACGAGTCTAAGACCTTAGCTATTAGGCCAGAGTAAGAGTTAAGACCTTAGCTATTAGGCCAGAGTAAGAGTTAAGACCTTAACCAGTAGGCCAGAGTACGAGTCTAAGACCTTAGCTATTAGGACAGAGTCAGAGTTAAGACCTTAACCTGTAGGCCAGAATAAGAGTCAAGACCTTAACCTCTATGCCATAGTATGGGTCTAAGACCTTAGCTATTAGGCCAGAGTAAGAGTTAATACCTTAGCTATTAGGCCAGAGTAAGAGTTAAGACCTTAACCATTAGGCCAGATTACGGGTCTAAGACCTTTGCTATTAGGCAAGAGTAAGAGTTAAAACCTTAGCTATTAGGCTAGAGTAAGAGTTAAGACCTTAACCAGTAGGCCAGAGTAAGAGTTAAGACCTTAACCATTAGGCCAGAGTATGAATCTAAGAACTTAGCTATTAGGCCAGAGTAAGTGTTAAGACCTTAACCAGTAGGCCAGAGTAAGAGTTAAGACCTTAACCATTAGGCCAGAGTACAAGTCTAAGACCTTAGTTATTAGACCAGAGTAAGAGTTAAGACCTTAGCTATTAGGCCAGAGTAAGAGTTAAGACCTTAGCTATTAGGTCAGAGTAAGAGTTAAGACCTTAGTTATTAGGCCAGAGTAAGAATTAAGACCTTAACCTGTAGGCCAGTGTAAGAGTTAAGACCTTAACCATTCAGACAGAGTACGAGTCAAAGACCTTAGCTATTAGGCCAGAGTAAGAGTTAAGACCTTAGCTATTAGGCCAGAGTAAGAGGTAAGACCTTAAACAGTAGGCCAGAGTACGAGTCTAAGACCTTAGCTATTAGGCCAGAGTAAGAGTTAAGACCTAAACCAGTAGGCCAGAGTAAGAGTTAAGACCTTAACCTGTAGGCCATAGTACGAGTCTAAGACCTTAGCTATTAGGCCAGAGTAAGAGTTAAGACCTTAACCATAAGGCCAGAGTATGAGTCTAAGACCTTAGCTATTAGGCCAGAGTAAGAGTTAAGACCTTAACCATTAGGCCAGAGTACGAGTCTAAGACCTTAGCTATTAGGCCAGAGTAAGAGTTAAGACCTTAGCTATTAGGCCAGAGTAAGAGTTAAGACCTTAACGATTAGGCCAGAATCAGAGTTAAGACCTTAGTTATTAGGCCAGAGTTAGAGTGAAGACGTTAACCAATAGGCCAGAGTAAGAGTTAAGACCTTAACCATTAGGCCAGAGTACGAGTCTAAGACCTTAGCTATTAGGCCAGAGTAAGAGTTAAGACCTTAAGCAGTAGGCCAGAGTAAAAGTTAAGACCTTAACCATTAGGCCAGATTACGAGTCTAAGACCTTAGCTATTAGGCCAGAGGAAGAGTTAAGACCTTAGCTATTAGGCCAGAGTACGAGTCTAAGACCTTAGCTATTCGGACAGAGTAATAGTTAAGACCTTAGCTATTAGGCCAGAGTAAGAGTTAAGACCTTAGCTATTAGGCCAGAGTAAGAGTTAAGACCTTAACCAGTAGGCCAGAGTAAGAGTTAAGACCTTAACCAGTAGGCCAGAGTAAGAGTTAAGACCTTAATCATTAGGCCAGAGTACGAGTCAAAGACCTTAGCTATTAGGCCAGAGTAAGAGTTAAGACCTTAACCAGTAGGCCAGAGTAAGAGTTAAGACCTTATCCATTAGGCCAGAGTACGAGTCTAAGACCTTAGCTATTAGGCCAGAGTAAGAGTTAAGACCTTAGCTATTAGGCCTGAGTAAAAGTTAAAACCTTAGCTATTAGGCCAGAGTAAGAGTTAAGACCTTAACCATTAGGCCAGAGTACGAGTCTAAGACCTTAGCTATTAGGCCAGAGTAAGAGTTAAGACCTTAACCAGTAGGCCAGAGTAAGAGTTAAGAACTTAACCTGTAGGCCATAGTACGAGTCTAAGACCTTAGCTATTAGGCCAGAGTAAGAGTTAAGACCTTAGCTATTAGGCCAGAGTAAGAGTTAAGACGTTAACCATTAGGCCACAGTACGAGTCTAAGACCTTAGCTATTAGGCGAGAGTAAGAGTTAAGATCTTAACCAGTAGGCCAGAGTAAGAGTTAAGACCGTAGCTATTAGGCCAGAGTAAGAGTTAAGACCTTAGCTATTAGGCCAGAGTAAGAGGTAAGACCTTAAACAGTAGGCCAGAGTACGAGTCTAAGACCTTAGCTATTAGGCCAGAGTAAGAGTTAAGACCTAAACCAGTAGGCCAGAGTAAGAGTTAATACCTTAACCTGTAGACCATAGTACAAGTCTAAGACCTTAGCTATTAGGCCAGAGTAAGAGTTAAGACCTTAACCATTAGGCCAGAGTACAAGTCTAAGACCTTAGCTATTAGGCCAGAGTAAGATTTAAGACCTTAGCTATTAGGCCAGAGTAAGAGTTAAGACCTTAACCATTTGGCCAGAGTACGAGTCTAAGACCTTAGCTATTAGGCCAGAGTAAGAGTTAAGACCTTAACCAGTAGGCCAGAGTAAGAGTTAAGACCTTAACCATTAGGCCAGAGAACGAGTCTAAGACCTTAGCTATTAGGCCAGAGTAAGAGTTAAGACCTTAACCATTAGGCAAGAGTAAGAGTTAAGACCTTAGCTATTAGGCCAGAGTAAGAGTTAAGACTTTAACCATTAGGCCAGAGTACAAGTCTAAGACCTTAGCTATTAGGCCAGAGTAAGAGTTAAGACCTTAGCTATTAGGCCAGAGTAAGAGTTAAGACCTTAACCAGTAGGCCAGAGTACGAGTCTAAGACCTTAGCTATTCAGCCAGAGTAAGAGTTTAGACCTTAACCAGTAGGCCAGAGTAAGAGTTAAGACCTTAACCATTAGGCCAGAGTAAGAGTCTAAGACCTTAGCTATTAGGCCAGAGTAAGAGTTAAGACCTTAACCATTAGGCCAGAGTACAAGTCTAAGACCTTAGCTATTAGTCCAGAGTAAGAGTTAAGACCTTAACCATTAGGCCAGAGTACGAGTCTAAGACCTTAGCTATTAGGCCAGAGTAAGAGTTAAGACCTTAACCATTAGGCCAGAGTATGAGTCTAAGACCTTAGCTATTAGGCCAGAGTAAGAGTTAAGACCTTAACCAGTATGCCGGAGTAAGAGTTAAGACCTTAACCTGTAGGCCAGAGTACGAGTCTAAGACCTTAGCTATTAAGCCAGAGTAAGAGTTAAGACCTTAACCAGTAGGACAGAGTAAGAGTTAAGACCTTAGCTATTAGGCCAGAGTATGAGTCTAAGACCTTAGCTATTAGGCCAGAGTAAGAGTTAAGACCTTAGCTATTAGGCCAGAATTAGAGTTAAGACCTTAGCTATTAGGCCAGAGTAAGAGTTAAGACCTTAACCATTAGGCCAGAGTACGAGTCTAAGACCTTAGCTATTAGGCCAGAGTAAGAGTTAAGACCTTAACCAGTAGGCCAGAGTAAGAGTTAAGACCTTAACCATTAGGCCAGACTACGAGTCTAAGACCTTATCTATTAGTTCAGAGTAAGAGTTAAGACCTTAACCAGTAGGCCAGAGTAAGAGTTAAGACCTTAACCATTAGGCCAGAGTACGAGTCTAAGACCTTAGCTATTAGGCCAGAGTAAGAGTTAAGACATAGCTATTAGGCCAGAGTAAGAGTTAAGACCTTAACCAGTAGGCCAGAGTACGAGTCTAAGACCTTAGCTATTAGGCCAGAGTAAGAGTTAAGACCTTAACCTGTAGGCCAGAATAAGAGTTAAGACCTTAACCTCTATGCCATAATATGGGTGTAAGACCTTAGCTATTAGGCCAGAGTAAGAGTTAAGACCTTAGCTATTAGGCCAGAGTAAGAGTTAAGACCTTAACCATTAGGCCAGATTACGGGTCTAAGACCTTTGCTATTAGGCCAGAGTAAGAGTTAAGACCTTAGCTATTAGGCCAGAGTAAGAGTTAAGACCTTAACCAGTAGGCCAGAGTAAGAGTTAAGACCTTAACCATTAGGCCAGAGTACGAATCTAAGAACTTAGCTATTAGGCCAGAGTAAGTGTTAAGACCTTAACCAGTAGGCCAGAGTAAGAGTTAAGACCTTAACCATTAGGCCAGAGTACAAGTCTAAGACCTTAGCTATTAGACCAGAGTAAGAGTTAAGACCTTAGCTATTAGGCCAGAGTAAGAGTTAAGACCTTAGCTATTAGGCCAGAGTAAGAGTTAAGTTCTTAGTTATTAGGCCAGAGTAAGAATTAAGACCTCAACCTGTAGGCCAGTGTAAGAGTTAAGACCTTAACCATTCGGACAGAGTACGAGTCAAAGACCTTAGCTATTAGGCCAGAGTAAGAGTTAAGACCTTAGCTATTAGGCCAGAGTAAGAGGTAAGACCTTAAACAGTAGGCCAGAGTACGAGTCTAAGACCTTAGCTATTAGGCCAGAGTAAGAGTTAAGACCTAAACCAGTAGGCCAGAGTAAGAGTTAAGACTTTAACCTGTAGGCCATAGTACGAGTCTAAGACCTTAGCTATTAGGCCAGAGTAAGAGTTAAGACCTTAACCATTAGGCCAGAGTACGAGTCTAAGACCTTAGCTATTAGGCCAGAGTAAGAGTTAAGACCTTAGCTATTAGGCCAGAGTACGAGTCTAAGACCTTAGCTATTAGGCCAGAGTAAGAGTTAAGACCTTAACCAGTAGGCCAGAGTAAGAGTTAAGACCTTAACCATTATACCAGAGTACGAGTCTAAGACCTTAGCTATTAGGCCAGAGTAAGAGTTAAGACCTTAACCATTAGGCCAGAGTATGAGTCTAAGACCTTAGCTATTAGGCCAGAGTAAGATTTAAGACCTTAGCTATTAGGCCAGAGTAAGAGTTAAGACCTTAACCATTAGGCCAGAGTACGAGTCTAAGACCTTAGCTATTAGGCCAGAGTAAGAGTTAAGACCTTAACCAGTAGGCCAGAGTAAGAGTTAAGACCTTAACCATTAGGCCAGAGAACGAGTCTAAGACCTTAGCTATTAGGCCAGAGTAAGAGTTAAGACCTTAACCATTAGGCAAGAGTAAGAGTTAAGACCTTAGCTATTAGGCCAGAGTAAGAGTTAAGACCTTAACCATTAGGCCAGAGTACAAGTCTAAGACCTTAGCTATTAGGCCAGAGTAAGAGTTAAGACCTTAGCTATTAGGCCAGAGTAAGAGTTAAGACCTTAACCATTAGGCCAGAGTACAAGTCTAAGACCTTAGCTATTAGTCCAGAGTAAGAGTTAAGACCTTAACCATTAGGCCAGAGTACGAGTCTAAGACCTTAGCTATTAGGCCAGAGTAAGATTTAAGACCTTAGCTATAAGGCCAGAGTAAGAGTTAAGACCTTAACCAATAGGCCAGAGTAAGAGTTAAGACCTTAACCATAAGGCCAGAGTATGAGTCTAAGACCTTAGCTATTAGGCCAGAGTAAGAGTTAAGACCTTAACCATTAGGCCAGAGTACGAGTCTAAGACCTTAGCTATTAGGCCAGAGTAAGAGTGAAGACCTTAACCAATAGGCCAGAGTAAGAGTTAAGACCTTAACCATTAGGCCAGAGTACGAGTCTAAGACCTTAACTATTAGGCCAGAGTAAGAGTTAAGACGTTAAGCAGTAGGCCAGAGTAAAAGTTAAGACCTTAACCATTATGCCAGATTACGAGTCTAAGACCTTAGCTATTAGGCCAGAGGAAGAGTTAAGACCTTAGCTATTAGGCCAGAGTACGAGTCTAAGACCTTAGCTATTAGGCCAGAGTAAGAGTTAAGACCTTAACCATTAGGCCAGAGTAAGAGTTAAGACCTTAACCAATAGGCCAGAGTAAGAGTTAAGACCTTAACCATAAGGCCCGAGTATGAGTCTAAGACCTTAGCTATTAGGCCAGAGTAAGAGTTAAGACCTTAACCATTAGGCCAGAGTAAGAGTTAAGACCTTAACCAGTAGGCCAGAGTAAGAGTTAAGACCTTAGCTATTAGGCCAGAGTAAGAGTTAAGACCTTAGCTATTAGGCCAGAGTAAGAGTTAAGACCTTAACCATTAGGCCACAGTAAGAGTTAAGACCTTAGTTATTAGGCCAGAGTACGAGTCTAAGACCTTAGCTATTAGGCCAGAGTAAGGGTTAAGACCTTAACCAGTAGGCCAGAGTAACAGTTAAGACCTTAACCTGTAAGCCATAGTAAGAGTTAAGACCTTAACTAGTAGGCCAGAGTAAGAGTTAAGACCTTAACCTGTAGGCCATAGTACGAATTTAAGACCTTAGCTATTAGGCCAGAGTAAGAGTTAAGACCTTAACCAGTAGGCCAGAGTAAGAGTTAAGACCTTAACCATTAGGCCAGAGTACGAGTCTAAGACCTTAGCTTTTAGGCCAGAGGAAGAGTTAAGACCTTAGCTATTAGGCCAGAGTAAGAGTTAAGACCTTAACCAGTAGGCCAGAGTATGAGTCTAAGACCTTAGCTATTAGGCCAGAGTAAGAGTTAAGACCTTAACCTGTAGGCCAGAATAAGAGTTAAGACATTAACCTCTATGCCATAGTATGGGTGTAAGACCTTAGCTATTAGGCCAGAGTAAGAGTTAAGACCTTAGCTATTAGGCCAGAGTAAGAGTTAAGACCTTAACCAGTAGGCCAGAGTAAGAGTTAAGACCTTAACCATTAGGCCAGAGTATGAATCTAAGAACTTAGCTATTAGGCCAGAGTAAGTGTTAAGACCTTAACCAGTAGGCCAGAGTAAGAGTTAAGACCTTAACCATTAGGCCAGAGTACAAGTCTAAGACCTTAGTTATTAGACCAGAGTAAGAGTTAAGACCTTAGCTATTAGGCCAGAGTAAGAGTTAAGACCTTAGCTATTAGGTCAGAGTAAGAGTTAAGACCTTAGCTATTAGGCCAGAGTAAGAATTAAGACCTTAACCTGTAGGCCAGTGTAAGAGTTAAGACCTTAACCATTCGGACAGAGTACGAGTCAAAGACCTTAGCTATTAGGCCAGAGTAAGAGTTAAGACCTTAGCTATTAGGCCAGAGTAAGAGGTAAGACCTTAAACAGTAGGCCAGAGTACGAGTCTAAGACCTTAGCTATTAGGCCAGAGTAAGAGTTAAGACCTAAACCAGTAGGCCAGAGTAAGAGTTAAGACCTTAACCTGTAGGCCATAGTACGAGTCTAAGACCTTAGCTATTAGGCCAGTGTAAGAGTTAAGACCTTAACCATAAGGCCAGAGTATGAGTCTAAGACCTTAGCTATTAGGCCAGAGTAAGAGTTAAGACCTTAACCATTAGGCCAGAGTACGAGTCTAAGACCTTAGCTATTAGGCCAGAGTAAGAGTTAAGACCTTAGCTATTAGGCCAGGGTAAGAGTTAAGACCTTAACCATTAGGCCACAGTAAGAGTTAAGACCTTAGTTATTAGGCCAGAGTACGAGTCTAAGACCTTAGCTATTAGGCCAGAGTAAGAGTTAAGACCTTAGCTATTAGGCCAGAATAAGGGTTAAGACCTTAACCAGTAGGCCAGAGTAAGAGTTAAGACCTTAACTTGTAAGCCATATTAAGAGTTAAGACCTTAACTAGTAGGCCAGAGTAAGAGTTAAGATCTTAACCTGTAGGCCATAGTACGAGTTTAAGACCTTAGCTATTAGGCCAGAGTAAGAGTTAAGACCTTAACCAGTAGGCCAGAGTAAGAGTTAAGACCTTAACCATTAGGCCAGAGTACGAGTCTAAGACCTTAGCTATTAGGCCAGAGTAAGAGTTAAGACCTTAGCTATTAGGCCAAAGTAAGAGTTAAGACCTTAACCAGTAGGCCAGAGTACGAGTCTAAGACCTTAGCTATTAGGCCAGAGTCAGAGTTAAGACCTTAACCTGTAGGCCAGAATAAGAGTCAAGACCTTAACCTCTATGCCATAGTATGGGTCTAAGACCTTAGCTATTAGGCAAAAGTAAGAGTTAATACCTTAGCTATTAGGCCAGAGTAAGAGTTAAGACCTTAACCATTAGGCCAGATTACGGGTCTAAGACCTTTGCTATTAGGCCAGAGTAAGAGTTAAAACCTTAGCTATTAGGCCAGAGTAAGAGTTAAGACCTTAACCAGTAGGCCAGAGTAAGAGTTAAGACCTTAACCATTAGGCCAGAGTATGAATCTAAGAACTTAGCTATTAGGCCAGAGTAAGTGTTAAGACCTTAACCAGTAGGCCAGAGTAAGAGTTAAGACCTTAACCATTAGGCCAGAGTACAAGTCTAAGACCTTAGTTATTAGACCAGAGTAAGAGTTAAGACCTTAGCTATTAGGCCAGAGTAAGAGTTAAGACCTTAGCTATTAGGTCAGAGTAAGAGTTAAGACCTTAGCTATTAGGCCAGAGTAAGAATTAAGACCTTAACCTGTAGGCCAGTGTAAGAGTTAAGACCTTAACCATTCGGACAGAGCACGAGTCAAAGACCTTAGCTATTAGGCCAGAGTAAGAGATAAGACCTTAGCTATTAGGCCAGAGTAAGAGGTAAGACCTTAAACAGTAGGCCAGAGTACGAGTCTAAGACCTTAGCTATTAGGCCAGAGTAAGAGTTAAGACCTAAACCAGTAGGCCAGAGTAAGAGTTAAGACCTTAACCTGTAGGCCATAGTACGAGTCTAAGACCTTAGCTATTAGGCCAGAGTAAGAGTTAAGACCTTAACCATAAGGCCAGAGTATGAGTCTAAGACCTTAGCTATTAGGCCAGAGTAAGAGTTAAGACCTTAACCATTAGGCCAGAGTACGAGTCTAAGACCTTAGCTATTAGGCCAGAGTAAGAGTTAAGACCTTAGCTATTAGGCCAGAGTAAGAGTTAAGACCTTAACGATTAGGCCAGAATAAGAGTTAAGACCTTAGTTATTAGGCCAGAGTTAGAGTGAAGACGTTAACCAATAGGCCAGAGTAAGAGTTAAGACCTTAACCATTAGGCCAGAGTACGAGTCTAAGACCTTAGCTATTAGGCCAGAGTAAGAGTTAAGACCTTAAGCAGTAGGCCAGAGTAAAAGTTAAGACCTTAACCATTAGGCCAGATTACGAGTCTAAGACCTTAGCTATTAGGCCAGAGGAAGAGTTAAGACCTTAGCTATTAGGCCAGAATACGAGTCTAAGACCTTAGCTATTAGGCCAGAGTAAGAGTTAAGACCTTAACCAGTAGGCCAGAGTAAGTGTTAAGACCTTAGCTATTAGGCCAGAGTAAGAGTTAAGACCTTAGCTATTAGGCCAGAGTAAGAGTTAAGACCTTAACCATTAGGCCACAGTAAGAGTTAAGACCTTAGTTATTAGGCCAGAGTACAAGTCTAAGACCTTAGCTATTAGGCCAGAGTAAGAGTTAAGAATTTAACCTGTAGGCCATAGTACGAGTTTAAGACCTTAGCTATTAGGCCAGAGTAAAAGTTAAGACCTTAACCAGTAGGCCAGAGTAAGAGTTAAGATCTTAACCTGTAGGCCCTAGTACGTGTTTAAGACCTTAGCTATTAGGCCACAGTGAGAGTTAAGACCTTAACCAGTAGGCCAGAGTAAGAGTTAAGACCTTAACCATTAGGCTAGAGTACGAGTCTAAGACCTTAGCTATTAGGCCAGAGTAAGAGTTAAGACCTTAGCTATTAGGCCAAAGTAAGAGTTAAGACCTTAACCAGTAGGCCAGAGTACGAGTCTAAGACCTTAGCTATTAGGCCAGAGTCAGAGTTAAGACCTTAACCTGTAGGCCAGAATAAGAGTCAAGACCTTAACCTCTATGCCATAGTATGGGTCTAAGACCTTAGCTATTAGGCCAAAGTAAGAGTTAATACCTTAGCTATTAGGCCAGAGTAAGAGTTAAGACCTTAACCATTAGGCCAGATTACGGGTCTAAGACCTTTGCTATTAGACCAGAGTAAGAGTTAAAACCTTAGCTATTAGGCCAGAGTAAGAGTTAAGACCTTAACCAGTAGGCCAGAGTAAGAGTTAAGACCCTAACCATTAGGCCAGAGTATGAATCTAAGAACTTAGCTATTAGGCCAGAGTAAGTGTTAAGACCTTAACCAGTAGGCCAGAGTAAGAGTTAAGACCTTAACCATTAGGCCAGAGTACAAGTCTAAGACCTTAGTTATTAGACCAGAGTAAGAGTTAAGACCTTAGCTATTAGGCCAGAGTAAGAGTTAAGACCTTAGCTATTAGGTCAGAGTAAGAGTTAAGACCTTAGCTATTAGGCCAGAGTAAGAATTAAGACCTTAACCTGTAGGCCAGTGTAAGAGTTAAGACCTTAACCATTCGGACAGAGTACGAGTCAAAGACCTTAGCTATTAGGCCAGAGTAAGAGTTAAGACCTTAGCTATTAGGCCAGAGTAAGAGGTAAGACCTTAAACAGTAGGCCAGAGTACGAGTCTAAGACCTTAGCTATTAGGCCAGAGTAAGAGTTAAGACCTAAACCAGTAGGCCAGAGTAAGAGTTAAGACCTTAACCTGTAGGCCATAGTACGAGTCTAAGACCTTAGCTATTAGGCCAGAGTAAGAGTTAAGACCTTAACCATAAGGCCAGAGTATGAGTCTAAGACCTTAGCTATTAGGCCAGAGTAAGAGTTAAGACCTTAACCATTAGGCCAGAGTACGAGTCTAAGACCTTAGCTATTAGGCCAGAGTAAGAGTTAAGACCTTAGCTATTAGGCCAGAGTAAGAGTTAAGACCTTAACGATTAGGCCAGAATAAGAGTTAAGACCTTAGTTATTAGGCCAGAGTTAGAGTGAAGACGTTAACCAATAGGCCAGAGTAAGAGTTAAGACCTTAACTATTAGGTCAGAGTAAGAGTTAAGACCTTAGCTATTAGGCCAGAGTAAAAATTAAGACCTGAACCTGTAGGCCAGTGTAAGAGTTAAGACCTTAACCATTCGGACAGAGTACGAGTCAAAGACCTTAGCTATTAGGCCAGAGTAAGAGTTAAGACCTTAACCATTAGGCCAGATTACGGGTCTAAGACCTTTGCTATTAGGCCAGAGTAAGAGTTAAGACCTTAGCTATTAGGCCAGAGTAAGAGTTAAGACCTTAACCAGTAGGCCAGAGTAAGAGTTAAGACCTTAACCATTAGGCCAGAGTACGAATCTAAGAACATAGCTATTAGGCCAGAGTAAGTGTTAAGACCTTAACCAGTAGGCCAGAGTAAGAGTTAAGACCTTAACCATTAGGCCAGAGTACAAGTCTAAGACCTTAGCTATTAGACCAGAGTAAGAGTTAAGACCTTAGCTATTAGGCCAGAGTAAGAGTTAAGACCTTAGCTATTAGGCCAGAGTAAGAGTTAAGTTCTTAGTTATTAGGCCAGAGTAAGAATTAAGACCTTAACCTGTAGGCCAGTGTAAGAGTTAAGACCTTAACCATTCAGACAGAGTACGAGTCAAAGACCTTAGCTATTAGGCCAGAGTAAGAGTTAAGACCTTAGCTATTAGGCCAGAGTAAGAGGTAAGACCTTAAACAGTAGGCCAGAGTACGAGTCTAAGACCTTAGCTATTAGGCCAGAGTAAGAGTTAAGACCTAAACCAGTAGGCCAGAGTAAGAGTTAAGACCTTAACCTGTAGGCCATAGTACGAGTCTAAGACCTTAGCTATTAGGCCAGAGTAAGCGTTAAGAACTTAACCATAAGGCCAGAGTATGAGTCTAAGACCTTAGCTATTAGGCCAGAGTAAGAGTTAGAACCTTAACCATTAGGCCAGAGTACGAGTCTAAGACCTTAGCTATTAGGCCAGAGTAAGAGTTAAGACCTTAGCTATTAGGCCAGAGTAAGAGTTAAGACCTTAACGATTAGGCCAGAATAAGAGTTAAGACCTTAGTTATTAGGCCAGAGTTAGAGTGGACACGTTAACCAATAGGCCAGAGTAAGAGTTAAGACCTTAACCATTAGGCCAGAGTACGAGTCTAAGACCTTAGCTATTAGGCCAGAGTAAGAGTTAAGACCTTAAGCAGTAGGCCAGAGTAAAAGTTAAGACCTTAACCATTAGGCCAGATTACGAGTCTAAGACCTTAGCTATTAGGCCAGAGGAAGAGTTAAGACCTTAGCTATTAGGCCAGAATACGAGTCTAAGACCTTAGCTATTAGGCCAGAGTAAGAGTTAAGACCTTAACCAGTAGGCCAGAGTAAGAGTTAAGACCTTAGCTATTAGGCCAGAGTAAGAGTTAAGACCTTAGCTATTAGGCCAGAGTAAGAGTTAAGACCTTAACCATTAGGCCACAGTAAGAGTTAAGACCTTAGTTATTAGGCCAGAGTACAAGTCTAAGACATTAGCTATTAGGCCAGAGTAAGAGTTAAGATCTTAACCTGTAGGCCATAGTACGAGTTTAAGACCTTAGCTATTAGGCCAGAGTAAAAGTTAAGACCTTAACCAGTAGGCCAGAGTAAGAGTTAAGACCTTAACCATTAGGCCAGAGTACGAGTCTAAGACCTTATCTATTAGGCCAGAGTAAGAGTTAAGACCTTAGCTATTAGGCCAGAGTAAGAGTTAAGACCTTAACCATTAGGCCAGAGTACGAGTCTAAGACCTTAGCTATTAGGCCAGAGTAAGAGTTAAGACCTTAACCTGTAGGCCTGCGTAAAAGTTAAGACCTTAACCATTAGGCCAGATTACGAGTCTAAGACCTTAGCTATTAGGTCAGAGTAAGAGTTAAGACCTTAGCTATTAGGCCAGAGTAAGAGTTAAGACCTTAGCTATTAGGCCAGGGTAAGAGTTAAGACCTTAACCATTAGGCCACAGTAAGAGTTAAGACCTTAGTTATTAGGCCAGAGTACAAGTCTAAGACCTTAGCTATTAGGCCAGAGTAAGGGTTAAGACCTTAACCAGTAGGCCAGAGAAAGAGTTAAGACCTTAACCTGTAAGCCATAGTAAGAGTTAAGACCTTAACTAGTAGGCCAGAGTAAGAGTTAAGACCTTAACCTGTAGGCCATAGTACGAGTTTAAGACCTTAGCTATTAGGCCAGAGTAAGAGTTAAGACCTTAACCAGTAGGCCAGAGTAAGAGTTAAGACCTTAACCATTAGGCCAGAGTACGAGTCTAAGACCTTAGCTATTAGGCCAGAGTAAGAGTTAAGACCTTAGCTATTAGGCCAGAGTAAGAGTTAAGACCTTAACCAGTAGGCCAGAGTACGAGTCTAAGACCTTAGCTATTAGGACAGAGTCAGAGTTAAGACCTTAACCTGTAGGCCAGAATAAGAGTCAAGACCTTAACCTCTATGCCATAGTATGGGTCTAAGACCTTAGCTATTAGGCCAGAGTAAGAGTTAATACCTTAGCTATTAGGCCAGAGTAAGAGTTAAGACCTTAACCATTAGGCCAGATTACGGGTCTAAGACCTTTGCTATTAGGCAAGAGTAAGAGTTAAAACCTTAGCTATTAGGCTAGAGTAAGAGTTAAGACCTTAACCAGTAGGCCAGAGTAAGAGTTAAGACCTTAACCATTAGGCCAGAGTATGAATCTAAGAACTTAGCTATTAGGCCAGAGTAAGTGTTAAGACCTTAACCAGTAGGCCAGAGTAAGAGTTAAGACCTTAACCATTAGGCCAGAGTACAAGTCTAAGACCTTAGTTATTAGACCAGAGTAAGAGTTAAGACCTTAGCTATTAGGCCAGAGTAAGAGTTAAGACCTTAGCTATTAGGTCAGAGTAAGAGTTAAGACCTTAGTTATTAGGCCAGAGTAAGAATTAAGACCTTAACCTGTAGGCCAGTGTAAGAGTTAAGACCTTAACCATTCAGACAGAGTACGAGTCAAAGACCTTAGCTATTAGGCCAGAGTAAGAGTTAAGACCTTAGCTATTAGGCCAGAGTAAGAGGTAAGACCTTAAACAGTAGGCCAGAGTACGAGTCTAAGACCTTAGCTATTAGGCCAGAGTAAGAGTTAAGACCTAAACCAGTAGGCCAGAGTAAGAGTTAAGACCTTAACCTGTAGGCCATAGTACGAGTCTAAGACCTTAGCTATTAGGCCAGAGTAAGAGTTAAGACCTTAACCATAAGGCCAGAGTATGAGTCTAAGACCTTAGCTATTAGGCCAGAGTAAGAGTTAAGACTAGGACTGGGCGGTAAATTCCGTTCCGCTCGCGGAATTTGCGGAATTTGCGTAATTTCGCGTTCCGCGGAGAACGCGAAATTGCTCAAAAGTCTGCTTTCCGCGATTTCGCGAAATTTTTGCTTGTTCGCGTTCTCAAAATGCGTGTTCGCGAGATATTTCTCCCCGAGCACGCAAACAGCAATTGCGAACAGGAAAAAAGTATCGCGAACAAGCAATTCCGCGTGTTCGCGGAATTTCTGCGTGTTCGCGGAGATTTTTTACCGTTTCGCGGAGATTTGCGTAACGCAATTGCGCAAATTCCGCCCACCCCTAGTTAAGACCTTAACCATTAGGCCAGAGTACGAGTCTAAGACCTTAGCTATTAGGCCAGAGTAAGAGTTAAGACCTTAGCTATTAGGCCAGAGTAAGAGTTAAGACCTTAACGATTAGGCCAGAATAAGAGTTAAGACCTTAGTTATTAGGCCAGAGTTAGAGTGAAGACGTTAACCAATAGGCCAGAGTAAGAATTAAGACCTTAACCATTAGGCCAGAGTACGAGTCTAAGACCTTAGCTATTAGGCCAGAGTAAGAGTTAAGACCTTAAGCAGTAGGCCAGAGTAAAAGTTAAGACCTTAACCATTAGGCCAGATTACGAGTCTAAGACCTTAGCTATTAGGCCAGAGGAAGAGTTAAGACCTTAGCTATTAGGCCAGAGTACGAGTCTAAGACCTTAGCTATTAGGCGAGAGTAAGAGTTAAGATCTTAACCAGTAGGCCAGAGTAAGAGTTAAGACCGTAGCTATTAGGCCAGAGTAAGAGTTAAGACCTTAGCTATTAGGCCAGAGTAAGAGTTAAGACCTTAACCATTAGGCCACAGTAAGAGTTAAGACCTTAGTTATTAGGCCAGAGTACGAGTCTAAGACCTTAGCTATTAGGCCAGAGTAAGGGTTAAGACCTTAACCAGTAGGCCAGAGTAACGTTAAGACCTTAACCTGTAAGCCATAGTAAGAGTTAAGACCTTAACTAGTAGGCCAGAGTAAGAGTTAAGACCTTAAACTGTAGGCCATAGTACGAGTTTAAGACCTTAGCTATTAGGCCAGAGTAAGAGTTAAGACCTTAACCAGTAGGCCAGAGTAAGAGTTAAGACCTTAACCATTAGGCCAGAGTACGAGTCTAAGACCTTAGCTATTAGGCCAGAGTAAGAGTTAAGACCTTAGCTATTAGGCCAGAGTAAGAGTTAAGACCTTAACCAGTAGGCCAGAGTACGAGTCTAAGACCTTAGCTATTAGGCCAGAGTAAGAGTTAAGACCTTAACCTGTAGGCCAGAATAAGAGTTAAGACCTTAACCTCTATGCCATAGTATGGGTGTAAGAGCTTAGCTATTAGGCCAGAGTAAGAGTTAAGACCATAGCTATTAGGCCAGAGTAAGAGTTAAGACCTTAACCATTAGGCCAGATTACGGGTCTAAGACCTTTGCTATTAGGCCAGAGTAAGAGTTAAGACCTTAGCTATTAGGCCAGAGTAAGAGTTAAGACCTTAACCAGTAGGCCAGAGTAAGAATTAAGACCTTAACCATTAGGCCAGAGTACGAATCTAAGAACTTAGCTATTAGGCCAGAGTAAGTGTTAAGACCTTAACCAGTAGGCCAGAGTAAGAGTTAAGACCTTAACCATTAGGCCAGAGTACAAATCTAAGACCTTAGCTATTAGACCAGAGTAAGAGTTAAGACCTTAGCTATTAGGCCAGAGTATGAGTTAAGACCTTAGCTATTAGGCCAGAGTAAGAGTTAAGTTCTTAGTTATTAGGCCAGAGTAAGAATTAAGACCTTAACCTGTAGGCCAGTGTAAGAGTTAAGACCTTAACCATTCAGACAGAGTACGAGTCAAAGACCTTAGCTATTAGGCCAGAGTAAGAGTTAAGACCTTAGCTATTAGGCCAGAGTAAGAGGTAAGACCTTAAACAGTAGGCCCGAGTACGAGTCTAAGACCTTAGCTATTAGGCCAGAGTAAGAGTTAAGACCTTAACCATTAGGCCAGAGTACGAGTCTAAGACCTTAGCTATTAGGCCAGAGTGAGAGTTAAGACCTAAACCAGTAGGACAGAGTAAGAGTTAATACCTTAACCTGTAGACCATAGTACGAGTCTAAGACCTTAGCTATTAGGCCAGAGTAAGAGTTAAGACCTTAACCAGTAGGCCAGAGTAAGAGTTAAGGCCTTAACCATTAGGCCAGAGAACGAGTCTAAGACCTTAGCTATTAGGCCAGAGTAAGAGTTAAGACCTTAACCATTAGGCAAGAGTAAGAGTTAAGACCTTAGCTATTAGGCCAGAGTAAGAGTTAAGACCTTAACCATTAGGCCAGAGTACAAGTCTAAGACCTTAGCTATTAGGCCAGAGTAAGAGTTAAGACCTTAGCTTTTAGGCCAGAGTAAGAGTTAATACCTTAACCATTAGGCCAGAGTACAAGTCTAAGACCTTAGCTATTAGTCCAGAGTAAGAGTTAAGACCTTAACCATTAGGCCAGAGTACGAGTCTAAGACCTTAGCTATTAGGCCAGAGTAAGAGTTAAGACCTTAACCATTAGGCCAGAGTATGAGTCTAAGACCTTAGCTATTAGGCCAGAGTAAGAGTTAAGACCTTAACCAGTATGCCTGAGTAAGAGTTAAGACCTTAACCTGTAGGCCAGAGTACGAGTCTAAGACCTTAGCTATTAGGCCAGAGTAAGAGTTAAGACCTTAACCAGTAGGACAGAGTAAGAGTTAAGACCTTAGCTATTAGGCCAGAGTATGAGTCTAAGACCTTAGCTATTAGGCCAGAGTAAGAGTTAAGACCTAAACCAATAGGCCAGAGTAAGAGTTAAGACTTTAACCTTTAGGCCATAGTACGAGTCTAAGACCTTAGCTATTAGGCCAGAGTAAGAGTTAAGACCTTAACCATTAGGCCAGAGTACGAGTCTAAGACCTTAGCTATTAGGCCAGAGTAAGAGTTAAGACCTAAACCAGTAGGCCAGAGTAAGAGTTAATACCTTAACCTGTAGACCATAGTATGAGTCTAAGACCTTAGCTATTAGGCCAGAGTAAGAGTTAAGACCTTAACCATTAGGCCAGAGTACGAGTCTAAGACCTTAGCTATTAGGCCAGAGTAAGATTTAAGACCTTAGCTATTAGGCCAGAGTAAGAGTTAAGACCTTAACCATTAGGCCAGAGTACGAGTCTAAGACCTTAGCTATTGGGCCAGAGTAAGAGTTAAGACCTTAACCAGTAGGCCAGAGTAAGAGTTAAGGCCTTAACCATTAGGCCAGAGAACAAATCTAAGACCTTAGCTATTAGGCCAGAGTAAGAGTTAAGACCTTAACCATTAGGCAAGAGTAAGAGTTAAGACCTTAGCTATTAGGCCAGAGTAAGAGTTAAGACCTTAACCATTAGGCCAGAGTACAAGTCTAAGACCTTAGCTATTAGGCTAGAGTAAGAGTTAAGACCTTAGCTATTAGGCCAGAGTAAGAGTTAAGACCTTAATCATTAGGCCAGAGTACAAGTCTAAGACCTTAGCTATTAGTCCAGAGTAAGAGTTAAGACCTTAACCATTAGGCCAGAGTACGAGTCTAAGACCTTAGCTATTAGGCCAGAGTAAGAGTTAAGACCTTAACCATTAGGCCAGAGTATGAGTCTAAGACCTTAGCTATTAGGCCAGAGTAAGAGTTAAGACCTTAACCAGTATGCCTGAGTAAGAGTTAAGACCTTAACCTGTAGGCCAGAGTACGAGTCTAAGACCTTAGCTATTAGGCCAGAGTAAGAGTTAAGACCTTAACCAGTAGGACAGAGTAAGAGTTAAGACCTTAGCTATTAGGCCAGAGTATGAGTCTAAGACCTTAGCTATTAGGCCAGAGTAAGAGTTAAGACCTAAACCAGTAGGCCAGAGTAAGAGTTAAGACTTTAACCTGTAGGCCATAGTACGAGTCTAAGACCTTAGCTATTAGGCCAGAGTAAGAGTTAAGACCTTAACCATTAGGCCAGAGTACGAGTCTAAGACCTTAGCTATTAGGCCAGAGTAAGAGTTAAGACCTAAACCAGTAGGCCAGAGTAAGAGTTAATACCTTAACCTGTAGACCATAGTACGAGTCTAAGACCTTAGCTATTAGGCCAGAGTAAGAGTTAAGACCTTATCCATTAGGCCAGAGTACGAGTCTAAGACCTTAGCTATTAGGCCAGAGTAAGATTTAAGACCTTAGCTATTAGGCCAGAGTAAGAGTTAAGACCTTAACCATTAGGCCAGAGTACGAGTCTAAGACCTTAGCTATTAGGCCAGAGTAAGAGTTAAGACCTTAACCATTAGGCAAGAGTAAGAGTTAAGACCTTAGCTATTAGGCCAGAGTAAGAGTTAAGACCTTAACCATTAGGCCAGAGTACAAGTCTAAGACCTTAGCTATTAGGCCAGAGTAAGAGTTAATACCTTAGCTATTAGGCCAGAGTAAGAGTTAAGACCTTAACCATTAGGCCAGAGTACAAGTCTAAGACCTTAGCTATTAGTCCAGAGTAAGAGTTAAGACCTTAACCATTAGGCAAGAGTACGAGTCTAAGACCTTAGCTATTAGGCAAGAGTAAGATTTAAGACCTTAGTTATAAGGCCAGAGTAAGAGTTAAGACCTTAACCAATAGGCCAGAGTAAGAGTTAAGACCTTAACCATAAGGCCAGAGTATGAGTCTAAGACCTTAGCTATTAGGCCAGAGTAAGAGTTAAGACCTTAACCATTAGGCCAGAGTACGAGTCTAAGACCTTAGCTATTAGGCCAGAGTAAGAGTTAAGACCTTAGCTATTAGGCCAGAGTAAGAGTTAAGACCTTAACCATTAGGCCAGAATAAGAGTTAAGACCTTAGTTATTAGGCCAGAGTTAGAGTGAAGACCTTAACCAATAGGCCAGAGTAAGAGTTAAGACCTTAACCATTAGGCCAGAGTACGAGTCTAAGACCTTAGCTATTAGGCCAGAGTAAGAGTTAAGACCTTAACCATTAGGCCAGATTACGAGTCTAAGACCTTAGCTATTAGGCCAGAGGAAGAGTTAAGACCTTAGCTATTAGGCCAGAGTACGAGTCTAAGACCTTAGCTATTAGGCCAGAGTAAGAGTTAAGACCTTAACCATTAGGCCAGAGTAAGAGTTAAGACCTTAACCAATAGGCCAGAGTAAGAGTTAAGACCTTAACCATAAGGCCAGAGTATGAGTCTAAGACCTTAGCTTTTAGGCCAGAGTAAGAGTTAAGACCTTAACCATTAGGCCAGAGTAAGAGTTAAGACCTTAACCAGTAGGCCAGAGTAAGAGTTAAGACCTTAGCTATTAGGCCAGAGTAAGAGGTAAGACCTTAGCTATTAGGCCAGAGTAAGAGTTAAGACCATAACCATTAGGCCACAGTAAGAGTTAAGACCTTAGTTATTAGGCCAGAGTACGAGTCTAAGACCTTAGCTATTAGGCCAGAGTAAGGGTTAAGACCTTAACCAGTAGGCCAGAGTAACAGTTAAGACCTTAACCTGTAAGCCATAGTAAGAGTTAAGACCTTAACTAGTAGGCCAGAGTAAGAGTTAAGACCTTAACCTGTAGGCCATAGTACGAGTTTAAGACCTTAGCTATTAGGCCAGAGTAAGAGTTAAGACCTTAACCAGTAGGCCAGAGTAAGAGTTAAGACCTTAACCATTAGGCCAGAGTACGAGTCTAAGACCTTAGCTATTAGGCCAGAGTAAGAGTTAAGACCTTAGCTATTAGGCCAGAGTAAGAGTTAAGACCTTAACCATTAGGCCAGAATAAGAGTTAAGACCTTAGTTATTAGGCCAGAGTTAGAGTGAAGACCTTAACCAATAGGCCAGAGTAACAGTTAAGACCTTAACCATTAGGCCAGAGTACGAGTCTAAGACCTTAGCTATTAGGCCAGAGTAAGAGTTAAGACCTTAACCATTAGGCCAGATTACGAGTCTAAGACCTTAGCTATTAGGCCAGAGGAAGAGTTAAGACCTTAGCTATTAGGCCAGAGTACGAGTCTAAGACCTTAGCTATTAGGCCAGAGTAAGAGTTAAGACCTTAACCAGTATGCCTGAGTAAGAGTTAAGACCTTAACCTGTAGGCCAGAGTACGAGTCTAAGACCTTAGCTATTAGGCCAGAGTAAGAGTTAAGACCTTAACCAGTAGGACAGAGTAAGAGTTAAGACCTTAGCTATTAGGCCAGAGTATGAGTCTAAGACCTTAGCTATTAGGCCAGAGTAAGAGTTAAGACCTAAACCAGTAGGCCAGAGTAAGAGTTAAGACTTTAACCTGTAGGCCATAGTACGAGTCTAAGACCTTAGCTATTAGGCCAGAGTAAGAGTTAAGACCTTAACCATTAGGCCAGAGTACGAGTCTAAGACCTTAGCTATTAGGCCAGAGTAAGAGTTAAGACCTAAACCAGTAGGCCAGAGTAAGAGTTAATACCTTAACCTGTAGACCATAGTACGTGTCTAAGACCTTAGCTATTAGGCCAGAGTAAGAGTTAAGACCTTATCCATTAGGCCAGAGTACGAGTCTAAGACCTTAGCTATTAGGCCAGAGTAAGATTTAAGACCTTAGCTATTAGGCCAGAGTAAGAGTTAAGACCTTAACCATTAGGCCAGAGTACGAGTCTAAGACCTTAGCTATTAGGCCAGAGTAAGAGTTAAGACCTTAACCATTAGGCAAGAGTAAGAGTTAAGACCTTAGCTATTAGGCCAGAGTAAGAGTTAAGACCTTAACCATTAGGCCAGAATAAGAGTTAAGACCTTAGTTATTAGGCCAGAGTTAGAGTGAAGACCTTAACCAATAGGCCAGAGTAAGAGTTAAGACCTTAACCATTAGGCCAGAGTACAAGTCTAAGACCTTAGCTATTAGGCCAGAGTAAGAGTTAAGACCTTAGCTATTAGGCCAGAGTAAGAGTTAAGACCTTAACCATTAGGCCAGAGTACAAGTCTAAGACCGTAGCTATTAGTCCAGAGTAAGAGTTAAGACCTTAACCATTAGGCAAGAGTACGAGTCTAAGACCTTAGCTATTAGGCAAGAGTAAGATTTAAGACCTTAGTTATAAGGCCAGAGTAAGAGTTAAGACCTTAACCAATAGGCCAGAGTAAGAGTTAAGACCTTAACCATAAGGCCAGAGTATGAGTCTAAGACCTTAGCTATTAGGCCAGAGTAAGAGTTAAGACCTTAACCATTAGGCCAGAGTACGAGTCTAAGACCTTAGCTATTAGGCCAGAGTAAGAGTTAAGACCTTAGCTATTAGGCCAGAGTAAGAGTTAAGACCTTAACCATTAGGCAAGAATAAGAGTTAAGACCTTAGTTATTAGGCCAGAGTTAGAGTGAAGACCTTAACCAATAGGCCAGAGTAAGAGTTAAGACCTTAACCATTAGGCCAGAGTACGAGTCTAAGACCTTAGCTATTAGGCCAGAGTAAGAGTTAAGACCTTAACCATTAGGCCAGATTACGAGTCTAAGACCTTAGCTATTAGGCCAGAGGAAGAGTTAAGACCTTAGCTATTAGGCCAGAGTACGAGTCTAAGACCTTATCTATTAGGCCAGAGTAAGAGTTAAGACCTTAACCATTAGGCCAGAGTAAGAGTTAAGACCTTAACCAATAGGCCAGAGTAAGAGTTAAGACCTTAACCATAAGGCCAGAGTATGAGTCTAAGACCTTAGCTTTTAGGCCAGAGTAAGAGTTAAGACCTTAACCATTAAGACCTTAACCAGTAGGCCAGAGTAAGAGTTAAGACCTTAGCTATTAGGCCAGAGTAAGAGGTAAGACCTTAGCTATTAGGCCAGAGTAAGAGTTAAGACCATAACCATTAGGCCACAGTAAGAGTTAAGACCTTAGTTATTAGGCCAGAGTACGAGTCTAAGACCTTAGCTATTAGGCCAGAGTAAGGGTTAAGACCTTAACCAGTAGGCCAGAGTAACAGTTAAGACCTTAACCTGTAAGCCATAGTAAGAGTTAAGACCTTAACTAGTAGGCCAGAGTAAGAGTTAAGACCTTAACCTGTAGGCCATAGTACGAGTTTAAGACCTTAGCTATTAGGCCAGAGTAAGAGTTAAGACCTTAACCAGTAGGCCAGAGTAAGAGTTAAGACCTTAACCATTAGGCCAGAGTACGAGTCTAAGACCTTAGCTATTAGGCCAGAGTAGGAGTTAAGACCTTAGCTATTAGGCCAGAGTAAGAGTTAAGACCTTAACCAGTAGGCCAGAGTACGAGTCTAAGACCTTAGCTATTAGGCCAGAGTAAGAGTTAAGACCTTAGCTATTAGGCCAGAGTAAGAGTTAAGACCTTAACCATTAGGCCAGAATAAGAGTTAAGACCTTAGTTATTAGGCCAGAGTTAGAGTGAAGACCTTAACCAATAGGCCAGAGTAACAGTTAAGACCTTAACCATTAGGCCAGAGTATGAGTCTAAGACCTTAGCTATTAGGCCAGAGTAAGAGTTAAGACCTTAACCATTAGGCCAGATTACGAGTCTAAGACCTTAGCTATTAGGCCAGAGGAAGAGTTAAGACCTTAGCTATTAGGCCAGAGTACGAGTCTAAGACCTTAGCTATTAGGCCAGAGTAAGAGTTAAGACCTTAACCATTAGGCCAGAGTAAGAGTTAAGACCTTAACCATTAGGCCAGAGTAAGAGTTAAGACCTTAACCATAAGGCCAGAGTATGAGTCTAAGACCTTAGCTTTTAGGCCAGAGTAAGAGTTAAGACCTTAACCATTAGGCCAGAGTAAGAGTTAAGACCTTAACCAGTAGGCCAGAGTAAGAGTTAAGACCTTAGCTATTAGGCCAGAGTAAGAGGTAAGACCTTAGCTATTAGGCCAGAGTAAGAGTTAAGACCATAACCATTAGGCCACAGTAAGATTTAAGACCTTAGTTATTAGGCCAGAGTACGAGTCTAAGACCTTAGCTATTAGGCCAGAGTAAGGGTTAAGACCTTAACCAGTAGGCCAGAGTAACAGTTAAGACCTTAACCTGTAAGCCATAGTAAGAGTTAAGACCTTAACTAGTAGGCCAGAGTAAGAGTTAAGACCTTAACCTGTAGGCCATAGTACGAGTTTAAGACCTTAGCTATTAGGCCAGAGTAAGAGTTAAGACCTTAACCAGTAGGCCAGAGTAAGAGTTAAGACCTTAACCATTAGGCCAGAGTACGAGTCTAAGACCTTAGCTATTAGGCCAGAGTAGGAGTTAAGACCTTAGCTATTAGGCCAGAGTAAGAGTTAAGACCTTAACCAGTAGGCCAGAGTACGAGTCTAAGACCTTAGCTATTAGGCCAGAGTAAGAGTTAGGACCTTAACCTGTAGGCCAGAATAAGAGTTAAGACCTTAACCTCTATGCCATAGTATGGGTGTAAGACCTTAGCTATTAGGCCAGAGTAAGAGTTAAGACCTTAGCTATTAGGCCAGAGTAAGAGTTAAGACCTTAACCATTAGGCCAGATTACGGGTCTAAGACCTTTGCTATTAGGCCAGAGTAAGAGTTAAGACCTTAGCTATTAGGCCAGAGTAAGAGTTAAGACCTTAACCAGTAGGCCAGAGTAAGAGTTAAGACCTTAACCATTAGGCCAGAGTACGAATCTAAGAACTTAGCTATTAGGCCAGAGTAAGTGTTAAGACCTTAACCAGTAGGCCAGAGTAAGAGTTAAGACCATAACCATTAGGCCAGAGTACAAGTATAAGACCTTAGCTATTAGACCAGAGTAAGAGTTAAGACCTTAGCCATTAGGCCAGAGTAAGATTTAAGACCTTAGCTATTAGGCCAGAGTAAGAGTTAAGTTCTTAGTTATTAGGCCAGAGTAAGAATTAAGACCTTAACCTGTAGGCCAGTGTAAGAGTTAAGACCTTAACCATTCGGACAGAGTACGAGTCAAAGACCTTAGCTATTAGGCCAGAGTAAGAGTTAAGACCTTAGCTATTAGGCCAGAGTAAGAGGTAAGACCTTAAACAGTAGGCCAGAGTACGAGTCTAAGACCTTAGATATTAGGCCAGAGTAAGAGTTAAGACCTAAACCAGTAGGCCAGAGTAAGAGTTAATACCTTAACCTGTAGACCATAGTACGAGTCTAAGACCTTAGCTATTAGGCCAGAGTAAGAGTTAAGACCTTAACCATTAGGCCAGAGTAAGAGGTAAGACCTTAGCTATTAGGCCAGAGTAAGAGTTAAGACCATAACCATTAATCCACAGTAAGAGTTAAGACCTTAGTTATTAGGCCAGAGTACGAGTCTAAGACCTTAGCTATTAGGCCAGAGTAAGGGTTAAGACCTTAACCAGTAGGCCAGAGTAACAGTTAAGACCTTAACCTGTAAGCCATAGTAAGAGTTAAGACCTTAACTAGTAGGCCAGAGTAAGAGTTAAGACCTTAACCTGTAGGCCATAGTACGAGTTTAAGACCTTAGCTATTAGGCCAGAGTAAGAGTTAAGACCTTAACCAGTAGGCCAGAGTAAGAGTTAAGACCTTAACCAGTAGGCCAGAGTACGAGTCTAAGACCTTAGCTATTAGGCCAGAGTAGGAGTTAAGACCATAGCTATTAGGCCAGAGTAAGAGTTAAGACCTTAACCAGTAGGCCAGAGTACGAGTCTAAGACCTTAGCTATTAGGCCAGAGTAAGAGTTAAGACCTTAGCTATTAGGCCAGAGTAAGAGTTAAGACCTTAACCATTAGGCCAGAATAAGAGTTAAGACCTTAGTTATTAGGCCAGAGTTAGAGTGAAGACCTTAACCAATAGGCCAGAGTAACAGTTAAGACCTTAACCATTAGGCCAGAGTACGAGTCTAAGACCTTAGCTATTAGGCCAGAGTAACAGTTAAGACCTTAACCATTAGGCCAGATTACGAGTCGAAGACCTTAGCTATTAGGCCAGAGGAAGAGTTAAGACCTTAGCTATTACGCCAGAGTACGAGTCTAAGACCTTAGCTATTAGGCCAGAGTAAGAGTTAAGACCTTAACCATTAGGCCAGAGTAAGAGTTAAGACCTTAACCAATAGGCCAGAGTAAGAGTTAAGACCTTAACCATAAGGCCAGAGTATGAGTCTAAGACCTTAGCTTTTAGGCCAGAGTAAGAGTTAAGACCTTAACCATTAGGCCAGAGTAAGAGTTAAGACCTTAACCAATAGGCCAGAGTAAGAGTTAAGACCTTAGCTATTAGGCCAGAGTAAGAGGTAAGACCTTAGCTATTAGGCCAGAGTAAGAGTTAAGACCATAACCATTAGGCCACAGTAAGAGTTAAGACCTTAGTTATTAGGCCAGAGTACGAGTCTAAGACCTTAGCTATTAGGCCAGAGTAAGGGTTAAGACCTTAACCAGTAGGCCAGAGTAACAGTTAAGACCTTAACCTGTAAGCCATAGTAAGAGTTAAGACCTTAACTAGTAGGCCAGAGTAAGAGTTAAGACCTTAACCTGTAGGCCATAGTACGAGTTTAAGACCTTAGCTATTAGGCCAGAGTAAGAGTTAAGACCTTAAGCAGTAGGCCAGAGTAAGAGTTAAGACCTTAACCATTAGGCCAGAGTACGAGTCTAAGACCTTAGCTATTAGGCCAGAGTAGGAGTTAAGACCTTAGCTATTAGGCCAGAGTAAGAGTTAAGACCTTAACCAGTAGGCCAGAGTACGAGTCTAAGACCTTAGCTATTAGGCCAGAGTAAGAGTTAGGACCTTAACCTGTAGGCCAGAATAAGAGTTAAGACCTTAACCTCTATGCCATAGTATGGGTGTAAGACCTTATCTATTAGGCCAGAGTAAGAGTTAAGACCTTAGCTATTAGGCCAGAGTAAGAGTTAAGACCTTAACCATTAGGCCAGATTACAGGTCTAAGACCTTTGCTATTAGGCCAGAGTAAGAGTTAAGACCTTAGCTATTAGGCCAGAGTAAGAGTTAAGACCTTAACCAGTAGGCCAGAGTAAGAGTTAAGACCTTAACCATTAGGCCAGAGTACGAATCTAAGAACTTAGCTATTAGGCCAGAGTAAGTGTTAAGACCTTAACCAGTAGGCCAGAGTAAGAGTTAAGACCATAACCATTAGGCCAGAGTACAAGTATAAGACCTTAGCTATTAGACCAGAGTAAGAGTTAAGACCTTAGCCATTAGGCCAGAGTAAGATTTAAGACCTTAGCTATTAGGCCAGAGTAAGAGTTAAGTTCTTAGTTATTAGGCCAGAGTAAGAATTAAGACCTTAACCTGTAGGCCAGTGTAAGAGTTAAGACCTTAACCATTCGGACAGAGTACGAGTCAAAGACCTTAGCTATTAGGCCAGAGTAAGAGGTAAGACCTTAAACAGTAGGCCAGAGTACGAGTCTAAGACCTTAGATATTAGGCCAGAGTAAGAGTTAAGACCTAAACCAGTAGGCCAGAGTAAGAGTTAATACCTTAACCTGTAGACCATAGTACGAGTCTAAGACCTTAGCTATTAGGCCAGAGTAAGAGTTAAGACCTTAACCATTAGGCCAGAGTACGAGTCTAAGACCTTAGCTATTAGGCCAGAGTAAGATTTAAGACCTTAGCTATTAGGCCAGAGTAAGAGTTAAGACCTTAACCATTAGGCCAGAGTACGAGTCTAAGACCTTAGCTATTAGGCCAGAGTAAGAGTTAAGACCTTAACCAGTAGGCCAGAGTAAGAGTTAAGACCTTAACCATTAGGCCAGAGAACGAGTCTAAGACCTTAGCTATTAGGCCAGAGTAAGAGTTAAGACCTTAACCATTAGGCAAGAGTAAGAGTTAAGACTTTAGCTATTAGGCCAGAGTAAGAGTTAAGACCTTAACCATTAGGCCAGAGTACAAGTCTAAGACCTTAGCTATTAGGCCAGAGTAAGAGTTAAGACCTTAGCTATTAGGCCAGAGTAAGAGTTAAGACCTTAACCAGTAGGCCAGAGTACGAGTCTAAGACCTTAGCTATTCGGCCAGAGTAAGAGTTAAGACCTTAACCAGTAGGCCAGAGTAAGAGTTAAGACCTTAACCATTAGGCCAGAGTAAGAGTCTAAGACCTTAGCTATTAGGCCAGAGTAAGAGTTAAGACCTTAACCATTAGGCCAGAGTACAAGTCTAAGACCTTAGCTATTAGTCCAGAGAAAGAGTTAAGACCTTAACCATTAGGCCAGAGTACGAGTCTAAGACCTTAGCTAATAGGCCAGAGTAAGAGTTAAGACCTTAACCATTAGGCCAGAGTATAAGTCTAAGACCTTAGCTATTAGGCCAGCGTAAGAGTTAAGACCTTAACCAGTATGCCGGAGTAAGAGTTAAGACCTTAACCTGTAGGCCAGAGTACGAGTCTAAGACCTTAGCTATTAGGCCAGAATAAGAGTTAAGACCTTAGCTATTAGGCCAGAGTAAGAGTTAAGACCTTAACCATTAGGCCAGAGTACGAGTCTAAGACCTTAGCTATTAGGCCAGAGTAAGAGTTAAGACCTTAACCAGTAGGCCAGAGTAAGAGTTAAGACCTTAACCATTAGGCCAGACTACGAGTCTAAGACCTTAGCTATTAGGCCAGAGTAAGAGTTAAGACCTTAACCAGTAGGCCAGAGTAAGAGTTAAGACCTTAACCATTAGGCCAGAGTACGAGTCTAAGACCTTAGCTATTAGGCCAGAGTAAGAGTTAAGACCGTAAGCAGTAGGCCAGAGTAAAAGTTAAGACCATAACCATTAGGCCAGATTACGAGTCTAAGACCTTAGCTATTAGGCCAGAGTAAGAGTTAAGACCTTAGCTATTAGGCCAGAGTAAGAGTTAAGACCTTAACCAGTAGGCCAGAGTAAGAGTTAAGACCTTAGCTATTAGGCCAGAGTAAGAGTTAAGACCTTAGCTATTAGGCCAGGGTAAGAGTTAAGACCTTAACCATTAGGCCACAGTAAGAATTAAGACCTTAGTTATTAGGCCAGAGTACGAGTCTAAGACCTTAGCTATTAGGCCAGAGTAAGGGTTAAGACCTTAACCAGTAGGCCAGAGTAAGAGTTAAGACCTTAACCTGTAAGCCATAGTAAGAGTTAAGACCTTAACTATTAGGCCAGAGTAAGAGTTAAGACCTTAACCTGTAGGCCATAGTACGAGTTTAAGACCTTAGCTATTAGGCCAGAGTAAGAGTTAAGACCTTAACCAGTAGGCCAGAGTAAGAGTTAAGACCTTAACCATTAGGCCAGAGTACGAGTCTAAGACCTTAGCTATTAGGCCAGAGTAAGAGTTAAGACCTTAGCTATTAGGCCAGAGTAAGAGTTAAGACCTTAACCATTAGGCCAGAGTACGAGTCTAAGACCTTAGCTATTAGGCCAGAGTAAGAGTTAAGACCTTAACCTGTAGGCCAGAGTAAAAGTTAAGACCTTAACCATTAGGCCAGATTACGAGTCTAAGACCTTAGCTATTAGGCCAGAGTAAGAGTTAAGACCTTAGCTATTAGGCCAGAGTAAGAGTTAAGACCTTAACCAGTAGGCCAGAGTAAGAGTTAAGACCTTAGCTATTAGGCCAGAGTAAGAGTTAAGACTTTAGCTATTAGGCCAGGGTAAGAGTTAAGACCTTAACCATTAGGCCACAGTAAGAGTTAAGACCTTAGTTATTAGGCCAGAGTACGAGTCTAAGACCTTAGCTATTAGGCCAGAGTAAGGGTTAAGACCTTAACCAGTAGGCCAGAGTAAGAGTTAAGACCTTAACCTGTAAGCCATAGTAAGAGTTAAGACCTTAACTAGTAGGCCAGAGTAAGAGTTAAGACCTTAACCTGTAGGCCATAGTACGAGTTTAAGACCTTAGCTATTAGGCCAGAGTAAGAGTTAAGACCTTAACCAGTAGGCCAGAGTAAGAGTTAAGACCTTAACCATTAGGCCAGAGTACGAGTCTAAGACCTTAGCTATTAGGCCAGAGTAAGAGTTAAGACCTTAGCTATTAGGCCAGAGTAAGAGTTAAGACCTTAACCAGTAGGCCAGAGTACGAGTCTAAGACCTTAGCTATTAGGCCAGAGTCAGAGTTAAGACCTTAACCTGTAGGCCAGAATAAGAGTCAAGACCTTAACCTCTATGCCATAGTATGGGTCTAAGACCTTAGCTATTAGGCCAGAGTAAGAGTTAATACCTTAGCTATTAGGCCAGAGTAAGAGTTAAGACCTTAACCATTAGGCCAGATTACGGGTCTAAGACCTTTGCTATTAGGCCAGAGTAAGAGTTAAAACCTTAGCTATTAGGCCAGAGTAAGAGTTAAGACCTTAACCAGTAGGCCAGAGTAAGAGTTAAGACCTTAACCATTAGGCCAGAGTACGAATCTAAGAACTTAGCTATTAGGCCAGAGTAAGTGTTAAGACCTTAACCAGTAGGCCAGAGTAAGAGTTAAGACCTTAACCATTAGGCCAGAGTACAAGTCTAAGACCTTAGTTATTAGACCAGAGTAAGAGTTAAGACCTTAGCTATTAGGTCAGAGTAAGAGTTAAGACCTTAGTTATTAGGCCAGAGTAAGAATTAAGACCTTAACCTGTAGGCCAGTGTAAGAGTTAAGACCTTAACCATTCGGACAGAGTACGAGTCAAAGACCTTAGCTATTAGGCCAGAGTAAGAGTTAAGACCTTAGCTATTAGGCCAGAGTAAGAGGTAACACCTTAAACAGTAGGCCAGAGTACGAGTCTAAGACCTTAGCTATTAGGCCAGAGTAAGAGTTAAGACCTAAACCAGTAGGCCAGAGTAAGAGTAAAGACCTTAACCTGTAGGCCATAGTACGAGTCTAAGACCTTAGCTATTAGGCCAGAGTAAGAGTTAAGACCTTAACCATAAGGCCAGAGTATGAGTCTAAGACCTTAGCTATTAGGCCAGAGTAAGAGTTAAGACCTTAACCATTAGGTCAGAGTACAAGTCTAAGACCTTAGCTATTAGGCCAGAGTAAGAGTTAAGACCTTAGCTATTAGGCCAGAGTAAGAGTTAAGACCTTAACGATTAGGCCAGAATAAGAGTTAAGACCTTAGTTATTAGGCCAGAGTTAGAGTGAAGACGTTAACCAATAGGCCAGAGTAAGAGTTAAGACCTTAACCATTAGGCCAGAGTACGAGTCTAAGACCTTAGCTATTAGGCCAGAGTAAGAGTTAAGACCTTAAGCAGGAGGCCAGAGTAAAAGTTAAGACCTTAACCATTAGGCCAGATTACGAGTCTAAGACCTTAGCTATTAGGCCAGAGGAAGAGTTAAGACCTTAGCTATTAGGCCAGAGTACGAGTCTAAGACCTTAGCTATTAGGGCAGAGTAAGAGTTAAGACCTTAACCAGTAGGCCAGAGTAAGAGTTAAGACCTTAGCTATTAGGCCAGAGTAAGAGTTAAGACCTTAGCTATTAGGCCAGAGTAAGAGTTAAGACCTTAACCATTAGGCCACAGTAAGAGTTAAGACCTTAGTTATTAGGCCAGAGTACGAGTCTAAGACCTTAGCTATTAGGCCAGAGTAAGGGTTACGACCTTAACCAGTAGGCCAGAGTAACAGTTAAGACCTTAACCTGTAAGCCATAGTAAGAGTTAAGACCTTAACTAGTAGGCCAGAGTAAGAGTTAAGACCTTAACCTGTAGGCCATAGTACGAGTTTAAGACCTTAGCTATTAGGCCAGAGTAAGAGTTAAGACCTTAACCAGTAGGCCAGAGTAAGAGTTAAGAACTTAACCATTAGGCCAGAGTACGAGTCTAAATCCTTAGCTATTAGGCCAGAGTAAGAGTTAAGACCTTAGCTATTAGGCCAGAGTAAGAGTTAAGACCTTAACCAGTAGGCCAGAGTACGAGTCTAAGACCTTAGCTATTAGGCCAGAGTAAGAGTTAAGACCTTAACCTGTAGGCCAGAATAAGAGTTAAGACCTTAACCTCTATGCCATAGTATGGGTGTAAGACCTTAGCTATTAGGCGAGAGTAAGAGTTAAGACCTTAGCTATTAGGCCAGAGTAAGAGTTAAGACCTTAACCATTAGGCCAGATTACGGGTCTAAGACCTTTGCTATTAGGCCAGAGTAAGAGTTTGACCTTAGATATTAGGCCAGAGTAAGAGTTAAGACCTTAACCAGTAGGCCAGAGTAAGAGTTAAGACCTTAACCATTAGGCCAGAGTACGAATCTAAGAACTTAGCTATTAGGCCAGAGTAAGTGTTAAGACCTTAACCAGTAGGCCAGAGTAAGAGTTAAGACCTTAACCATTAGGCCAGAGTACAAGTCTAAGACCTTAGCTATTAGACCAGAGTAAGAGTTAAGACCTTAGCTATTAAGCCAGAGTAAGAGGTAAGACCTTAAACAGTAGGCCAGAGTACGAGTCTAAGACCTTAGCTATTAGGCCAGAGTAAGAGTTAAGACCTAAACCAGGAGGCCAGAGTAAGAGTTAAGACTTTAACCTGTAGGCCATAGTATGAGTCTAAGACCTTAGCTGTTAGGCCAGAGTAAGAGTTAAGACCTTAACCATTAGGCCAGAGTACGAGTCTAAGACCTTAGCTATTAGGCCAGAGTAAGAGTTAAGACCTAAACCAGTAGGCCAGAGTAAGAGTTAATACCTTAACCTGTAGGCCATAGTACGAGTCTAAGACCTTAGCTATTAGGCCAGAGTAAGAGTTAAGACCTTAACCATTAGGCCAGAGTACGAGTCTAAGACCTTAGCTATTAGGCCAGAGTAAGATTTAAGACCTTAGCTATTAGGCCAGAGTAAGAGTTAAGACCTTAACCATTAGGCCAGAGTACGAGTCTAAGACCTTAGCTATTAGGCCAGAGTAAGAGTTAAGACCTTAACCAGTAGGCCAGAGTAAGAGTTAAGACCTTAACCATTAGGCCAGAGTACGTGTCTAAGACCTTAGCTATTAGGCCAGAGTAAGAGTTAAGACCTTAACCATTAGGCAAGAGTAAGAGTTAAGACCTTAGCTATTAGGCCAGAGTAAGAGTTAAGACCTTAACCATTAGGGCAGAGTACAAGTCTAAGACCTTAGCTATTAGGCCAGAGTAAGAGTTAAGACCTTAGCTATTAGGCCAGAGTAAGAGTTAAGACCTTAACCATTAGGCCAGAGTACGAGTCTAAGACCTTAGCTATTAGTCCAGAGTAAGAGTTAAGACCTTAACCATTAGGCCAGAGTGCGAGTCTAAGACCTTAGCTATTAGGCCAGAGTAAGAGTTAAGACCTTAACCATTAGGCCAGAGTATGAGTCTAAGACCTTAGCTATTAGGCCAAAGTAGGAGTTAAGACCTTAACCAGTATGCCGGATTAAGAGTTAAGACCTTAACCTGTAGGCCAGAGTACGAGTCTAAGACCTTAGCTATTAGGCCAGAGTAAGAGTTAAGACCTTAACCAGTAGGACAGAGTAAGAGTTAAGACCTTAGCTATTAGGCCAGAGTATGAGTCTAAGACCTTAGCTATTAGGCCAGAGTAAGAGTTAAGACCTTAGCTATTAGGCCAGAATAAGAGTTAAGACCTTAGCTATTAGGCCAGAGTAAGAGTTAAGACCTTAGCTATTAGGCCAGAGTAAGAGTTAAGACCTTAACCATTAGGCCAGAGTACGAGTCTAAGACCTTAGCTATTAGGCCAGAGTAAGAGTTAAGACCTTAACCATTAGGCCAGAGTACGAGTCTAAGACCTTAGCTATTAGGCCAGAGTAAGAGTTAAGACCTTAACCAGTAGGCCAGAATAAGAGTTAAGACCTTAACCATTAGGCCAGAGTACGAGTCTAAGACCTTAGCTATTAGGCCAGAGTAAGAGTTAAGACCGTAAGCAGTAGGCCAGAGTAAAAGTTAAGACCTTAACCATTAGGCCAGATTACGAGTCTAAGACCTTAGCTATTATGCCAGAGTAAGAGTTAAGACCTTAGCTATTAGGCCAGAGTAAGAGTTAAGACCTTAACCAGTAGGCCAGAGTAAGAGTTAAGACCTTAGCTATTAGGCCAGAGTAAGAGTTAAGACCTTAGCTATTAGGCCAGGGTAAGAGTTAAGACCTTAACCATTAGGCCACAGTAAGAGTTAAGACCTTAGTTATTAGGCCAGAGTACGAGTCTAAGACCTTAACCTGTAGGCCATAGTACGAGTTTAAGACCTTAGCTATTAGGCCAGAGTAAGAGTTAAGACCTTAACCAGTAGGCCAGAGTAAGAGTTAAGACCTTAACCATTAGGCCAGAGTACGAGTCTAAGACCTTAGCTATTAGGCCAGAGTAAGAGTTAAGACCTTAGCTATTAGGCCAGAGTAAGAGTTAAGACGTTAACCAGTAGGCCAGAGTAAGAGTTCAGACCTTAGCTATTAGGCCAGAGTCAGAGTTAAGACCTTAACCTGTAGGACAGAATAAGAGTCAAGACCTTAACCTCTATGCCATAGTATGGGTCTAAGACCTTAGCTATTAGGCCAGAGTAAGAGTTAATACCTTAACCAGTAGGCCAGAGTAAGAGTTAAGACCGTAACCATTAGGCCAGAGTACGAGTCTAAGACCTTAGCTATTAGGCCAGAGTAAGAGTTAAGACATTAGCTATTTGGCCAGAGTAAGAGTTAAGACCTTAACCAGTAGGCCAGAGTACGAGTCTAAGACCTTAGCTATTAGGCCAGAGTAAGAGTTAAGACCTTAACCTGTAGGCCAGAATAAGAGTTAAGACCTTAACCTCTATGCCATAGTATGGGTGTAAGACCTTAGCTATTAGGCCAGAGTAAGAGTTAAGACCTTAGCTATTAGGCCAGAGTAAGAGTTAAGACCTTAACCATTAGGCCAGATTACGGGTCTAAGACCTTTGCTATTAGGCCAGAGTAAGAGTTAAGACCTTAGCTATTAGGCCAGAGTAAGAGTTAAGACCTTAACCAGTAGGCCAGAGTAAGAGTTAAGACCTTAACCATTAGGCCAGAGTACGAATCTAAGAACTTAGCTATTAGGCCAGAGTAAGTGTTAAGACCTTAACCAGTAGGCCAGAGTAAGAGTTAAGACCTTAACCATTAGGCCAGAGTACAAGTCTAAGACCTTAGCTATTAGACCAGAGTAAGAGTTAAGACCTTAGCTATTAGGCCAGAGTAAGAGTTAAGACCTTAGCTCTTAGGCCAGAGTAAGAGTTAAGTTCTTAGTTATTAGGCCAGAGTAAGAATTAAGACCTTAACCTGTAGGCCAGTGTAAGAGTTAAGACCTTAACCATTCGGACAGAGTACGAGTCAAAGACCTTAGCTATTAGGCCAGAGTAAGAGTTAAGACCTTAGCTATTAGGTCAGAGTAAGAGTTAAGACCTTAGTTATTAGGCCAGAGTAAAAATTAAGACCTGAACCTGTAGGCCAGTGTAAGAGTTAAGACCTTAACCATTCGGACAGAGTACGAGTCAAAGACCTTAGCTATTAGGCCAGAGTAAGAGTTAAGACCTTAACCATTAGGCCAGATTACGGGTCTAAGACCTTTGCTATTAGGCCAGAGTAAGAGTTAAGACCTTAGCTATTAGGCCAGAGTAAGAGTTAAGACCTTAACCAGTAGGCCAGAGTAAGAGTTAAGACCTTAACCATTAGGCCAGAGTACGAATCTAAGAACTTAGCTATTAGGCCAGAGTAAGTGTTAAGACCTTAACCAGTAGGCCAGAGTAAGAGTTAAGACCTTAACCATTAGGCCAGAGTACAAGTCTAAGACCTTAGCTATTAGACCAGAGTAAGAGTTAAGACCTTAGCTATTAGGCCAGAGTAAGAGTTAAGACCTTAGCTATTAGGCCAGAGTAAGAGTTAGGTTCTTAGTTATTAGGCCAGAGTAAGAATTAAGACCTTAACCTGTAGGCCAGTGTAAGAGTTAAGACCTTAACCATTCAGACAGAGTACGAGTCAAAGACCTTAGCTATTAGGCCAGAGTAAGAGTTAAGACCTTAGCTATTAGGCCAGAGTAAGAGGTAAGACCTTAAACGGATGTATGACGTTACAACGCACACTTTTACAACGCATGCACTTACAACGCATTTTTTACAACGCATAATCCATTACAACGCATGACATTACAACGCATGACACTACAACGCATTTTTAAAAAATACCTTTACAACGCATTTCCATTACAACGCATACTACCTTTACAACGCATACCATTACAACGCATAATATTAAATTACATTTAAGGTAAGTATTAGATAGTATAGGGGTAAAAGTTACTTTTCTAACTCCAGGGGGTGCAACAGTAGGGTAAGTGTTGGATAGTATAGGGGTAAAAATTACTATTCTAACTCCAGGGGGTGCAACAGTGGGGTAAGTGTTGGATAGTATAGGGGTAAAAATTACTATTCTAACTCCAGGGGGTGCAACAGTAGGGTAAGTGTTGGATAGTATAGGGGTAAAAATTACTATTCTAACTCCAGGGGGTGCAACAGTAGGGTAAGTGTTGGATAGTATAGGGGTAAAAATTACTATTCTAACTCCAGGGGGTGCAACAGTAGGGTAAGTGTTGGATAGTATAGGGGTAAAAATTACTATTCTAACTCCAGGGGGTGCATCAGTAGGGTAAGTGTTGGATAGTATAGGGGTAAAAATTACTATTCTAACTCCAGGGGGTGCAACAGTAGAGTAAGTGTTGGATAGTATAGGGGTAAACATTACTATTCTAACTCCAGGGGGTGCAACAGTAGGGTAAGTGTTGGATAGTATAGGGGTAAAAATTACTATTCTAACTCCAGGGGGTGCAACAGTAGGGTAAGTGTTGGATAGTATAGGGGTAAAAATTACTATTCTAACTCCAGGGGGTGCAACAGTAGGGTAAGTGTTGGATAGTATAGGGGTAAAAATTACTATTCTAACTCCAGGGGGTGCAACAGTAGGGTAAGTGTTGGATAGTATAGGGGTAAAAATTACTATTCTAACTCCAGGGGGTGCAACAGTAGGGTAAGTGTTGGATAGTACAGGGGTAAAAATTACTATTCTAACTCCAGGGGGTGCAACAGTAGGGTAAGTGTTGGATAGTATAGGGGTAAAAATTACTATTCTAACTCCAGGGGACGCAACAGTAAGGTAAGTGTTGGATAGTATAGGGGTAAAAATTACTATTCTAACTCCAGGGGGTGCAACAGTAGGGTAAGTGTTGGATAGTATAGGGGTAAAAATTACTATTCTAATTCCAGAGGGTGCATCAGTAGGGTAAGTGTTGGATAGTATAGGGGTAAAAATTACTATTCTAACTCCAGGGGGTGCAACAGTAGGGTAAGTGTTGGATAGTGTAGTGTAATATTATGCGTTGTAATGGTATGCGTTGTAATGGTAGTATGCGTTGTAATGGAATGCGTTGTAAAGGTAGTTTTTAAAAATGCGTTGTAGTGTCATGCGTTGTAATGTCATGCGTTGTAATGGATTATGCGTTGTAAAAAATGCGTTGTAAAGGTAGTGCGTTGTAAAAGTTGCGTTGTAAAGGTTGTTCCCCCCTTAAACAGTAGGCCAGAGTACGAGTCTAAGACCTTAGCTATTAGGCCAGAGTAAGAGTTAAGACCTAAACCAGTAGGCCAGAGTAAGAGTTAAGACTTTAACCTGTAGGCCATAGTACGAGTCTAAGACCTTAGCTATTAGGCCAGAGTAAGAGTTAAGACCTTAACCATTAGGCCAGAGTACGAGTCTAAGACCTTAGCTATTAGGCCAGAGTAAGAGTTAATACCTTAACCTGTAGACCATAGTACGAGTCTAAGACCTTAGCTATTAGGCCAGAGTAAGAGTTAAGACCTTAACCATTAGGCCAGAGTACGAGTCTAAGACCTTAGCTATTAGGCCAGAGTAAGATTTAAGACCTTAGCTATTAGGCCAGAGTAAGAGTTAAGACCTTAACCATTAGGCCAGAGTACGAGTCTAAGACCTTAGCTATTAGGCCAAAGTAAGAGTTAAGACCTTAACCAGTAGGCCAGAGTAAGAGTTAAGACCTTAACCATTAGGCCAGAGAACGAGTCTAAGACCTTAGCTATTAGGCCAGAGTAAGAGTTAAGACCTTAACCATTAGGCAAGAGTAAGAGTTAAGACCTTAGCTATTAGGCCAGAGTAAGAGTTAAGACCTTAACCATTAGGCCAGAGTACAAGTCTAAGACCTTAGCTATTAGGCCAGAGTAAGAGTTAAGACCTTAGCTTTTAGGCCAGAGTAAGAGTTAAGACCTTAACCATTAGGCCAGAGTACAAGTCTAAGACCTTAGCTATTAGTCCAGAGTAAGAGTTAAGACCTTAACCATTAGGCCAGAGTACGAGTCAACGACCTTAGCTATTAGGCCAGAGTAAGAGTTAAGACCTTAGCTATTAGGCCAGAGTAAGAGTTAAGACCTTAACCATTAGGCCAGGATAAGAGTTAAGACCTTAGTTATTAGGCCAGAATTAGAGTGAAGACCTTAACCAATAGGCCAGAGTAAGAGTTAAGACATTAACCATTAGGCCAGAGTACGAGTCTAAGACCTTAGCTATTAGGCCAGAGTAAGAGTTAAGACCTTAAGCAGTAGGCCAGAGTAAAAGTTAAGACCTTAACCATTAGGCCAGATTACGAGTCTAAGACCTTAGCTATTAGACCAGAGGAAGAGTTAAGACCTTAGCTATTAGGCCAGAGTACGAGTCTAAGACCTTAGCTATTAGGCCAGAGTAAGAGTTAAGACCTTAACCATTAGGCCAGAGTAAGAGTTAAGACCTTAACCAATAGGCCAGAGTAAGAGTTAAGACCTTAACCATAAGGCCAGAGTATGAGTCTAAGACCTTAGCTATTAGGCCAGAGTAAGAGTTAAGACCTTAACCATTAGGCCAGAGTAAGAGTTAAGACCTTAACCAGTAGGCCAGAGTAAGAGTTAAGACCTTAGCTATTAGGCCAGAGTAAGAGTTAAGACCTTAGCTATTAGGCCAGAGTAAGAGTTAAGACCTTAACCATTAGGCCACAGTAAGAGTTAAGACCTTAGTTATTAGGCCAGAGTACGAGTCTAAGACCTTAGCTATTAGGCCAGAGTAAGGGTTAAGACCTTAACCAGTAGGCCAGAGTAACAGTTAAGACCTTAACCTGTAAGCCATAGTAAGAGTTAAGACCTTAACTAGTAGGCCAGAGTAAGAGTTAAGACCTTAACCTGTAGGCCATAGTACGAATTTAAGACCTTAGCTATTAGGCCAGAGTAAGAGTTAAGACCTTAACCAGTAGGCCAGAGTAAGAGTTAAGACCTTAACCATTAGGCCAGAGTACGAGTCCAAGACCTTAGCTATTAGGCCAGAGTAAGAGTTAAGATCTTAACCAGTAGGCCAGAGTAAGAGTTAAGACCTTAACCATTAGGCCTGAGAACGAGTCTAAGACCTTAGCTATTAGGCCAGAGTAAGAGTTAAGACCTTAACCATTAGGCAAGAGTAAGAGTTAAGACCTTAGCTATTAGGCCAGAGTAAGAGTTAAGACCTTAACCATTAGGCCAGAGTACAAGTCTAAGACCTTAGCTATTAGGCCAGAGTAAGAGTTAAGACCTTAGCTATTAGGCCAGAGTAAGAGTTAAGACCTTAACCAGTAGGCCAGAGTAAGAGTTAAGACCTTAACCATAAGGCCAGAGTATGAGTCTAAGACCTTAGCTATTAGGCCAGAGTAAGAGTTAAGACCTTAACCATTAGGCCAGAGTAAGAGTTAAGACCTTAACCAGTAGGCCAGAGTAAGAGTTAAGACCTTAGCTATTAGGCCAGAGTAAGAGTTAAGACCTTAGCTATTAGGCCAGAGTAAGAGTTAAGACCTTAACCATTAGGCCACAGTAAGAGTTAAGACCTTAGTTATTAGGCCAGAGTACGAGTCTAAGACCTTAGCTATTAGGCCAGAGTAAGGGTTAAGACCTTAACCAGTAGGCCAGAGTAACAGTTAAGACCTTAACCTGTAAGCCATAGTAAGAGTTAAGACCTTAACTAGTAGGCCAGAGTAAGAGTTAAGACCTTAACCTGTAGGCCATAGTACGAATTTAAGACCTTAGCTATTAGGCCAGAGTAAGAGTTAAGACCTTCGCTATTAGGCCAGAGTAAGAGTTAAGACCTTAACCATTAGGCCAGAGTACAAGTCTAAGACCTTAGCTATTAGGCCAGAGTAAGAGTTAAGACCTTAGCTATTAGGCCAGAGTAAGAGTTAAGACCTTAACCAGTAGGCCAGAGTACGAGTCTAAGACCTTAGCTATTCGGCCAGAGTAAGAGTTAAGACCTTAACCAGTAGGCCAGCGTACGACTCTAAGACCTTAGCTATTAGGCCAGAGTAAGAGTTAAGACCTTAACCATTAGGCCAGAGAACGAGTCTAAGACCTTAGCTATTAAGCCAGCGTAAGAGTTAAGACCTTAACCATTAGGCCAGAGTAAGAGTTAAGACCTTAACCATTAGGCCAGAGTACAAGTCTAAGACCTTAGCTATTAGGCCAGAGTAAGAGTTAAGACCTTAGCTATTAGGCCAGAGTAAGAGTTAAGACCTTAACCATTAGGCCAGAGTACAAGTCTAAGACCTTAGCTATTAGTCCAGAGTAAGAGTTAAGACCTTAACCATTAGGCCAGAGTATGAGTCTAAGACCTTAGCTATTAGGCCAGAATAAGAGTTAAGACCTTAGTTATTAGGCCAGAGTTAGAGTGAAGACCTTAACCAATAGGCCAGAGTAAGAGTTAAGACCTTAACCATTAGGCCAGAGTACGAGTCTAAGACCTTAGCTATTAGGCCAGAGTAAGAGTTATGACCTTAAGCAGTAGGCCAGAGTAAAAGTTAAGACCTTAACCATTAGGCCAGATTACGAGTCTAAGACCTTAGCTATTAGGCCAGAGGAAGAGTTAAGACCTTAGCTATTAGGCCAGAGTACGAGTCTAAGACCTTAGCTATTAGGCCAGAGTAAGAGTTAAGACCTTAACCATTAGGCCAGAGTAAGAGTTAAGACCTTAACCAATAGGCCAGAGTAAGAGTTAAGACCTTAGTTATTAGGCCAGAGTACGAGTCTAAGACCTTAGCTATTAGGCCAGAGTAAGGGTTAAGACCTTAACCAGTAGGCCAGAGTAACAGTTAAGACCTTAACCTGTAAGCCATAGTAAGAGTTAAGACCTTAACTAGTAGGCCAGAGTAAGAGTTAAGACCTTAACCTGTAGGCCATAGTACGAATTTAAGACCTTAGCTATTAGGCCAGAGTAAGAGTTAAGACCTTAACCAGTAGGCCAGAGTACGAGTCTAAGACCTTAGCTATTAGGCCAGAGTAAGATTTAAGACCTTAGCTATTAGGCCAGAGTAAGAGTTAAGACCTTAACCAGTAGGCCAGAGTAAGAGTTAAGACCTTAACCATTAGGCCAGAGAACGAGTCTAAGACCTTAGCTATTAGGCCAGAGTAAGAGTTAAGACCTTAACCATTAGGCAAGAGTAAGAGTTAAGACCTTAGCTATTAGGCCAGAGTAAGAGTTAAGACCTTAACCATTAGGCCAGAGTACAAGTCTAAGACCTTAGCTATTAGGCCAGAGTAAGAGTTAAGACCTTAGCTATTAGGCCAGAGTAAGAGTTAAGACCTTAACCAGTAGGCCAGAGTACGAGTCTAAGACCTTAGCTATTCGGCCAGAGTAAGAGTTAAGACCTTAACCAGTAGGCCAGAGTAAGAGTTAAGACCTTAACCATTAGGCCAGAGTAAGAGTCTAAGACCTTAGCTATTAGGCCAGAGTAAGAGTTAAGACCTTAACCATTAGGCCAGAGTACAAGTCTAAGACCTTAGCTATTAGTCCAGAGTAAGAGTTAAGACCTTAACCATTAGGCCAGAGTACGAGTCTAAGACCTTAGCTATTAGGCCAGAGTAAGAGTTAAGACCTTAACCATTAGGCCAGAGTATGAGTCTAAGACCTTAGCTATTAGGCCAGAGTACGAGTTAAGACCTTAACCAGTATGCCGGAGTAAGAGTTAAGACCTAACCTGTAGGCCAGAGTACGAGTCTAAGACCTTAGCTATTAGGCCAGAGTAAGAGTTAAGACCTTAACCAGTAGGACAGAGTAAGAGTTAAGACCTTAGCTATTAGGCCAGAGTATGAGTCTAAGACCTGAGCTATTAGGCCAGAGTAAGAGTTAAGACCTTAGCTATTAGGCCAGAATAAGAGTTAAGACCTTAGCTATTAGGCCAGAGTAAGAGTTAAGACCTTAACCATTAGGCCAGAGTACGAGTCTAAGACCTTAGCTATTAGGCCAGAGTAAGAGTTAAGACCTTAACCAGTAGGCCAGAGTAAGAGTTAAGACCTTAACCATTAGGCCAGACTACGAGTCTAAGACCTTAGCTATTAGGCCAGAGTAAGAGTTAAGACCTTAACCAGTAGGCCAGAGTAAGAGTTAAGACCTTAACCATTAGGCCAGAGTACGAGTCTAAGACCTTAGCTATTAGGCCAGAGTAAGAGTCAGGACCGTAAGCAGTAGGCCAGAGTAAAAGTTAAGACCTTAACCATTAGGCCAGATTACGAGTCTAAGACCTTAGCTATTAGGCCAGAGTAAGAGTTAAGACCTTAGCTATTAGGCCAGAGTAAGAGTTAAGACCTTAACCAGTAGGCCAGAGTAAGAGTTAAGACCTTAGCTATTAGGCCAGAGCAAGAGTTAAGACCTTAGCTATTAGGCCAGGGTAAGAGTTAAGACCTTAACCATTAGGCCACAGTAAGAGTTAAGACCTTAGTTATTAGGCCAGAGTACGAGTCTAAGACCTTAGCTATTAGGCTAGAGTAAGGGTTAAGACCTTAACCAGTAGGCCAGAGTAAGAGTTAAGACCTTAACCTGTAAGCCATAGTAAGAGTTAAGACCTTAACTAGTAGGCCAGAGTAAAAGTTAAGATCTTAACCTGTAGGCCATAGTACGAGTTTAAGACCTTAGCTATTAGGCGAGAGTAAGAGTTAAGACCTTAACCAGTAGGCCAGAGTAAGAGTTAAGACCTTAACCATTAGGCCAGAGTACGAGTCTAAGACCTTAGCTATTAGGCCAGAGTAAGAGTTAAGACCTTAGCTATTAGGCCAGAGTAAGAGTTAAGACCTTAACCATTAGGCCAGAGTACGAGTCTAAGACCTTAGCTATTAGGCCAGAGTAAGAGTTAAGACCTTAACCTGTAGGCCAGAGTAAAAGTTAAGACCTTAACCATTAGGCCAGATTACGAGTCTAAGACCTTAGTTATTAGGCCAGAGTAAGAGTTAAGACCTTAGCTATTAGGCCAGAGTAAGAGTTAAGACCTTAAACAGTAGGCCACAGTAAGAGTTAAGACCTTAGTTATTAGGCCAGAGTACGAGTCTAACACCTTAGCTATTAGGCCAGAGTAAGGGTTAAGACCTTAACCAGTAGGCCAGAGTAAGAGTTAAGACCTTAACCTGTAAGCCATAGTAAGAGTTAAGACCTTAACTAGTAGGCCAGAGTAAGAGTTAAGACCTTAACCTGTAGGCCATAGTACGAGTTTAAGACCTTAGCTATTAGGCCAGAGTAAGAGTTAAGACCTTAACCAGTAGGCCAGAGTAAGAGTTAAGACCTTAACCATTAGGCCAGAGTACGAGTCTAAGACCTTAGCTATTAGGCCAGAGTAAGAGTTAAAACCTTAGCTATTAGGCCAGAGTAAGAGTTAAGACCTTAACCAGTAGGCCAGAGTAAGAGTTAAGACCTTAACCATTAGGCCAGATTACGAGTCTAAGACCTTAGCTATTAGGCCAGAGTAAGAGTTAAGACCTTAGCTATTAGGCCAGAGTAAGAGTTAAGACCTTAACCAGTAGGCCAGAGTAAGAGTTAAGACCTTAGCTATTAGGCCAGAGTAAGAGTTAAGACCTTAGCTATTAGGCCAGGGTAAGAGTTAAGACCTTAACCATTAGGCCACAGTAAGAGTTAAGACCTTAGTTATTAGGCCAGAGTACGAGTCTAAGACCTTAGCTATTAGGCCAGAGTAAGGGTTAAGACCTTAACCAGTAGGCCAGAGTAAGAGTTAAGACCTTAACCTGTAAGCCATAGTAAGAGTTAAGACCTTAACTAGTAGGCCAGAGTAAGAGTTAAGATCTTAACCTGTAGGCCATAGTACGAGTTTAAGACCTTAGCTATTAGGCCAGAGTAAGAGTTAAGACCTTAACCAGTAGGCCAGAGTAAGAGTTAAGACCTTAACCATTAGGCCAGAGTACGAGTCTAAGACCTTAGCTATTAGGCCAGAGTAAGAGTTAAGACCTTAGCTATTAGGCCAGAGTAAGAGTTAAGACCTTAACCATTAGGCCAGAGTATGAGTCTAAGACCTTAGCTATTAGGCCAGAGTAAGAGTTAAGACCTTAACCTGTAGGCCAGAGTAAAAGTTAAGACCTTAACCATTAGGCCAGATTACGAGTCTAAGACCTTAGCTATTAGGCCAGAGTAAGAGTTAAGACCTTAACCATTAGGCCAGAGTATGAGTCTAAGACCTTAGCTATTAGGCCAGAGTAAGAGTTAAGACCTTAACCAGTATGCCGGAGTAAGAGTTAAGACCTTAACCTGTAGGCCAGAGTACGAGTCTAAGACCTTAGCTATTAGGCCAGAGTAAGAGTTAAGACCTTAACCAGTAGGACAGAGTAAGAGTTAAGACCTTAGCTATTAGGCCAGAGTATGAGTCTAAGACCTTAGCTATTAGGCCAGAGTAAGAGTTAAGACCTTAGCTATTAGGCCAGAATAAGAGTTAAGACCTTAGCTATTAGGCCAGAGTAAGAGTTAAGACCTTAACCAGTAGGCCAGAGTAAGAGTTAAGACCTTAACCATTAGGCCAGAGAACGAGTCTAAGACCTTAGCTATTAGGCCAGAGTAAGAGTTAAGACCTTAACCATTAGGCAAGAGTAAGAGTTAAGACCTTAGCTATTAGGCCAGAGTAAGAGTTAAGACCTTAACTATTAGGCCAGAGTACAAGTCTAAGACCTTAGCTATTAGGCCAGAGTAAGAGTTAAGACCTTAGCTATTAGGCCAGAGTAAGAGTTAAGACCTTAACCAGTAGGCCAGAGTACGAGTCTAAGACCTTAGCTATTCGGCCGGAGTAAGAGTTAAGACCTTAACCAGTAGGCCAGAGTAAGAGTTAAGACCTTAACCATTAGGCCAGAGTAAGAGTCTAAGACCTTAGCTATTAGGCCAGAGTAAGAGTTAAGACCTTAACCATTAGGCCAGAGTACAAGTCTAAGACCTTAGCTATTAGTCCAGAGTAAGAGTTAAGACCTTAACCATTAGGCCAGAGTACGAGTCTAAGACCTTAGCTATTAGGCCAGAGTAAGAGTTAAGACCTTAACCATTAGGCCAGAGTATGAATCTAAGACCTTAGCTATTAGGCCAGAGTAAGAGTTAAGACCTTAACCAGTATGCCGGAGTAAGAGTTAAGACCTAACCTGTAGGCCAGAGTACGAGTCTAAGACCTTAGCTATTAGGCCAGAGTAAGAGTTAAGACCTTAACCAGTAGGACAGAGTAAGAGTTAAGACCTTAGCTATTAGGCCAGAGTATGAGTCTAAGACCTTAGCTATTAGGCCAGAGTAAGATTTAAGACCTTAGCTATTAGGCCAGAATAAGAGTTAAGACCTTAGCTATTAGGCCAGAGTAAGAGTTAAGACCTTAACCATTAGGCCAGAGTACGAGTCTAAGACCTTAGCTATTAGGCCAGAGTAAGAGTTAAGACCTTAACCAGTAGGCCAGAGTAAGAGTTAAGACCTTAACCATTAGGCCAGACTATGAGTCTAAGACCTTAGCTATTAGGCCAGAGTAAGAGTTAAGACCTTAACCAGTAGGCCAGAGTAAGAGTTAAGACCTTAACCATTAGGCCAGAGTACGAGTCTGAGACCTTAGCTATTAGGCCAGAGTAAGAGTTAAGACCGTAAGCAGTAGGCCAGAGTAAAAGTTAAGACCTTAACCATTAGGCCAGATTACGAGTCTAAGACCTTAGCTATTAGGCCAGAGTAAGAGTTAAGACCTTAGCTATTAGGCCAGAGTAAGAGTTAAGACCTTAACCAGTAGGCCAGAGTAAGAGTTAAGACCTTAGCTATTAGGCCAGAGTAAGAGTTAAGACCTTAGCTATTAGGCCAGGGTAAGAGTTAAGACCTTAACCATTAGGCCACAGTAAGAGTTAAGACCTTAGTTATTAGGCCAGAGTACGAGTCTAAGACCTTAGCTATTAGGCCAGAGTAAGGGTTAAGACCTTAACCAGTAGGCCAGAGTAAGAGTTAAGACCTTAACCTGTAAGCCATAGTAAGAGTTAAGACCTTAACTAGTAGGCCAGAGTAAAAGTTAAGATCTTAACCTGTAGGCCATAGTACGAGTTTAAGACCTTAGCTATTAGGCCAGAGTAAGAGTTAAGACCTTAACCAGTAGGCCAGAGTAAGAGTTAAGACCTTAACCATTAGGCCAGAGTACGAGTCTAAGACCTTAGCTATTAGGCCAGAGTAAGAGTTAAGACCTTAGCTATTAGGCCAGAGTAAGAGTTAAGACCTTAACCATTAGGCCAGAGTACGAGTCTAAGACCTTAGCTATTAGGCCAGAGTAAGAGTTAAGACCTTAACCTGTAGGCCAGAGTAAAAGTTAAGACCTTAACCATTAGGCCAGATTACGAGTCTAAGACCTTAGCTATTAGGCCAGAGTAAGAGTTAAGACCTTAGCTATTAGGCCAGAGTAAGTGTTAAGACCTTAACCAGTAGGCCAGAGTAAGAGTTAAGACCTTAGCTATTAGGCCAGAGTAAGAGTTAAGACCTTAGCTATTAGGCCAGGGTAAGAGTTAAGACCTTAACCAGTAGGCCAGAGTAAGAGTTAAGACCTTAACCATTAGGCCAGAGTACGAGTCTAAGACCTTAGCTATTAGGCCAGAGTAAGAGTTAAGACCTTAACCAGTAGGCCAGAGTAAGAGTTAAGACCTTAACCATTAGGCCAGAGTACGAGTCTAAGACCTTAGCTATTAGGCCAGAGTAAGAGTTAAGACCTTAGCTATTAGGCCAGACTAAGAGTTAAGACCTTAACCAGTAGGCCAGAGTACGAGTCTAAGACCTTAGCTATTAGGCCAGAGTCAGAGTTAAGACCTTGACCTGTAGGCCAGAATAAGAGTCAAGACCTTAACCTCTATGCCATAGTATGGGTCTAAGACCTTAGCTATTAGGCCAAAGTAAGAGTTAATACCTTAGCTATTAGGCCAGAGTAAGAGTTAAGACCTTAACCATTAGGCCAGATTACGGGTCTAAGACCTTTGCTATTAGGCCAGAGTAAGAGTTAAAACCTTAGCTATTAGGCCAGAGTAAGAGTTAAGACCTTAACCAGTAGGCCAGAGTAAGAGTTAAGACCTTAACCATTAGGCCAGATTACGAGTCTAAGACCTTAGCTATTAGGCCAGAGTAAGAGTTAAAACCTTAGCTATTAGGCCAGAGTAAGAGTTAAGACCTTAACCAGTAGGCCAGAGTAAGAGTTAAGACCTTAACCATTAGGCCAGATTACGAGTCTAAGACCTTAGCAATTAGGCCAGAGTAAGAGTTAAGACCTTAGCTATTAGGCCAGAGTAAGAGTTAAGACCTTAACCAGTAGGCCAGAGTAAGAGTTAAGACCTTAGCTATTAGGCCAGAGTAAGAGTTAAGACCTTAGCTATTAGGCCAGGGTAAGAGTTAAGACCTTAACCATTAGGCCACAGTAAGAGTTAAGACCTTAGTTATTAGGCCAGAGTACGAGTCTAAGACCTTAGCTATTAGGCCAGAGTAAGGGTTAAGACCTTAACCAGTAGGCCAGAGTAAGAGTTAAGACCTTAACCTGTAAGCCATAGTAAGAGTTAAGACCTTAACTAGTAGGCCAGAGTAAGAGTTAAGATCTTAACCTGTAGGCCATAGTACGAGTTTAAGACCTTACCTATTAGGCCAGAGTAAGAGTTAAGACCTTAACCAGTAGGCCAGAGTAAGAGTTAAGACCTTAACCATTAGGCCAGAGTACGAGTCTAAGACCTTAGCTATTAGGCCAGAGTAAGAGTTAAGACCTTAGCTATTAGGCCAGAGTAAGAGTTAAGACCTTAACCATTAGGCCAGAGTATGAGTCTAAGACCTTAGCTATTAGGCCAGAGTAAGAGTTAAGACCTTAACCTGTAGGCCAGAGTAAGAGTTAAGACCTTAACCATTAGGCCAGACTACGAGTCTAAGACCTTAGCTATTAGGCCAGAGTAAGAGTTAAGACCTTAACCAGTAGGCCAGAGTAAGAGTTAAGACCTTAACCATTAGGCCAGAGTACGAGTCTAAGACCTTAGCTATTAGGCCAGAGTAAGAGTCAGGACCGTAAGCAGTAGGCCAGAGTAAAAGTTAAGACCTTAACCATTAGGCCAGATTACGAGTCTAAGACCTTAGCTATTAGGCCAGAGTAAGAGTTAAGACCTTAGCTATTAGGCCAGAGTAAGAGTTAAGACCTTAACCAGTAGGCCAGAGTAAGAGTTAAGACCTTAGCTATTAGGCCAGAGCAAGAGTTAAGACCTTAGCTATTAGGCCAGGGTAAGAGTTAAGACCTTAACCATTAGGCCACAGTAAGAGTTAAGACCTTAGTTATTAGGCCAGAGTACGAGTCTAAGACCTTAGCTATTAGGCTAGAGTAAGGGTTAAGACCTTAACCAGTAGGCCAGAGTAAGAGTTAAGACCTTAACCTGTAAGCCATAGTAAGAGTTAAGACCTTAACTAGTAGGCCAGAGTAAAAGTTAAGATCTTAACCTGTAGGCCATAGTACGAGTTTAAGACCTTAGCTATTAGGCGAGAGTAAGAGTTAAGACCTTAACCAGTAGGCCAGAGTAAGAGTTAAGACCTTAACCATTAGGCCAGAGTACGAGTCTAAGACCTTAGCTATTAGGCCAGAGTAAGAGTTAAGACCTTAGCTATTAGGCCAGAGTAAGAGTTAAGACCTTAACCATTAGGCCAGAGTACGAGTCTAAGACCTTAGCTATTAGGCCAGAGTAAGAGTTAAGACCTTAACCTGTAGGCCAGAGTAAAAGTTAAGACCTTAACCATTAGGCCAGATTACGAGTCTAAGACCTTAGCTATTAGGCCAGAGTAAGAGTTAAGACCTTAGCTATTAGGCCAGAGTAAGAGTTAAGACCTTAAACAGTAGGCCACAGTAAGAGTTAAGACCTTAGTTATTAGGCCAGAGTACGAGTCTAAGACCTTAGCTATTAGGCCAGAGTAAGGGTTAAGACCTTAACCAGTAGGCCAGAGTAAGAGTTAAGACCTTAACCTGTAAGCCATAGTAAGAGTTAAGACCTTAACTAGTAGGCCAGAGTAAGAGTTAAGACCTTAACCTGTAGGCCATAGTACGAGTTTAAGACCTTAGCTATTAGGCCAGAGTAAGAGTTAAGACCTTAACCAGTAGGCCAGAGTAAGAGTTAAGACCTTAACCATTAGGCCAGAGTACGAGTCTAAGACCTTAGCTATTAGGCCAGAGTAAGAGTTAAAACCTTAGCTATTAGGCCAGAGTAAGAGTTAAGACCTTAACCAGTAGGCCAGAGTAAGAGTTAAGACCTTAACCATTAGGCCAGATTACGAGTCTAAGACCTTAGCTATTAGGCCAGAGTAAGAGTTAAGACCTTAGCTATTAGGCCAGAGTAAGAGTTAAGACCTTAACCAGTAGGCCAGAGTAAGAGTTAAGACCTTAGCTATTAGGCCAGAGTAAGAGTTAAGACCTTAGCTATTAGGCCAGGGTAAGAGTTAAGACCTTAACCATTAGGCCACAGTAAGAGTTAAGACCTTAGTTATTAGGCCAGAGTACGAGTCTAAGACCTTAGCTATTAGTCCAGAGTAAGGGTTAAGACCTTAACCAGTAGGCCAGAGTAAGAGTTAAGACCTTAACCTGTAAGCCATAGTAAGAGTTAAGACCTTAACTAGTAGGCCAGAGTAAGAGTTAAGATCTTAACCTGTAGGCCATAGTACGAGTTTAAGACCTTAGCTATTAGGCCAGAGTAAGAGTTAAGACCTTAACCAGTAGGCCAGAGTAAGAGTTAAGACCTTAACCATTAGGCCAGAGTACGAGTCTAAGACCTTAGCTATTAGGCCAGAGTAAGAGTTAAGACCTTAGCTATTAGGCCAGAGTAAGAGTTAAGACCTTAACCATTAGGCCAGAGTATGAGTCTAAGACCTTAGCTATTAGGCCAGAGTAAGAGTTAAGACCTTAACCTGTAGGCCAGAGTAAAAGTTAAGACCTTAACCATTAGGCCAGATTACGAGTCTAAGACCTTAGCTATTAGGCCAGAGTAAGAGTTAAGACCTTAACCATTAGGCCAGAGTATGAGTCTAAGACCTTAGCTATTAGGCCAGAGTAAGAGTTAAGACCTTAACCAGTATGCCGGAGTAAGAGTTAAGACCTTAACCTGTAGGCCAGAGTACGAGTCTAAGACCTTAGCTATTAGGCCAGAGTAAGAGTTAAGACCTTAACCAGTAGGACAGAGTAAGAGTTAAGACCTTAGCTATTAGGCCAGAGTATGAGTCTAAGACCTTAGCTATTAGGCCAGAGTAAGAGTTAAGACCTTAGCTATTAGGCCAGAATAAGAGTTAAGACCTTAGCTATTAGGCCAGAGTAAGAGTTAAGACCTTAACCAGTAGGCCAGAGTAAGAGTTAAGACCTTAACCATTAGGCCAGAGAACGAGTCTAAGACCTTAGCTATTAGGCCAGAGTAAGAGTTAAGACCTTAACCATTAGGCAAGAGTAAGAGTTAAGACCTTAGCTATTAGGCCAGAGTAAGAGTTAAGACCTTAGCTATTAGGCCAGAATAAGAGTTAAGACCTTAGCTATTAGGCCAGAGTAAGAGTTAAGACCTTAACCAGTAGGCCAGAGTAAGAGTTAAGACCTTAACCATTAGGCCAGAGAACGAGTCTAAGACCTTAGCTATTAGGCCAGAGTAAGAGTTAAGACCTTAACCATTAGGCAAGAGTAAGAGTTAAGACCTTAGCTATTAGGCCAGAGTAAGAGTTAAGACCTTAACTATTAGGCCAGAGTACAAGTCTAAGACCTTAGCTATTAGGCCAGAGTAAGAGTTAAGACCTTAGCTATTAGGCCAGAGTAAGAGTTAAGACCTTAACCAGTAGGCCAGAGTACGAGTCTAAGACCTTAGCTATTCGGCCAGAGTAAGAGTTAAGACCTTAACCAGTAGGCCAGAGTAAGAGTTAAGACCTTAACCATTAGGCCAGAGTAAGAGTCTAAGACCTTAGCTATTAGGCCAGAGTAAGAGTTAAGACCTTAACCATTAGGCCAGAGTACAAGTCTAAGACCTTAGCTATTAGTCCAGAGTAAGAGTTAAGACCTTAACCATTAGGCCAGAGTACGAGTCTAAGACCTTAGCTATTAGGCCAGAGTAAGAGTTAAGACCTTAACCATTAGGCCAGAGTATGAATCTAAGACCTTAGCTATTAGGCCAGAGTAAGAGTTAAGACCTTAACCAGTATGCCGGAGTAAGAGTTAAGACCTAACCTGTAGGCCAGAGTACGAGTCTAAGACCTTAGCTATTAGGCCAGAGTAAGAGTTAAGACCTTAACCAGTAGGACAGAGTAAGAGTTAAGACCTTAGCTATTAGGCCAGAGTATGAGTCTAAGACCTTAGCTATTAGGCCAGAGTAAGATTTAAGACCTTAGCTATTAGGCCAGAATAAGAGTTAAGACCTTAGCTATTAGGCCAGAGTAAGAGTTAAGACCTTAACCATTAGGCCAGAGTACGAGTCTAAGACCTTAGCTATTAGGCCAGAGTAAGAGTTAAGACCTTAACCAGTAGGCCAGAGTAAGAGTTAAGACCTTAACCATTAGGCCAGACTATGAGTCTAAGACCTTAGCTATTAGGCCAGAGTAAGAGTTAAGACCTTAACCAGTAGGCCAGAGTAAGAGTTAAGACCTTAACCATTAGGCCAGAGTACGAGTCTGAGACCTTAGCTATTAGGCCAGAGTAAGAGTTAAGACCGTAAGCAGTAGGCCAGAGTAAAAGTTAAGACCTTAACCATTAGGCCAGATTACGAGTCTAAGACCTTAGCTATTAGGCCAGAGTAAGAGTTAAGACCTTAGCTATTAGGCCAGAGTAAGAGTTAAGACCTTAACCAGTAGGCCAGAGTAAGAGTTAAGACCTTAGCTATTAGGCCAGAGTAAGAGTTAAGACCTTAGCTATTAGGCCAGGGTAAGAGTTAAGACCTTAACCATTAGGCCACAGTAAGAGTTAAGACCTTAGTTATTAGGCCAGAGTACGAGTCTAAGACCTTAGCTATTAGGCCAGAGTAAGGGTTAAGACCTTAACCAGTAGGCCAGAGTAAGAGTTAAGACCTTAACCTGTAAGCCATAGTAAGAGTTAAGACCTTAACTAGTAGGCCAGAGTAAAAGTTAAGATCTTAACCTGTAGGCCATAGTACGAGTTTAAGACCTTAGCTATTAGGCCAGAGTAAGAGTTAAGACCTTAACCAGTAGGCCAGAGTAAGAGTTAAGACCTTAACCATTAGGCCAGAGTACGAGTCTAAGACCTTAGCTATTAGGCCAGAGTAAGAGTTAAGACCTTAGCTATTAGGCCAGAGTAAGAGTTAAGACCTTAACCATTAGGCCAGAGTACGAGTCTAAGACCTTAGCTATTAGGCCAGAGTAAGAGTTAAGACCTTAACCTGTAGGCCAGAGTAAAAGTTAAGACCTTAACCATTAGGCCAGATTATGAGTCTAAGACCTTAGCTATTAGGCCAGAGTAAGAGTTAAGACCTTAGCTATTAGGCCAGAGTAAGTGTTAAGACCTTAACCAGTAGGCCAGAGTAAGAGTTAAGACCTTAGCTATTAGGCCAGAGTAAGAGTTAAGACCTTAGCTATTAGGCCAGGGTAAGAGTTAAGACCTTAACCAGTAGGCCAGAGTAAGAGTTAAGACCTTAACCATTAGGCCAGAGTACGAGTCTAAGACCTTAGCTATTAGGCCAGAGTAAGAGTTAAGACCTTAACCAGTAGGCCAGAGTAAGAGTTAAGACCTTAACCATTAGGCCAGAGTACGAGTCTAAGACCTTAGCTATTAGGCCAGAGTAAGAGTTAAGACCTTAGCTATTAGGCCAGACTAAGAGTTAAGACCTTAACCAGTAGGCCAGAGTACGAGTCTAAGACCTTAGCTATTAGGCCAGAGTCAGAGTTAAGACCTTGACCTGTAGGCCAGAATAAGAGTCAAGACCTTAACCTCTATGCCATAGTATGGGTCTAAGACCTTAGCTATTAGGCCAAAGTAAGAGTTAATACCTTAGCTATTAGGCCAGAGTAAGAGTTAAGACCTTAACCATTAGGCCAGATTACGGGTCTAAGACCTTTGCTATTAGGCCAGAGTAAGAGTTAAAACCTTAGCTATTAGGCCAGAGTAAGAGTTAAGACCTTAACCAGTAGGCCAGAGTACGAGTCTAAGACCTTAGCTATTAGGCCAGAGTAAGAGTTAAGACCTTAACCTGTAGGCCAGAGTAAAAGTTAAGACCTTAACCATTAGGCCAGATTACGAGTCTAAGACCTTAGCTATTAGGCCAGAGTAAGAGTTAAGACCTTAGCTATTAGGCCAGAGTAAGTGTTAAGACCTTAACCAGTAGGCCAGAGTAAGAGTTAAGACCTTAGCTATTAGGCCAGAGTAAGAGTTAAGACCTTAGCTATTAGGCCAGGGTAAGAGTTAAGACCTTAACCAGTAGGCCAGAGTAAGAGTTAAGACCTTAACCATTAGGCCAGAGTACGAGTCTAAGACCTTAGCTATTAGGCCAGAGTAAGAGTTAAGACCTTAACCAGTAGGCCAGAGTAAGAGTTAAGACCTTAACCATTAGGCCAGAGTACGAGTCTAAGACCTTAGCTATTAGGCCAGAGTAAGAGTTAAGACCTTAGCTATTAGGCCAGACTAAGAGTTAAGACCTTAACCAGTAGGCCAGAGTACGAGTCTAAGACCTTAGCTATTAGGCCAGAGTCAGAGTTAAGACCTTGACCTGTAGGCCAGAATAAGAGTCAAGACCTTAACCTCTATGCCATAGTATGGGTCTAAGACCTTAGCTATTAGGCCAAAGTAAGAGTTAATACCTTAGCTATTAGGCCAGAGTAAGAGTTAAGACCTTAACCATTAGGCCAGATTACGGGTCTAAGACCTTTGCTATTAGGCCAGAGTAAGAGTTAAAACCTTAGCTATTAGGCCAGAGTAAGAGTTAAGACCTTAACCAGTAGGCCAGAGTAAGAGTTAAGACCTTAACCATTAGGCCAGATTACGAGTCTAAGACCTTAGCTATTAGGCCAGAGTAAGAGTTAAAACCTTAGCTATTAGGCCAGAGTAAGAGTTAAGACCTTAACCAGTAGGCCAGAGTAAGAGTTAAGACCTTAACCATTAGGCCAGATTACGAGTCTAAGACCTTAGCTATTAGGCCAGAGTAAGAGTTAAGACCTTAGCTATTAGGCCAGAGTAAGAGTTAAGACCTTAACCAGTAGGCCAGAGTAAGAGTTAAGACCTTAGCTATTAGGCCAGAGTAAGAGTTAAGACCTTAGCTATTAGGCCAGGGTAAGAGTTAAGACCTTAACCATTAGGCCACAGTAAGAGTTAAGACCTTAGTTATTAGGCCAGAGTACGAGTCTAAGACCTTAGCTATTAGGCCAGAGTAAGGGTTAAGACCTTAACCAGTAGGCCAGAGTAAGAGTTAAGACCTTAACCTGTAAGCCATAGTAAGATTTAAGACCTTAACTAGTAGGCCAGAGTAAGAGTTAAGATCTTAACCTGTAGGCCATAGTACGAGTTTAAGACCTTACCTATTAGGCCAGAGTAAGAGTTAAGACCTTAACCAGTAGGCCAGAGTAAGAGTTAAGACCTTAACCATTAGGCCAGAGTACGAGTCTAAGACCTTAGCTATTAGGCCAGAGTAAGAGTTAAGACCTTAGCTATTAGGCCAGAGTAAGAGTTAAGACCTTAACCATTAGGCCAGAGTATGAGTCTAAGACCTTAGCTATTAGGCCAGAGTAAGAGTTAAGACCTTAACCTGTAGGCCAGAGTAAAAGTTAAGACCTTAACCATTAGGCCAGATTACGAGTCTAAGACCTTAGCTATTAGGCCAGAGTAAGAGTTAAGACCTTAACCATTAGGCCAGAGTATGAGTCTAAGACCTTAGCTATTAGGCCAGAGTAAGAGTTAAGACCTTAACCAGTATGCCGGAGTAAGAGTTAAGACCTTAACCTGTAGGCCAGAGTACGAGTCTAAGACCTTAGCTATTAGGCCAGAGTAAGAGTTAAGACCTTAACCAGTAGGACAGAGTAAGAGTTAAGACCTTAGCTATTAGGCCAGAGTATGAGTCTAAGACCTTAGCTATTAGGCCAGAGTAAGAGTTAAGACCTTAGCTATTAGGCCAGAATAAGAGTTAAGACCTTAGCTATTAGGCCAGAGTAAGAGTTAAGACCTTAACCAGTAGGCCAGAGTAAGAGTTAAGACCTTAACCATTAGGCCAGAGAACGAGTCTAAGACCTTAGCTATTAGGCCAGAGTAAGAGTTAAGACCTTAACCATTAGGCAAGAGTAAGAGTTAAGACCTTAGCTATTAGGCCAGAGTAAGAGTTAAGACCTTAACTATTAGGCCAGAGTACAAGTCTAAGACCTTAGCTATTAGGCCAGAGTAAGAGTTAAGACCTTAACTATTAGGCCAGAGTACAAGTCTAAGACCTTAGCTATTAGGCCAGAGTAAGAGTTAAGACCTTAGCTATTAGGCCAGAGTAAGAGTTAAGACCTTAACCAGTAGGCCAGAGTACGAGTCTAAGACCTTAGCTATTCGGCCAGAGTAAGAGTTAAGACCTTAACCAGTAGGCCAGAGTAAGAGTTAAGACCTTAACCATTAGGTCAGAGTATGAGTCTAAGACCTTAGCTATTAGGCCAGAGTAAGAGTTAAGACCTTAACCATTATGCCGGAGTAAGAGTTAAGACCTTAACCTGTAGGCCAGAGTACGAGTCTAAGACCTTAGCTATTAGGCCAGAGTAAGAGTTAAGACCTTAGCTATTAGGCCAGAGTAAGAGTTAAGACCTTAGCTATTAGGCCAGAGTAAGAGTTAAGACCTTAACCATTAGGCCAGAGTACGAGTCTAAGACATTAGCTATTAGGCCAGAGTAAGAGTTAAGACCTTAACCATTAGGCCAGAGTTCGAGTCTAAGACCTTAGCTATTAGGCCAGAGTAAGAGTTAAGACCTTAACCAGTAGGCCAGAGTAAGAGTTAAGACCTTAACCATTAGGCCAGAGTACGAGTCTAAGACCTTAGCTATTAGGCCAGAGTAAGAGTTAAGACCGTAAGCAGTAGGCCAGAGTAAAAGTTAAGACCTTAACCATTAGGCCAGATTACGAGTCTAAGACCTTAGCTATTATGCCAGAGTAAGAGTTAAGACCTTAGCTATTAGGCCAGAGTAAGAGTTAAGACCTTAACCAGTAGGCCAGAGTAAGAGTTAAGACCTTAGCTATTAGGCCAGAGTAAGAGTTAAGACCTTAGCTATTAGGCCAGGGTAAGAGTTAAGACCTTAACCATTAGTCCACAGTAAGAGTTAAGACCTTAGTTATTAGGCCAGAGTACGAGTCTAAGACCTTAACCTGTAGGCCATAGTATGAGTTTAAGACCTTAGCTATTAGGCCAGAGTAAGAGTTAAGACCTTAACCAGTAGGACAGAGTAAGAGTTAAGACCTTAACCATTAGGCCAGAGTACGAGTCTAAGACCTTAGCTATTAGGCCAGAGTAAGAGTTAAGACCTTAGCTATTACGCCAGAGTAAGAGTTAAGACGTTAACCAGTAGGCCAGAGTACGAGTCTAAGACCTTAGCTATTAGGCCAGAGTCAGAGTTAAGACCTTAACCTGTAGGCCAGAATAAGAGTCAAGACCTTAACCTCTATGCCATAGTATGGGTCTAAGACCTTAGCTATTAGGCCAGAGTAAGAGTTAATACCTTAACCAGTAGGCCAGAGTAAGAGTTAAGACCTTAACCATTAGGCCAGAGTACGAGTCTAAGACCTTAGCTATTAGGCCAGAGTAAGAGTTAAGACATTAGCTATTAGGCCAGAGTAAGAGTTAAGACCTTAACCAGTAGGCCAGAGTACGAGTCTAAGACCTTAGCTATTAGGCCAGAGTAAGAGTTAAGACCTTAACCTGTAGGCCATAATAAGAGTTAAGACCTTAACCTCTATGCCATAGTATGGGTGTAAGACCTTAGCTATTAGGCCAGAGTAAGAGTTAAGACCTTAGCTATTAGGCCAGAGTAAGAGTTAAGACCTTAACCATTAGGCCATATTACGGGTCTAAGACCTTTGCTATTAGGCCAGAGTAAGAGTTAAGACCTTAACCAGTAGGCCAGAGTAAGAGTTAAGACCTTAACCAGTAGGCCAGAGTAAGAGTTAAGACCTTAACCATTAGGCCAGATTACGAGTCTAAGACCTTAGCTATTAGGCCAGAGTAAGAGTTAAGACCTTAGCTATTAGGCCAGAGTAAGAGTTAAGACCTTAACCAGTAGGCCAGAGTAAGAGTTAAGACCTTAGCTATTAGGCCAGAGTAAGAGTTAAGACCTTAGCTATTAGGCCAGGGTAAGAGTTAAGACCTTAACCATTAGGCCACAGTAAGAGTTAAGACCTTAGTTATTAGGCCAGAGTACGAGTCTAAGACCTTAGCTATTAGGCCAGAGTAAGGGTTAAGACCTTAACCAGTAGGCCAGAGTAAGAGTTAAGACCTTAACCTGTAAGCCATAGTAAGAGTTAAGACCTTAACTAGTAGGCCAGAGTAAGAGTTAAGATCTTAACCTGTAGGCCATAGTACGAGTTTAAGACCTTAGCTATTAGGCCAGAGTAAGAGTTAAGACCTTAACCAGTAGGCCAGAGTAAGAGTTAAGACCTTAACCATTAGGCCAGAGTACGAATCTAAGAACTTAGCTATTAGGCCAGAGTAAGTGTTAAGACCTTAACCAGTAGGCCAGAGTAAGAGTTAAGACCTTAACCATTAGGCCAGAGTACAAGTCTAAGACCTTAGCTATTAGACCAGAGTAAGAGTTAAGACCTTAGCTATTAGGCCAGAGTAAGAGTTAAGACCTTAGCTATTAGGCCAGAGTAAGAGTTAGGTTCTTAGTTATTAGGCCAGAGTAAGAATTAAGACCTTAACCTGTAGGCCAGTGTAAGAGTTAAGACCTTAACCATTCAGACAGAGTACGAGTCAAAGACCTTAGCTATTAGGCCAGAGTAAGAGTTAAGACCTTAGCTATTAGGCCAGAGTAAGAGGTAAGACCTTAAACGGATGTATGACGTTACAACGCACACTTTTACAACGCATGCACTTACAACGCATTTTTTACAACGCATAATCCATTACAACGCATGACATTACAACGCATGACACTACAACGCATTTTTAAAAAATACCTTTACAACGCATTTCCATTACAACGCATACTACCTTTACAACGCATACCATTACAACGCATAATATTAAATTACATTTAAGGTAAGTATTAGATAGTATAGGGGTAAAAGTTACTTTTCTAACTCCAGGGGGTGCAACAGTAGGGTAAGTGTTGGATAGTATAGGGGTAAAAATTACTATTCTAACTCCAGGGGGTGCAACAGTGGGGTAAGTGTTGGATAGTATAGGGGTAAAAATTACTATTCTAACTCCAGGGGGTGCAACAGTAGGGTAAGTGTTGGATAGTATAGTGGTAAAAAATACTATTCTAACTCCAGGGGGTACAACAGTAGGGTAAATGTTGGATAGTATAGGGGTAAAAATTACTATTCTAACTCCAGGGGGTGCAACAGTAGGGTAAGTGTTGGATAGTATAGGGGTAAAAATTACTATTCTAACTCCAGGGGGTGCATCAGTAGGGTAAGTGTTGGATAGTATAGGGGTAAACATTACTATTCTAACTCCAGGGGGTGCAACAGTAGGGTAAGTGTTGGATAGTATAGGGGTAAAAATTACTATTCTAACTCCAGGGGGTGCAACAGTAGGGTAAGTGTTGGATAGTATAGGGGTAAAAATTACTATTCTAACTCCAGGGGGTGCAACAGTAGGGTAAGTGTTGGATAGTATAGGGGTAAAAATTACTATTCTAACTCCAGGGGGTGCAACAGTAGGGTAAGTGTTGGATAGTATAGGGGTAAAAATTACTATTCTAACTCCAGGGGGTGCAACAGTAGGGTAAGTGTTGGATAGTATAGGGGTAAAAATTACTATTCTAACTCCAGGGGTGCAACAGTAGGGTAAGTGTTGGATAGTATAGGGGTAAAAATTACTATTCTAACTCCAAGGGGTGCAACAGTAAGGTAAGTGTTGGATAGTATAGGGGTAAAAATTACTATTCTAACTCCAGGGGGTGCAACAGTAGGGTAAGTGTTGGATAGTATAGGGGTAAAAATTACTATTCTAACTCCAGGGGGTGCATCAGTAGGGTAAGTGTTGGATAGTATAGGGGTAAAAATTACTATTCTAACTCCAGGGGGTGCAACAGTAGTGTAAGTGTTGGATAGTGTAGTGTAATATTATGCGTTGTAATGGTATGCGTTGTAATGGTAGTATGCGTTGTAATGGAATGCGTTGTAAAGGTAGTTTTTAAAAATGCGTTGTAGTGTCATGCGTTGTAATGTCATGCGTTGTAATGGATTATGCGTTGTAAAAAATGCATTGTAACGGTAGTGCGTTGTAAAAGTTGCGTTGTAAAGGTTGTTCCCCCCTTAAACAGTAGGCCAGAGTACGAGTCTAAGACCTTAGCTATTAGGCCAGAGTAAGAGTTAAGACCTAAACCAGTAGGCCAGAGTAAGAGTTAAGACTTTAACCTGTAGGCCATAGTACGAGTCTAAGACCTTAGCTATTAGGCCAGAGTAAGAGTTAAGACCTTAACCATTAGGCCACAGTACGAGTCTAAGACCTTAGCTATTAGGCCAGAGTAAGAGTTAAGACCTAAACCAGTAGGCCAGAGTAAGAGTTAATACCTTAACCTGTAGACCATAGTACGAGTCTAAGACCTTAGCTATTAGGCCAGAGTAAGAGTTAAGACCTTAACCATTAGGCCAGAGTACGAGTCGAAGACCTTAGCTATTAGGCCAGAGTAAGATTTAAGACCTTAGCTATTAGGCCAGAGTAAGAGTTAAGACCTTAACCATTAGGCCAGAGTACGAGTCTAAGACCTTAGCTATTAGGCCAGAGTAAGAGTTAAGACCTTAACCAGTAGGCCAGAGTAAGAGTTAAGACCTTAACCATTAGGCCAGAGAAGGAGTCTAAGACCTTAGCTATTAGGCCAGAGTAAGAGTTAAGACCTTAACCATTAGGCAAGAGTAAGAGTTAAGACCTTAGCTATTAGGCCAGAGTAAGAGTTAAGACCTTAACCATTAGGCCAGAGTACAAGTCTAAGACCTTAGCTATTAGGCCAGAGTAAGAGTTAAGACCTTAGCTATTAGGCCAGAGTAAGAGTTAAGACCTTAACCATTAGGCCAGAGTACAAGTCTAAGACCTTAGCTATTAGTCCAGAGTAAGAGTTAAGACCTTAACCATTAGGCCAGAGTACGAGTCTACGACCTTAGCTATTAGGCCAGAGTAAGATTTAAGACCTTAGTTATAAGGCCAGAGTAAGAGTTAAGACCTTAACCAATAGGCCAGAGTAAGAGTTAAGACCTTAACCATAAGGCCAGAGTATGAGTCTAAGACCTTAGCTATTAGGCCAGAGTAAGAGTTAAGACCTTAACCATTAGGCCAGAGTACGAGTCTAAGACCTTAGCTATTAGGCCAGAGTAAGAGTTAAGACCTTAGCTATTAGGCCAGAGTAAGAGTTAAGACCTTAACCATTAGGCCAGGATAAGAGTTAATACCTTAGTTATTAGGCCAGAGTTAGAGTGAAGACCTTAACCAATAGGCCAGAGTAAGAGTTAAGACCTTAACCATTAGGCCAGAGTACGAGTCTAAGACCTTAGCTATTAGGCCAGAGTAAGAGTTAAGACCTTAAGCAGTAGGCCAGAGTAAAAGTTAAGACCTTAACCATTAGGCCAGATTACGAGTCTAAGACCTTAGCTATTAGGCCAGAGGAAGAGTTAAGACCTTAGCTATTAGGCCAGAGTACGAGTCTAAGACCTTAGCTATTAGGCCAGAGTAAGAGTTAAGACCTTAACCATTAGGCCAGAGTAAGAGTTAAGACCTTAACCAATAGGCCAGAGTAAGAGTTAAGACCTTAACCATAAGGCCAGAGTATGAGTCTAAGACCTTAGCTATTAGGCCAGAGTAAGAGTTAAGACCTTAACCATTAGGCCAGAGTAAGAGTTAAGACCTTAACCAGTAGGCCAGAGTAAGAGTTAAGACCTTAGATATTAGGCCAGAGTAAGAGTTAAGACCTTAGCTATTAGGCCAGAGTAAGAGTTAAGACCTTAACCTGTAGGCCACAGTAAGAGTTAAGACCTTAGTTATTAGGCCAGAGTACGAGTCTAAGACCTTAGCTATTAGGCCAGAGTAAGAGTTAAGACCTTAACCATTAGGCCAGAGTACGAGTCTAAGACCTTAGCTATTAGGCCAGAGTAAGAGTTAAGACCTTAGCTATTAGGCCAGAGTAAGAGTTAAGACCTTAACCATTAGGCCAGAATAAGAGTTAAGACCTTAGTTATTAGGCCAGAGTTAGAGTGAAGACCTTAACCAATAGGGCAGAGTAAGAGTTAAGACCTTAACCATTAGGCCAGAGTACGAGTCTAAGACCTTAGCTATTAGGCCAGAGTAAGAGTTAAGACCGTAAGCAGTAGGCCAGAGTAAAAGTTAAGACCTTAACCATTAGGCCAGATTACGAGTCTAAGAGTTAAGACCTTAACCTGTAGGCCAGAATAAGAGTTAAGACCTTAACCTCTATGCCATAGTATGGGTGTAAGACCTTAGCTATTAGGCCAGAGTAAGAGTTAAGACCTTAGCTATTAGGCCAGAGTAAGAGTTAAGACCTTAACCATTAGGCCAGAGTACGGGTCTAAGACCTTTGCTATTAGGCCAGAGTAAGAGTTAAGACCTTAGCTATTAGGCCAGAGTAAGAGTTAAGACCTTAACCAGTAGGCCAGAGTAAGAGTTAAGACCTTAAACATTAGGCCAGAGTACGAATCTAAGAACTTAGCTATTAGGCCAGAGTAAGTGTTAAGACCTTAACCAGTAGGCCAGAGTAAGAGTTAAGACCTTAACCATTAGGCCAGAGTACAAGTATAAGACCTTAGCTATTAGACCAGAGTAAGAGTTAAGACCTTAGCTATTAGGCCAGAGTAAGAGTTAAGACCTTAGCTATTAGGCCAGAGTAAGAGTTAAGTTCTTAGTTATTAGGCCAGAGTAAGAATTAAGACCTTAACCTGTAGGCCAGTGTAAGAGTTAAGACCTTAACCATTCGGACAGAGTAGGAGTCAAAGACCTTAGCTATTAGGCCAGAGTAAGAGTTAAGACCTTAGCTATTAGGCCAGAGTAAGAGGTAAGACCTTAAACAGTAGGCCAGAGTACGAGTCTAAGACCTTAGCTATTAGGCCAGAGTAAGAGTTAAGACCTAAACCAGTAGGCCAGAGTAAGAGTTAATACCTTAACCTGTAGACCATAGTACGAGTCTAAGACCTTAGCTATTAGGCCAGAGTAAGAGTTAAGACCTTAACCATTAGGCCAGAGTACGAGTCTAAGACCTTAGCTATTAGGCCAGAGTAAGATTTAAGACCTTAGCTATTAGGCCAGAGTAAGAGTTAAGACCTTAACCATTAGGCCAGAGTACGAGTCTAAGACCTTAGCTATTAGGCCAGAGTAAGAGTTAAGACCTTAACCAGTAGGCCAGAGTAAGAGTTAAGACCTTAACCATTAGGCCAGAGAACGAGTCTAAGACCTTAGCTATTAGGCCAGAGTAAGAGTTAAGACCTTAACCATTAGGCAAGAGTAAGAGTTAAGACCTTAGCTATTAGGCCAGAGTAAGAGTTAAGACCTTAACCATTAGGCCAGAGTTTAAGTCTAAGACCTTAGCTATTAGGCCAGAGTAAGTGTTAAGACCTTAGCTATTAGGCCAGAGTAAGAGTTAAGACCTTAACCAGTAGGCCAGAGTATGAGTCTAAGACCTTAGCTATTCGGCCAGAGTAAGAGTTAAGACCTTAACCATTAGGCCAGAGTACGAGTCTAAGACCTTAGCTATTAGGCCAGAGTAAGAGTTAAGACCTTAACCAGTAGGCCAGAGTAAGAGTTAAGACCTTAACCATTAGGCCAGAGTAAGAGTCTAAGACCTTAGCTATTAGGCCAGAGTAAGAGTTAAGACCTTAACCATTAGGCCAGAGTACAAGTCTAAGACCTTAGCTATTAGTCCAGAGTAAGAGTTAAGACCTTAACCATTAGGCCAGAGTACGAGTCTAAGACCTTAGCTATTAGGCCAGAGTAAGAGTTAAGACCTTAACCATTAGGCCAGAGTATGAGTCTAAGACCTTGGCTATTAGGCCAGAGTAAGAGTTAAGACCTTAACCAGTATGCCGGAGTAAGAGTTAAGACCTTAACCTGTAGGCCAGAGTATGAGTCTAAGACCTTAGCTATTAGGCCAGAGTAAGAGTTAAGACCTTAACCAGTAGGACAGAGTAAGAGTTAAGACCTTAGCTATTAGGCCAGAGTATGAGTCTAAGACCTTAGCTATTAGGCCAGAGTAAGAGTTAAGACCTTAGCTATTAGGCCAGAATAAGAGTTAAGACCTTAGCTATTAGGCCAGAGTAAGAGTTAAGACCTTAACCATTAGGCCAGAGTACGAGTCTAGGACCTTAGCTATTAGGCCAGAGTAAGAGTTAAGACCTTAGCTATTAGGCCAGAGTAAGAGTTAAGACCTTAACCATTAGGCCAGATTACGGGTCTAAGACCTTTGCTAATAGGCCAGAGTAAGAGTTAAAACCTTAGCTATTAGGCCAGAGTAAGAGTTAAGACCTTAACCAGTAGGCCAGAGTAAGAGTTAAGACCTTAACCATTAGGCCAGATTACGAGTCTAAGACCTTAGCTATTAGGCCAGAGTAAGAGTTAAGACCTTAGCTATTAGGCCAGAGTAAGAGTTAAGACCTTAACCAGTAGGCCAGAGTAAGAGTTAAGACCTTAGCTATTAGGCCAGAGTAAGAGTTAAGACCTTAGTTATTAGGTTAGGGTAAGAGTTAAGACCTTAACCATTAGGCCACAGTAAGAGTTAAGACCTTAGTTATTAGGCCAGAGTACGAGTCTAAGACCTTAGCTATTAGGCCAGAGTAAGGGTTAAGACCTTAACCAGTAGGCCAGAGTAAGAGTTAAGACCTTAACCTGTAAGCCATAGTAAGAGTTAAGACCTTAACTAGTAGGCCAGAGTAAGAGTTAAGATCTTAACCTGTAGGCCATAGTACGAGTTTAAGACCTTAGCTATTAGGCCAGAGTAAGAGTTAAGACCTTAACCAGTAGGCCAGAGTAAGAGTTAAGACCTTAACCATTAGGCCAGAGTACGAGTCTAAGACCTTAGCTATTAGGCCAGAGTAAGAGTTAAGACCTTAGCTATTAGGCCAGAGTAAGTGTTAAGACCTTAACCATTAGGCCAGAGTATGAGTCTAAGACCTTAGCTATTAGGCCAGAGTAAGAGTTAAGAGCTTAACCTGTAGGCCAGAGTAAAAGTTAAGACCTTAACCCTTAGGCCAGATTACGAGTCTAAGACCTTAGCTATTAGGCCAGAGTAAGAGTTAAGACCTTAGCTATTAGGCCAGAGTAAGAGTTAAGACCTTAACCAGTAGGCCAGAGTAAAGAGTTAAGACCTTAGCTATTAGGCCAGAGTAAGAGTTAAGACCTTAGCTATTAGGCCAGGGTAAGAGTTAAGACCTTAACCATTAGGCCACAGTAAGAGTTAAGACCTTAGTTATTAGGCCAGAGTACGAGTCTAAGACCTTAGCTATTAGGCCAGAGTAAGGGTTAAGACCTTAACCAGTAGGCCAGAGTAAGAGTTAAGACCTTAACCTGTAAGCCATAGTAAGAGTTAAGACCTTAACTAGTAGGCCAGAGTAAGAGTTAAGACCTTAACCTGTAGGCCATAGTACGAGTTTAAGACCTTAGCTATTAGGCCAGAGTAAGAGTTAAGACCTTAACCAGTAGGCCAGAGTTAGAGTTAAGACCTTAACCATTAGGCCAGAGTACGAGTCTAAGACCTTAGCTATTAGGCCAGAGTAAGAGTTGAGACCTTAGCTATTAGGCCAGAGTAAGAGTTAAGACCTTAAACAGTAGGCCAGAGTACGAGTCTAAGACCTTAGCTATTAGGCCAGAGTCAGAGTTAAGACCTTAACCTGTAGGCCAGAATAAGAGTCAAGACCTTAACCTCTATGCCATAGTATGGGTCTAAGACCTTAGCTATTAGGCCAAAGTAAGAGTTAATACCTTAGCTATTAGGCCAGAGTAAGAGTTAAGACCTTAACCATTAGGCCAGATTACGGGGCTAAGACCTTTGCTATTAGGCCAGAGTAAGAGTTAAAACCTTAGCTATTAGGCCAGAGTAAGAGTTAAGACCTTAACCAGTAGGCCAGAGTAAGAGTTAAGACCTTAACCATTAGGCCAGAGTATGAATCTAAGAACTTAGCTATTAGGCCAGAGTAAGTGTTAAGACCTTAACCAGTAGGCCAGAGTAAGATTTAAGACCTTAACCATTAGGCCAGAGTACAAGTCTAAGACCTTAGTTATTAGACCAGAGTAAGAGTTAAGACCTTAGCTATTAGGCCAGAGTAAGAGTTAAGACCTTAGCTATTAGGTCAGAGTAAGAGTTAAGACCTTAGCTATTAGGCACGAGTAAGAATTAAGACCTTAACCTGTAGGCCAATGTAAGAGTTAAGACCTTAACCATTCGGACAGAGTACGAGTCAAATACCTTAGCTATTAGGCCAGAGTAAGAGTTAAGACCTTAGCTATTAGGCCAGAGTAAGAGGTAAGACCTTAAACAGTCGGCCAGAGTACGAGTCAAAGACCTTAGCTATTAGGCCAGAGTAAGAGTTAAGACCTAAACCAGTAGGCCAGAGTAAGAGTTAAGACCTTAACCTGTAGGCCATAGTACGAGTCTAAGACCTTAGCTATTAGGCCAGAGTAAGAGTTAAGACCTTAACCATAAGGCCAGAGTATGAGTCTAAGACCTTAGCTATTAGGCCAGAGTAAGAGTTAAGCCCTTAACCATTAGGCCAGAGTACGAGTCTAAGACCTTAGCTATTAGGCCAGAGTAAGAGTTAAGACCTTAGCTATTAGGCCAGAGTAAGAGTTAAAACCTTAGCTATTAGGCCAAAGTAAGAGTTAAGACCTTAGTTATTAGGCGAGAGTAAGAGTTAAGACCTTTTCAATAGGCCAGAGTAAGAGTTAAGACCTGAACCATTAGGCCAGAGTACGAGTCTAAGACCTTAGCTATTAGGCCAGAGTAAGAGTTAAGACCTTAACCAGTAGGCCAGGATAAGAGTTAAGACCTTAACCATTAGGCCAGAGTACGAGTCTAAGACCTTAGCTATGAGGCCAGAGTAAGAGTTAAGACCTTAACCAGTAGGCCAGAGTAAGAGTTAAGACCTTAACCATTAGGCCAGAGTACGAGTCTAAGACCTTAGCTATTAGGCCAGAGTAAGAGTTAAGACCTCAGCTATTAGGCCAGAGTAAGAGTTAAGACCTTAACCTGTAGGCCAGAATAAGAGTTAAGACCTTAACCTCTATGTCATAGTATGGGTCTAAGACCTTAGCTATTAGGCCAGAGTAAGAGTTAAGTTCTTAGTTATTAGGCCAGAGTAAGAATTAAGACCTTAACCTGTAGGCCAGTGTAAGAGTTAAGACCTTAACCATTCGGACAGAGTACGAGTCAAAGACCTTAGCTATTAGGCCAGAGTAAGAGTTAAGACCTTAGCTATTAGGCCAGAGTAAGAGGTAAGACCTTAAAAAGTAGGCCAGAGTACGAGTCTAAGACCTTAGCTATTAGGCCAGAGTAAGAGTTAAGACCTAAACCAGTAGGCCAGAGTAAGAGTTAAGACCTTAACCTGTAGACCATAGTACGAGTCTAAGACCTTAGCTATTAGGCCAGAGTAAGATTTAAGACCTTAGCTATTAGGCCAGAGTAAGAGTTAAGACCTTAACCATTAGGCCAGAGTACGAGTCTAAGACCTTAGCTATTAGGCCAGAGTAAGAGTTAAGACCTTAACCAGTAGGCCAGAGTAAGAGTTAAGACCTTAACCATTAGGCCAGAGAACGAGTCTAAGACCTTAGCTATTAGGCCAGAGTAAGAGTTAAGACCTTAACCATTAGGCAAGAGTAAGAGTTAAGACCTTAGCTATTAGGCTAGAGTAAGAGTTAAGACCTTAACCATTAGGCCAGAGTACAAGTCTAAGACCTTAGCTATTAGGCCAGAGTAAGAGTTAAGACCTTAGCTATTAGGCCAGAGTAAGAGTTAAGACCTTAACCAGTAGGCCAGAGTACGAGTCTAAGACCTTAGCTATTCGGCCAGAGTAAGAGTTAAGACCTTAACCAGTAGGCCAGAGTAAGAGTTAAGACCTTAACCAGTAGGCCAGAGTAAGAGTTAAGACCTTAACCATTAGGCCAGAATACGAGTCTAAGACCTTAGCTATTAGGCCAGAGTAGGAGTTAAGACCTTAGCTATTAGGCCAGAGTAAGTGTTAAGACCTTAACCTGTAGGCCAGAGTACGAGTCTAAGACCTTAGCTATTAGGCCAGAGTAAGAGTTAAGACCTTAACCTGTAGGCCAGAGTAAGAGTTAAGACCTTAACCATAAGGCCAGAGTACGAGTCTAAGACCTTAACCAATAGGCCAGAGTAAGAGTTAAGACCTTAACCATGAGGCCAGAGTATGAGTCTAAGACCTTAGCTATTAGGCCAGAGTAAGAGTTAAGACCTTAACCATTAGGCCAGAGTACAAGTCTAAGACCTTAGCTATTAGTCCAGAGTAAGAGTTAAGACCTTAACCATTAGGCAAGAGTACGAGTCTAAGACCTTAGCTATTAGGCCAGAGTAAGAGTTAAGACCTTAACCATTAGGCCAGAGTATGAGTCTAAGACCTTAGCTATTATGCCAGAGTAAGAGTTAAGACCTTAACCAGTATGCCGGAGTAAGAGTTAAGACCTTAACCTGTAGGCCAGAGTATGAGTCTAAGACCTTAGCTATTAGGCCAGAGTAAGAGTTAAGACCTTAACCAGTAGGACAGAGTAAGAGTTAAGACCTTAGCTATTAGGCCAGAGTATGAGTCTAAGACCTTAGCTATTAGGCCAGAGTAAGAGTTAAGACCTTAGCTATTAGGCCAGAATAAGAGTTAAGACCTTAGCTATTAGGCCAGAGTAAGAGTTAAGACCTTAACCATTAGGCCAGAGTACGAGTCTAAGACCTTAGCTATTAGGCCAGAGTAAGAGTTAAGACCTTAGCTATTAGGCCAGAGTAAGAGTTAAGACCTTAACCATTAGGCCAGATTACGGGTCTAAGACCTTTGCTATTAGGCCAGAGTAAGAGTTAAAACCTTAGCTATTAGGCCAGAGTAAGAGTTAAGACCTTAACCAGTAGGCCAGAGTAAGAGTTAAGACCTTAACCATTAGGCCAGATTACGAGTCTAAGACCTTAGCTATTAGGCCAGAGTAAGAGTTAAGACCTTAGCTATTAGGCCAGAGTAAGAGTTAAGACCTTAACCAGTAGGCCAGAGTAAGAGTTAAGACCTTAGCTATTAGGCCAGAGTAAGAGTTAAGACCTTAGCTATTAGGCCAGGGTAAGAGTTAAGACCTTAACCATGAGGCCACAGTAAGAGTTAAGACCTTAGTTATTAGGCCAGAGTACGAGTCTAAGACCTTAGCTATTAGGCCAGAGTAAGGGTTAAGACCTTAACCAGTAGGCCAGAGTAAGAGTTAAGACCTTAACCTGTAAGCCATAGTAAGAGTTAAGACCTTAACTAGTAGGCCAGAGTATGAGTTAAGATCTTAACCTGTAGGCCATAGTACAAGTTTAAGACCTTAGCTATTAGGCCAGAGTAAGAGTTAAGACCTTAACCAGTAGGCCAGAGTAAGAGTTAAGACCTTAACCATTAGGCCAGAGTACGAGTCTAAGACCTTAGCTATTAGGCCAGAGTAAGAGTTAAGACCTTAGCTATTAGGCCAGAGTAAGAGTTAAGACCTTAACCATTAGGCCAGAGTACGAGTCTAAGACCTTAGCTATTAGGCCAGAGTAAGAGTTAAGACCTTAACCTGTAGGCCAGAGTAAAAGTTAAGACCTTAACCCTTAGGCCAGATTACGAGTCTAAGACCTTAGCTATTAGGCCAGAGTAAGAGTTAAGACCTTAACCAGTAGGCCAGAGTAAAGAGTTAAGACCTTAGCTATTAGGCCAGAGTAAGAGTTAAGACCTTAGCTATTAGGCCACAGTAAGAGTTAAGACCTTAGTTATTAGGCCAGAGTACGAGTCTAAGACCTTAGCTATTAGGCCAGAGTAAGGGTTAAGACCTTAACCAGTAGGCCAGAGTAAGAGTTAAGACCTTAACCTGTAAGCCATAGTAAGAGTTAAGACCTTAACTAGTAGGCCAGAGTAAGAGTTAAGACCTTAACCTGTAGGCCATAGTACGAGTTTAAGACCTTAGCTATTAGGCCAGAGTAAGAGTTAAGACCCTAACCAGTAGGCCAGAGTAAGAGTTAAGACCTTAACCATTAGGCCAGAGTACGAGTCTAAGACCTTAGCTATTAGGCCAGAGTAAGAGTTAAGACCTTAGCTATTAGGCCAGAGTAAGAGTTAAGACCTTAAACAGTAGGCCAGAGTACGAGTCTAAGACCTTAGCTATTAGGCCAGAGTCAGAGTTAAGACCTTAACCTGTAGGCCAGAATAAGAGTCAAGACCTTAACCTCTATGCCATAGTATGGGTCTAAGACCTTAGCTATTAGGCCAAAGTAAGAGTTAATACCTTAGCTATTAGGCCAGAGTAAGAGTTAAGACCTTAACCATTAGGCCAGATTACGGGTCTAAGACCTTTGCTATTAGGCCAGAGTAAGAGTTAAAACCTTAGCTATTAGGCCAGAGTAAGAGTTAAGACCTTAACCAGTAGGCCAGAGTAAGAGTTAAGACCTTAACCATTAGGCCAGAGTATGAATCTAAGAACTTAGCTATTAGGCCAGAGTAAGTGTTAAGACCTTAACCAGTAGGCCAGAGTAAGATTTAAGACCTTAACCATTAGGCCAGAGTACAAGTCTAAGACCTTAGTTATTAGACCAGAGTAAGAGTTAAGACCTTAGCTATTAGGCCAGAGTAAGAGTTAAGACCTTAGCTATTAGGTCAGAGTAAGAGTTAAGACCTTAGCTATTAGGCACGAGTAAGAATTAAGACCTTAACCTGTAGGCCAATGTAAGAGTTAAGACCTTAACCATTCGGACAGAGTACGAGTCAAAGACCTTAGCTATTAGGCCAGAGTAAGAGTTAAGACCTTAGCTATTAGGCCAGAGTAAGAGGTAAGACCTTAAACAGTAGGCCAGAGTACGAGTCTAAGACCTTAGCTATTAGGCCAGAGTAAGAGTTAAGACCTAAACCAGTAGGCCAGAGTAAGAGTTAAGACCTTAACCTGTAGGCCATAGTACGAGTCTAAGACCTTAGCTATTAGGCCAGAGTAAGAGTTAAGACCTTAACCATAAGGCCAGAGTATGAGTCTAAGACCTTAGCTATTAGGCCAGAGTAAGAGTTAAGCCCTTAACCATTAGGCCAGAGTACGAGTCTAAGACCTTAGCTATTAGGCCAGAGTAAGAGTTAAGACCTTAGCTATTAGGCCAGAGTAAGAGTTAAGACTTTAGCTATTAGGCCAAAGTAAGAGTTAAGACCTTAGTTATTAGGCGAGAGTAAGAGTTAAGACCTTTTCAATAGGCCAGAGTAAGAGTTAAGACCTGAACCATTAGGCCAGAGTACGAGTCTAAGACCTTAGCTATTAGGCCAGAGTAAGAGTTAAGACCTTAACCAGTAGGCCAGGATAAGAGTTAAGACCTTAACCATTAGGCCAGAGTACGAGTCTAAGACCTTAGCTATGAGGCCAGAGTAAGAGTTAAGACCTTAACCAGTAGGCCAGAGTAAGAGTTAAGACCTTAACCATTAGGCCAGAGTACGAGTCTAAGATCTTAGCTATTAGGCCAGAGTAAGAGTTAAGACCTCAGCTATTAGGCCAGAGTAAGAGTTAAGACCTTAGTTATTAGGCCAGAGTAAGAGTTAAGACCTTAACCAATAGGCCAGAGTAAGAGTTAAGACCGTAACCATTAGGCCAGAGTACGAGTCTAAGACCTTAGCTATTAGGCCAGAGTAAGAGTTAAGACCTTAACCAGTATGCCAGAGTAAGAGTTAAGACCTTAACCATTAGGCCAGAGTACGAGTCTAAGACCTTAGCTATTAGGCCAGAGTAAGAGTTAAGACCTTAAGCAGTAGGCCAGAGTAAAAGTTAAGACCTTAACCATTAGGCCAGATTACGAGTCTAAGACCTTAGCTATTAGGCCAGAGTAAGAGTTAAGACCTTAAGCAGTAGGCCAGAGTAAAAGTTAAGACCTTAACCATTAGGCCAGATTACGAGTCTAAGACCTTAGCTATTAGGCCAGAGGAAGAGTTAAGACCTTAGCTATTAGGCCAGAGTACGAGTCTAAGACCTTAGCTATTAGGCCAGAGTAAGAGTTAAGACCTTAACCAGTAGGCCAGAGTAAGAGTTAAGACCTTAGCTATTAGGCCAGAGTAAGAGTTAAGACCTTAGCTATTAGGCCAGAGTAAGAGTTAAGACCTTAACCATTAGGCCACAGTAAGAGTTAAGACCTTAGTTATTAGGCCAGAGTACGAGTCTAAGACCTTAGCTATTAGGCCAGAGTAAGAGTTAAGATCTTAACCTGTAGGCCATAGTACGAGTTTAAGACCTTAGCTATTAGGCCAGAGTAAAAGTTAAGACCTTAACCAGTAGGCCAGAGTAAGAGTTAAGACCTTAACCATTAGGCCAGAGTACGAGTCTAAGACCTTAGCTATTAGGCCAGAGTAAGAGTTAAGACCTTAGCTATTAGGCCAGAGTAAGAGTTAAGACCTTAACCATTAGGCCAGAGTACAAGTCTAAGACCTTAGCTATTAGGCCAGAGTAAGAGTTAAGACCTTAACCTGTAGGCCAGAGTAAAAGTTAAGACCTTAACCATTAGGCCAGATTACGAGTCTAAGACCTTAGCTATTAGGCCAGAGTAAGAGTTAAGACCTTAGCTATTAGGCCAGAGTAAGAGTTAAGACCTTAACCAGTAGGCCAGAGTAAGAGTTAAGACCTTAGCTATTAGGCCGGAGTAAGAGTTAAGACCTTAGCTATTAGGCCAGGGTAAGAGTTAAGACCTTAACCATTAGGCCACAGTAAGAGTTAAGACCTTAGTTATTAGGCCAGAGTACGAGTCTAAGACCTTAGCTATTAGGCCAGAGTAAGGGTTAAGACCTTAACCAGTAGGCCAGAGTAAGAGTTAAGACCTTAACCTGTAAGCCATAGTAAGAGTTAAGACCTTAACTAGTAGGCCAGAGTAAGAGTTAAGACCTTAACCTGTAGGCCATAGTACGAGTTTAAGACCTTAGCTATTAGGCCAGAGTAAGAGTTAAGACCTTAACCAGTAGGCCAGAGTAAGAGTTAAGACCTTAACCATTAGGCTAGAGTACGAGTCTAAGACCTTAGCTATTAGGCCAGAGAAAGAGTTAAGACCTTAGCTATTAGGCCAGAGTAAGAGTTAAGACCTTAACCAGTAGGCCAGAGTACGAGTCTAAGACCTTAGCTATTAGGCCAGAGTCAGAGTTAAGACCTTAACCTGTAGGCCAGAATAAGAGTCAAGACCTTAACCTCTATGCCATAGTATGGGTCTAAGACCTTAGCTATTAGGCCAGAGTAAGAGTTCATACCTTAGCTATTAGGCCAGAGTAAGAGTTAAGACCTTAACCATTAGGCCAGATTACGGGTCTAAGACCTTTGCTATTAGGCCAGAGTAAGAGTTAAAACCTTAGCTATTAGGCCAGAGTAAGAGTTAAGACCTTAACCAGTAGGCCAGAGTAAGAGTTAAGACCTCAACCATTAGGCCAGAGTACAAGTCTAAGACCTTAGTTATTAGACCAGAGTAAGAGTTAAGACCTTAGCTATTAGGCCAGAGTAAGAGTTAAGACCTTAGCTATTAGGTCAGAGTAAGAGTTAAGACCTTAGTTATTAGGCCAGAGTAAGAATTAAGACCTTAACCTGTAGGCCAGTGTAAGAGTTAAGACCTTAACCATTCGGACAGAGTACGAGTCAAAGACCTTAGCTATTAGGCCAGAGTAAGAGTTAAGACCTTAGCTATTAGGCCAGAGTAAGAGGTAAGACCTTAAACAGTAGGCCAGAGTACGAGTCTAAGACCTTAGCTATTAGGCCAGAGTAAGAGTTAAGACCTAAACCAGTAGGCCAGAGTAAGAGTTAAGACCTTAACCTGTAGGCCATAGTATGAGTCTAAGACCTTAGCTATTAGGCCAGAGTAAGAGTTAAGACCTTAACCATAAGGCCAGAGTATGAGTCTAAGACCTTAGCTATTAGGCCAGAGTAAGAGTTAAGACCTTAACCATTAGGCCAGAGTACGAGTCTAAGACCTTAGCTATTAGGCCAGAGTAAGAGTTAAGACCTTAGCTATTAGGCCAGAGTAAGAGTTAAGACCTTAACGATTAGGCCAGAATAAGAGTTAAGACCTTAGTTATTAGGCCAGAGTTAGAGTGAAGACGTTAACCAATAGGCCAGAGTAAGAGTTAAGACCTTAACCGTTAGGCCAGAGTACGAGTCTAAGACCTTAGCTATTAGGCCAGAGTAAGAGTTAAGACCTTAAGCAGTAGGCCAGAGTAAAAGTTAAGACCTTAACCATTAGGCCAGATTACGAGTCTAAGACCTTAGCTATTAGGCCAGAGGAAGAGTTAAGACCTTAGCTATTAGGCCAGAGTACGAGTCTAAGACCTTAGCTATTAGGCCAGAGTAAGAGTTAAGACCTTAACCAGTAGGCCAGAGTAAGAGTTAAGACCTTAGCTATTAGGCCAGAGTAAGAGTTAAGACCTTAGCTATTAGGCCAGAGTAAGAGTTAAGACCTTAACCATTAGGCCACAGTAAGAGTTAAGACCTTAGTTATTAGGCCAGAGTACGAGTCTAAGACCTTAGCTATTAGGCCAGAGTAAGGGTTAAGACCTTAACCAGTAGGCCAGAGTAACAGTTAAGACCTTAACCTGTAAGCCATAGTAAGAGTTAAGACCTTAACTAGTAGGCCAGAGTAAGAGTTAAGACCTTAAACTGTAGGCCATAGTACGAGTTTAAGACCTTAGCTATTGGGCCAGAGTAAGAGTTAAGACCTTAACCAGTAGGCCAGAGTAAGAGTTAAGACCTTAACCATTAGGCCAGAGTACGAGTCTAAGACCTTAGCTATTAGGCCAGAGTAAGAGTTAAGACCTTAGCTATTAGGCCAGAGTAAGAGTTAAGACCTTAACCAGTAGGCCAGAGTACGAGTCTAAGACCTTAGCTATTAGGCCAGAGTAAGAGTTAAGACCTTAACCTGTAGGACAGAATAAGAGTTAAGACCTTAACCTCTATGCCATAGTATGGGTGTAAGACCTTAGCTATTAGGCCAGAGTAAGAGTTAAGACCATAGCTATTAGGCCAGAGTAAGAGTTAAGACCTTAACCATTAGGCCAGATTACGGGTCTAAGACCTTTGCTATTAGGCCAGAGTAAAAGTTAAGACCTTAGCTATTAGGCCAGAGTAAGAGTTAAGACCTTAACCAGTAGGCCAGAGTAAGAGTTAAGACCTTAACCATTAGGCCAGAGTACGAATCTAAGAACTTAGCTATTAGGCCAGAGTAAGTGTTAAGACCTTAACCAGTAGGCCAGAGTAAGAGTTAAGACCTTAACCATTAGGCCAGAGTACAAGTCTAAGACCTTAGCTATTAGACCAGAGTAAGAGTTAAGACCTTAGCTATTAGGCCAGAGTAAGAGTTAAGTTCTTAGTTATTAGGCCAGAGTAAGAATTAAGACCTTAACCTGTAGGCCAGTGTAAGAGTTAAGACCTTAACCATTCAGACAGAGTACGAGTCAAAGACCTTAGCTATTAGGCCAGAGTAAGAGTTAAGACCTTAGCTATTGGGCCAGAGTAAGAGGTAAGACCTTAAACAGTAGGCCAGAGTACGAGTCTAAGATCTTAGCTATTAGGCCAGAGTAAGAGTTAAGACCTTAACCATTAGGCCAGAGTACGAGTCTAAGACCTTAGCTATTAGGCCAGAGTAAGAGTTAAGACCTAAACCAGTAGGCCAGAGAAAGAGTTAATACCTTAACCTGTAGACCATAGTACGAGTCTAAGACCTTAGCTATTAGGCCAGAGTAAGAGTTAAGACCTTAACCATTAGGCCAGAGTACGAGTCTAAGACCTTAGCTATTAGGCCAGAGTAAGATTTAAGACCTTAGCTATTAGGCCAGAGTAAGAGTTAAGACTTTAACCATTAGGCCAGAGTACAAGTCTAAGACCTTAGCTATTGGGCCAGAGTAAGAGTTAAGACCTTAACCAGTAGGCCAGAGTAAGAGTTAAGACCTTAACCATTAGGCCAGAGAACGAGTCTAAGACCTTAGCTATTAGGCCAGAGTAAGAGTTAAGACCTTAACCAGTAGGCAAGAGTAAGAGTTAAGACCTTAGCTATTAGGCCAGAGTAAGAGTTAAGACCTTAACCATTAGGCCAGAGTACAAGTCTAAGACCTTAGCTATTAGGCCAGAGTAAGAGTTAAGACCTTAGCTATTAGGCCAGAGTAAGAGTTAAGACCTTAACCATTAGGCCAGAGTACAAGTCTAAGACCTTAGCTATTAGTCCAGAGTAAGAGTTAAGACCTTAACCATTAGGCCAGAGTACGAGTCTAAGACCTTAGCTATTAGGCCAGAGTAAGAGTTAAGACCTTAACCATTAGGCCAGAGTATGAGTCTAAGACCTTAGCTATTAGGCCAGGGTAAGAGTTAAGACCTTAACCATTAGGCCAGAGTACAAGTCTAAGACCTTAGCTATTAGGCCAGAGTAAGAGTTAAGACCTTAGCTATTAGGCCAGAGTAAGAGGTAAGACCTTAAACAGTAGGCCAGAGTACTAGTCTAAGACCTTAGCTATTAGGCCAGAGTAAGAGTTAAGACCTAAACCAGTAGGCCAGAGTAAGAGTTAAGACCTTAACCTGTAGGCCATAGTACGAGTCTAAGACCTTAGATATTAGGCCAGAGTAAGAGTTAAGACCTTAACCATAAGGCCAGAGTATGAGTCTAAGACCTTAGCTATTAGGCCAGAGTAAGAGTTAAGACCTTAACCATTAGGCCAGAGTACGAGTCTAAGACCTTAGCTATTAGGCCAGAGTAAGAGTTAAGACCTTAACCATTAGGCCAGAGTACGAGTCTAAGACCTTAGCTATTAGGCCAGAGTAAAAGTTAAGACCTTAAGCAGTAGGCCAGAGTAAAAGTTAAGACCTTAACCATTAGGCCAGATTACGAGTCTAAGACCTTAGCTATTAGGCCAGAGGAAGAGTTAAGACCTTAGCTATTAGGCCAGAGTACGAGTCTAAGACCTTAGCTATTAGGCCAGAGTAAGAGTTAAGACCTTAACCAGTAGGCCAGAGTAAGAGTTAAGACCTTAGCTATTAGGCCAGAGTAAGAGTTAAGACCTTAGCTATTAGGCCAGAGTAAGAGTTAAGACCTTAACTGTGAAAAGTTGGCCTGGCATATGCTGTTCCTAGTTATAGGGACACCTTGCACCAGTCCAATTCGACTCCTATTGATGATAGGTTTAAGACAACCTTTAAAGAAAGCTATCCTAGTGGTAGCTGTGGAGAGCAGCCTTCAGGCTAAGTCTTGAAGGAGTGTTAAGCTTATTGTTTTACCATAATAACCTCTTGAATAACCAAATGAAAGAGTAGCCCACACAGGTATAAATATAAAATATATGTATTTATTCTAGACAGAATCCCACAGTCACTTTATGTGGCTAGTGGCAAAGTTACACTTCAAACAAGCATTTATAAACACAATAAATAGCACAGAAATCAATGGGCCCCAGGGGGGGACCAAACCATATACTAAAATAGTGGTATAAGAACCACGACAATTCTACAGGCAATGCCTAGGGCATTCAGGATCGCTGGCCCCTTACGAATCCACCCACAGTTAAGAGGAAGGGGACCCACGGGAGGCGTGTGCAGTGCGAGAAGTTGCTATCGGGATCGCAATGTTAGCCTATGGAGAATGTCGCGGTTGAATAATTAAGGTTTAAGGACACTTCTAACAACAGTACAAAGTTAAGGCTTGAGACTTAAGGCTTTGGAGAGCCCACCACCACGGAAGTACCGAAGTACCACTGTTACCTGCCCCAGGGAAGCCGGGTGCATAGGTCGATTCTGGTGTCGGGTCGCGGGCTGATTTTCTATGGAAAAGGAGTCCAAACTGCTGCTAGCTGGAAGTGTCGTTGAAGTCGTGAAGATTAGAGTTGAAGAAAAGACAAAGATGAACCTGAAAGCAGAGGGGACAGAGTCTGGGTCACAGCACAGTGACCAGGGAGCTCACAGGAAGGAGCTCGTGGATGTCGGGTGCTTCAGGTGTGGAAGGTACAGCTGGGCTCTGCAGTCACGGGCTCCGGGAGGCTTCAAGGAAGGCCAGCTTCTGGAGGGCGACTGTCCCACGTTGGCTGAGGGTCGCTGCCGTGTTAGTGTCCCGATTGGATCCACTAAGCATTGACAACTGCAACCCACGCAAGATGAACAAAACAGCTGCTGGTGCAGACCCACGAGGTCTGAGGGTGCTCTCCTTTGCAGGGAGCGTAGAGCAGGCCTGGAGAAACCAGGGAAACTCTTAGAAAAGAAGATTGTCCTCCGTCAGGGCCCACAAGTCGAGAGACAAGGGACCGCGGAAGGCAGCAAAATGGCTCCCACGGGCCACCGGAGCGGGCCAGGGAGCTGAGAGTCGGCACAAATGCTGCTTGAAGGTTGGCTCAAGAATGGGCCAAAGCACAACTTCCCCACTGGTCGGGGTCGTGTGCTGGACAAGAGGTGGCCAGTGTCTCGGGGTATGCGGGGATCTCGACACCCACGTGGTCCAGGGTGCTCAGACTTGCTGGGCACACTCACAGGACGCTGGGATGCACTGGAGACCCACCTCGCGGTTGCTGGAAGGCGTCGAAGGTCGTGAGAGCAACGAAGTTCCAACCAGGTATCTTGTAGTCTTTTAGTTGCCTGCCAAGCAGGGGGATAACTCCTTTATCCCAAGGGAGATTTCTTCAGTCAGCTGGGCAGCAGCTCGTCGAAGGTCAGTTCTGTGAAGTCCTGTCCGAATCTAAGGCTCTAGGGCAAAGTTATTCCCATATATCCCCAAGATTAGGGGATGGTCCAAAAGAGAGCCTACCAATCAGAGTAGAGGCGGGAAAGGGTGGCTACACCCACTCCCCTTTGTGTGTTTCCCACCTGGGCGAGGGGCAGGATGCCCCTGAACCGGTTCCAGGCGGTGTATGCAGAATTGGGGCTCTGCAGCTGCCTACGTGCAACTCTGAAAGGACATTTGGTGCACCCACCCTGTTCCAATCCACATATCCTGTCTGGGGAGGTGCTGGCACCTCCCTGCCACAGGAGCCCTATTGTCCAGATGGCGAGGCTGGGGTTTTCCCCAGCAACAGCCAGCCAGAGTCGTGTAGGTGGCGAACAGTAGCCATTTTGTGGTACATGTGCACTTTTAAATTGGTGTCCAAATTCTACCGCTTTTCCCATATCACCCTCCTAGCAAGGGGGAATCGTGCCCCCATGCCCATGGCTGGACTGGGGGTATGATTCCTTCATGTTTGACACCAAACACGATATGGTTCTGTGTAGCCATTCCTAAGTTACAGCGATGACGCAATAACTTATAATGCGGTTAAGAGTATATGGTATGGCTACACTACAAACAACCCAGTAACGATTTTACGAAGGTTGCAGAGAGGTCCTACTCACGTAGGGGTCCCCCCCTCACACATACCTCAGCACCCAGCCCTGTAGGATTATCAGGGCCTGCCATAGGGGTGACCTATGAGAGTATATGTGTTGTATGGTATGGGACATAGGGTACCTACATCCCTGTAAGGGGTGCTAGCACTGCCTTACCCAGGCTACAGTAGTGGCCTGGTGGTGTCAGTTTGGGTGGCTGTCCCAGGGTGGCACAATAAGTGCTGCAGCCCTGGTAGGCCTACTGGGGGACCCATGCCCTGGGTACCTAGGGTACCATCTACAAGGGACTGGTAGGGCATGCCCAGCATCCAATTGGTTGGTACCTAGGATACTCACATAGTTTACCAGAGGGAGCAGATAGGCTGGGGTCCTGGATAGCAGGGCCACAGCCTGGCTAAAGTCATAAAAACAGTCAAAACATCAGCAAAAATTTGGGGGCAACTATGCAGTCGATGCCACTCTCCTACATAACCCCCCCCCCCAAACGCAGGGACATTAAACTAACCTTGACCAGTTGAGTCTTCATGTTCTAAGTGGAAATATCTGGAGAGGCCATCTGCATTGGCATGGTTGCTCCCAGGTCTATGTTCCACTGTATAGTCCATCCCCTGTAGGGAAATGGACCACCTGAGTAGTTTGGGGTTTTCACCCTTCATCTGTTTTAGCCATAGGAGGGGCTTATGGTCTGTCTGAACAATGAAGTGATTACCAAACAAGTATGGCCTCAGCTTCTTCAGGGCCCAGACCACAGCAAAGGCCTCCCTCTCTATGGCTGACCAACGTTTCTCTCTGGGGGTCAACCTTCTGCTAATAAAAGCTACTGGCTGATCCTGGCCCTCCTCATTCAGTTGTGATAACACAGCACCTACCCCCACCTCTGAAGCATCAGTTTGAACTATGAATTCTTTGGAGTAGTTGGGGCTTTGGAGCACTGGAGCAGAGCACATTGCCTGTTTAAGGTCATCAAAAGCTTTCTGACAGCTGACAGTCCACTGAACCTTTTTGGGCATCCTCTTGGAGGTGAGATCATTCAAGGGGGTCACTATGGATCCATATCCCTTTACAAATCTCCTATAATAACCAGTCAGGCCCAAGAAAGCTCGAACCTGAGTCTGGGTGGTGGGAGCAACCCAGTCCATGATGGTCTGGATTTTGCTCTGTAAAGGTTGAACCTGGCCTCCTCCTACAAGGTGTCCCAGGTATACAACCTGACTCTGCCCTATCTGGCACTTAGCAGCCTTGATAGTGAGCCCAGCCTTCTGCAGGGCTTCTAAAACTTCCCTCAGGTGGATCAGGTGATCTTCCCAGGTGGAGCTAAAGACAGCAATATCATCCAGATATGCTGCACTAAAGTCTTCCAGGCCTGAGAGGACTTGGTTCACCAACCTTTGAAAAGTGGCAGGTGCATTTTTCAAACCAAAGGGCATCACAATAAATTGATAATGCCCACTAGGGGTAGAAAATGCAGTTTTGGCTTTTGCAGACTCAGCTAACTTTATCTGCCAGTAGCCAGCTGTCAGATCAAATGTGCTCAGATATTTGGCTGAGGCCAACCTATCTATGAGCTCATCTGCTCTGGGAATTGGATGAACATCAGTCTTAGTGACTGCATTGAGACCCCTGTAGTCTACACAGAACCTCATCTCTCTCTTACCACCCTGGGTGTGAGGTTTTGGTACTAGGACTACTGGGCTAGCCCAAGGGCTATCTGAGGGCTCAATTACTCCCAACTCCAACATCTTTTGGACTTCAGCCCGTATGCAGTCCCTGACATGGTCAGGTTGCCTGTAGATCTTATTATTGACATGCAGACTGTCCCCAGTGTCCACTTCGTGAGTGCACCAGGTGGTCTGACTAGGAGTCAGAGAAAACATATGTCTGTATCTTTGTAGAACCTGTCTACAATCTGCTTGCTGCTGGTCAGTGAGGCTGCCTGCCAAGGCTACTCCATCAACTGACCCATCGTCAGGGTTCTGAGAGAGCAGGTCTGGGAGAGGGTCACTCTCTTCCTCCTGTCCCTCATCTGTTGCCATGAGCAAGCCCATGTCAGCCCTGTCCACATATGCTTTCAATCTATTCACATGAAGTACCCTGTGGGGACTTCTGGGAGTGCCAAGGTCTACCAGGTAGGTAACCTCTCCCTTTTTCTCCAAAATGGTATGGGGTCCACTCCACTTATCTTGGAGAGCTGCTGGGGCCACTGGCTCCAACACCCATACCTTCTGTCCTGGCTGGTACACCACCAGGACAGCCTTTTGGTCATGCCAGGCTTTCTGTAATTCCTGACTTGCCTCCAGGTTTTTAGTTGCCTTCTTCATATACTCAGCCATCCGGGAGCGGAGACCAAGTACGTAGTCCACTATGTCCTGTTTAGGGGGTTTGAGAGGTTGCTCCCATCCCTCCTTCACTAGACAAAGTGGCCCTCTAACAGGATGGCCAAACAGAAGTTCAAAGGGGCTGTAGCCAACCCCCTTCTGTGGCACCTCTCTGTATGCAAAGAGAAGGCAGGGCAGAAGAACATCCCATTTTCGCCTAAGCTTTTCTGGTAGTCCTTTAATCATACCCTTTAAGGTCTTGTTGAACCTTTCAACAAGGCCATTGCATTGAGGATGGTAAGGGGTGGTGAACTTATAGTTAACCCCACACTCCTTCCACATTGCCTTCAGGTAACTACTCATAAAGTCTGTACCTCTGTCAGACAATACCTCCTTAGGGAACCCCACCCTGGAGAAGACTCCAAGGAGGGCCCTTGCCACCACAGGAGCTGTGATGGTCCTAAGGGGAATAGCTTCTGGGTATCTAGTGGCATGATCCACTACCACTAAAATGAACCTGTGCCCAGATGCTGTTGGTGGGTCTAAGGGACCAACAATGTCAATCCCCACCCGCTCAAAGGGCACCCCCACCACAGGCAATGGTATCAGGGGGGCCTTTGTGGATTTACCTGCCTTGCCACTTGCTTGGCAGGTAATGCAAGAGCTGCAAAAGCTCTTACAGTCTTCACTCATGTGGGGCCAATGAAAGTGTGGGACAATTCTGTCCCAAGTCTTATTTTGGCCCAGGTGTCCTGCTAAGGGGATATCATGGGCCAGTGTGAGCAGGAAGCTCCTAACCTTCTGAGGTATGACCAACCTCCTGGCTGCACCAGGCTTGGGGTCTCGACCCTCAGAGTAAAGGAGCCCTTCATCCCAATAAATCTTATGGGTCCCACTGGCATCCCCTGCAGCCTCAGCAGCAGCTTGCTGTCTGAGGGGTTCAAGAGTGGGGCAGCTCTGCTGCTCCAGGCTCAAGTCTGCCCTAGAAGGTCCCCCTGCCCCCAAGAACTCAACCTGATCAGGTTCCAGTTCCTCTGGGGCAGTTCCTTCTTCAGGAGCTAGATCCTCTTCTGCTAAAAGAGTTTCTACAGACTGATCCTGGGGGGAAGGCTCGGCCTTACCCCTGCTACTCCTCCTCTTGGAAGGCCCTTGGTCCGTTTTTCCAGGATCCAAGGCCTGTTCAGTTCCTGTCAGCTTTGCTTTTGACCTTGTCAGGGCAAATACTTCTGCTGGTATACCCAACATTGCTGCATGGGTACTTAGCTCCACCTCAGCCCATGCTGAGGTCTCCAAATCATTCCCTAGTAAACATTCAACAGGTAGGTCTGCACTCACCACAACTTTCTTGAGGCCAGTTACCCCTCCCCAGGAGAAGTTCACAACAGCTAGAGCATGGTCTGTACTAACGTTGCTAGCATTGGTCACTTGGTATATCTCTCCAAGTATGATCTGGTCAGGGTCCACAAGGTCCTTAGTCACCATAGTGACACTGGCCCCTGTATCCCTGTAAGCTAGTGACTCCCTTCCATTTATGGTTGGCTGTTGTCTGTATTTGCCCAGACCACTGGGGCTCACAAACAGGGACAAGTCCCCATCACAAACTAGCACAGCCTGAGTAGGAGTTCTGACTAGGCCAGAGTCCTCTCCAGATCCCAGGGTCAACCCTACTATGCCCTTGTTCTGTGCACCAACACCTGTAACTGTACTAGGGGGAACAGGAGCCTTAGGGGCAGGTGTGGTGCTTGTGGAGTCTTTGGCCTTATTACAGTCTGAAGTCCAATGGGTAGTCTGTTTACAGTACTTACACCATGGCTTCCTTGGTTGTTTGGATTTGTTTTTCTTGGTAGTCTCAGATGCTGCTTTTTGGGGGCCTGTTGAAGACTGCTGGTCTTTTCCCTTTTCCCCACCCTTGTCAGAGTTTTTGGCATCTTCTTTTTTAGTTGCACCTCCCAAGGGCTGGACCTTTTGCTTAATCCTGGTTCTGACCCATTTGTCTGCCTTCTTTCCCAATTCTTGGGGAGAGGTCAGATCAGAGTCAACCAGGTGCTGATGTAAGAGCTGGTTCTGACAATTGTTAAGGATCTGCTCCCTCATTATGAGATTGTATAATCCTGTATAATCATCTACTTTGCTGCCAGTTAACCAACCTTCCAGTGCCTTGGTTGCACAATCCACAAAGTCTACCCAATCCTGATTTTGTGCTTTCTGGGTGTCTCTGAACTTAAGTCTGTACTGATCAGTGGTTAAGCCAAACCCATCTATTAAAGCATCCTTCAAGATATAATAGTCATCAGCATCCTCTTCTCTTACAGAGAGGAGCTTGTCTCTTCCTTTATCTGAAAAGGAGAGCCACAGGATTGCTGCCCACTGCTCTACTGGGACCCTCTGTACTCTACAGGCCCTTTCAAGAGCAGATATCCATTTGTGGATATCATCCCCATTCTGATAGGGGGCACAATCTTGTGGAGGTTCCTATTGTCAGGGATTTTCTCTCTAACTCTAGGGGTTTCCTTACTGCCACCAGGGATCTCTAGACCCCACTTTCTTGAAGCTTTCTGAAGCTCCAGGGTTTCCCTGTCCAATGCTAACTGTTCTCTTTTAAGCTCAAGCTTAGCCTGCTCAAATTTGATCAGTCTGCATTTCCTCTCATGAGAGGATTCTCTTCTCTGAGAAGAGGCAGAGGACCCTTTGGATCTCCTAGAATGGTTGGATCCCACTGAGGGGGATCTGTTCCTTCTTGGATCCACCACTCTCCTTTTAAGGGTAGAGGGAGTGCCTCTTGAGCCATCACCTCCATGCTGTGAGTGGTCTGTTTCTTCCAGGTCAGGATTTTCATCCTCTTCCTGTTCCCCATCAGATTCCACTATGGGAGTGTCCTCTTCTGAGGGGTGCCCACCCACTCTGTCCGTCCCTCTGGATCCTATGGACTCCATAAAGTCTACTATGAGCAGGATCTCCTTGAGACGTTTTGTGTTGGCACCTCTTTCTGTCTTCAGTCTCCTAAGGGTGCGCATTTCCCTGAGCTCTGCAAAGGTGAAATTATCATACTTATCTATTGGGATCCTCTGGGGTCCTTCCATAGCCTTAGTGCCACCTGAAGACATGTTTAGTGTAGTGATGTATCTACCTACACTAAGTGTGGCCTACTGAACCCTCTCTTGAGTTGTAGTCAAGGTGTGCTAAACCCTCTACACACAACTCCAAGTTCAGTAGAACTTATTGTATTCTAGCTTGAATTTATATGTACCTTTGGTACCTTGTGGCTTTCACTTTAGAAATTCAATTTGTTATCTGGTAAAACAATGGCAAGCTTGAATCCCACCGCTGCCACCAATGTGAGAAGTTGGCCTGGCATATGCTGTTCCTAGTTATAGGGACACCTTGCACCTGTCCAATTCGACTCCTATTGATGATAGGTTTAAGACAACCTTTAAAGAAAGCTATCCTAGTGGTAGCTGTGGAGAGCAGCCTTCAGGCTAAGTCTTGAAGGAGTGTTAAGCTTATTGTTTTACCATAATAACCTCTTGAATAACCAAATGAAAGAGTAGCCCACACAGGTATATATATAAAATATATGTATTTATTCTAGACAGAATCCCACAGTCACTTTATGTGGCTAGTGGCAAAGTTACACTTCAAACAAGCATTTATAAACACAATATATAGCACAGAAATCAATGGGCCCCAGGGGGGGACCAAACCATATACTAAAATAGTGGTATAAGAACCACGACAATTCTACAGGCAATGCCTAGGGCATTCAGGATCGCTGGCCCCTTACGAATCCACCCACAGTTAAGAGGAAGGGGACCCACGGGAGGCGTGTGCAGTGCGAGAAGTTGCTATCGGGATCGCAATGTTAGCCTATGGAGAATGTCGCGGTTGAATAATTAAGGTTTAAGGACACTTCTAACAACAGTACAAAGTTAAGGCTTGAGACTTAAGGCTTTGGAGAGCCCACCACCACGGAAGTACCGAAGTACCACTGTTACCTGCCCCAGGGAAGCCGGGTGCATAGGTCGATTCTGGTGTCGGGTCACGGGCTGATTTTCTATGGAAAAGGAGTCCAAACTGCTGCTAGCTGGAAGTGCCGTTGAAGTCGTGAAGATTAGAGTTGAAGAAAAGACAAAGATGAACCTGAAAGCAGAGGGGACAGAGTCTGGGTCACAGCACAGTGACCAGGGAGCTCACAGGAAGGAGCTCGTGGATGTCGGGTGCTTCAGGTGTGGAAGGTACAGCTGGGCTCTGCAGTCACGGGCTCCGGGAGGCTTCAAGGAAGGCCAGCTTCTGGAGGGCGACTGTCCCACGTCGGCTGAGGGTCGCTGCGGTGTTAGTGTCCCGATTGGATCCACTAAGCATTGACAACCGCAACCCACGCAAGATGAACAAAACAGCTGCTGGTGCAGACCCACGAGGTCTGAGGGTGCTCTCCTTTGCAGGGAGCGTAGAGCAGGCTTGGAGCAACGAGGGGAACTCTTAGAAAAGAAGATTGTCCTCCGTCAGGGCCCACAAGTCGAGAGACAAGGGACCGCGGAAGGCAGCAAAATGGAGTGCGTAAAACGGCTCCCACGGGCCACCGGAGAGGGCCAGGGAGCTGAGAGTCGGCACAAATGCTGCTTGAAGGTTGGCTCAAGAATGGGCCAAAGCACAACTTCCCCACTGGTCGGGGTCGTGTGCTGGACAAGAGGTGGCCGGTGTCTCGGGGTATGCGGGGATCTCAACACCCACGTGGTCCAGGGTGCTCAGACTTGCTGGGCACACTCACAGGACGCTGGGATGCATTGCAGACCCACCTCGAGGTTGCTGGAAGGCGTAGAAGGTCGTGAGAGCAACGAAGTTCCAACCGGGTATCTTGTAGTCTTTTAGGTGCCTGCCAAGCAGGGGGATAACTCCTTTATCCCAAGGGAGATTTCTTCAGTCAGCTGGGCAGCAGCTCGTCGAAGGTCAGTTCTGTGAAGTCCTGTCCGAATCTAAGGCTCTAGGGCAAAGTTATTCCCATATATCCCCAAGATTAGGGGATGGTCCAAAAGAGAGCCTACCAATCAGAGTAGAGGCGGGAAAGGGTGGCTACACCCACTCCCCTTTGTGTGTTTCCCACCTGGGCGAGGGGCAGGATGCCCCTGAACTGGTTCCAGGCGGTGTATGCAGAATTGGGGCTCTGCAGCTGCCTACGTGCAACTCTGAAAGGACATTTGGTGCACCCACCCTGTTCCAATCCACATATCCTGTCTGGGGAGGTGCTGGCACCTCCCTGCCACAGGAGCCCTATTGTCCAGATGGCGAGGCTGGGGTTTTCCCCAGCAACAGCCAGCCAGAGTCGTGTAGGTGGCGAACAGTAGCCATTTTGTGGTACATGTGCACTTTTAAATTGGTGTCCAAATTCTACCGCTTTTCCCATATCACCCTCCTAGCAAGGGGGAATCGTGCCCCCATGCCCATGGCTGGACTGGGGGTATGATTCCTTCATGTTTGACACCAAACACGATATGGTTCTGTGTAGCCATTCCTAAGTTACAGCGATGACGCAATAACTTATAATGCAGTTAAGAGTATATGGTATGGCTAAACTACAAACAACCCAGTAACGATTTTACGAAGGTTGCAGAGAGGTCCTACTCACGTAGGGGTCCCCCCTCACACATACCTCAGCACCCAGCCCTGTAGGATTACCAGGGCCTGCCATAGGGGTGACCTATGAGAGTATATGTGTTGTATGGTATAGGACATAGGGTACCTACATCCCTGTAAGGGGTGCTAGCACCGCCTTACCCAGGCTACAGTAGTGGCCTGGTGGTGTCAGTTTGGGTGGCTGTCCCAGGGTGGCACAATAAGTGCTGCAGCCCTGGTAGGCCTACTGGGGGACCCATGCCCTGGGTACCTAGGGTACCATCTACAAGGGACTGGTAGGGCATGCCCAGCATCCAATTGGTTGGTACCTAGGGTACTCACATAGTTTACCAGAGGGAGCAGATAGGCTGGGGTCCTGGATAGCAGGGCCACAGCCTGGCTAAAGTCATAAAAACAGTCAAAACATCAGCAAAAAGTTGGGGGCAACTATACAGTCGATGCCACTCTCCTACATTAACCATTAGGCCACAGTAAGAGTTAAGACCTTAGTTATTAGGCCAGAGTACGAGTCTAAGACCTTAGCTATTAGGCCAGAGTAAGGGTTAAGACCTTAACCAGTAGGCCAGAGTAACAGTTAAGACCTTAACCTGTAAGCCATAGTAAGAGTTAAGACCTTAACTAGTAGGACAGAGTAAGAGTTAAGACCTTAAACTGTAGGCCATAGTACGAGTTTAAGACCTTAGCTATTAGGCCAGAGTAAGAGTTAAGACCTTAACCAGTAGGCCAGAGTAAGAGTTAAGACCTTAACCATTAGGCCAGAGTACGAGTCTAAGACCTTAGCTATTAGGCCAGAGTAAGAGTTAAGACCTTAGCTATTAGGCCAGAGTAAGAGTTAAGACCTTAACCAGTAGGCCAGAGTACGAGTCTAAGACCTTAGCTATTAGGCCAGAGTAAGAGTTAAGACCTTAACCTGTAGGCCAGAATAAGAGTTAAGACCTTAACCTCTATGCCATAGTATGGGTGTAAGACCTTAGCTATTAGGCCAGAGTAAGAGTTAAGACCATAGCTATTAGGCCAGAGTAAGAGTTAAGACCTTAACCATTAGGCCAGATTACGGGTCTAAGACCTTTGCTATTAGGCCAGAGTAAGAGTTAAGACCTTAGCTATTAGGCCAGAGTAAGAGTTAAGACCTTAACCAGTAGGCCAGAGTAAGAGTTAAGACCTTAACCATTAGGCCAGAGTACGAATCTAAGAACTTAGCTATTAGGCCAGAGTAAGTGTTAAGACCTTAACCAGTAGGCCAGAGTAAGAGTTAAGACCTTAACCATTAGGCCAGAGTACAAGTCTAAGACCTTAGCTATTAGACCAGAGTAAGAGTTAAGACCTTAGCTATTAGGCCAGAGTAAGAGTTAAGACCTTAGCTATTAGGCCAGAGTAAGAGTTAAGTTCTTAGTTATTAGGCCAGAGTAAGAATTAAGACCTTAACCTGTAGGCCAGTGTAAGAGTTAAGACCTTAACTGTAGGAGAGTGGAATCTGACTAATGGTTGCCCCCAACTTTTTGCCTGGTATTTAAGTGGTTTTTGACTAGTCTGGCTGGGATCCTGCTATCCAGGACCCCAGCCTATCTGCTTTCTCCCTAAAACTGTTGTGAGTACTCTAGGTACAAACATAATTGGATGCTGGGCATGCCCTTCCAGTCCCTTGTAGATGGTACCCTAGGTACCCAGGGCATGGGTCCCCCAGTAGGCCTACCAGGGCTGCAGCACTTATTGTGCCACCCTGGGACAGCCACCCAAACTGACACCACCAGGCCACTACTGTAGCCTGGGTAAGGTGGTGCTAGCACCCCTTACAGGGACGTAGGTACCCTATGTCCCATACCATACAACACGTATACTCTCATAGGTCACCCCTATGGCAGGCCCTGGTAATCCTACAGGGCTGGGTGCTGAGGTATGTGTGAGGGGGGACCCCTACGTGAGTAGGACCTCTCTGCAACCTTCGTAACATCGTTGCTGGGTTGTTTGTAGTGTAGCCATACCATATACTCTTAACCGCATTATAAGTTATTGCGTCATCGCTGTAACTTGGGAATGGCTACACCGAACCATATCGTGTTTGGTGTCAAACATGAAGGAATCATACCCCCAGTCCAGCCATGGGCATGGGGGCACGATTCCCCCTTGCTAGGAGGGTGATATGGGAAAAGCGGTAGAATTTGGAAACCAATTTAAAAGTGCACATGTACCACAAAATGGCTACTGTTCGCCACCTACACGACTCTGGCTGGCTGTTGCTGGGGAAAAACCCCAGCCTCGCCATCTGGACAATAGGGCTCCTGTGGCAGGGAGGTGCCAGCACCTCCCCAGACAGGATATGTGGATTGGAACAGGGTGGGTGCACCAAAAGTCCATTCAGAGTTGCACGTAGGCAGCTGCAGAGCCCCAATTCTGCATACACCACCTGGAACCGGTTCAGGGGCATCCTGCCCCTCGCCCAGGCGGGAAACACACAAAGGGGAGTGGGTGTAGCCACCCTTTCCCGCCTCTACTCTGATTGGTAGGCTCTATTTTGGACCATCCCCTAATCTTGGGGATATATGGGAATAACTTTGCCCTAGAGCCTTAGATTCGTACAGGACTTCACAGAACTGACCTTCGACGAGCTGCTGCCCAGCTGACTGAAGAAATCTCCCTTGGGATAAAGGAGTTATCCCCCTGCTTGGCAGGCACCTAAAAGACTACAAGATACCCGGTTGGAACTTCGTTGCTCTCACGACCTTCGACGCCTTCCAGCAACCTCGAGGTGGGTCTCCAGTGCATCCCAGCGTCCTGTGAGCGTGCCCAGCAAGTCTGAGCACCCTGGACCACGTGGGTGTCGAGATCCCCGCATACCCCGAGACACCGGCCACTTCTTGTCCAGCACACGACCCCGACCAGTGGGGAAGTTGTGCTTTGGCCCATTTCTGAGCCAACCATCCAGCAGCATTTGTGCCGACCCTCAGCTCCCTGGCCCGCTCCGGTGGCCCGTGGGAGCCCTTTTACGCACTCCATTTTGCTGCCTTCCGCGGTCCCTTGTCCCTCGACTTGTGGGCCCTGACGGAGGACAATCTTTGCTTCTAAGAGTTCCCCTGGTTGCTCCAGGCCTGCTCTACGCTCCCTGCAAAGGAGAGCACTCTCAGACCTCGTGGGTCTGCACCAGCAGCTGCTTTGTTCATCTTGCGTGGGTTGCGGTTGCCAATGCTTAGTGGATCCAATCGGGACACTAACACCGCAGCGACCCTCAGCCGACGTGGGACAGTCGCCCTCCAGAAGCTGGCCTTCCTTGAAGCCTCCCGGAGCCCGTGACTGCAGAGCCCAGCTGTACCTTCCACACCTGAAGCACCCGACATCCACGAGCTCCTTCCTGTGAGCTCCCTGGTCACTGTGCTGTGACCCAGACTCTGTCCCCTCTGCTTTCAGGTTCATCTTTGTCTTTTCTTCAACTTTAATCTTCACGACTTCAGCGACACTTCCAGCTAGCAGCAGTTTGGACTCCTTTTCCATAGAAAATCAGCCCGCGACCCGACACCAGAATCGACCTATGCACCCGGCTTCCCTGGGGCAGGTAACAGTGGTACTTCGGTACTTCCGTGGTGGTGGGCTCTCCAAAGCCTTAAGTCCCAAGCCTTAACTTTGTACTGTTGTTAGAAGTGTCCTTAAACCTTAATTATTCAACCGCGACATTCTCCATAGGCTAACATTGCGATCCCGACAGCAGCTTCTCGCACTGCACACGCCTCCCGTGGGTCCCCTTCCTCTTAACTGTGGGTGGATTCTTAAGGGGCCAGCGATCCTGAATGCCCTAGGCATTGCCTGTAGAATTGTCGTGGTTCTTATACCACTATTTTAGTATATGGTTTGGTCCCCCCCTGGGGCCCATTGATTTCTGTGCTATTTATTGTGTTTAGAAATGCTTGTTTGAATTGTAACTTTGCCACTAGCCACATAAAGTGTCTGTGGGATTCTGTCTAGAATAAATACATATATTTTATATATATACCTGTGTGGGCTACTCTTTCATTTGGTTATTCAAGAGGTTATTATGGTAAAACAATAAGCTTAACACTCCTTCAAGACTTAGCCTGAAGGCTGCTCTCCACAGCTACCACTAGGATAGCTTTCTTAAAGGTTGTCTTAAACCTATCATCAATAGGAGTCGAATTGGACTGGTGCAAGGTGTCCCTATAACTAGGAACAGCATATGCCAGGCCAACTTCTCACATTGGTGTGCAGCGGTTGGATTCAAGCTTGCCATTGTTTTACCAGATAACACATTGAATTTCTAAAGTGAAAGCCACAAGGTACCAAAGGTACATATAAATTCAAGCTAGAATACAATAAGTTCTACTGAACTTGGAGTTGTGTGTAGAGGGTCTAGCACACCTTGACTACAACTCAAGAGAGGGTTCAGTAGGCCACACTTAGTGTAGGTAGATACATCACTACACTAAACATGTCTTCAAGTGGCACTAAGGCTATGGAAGGACCCCAGAGGGTCCCAGTAGATAAGTATGATAATTTCACCTTTGCTGAGCTCAGGGAAATGTGCACCCTTAGGAGACTGAAGACAGAAAGAGGTGCCAACACAAAACGTCTCAAAGAGATCCTGCTCGTAGCAGACTTTATGGAGTCCATAGGATCCAGAGGGATGGACAACGTGGGTGGGCACCCCTCAGAAGAGGACACTCCCAGAGTGGAATCTGAAGAGGATCAGGAAGAGGATGAAAATCCTGACCTGGAAGACACAAACCACTCACAGCATGGAAGTGATGGCCCAAGAGGCACTCCTTCCACCCTTAAAAGGAGAGTGGTGGGTCCAAGAAGGAACAGATCCCCCTCAGTGGGATCCAACCATTCTAAGGGATCCAAAGGGTCCTCTGCCTCTTCTCAGAGAAGAGAATCCTCTCATGAGAGGAAATGCAGACTGATCAAATTTGAGCAGGCTAAGCTTCAGCTTAAAAGAGAACAGTTAGCATTAGACAGGGAAGCCCTGGAGCTTCAGAAAGCTTCAAAGAAATGGGGTCTAGAGATCCCTGGTGGCAGTGATGAAACCCCTAGAATTAGAGAGAGAGTCCCTGACAATAGGAACCTCCACAAGATTGTGCCCCCCTATCAGAATGGGGATGATATCCACAAATGGATATCTGCTCTTGAAAGGGCCTGTAGAGTACAGAGGGTCCCTGTAGAGCAGTGGGCAGCAATCCTGTGGCTCTCCTTTTCAGATAAAGGGAGAGACAAGCTCCTCTCTGTAAGAGAAGAGGATGCTGATGATTATTATATCTTGAAAGCTGCTTTAATAGATGGGTTTGGCTTAACCACTGATCAATACAGACTTAAGTTCAGAGACACCCAGAAAGCACAGAATCAAGATTGGGTAGACTTTGTGGATTGTGCAACCAAGGCACTGGAAGGTTGGTTAAATGGCAGTAAAGTTAATGATTATCAAGGATTGTATAATCTCATTATGAGGGAGCAGATTCTTAATAATTGTCAGAACCAACTTTTACACCAGCACCTGGTGGACTCTGATCTGACCTCTCCCCAAGAATTGGGAAAGAAGGCAGACAAATGGGTCAGAACCAGGATCAGGCCTAAGAACCAAGTTGGTGACCAGAAGAAGGATTCCACTAAGCCCAAAGAGAAAGGTGGGGATGATAAACAAGAAAAGTCCTCTGAAGGGCCCCAACAAACCAGTGCTGGGGGTGGGTCCCAAAATACTTCCTCTAATACCAAGAAACCCTATTGCCATGTCTGTAAGAAACCTGGCCACTGGAAAACTGACTCCAGCTGTCCTAAAAATGGCAATAAAGAAAATGTTCCTCCAAAACCTGCTCCAACACCTCCTGTTACTACTAGTAGTAATCCCCCAGGTGGTGGGAGTGCACCCAAAAACTTAGTTGGGTTCTCTTTGGGGACACCAGTGGACTCTGGCCTAGCCAGGTCCCCTGCATTAGCAACTATGGTCTGTGATGGTGGCATGGGGTTTGCCAACTTTACCATGAGCCCCAGTATTCTGGGCAGGTACAGACAAGAACCAATAATCAATGGTCAGAAGGCTGTGGCCTATAAGGACACAGGGGCCAGTGTCACCATGGTGACCAAGAGGCTAGTGCCCCTAGATCAGCTTTTACCTGGGTTTAGCTATCAGGTGACCAATATTGATGGAATCAGGACAGATCATCCCATGGCAGTGATAAATCTCAGCTGGGGAGGAGTCACTGGCCCCAAGAGAGTGGCAGTGTCCCCAAACTTGCCTGTAGATTGTCTACTGGGGAATGATCTAGAAATCTCAGCCTGGGCTGAGGTTGACCACAAGGCCCATTTGAAAATGGTAGGAATCCCTGAGAGAGTGGATGAGACCCTGGGGGCCTCACCTCCACCCCAGGAGAGAATAGAAAGAGTGAAGCCTGAAACTAGGGATCACTCTACCCAAACAGAGAGCATAGGGGAAGAGGAACAGTCCTCCCCCCACCAGACTACAGGTAAGGGTCCAGTTTCTCAGGGAACTGACCCTGCCCCTTGTGAAGTAACTGCCCCAGATGTGGACAGGCTTGGCCTGCCCACCTCTCTGATGGCAGGGGATCCTTCCAAGGTGGTACCCAGTCTGGAGCAGGTATCCTGCCCCTCTCTACCCTGCCTCAGTCAGCCCAGGGCTGCAGAGGTCAGGGAGGTCAGTGGACCCTTATTGGGCCCCTGCCCAGAGGAACCCCCTCATCAACAGATTAGGGACACCCAGCAGAGTAGTTTCAGCCAGGTGAATATTCCTCTACAAACCGAGGGATCCCCCTTACCCCTAGGTATAGGCACCCCTCCAATGGATGTTGTTGAGCACAGGGAAACCTGGGGCCTAGCTGCCCCCAACCTTCCAGTGCCCTCCACTATTCCAGCCAAAGGGATCCAACCCCCAGCTGTAGGCAGCCAGAGGTTGTCCCTTAGGGCCAGATATGACACAGTCATGGGCAGAAAGGCTTCCATAGTGGCCAGTGATCTGAGGAGGTTGAGACCAACCCAAGTAGGGTCTCACTTCCAGACTCAGACACCCCACCAGCCCACCTCTGACCCAAAAACCAATACAGGTAATTTCCCTAGACTTTGGAGAAACTCTAGAACCCCTTGGGGTAGGATTTCCCAAGTGGACCATGACACAGGGAGCAACCATGTTAGTACAGGTTCTTCCTTATATGGCCACTCAGGAAATAAAGGCTTATCTGGACAAGGTTAGCCTTATCTCCTTTCGTTTGGGGGGGGGTTATGTAGGAGAGTGGAATCTGACTAATGGTTGCCCCCAACTTTTTGCCTGGTATTTAAGTGGTTTTTGACTAGTCTGGCTGGGATCCTGCTATCCAGGACCCCAGCCTATCTGCTTTCTCCCTAAAACTGTTGTGAGTACTCTAGGTACAAACATAATTGGATGCTGGGCATGCCCTTCCAGTCCCTTGTAGATGGTACCCTAGGTACCCAGGGCATGGGTCCCCCAGTAGGCCTACCAGGGCTGCAGCACTTATTGTGCCACCCTGGGACAGCCACCCAAACTGACACCACCAGGCCACTACTGTAGCCTGGGTAAGGTGGTGCTAGCACCCCTTACAGGGACGTAGGTACCCTATGTCCCATACCATACAACACGTATACTCTCATAGGTCACCCCTATGGCAGGCCCTGGTAATCCTACAGGGCTGGGTGCTGAGGTATGTGTGAGGGGGGACCCCTACGTGAGTAGGACCTCTCTGCAACCTTCGTAACATCGTTGCTGGGTTGTTTGTAGTGTAGCCATACCATATACTCTTAACCGCATTATAAGTTATTGCGTCATCGCTGTAACTTGGGAATGGCTACACCGAACCATATCGTGTTTGGTGTCAAACATGAAGGAATCATACCCCCAGTCCAGCCATGGGCATGGGGGCACGATTCCCCCTTGCTAGGAGGGTGATATGGGAAAAGCGGTAGAATTTGGAAACCAATTTAAAAGTGCACATGTACCACAAAATGGCTACTGTTCGCCACCTACACGACTCTGGCTGGCTGTTGCTGGGGAAAAACCCCAGCCTCGCCATCTGGACAATAGGGCTCCTGTGGCAGGGAGGTGCCAGCACCTCCCCAGACAGGATATGTGGATTGGAACAGGGTGGGTGCACCAAAAGTCCATTCAGAGTTGCACGTAGGCAGCTGCAGAGCCCCAATTCTGCATACACCACCTGGAACCGGTTCAGGGGCATCCTGCCCCTCGCCCAGGCGGGAAACACACAAAGGGGAGTGGGTGTAGCCACCCTTTCCCGCCTCTACTCTGATTGGTAGGCTCTATTTTGGACCATCCCCTAATCTTGGGGATATATGGGAATAACTTTGCCCTAGAGCCTTAGATTCGTACAGGACTTCACAGAACTGACCTTCGACGAGCTGCTGCCCAGCTGACTGAAGAAATCTCCCTTGGGATAAAGGAGTTATCCCCCTGCTTGGCAGGCACCTAAAAGACTACAAGATACCCGGTTGGAACTTCGTTGCTCTCACGACCTTCGACGCCTTCCAGCAACCTCGAGGTGGGTCTCCAGTGCATCCCAGCGTCCTGTGAGCGTGCCCAGCAAGTCTGAGCACCCTGGACCACGTGGGTGTCGAGATCCCCGCATACCCCGAGACACCGGCCACTTCTTGTCCAGCACACGACCCCGACCAGTGGGGAAGTTGTGCTTTGGCCCATTTCTGAGCCAACCATCCAGCAGCATTTGTGCCGACCCTCAGCTCCCTGGCCCGCTCCGGTGGCCCGTGGGAGCCCTTTTACGCACTCCATTTTGCTGCCTTCCGCGGTCCCTTGTCCCTCGACTTGTGGGCCCTGACGGAGGACAATCTTTGCTTCTAAGAGTTCCCCTGGTTGCTCCAGGCCTGCTCTACGCTCCCTGCAAAGGAGAGCACTCTCAGACCTCGTGGGTCTGCACCAGCAGCTGCTTTGTTCATCTTGCGTGGGTTGCGGTTGCCAATGCTTAGTGGATCCAATCGGGACACTAACACCGCAGCGACCCTCAGCCGACGTGGGACAGTCGCCCTCCAGAAGCTGGCCTTCCTTGAAGCCTCCCGGAGCCCGTGACTGCAGAGCCCAGCTGTACCTTCCACACCTGAAGCACCCGACATCCACGAGCTCCTTCCTGTGAGCTCCCTGGTCACTGTGCTGTGACCCAGACTCTGTCCCCTCTGCTTTCAGGTTCATCTTTGTCTTTTCTTCAACTTTAATCTTCACGACTTCAGCGACACTTCCAGCTAGCAGCAGTTTGGACTCCTTTTCCATAGAAAATCAGCCCGCGACCCGACACCAGAATCGACCTATGCACCCGGCTTCCCTGGGGCAGGTAACAGTGGTACTTCGGTACTTCCGTGGTGGTGGGCTCTCCAAAGCCTTAAGTCCCAAGCCTTAACTTTGTACTGTTGTTAGAAGTGTCCTTAAACCTTAATTATTCAACCGCGACATTCTCCATAGGCTAACATTGCGATCCCGACAGCAGCTTCTCGCACTGCACACGCCTCCCGTGGGTCCCCTTCCTCTTAACTGTGGGTGGATTCTTAAGGGGCCAGCGATCCTGAATGCCCTAGGCATTGCCTGTAGAATTGTCGTGGTTCTTATACCACTATTTTAGTATATGGTTTGGTCCCCCCCTGGGGCCCATTGATTTCTGTGCTATTTATTGTGTTTAGAAATGCTTGTTTGAATTGTAACTTTGCCACTAGCCACATAAAGTGTCTGTGGGATTCTGTCTAGAATAAATACATATATTTTATATATATACCTGTGTGGGCTACTCTTTCATTTGGTTATTCAAGAGGTTATTATGGTAAAACAATAAGCTTAACACTCCTTCAAGACTTAGCCTGAAGGCTGCTCTCCACAGCTACCACTAGGATAGCTTTCTTAAAGGTTGTCTTAAACCTATCATCAATAGGAGTCGAATTGGACTGGTGCAAGGTGTCCCTATAACTAGGAACAGCATATGCCAGGCCAACTTCTCACATTAACCATTCAGACAGAGTACGAGTCAAAGACCTTAGCTATTAGGCCAGAGTAAGAGTTAAGACCTTAGCTATTAGGCCAGAGTAAGAGGTAAGACCTTAAACAGTAGGCCAGAGTACGAGTCTAAGATCTTAGCTATTAGGCCAGAGTAAGAGTTAAGACCTTAACCATTAGGCCAGAGTACGAGTATAAGACCTTAGCTATTAGGCCAGAGTAAGAGTTAAGACCTAAACCAGTAGGCCAGAGTAAGAGTTAATACCTTAACCTGTAGACCATAGTACGAGTCTAAGACCTTAGCTATTAGGCCAGAGTAAGAGTTAAGACCTTAACCATTAGGCCAGAGTACGAGTCTAAGACCTTAGCTATTAGGCCAGAGTAAGATTTAAGACCTTAGCTATTAGGCCAGAGTTAAGACCTTAACCATTAGGCCAGAGTATGAGTCTAAGACCTTAGCTATTGGGCCAGAGTAAGAGTTAAGACCTTAACCAGTAGGCCAGAGTAAGAGTTAAGACCTTAACCATTAGGCCAGAGAACGAGTCTAAGACCTTAGCTATTAGGCCAGAGTAAGAGTTAAGACCTTAACCATTATGCAAGAGTAAGAGTTAAGACCTTAGCTATTAGGCCAGAGTAAGAGTTAAGACCTTAACCATTAGTCCAGAGTACAAGTCTAAGACCTTAGCTATTAGGCCAGAGTAAGAGTTAAGACCTTAGCTATTAGGCCAGAGTAAGAGTTAAGACCTTAACCATTAGGCCAGAGTACGAGTCTAAGACCTTAGCTATTAGGCCAGAGTAAGAGTTAAGACCTTAGCTATTAGGCCAGAGTAAGAGTTAAGACCTTAACCAGTAGGCCAGAGTACGAGTCTAAGACCTTAGCTATTAGGCCAGAGTAAGAGTTAAGACCTTAACCATTAGGCCAGAGTACGAGTCTAAGACCTTAGCTATTAGGCCAGAGTAAGATTTAAGACCTTAGCTATTAGGCCAGAGTAAGAGTTAAGACCTTAACCATTAGGCCAGAGTATGAGTCTAAGACCTTAGCTATTGGGCCAGAGTAAGAGTTAAGACCTTAACCAGTAGGCCAGAGTAAGAGTTAAGACCTTAACCATTAGGCCAGAGAACGAGTCTAAGACCTTAGCTATTAGGCCAGAGTAAGAGTTAAGACCTTAACCATTATGCAAGAGTAAGAGTTAAGACCTTAGCTATTAGGCCAGAGTAAGAGTTAAGACCTTAACCATTAGTCCAGAGTACAAGTCTAAGACCTTAGCTATTAGGCCAGAGTAAGAGTTAAGACCTTAGCTATTAGGCCAGAGTAAGAGTTAAGACCTTAACCATTAGGCCAGAGTACGAGTCTAAGACCTTAGCTATTAGGCCAGAGTAAGAGTTAAGACCTTAGCTATTAGGCCAGAGTAAGAGTTAAGACCTTAACCAGTAGGCCAGAGTACGAGTCTAAGACCTTAGCTATTAGGCCAGAGTAAGAGTTAAGACCTTAACCTGTAGGCCAGAATAAGAGTTAAGACCTTAACCTCTATGCCATAGTATGGGTGTAAGACCTTAGCTATTAGGCCAGAGTAAGAGTTAAGACCATAGCTATTAGGCCAGAGTAAGAGTTAAGACCTTAACCATTAGGCCAGATTACGGGTCTAAGACCTTTGCTATTAGGCCAGAGTAAGAGTTAAGACCTTAGCTATTAGGCCAGAGTAAGAGTTAAGACCTTAACCAGTAGGCCAGAGTAAGAGTTAAGACCTTAACCATTAGGCCAGAGTACGAATCTAAGAACTTAGCTATTAGGCCAGAGTAAGTGTTAAGACCTTAACCAGTAGGCCAGAGTAAGAGTTAAGACCTTAACCATTAGGCCAGAGTACAAGTCTAAGACCTTAGCTATTAGACCAGAGTAAGAGTTAAGACCTTAGCTATTAGGCCAGAGTAAGAGTTAAGACCTTAGCTATTAGGCCAGAGTAAGAGTTAAGTTCTTAGTTATTAGGCCAGAGTAAGAATTAAGACCTTAACCTGTAGGCCAGTGTAAGAGTTAAGACCTTAACCATTCAGACAGAGTACGAGTCAAAGACCTTAGCTATTAGGCCAGAGTAAGAGTTAAGACCTTAGCTATTAGGCCAGAGTAAGAGGTAAGACCTTAAACAGTAGGCCAGAGTACGAGTCTAAGATCTTAGCTATTAGGCCAGAGTAAGAGTTAAGACCTTAACCATTAGGCCAGAGTACGAGTATAAGACCTTAGCTATTAGGCCAGAGTAAGAGTTAAGACCTAAACCAGTAGGCCAGAGTAAGAGTTAATACCTTAACCTGTAGACCATAGTACGAGTCTAAGACCTTAGCTATTAGGCCAGAGTAAGAGTTAAGACCTTAACCATTAGGCCAGAGTACGAGTCTAAGACCTTAGCTATTAGGCCAGAGTAAGATTTAAGACCTTAGCTATTAGGCCAGAGTAAGAGTTAAGACCTTAACCATTAGGCCAGAGTATGAGTCTAAGACCTTAGCTATTGGGCCAGAGTAAGAGTTAAGACCTTAACCAGTAGGCCAGAGTAAGAGTTAAGACCTTAACCATTAGGCCAGAGAACGAGTCTAAGACCTTAGCTATTAGGCCAGAGTAAGAGTTAAGACCTTAACCATTATGCAAGAGTAAGAGTTAAGACCTTAGCTATTAGGCCAGAGTAAGAGTTAAGACCTTAACCATTAGTCCAGAGTACAAGTCTAAGACCTTAGCTATTAGGCCAGAGTAAGAGTTAAGACCTTAGCTATTAGGCCAGAGTAAGAGTTAAGACCTTAACCATTAGGCCAGAGTACAAGTCTAAGACCTTAGCTATTAGTCCAGAGTAAGAGTTAAGACCTTAACCATTAGGCCAGAGTACGAGTCTAAGACCTTAGCTATTAGGCCAGAGTAAGAGTTAAGACCTTAACCATTAGGCCATAGTATGAGTCTAAGACCTTAGCTATTAGGCCAGAGTAAGAGATAAGACCTTAACCAGTATGCCGGAGTAAGAGTTAAGACCTTAACCTGTAGGCCAGAGTACGAGTCTAAGACCTTAGCTATTAGGCCAGAGTAAGAGTTAAGACCTTAACCAGTAGGACAGAGTAAGAGTTAAGACCTTAGCTATTAGGCCAGAGTATGAGTCTAAGACCTTAGCTATTAGGCTAGAGTAAGAGTTAAGACCTAAACCAGTAGGCCAGAGTAAGAGTTAAGACTTTAACCTGTAGGCCATAGTACGAGTCTAAGACCTTAGCTATTAGGCCAGAGTAAGAGTTAAGACCTTAACCATTAGGCCAGAGTACGAGTCTAAGACCTTAGCTATTAGGCTAGAGTAAGAGTTAAGACCTAAACCAGTAGGCCAGAGTAAGAGTTAATACCTTAACCTGTAGACCATAGTACGAGTCTAAGACCTTAGCTATTAGGCCAGAGTAAGAGTTAAGACCTTATCCATTAGGCCAGAGTACGAGTCTAAGACCTTAGCTATTAGGCCAGAGTAAGATTTAAGACCTTAGCTATTAGGCCAGAGTAAGAGTTAAGACCTTAATCATTAGGCCAGAGTACGAGTCTAAGACCTTAGCTATTAGGCCAGAGTAAGAGTTAAGACCTTAACCAGTAGGCCAGAGTAAGAGTTAAGACCTTAACCATTAGGCCAGAGAACGAGTCTAAGACCTTAGCTATTAGGCCAGAGTAAGAGTTAAGACCTTAACCATTAGGCAAGAGTAAGAGTTAAGACCTTAGCTATTAGGCCAGAGTAAGAGTTAAGACCTTAACCATTAGGCCAGAGTACAAGTCTAAGACCTTAGCTATTAGGCCAGAGTAAGAGTTAAGACCTTAGCTATTAGGCCAGAGTAAGAGTTAAGACCTTAACCATTAGGCCAGAGTACAAGTCTAAGACCTTAGCTATTAGTCCAGAGTAAGAGTTAAGACCTTAACCATTAGGCCAGAGTACGAGTCTAAGACCTTACCTATTAGGCCAGAGTAAGATTTAAGACCTTAGTTATAAGGCCAGAGTAAGAGTTAAGACCTTAACCAATAGGGCAGAGTAAGAGTTAAGACCTTAACCATAAGGCCAGAGTACGAGTCTAAGACCTTAATCAATAGGCCAGAGTAAGAGTTAAGACATTAACCATAAGGCCAGAGTATGAGTCTAAGACCTTAGCTATTAGGCCAGAGTAAGAGTTAAGACCTTAACCATTAGGCCAGAGTACAAGTCTAAGACCTTAGCTATTAGGCCAGAGTAAGAGTTAAGACCTTAACCATTAGGCCAGAGTACGAGTCTAAGACCTTAGCTATTAGGCCAGAGTAAGAGTTAAGACCTTAGCTATTAGGCCAGAGTAAGAGTTAAGACCTTAACCATTAGGCCAGAATAAGAGTTAAGACCTTAGTTATTAGGCCAGAGTTAGAGTGAAGACCTTAACCAATAGGCCAGAGTAAGAGTTAAGACCTTAACCATTAGGCCAGAGTACGAGTCTAAGACCTTAGCTATTAGGCCAGAGTAAGATTTAAGACCTTAGCTATTAGGCCAGAGTAAGAGTTAAGACCTTAACCATTAGGCCAGAGTACGAGTCTAAGACTTTAGCTATTAGGCCAGAGTAAGAGTTAAGACCTTAACCAGTAGGCCAGAGTAAGAGTTAAGACCTTAACCATTAGGCCAGAGAACGAGTCTAAGACCTTAGCTATTAGGCCAGAGTAAGAGTTAAGACCTTAACCATTAGGCAAGAGTAAGAGTTAAGACCTTAGCTATTAGGCCAGAGTAAGAGTTAAGACCTTAACCATTAGGCCAGAGTACAAGTCTAAGACCTTAGCTATTAGGCCAGAGTAAGAGTTAAGACCTTAGCTATTAGGCCAGAGTAAGAGTTAAGACCTTAACCAGTAGGCCAGAGTACGAGTCTAAGACCTTAGCTATTCGGCCAGAGTAAGAGTTAAGACCTTAACCAGTAGGCCAGAGTAAGAGTTAAGACCTTAACCATTAGGCCAGAGTAAGAGTCTAAGACCTTAGCTATTAGGCCAGAGTAAGAGTTAAGACCTTAACCACTAGGCCAGAGTACAAGTCTAAGACCTTAGCTATTAGTCCAGAGTAAGAGTTAAGACCTTAACCATTAGGCCAGAGTACGAGTCTAAGACCTTAGCTATTAGGCCAGAGTAAGAGTTAAGACCTTAACCATTAGGCCAGAGTATGAGTCTAAGACCTTAGCTATTAGGCCAGAGTAAGAGTTAAGACCTTAACCAGTATGCCGGAGTAAGAGTTAAGACCTTAACCTGTAGGCCAGAGTACGAGTCTAAGACCTTAGCTATTAGGCCAGAGTGAGAGTTAAGACCTTAACCAGTAGGACAGAGTAAGAGTTAAGACCTTAGCTATTAGGCCAGAGTATGAGTCTAAGACCTTAGCTATTAGGACAGAGTAAGAGTAAAGACCTTAGCTATTAGGCCAGAATAAGAGTTAAGACCTTAGCTATTAGGCCAGAGTAAGAGTTAAGACCTTAACCATTAGGCCAGAGTACGAGTCTAAGACCTTAGCTATTAGGCCAGAGTAAGAGTTAAGACCTTAACCAGTAGGCCAGAGTAAGAGTTAAGACCTTAACCATTAGGCCAGACTACGAGTCTAAGACCTTAGCTATTAGGCCAGAGTAAGAGTTAAGACCTTAACCAGTAGGCCAGAGTAAGAGTTAAGACCTTAACCATTAGGCCAGAGTACGAGTCTAAGACCTTAGCTATTAGGCCAGAGTAAGAGTTAAGACCGTAAGCAGTAGGCCAGAGTAAAAGTTAAGACCATAACCATTAGGCCAGATAACGAGTCTAAGACCTTAGCTATTAGGCCAGAGTAAGAGTTAAGACCTTAGCTATTAGGCCAGAGTAAGAGTTAAGACCTTAACCAGTAGGCCAGAGTAAGAGTTAAGACCTTAGCTATTAGGCCAGAGTAAGAGTTAAGACCTTAGCTATTAGGCCAGGGTAATAGTTAAGACCTTAACCATTAGGCCACAGTAAGAGTTAAGACCTTAGTTATTAGGCCAGAGTACGAGTCTAAGACCTTAGCTATTAGGCCAGAGTAAGGGTTAAGACCTTAACCAGTAGGCCAGAGTAAGAGTTAAGACCTTAACCTGTAAGCCATAGTAAGAGTTAAGACCTTAACTATTAGGCCAGAGTAAGAGTTAAGACCTTAACCATTAGGCCAGATCACGGGTCTAAGACCTTTGCTATTAGGCCAGAGTAAGAGTTAAGACCTTAGCTATTAGGCCAGAGTAAGAGTTAAGACGTTAACCAGTAGGCCAGAGTAAGAGTTAAGACCTTAACCATTAGGCCAGAGTACGAATCTAAGAACTTAGCTATTAGGCCAGAGTAAGTGTTAAGACCTTAACCAGTAGGCCAGAGTAAGAGTTAAGACCTTAACCATTAGGCCAGAGTACAAGTATAAGACCTTAGCTATTAGACCAGAGTAAGAGTTAAGACCTTAGCTATTAGGCCAGAGTAAGAGTTAAGACCTTAGCTATTAGGCCAGAGTAAGAGTTAAGTTCTTAGTTATTAGGCCAGAGTAAGAATTAAGACCTTATCCTGTAGGCCAGTGTAAGAGTTAAGACCTTAACCATTCGGACAGAGTACGAGTCAAAGACCTTAGCTATTAGGCCAGAGTAAGAGGTAAGACCTTAAACAGTAGGCCAGAGTACGAGTCTAAGACCTTAGCTCTTAGGCCAGAGTAAGAGTTAAGACCTAAACCAGTAGGCCAGAGTAAGAGTTAATACCTTAACCTGTAGACCATAGTACGAGTCTAAGACCTTAGCTATTAGGCCAGAGTAAGAGTTAAGACCTTAACCATTAGGCAAGAGTACGAGTCTAAGACCTTAGCTATTAGGCCAGAGTAAAATTTAAGACCTTAGCTATTAGGCCAGAGTAAGAGTTAAGACCTTAACCATTAGGCCAGAGTACGAGTCTAAGACTTTAGCTATTAGGCCAGAGTAAGAGTTAAGACCTTAACCAGTAGGCCAGAGTAAGAGTTAAGACCTTAACCATTAGGCCAGAGAACGAGTCTAAGACCTTAGCTATTAGGCCAGAGTAAGAGTTAAGACCTTAACCATTAGGCAAGAGTAAGAGTTAAGACCTTAGCTATTAGGCCAGAGTAAGAGTTAAGACCTTAACCATTAGGCCAGAGTACAAGTCTAAGACCTTAGCTATTAGGCCAGAGTAAGAGTTAAGACCTTAGCTATTAGGCCAGAGTAAGAGTTAAGACCTTAACCAGTAGGCCAGAGTACGAGTCTAAGACCTTAGCTATTCGGCCAGAGTAAGAGTTAAGACCTTAACCAGTAGGCCAGAGTAAGAGTTAAGACCTTAACCATTAGGCCAGAGTAAGAGTCTAAGACCTTAGCTATTAGGCCAGAGTAAGAGTTAAGACCTTAACCACTAGGCCAGAGTACAAGTCTAAGACCTTAGCTATTAGTCCAGAGTAAGAGTTAAGACCTTAACCATTAGGCCAGAGTACGAGTCTAAGACCTTAGCTATTAGGCCAGAGTAAGAGTTAAGACCTTAACCATTAGGCCAGAGTATGAGTCTAAGACCTTAGCTATTAGGCCAGAGTAAGAGTTAAGACCTTAACCAGTATGCCGGAGTAAGAGTTAAGACCTTAACCTGTAGGCCAGAGTACCAGTCTAAGACCATAGCTATTAGGCCAGAGTGAGAGTTAAGACCTTAACCAGTAGGACAGAGTAAGAGTTAAGACCTTAGCTATTAGGCCAGAGTATGAGTCTAAGACCTTAGCTATTAGGACAGAGTAAGAGTAAAGACCTTAGCTATTAGGCCAGAATAAGAGTTAAGACCTTAGCTATTAGGCCAGAGTAAGAGTTAAGACCTTAACCATTAGGCCAGAGTACGAGTCTAAGACCTTAGCTATTAGGCCAGAGTAAGAGTTAAGACCTTAACCAGTAGGCCAGAGTAAGAGTTAAGACCTTAACCATTAGGCCAGACTACGAGTCTAAGACCTTAGCTATTAGGCCAGAGTAAGAGTTAAGACCTTAACCAGTAGGCCAGAGTAAGAGTTAAGACCTTAACCATTAGGCCAGAATACGAGTCTAAGACCTTAGCTATTAGGCCAGAGTAAGAGTTAAGACCGTAAGCAGTAGGCCAGAGTAAAAGTTAAGACCATAACCATTAGGCCAGATTACGAGTCTAAGACCTTAGCTATTAGGCCAGAGTAAGAGTTAAGACCTTAGCTATTAGGCCAGAGTAAGAGTTAAGACCTTAACCAGTAGGCCAGAGTAAGAGTTAAGACCTTAGCTATTAGGCCAGACTAAGAGTTAAGACCTTAGCTATTATTAGGCCAGGGTAATAGTTAAGACCTTAACCATTAGGCCACAGTAAGAGTTAAGACCTTAGTTATTAGGCCAGAGTACGAGTCTAAGACCTTAGCTATTAGGCCAGAGTAAGGGTTAAGACCTTAACCAGTAGGCCAGAGTAAGAGTTAAGACCTTAACCTGTAAGCCATAGTAAGAGTTAAGACCTTAACTATTAGGCCAGAGTAAGAGTTAAGACCTTAACCTGTAGGCCATAGTACGAGTTTAAGACCTTAGCTATTAGGCCAGAGTAAGAGTTAAGACCTTAACCAGTAGGCCAGAGAAAGAGTTAAGACCTTAACCATTAGGCCAGAGTACGAGTCTAAGACCTTAGCTATTAGGCCAGAGTAAGAGTTAAGACCTTAGCTATTAGGCCAGAGTAAGAGTTAAGACCTTAACCATTAGGCCAGAGTACGAGTCTAAGACCTTAGCTATTAGGCCAGAGTAAGAGTTAAGACCTTAACCTGTAGGCCAGAGTAAAAGTTAAGACCTTAACCATTAGGCCAGATTACGAGTCTAAGACCTTAGCTATTAGGCCAGAGTAAGAGTTAAGACCTTAGCTATTAGGCCAGAGTAAGAGTTAAGACCTTAACCAGTAGGCCAGAGTAAGAGTTAAGACCTTAGCTATTAGGCCAGAGTAAGAGTTAAGACCTTAGCTATTAGGCCAGGGTAAGAGTTAAGACCTTAACCATTAGGCCACGGTAAGAGTTAAGACCTTAGTTATTAGGCCAGAGTACGAGTCTAAGACCTTAGCTATTAGGCCAGAGTAAGGGTTAAGACCTTAACCAGTAGGCCAGAGTAAGAGTTAAGACCTTAACCTGTAAGCCATAGTAAGAGTTAAGACCTTAACTAGTAGGCCAGAGTAAGAGTTAAGACCTTAACCTGTAGGCCATAGTACGCGTTTAAGACCTTAGCTATTAGGCCAGAGTAAGAGTTAAGACCTTAACCAGTAGGCCAGAGTAAGAGTTAAGACCTTAACCATTAGGCCAGAGTACGAGTCTAAGACCTTAGCTATTAGGCCAGAGTAAGAGTTAAGACCTTAGCTATTAGGCCAGAGTAAGAGTTAAGACCTTAACCAGTAGGCCAGATTACGAGTCTAAGACCTTAGTTATTAGACCAGAGTAAGAGTTAAGACCTTAGCTATTAGGCCAGAGTAAGAGTTAAGACCTTAGCTATTAGGTCAGAGTAAGAGTTAAGACCTTAGTTATGAGGCCAGAGTAAGAATTAAGACCTTAACCTGTAGGCCAGTGTAGGAGTTAAGACCTTAACCATTCGGACAGAGTACGAGTCAAAGACCTTAGTTATTAGGCCAGAGTAAGAGTTAAGACATTAGCTATTAGGCCAGAGTAAGAGGTAAGACCTTAAACAGTAGACCAGAGTATGAGTCTAAGACCTTAGCTATTAGGCCAGAGTAAGAGTTAAGACCTAAACCAGTAGGCCAGAATAAGAGTCAAGACCTTAACCTCTATGCCATAGTATGGGTCTAAGACCTTAGCTATTAGGCCAGAGTAAGAGTTAATACCTTAGCTATTAGGCCAGAGTAAGAGTTAAGACCTTAACCATTAGGCCAGAGTAAGAGGTAAGACCTTAAACAGTAGACCAGAGTATGAGTCTAAGACCTTAGCTATTAGGCCAGAGTAAGAGTTAAGACCTTAACCATTAGGCAAGAGTAAGAGTTAAGACCTTAGCTATTAGGCCAGAGTAAGAGTTAATACCTTAACCATTAGGCCAGAGTACAAGTCTAAGACCTTAGCTATTAGGCCAGAGTAAGAGTTAAGACCTTAGCTATTAGGCCAGAGTAAGAGTTAAGACCTTAACCATTAGGCCAGAGTACAAGTCTAAGACCTTAGCTATTAGTCCAGAGTAAGAGTTAAAACCTTAACCATTAGGCCAGAGTACGAGTCTAAGACCTTACCTATTAGGCCAGAGTAAGATTTAAGACCTTAGTTATAAGGCCAGAGTAAGAGTTAAGACCTTAACCAATAGGGCAGTGTAAGAGTTAAGACCTTAACCATAAGGCCAGAGTATGAGTCTAAGACCTTAATCAATAGGCCAGAGTAAGAGTTAAGACCTTAACCATAAGGCCAGAGTATGAGTCTAAGACCTTAGCTATTAGGCCAGAGTAAGAGTTAAGACCTTAACCATTAGGCCAGAGTACAAGTCTAAGACCTTAGCTATTAGGCCAGAGTAAGAGTTAAGACCTTAACCATTAGGCCAGAGTACGAGTCTAAGACCTTAGCTATTAGGCCAGAGTAAGAGTTAAGACCTTAGCTATTAGGCCAGAGTAAAAGTTAAAACCTTAACCATTAGGCCAGATTACGAGTCTAAGACCTTAGCTATTAGGCCAGAGGAAGAGTTAAGACCTTAGCTATTAGGCCAGAGTACGAGTCTAAGACCTTAGCTATTAGGCCAGAGTAAGAGTTAAGACCTTAACCATTAGGCCAGAGTAAGAGTTAAGACCTTAACCAATAGGCCAGAGTAAGAGTTAAGACCTTAACCATAAGGCCAGAGTATGAGTCTAAGACCTTAGCTATTAGGCCAGAGTAAGAGTTAAGACCTTAACCATTAGGCCAGAGTAAGAGTTAAGACCTTAACCAGTAGGCCAGAGTAAGAGTTAAGACCTTAGCTATTAGGCCAGAGTAATAGTTAAGACCTTAGCTATTAGGCCAGAGTAAGAGTTAAGACCATAACCATTAGGCCACAGTAAGAGTTAAGACCTTATTTATTAGGCCAGAGTACGAGTCTAAGACCTTAGCTATTAGGCCAGAGTAAGGGTTAAGACCTTAACCAGTAGGCCAGAGTAACAGTTAAGACCTTAACCTGTAAGCCATAGTAAGAGTTAAGACCTTAACTAGTAGGCCAGAGTAAGAGTTAAGACCTTAACCTGTAGGCCATAGTACGAGTTTAAGACCTTAGCTATTAGGCCAGAGTAAGAGTTAAGACCTTAACCAGTAGGCCAGAGTAAGAGTTAAGACCTTAACCATTAGGCCAGAATACGAGTCTAAGACCTTAGCTATTAGGCCAGAGTAGTTGTTAAGACCTTAGCTATTAGGCCAGAGTAAGAGTTAAGACCTTAACCTGTAGGCCAGAGTACGAGTCTAAGACCTTAGCTATTAGGCCAGAGTAAGAGTTAAGACCTTAACCTTTAGGCCAGAATAAGAGTTAAGACCTTAACCTCTATGCCATAGTATGGGTGTAAGACCTTAGCTATTAGGCCAGAGTAAGAGTTAAGACCTTAGCTATTAGGCCAGAGTAAGAGTTAAGACCTTAACCATTAGGTCAGATCACGGGTCTAAGACCTTTGCTATTAGGCCAGAGTAAGAGTTAAGACCTTAGCTATTAGGCCAGAGTAAGAGTTAAGACCTTAACCAGTAGGCCAGAGTAAGAGTTAAGACCTTAACCATTAGGCCAGAGTACGGATCTAAGAACTTAGCTATTAGGCCAGAGTAAGTGTTAAGACCTTAACCAGTAGGCCAGAGTAAGAGTTAAGACCTTAACCATTAGGCCAGAGTACAAGTATAAGACCTTAGCTATTAGACCAGAGTAAGAGTTAAGACCTTAGCTATTAGGCCAGAGTAAGAGTTAAGACCTTAGCTATTAGGCCAGAGTAAGAGTTAAGTTCTTAGTTATTAGGCCAGAGTAAGAATTAAGACCTTAACCTGTAGGCCAGTGTAAGAGTTAAGACCTTAACCATTCGGACAGAGTACGAGTCAAAGACCTTAGCTATTAGGCCAGAGTAAGAGTTAAGACCTTAGCTATTAGGCCAGAGTAAGAGGTAAGACCTTAAACAGTAGGCCAGAGTACGAGTCTAAGACCTTAGCTCTTAGGCCAGAGTAAGAGTTAAGACCTAAACCAGTAGGCCAGAGTAAGAGTTAATACCTTAACCTGTAGACCATAGTACGAGTCTAAGACCTTAGCTATTAGGCCAGAGTAAGAGTTAAGACCTTAACCATTAGGCAAGAGTACGAGTCTAAGACCTTAGCTATTAGGCCAGAGTAAGATTTAAGACCTTAGCTATTAGGCCAGAGTAAGAGTTAAGACCTTAACCATTAGGCCAGAGTACGAGTCTAAGACTTTAGCTATTAGGCCAGAGTAAGAGTTAAGACCTTAACCAGTAGGCCAGAGTAAGAGTTAAGACCTTAACCATTAGGCCAGAGAACGAGTCTAAGACCTTAGCTATTAGGCCAGAGTAAGAGTTAAGACCTTAACCATTAGGCAAGAGTAAGAGTTAAGACCTTAGCTATTAGGCCAGAGTAAGAGTTAAGACCTTAACCATTAGGCCAGAGTACAAGTCTAAGACCTTAGCTATTAGGCCAGAGTAAGAGTTAAGACCTTAGCTATTAGGCCAGAGTAAGAGTTAAGACCTTAACCAGTAGGCCAGAGTACGAGTCTAAGACCTTAGCTATTCGGCCAGAGTAAGAGTTAAGACCTTAACCAGTAGGCCAGAGTAAGAGTTAAGACCTTAACCATTAGGCCAGAGTAAGAGTCTAAGACCTTAGCTATTAGGCCAGAGTAAGAGTTAAGACCTTAACCACTAGGCCAGAGTACAAGTCTAAGACCTTAGCTATTAGTCCAGAGTAAGAGTTAAGACCTTAACCATTAGGCCAGAGTACGAGTCTAAGACCTTAGCTATTAGGCCAGAGTAAGAGTTAAGACCTTAACCATTAGGCCAGAGTATGAGTCTAAGACCTTAGCTATTAGGCCAGAGTAAGAGTTAAGACCTTAACCAGTATGCCGGAGTAAGAGTTAAGACCTTAACCTGTAGGCCAGAGTACGAGTCTAAGACCTTAGCTATTAGGCCAGAGTGAGAGTTAAGACCTTAACCAGTAGGACAGAGTAAGAGTTAAGACCTTAGCTATTAGGCCAGAGTATGAGTCTAAGACCTTAGCTATTAGGACAGAGTAAGAGTAAAGACCTTAGCTATTAGGCCAGAATAAGAGTTAAGACCTTAGCTATTAGGCCAGAGTAAGAGTTAAGACCTTAACCATTAGGCCAGAGTACGAGTCTAAGACCTTAGCTATTAGGCCAGAGTAAGAGTTAAGACCTTAACCAGTAGGCCAGAGTAAGAGTTAAGACCTTAACCATTAGGCCAGACTACGAGTCTAAGACTTTAGCTATTAGGCCAGAGTAAGAGTTAAGACCTTAACCAGTAGGCCAGAGTAAGAGTTAAGACCTTAACCATTAGGCCAGAGTACGAGTCTAAGACCTTAGCTATTAGGCCAGAGTAAGAGTTAAGACCGTAAGCAGTAGGCCAGAGTAAAAGTTAAGACCATAACCATTAGGCCAGATTACGAGTCTAAGACCTTAGCTATTAGGCCAGAGTAAGAGTTAAGACCTTAGCTATTAGGCCAGAGTAAGAGTTAAGACCTTAACCAGTAGGCCAGAGTAAGAGTTAAGACCTTAGCTATTAGGCCAGAGTAAGAGTTAAGACCTTAGCTATTAGGCCAGGGTAATAGTTAAGACCTTAACCATTAGGCCACAGTAAGAGTTAAGACCTTAGTTATTAGGCCAGAGTACGAGTTTAAGACCTTAGCTATTAGGCCAGAGTAAGGGTTAAGACCTTAACCAGTAGGCCAGAGTAAGAGTTAAGACCTTAACCTGTAAGCCATAGTAAGAGTTAAGACCTTAACTATTAGGCCAGAGTAAGAGTTAAGACCTTAACCATTAGGCCAGATCACGGGTCTAAGACCTTTGCTATTAGGCCAGAGTAAGAGTTAAGACCTTAGCTATTAGGCCAGAGTAAGAGTTAAGACCTTAACCAGTAGGCCAGAGTAAGAGTTAAGACCTTAACCATTAGGCCAGAGTACGAATCTAAGAACTTAGCTATTAGGCCAGAGTAAGTGTTAAGACCTTAACCAGTAGGCCAGAGTAAGAGTTAAGACCTTAACCATTAGGCCAGAGTACAAGTATAAGACCTTAGCTATTAGACCAGAGGAAGAGTTAAGACCTTAGCTATTAGGCCAGAGTAAGAGTTAAGACCTTAGCTATTAGGCCAGAGTAAGAGTTAAGTTCTTAGTTATTAGGCCAGAGTAAGAATTAAGACCTTATCCTGTAGGCCAGTGTAAGAGTTAAGACCTTAACCATTCGGACAGAGTACGAGTCAAAGACCTTAGCTATTAGGCCAGAGTAAGAGTTAAGACCTTAGCTATTAGGCCAGAGTAAGAGGTAAGACCTTAAACAGTAGGCCAGAGTACGAGTCTAAGACCTTAGCTCTTAGGCCAGAGTAAGAGTTAAGACCTAAACCAGTAGGCCAGAGTAAGAGTTAATACCTTAACCTGTAGACCATAGTACGAGTCTAAGACCTTAGCTATTAGGCCAGAGTAAGAGTTAAGACCTTAGCTATTAGGCCAGAGTAAGAGTTAAGACCTTAACCATTAGGCCAGAGTACAAGTCTAAGACCTTAGCTATTAGGCCAGAGTAAGAGTTAAGACCTTAGCTATTAGGCCAGAGTAAGAGTTAAGACCTTAACCATTAGGCTAGAGTACAAGTCTAAGACCTTAGCTATTAGTCCAGAGTAAGAGTTAAAACCTTAACCATTAGGCCAGAGTACGAGTCTAAGACCTTACCTATTAGGCCAGAGTAAGATTTAAGACCTTAGTTATAAGGCCAGAGTAAGAGTTAAGACCTTAACCAATAGGGCAGAGTAAGAGTTAAGACCTTAACCATAAGGCCAGAGTATGAGTCTAAGACCTTAATCAATAGGCCAGAGTAAGAGTTAAGACCTTAACCATAAGGCCAGAGTATGAGTCTAAGACCTTAGCTATTAGGCCAGAGTAAGAGTTAAGACCTTAACCATTAGGCCAGAGTACAAGTCTAAGACCTTAGCTATTAGGCCAGAGTAAGAGTTAAGACCTTAACCATTAGGCCAGAGTACGAGTCTAAGACCTTAGCTATTAGGCCAGAGTAAGAGTTAAGACCTTAGCTATTAGGCCAGAGTAAGAGTTAAGACCGTAAGCAGTAGGCCAGAGTAAAAGTTAAAACCTTAACCATTAGGCCAGATTACGAGTCTAAGACCTTAGCTATTAGGCCAGAGGAAGAGTTAAGACCTTAGCTATTAGGCCAGAGTACGAGTCTAAGACCTTAGCTATTAGGCCAGAGTAAGAGTTAAGACCTTAACCATTAGGCCAGAGTAAGAGTTAAGACCTTAACCAATAGGCCAGAGTAAGAGTTAAGACCTTAACCATAAGGCCAGAGTATGAGTCTAAGACCTTAGCTATTAGGCCAGAGTAAGAGTTAAGACCTTAACCATTAGGCCAGAGTAAGAGTTAAGACCTTAACCAGTAGGCCAGAGTAAGAGTTAAGACCTTAGCTATTAGGCCAGAGTAATAGTTAAGACCTTAGCTATTAGGCCAGAGTAAGAGTTAAGACCATAACCATTAGGCCACAGTAAGAGTTAAGACCTTATTTATTAGGCCAGAGTACAAGTCTAAGACCTTAGCTATTAGGCCAGAGTAAGGGTTAAGACCTTAACCAGTAGGCCAGAGTAACAGTTAAGACCTTAACCTGTAAGCCATAGTAAGAGTTAAGACCTTAACTAGTAGGCCAGAGTAAGAGTTAAGACCTTAACCTGTAGGCCATAGTACGAGTTTAAGACCTTAGCTATTAGGCCAGAGTAAGAGTTAAGACCTTAACCAGTAGGCCAGAGTAAGAGTTAAGACCTTAACCATTAGGCCAGAATACGAGTCTAAGACCTTAGCTATTAGGCCAGAGTAGTTGTTAAGACCTTAGCTATTAGGCCAGAGTAAGAGTTAAGACCTTAACCTGTAGGCCAGAGTACGAGTCTAAGACCTTAGCTATTAGGCCAGAGTAAGAGTTAAGACCTTAACCTTTAGGCCAGAATAAGAGTTAAGACCTTAACCTCTATGCCATAGTATGGGTGTAAGACCTTAGCTATTAGGCCAGAGTAAGAGTTAAGACCTTAGCTATTAGGCCAGAGTAAGAGTTAAGACCTTAACCATTAGGTCAGATCACGGGTCTAAGACCTTTGCTATTAGGCCAGAGTAAGAGTTAAGACCTTAGCTATTAGGCCAGAGTAAGAGTTAAGACCTTAACCAGTAGGCCAGAGTAAGAGTTAAGACCTTAACCATTAGGCCAGAGTACGGATCTAAGAACTTAGCTATTAGGCCAGAGTAAGTGTTAAGACCTTAACCAGTAGGCCAGAGTAAGAGTTAAGACCTTAACCATTAGGCCAGAGTACAAGTATAAGACCTTAGCTATTAGACCAGAGTAAGAGTTAAGACCTTAGCTATTAGGCCAGAGTAAGAGTTAAGACCTTAGCTATTAGGCCAGAGTAAGAGTTAAGTTCTTAGTTATTAGGCCAGAGTAAGAATTAAGACCTTAACCTGTAGGCCAGTGTAAGAGTTAAGACCTTAACCATTCGGACAGAGTACGAGTCAAAGACCTTAGCTATTAGGCCAGAGTAAGAGTTAAGACCTTAGCTATTAGGCCAGAGTAAGAGGTAAGACCTTAAACAGTAGGCCAGAGTACGAGTCTAAGACCTTAGCTCTTAGGCCAGAGTAAGAGTTAAGACCTAAACCAGTAGGCCAGAGTAAGAGTTAATACCTTAACCTGTAGACCATAGTACGAGTCTAAGACCTTAGCTATTAGGCCAGAGTAAGAGTTAAGACCTTAACCATTAGGCAAGAGTACGAGTCTAAGACCTTAGCTATTAGGCCAGAGTAAGATTTAAGACCTTAGCTATTAGGCCAGAGTAAGAGTTAAGACCTTAACCATTAGGCCAGAGTACGAGTCTAAGACTTTAGCTATTAGGCCAGAGTAAGAGTTAAGACCTTAACCAGTAGGCCAGAGTAAGAGTTAAGACCTTAACCATTAGGCCAGAGAACGAGTCTAAGACCTTAGCTATTAGGCCAGAGTAAGAGTTAAGACCTTAACCATTAGGCAAGAGTAAGAGTTAAGACCTTAGCTATTAGGCCAGAGTAAGAGTTAAGACCTTAACCATTAGGCCAGAGTACAAGTCTAAGACCTTAGCTATTAGGCCAGAGTAAGAGTTAAGACCTTAGCTATTAGGCCAGAGTAAGAGTTAAGACCTTAACCAGTAGGCCAGAGTACGAGTCTAAGACCTTAGCTATTCGGCCAGAGTAAGAGTTAAGACCTTAACCAGTAGGCCAGAGTAAGAGTTAAGACCTTAACCATTAGGCCAGAGTAAGAGTCTAAGACCTTAGCTATTAGGCCAGAGTAAGAGTTAAGACCTTAACCACTAGGCCAGAGTACAAGTCTAAGACCTTAGCTATTAGTCCAGAGTAAGAGTTAAGACCTTAACCATTAGGCCAGAGTACGAGTCTAAGACCTTAGCTATTAGGCCAGAGTAAGAGTTAAGACCTTAACCATTAGGCCAGAGTATGAGTCTAAGACCTTAGCTATTAGGCCAGAGTAAGAGTTAAGACCTTAACCAGTATGCCGGAGTAAGAGTTAAGACCTTAACCTGTAGGCCAGAGTACGAGTCTAAGACCTTAGCTATTAGGCCAGAGTGAGAGTTAAGACCTTAACCAGTAGGACAGAGTAAGAGTTAAGACCTTAGCTATTAGGCCAGAGTATGAGTCTAAGACCTTAGCTATTAGGACAGAGTAAGAGTAAAGACCTTAGCTATTAGGCCAGAATAAGAGTTAAGACCTTAGCTATTAGGCCAGAGTAAGAGTTAAGACCTTAACCATTAGGCCAGAGTACGAGTCTAAGACCTTAGCTATTAGGCCAGAGTAAGAGTTAAGACCTTAACCAGTAGGCCAGAGTAAGAGTTAAGACCTTAACCATTAGGCCAGACTACGAGTCTAAGACTTTAGCTATTAGGCCAGAGTAAGAGTTAAGACCTTAACCAGTAGGCCAGAGTAAGAGTTAAGACCTTAACCATTAGGCCAGAGTACGAGTCTAAGACCTTAGCTATTAGGCCAGAGTAAGAGTTAAGACCGTAAGCAGTAGGCCAGAGTAAAAGTTAAGACCATAACCATTAGGCCAGATTACGAGTCTAAGACCTTAGCTATTATGCCAGAGTAAGAGTTAAGACCTTAGCTATTAGGCCAGAGTAAGAGTTAAGACCTTAACCAGTAGGCCAGAGTAAGAGTTAAGACCTTAGCTATTAGGCCAGAGTAAGAGTTAAGACCTTAGCTATTAGGCCAGGGTAATAGTTAAGACCTTAACCATTAGGCCACAGTAAGAGTTAAGACCTTAGTTATTAGGCCAGAGTACGAGTTTAAGACCTTAGCTATTAGGCCAGAGTAAGGGTTAAGACCTTAACCAGTAGGCCAGAGTAAGAGTTAAGACCTTAACCTGTAAGCCATAGTAAGAGTTAAGACCTTAACTATTAGGCCAGAGTAAGAGTTAAGACCTTAACCATTAGGCCAGATCACGGGTCTAAGACCTTTGCTATTAGGCCAGAGTAAGAGTTAAGACCTTAGCTATTAGGCCAGAGTAAGAGTTAAGACCTTAACCAGTAGGCCAGAGTAAGAGTTAAGACCTTAACCATTAGGCCAGAGTACGAATCTAAGAACTTAGCTATTAGGCCAGAGTAAGTGTTAAGACCTTAACCAGTAGGCCAGAGTAAGAGTTAAGACCTTAACCATTAGGCCAGAGTACAAGTATAAGACCTTAGCTATTAGACCAGAGGAAGAGTTAAGACCTTAGCTATTAGGCCAGAGTAAGAGTTAAGACCTTAGCTATTAGGCCAGAGTAAGAGTTAAGTTCTTAGTTATTAGGCCAGAGTAAGAATTAAGACCTTATCCTGTAGGCCAGTGTAAGAGTTAAGACCTTAACCATTCGGACAGAGTACGAGTCAAAGACCTTAGCTATTAGGCCAGAGTAAGAGTTAAGACCTTAGCTATTAGGCCAGAGTAAGAGGTAAGACCTTAAACAGTAGGCCAGAGTACGAGTCTAAGACCTTAGCTCTTAGGCCAGAGTAAGAGTTAAGACCTAAACCAGTAGGCCAGAGTAAGAGTTAATACCTTAACCTGTAGACCATAGTACGAGTCTAAGACCTTAGCTATTAGGCCAGAGTAAGAGTTAAGACCTTAACCATTAGGCAAGAGTACGAGTCTAAGACCTTAGCTATTAGGCCAGAGTAAAATTTAAGACCTTAACCAGTAGGCCAGAGTAAGAGTTAAGACCTTAACCATTAGGCCAGAGAACGAGTCTAAGACCTTAGCTATTAGGCCAGAGTAAGAGTTAAGACCTTAACCATTAGGCAAGAGTAAGAGTTAAGACCTTAGCTATTAGGCCAGAGTAAGAGTTAAGACCTTAACCATTAGGCCAGAGTACAAGTCTAAGACCTTAGCTATTAGGCCAGAGTAAGAGTTAAGACCTTAGCTATTAGGCCAGAGTAAGAGTTAAGACCTTAACCAGTAGGCCAGAGTACGAGTCTAAGACCTTAGCTATTCGGCCAGAGTAAGAGTTAAGACCTTAACCAGTAGGCCAGAGTAAGAGTTAAGACCTTAACCATTAGGCCAGAGTAAGAGTCTAAGACCTTAGCTATTAGGCCAGAGTAAGAGTTAAGACCTTAACCACTAGGCCAGAGTACAAGTCTAAGACCTTAGCTATTAGTCCAGAGTAAGAGTTAAGACCTTAACCATTAGGCCAGAGTACGAGTCTAAGACCTTAGCTATTAGGCCAGAGTAAGAGTTAAGACCTTAACCATTAGGCCAGAGTATGAGTCTAAGACCTTAGCTATTAGGCCAGAGTAAGAGTTAAGACCTTAACCAGTATGCCGGAGTAAGAGTTAAGACCTTAACCTGTAGGCCAGAGTACCAGTCTAAGACCATAGCTATTAGGCCAGAGTGAGAGTTAAGACCTTAACCAGTAGGACAGAGTAAGAGTTAAGACCTTAGCTATTAGGCCAGAGTATGAGTCTAAGACCTTAGCTATTAGGACAGAGTAAGAGTAAAGACCTTAGCTATTAGGCCAGAATAAGAGTTAAGACCTTAGCTATTAGGCCAGAGTAAGAGTTAAGACCTTAACCATTAGGCCAGAGTACGAGTCTAAGACCTTAGCTATTAGGCCAGAGTAAGAGTTAAGACCTTAACCAGTAGGCCAGAGTAAGAGTTAAGACCTTAACCATTAGGCCAGACTACGAGTCTAAGACCTTAGCTATTAGGCCAGAGTAAGAGTTAAGACCTTAACCAGTAGGCCAGAGTAAGAGTTAAGACCTTAACCATTAGGCCAGAATACGAGTCTAAGACCTTAGCTATTAGGCCAGAGTAAGAGTTAAGACCGTAAGCAGTAGGCCAGAGTAAGAGTTAAGACCTTAACCAGTAGGCCAGAGTAAGAGTTAAGACCTTAGCTATTAGGCCAGAGTAAGAGTTAAGACCTTAGCTATTAGGCCAGGGTAATAGTTAAGACCTTAACCATTAGGCCACAGTAAGAGTTAAGACCTTAGTTATTAGGCCAGAGTACGAGTCTAAGACCTTAGCTATTAGGCCAGAGTAAGGGTTAAGACCTTAACCAGTAGGCCAGAGTAAGAGTTAAGACCTTAACCTGTAAGCCATAGTAAGAGTTAAGACCTTAACTATTAGGCCAGAGTATGAGTTAAGACCTTAACCTGTAGGCCATAGTACGAGTTTAAGACCTTAGCTCTTAGGCCAGAGTAAGAGTTAAGACCTTAACCAGTAGGCCAGAGAAAGAGTTAAGACCTTAACCATTAGGCCAGAGTACGAGTCTAAGACCTTAGCTATTAGGCCAGAGTAAGAGTTAAGACCTTAGCTATTAGGCCAGAGTAAGAGTTAAGACCTTAACCATTAGGCCAGAGTACGAGTCTAAGACCTTAGCTATTAGGCCAGAGTAAGAGTTAAGACCTTAACCTGTAGGCCAGAGTAAAAGTTAAGACCTTAACCATTAGGCCAGATTACGAGTCTAAGACCTTAGCTATTAGGCCAGAGTAAGAGTTAAGACCTTAGCTATTAGGCCAGAGTAAGAGTTAAGACCTTAACCAGTAGGCCAGAGTAAGAGTTAAGACCTTAGCTATTAGGCCAGAGTAAGAGTTAAGACCTTAGCTATTAGGCCAGGGTAAGAGTTAAGACCTTAACCATTAGGCCACGGTAAGAGTTAAGACCTTAGTTATTAGGCCAGAGTACGAGTCTAAGACCTTAGCTATTAGGCCAGAGTAAGGGTTAAGACCTTAACCAGTAGGCCAGAGTAAGAGTTAAGACCTTAACCTGTAAGCCATAGTAAGAGTTAAGACCTTAACTAGTAGGCCAGAGTAAGAGTTAAGACCTTAACCTGTAGGCCATAGTACGAGTTTAAGACCTTAGCTATTAGGCCAGAGTAAGAGTTAAGACCTTAACCAGTAGGCCAGAGTAAGAGTTAAGACCTTAACCATTAGGCCAGAGTACGAGTCTAAGACCTTAGCTATTAGGCCAGAGTAAGAGTTAAGACCTTAGCTATTAGGCCAGAGTAAGAGTTAAGACCTTAACCAGTAGGCCAGAGTACGAGTCTAAGACCTTAGTTATTAGACCAGAGTAAGAGTTAAGACCTTAGCTATTAGGCCAGAGTAAGAGTTAAGACCTTAGCTATTAGGTCAGAGTAAGAGTTAAGACCTTAGTTATGAGGCCAGAGTAAGAATTAAGACCTTAACCTGTAGGCCAGTGTAAGAGTTAAGACCTTAACCATTCGGACAGAGTACGAGTCAAAGACCTTAGTTATTAGGCCAGAGTAAGAGTTAAGACCTTAGCTATTAGGCCAGAGTAAGAGGTAAGACCTTAAACAGTAGACCAGAGTATGAGTCTAAGACCTTAGCTATTAGGCCAGAGTAAGAGTTAAGACCTAAACCAGTAGGCCAGAATAAGAGTCAAGACCTTAACCTCTATGCCATAGTATGGGTCTAAGACCTTAGCTATTAGGCCAGAGTAAGAGTTAATACCTTAGCTATTAGGCCAGAGTAAGAGTTAAGACCTTAACCATTAGGCCAGATTACGGGTCTAAGACCTTTGCTATTAGGCCAGAGTAAGAGTTAAAACCTTAGCTATTAGGCCAGAGTAAGAGTTAAGACCTTAACCAGTAGGCCAGAGTAAGAGTTAAGACCTTAACCATTAGGCCAGAGTATGAATCTAAGAACTTAGCTATTAGGCCAGAGTAAGTGTTAAGACCTTAACCAGTAGGCCAGAGTAAGAGTTAAGACCTTAACCATTAGGCCAGAGTACAAGTCTAAGACCTTAGATATTAGACCAGAGTAAGAGTTAAGACCTTAGCTATTAGGCCAGAGTAAGAGTTAAGACCTTAGCTATTAGGTCAGAGTAAGAGTTAAGACCTTAGTTATGAGGCCAGAGTAAGAATTAAGACCTTAACCTGTAGGCCAGTGTAAGAGTTAAGACCTTAACCATTCGGACAGAGTACGAGTCAAAGACCTTAGCTATTAGGCCAGAGTAAGAGGTAAGACCTTAAACAGTAGACCAGAGTACGAGTCTAAGACCTTAGCTATTAGGCCAGAGTAAGAGTTAAGACCTAAACCAGTAGGCCAGAGTAAGAGTTAAGACCTTAACCTGTAGGCCATAGTACGAGTCTAAGACCTTAGCTATTAGGCCAGAGTAAGAGTAAAGACCTTAACCATAAGGCCAGAGTATGAGTCTAAGACCTTAGCTATTAGGCCAGAGAAAGAGTTAAGACCTTAACCATTAGGCCAGAGTACGAGTCTAAGACCTTAGCTATTAGGCCAGAGTAAGAGTTAAGACCTTAGCTATTAGGCCAGAGTAAGAGTTAAGACCTTAACGATTAGGCCAGAATAAGAGTTAAGACCTTAGTTATTAGGCCAGAGTTAGAGTGAAGACGTTAAGCAATAGGCCAGAGTAAGAGTTAAGACCTTAACCATTAGGCCAGAGTACGAGTCTAAGACCTTAGCTATTAGGCCAGAGTAAGAGTTAAGACCTTAAGCAGTAGGCCAGAGTAAAAGTTAAGACCTTAACCATTAGACCAGATTACGAGTCTAAGACCTTAGCTATTAGGCCAGAGGAAGAGTTAAGACCTTAGCTATTAGGCCAGAGTACGAGTCTAAGACCTTAGCTATTAGGCCAGAGTAAGAGTTAAGACCTTAACCAGTAGGCCAGAGTAAGAGTTAAGACCTTAGCTATTAGGCCAGAGTAAGAGTTAAGACCTTAGCTATTAGGCCAGAGTAAGAGTTAAGACCTTAACCATTAGGCCACAGTAAGAGTTAAGACCTTAGTTATTAGGCCAGAGTACGAGTCTAAGACCTTAGCTATTAGGCCAGAGTAAGGGTTAAGACCTTAACCAGTAGGCCAGAGTAACAGTTAAGACCTTAACCTGTAAGCCATAGTAAGAGTTAAGACCTTAACCTGTAGGCCAGAGTAAGAGTTACGACCTTAACCTGTAGGCCATAGTACGAGTTTAAGACCTTAGCTATTAGGCCAGAGTAAGAGTTAAGACCTTAACCAGTAGGCCAGAGTAAGAGTTAAGACCTTAACCATTAGGCCAGAGTACGAGTCTAAGACCTTAGCTATTAGGCCAGAGTAAGAGTTAAGACCTTAGCTATTAGGCCAGAGTAAGAGTTAAGACCTTAACCAGTAGGCCAGAGTACGAGTCTAAGACCTTAGCTATTAGGCCAGAGTAAGAGTTAAGACCTTAACCATTAGGCCAGAGTACGAGTCTAAGACCTTAGCTATTAGGCCAGAGTAAGAGTTAAGACCTTAACCAGTAGGCCAGAGTAAGAGTTAAGACCTTAACCATTAGGCCAGAGTACGAGTCTAAGACCTTAGCTATTAGGCCAGAGTAAGAGTTAAGACCGTAAGCAGTAGGCCAGAGTAAAAGTTAAGACCATAACCATTAGGCCAGATTACGAGTCTAAGACCTTAGCTATTAGGCCAGAGTAAGAGTTAAGACCTTAGCTATTAGGCCAGAGTAAGAGTTAAGACCTTAACCAGTAGGCCAGAGTAAGAGTTAAGACCTTAGCTATTAGGCCAGAGTAAGAGTTAAGACCTTAGCTATTAGGCCAGGGTAATAGTTAAGACCTTAAACATTAGGCCACAGTAAGAGTTAAGACCTTAGTTATTAGGCCAGAGTACGAGTCTAAGACCTTAGCTATTAGGCCAGAGTAAGGGTTAAGACCTTAACCAGTAGGCCAGAGTAAGAGTTAATACCTTAACCTGTAAGCCATAGTAAGAGTTAAGACCTTAACTATTAGGCCAGAGTAAGAGTTAAGACCTTAACCATTAGGCCAGATCACGGGTCTAAGACCTTTGCTATTAGGCCAGAGTAAGAGTTAAGACCTTAGCTATTAGGCCAGAGTAAGAGTTAAGACCTTAACCAGTAGGCCAGAGTAAGAGTTAAGACCTTAACCATTAGGCCAGAGTACGAATCTAAGAACTTAGCTATTAGGCCAGAGTAAGTGTTAAGACCTTAACCAGTAGGCCAGAGTAAGAGTTAAGACCTTAACCATTAGGCCAGAGTACAAGTATAAGACCTTAGCTATTAGACCAGAGTAAGAGTTAAGACCTTAGCTATTAGGCCAGAGTAAGAGTTAAGACCTTAACCAGTAGGCCAGAGTAAGAGTTAAGACCTTAACCATTAGGCCAGAGTACGAATCTAAGAACTTAGCTATTAGGCCAGAGTAAGTGTTAAGACCTTAGCTATTAGGCCAGAGTAAGAGTTAAGACCTTAACCATTAGGCCAGAGTACGAGTCTAAGACCTTAGCTATTAGGCCAGAGTAAGAGTTAAGACCTTAGCTATTAGGCCAGAGTAAGAGTTAAGACCTTAACGATTAGGCCAGAATAAGAGTTAAGACCTTAGTTATTAGGCCAGAGTTAGAGTGAAGACGTTAAGCAATAGGCCAGAGTAAGAGTTAAGACCTTAACCATTAGGCCAGAGTACGAGTCTAAGACCTTAGCTATTAGGCCAGAGTAAGAGTTAAGACCTTAAGCAGTAGGCCAGAGTAAAAGTTAAGACCTTAACCATTAGACCAGATTACGAGTCTAAGACCTTAGCTATTAGGCCAGAGGAAGAGTTAAGACCTTAGCTATTAGGCCAGAGTACGAGTCTAAGACCTTAGCTATTAGGCCAGAGTAAGAGTTAAGACCTTAACCAGTAGGCCAGAGTAAGAGTTAAGACCTTAGCTATTAGGCCAGAGTAAGAGTTAAGACCTTAGCTATTAGGCCAGAGTAAGAGTTAAGACCTTAACCATTAGGCCACAGTAAGAGTTAAGACCTTAGTTATTAGGCCAGAGTACGAGTCTAAGACCTTAGCTATTAGGCCAGAGTAAGGGTTAAGACCTTAACCAGTAGGCCAGAGTAACAGTTAAGACCTTAACCTGTAAGCCATAGTAAGAGTTAAGACCTTAACCTGTAGGCCAGAGTAAGAGTTACGACCTTAACCTGTAGGCCATAGTACGAGTTTAAGACCTTAGCTATTAGGCCAGAGTAAGAGTTAAGACCTTAACCAGTAGGCCAGAGTAAGAGTTAAGACCTTAACCATTAGGCCAGAGTACGAGTCTAAGACCTTAGCTATTAGGCCAGAGTAAGAGTTAAGACCTTAGCTATTAGGCCAGAGTAAGAGTTAAGACCTTAACCAGTAGGCCAGAGTACGAGTCTAAGACCTTAGCTATTAGGCCAGAGTAAGAGTTAAGACCTTAACCATTAGGCCAGAGTACGAGTCTAAGACCTTAGCTATTAGGCCAGAGTAAGAGTTAAGACCTTAACCAGTAGGCCAGAGTAAGAGTTAAGACCTTAACCATTAGGCCAGAGTACGAGTCTAAGACCTTAGCTATTAGGCCAGAGTAAGAGTTAAGACCGTAAGCAGTAGGCCAGAGTAAAAGTTAAGACCATAACCATTAGGCCAGATTACGAGTCTAAGACCTTAGCTATTAGGCCAGAGTAAGAGTTAAGACCTTAGCTATTAGGCCAGAGTAAGAGTTAAGACCTTAACCAGTAGGCCAGAGTAAGAGTTAAGACCTTAGCTATTAGGCCAGAGTAAGAGTTAAGACCTTAGCTATTAGGCCAGGGTAATAGTTAAGACCTTAAACATTAGGCCACAGTAAGAGTTAAGACCTTAGTTATTAGGCCAGAGTACGAGTCTAAGACCTTAGCTATTAGGCCAGAGTAAGGGTTAAGACCTTAACCAGTAGGCCAGAGTAAGAGTTAAGACCTTAACCTGTAAGCCATAGTAAGAGTTAAGACCTTAACTATTAGGCCAGAGTAAGAGTTAAGACCTTAACCATTAGGCCAGATCACGGGTCTAAGACCTTTGCTATTAGGCCAGAGTAAGAGTTAAGACCTTAGCTATTAGGCCAGAGTAAGAGTTAAGACCTTAACCAGTAGGCCAGAGTAAGAGTTAAGACCTTAACCATTAGGCCAGAGTACGAATCTAAGAACTTAGCTATTAGGCCAGAGTAAGTGTTAAGACCTTAACCAGTAGGCCAGAGTAAGAGTTAAGACCTTAACCATTAGGCCAGAGTACAAGTATAAGACCTTAGCTATTAGACCAGAGTAAGAGTTAAGACCTTAGCTATTAGGCCAGAGTAAGAGTTAAGACCTTAGCTATTAGGCCAGAGTAAGAGTTAAGTTCTTAGTTATTAGGCCAGAGTAAGAATTAAGACCTTATCCTGTAGGCCAGTGTAAGAGTTAAGACCTTAACCATTCGGACAGAGTACGAGTCAAAGACCTTAGCTATTAGGCCAGAGTAAGAGTTAAGACCTTAGCTATTAGGCCAGAGTAAGAGGTAAGACCTTAAACAGTAGGCCAGAGTACGAGTCTAAGACCTTAGCTCTTAGGCCAGAGTAAGAGTTAAGACCTAAACCAGTAGGCCAGAGTAAGAGTTAATACCTTAACCTGTAGACCATAGTACGAGTCTAAGACCTTAGCTATTAGGCCAGAGTAAGAGTTAAGACCTTAACCATTAGGCAAGAGTACGAGTCTAAGACCTTAGCTATTAGGCCAGAGTAAAATTTAAGACCTTAGCTATTAGGCCAGAGTAAGAGTTAAGACCTTAACCATTAGGCCAGAGTACGAGTCTAAGACTTTAGCTATTAGGCCAGAGTAAGAGTTAAGACCTTAACCAGTAGGCCAGAGTAAGAGTTAAGACCTTAACCATTAGGCCAGAGAACGAGTCTAAGACCTTAGCTATTAGGCCAGAGTAAGAGTTAAGACCTTAACCATTAGGCAAGAGTAAGAGTTAAGACCTTAGCTATTAGGCCAGAGTAAGAGTTAAGACCTTAACCATTAGGCCAGAGTACAAGTCTAAGACCTTAGCTATTAGGCCAGAGTAAGAGTTAAGACCTTAGCTATTAGGCCAGAGTAAGAGTTAAGACCTTAACCAGTAGGCCAGAGTACGAGTCTAAGACCTTAGCTATTCGGCCAGAGTAAGAGTTAAGACCTTAACCAGTAGGCCAGAGTAAGAGTTAAGACCTTAACCATTAGGCCAGAGTAAGAGTCTAAGACCTTAGCTATTAGGCCAGAGTAAGAGTTAAGACCTTAACCACTAGGCCAGAGTACAAGTCTAAGACCTTAGCTATTAGTCCAGAGTAAGAGTTAAGACCTTAACCATTAGGCCAGAGTATGAGTCTAAGACCTTAGCTATTAGGCCAGAGTAAGAGTTAAGACCTTAACCAGTATGCCGGAGTAAGAGTTAAGACCTTAACCTGTAGGCCAGAGTACCAGTCTAAGACCTTAGCTATTAGGCCAGAGTGAGAGTTAAGACCTTAACCAGTAGGACAGAGTAAGAGTTAAGACCTTAGCTATTAGGCCAGAGTATGAGTCTAGGACCTTAGCTATTAGGACAGAGTAAGAGTAAAGACCTTAGCTATTAGGCCAGAATAAGAGTTAAGACCTTAGCTATTAGGCCAGAGTAAGAGTTAAGACCTTAACCATTAGGCCAGAGTACGAGTCTAAGACCTTAGCTATTAGGCCAGAGTAAGAGTTAAGACCTTAACCAGTAGGCCAGAGTAAGAGTTAAGACCTTAACCATTAGGCCAGACTACGAGTCTAAGACCTTAGCTATTAGGCCAGAGTAAGAGTTAAGACCTTAACCAGTAGGCCAGAGTAAGAGTTAAGACCTTAACCATTAGGCCAGAATACGAGTCTAAGACCTTAGCTATTAGGCCAGAGTAAGAGTTAAGACCGTAAGCAGTAGGCCAGAGTAAAAGTTAAGACCATAACCATTAGGCCAGATTACGAGTCTAAGACCTTAGCTATTAGGCCAGAGTAAGAGTTAAGACCTTAGCTATTAGGCCAGAGTAAGAGTTAAGACCTTAACCAGTAGGCCAGAGTAAGAGTTAAGACCTTAGCTATTAGGCCAGAGTAAGAGTTAAGACCTTAGCTATTAGGCCAGGGTAATAGTTAAGACCTTAACCATTAGGCCACAGTAAGAGTTAAGACCTTAGTTATTAGGCCAGAGTACGAGTCTAAGACCTTAGCTATTAGGCCAGAGTAAGGGTTAAGACCTTAACCAGTAGGCCAGAGTAAGAGTTAAGACCTTAACCTGTAAGCCATAGTAAGAGTTAAGACCTTAACTATTAGGCCAGAGTAAGAGTTAAGACCTTAACCTGTAGGCCATAGTACGAGTTTAAGACCTTAGCTATTAGGCCAGAGTAAGAGTTAAGACCTTAACCAGTAGGCCAGAGAAAGAGTTAAGACCTTAACCATTAGGCCAGAGTACGAGTCTAAGACCTTAGCTATTAGGCCAGAGTAAGAGTTAAGACCTTAGTTATTAGGCCAGAGTAAGAGTTAAGACCTTAACCATTAGGCCAGAGTACGAGTCTAAGACCTTAGCTATTAGGCCAGAGTAAGAGTTAAGACCTTAACCTGTAGGCCAGAGTAAAAGTTAAGACCTTAACCATTAGGCCAGATTACGAGTCTAAGACCTTAGCTATTAGGCCAGAGTAAGAGTTAAGACCTTAGCTATTAGGCCAGAGTAAGAGTTAAGACCTTAACCAGTAGGCCAGAGTAAGAGTTAAGACCTTAGCTATTAGGCCAGAGTAAGAGTTAAGACCTTAGCTATTAGGCCAGGGTAAGAGTTAAGACCTTAACCATTAGGCCACGGTAAGAGTTAAGACCTTAGTTATTAGGCCAGAGTACGAGTCTAAGACCTTAGCTATTAGGCCAGAGTAAGGGTTAAGACCTTAATCAGTAGGCCAGAGTAAGAGTTAAGACCTTAACCTGTAAGCCATAGTAAGAGTTAAGACCTTAACTAGTAGGCCAGAGTAAGAGTTAAGACCTTAACCTGTAGGCCATAGTACGAGTTTAAGACCTTAGCTATTAGGCCAGAGTAAGAGTTAAGACCTTAACCAGTAGGCCAGAGTAAGAGTTAAGACCTTAACCATTAGGCCAGAGTACGAGTCTAAGACCTTAGCTATTAGGCCAGAGTAAGAGTTAAGACCTTAGCTATTAGGCCAGAGTAAGAGTTAAGACCTTAACCAGTAGGCCAGAGTACGAGTCTAAGACCTTAGTTATTAGACCAGAGTAAGAGTTAAGACCTTAGCTATTAGGCCAGAGTAAGAGTTAAGACCTTAGCTATTAGGTCAGAGTAAGAGTTAAGACCTTAGTTATGAGGCCAGAGTAAGAATTAAGACCTTAACCTGTAGGCCAGTGTAAGAGTTAAGACCTTAACCATTCGGACAGAGTACGAGTCAAAGACCTTAGTTATTAGGCCAGAGTAAGAGTTAAGACCTTAGCTATTAGGCCAGAGTAAGAGGTAAGACCTTAAACAGTAGACCAGAGTATGAGTCTAAGACCTTAGCTATTAGGCCAGAGTAAGAGTTAAGACCTAAACCAGTAGGCCAGAATAAGAGTCAAGACCTTAACCTCTATGCCATAGTATGGGTCTAAGACCTTAGCTATTAGGCCAGAGTAAGAGTTAATACCTTAGCTATTAGGCCAGAGTAAGAGTTAAGACCTTAACCATTAGGCCAGATTACGGGTCTAAGACCTTTGCTATTAGGCCAGAGTAAGAGTTAAAACCTTAGCTATTAGGCCAGAGTAAGAGTTAAGACCTTAACCAGTAGGCCAGAGTAAGAGTTAAGACCTTAACCATTAGGCCAGAGTATGAATCTAAGAACTTAGCTATTAGGCCAGAGTAAGTGTTAAGACCTTAACCAGTAGGCCAGAGTAAGAGTTAAGACCTTAACCATTAGGCCAGAGTACAAGTCTAAGACCTTAGTTATTAGACCAGAGTAAGAGTTAAGACCTTAGCTATTAGGCCAGAGTAAGAGTTAAGACCTTAGCTATTAGGTCAGAGTAAGAGTTAAGACCTTAGTTATGAGGCCAGAGTAAGAATTAAGACCTTAACCTGTAGGCCAGTGTAAGAGTTAAGACCTTAACCATTCGGACAGAGTACGAGTCAAAGACCTTAGCTATTAGGCCAGAGTAAGAGGTAAGACCTTAAACAGTAGACCAGAGTACGAGTCTAAGACCTTAGCTATTAGGCCAGAGTAAGAGTTAAGACCTAAACCAGTAGGCCAGAGTAAGAGTTAAGACCTTAACCTGTAGGCCATAGTACGAGTCTAAGACCTTAGCTATTAGGCCAGAGTGAGAGTAAAGACCTTAACCATAAGGCCAGAGTATGAGTCTAAGACCTTAGCTATTAGGCCAGAGTAAGAGTTAAGACCTTAACCATTAGGCCAGAGTACGAGTCTAAGACCTTAGCTATTAGGCCAGAGTAAGAGTTAAGACCTTAGCTATTAGGCCAGAGTAAGAGTTAAGACCTTAACGATTAGGCCAGAATAAGAGTTAAGACCTTAGTTATTAGGCCAGAGTTAGAGTGAAGACGTTAAGCAATAGGCCAGAGTAAGAGTTAAGACCTTAACCATTAGGCCAGAGTACGAGTCTAAGACCTTAGCTATTAGGCCAGAGTAAGAGTTAAGACCTTAAGCAGTAGGCCAGAGTAAAAGTTAAGACCTTAACCATTAGACCAGATTACGAGTCTAAGACCTTAGCTATTAGGCCAGAGGAAGAGTTAAGACCTTAGCTATTAGGCCAGAGTACGAGTCTAAGACCTTAGCTATTAGGCCAGAGTAAGAGTTAAGACCTTAACCAGTAGGCCAGAGTAAGAGTTAAGACCTTAGCTATTAGGCCAGAGTAAGAGTTAAGACCTTAGCTATTAGGCCAGATTAAGAGTTAAGACCTTAACCATTAGGCCACAGTAAGAGTTAAGACCTTAGTTATTAGGCCAGAGTACGAGTCTAAGACCTTAGCTATTAGGCCAGAGTAAGGGTTAAGACCTTAACCAGTAGGCCAGAGTAACAGTTAAGACCTTAACCTGTAAGCCATAGTAAGAGTTAAGACCTTAACCTGTAGGCCAGAGTAAGAGTTAAGACCTTAACCTGTAGGCCATAGTACGAGTTTAAGACCTTAGCTATTAGGCCAGAGTAAGAGTTAAGACCTTAACCAGTAGGCCAGAGTAAGAGTTAAGACCTTAACCATTAGGCCAGAGTACGAGTCTAAGACCTTAGCTATTAGGCCAGAGTAAGAGTTAAGACCTTAGCTATTAGGCCAGAGTAAGAGTTAAGACCTTAACCAGTAGGCCAGAGTACGAGTCTAAGACCTTAGCTATTAGGCCAGAGTAAGAGTTAAGACCTTAACCTGTAGGCCATAGTACGAGTTTAAGACCTTAGCTATTAGGCCAGAGTAAGAGTTAAGACCTTAACCAGTAGGCCAGAGAAAGAGTTAAGACCTTAACCATTAGGCCAGAGTACGAGTCTAAGACCTTAGCTATTAGGCCAGAGTAAGAGTTAAGACCTTAGCTATTAGGCCAGAGTAAGAGTTAAGACCTTAACCATTAGGCAAGAGTACGAGTCTAAGACCTTAGCTATTAGGCCAGAGTAAGAGTTAAGACCTTAACCTGTAGGCCAGAGTAAAAGTTAAGACCTTAACCATTAGGCCAGATTACGAGTCTAAGACCTTAGCTATTAGGCCAGAGTAAGAGTTAAGACCTTAGCTATTAGGCCAGAGTAAGAGTTAAGACCTTAACCAGTAGGCCAGAGTAAGAGTTAAGACCTTAGCTATTAGGCCAGAGTAAGAGTTAAGACCTTAGCTATTAGGCCAGGGTAAGAGTTAAGACCTTAACCATTAGGCCACGGTAAGAGTTAAGACCTTAGTTATTAGGCCAGAGTACGAGTCTAAGACCTTAGCTATTAGGCCAGAGTAAGGGTTAAGACCTTAACCAGTAGGCCAGAGTAAGAGTTAAGACCTTAACCTGTAAGCCATAGTAAGAGTTAAGACCTTAACTAGTAGGCCAGAGTAAGAGTTAAGACCTTACCTGTAGGCCATAGTACGAGTTTAAGACCTTAGCTATTAGGCCAGAGTAAGAGTTAAGACCTTAACCAGTAGGCCAGAGTAAGAGTTAAGACCTTAACCATTAGGCCAGAGTACGAGTCTAAGACCTTAGCTATTAGGCCAGAGTAAGAGTTAAGACCTTAGCTATTAGGCCAGAGTAAGAGTTAAGACCTTAACCAGTAGGCCAGAGTACGAGTCTAAGACCTTAGTTATTAGACCAGAGTAAGAGTTAAGACCTTAGCTATTAGGCCAGAGTAAGAGTTAAGACCTTAGCTATTAGGTCAGAGTAAGAGTTAAGACCTTAGTTATGAGGCCAGAGTAAGAATTAAGACCTTAACCTGTAGGCCAGTGTAAGAGTTAAGACCTTAACCATTCGGACAGAGTACGAGTCAAAGACCTTAGCTATTAGGCCAGAGTAAGAGTTAAGACCTTAGCTATTAGGCCAGAGTAAGAGGTAAGACCTTAAACAGTAGACCAGAGTATGAGTCTAAGACCTTAGCTATTAGGCCAGAGTAAGAGTTAAGACCTAAACCAGTAGGCCAGAATAAGAGTCAAGACCTTAACCTCTATGCCATAGTATGGGTCTAAGACCTTAGCTATTAGGCCAGAGTAAGAGTTAATACCTTAGCTATTAGGCCAGAGTAAGAGTTAAGACCTTAACCATTAGGCCAGATTACGGGTCTAAGACCTTTGCTATTAGGCCAGAGTAAGAGTTAAAACCTTAGCTATTAGGCCAGAGTAAGAGTTAAGACCTTAACCAGTAGGCCAGAGTAAGAGTTAAGACCTTAACCATTAGGCCAGAGTATGAATCTAAGAACTTAGCTATTAGGCCAGAGTAAGTGTTAAGACCTTAACCAGTAGGCCAGAGTAAGAGTTAAGACCTTAACCATTAGGCCAGAGTACAAGTCTAAGACCTTAGTTATTAGACCAGAGTAAGAGTTAAGACCTTAGCTATTAGGCCAGAGTAAGAGTTAAGACCTTAGCTATTAGGTCAGAGTAAGAGTTAAGACCTTAGTTATGAGGCCAGAGTAAGAATTAAGACCTTAACCTGTAGGCCAGTGTAAGAGTTAAGACCTTAACCATTCGGACAGAGTACGAGTCAAAGACCTTAGCTATTAGGCCAGAGTAAGAGGTAAGACCTTAAACAGCAGACCAGAGTACGAGTCTAAGACCTTAGCTATTAGGCCAGAGTAAGAGTTAAGACCTAAACCAGTAGGCCAGAGTAAGAGTTAAGACCTTAACCTGTAGGCCATAGTACGAGTCTAAGACCTTAGCTATTAGGCCAGAGTAAGAGTAAAGACCTTAACCATAAGGCCAGAGTATGAGTCTAAGACCTTAGCTATTAGGCCAGAGTAAGAGTTAAGACCTTAACCATTAGGCCAGAGTACGAGTCTAAGACCTTAGCTATTAGGCCAGAGTAAGAGTTAAGACCTTAGCTATTAGGCCAGAGTAAGAGTTAAGACCTTAACGATTAGGCCAGAATAAGAGTTAAGACCTTAGTTATTAGGCCAGAGTTAGAGTGAAGACGTTAAGCAATAGGCCAGAGTAAGAGTTAAGACCTTAACCATTAGGCCAGAGTACGAGTCTAAGACCTTAGCTATTAGGCCAGAGTAAGAGTTAAGACCTTAAGCAGTAGGCCAGAGTAAAAGTTAAGACCTTAACCATTAGACCAGATTACGAGTCTAAGACCTTAGCTATTAGGCCAGAGGAAGAGTTAAGACCTTAGCTATTAGGCCAGAGTAAGAGTTAAGACCTTAACCAGTAGGCCAGAGTAAGAGTTAAGACCTTAGCTATTAGGCCAGAGTAAGAGTTAAGACCTTAGCTATTAGGCCAGAGTAAGAGTTAAGACCTTAACCATTAGGCCACAGTAAGAGTTAAGACCTTAGTTATTAGGCCAGAGTACGAGTCTAAGACCTTAGCTATTAGGCCAGAGTAAGGGTTAAGACCTTAACCAGTAGGCCAGAGTAACAGTTAAGACCTTAACCTGTAAGCCATAGTAAGAGTTAAGACCTTAACTAGTAGGCCAGAGTAAGAGTTAAGACCTTAACCTGTAGGCCATAGTACGAGTTTAAGACCTTAGCTATTAGGCCAGAGTAAGATTTAAGACCTTAACCAGTAGGCCAGAGTAAGAGTTAAGACCTTAACCATTAGGCCAGAGTACGAGTCTAAGACCTTAGCTATTAGGCCAGAGTAAGAGTTAAGACCTTAGCTATTAGGCCAGAGTAAGAGTTAAGACCTTAACCAGTAGGCCAGAGTACGAGTCTAAGACCTTAGCTATTAGGCCAGAGTAAGAGTTAAGACCTTAACCTGTAGGCCAGAATAAGAGTTAAGACCTTAACCTCTATGCCATAGTATGGGTGTAAGACCTTACCTATTAGGCCAGAGTAAGAGTTAAGACCTTAGCTATTAGGCCAGAGTAAGAGTTAAGACCTTAACCATTAGGCCAGATTACGGGTCTAAGACCTTTGCTATTAGGCCAGAGTAAGAGTTAAGACCTTAGATATTAGGCCAGAGTAAGAGTTAAGACCTTAACCAGTAGGCCAGAGTAAGAGTTAAGACCTTATCCATTAGGCCTGAGTACGAATCTAAGAACTTAGCTATTAGGCCAGAGTAAGTGTTAAGACCTTAACCAGTAGGCCAGAGTAAGAGTTAAGACCTTAACTAGTAGGCCAGAGTAAGAGTTAAGACCTTAACCTGTAGGCCAGAATAAGAGTTAAGACCTTAACCTCTATGCCATAGTATGGGTCTAAGACCTTTGCTATTAGGCCAGAGTAAGAGTTAAGACCTTAGATATTAGGCCAGAGTAAGAGTTAAGACCTTAACCAGTAGGCCAGAGTAAGAGTTAAGACCTTATCCATTAGGCCTGAGTACGAATCTAAGAACTTAGCTATTAGGCCAGAGTAAGTGTTAAGACCTTAACCAGTAGGCCAGAGTAAGAGTTAAGACCTTAACCATTAGGCCAGAGTACAAGTCTAAGACCTTAGCTATTAGACCAGAGTAAGAGTTAAGACCTTAGCTATTAGGCCAGAGTAAGAGTTAAGACCTTAGCTATTAGGCCAGAGTAAGAGTTAAGTTCTTAGTTATTAGGCCAGAGTAAGAATTAAGACCTTAACCTGTAGGCCAGTGTAAGAGTTAAGACCTTAACCATTCGGACAGAGTACGAGTCAAAGACCTTAGCTATTAGGCCAGAGTAAGAGTTAAGACCTTAGCTATTAGGCCAGAGTAAGAGGTAAGACCTTAAACAGTAGGCCAGAGTACGAGTCTAAGACCTTAGCTATTAGGCCAGAGTAAGAGTTAAGACCTAAACCAGTAGGCCAGAGTAAGAGTTAAGACTTTAACCTGTAGGCCATAGTACGAGTCTAAGACCTTAGCTATTAGGCCAGAGTAAGAGTTAAGACCTTAACCATTAGGCCAGAGTACGAGTCTAAGACCTTAGCTATTAGGCCAGAGTAAGAGTTAAGACCTAAACCAGTAGGCCAGAGTAAGAGTTAATACCTTAACCTGTAGACCATAGTACGAGTCTAAGACCTTAGCTATTAGGCCAGAGTAAGAGTTAAGACCTTAACCATTAGGCCAGAGTACGAGTCTAAGACCTTAACTATTAGGCCAGAGTAAGATTTAAGTCCTTAGCTATTAGGCCAGAGTAAGAGTTAAGACCTTAACCATTAGGCCAGAGTATGAGTCTAAGACCTTAGCTATTAGGCCAGAGTAAGAGTTAAGACCTTAACCAGTAGGCCAGAGTAAGAGTTAAGACCTTAACCATTAGGCCAGAGAACGAGTCTAAGACCTTAGCTATTAGGCCAGAGTAAGAGTTAAGACCTTAACCATTAGGCAAGAGTAAGAGTTAAGACCTTAGCTATTAGGCCAGAGTAAGAGTTAAGACCTTAACTATTAAGCCAGAGTACAAGTCTAAGACCTTAGCTATTAGGCCAGAGTAAGAGTTAAGACATTAGCTATTAGTCCAGAGTAAGAGTTAAGACCTTAACCATTAGGCCAGAGTACGATTCTAAGACCTTAGCTATTAGGCCAGAGTAAGAGTTAAGACCTTAACCATTAGGCCAGAGTATGAGTCTAAGACCTTAGCTATTAGGCCAGAGTAAGAGTTAAGACCTTAACCAGTATGCCGGAGTAAGAGTTAAGACCTTAACCTGTAGGCCAGAGTACGAGTCTAAGACCTTAGCTATTAGGCCAGAGTAAGAGTTAAGACCTTAACCAGTAGGACAGAGTAAGAGTTAAGACCTTAGCTATTAGGCCAGAGTATGAGTCTAAGACCTTAGCTATTAGGCCAGAGTAAGAGTTAAGACCTTAGCTATTAGGCCAGAATAAGAGTTAAGACCTTAGCTATTAGGCCAGAGTAAGAGTTAAGACCTTAACCATTAGGCCAGAGTACGAGTCTAAGACCTTAGCTATTAGGCCAGAGTAAGAGTTAAGACCTTAACCAGTAGGCCAGAGTAAGAGTTAAGACCTTAACCATTAGGCCAGACTACGAGTCTAAGACCTTAGCTATTAGGCCAGAGTAAGAGTTAAGACCTTAACCAGTAGGCCAGAGTAAGAGTTAAGACCTTAACCATTAGGCCAGAGTACGAGTCTAAGACCTTAGCTATTAGGCCAGAGTAAGAGTTAAGACCGTAAGCAGTAGGCCAGAGTAAAAGTTAAGACCTTAACCATTAGGCCAGATTACGAGTCTAAGACCTTAGCTATTAGGCCAGAGTAAGAGTTAAGACCTTAGCTATTAGGCCAGGGTAAGAGTTAAGACCTTAACCATTAGGCCACAGTAAGAGTTAAGACCTTAGTTATTAGGCCAGAGTACGAGTCTAAGACCTTAGCTATTAGGCCAGAGTAAGGGTTAAGACCTTAACCAGTAGGCCAGAGTAAGAGTTAAGACCTTAACCTGTAAGCCATAGTAAGAGTTAAGACCTTAGCTATTAGGCCAGAGTAAGAGTTAAGACCTTAACCAGTAGGCCAGAGTAAGAGTTAAGACCTTAACCATTAGGCCAGAGTACGAGTCTAAGACCTTAGCTATTAGGCCAGAGTAAGAGTTAAGACCTTAGCTATTAGGCCAGAGTAAGAGTTAAGACCTTAACCATTAGGCCAGAGTACGAGTCTAAGACCTTAGCTATTAGGCCAGAGTAAGAGTTAAGACCTAAACCTGTAGGCCAGAGTAAAAGTTAAGACCTTAACCATTAGGCCAGATTACGAGTCTAAGACCTTAGCTATTAGGCCAGAGTAAGAGTTAAGACCTTAGCTATTAGGCCAGAGTAAGAGTTAAGACCTTAACCAGTAGGCCAGAGTAAGAGTTAAGACCTTAGTTATTAGACCAGAGTAAGAGTTAAGACCTTAGCTATTAGGCCAGAGTAAGAGTTAAGACCTTAGCTATTAGGTCAGAGTAAGAGTTAAGACCTTAGTTATGAGGCCAGAGTAAGAATTAAGACCTTAACCTGTAGGCCAGTGTAAGAGTTAAGACCTTAACCATTCGGACAGAGTACGAGTCAAAGACCTTAGCTATTAGGCCAGAGTAAGAGGTAAGACCTTAAACAGTAGACCAGAGTACGAGTCTAAGACCTTAGCTATTAGGCCAGAGTAAGAGTTAAGACCTAAACCAGTAGGCCAGAGTAAGAGTTAAGACCTTAACCTGTAGGCCATAGTACGAGTCTAAGACCTTAGCTATTAGGCCAGAGTAAGAGTAAAGACCTTAACCATAAGGCCAGAGTATGAGTCTAAGACCTTAGCTATTAGGCCAGAGTAAGAGTTAAGACCTTAACCATTAGGCCAGAGTACGAGTCTAAGACCTTAGCTATTAGGCCAGAGTAAGAGTTAAGACCTTAGCTATTAGGCCAGAGTAAGAGTTAAGACCTTAACGATTAGGCCAGAATAAGAGTTAAGACCTTAGTTATTAGGCCAGAGTTAGAGTGAAGACGTTAAGCAATAGGCCAGAGTAAGAGTTAAGACCTTAACCATTAGGCCAGAGTACGAGTCTAAGACCTTAGCTATTAGGCCAGAGTAAGAGTTAAGACCTTAAGCAGTAGGCCAGAGTAAAAGTTAAGACCTTAACCATTAGACCAGATTACGAGTCTAAGACCTTAGCTATTAGGCCAGAGGAAGAGTTAAGACCTTAGCTATTAGGCCAGAGTAAGAGTTAAGACCTTAACCAGTAGGCCAGAGTAAGAGTTAAGACCTTAGCTATTAGGCCAGAGTAAGAGTTAAGACCTTAGCTATTAGGCCAGAGTAAGAGTTAAGACCTTAACCATTAGGCCACAGTAAGAGTTAAGACCTTAGTTATTAGGCCAGAGTACGAGTCTAAGACCTTAGCTATTAGGCCAGAGTAAGGGTTAAGACCTTAACCAGTAGGCCAGAGTAACAGTTAAGACCTTAACCTGTAAGCCATAGTAAGAGTTAAGACCTTAACTAGTAGGCCAGAGTAAGAGTTAAGACCTTAACCTGTAGGCCATAGTACGAGTTTAAGACCTTAGCTATTAGGCCAGAGTAAGATTTAAGACCTTAACCAGTAGGCCAGAGTAAGAGTTAAGACCTTAACCATTAGGCCAGAGTACGAGTCTAAGACCTTAGCTATTAGGCCAGAGTAAGAGTTAAGACCTTAGCTATTAGGCCAGAGTAAGAGTTAAGACCTTAACCAGTAGGCCAGAGTACGAGTCTAAGACCTTAGCTATTAGGCCAGAGTAAGAGTTAAGACCTTAACCTGTAGGCCAGAATAAGAGTTAAGACCTTAACCTCTATGCCATAGTATGGGTGTAAGACCTTACCTATTAGGCCAGAGTAAGAGTTAAGACCTTAGCTATTAGGCCAGAGTAAGAGTTAAGACCTTAACCATTAGGCCAGATTACGGGTCTAAGACCTTTGCTATTAGGCCAGAGTAAGAGTTAAGACCTTAGATATTAGGCCAGAGTAAGAGTTAAGACCTTAACCAGTAGGCCAGAGTAAGAGTTAAGACCTTATCCATTAGGCCAGAGTACGAATCTAAGAACTTAGCTATTAGGCCAGAGTAAGTGTTAAGACCTTAACCAGTAGGCCAGAGTAAGAGTTAAGACCTTAACCATTAGGCCAGAGTACAAGTCTAAGACCTTAGCTATTAGACCAGAGTAAGAGTTAAGACCTTAGCTATTAGGCCAAAGTAAGAGTTAAGACCTTAGCTATTAGGCCAGAGTAAGAGTTAAGTTCTTAGTTATTAGGCCAGAGTAAGAATTAAGACCTTAACCTGTAGGCCAGTGTAAGAGTTAAGACCTTAACCATTCGGACAGAGTACGAGTCAAAGACCTTAGCTATTAGGCCAGAGTAAGAGTTAAGACCTTAGCTATTAGGCCAGAGTAAGAGGTAAGACCTTAAACAGTAGGCCAGAGTACGAGTCTAAGACCTTAGCTATTAGGCCAGAGTAAGAGTTAAGACCTAAACCAGTAGGCCAGAGTAAGAGTTAAGACTTTAACCTGCAGGCCATAGTACGAGTCTAAGACCTTAGCTATTAGGCCAGAGTAAGAGTTAAGACCTTAACCATTAGGCCAGAGTACGAGTCTAAGACCTTAGCTATTAGGCCAGAGTAAGAGTTAAGACCTAAACCAGTAGGCCAGAGTAAGAGTTAATACCTTAACCTGTAGACCATAGTACGAGTCTAAGACCTTAGCTATTAGGCCAGAGTAAGAGTTAAGACCTTAACCATTAGGCCAGAGTACGAGTCTAAGACCTTAACTATTAGGCCAGAGTAAGATTTAAGTCCTTAGCTATTAGGCCAGAGTAAGAGTTAAGACCTTAACCATTAGGCCAGAGTATGAGTCTAAGACCTTAGCTATTAGGCCAGAGTAAGAGTTAAGACCTTAACCAGTAGGCCAGAGTAAGAGTTAAGACCTTAACCATTAGGCCAGAGAACGAGTCTAAGACCTTAGCTATTAGGCCAGAGTAAGAGTTAAGACCTTAACCATTAGGCAAGAGTAAGAGTTAAGACCTTAGCTATTAGGCCAGAGTAAGAGTTAAGACCTTAACTATTAAGCCAGAGTACAAGTCTAAGACCTTAGCTATTAGGCCAGAGTAAGAGTTAAGACATTAGCTATTAGTCCAGAGTAAGAGTTAAGACCTTAACCATTAGGCCAGAGTACGAGTCTAAGACCTTAGCTATTAGGCCAGAGTAAGAGTTAAGACCTTAACCATTAGGCCAGAGTATGAGTCTAAGACCTTAGCTATTAGGCCAGAGTAAGAGTTAAGACCTTAACCAGTATGCCGGAGTAAGAGTTAAGACCTTAACCTGTAGGCCAGAGTACGAGTCTAAGACCTTAGCTATTAGGCCAGAGTAAGAGTTAAGACCTTAACCAGTAGGACAGAGTAAGAGTTAAGACCTTAGCTATTAGGCCAGAGTATGAGTCTAAGACCTTAGCTATTAGGCCAGAGTAAGAGTTAAGACCTTAGCTATTAGGCCAGAATAAGAGTTAAGACCTTAGCTATTAGGCCAGAGTAAGAGTTAAGACCTTAACCATTAGGCCAGAGTACGAGTCTAAGACCTTAGCTATTAGGCCAGAGTAAGAGTTAAGACCTTAACCAGTAGGCCAGAGTAAGAGTTAAGACCTTAACCATTAGGCCAGACTACGAGTCTAAGACCTTAGCTATTAGGCCAGAGTAAGAGTTAAGACCTTAACCAGTAGGCCAGAGTAAGAGTTAAGACCTTAACCATTAGGCCAGAGTACGAGTCTAAGACCTTAGCTATTAGGCCAGAGTAAGAGTTAAGACCGTAAGCAGTAGGCCAGAGTAAAAGTTAAGACCTTAACCATTAGGCCAGATTACGAGTCTAAGACCTTAGCTATTAGGCCAGAGTAAGAGTTAAGACCTTAGCTATTAGGCCAGAGTAAGAGTTAAGACCTTAGCTATTAGGCCAGGGTAAGAGTTAAGACCTTAACCATTAGGCCACAGTAAGAGTTAAGACCTTAGTTATTAGGCCAGAGTACGAGTCTAAGACCTTAGCTATTAGGCCAGAGTAAGGGTTAAGACCTTAACCAGTAGGCCAGAGTAAGAGTTAAGACCTTAACCTGTAAGCCATAGTAAGAGTTAAGACCTTAACTAGTAGGCCAGAGTAAGAGTTAAGACCTTAACCTGTAGGCCATAGTACGAGTTTAAGACCTTAGCTATTAGGCCAGAGTAAGAGTTAAGACCTTAACCAGTAGTCCAGAGTAAGAGTTAAGACCTTAACCATTAGGCCAGAGTACGAGTCTAAGACCTTAGCTATTAGGCCAGAGTAAGAGTTAAGACCTTAGCTATTAGGCCAGAGTAAGAGTTAAGACCTTAACCATTAGGCCAGAGTACGAGTCTAAGACCTTAGCTATTAGGCCAGAGTAAGAGTTAAGACCTAAACCTGTAGGCCAGAGTAAAAGTTAAGACCTTAACCATTAGGCCAGATTACGAGTCTAAGACCTTAGCTATTAGGCCAGAGTAAGAGTTAAGACCTTAGCTATTAGGCCAGAGTAAGAGTTAAGACCTTAACCAGTAGGCCAGAGTAAGAGTTAAGACCTTAGCTATTTGGCCAGAGTAAGAGTTAAGACCTTAGCTATTAGGCCAGGGTAAGAGTTAAGACCTTAACCATTAGGCCACAGTAAGAGTTAAGACCTTAGTTATTAGGCCAGAGTACGAGTCTAAGACCTTAGCTATTAGGCCAGAGTAAGGGTTAAGACCTTAACCAGTAGGCCAGAGTAAGAGTTAAGACCTTAACCTGTAAGACATAGTAAGAGTTAAGACCTTAACTAGTAGGCCAGAGTAAGAGTTAAGACCTTAACCTGTAGGCCATAGTACGAGTTTAAGACCTTAGCTATTAGGCCAGAGTAAGAGTTAAGACCTTAACCAGTAGGCCAGAGTAAGAGTTAAGACCTTAACCATTAGGCCAGAGTATGAGTCTAAGACCTTAGCTATTAGGCCAGAGTAAGAGTTAAGACCTTAGCTATTAGGCCAGAGTTAGAGTTAAGACCTTAACCAGTAGGCCAGAGTATGAGTCTAAGACCTTAGCTATTAGGCCAGAGTCAGAGTTAAGACCTTAACCATTAGGCCAGATTACGGGTCTAAGACCTTTGCTATTAGGCCAGAGTAAGAGTTAAAACCTTAGCTATTAGGCCAGAGTAAGAGTTAAGACCTTAACCAGTAGGCCAGAGTAAGAGTTAAGACCTTAACCATTAGGCCAGAGTATGAATCTAAGAACTTAGCTATTAGGCCAGAGTAAGTGTTAAGACCTTAACCAGTAGGCCAGAGTAAGAGTTAAGACCTTAACCATTAGGCCAGAGTACAAGTCTAAGACCTTAGTTATTAGACCAGAGTAAGAGTTAAGACCTTAGCTATTAGGCCAGAGTAAGAGTTAAGACCTTAGCTATTAGGTCAGAGTAAGAGTTAAGACCTTAGTTATTAGGCCAGAGTAAGAATTAAGACCTTAACCTGTAGGCCAGTGTAAGAGTTAAGACCTTAACCATTCGTACAGAGTACGAGTCAAAGACCTTAGCTATTAGGCCAGAGTAAGAGTTAAGACCTTACCTATTAGGCCAGAGTTAGAGGTAAGACCTTAAACAGTAGGCCAGAGTACGAGTCTAAGACCTTAGCTATTAGGCCAGAGTAAGAGTTAAGACCTAAACCAGTAGGCTAGAGTAAGAGTTAAGACCTTAACCTGTAGGCCATAGTACGAGTCTAAGACCTTAGCTATTAGGCCAGAGTAAGAGTTAAGACCTTAACCATTAGGCCAGAGTACGAGTCTAAGACCTTAGCTATTAGGCCAGAGTAAGATTTAAGACCTTAGCTATTAGGCCAGAGTAAGAGTTAAGACCTTAACCATTTGGCCAGAGTACGAGTCTAAGACCTTAGCTATTAGGCCAAAGTAAGAGTTAAGACCTTAACCATTAGGCCAGAGTATGAGTCTAAGACCTTAGCTATTAGGCCAGAGTAAGAGTTAAGACCTTAGCTATTAGGCCAGAGTAAGAGTTAAGACCTTAACCAGTAGGCCAGAGTAAGAGTTAAGACCTTAACCATTAGGCCAGAGTACGAGTCTAAGACATTAGCTATTAGGCCAGAGTAAGAGTTAAGACCTTATCCATTAGGCAAGAGTAAGAGTTAAGACCTTAGCTATTAGGCCAGAGTAAGAGTTAAGACCTTAACCATTAGGCCAGAGTACAAGTCTAAGACCTTAGCTATTAGGCCAGAGTAAGAGTTAAGACCTTAGCTATTAGGCCAGAGTAAGAGTTAAGACCGTAACCATTAGGCCAGAGTACGAGTCTAAGACCTTAGCTATTAGTCCAGAGTAAGAGTTAAGACCTTAACCATTAGGCCAGAGTACGAGTCTAAGACCTTAGCTATTAGGCCAGAGTAAGAGTTAAGACCTTAACCATTAGGCCAGAGTATGAGTCTAAGACCTTTGCTATTAGGCCAGAGTAAGAGTTAAGACCTTAACCAGTATGCCGGAGTAAGAGTTAAGACCTTAACCTGTAGGCCAGAGTACGAGTCTAAGACCTTAGCTGTTAGGCCAGAGTAAGAATTAAGACCTTAACCAGTAGGCCAGAGTAAGAGTTAAGACCTTAGCTATTAGGCCAGAGTACGAGTCTAAGACCTTAGCTATTAGGCCAGAGTAAGAGTTAAGACCTTAGCTATTAGGCCAGAGTAAGAGTTAAGACCTTAACAATTAGGCCAGAGTACGAGTCTAAGACCTTAGCTATTCGGCCAGAGTAAGAGTTAAGACCTTAGCTATTAGGCCAGAGTAAGAGTTAAGACCTTATCTATTAGGCCAGAGTAAGAGTTAAGACATTAACCAGTAGGCCAGAGTAAGAGTTAAGACCTTAACCATTAGGCCAGAGAACGAGTCTAAGACCTTAGCTATTAGGCCAGAGTAAGAGTTAAGACCTTAACCAGTAGGCCAGAGTCAGAGTTAAGACCTTAACCATTAGGCCAGAGTACCAATCTAAGACCTTAGCTATTAGGCCTTAGTAAGAGTTAAGACCTTAGCTATTAGGCCAGAGAAAGAGTTAAGACCTTAACCAGTAGGCCAGAGTACGAGTCTAAGACCTTAGCTATTAGGCCAGAGTAAGAGTTAAGACCTTAGCTATTAGGACAGAGTAAGAGTTAAGACATTAAACAGTAGGCCAGAGTAAGAGTTAAGACATTAAACAGTAGGCCAGAGTAAGAGTTAAGACCTTAACCATTAGGCCTGAGTACAAGTCTAATTCCTTAGCTATTAGGCCAGAGTAAGAGTTAAGACCTTAAGCACTAGGCCAGAGTAAGAGTTAAGACCTTAACCATGAGGCCAGAGTACGAGTCTAAGACCTTAGCTATTAGGCCAGAGTAAGAGTTAAGACCTTAGCTATTAGGCCAGAGTAAGAGTTAATACCTTAACCAATAGGCCAGAGTAAGAGTTAAGACCTTAACCATAAGGCCAGAGAATGAGTCTATCCCTTAGCTATTAGGCCAGAGTAAGAGTTAAGACCTTAGCTATTAGGCCAGAGTAAGAGTTAAGACCTTAACCATTAGGCCAGAGTAAGAGTTAAGACCTTAGTTATTAGGCCAGAGTTAGAGTGAAGACCTTAACCAATAGGCCAGAGTAAAAGTTAAGACCTTAACCATTAGGCCAGAGTACAAGTCTAATACCTTAGCTATTAGGCCAGAGTAAGAGTTAAGACCTTAACCATGAGGCCAGAGTACGAGTCTAAGACCTTAGCTATTAGGCCAGAGTAAGAGTTAAGACCTTAGCTATTAGGCCAGAGTAAGAGTTAATACCTTAACCAATAGGCCAGAGTAAGAGTTAAGACCTTAACCATAAGGCCAGAGTACGAGTCTAAGACCTTAGCTATTAGGCCAGAGTAAGAGTTAAGACCTTAGCTATTAGGCCAGAGTACGAGTCTAAGACCTTAGCTATTAGGCCAGAGTAAGAGTTAAGACCTTAACCAGTAGGCCAGAGTAAGAGTTAAGACCTTAGCTATTAGGCCAGAGTAAGAGTTAAGACCTTAACCAGTAGGCCAGAGTATGAGTCTAAGACCTTAGCTATTAGGCCAGAGTAAGAGTTAAAACCTTAGCTATTAGGCCAGAGTAAGAGTTAAGACCTTAACCAGTAGGCCAGAGTAAGAGTTAAGACCTTAACCATTAGGCCAGAGTATGAATCTAAGAACTTAGCTATTAGGCCAGAGTAAGTGTTAAGACCTTAACCAGTAGGCCAGAGTAAGAGTTAAGACCTTAACCATTAGGCCAGAGTACAAGTCTAAGACCTTAGTTATTAGACCAGAGTAAGAGTTAAGACCTTAGCTATTAGGCCAGAGTAAGAGTTAAGACCTTAGCTATTAGGTCAGAGTAAGAGTTAAGACCTTAGTTATTAGGCCAGAGTAAGAATTAAGACCTTAACCTGTAGGCCAGTGTAAGAGTTAAGACCTTAACCATTCGTACAGAGTACGAGTCAAAGACCTTAGCTATTAGGCCAGAGTAAGAGTTAAGACCTTACCTATTAGGCCAGAGTTAGAGGTAAGACCTTAAACAGTAGGCCAGAGTACGAGTCTAAGACCTTAGCTATTAGGCCAGAGTAAGAGTTAAGACCTAAACCAGTAGGCTAGAGTAAGAGTTAAGACCTTAACCTGTAGGCCATAGTACGAGTCTAAGACCTTAGCTATTAGGCCAGAGTAAGAGTTAAGACCTTAACCATTAGGCCAGAGTACGAGTCTAAGACCTTAGCTATTAGGCCAGAGTAAGATTTAAGACCTTAGCTATTAGGCCAGAGTAAGAGTTAAGACCTTAACCATTTGGCCAGAGTACGAGTCTAAGACCTTAGCTATTAGGCCAAAGTAAGAGTTAAGACCTTAACCATTAGGCCAGAGTATGAGTCTAAGACCTTAGCTATTAGGCCAGAGTAAGAGTTAAGACCTTAGCTATTAGGCCAGAGTAAGAGTTAAGACCTTAACCAGTAGGCCAGAGTAAGAGTTAAGACCTTAACCATTAGGCCAGAGTACGAGTCTAAGACATTAGCTATTAGGCCAGTGTAAGAGTTAAGACCTTATCCATTAGGCAAGAGTAAGAGTTAAGACCTTAGCTATTAGGCCAGAGTAAGAGTTAAGACCTTAACCATTAGGCCAGAGTACAAGTCTAAGACCTTAGCTATTAGGCCAGAGTAAGAGTTAAGACCTTAGCTATTAGGCCAGAGTAAGAGTTAAGACCGTAACCATTAGGCCAGAGTACGAGTCTAAGACCTTAGCTATTAGTCCAGAGTAAGAGTTAAGACCTTAACCATTAGGCCAGAGTACGAGTCTAAGACCTTAGCTATTAGGCCAGAGTAAGAGTTAAGACCTTAACCATTAGGCCAGAGTATGAGTCTAAGACCTTTGCTATTAGGCCAGAGTAAGAGTTAAGACCTTAACCAGTATGCCGGAGTAAGAGTTAAGACCTTAACCTGTAGGCCAGAGTACGAGTCTAAGACCTTAGCTGTTAGGCCAGAGTAAGAATTAAGACCTTAACCAGTAGGCCAGAGTAAGAGTTAAGACCTTAGCTATTAGGCCAGAGTACGAGTCTAAGACCTTAGCTATTAGGCCAGAGTAAGAGTTAAGACCTTAGCTATTAGGCCAGAGTAAGAGTTAAGACCTTAACAATTAGGCCAGAGTACGAGTCTAAGACCTTAGCTATTCGGCCAGAGTAAGAGTTAAGACCTTAGCTATTAGGCCAGAGTAAGAGTTAAGACCTTATCTATTAGGCCAGAGTAAGAGTTAAGACATTAACCAGTAGGCCAGAGTAAGAGTTAAGACCTTAACCATTAGGCCAGAGAACGAGTCTAAGACCTTAGCTATTAGGCCAGAGTAAGAGTTAAGACCTTAACCAGTAGGCCAGAGTCAGAGTTAAGACCTTAACCATTAGGCCAGAGTACCAATCTAAGACCTTAGCTATTAGGCCTTAGTAAGAGTTAAGACCTTAGCTATTAGGCCAGAGAAAGAGTTAAGACCTTAACCAGTAGGCCAGAGTACGAGTCTAAGACCTTAGCTATTAGGCCAGAGTAAGAGTTAAGACCTTAGCTATTAGGACAGAGTAAGAGTTAAGACATTAAACAGTAGGCCAGAGTAAGAGTTAAGACATTAAACAGTAGGCCAGAGTAAGAGTTAAGACCTTAACCATTAGGCCTGAGTACAAGTCTAATTCCTTAGCTATTAGGCCAGAGTAAGAGTTAAGACCTTAAGCACTAGGCCAGAGTAAGAGTTAAGACCTTAACCATGAGGCCAGAGTACGAGTCTAAGACCTTAGCTATTAGGCCAGAGTAAGAGTTAAGACCTTAGCTATTAGGCCAGAGTAAGAGTTAATACCTTAACCAATAGGCCAGAGTAAGAGTTAAGACCTTAACCATAAGGCCAGAGAATGAGTCTAGACCTTAGCTATTAGGCCAGAGTAAGAGTTAAGACCTTAGCTATTAGGCCAGAGTAAGAGTTAAGACCTTAACCATTAGGCCAGAGTAAGAGTTAAGACCTTAGTTATTAGGCCAGAGTTAGAGTGAAGACCTTAACCAATAGGCCAGAGTAAAAGTTAAGACCTTAACCATTAGGCCAGAGTACAAGTCTAATACCTTAGCTATTAGGCCAGAGTAAGAGTTAAGACCTTAACCATGAGGCCAGAGTACGAGTCTAAGACCTTAGCTATTAGGCCAGAGTAAGAGTTAAGACCTTAGCTATTAGGCCAGAGTAAGAGTTAATACCTTAACCAATAGGCCAGAGTAAGAGTTAAGACCTTAACCATAAGGCCAGAGTACGAGTCTAAGACCTTAGCTATTAGGCCAGAGTAAGTGTTAAGACCTTAGCTATTAGGCCAGAGTACGAGTCTAAGACCTTAGCTATTAGGCCAGAGTAAGAGTTAAGACCTTAACCAGTAGGCCAGAGTAAGAGTTAAGACCTTAGCTATTAGGCCAGAGTAAGAGTTAAGACCTTAACCATTAGGCCAGAGTACGAGTCTAAGACCTTAGCTATTAGGCCAGAGTAAGGGTTAAGGCCTTCACCAGTAGGCCAGAGTAAGAGTTAAGACCTTAACCTGTAGGCCATAGTAAGAGTTAAGACCTTAACTAGTAGGCCATAGTACGAGTTTAAGACCTTAGCTTTTAGGTCAGAGTAAGAGTTAAGACCTTAACCAGTAGGCCAGAGTAAGAGTTAAGACCTTAACCATTAGGCCAGAGTATGAGTCTAAGACCTTAGCTATTAGGCCATAGTAAGAGTTAAGACCTTAGCTATTAGGCCAGAGTAAGAGTTAAGACCTTAACCAGTAGGCCAGAGTACGAGTTAAGACCTTAACTATTAGGCCAGAGTATGAGTCTAAGAACTTAGCTATCAGGCCAGAGTAAGGGTTAAGACCTTAACCAGTAGGCCAGAGTAAGAGTTAAGACCTTAACCTGTAGGCCATAGTAAGAGTTAAGACCTTAACTAGTAGGCCAGAGTAAGAGTTAAGACCTTAACCTGTAGGCCATAGTACGAGTTTAAGACCTTAGCTATTAGGCCAGAGTAAGAGTTAAGACATTAACCAGTAGGCCAGAGTAAGAGTTAAGACCTTAACCATTAGGCCAGAGTACGAGTCTAAGACCTTAGCTATTAGGCCAGAGTAAGAGTTAAGACCTTAGCTATTATGCCAGAGTAAGAGTTAAGACCTTAACCAGTAGGCCAGAGTACGAGTCTAAGACCTTAGCTATTAGGCCAGAGTCAGAGTTAAGACCTTAACCTGTAGGCCAGAGTAAGAGTTAAGACCTTAACCTCCATGCCATAGTATGGGTCTAAGACCTTAGCTATTAGGCCAGAGTAAGTGTTAAGACCTTAACCAGTAGGCCAGAGTAAGAGTTAAGACCTTAACCATTAGGCCAGAGTACGAGTCTAAGACCTTAGCTATTAGGCCAGAGTAAGAGTTAAGACCTTAACCATTAGGCCAGAGTAAGAGTTAAGACCTTAGCTATTAGGCCAGAGTACGAGTCTAAGACCTTAGCTATTAGGCCAGAGTAAGAGTTAAGACCTTAGCTATTAGGCCAGAATAAGAGTTAAGACCTTAGCTATTAGGCCAGAGTACGAGTCTAAGACCTTAGCTATTAGGCCAGAGTAAGAGTTAAGACCTTAGCTATTAGGCCAGAGTAAGAGTTAAGACCTTAACCATTAGGCCAGAGTACGAGTCTAAGACCTTAGCTATTAGGCCAGAGTAAGAGTTAAGACCTTAGCTATTAGGCCATTGTACGAGTCTAAGACCTTAGCTATTAGGCCAGAGTAAGAGTTTAGACCTTAACCAGTAGGCCAGAGTAAGAGTTAAGACCTTAGCTATAGGCCAGAGTAAGAGTTAAGACCTTAACCATTAGGCCAGAGTACGAGTCTAAGACCTTAGCTATTAGGCCAGAGTACGAGTCTAAGACCTTAGCTATTAGGCCAGAGTAAGAGTTAAGACCTTAACCAGTAGGCCAGAGTACGAGTTAAGACCTTAACTATTAGGCCAGCGTATGAGTCTAAGACCTTAGCTATTAGGCCAGAGTAAGGGTTAAGACCTTAACCAGTAGGCCAGAGTAAGAGTTAAGACCTTAACCTGTAGGCCATTGTAAGAGTTAAGACATTAACTAGTAGGCCAGAGTAAGAGTTAAGATGTTAACCTGTAGGCCATAGTACGAATTTAAGACCTTAGCTATTAGGCCAGAGTAAGAGTTAAGACCTTAACCAGTAGGCCAGAGTAAGAGTTAAGAGAGTAAGAGTTAAGACCTTAACCATTAGGCCAGAGTATGAGTCTAAGACCTTAGCTATTAGGCCAGAGTAAGAGTTAAGACCTTAGCTATTAGGCCAGAGTAAGAGTTAAGACCTTAACGAGTAGGCCAGAGTACGAGTCTAGGACCTTAGCTATTAGGCCAGAGTCAGAGTTAAGACCTTAACCTGTAGGCCAGAGTAAGAGTTAAGACCTTAACCTCTATGCCATAGTATGGGTCTAAGACCTTAGCTATTAGGCCAGAGTAAGAGTTAAGACCTTAGCTATTAGGCCAGAGTAAGAGTTAAGACCTTAACCATTAGGCCAGATTACGGGTCTAAGACCTTTTCTATTAGGCCAGAGTAAGAGTTAAGACCTTAGCTATTAGGACAGAGTAAGTGTTAAGACCTTAACCAGTAGGCCAGAGTAAGAGTTAAGACCTTAACCATTAGGCCAGAGTACGAGTCTAAGACCTTAGCTATTAGGCCAGAGTAAGTGTTAAGACCTTAGCCAGTAGGCCAGAGTAAGAGATAAGACCTTAGCTATTAGACCAGAGTAAGAGTTAAGACCTTAGCTAATAGGCCAGAATAAGAGTTAAGACCTTAGCTATTAGGCCAGAGTAAGAGTTAAGACCTTAGCTATTAGGCCAGAGTAAAAGTAAAGACCTTAGCTATTAGGCCAGAGTAAGAGGTAAGACCTTAAACAGTAGGCCAGAGTACGAGTCTGAGACCTTAGCTATTAGGCCAGAGTAAGAGTTAAGACCTTAACCAGTAGGCCAGAGTAAGAGTTAAGACCTTAACCTGTAGGCCATAGTACGAGTCTAAGACCTTAGGTATTAGGCCAGAGTAAGAGTTAAGATCTTAACCATTAGGCCAGAGTACGAGTCTAAAACCTTAGCTATTAGGCCAGAGTAAGATTTAAGACCTTAGCTATTAGGCCAGAGTAAGAGTTAAGACCTTAACCAGTAGGCCAGAGTAAGAGTTAAAACCTTAACCATTAGGCCAGAGTATGAGTCTAAGACCTTAGCTATTAGGCCAGTGTAAGAGTTAAGACCTTAATCAGTAGGCCAGAGTAAGAGTTAAGACCTTAACCACTAGGCCAGAGTACGAGTCTAAGACCTTAGCTATTAGGCCAGAGTAGGAGTTAAGACCTTAGGTATTAGGCCAGAGTAAGTGTTAAGACCGTAACCAGTAGGCCAGAGTAAGACTTAAGACCTTAACCATTAGGCCAGAGAATGAGTCTAAGACCTTAGCTATTAGGCCAGAGTAAGAGTTAAGACCGTAACCATTAGGGAAGAGTAAGAGTTAAGACCTTAGCTATTAGGCCAGAGTAAGAGTTAAGACCTTAACCATTAGGCCAGAGTACAAGTCTAACACCTTTGCTATTAGGCCAGAGTAAGAGTTAAGACCTTAGCTATTAGGCCAGAGTAAGAGTTAAGACCTTATCTATTAGGCCAGAATAAGAGTTAAGACCTTAATCAGTAGGCTAGAGTAAGAGTTAAGACCTTAACCAGTAGGCCAGAGTAAGAGTTAAGACCTTAAACATTAGGCCAGAGAACGAGTCTAAGACCTTAGCTATAAGGCCAGAGTAAGAGTTAAGACCTTAACCAGTATGCCAAAGTCAGAGATAAGACCTTAACCATTAGGCCGGAGTACAAATCTAAGACCTTAGCTATTAGGCCTTAGTAAGAGTTAAGACCTTAGCTATTAGGCCAGAGAAAGAGTTAAGACCATAACCAGTAGGCCAGAGTACGAGTCTAAGACCTTAGCTATTAGGCCAGAGTAAGAGTTAAGACCTTAGCTATTAGGCCAGAGTAAGAGTTAAGACATTAAACAGTAGGCCAGAGTAAGAGTTAAGACCTTAACCATTAGGCCTGAGTACAAGTCTAATTCCTTAGCTATTTGGCCAGAGTAAGAGTTAAAACCTTAAGCACTAGGCCAGAGTAAGAGTTAAGACCTTAACCATTAGGTCAGAGTACGAGTCTAAGACCTTAGCTATTAGGCCAGAGTAAGAGTTAAAACCGTAGTTATTAGGCCAGAGTAAGAGTTAAGACCTTAACCAATAGGCCAGAGTAAGAGTTAAGACCTTAACCATAAGGCCAGAGTATGAGTCTAAGACCTTGGCTATTAGGCCAGAGTAAGAGTTAAGACCTTAACCAGTAGGCCAGAGTAAGAGTTAAGACCTTAACCATTAGGCCAGAGTACGAGTCTAAGACCTTAGCTATTAGGCCAGAGTAAGAGTTAAGACCTTAGCTATTAGGCCAGAGTAAGAGTTAAGACATTAACCATTAGGCCAGAGTAAGAGTTAAGACCTTGGCTATTAGGCCAGAGTAAGAGTTAAGACCTTAACCATTAGGCCAGAGTACGAGTCTAAGACCTTAGCTATTAGGCCAGAGTAAGAGATAAGACCTTAACCAGTAGGCCAGAGTAAGAGTTAAGATTTTAACTATTAGGCCAGAGTACGAGTCTAAGACCTTAGCTATTAGGCCAGAGTAAGGGTTAAGACCTTAACCAGTAGTCCAAAGTAAGAGTTAAGACCTTAACCTGTAGGCCATAGTAAGAGTTAAGACCTTAACTAGTAGGCCATAGTACGAGTTTAAGACCTTAGCTTTTAGGCCAGAGTAAGTGTTAAGACCTTAACCAGTAGGCCAGAGTAAGAGTTAAGACCTTAACCAGTAGGCCAGAGTACAAGTCTAAGACCTTAGCTATTAGGCCAGAGTCAGAGTTAAGACCTTAGCTATTAGGTCAGAGTAAGAATTAAGACCTTAAACAGTAGGCCAGAGTAAGAGTTAAGACCTTAACCATTAGGCCAGAGTATGAGTCTAAGACCTTAGCTATTAGGCCAGAGTAAGAGTTAAGACCTTAAGCAGTAGGCCAGAGTAAGAGTTAAGACCTTAACCATTAGGCCACAGTACGAGTCTAAGACCTTAGCTATTAGGCCAGAGTAAGAGTTAAGACCTTAGCTATTAGGCCAGAGTAAGGGTTAAGACCTTAACCAGTAGTCCAGAGTAAGAGTTAAGACCTTAACCAGTAGGCCAGAGTAAGAGTTAAGACCTTAACCATTAGGCCAGAGTATGAGTCTAAGACCTTAGCTATTAGGGCATAGTAAGAGTTAAGACCTTAGCTATTAGGCCAGAGTAAGAGTTAAGACCTTAACCAGTAGGCCAGAGTACAAGTCTAAGACCTTAGCTATTAGGCCAGAGTCAGAGTTAAGACCTTAGCTATTAGGTCAGAGTGAGAATTAAGACCTTAAACAGTAGGCCAGAGTAAGAGTTAAGACCTTAACCATTAGGCCAGAGTACGAGTCTAAGACCTTAGCTATTAGGCCAGAGTAAGAGTTAAGACCTTAAGCAGTAGGCCAGAGTAAGAGTTAAGACCTTAACCATTAGGCCACAGTACGAGTCTAAGACCTTAGCTATTAGGCCAGAGTAAGAGTTAAGACCTTAGCTATTAGGCCAGAGTAAGAGTTAAGACTTTAGCTATTAGGCCAGAGTAAGAGATAAGACCATAGTTATTAGGCCAGAGTAAGAGTTAAGACCTTAACCAATCGGCCAGAGTAAGAGCTAAGACCTTAACCATAAGGCCAGAGTATGAGTCTAAGACCTTAGCTATTAGGCCAGAGTAAGAGTTAAGACCTTAACCATTAGGCCAGAGTAAGAGTTAAGACCTTAGTTATTAGGCCAGAGTTAGAGTGAAGACCTTAACCAATAGGCCAGAGTAAGAGTTAAGACCTTAACCATTAGGCCAGAGTACGAGTCTAAGACCTTAGCTATTAGGCCAGAGTAAGAGTTAAGACCTTAGCTATTAGGCCAGAGTACGAGTCTAAGTCCTTAGCTATTAAGCCAGAGTCAGAGTTTAGACCTTAACCAGTAGGCCAGAGAAAGAGTTAAGACCTTAGCTATTAGGCCAGAATAAGAGTTAAGACCTTAACCATTAGGCCAGAGCACGAGTCTAAGACCTTAGCTATTAGGCCAGAATACGAGTCTAAGACCTTAGCTATTAGGCCAGAGTAAGAGTTAAGACCTTAACCAGTAGGCCAGTGTACGAGTTAAGACCTTAACTATTAGGCCACAGTATGAGTCTAAGACCTTAGCTATTAGGCCAGAGTAAGAGTTAAGACCTTAGCTATTAGGCCAGAGTAAGAGTTAAGACCTTAACCATTAGGCCAGAGTAAGAGTTAAGACCTTAGTTATTAGGCCAGAGTTAGAGTGAAGACCTTAACCAATAGGCCAGAGTAAAAGTTAAGACCTTAACCATTAGGCCAGAGTACAAGTCTAAGACCTTAGCTATTAGGCCAGAGTAAGAGTTAAGACCTTAAGCAGTAGGCCAGAGTAAAAGTTAAGACCTTAACCATTAGGCCAGAGTACGAGTCTAAGACCTTAGCTATTAGGCCAGAGTAAGAGTTAAGACCTTAGCTTTTAGGCCAGAGTACGAGTCTAAGACCTTAGCTATTAGGCCAGAGTAAGAGTTAAGACCTTAACCAGTAGGCCAGAGTAAGAGTTAAGACCTTGGCTATTAGGCCAGAGTAAGAGTTAAGACCTTAACCATTAGGCCAGAGTACGAGTCTAAGACCTTAGCTATTAGGCCAGAGTAAGAGTTAAGACCTTAGCTATTAGGCCAGAGTAAGAGTTAAGACATTAACCATTAGGCCAGAGTAAGAGTTAAGACCTTAGTTATTAGGCCAGAGTTAGAGTGAAGACCTTAACCAATAGGCCAGAGTAAAAGTTAAGACCTTAACCATTAGGCCAGAGTACAAGTCTAAGACCTTAGCTATTAGGCCAGAGTAAGAGTTAAGACCTTAAGCAGTAGGCCAGAGTAAAAGTTAAGACCTTAACCATTAGGCCAGAGTACGAGTCTAAGACCTTAGCTATTAGGCCAGAGTACGAGTCTAAGACCTTAGCTATTAGGCCAGAGTAAGAGTTAAGACCTTAACCAGTAGGCCAGAGTAAGAGTTAAGATTTTAACTATTAGGCCAGAGTACGAGTCTAAGACCTTAGCTATTAGGCCAGAGTAAGGGTTAAGACCTTAACCAGTAGGCCAGAGTAAGAGTTAAGACCTTAGCTATTAGGCCAGAGTCAGAGATAAGACCTTAGCTATTAGGCCATAGGAAGAGTTAAGACCTTAGCTATTAGGCCAGAGTAAGAGTTAAGACCTTAACCAGTAGGCCAGAGTACCAGTCTAAGACCTTAGATATTAGGCCAGAGTCAGAGATAAGACCTTAGCTATTAGGTCAGAGTAAGAATTAAGACCTTAAACTTTAGGCCAGAGTAAGAGTTAAGACCTTAACCATTAGGCCAGAGTACGAGTCTAAGACCTTAGCTATTAGGCCAGAGTAAGAGTTAAGACCTTAAGCAGTAGGCCAGAGTAAGAGTTAAGACCTTAACCATTAGGCCAGAGTACGAGTCTAAGTCCTTAGCTATTAGGCCAGAGTAAGAGTTAAGACCTTAGCTATTAGGCCAGAGTAAGAGTTAAGACCTTAGCTATTAGGCCAGAGTAAGAGATAAGACCATAGTTATTAGGCCAGAGTAAGAGTTAAGACCTTAACCAATAGGCCAGTGTAAGAGTTAAGACCTTAACCATAAGGCCAGAATATGAGTCTAAGACCTTAGCTATTAGGCCAGAGTAAGAGTGAAGACCTTAGCTATTAGGCCAGAGTAAGAGTTAAGACCTTAACCATTAGGCCAGAGTAAGAGTTAAGACCTTAGTTATTAGGCCAGAGTTAGAGTGAAGACCTTAACCAATAGGCCAGAGTAAGAGTTAAGACCTTAACCATTAGGCCAGAGTACGAGTCTAAGACCTTAGCTATTAGGCCAGAGTAAGAGTTAAGACCTTAGCTATTAGGCCAGAGTACGAGTCTAAGACCTTAGCTATTAGGCCAGAGTAAGAGTTTAGACCTTAACCAGTAGGCCAGAGTAAGAGTTAAGACCTTAGCTATAGGCCAGAGTAAGAGTTAAGACCTTAACCATTAGGCCAGAGTACGAGTCTAAGACCTTAGCTATTAGGCCAGAGTATGAGTCTAAGACCTTAGCTATTAGGCCAGAGTAAGAGGTAAGACCTTAGCTATTAGGCCAGAGTAAGAGTTAAGACTTTAGCTATTAGGCCAGAGTAAGAGATAAGACCATAGTTATTAGGCCAGAGTAAGAGTTAAGACCTTAACCAATCGGCCAGAGTAAGAGCTAAGACCTTAACCATAAGGCCAGAGTATGAGTCTAAGACCTTAGCTATTAGGCCAGAGTAAGAGTTAAGACCTTAACCATTAGGCCAGAGTAAGAGTTAAGACCTTAGTTATTAGGCCAGAGTTAGAGTGAAGACCTTAACCAATAGGCCAGAGTAAGAGTTAAGACCTTAACCATTAGGCCAGAGTACGAGTCTAAGACCTTAGCTATTAGGCCAGAGTAAGAGTTAAGACCTTAGCTATTAGGCCAGAGTACGAGTCTAAGTCCTTAGCTATTAAGCCAGAGTCAGAGTTTAGACCTTAACCAGTAGGCCAGAGAAAGAGTTAAGACCTTGGCTATTAGGCCAGAGTAAGAGTTAAGACCTTAACCATTAGGCCAGAGTACGAGTCTAAGACCTTAGCTATTAGGCCAGAGTAAGAGATAAGACCTTAACCAGTAGGCCAGAGTAAGAGTTAAGATTTTAACTATTAGGCCAGAGTACGAGTCTAAGACCTTAGCTATTAGGCCAGAGTAAGGGTTAAGACCTTAACCAGTAGTCCAAAGTAAGAGTTAAGACCTTAACCTGTAGGCCATAGTAAGAGTTAAGACCTTAACTAGTAGGCCATAGTACGAGTTTAAGACCTTAGCTTTTAGGCCAGAGTAAGTGTTAAGACCTTAACCAGTAGGCCAGAGTAAGAGTTAAGACCTTAACCAGTAGGCCAGAGTACAAGTCTAAGACCTTAGCTATTAGGCCAGAGTCAGAGTTAAGACCTTAGCTATTAGGTCAGAGTAAGAATTAAGACCTTAAACAGTAGGCCAGAGTAAGAGTTAAGACCTTAACCATTAGGCCAGAGTATGAGTCTAAGACCTTAGCTATTAGGCCAGAGTAAGAGTTAAGACCTTAAGCAGTAGGCCAGAGTAAGAGTTAAGACCTTAACCATTAGGCCACAGTACGAGTCTAAGACCTTAGCTATTAGGCCAGAGTAAGAGTTAAGACCTTAGCTATTAGGCCAGAGTAAGGGTTAAGACCTTAACCAGTAGTCCAGAGTAAGAGTTAAGACCTTAACCAGTAGGCCAGAGTAAGAGTTAAGACCTTAACCATTAGGCCAGAGTATGAGTCTAAGACCTTAGCTATTAGGGCATAGTAAGAGTTAAGACCTTAGCTATTAGGCCAGAGTAAGAGTTAAGACCTTAACCAGTAGGCCAGAGTACAAGTCTAAGACCTTAGCTATTAGGCCAGAGTCAGAGTTAAGACCTTAGCTATTAGGTCAGAGTGAGAATTAAGACCTTAAACAGTAGGCCAGAGTAAGAGTTAAGACCTTAACCATTAGGCCAGAGTACGAGTCTAAGACCTTAGCTATTAGGCCAGAGTAAGAGTTAAGACCTTAAGCAGTAGGCCAGAGTAAGAGTTAAGACCTTAACCATTAGGCCACAGTATGAGTCTAAGACCTTAGCTATTAGGCCAGAGTAAGAGTTAAGACCTTAGCTATTAGGCCAGAGTAAGAGTTAAGACTTTAGCTATTAGGCCAGAGTAAGAGATAAGACCATAGTTATTAGGCCAGAGTAAGAGTTAAGACCTTAACCAATCGGCCAGAGTAAGAGCTAAGACCTTAACCATAAGGCCAGAGTATGAGTCTAAGACCTTAGCTATTAGGCCAGAGTAAGAGTTAAGACCTTAACCATTAGGCCAGAGTAAGAGTTAAGACCTTAGTTATTAGGCCAGAGTTAGAGTGAAGACCTTAACCAATAGGCCAGAGTAAGAGTTAAGACCTTAACCATTAGGCCAGAGTACGAGTCTAAGACCTTAGCTATTAGGCCAGAGTAAGAGTTAAGACCTTAGCTATTAGGCCAGAGTACGAGTCTAAGTCCTTAGCTATTAAGCCAGAGTCAGAGTTTAGACCTTAACCAGTAGGCCAGAGAAAGAGTTAAGACCTTAGCTATTAGGCCAGAATAAGAGTTAAGACCTTAACCATTAGGCCAGAGCACGAGTCTAAGACCTTAGCTATTAGGCCAGAATACGAGTCTAAGACCTTAGCTATTAGGCCAGAGTAAGAGTTAAGACCTTAACCAGTAGGCCAGTGTACGAGTTAAGACCTTAACTATTAGGCCACAGTATGAGTCTAAGACCTTAGCTATTAGGCCAGAGTAAGAGTTAAGACCTTAGCTATTAGGCCAGAGTAAGAGTTAAGACCTTAACCATTAGGCCAGAGTAAGAGTTAAGACCTTAGTTATTAGGCCAGAGTTAGAGTGAAGACCTTAACCAATAGGCCAGAGTAAAAGTTAAGACCTTAACCATTAGGCCAGAGTACAAGTCTAAGACCTTAGCTATTAGGCCAGAGTAAGAGTTAAGACCTTAAGCAGTAGGCCAGAGTAAAAGTTAAGACCTTAACCATTAGGCCAGAGTACTAGTCTAAGACCTTAGCTATTAGGCCAGAGTAAGAGTTAAGACCTTAGCTTTTAGGCCAGAGTACGAGTCTAAGACCTTAGCTATTAGGCCAGAGTAAGAGTTAAGACCTTAACCAGTAGGCCAGAGTAAGAGTTAAGACCTTGGCTATTAGGCCAGAGTAAGAGTTAAGACCTTAACCATTAGGCCAGAGTACGAGTCTAAGACCTTAGCTATTAGGCCAGAGTAAGAGTTAAGACCTTAGCTATTAGGCCAGAGTAAGAGTTAAGACATTAACCATTAGGCCAGAGTAAGAGTTAAGACCTTAGTTATTAGGCCAGAGTTAGAGTGAAGACCTTAACCAATAGGCCAGAGTAAAAGTTAAGACCTTAACCATTAGGCCAGAGTACAAGTCTAAGACCTTAGCTATTAGGCCAGAGTAAGAGTTAAGACCTTAAGCAGTAGGCCAGAGTAAAAGTTAAGACCTTAACCATTAGGCCAGAGTACGAGTCTAAGACCTTAGCTATTAGGCCAGAGTAAGAGTTAAGACCTTAGCTATTAGGCCAGAGTACGAGTCTAAGACCTTAGCTATTAGGCCAGAGTAAGGGTTAAGACCTTAACCAGTAGGCCAGAGTAAGAGTTAAGACCTTAGCTATTAGGCCAGAGTCAGAGATAAGACCTTAGCTATTAGGCCATAGGAAGAGTTAAGACCTTAGCTATTAGGCCAGAGTAAGAGTTAAGACCTTAACCAGTAGGCCAGAGTACCAGTCTAAGACCTTAGCTATTAGGCCAGAGTCAGAGATAAGACCTTAGCTATTAGGTCAGAGTAAGAATTAAGACCTTAAACTTTAGGCCAGAGTAAGAGTTAAGACCTTAACCATTAGGCCAGAGTACGAGTCTAAGACCTTAGCTATTAGGCCAGAGTAAGAGTTAAGACCTTAACCAGTAGGCCAGAGTACGAGTTAAGACCTTAACTATTAGGCCAGCGTATGAGTCTAAGACCTTAGCTATTAGGCCAGAGTAAGGGTTAAGACCTTAACCAGTAGGCCAGAGTAAGAGTTAAGACCTTAACCTGTAGGCCATTGTAAGAGTTAAGACATTAACTAGTAGGCCAGAGTAAGAGTTAAGATGTTAACCTGTAGGCCATAGTACGAATTTAAGACCTTAGCTATTAGGCCAGAGTAAGAGTTAAGACCTTAACCAGTAGGCCAGAGTAAGAGTTAAGAGAGTAAGAGTTAAGACCTTAACCATTAGGCCAGAGTATGAGTCTAAGACCTTAGCTATTAGGCCAGAGTAAGAGTTAAGACCTTAGCTATTAGGCCAGAGTAAGAGTTAAGACCTTAACGAGTAGGCCAGAGTACGAGTCTAGGACCTTAGCTATTAGGCCAGAGTCAGAGTTAAGACCTTAACCTGTAGGCCAGAGTAAGAGTTAAGACCTTAACCTCTATGCCATAGTATGGGTCTAAGACCTTAGCTATTAGGCCAGAGTAAGAGTTAAGACCTTAGCTATTAGGCCAGAGTAAGAGTTAAGACCTTAACCATTAGGCCAGATTACGGGTCTAAGACCTTTTCTATTAGGCCAGAGTAAGAGTTAAGACCTTAGCTATTAGGACAGAGTAAGTGTTAAGACCTTAACCAGTAGGCCAGAGTAAGAGTTAAGACCTTAACCATTAGGCCAGAGTACGAGTCTAAGACCTTAGCTATTAGGCCAGAGTAAGTGTTAAGACCTTAGCCAGTAGGCCAGAGTAAGAGATAAGACCTTAGCTATTAGACCAGAGTAAGAGTTAAGACCTTAGCTAATAGGCCAGAATAAGAGTTAAGACCTTAGCTATTAGGCCAGAGTAAGAGTTAAGACCTTAGCTATTAGGCCAGAGTAAAAGTTAAGACCTTAGCTATTAGGCCAGAGTAAGAGGTAAGACCTTAAACAGTAGGCCAGAGTACGAGTCTGAGACCTTAGCTATTAGGCCAGAGTAAGAGTTAAGACCTTAACCAGTAGGCCAGAGTAAGAGTTAAGACCTTAACCTGTAGGCCATAGTACGAGTCTAAGACCTTAGCTATTAGGCCAGAGTAAGAGTTAAGATCTTAACCATTAGGCCAGAGTACGAGTCTAAAACCTTAGCTATTAGGCCAGAGTAAGATTTAAGACCTTAGCTATTAGGCCAGAGTAAGAGTTAAGACCTTAACCAGTAGGCCAGAGTAAGAGTTAAAACCTTAACCATTAGGCCAGAGTATGAGTCTAAGACCTTAGCTATTAGGCCAGTGTAAGAGTTAAGACCTTAATCAGTAGGCCAGAGTAAGAGTTAAGACCTTAACCACTAGGCCAGAGTACGAGTCTAAGACCTTAGCTATTAGGCCAGAGTAGGAGTTAAGACCTTAGGTATTAGGCCAGAGTAAGTGTTAAGACCGTAACCAGTAGGCCAGAGTAAGACTTAAGACCTTAACCATTAGGCCAGAGAATGAGTCTAAGACCTTAGCTATTAGGCCAGAGTAAGAGTTAAGACCGTAACCATTAGGGAAGAGTAAGAGTTAAGACCTTAGCTATTAGGCCAGAGTAAGAGTTAAGACCTTAACCATTAGGCCAGAGTACAAGTCTAACACCTTTGCTATTAGGCCAGAGTAAGAGTTAAGACCTTAGCTATTAGGCCAGAGTAAGAGTTAAGACCTTATCTATTAGGCCAGAATAAGAGTTAAGACCTTAATCAGTAGGCTAGAGTAAGAGTTAAGACCTTAACCAGTAGGCCAGAGTAAGAGTTAAGACCTTAAACATTAGGCCAGAGAACGAGTCTAAGACCTTAGCTATAAGGCCAGAGTAAGAGTTAAGACCTTAACCAGTATGCCAAAGTCAGAGATAAGACCTTAACCATTAGGCCGGAGTACAAATCTAAGACCTTAGCTATTAGGCCTTAGTAAGAGTTAAGACCTTAGCTATTAGGCCAGAGAAAGAGTTAAGACCATAACCAGTAGGCCAGAGTACGAGTCTAAGACCTTAGCTATTAGGCCAGAGTAAGAGTTAAGACCTTAGCTATTAGGCCAGAGTAAGAGTTAAGACATTAAACAGTAGGCCAGAGTAAGAGTTAAGACCTTAACCATTAGGCCTGAGTACAAGTCTAATTCCTTAGCTATTTGGCCAGAGTAAGAGTTAAAACCTTAAGCACTAGGCCAGAGTAAGAGTTAAGACCTTAACCATTAGGTCAGAGTACGAGTCTAAGACCTTAGCTATTAGGCCAGAGTAAGAGTTAAAACCGTAGTTATTAGGCCAGAGTAAGAGTTAAGACCTTAACCAATAGGCCAGAGTAAGAGTTAAGACCTTAACCATAAGGCCAGAGTATGAGTCTAAGACCTTGGCTATTAGGCCAGAGTAAGAGTTAAGACCTTAACCAGTAGGCCAGAGTAAGAGTTAAGACCTTAACCATTAGGCCAGAGTACGAGTCTAAGACCTTAGCTATTAGGCCAGAGTAAGAGTTAAGACCTTAGCTATTAGGCCAGAGTAAGAGTTCAGACCTTAACCATTAGGCCAGAGTAAGAGTTAAGACCTTAGTTATTAGGCCAGAGTTAGAGTGAAAACCTTAACCAATAGGCCAGAGTAAAAGTTAAGACCTTAACCATTAGGCCAGAGTACAAGTCTAAGACCTTAGCTATTAGGCCAGAGTAAGAGTTATGACCTTAAGCAGTAGGCCAGAGTAAAAGTTAAGACCTTAGCTATTAGGCCAGAGTACGAGTCTAAGACCTTAGCTATTAGGCCAGAGTAAGAGTTAAGACCTTAACCAGTAGGCCAAAGTAAGAGTTAAGACCTTAGCTATTAGGCCAGAGTAAGAGTTAAGACCTTAACCATTAGGCTAGAGTACGAGTCTAAGACCTTAGCTATTAGGCCAGAGTAAGAGATAAGACCTTAACCAGTAGGCCAGAGTAAGAGTTAAGATTTTAACTATTAGGCCAGAGTACGAGTCTAAGACCTTAGCTATTAGGCCAGAGTAAGGGTTAAGACCTTAACCAGTAGTCCAAAGTAAGAGTTAAGACCTTAACCTGTAGGCCATAGTAAGAGTTAAGACCTTAACTAGTAGGCCATAGTACGAGTTTAAGACCTTAGCTTTTAGGCCAGAGTAAGTGTTAAGACCTTAACCAGTAGGCCAGAGTAAGAGTTAAGACCTTAACCAGTAGGCCAGAGTACAAGTCTAAGACCTTAGCTATTAGGCCAGAGTCAGAGTTAAGACCTTAGCTATTAGGTCAGAGTAAGAATTAAGACCTTAAACAGTAGGCCAGAGTAAGAGTTAAGACCTTAACCATTAGGCCAGAGTATGAGTCTAAGACCTTAGCTATTAGGCCAGAGTAAGAGTTAAGACCTTAAGCAGTAGGCCAGAGTAAGAGTTAAGACCTTAACCATTAGGCCACAGTATGAGTCTAAGACCTTAGCTATTAGGCCAGAGTAAGAGTTAAGACCTTAGCTATTAGGCCAGAGTAAGGGTTAAGACCTTAACCAGTAGTCCAGAGTAAGAGTTAAGACCTTAACCAGTAGGCCAGAGTAAGAGTTAAGACCTTAACCATTAGGCCAGAGTATGAGTCTAAGACCTTAGCTATTAGGGCATAGTAAGAGTTAAGACCTTAGCTATTAGGCCAGAGTAAGAGTTAAGACCTTAACCAGTAGGCCAGAGTACAAGTCTAAGACCTTAGCTATTAGGCCAGAGTCAGAGTTAAGACCTTAGCTATTAGGTCAGAGTGAGAATTAAGACCTTAAACAGTAGGCCAGAGTAAGAGTTAAGACCTTAACCATTAGGCCAGAGTACGAGTCTAAGACCTTAGCTATTAGGCCAGAGTAAGAGTTAAGACCTTAAGCAGTAGGCCAGAGTAAGAGTTAAGACCTTAACCATTAGGCCACAGTACGAGTCTAAGACCTTAGCTATTAGGCCAGAGTAAGAGTTAAGACCTTAGCTATTAGGCCAGAGTAAGAGTTAAGACTTTAGCTATTAGGCCAGAGTAAGAGATAAGACCATAGTTATTAGGCCAGAGTAAGAGTTAAGACCTTAACCAATCGGCCAGAGTAAGAGCTAAGACCTTAACCATAAGGCCAGAGTATGAGTCTAAGACCTTAGCTATTAGGCCAGAGTAAGAGTTAAGACCTTAACCATTAGGCCAGAGTAAGAGTTAAGACCTTAGTTATTAGGCCAGAGTTAGAGTGAAGACCTTAACCAATAGGCCAGAGTAAGAGTTAAGACCTTAACCATTAGGCCAGAGTACGAGTCTAAGACCTTAGCTATTAGGCCAGAGTAAGAGTTAAGACCTTAGCTATTAGGCCAGAGTACGAGTCTAAGTCCTTAGCTATTAAGCCAGAGTCAGAGTTTAGACCTTAACCAGTAGGCCAGAGAAAGAGTTAAGACCTTAGCTATTAGGCCAGAATAAGAGTTAAGACCTTAACCATTAGGCCAGAGCACGAGTCTAAGACCTTAGCTATTAGGCCAGAATACGAGTCTAAGACCTTAGCTATTAGGCCAGAGTAAGAGTTAAGACCTTAACCAGTAGGCCAGTGTACGAGTTAAGACCTTAACTATTAGGCCACAGTATGAGTCTAAGACCTTAGCTATTAGGCCAGAGTAAGAGTTAAGACCTTAGCTATTAGGCCAGAGTAAGAGTTAAGACCTTAACCATTAGGCCAGAGTAAGAGTTAAGACCTTAGTTATTAGGCCAGAGTTAGAGTGAAGACCTTAACCAATAGGCCAGAGTAAAAGTTAAGACCTTAACCATTAGGCCAGAGTACAAGTCTAAGACCTTAGCTATTAGGCCAGAGTAAGAGTTAAGACCTTAAGCAGTAGGCCAGAGTAAAAGTTAAGACCTTAACCATTAGGCCAGAGTACGAGTCTAAGACCTTAGCTATTAGGCCAGAGTAAGAGTTAAGACCTTAGCTTTTAGGCCAGAGTACGAGTCTAAGACCTTAGCTATTAGGCCAGAGTAAGAGTTAAGACCTTAACCAGTAGGCCAGAGTAAGAGTTAAGACCTTGGCTATTAGGCCAGAGTAAGAGTTAAGACCTTAACCATTAGGCCAGAGTACGAGTCTAAGACCTTAGCTATTAGGCCAGAGTAAGAGTTAAGACCTTAGCTATTAGGCCAGAGTAAGAGTTAAGACATTAACCATTAGGCCAGAGTAAGAGTTAAGACCTTAGTTATTAGGCCAGAGTTAGAGTGAAGACCTTAACCAATAGGCCAGAGTAAAAGTTAAGACCTTAACCATTAGGCCAGAGTACAAGTCTAAGACCTTAGCTATTAGGCCAGAGTAAGAGTTAAGACCTTAAGCAGTAGGCCAGAGTAAAAGTTAAGACCTTAACCATTAGGCCAGAGTACGAGTCTAAGACCTTAGCTATTAGGCCAGAGTACGAGTCTAAGACCTTAGCTATTAGGCCAGAGTAAGAGTTAAGACCTTAACCAGTAGGCCAGAGTAAGAGTTAAGATTTTAACTATTAGGCCAGAGTACGAGTCTAAGACCTTAGCTATTAGGCCAGAGTAAGGGTTAAGACCTTAACCAGTAGGCCAGAGTAAGAGTTAAGACCTTAGCTATTAGGCCAGAGTCAGAGATAAGACCTTAGCTATTAGGCCATAGGAAGAGTTAAGACCTTAGCTATTAGGCCAGAGTAAGAGTTAAGACCTTAACCAGTAGGCCAGAGTACCAGTCTAAGACCTTAGCTATTAGGCCAGAGTCAGAGATAAGACCTTAGCTATTAGGTCAGAGTAAGAATTAAGACCTTAAACTTTAGGCCAGAGTAAGAGTTAAGACCTTAACCATTAGGCCAGAGTACGAGTCTAAGACCTTAGCTATTAGGCCAGAGTAAGAGTTAAGACCTTAAGCAGTAGGCCAGAGTAAGAGTTAAGACCTTAACCATTAGGCCAGAGTACGAGTCTAAGTCCTTAGCTATTAGGCCAGAGTAAGAGTTAAGACCTTAGCTATTAGGCCAGAGTAAGAGTTAAGACCTTAGCTATTAGGCCAGAGTAAGAGATAAGACCATAGTTATTAGGCCAGAGTAAGAGTTAAGACCTTAACCAATAGGCCAGTGTAAGAGTTAAGACCTTAACCATAAGGCCAGAATATGAGTCTAAGACCTTAGCTATTAGGCCAGAGTAAGAGTGAAGACCTTAGCTATTAGGCCAGAGTAAGAGTTAAGACCTTAACCATTAGGCCAGAGTAAGAGTTAAGACCTTAGTTATTAGGCCAGAGTTAGAGTGAAGACCTTAACCAATAGGCCAGAGTAAGAGTTAAGACCTTAACCATTAGGCCAGAGTACGAGTCTAAGACCTTAGCTATTAGGCCAGAGTAAGAGTTAAGACCTTAGCTATTAGGCCAGAGTACGAGTCTAAGACCTTAGCTATTAGGCCAGAGTAAGAGTTTAGACCTTAACCAGTAGGCCAGAGTAAGAGTTAAGACCTTAGCTATAGGCCAGAGTAAGAGTTAAGACCTTAACCATTAGGCCAGAGTACGAGTCTAAGACCTTAGCTATTAGGCCAGAGTACGAGTCTAAGACCTTAGCTATTAGGCCAGAGTAAGAGTTAAGACCTTAGCTATTAGGCCAGAGTAAGAGTTAAGACTTTAGCTATTAGGCCAGAGTAAGAGATAAGACCATAGTTATTAGGCCAGAGTAAGAGTTAAGACCTTAACCAATCGGCCAGAGTAAGAGCTAAGACCTTAACCATAAGGCCAGAGTATGAGTCTAAGACCTTAGCTATTAGGCCAGAGTAAGAGTTAAGACCTTAACCATTAGGCCAGAGTAAGAGTTAAGACCTTAGTTATTAGGCCAGAGTTAGAGTGAAGACCTTAACCAATAGGCCAGAGTAAGAGTTAAGACCTTAACCATTAGGCCAGAGTACGAGTCTAAGACCTTAGCTATTAGGCCAGAGTAAGAGTTAAGACCTTAGCTATTAGGCCAGAGTACGAGTCTAAGTCCTTAGCTATTAAGCCAGAGTCAGAGTTTAGACCTTAACCAGTAGGCCAGAGAAAGAGTTAAGACCTTAGCTATTAGGCCAGAATAAGAGTTAAGACCGTAACCATTAGGCCAGAGCACGAGTCTAAGACCTTAGCTATTAGGCCAGAATACGAGTCTAAGACCTTAGCTATTAGGCCAGAGTAAGAGTTAAGACCTTAACCAGTAGGCCAGTGTACGAGTTAAGACCTTAACTATTAGGCCACAGTATGAGTCTAAGACCTTAGCTATTAGGCCAGAGTAAGAGTTAAGACCTTAGCTATTAGGCCAGAGTAAGAGTTAAGACCTTAACCATTAGGCCAGAGTAAGAGTTAAGACCTTAGTTATTAGGCCAGAGTTAGAGTGAAGACCTTAACCAATAGGCCAGAGTAAAAGTTAAGACCTTAACCATTAGGCCAGAGTACAAGTCTAAGACCTTAGCTATTAGGCCAGAGTAAGAGTTAAGACCTTAAGCAGTAGGCCAGAGTAAAAGTTAAGACCTTAACCATTAGGCCAGAGTACGAGTCTAAGACCTTAGCTATTAGGCCAGAGTAAGAGTTAAGACCTTAGCTTTTAGGCCAGAGTACGAGTCTAAGACCTTAGCTATTAGGCCAGAGTAAGAGTTAAGACCTTAACCAGTAGGCCAGAGTAAGAGTTAAGACCTTGGCTATTAGGCCAGAGTAAGAGTTAAGACCTTAACCATTAGGCCAGAGTACGAGTCTAAGACCTTAGCTATTAGGCCAGAGTAAGAGTTAAGACCTTAGCTATTAGGCCAGAGTAAGAGTTAAGACATTAACCATTAGGCCAGAGTAAGAGTTAAGACCTTAGTTATTAGGCCAGAGTTAGAGTGAAGACCTTAACCAATAGGCCAGAGTAAAAGTTAAGACCTTAACCATTAGGCCAGAGTACAAGTCTAAGACCTTAGCTATTAGGCCAGAGTAAGAGTTAAGACCTTAAGCAGTAGGCCAGAGTAAAAGTTAAGACCTTAACCATTAGGCCAGAGTACGAGTCTAAGACCTTAGCTATTAGGCCAGAGTAAGAGTTAAGACCTTAGCTATTAGGCCAGAGTACGAGTCTAAGACCTTAGCTATTAGGCCAGAGTAAGGGTTAAGACCTTAACCAGTAGGCCAGAGTAAGAGTTAAGACCTTAGCTATTAGGCCAGAGTCAGAGATAAGACCTTAGCTATTAGGCCATAGGAAGAGTTAAGACCTTAGCTATTAGGCCAGAGTAAGAGTTAAGACCTTAACCAGTAGGCCAGAGTACCAGTCTAAGACCTTAGCTATTAGGCCAGAGTCAGAGATAAGACCTTAGCTATTAGGTCAGAGTAAGAATTAAGACCTTAAACTTTAGGCCAGAGTAAGAGTTAAGACCTTAACCATTAGGCCAGAGTACGAGTCTAAGACCTTAGCTATTAGGCCAGAGTAAGAGTTAAGACCTTAAGCAGTAGGCCAGAGTAAGAGTTAAGACCTTAACCATTAGGCCAGAGTACGAGTCTAAGTCCTTAGCTATTAGGCCAGAGTAAGAGTTAAGACCTTAGCTATTAGGCCAGAGTAAGAGTTAAGACCTTAGCTAATAGGCCAGAGTAAGAGATAAGACCATAGTTATTAGGCCAGAGTAAGAGTTAAGACCTTAACCAATAGGCCAGTGTAAGAGTTAAGACCTTAACCATAAGGCCAGAGTATGAGTCTAAGACCTTAGCTATTAGGCCAGAGTAAGAGTGAAGACCTTAGCTATTAGGCCAGAGTAAGAGTTAAGACCTTAACCATTAGGCCAGAGTAAGAGTTAAGACCTTAGTTATTAGGCCAGAGTTAGAGTGAAGACCTTAACCAATAGGCCAGAGTAAGAGTTAAGACCTTAACCATTAGGCCAGAGTACGAGTCTAAGACCTTAGCTATTAGGCCAGAGTAAGAGTTAAGACCTTAGCTATTAGGCCAGAGTACGAGTCTAAGACCTTAGCTATTAGGCCAGAGTAAGAGTTTAGACCTTAACCAGTAGGCCAGAGTAAGAGTTAAGACCTTAGCTATAGGCCAGAGTAAGAGTTAAGACCTTAACCATTAGGCCAGAGTACGAGTCTAAGACCTTAGCTATTAGGCCAGAGTACGAGTCTAAGACCTTAGCTATTAGGCCAGAGTAAGAGTTAAGACCTTAACCAGTAGGCCAGAGTACGAGTTAAGACCTTAACTATTAGGCCAGCGTATGAGTCTAAGACCTTAGCTATTAGGCCAGAGTAAGGGTTAAGACCTTAACCAGTAGGCCAGAGTAAGAGTTAAGACCTTAACCTGTAGGCCAGAGTAAGAGTTAAGACCTTAGCTATTAGGCCAGAGTAAGAGTTAAGACCTTAACCATTAGGCCAGATTACGGGTCTAAGACCTTTTCTATTAGGCCAGAGTAAGAGTTAAGACCTTAGCTATTAGGACAGAGTAAGTGTTAAGACCTTAACCAGTAGGCCAGAGTAAGAGTTAAGACCTTAACCATTAGGCCAGAGTACGAGTCTAAGACCTTAGCTATTAGGCCAGAGTAAGTGTTAAGACCTTAGCCAGTAGGCCAGAGTAAGAGATAAGACCTTAGCTATTAGACCAGAGTAAGAGTTAAGACCTTAGCTAATAGGCCAGAATAAGAGTTAAGACCTTAGCTATTAGGCCAGAGTAAGAGTTAAGACCTTAGCTATTAGGTCAGAGTAAAAGTTAAGACCTTAGCTATTAGGCCAGAGTAAGAGGTAAGACCTTAAACAGTAGGCCAGAGTACGAGTCTAAGACCTTAGCTATTAGGCCAGAGTAAGAGTTAAGACCTTAAGCAGTAGGCCAGAGTAAGAGTTAAGACCTTAACCATTAGGCCAGAGTACGAGTCTAAGTCCTTAGCTATTAGGCCAGAGTAAGAGTTAAGACCTTAGCTATTAGGCCAGAGTAAGAGTTAAGACCTTAGCTAATAGGCCAGAGTAAGAGATAAGACCATAGTTATTAGGCCAGAGTAAGAGTTAAGACCTTAACCAATAGGCCAGTGTAAGAGTTAAGACCTTAACCATAAGGCCAGAGTATGAGTCTAAGACCTTAGCTATTAGGCCAGAGTAAGAGTGAAGACCTTAGCTATTAGGCCAGAGTAAGAGTTAAGACCTTAACCATTAGGCCAGAGTAAGAGTTAAGACCTTAGTTATTAGGCCAGAGTTAGAGTGAAGACCTTAACCAATAGGCCAGAGTAAGAGTTAAGACCTTAACCATTAGGCCAGAGTACGAGTCTAAGACCTTAGCTATTAGGCCAGAGTAAGAGTTAAGACCTTAGCTATTAGGCCAGAGTACGAGTCTAAGACCTTAGCTATTAGGCCAGAGTAAGAGTTTAGACCTTAACCAGTAGGCCAGAGTAAGAGTTAAGACCTTAGCTATAGGCCAGAGTAAGAGTTAAGACCTTAACCATTAGGCCAGAGTACGAGTCTAAGACCTTAGCTATTAGGCCAGAGTACGAGTCTAAGACCTTAGCTATTAGGCCAGAGTAAGAGTTAAGACCTTAACCAGTAGGCCAGAGTACGAGTTAAGACCTTAACTATTAGGCCAGCGTATGAGTCTAAGACCTTAGCTATTAGGCCAGAGTAAGGGTTAAGACCTTAACCAGTAGGCCAGAGTAAGAGTTAAGACCTTAACCTGTAGGCCAGAGTAAGAGTTAAGACCTTAGCTATTAGGCCAGAGTAAGAGTTAAGACCTTAACCATTAGGCCAGATTACGGGTCTAAGACCTTTTCTATTAGGCCAGAGTAAGAGTTAAGACCTTAGCTATTAGGACAGAGTAAGTGTTAAGACCTTAACCAGTAGGCCAGAGTAAGAGTTAAGACCTTAACCATTAGGCAAGAGTACGAGTCTAAGACCTTAGCTATTAGGCCAGAGTAAGTGTTAAGACCTTAGCCAGTAGGCCAGAGTAAGAGATAAGACCTTAGCTATTAGACCAGAGTAAGAGTTAAGACCTTAGCTAATAGGCCAGAATAAGAGTTAAGACCTTAGCTATTAGGCCAGAGTAAGAGTTAAGACCTTAGCTATTAGGCCAGAGTAAAAGTTAAGACCTTAGCTATTAGGCCAGAGTAAGAGGTAAGACCTTAAACAGTAGGCCAGAGTACGAGTCTGAGACCTTAGCTATTAGGCCAGAGTAAGAGTTAAGACCTTAACCAGTAGGCCAGAGTAAGAGTTAAGACCTTAACCTGTAGGCCATAGTACGAGTCTAAGACCTTAGCTATTAGGCCAGAGTAAGAGTTAAGATCTTAACCATTAGGCCAGAGTACGAGTCTAAAACCTTAGCTATTAGGCCAGAGTAAGATTTAAGACCTTAGCTATTAGGCCAGAGTAAGAGTTAAGACCTTAACCAGTAGGCCACAGTAAGAGTTAAAACCTTAACCATTAGGCCAGAGTATGAGTCTAAGACCTTAGCTATTAGGCCAGTGTAAGAGTTAAGACCTTAATCAGTAGGCCAGAGTAAGAGTTAAGACCTTAACCACTAGGCCAGAGTACGAGTCTAAGACCTTAGCTATTAGGCCAGAGTAGGAGTTAAGACCTTAGGTATTAGGCCAGAGTAAGTGTTAAGACCGTAACCAGTAGGCCAGAGTAAGACTTAAGACCTTAACCATTAGGCCAGAGAATGAGTCTAAGACCTTAGCTATTAGGCCAGAGTAAGAGTTAAGACCGTAACCATTAGGGAAGAGTAAGAGTTAAGACCTTAGCTATTAGGCCAGAGTAAGAGTTAAGACCTTAACCATTAGGCCAGAGTACAAGTCTAACACCTTTGCTATTAGGCCAGAGTAAGAGTTAAGACCTTAGCTATTAGGCCAGAGTAAGAGTTAAGACCTTTTCTATTAGGCCAGAATAAGAGTTAAGACCTTAATCAGTAGGCTAGAGTAAGAGTTAAGACCTTAACCAGTAGGCCAGAGTAAGAGTTAAGACCTTAAACATTAGGCCAGAGAACGAGTCTAAGACCTTAGCTATTAGGCCAGAGTAAGAGTTAAGACCTTAACCAGAATGCCAAAGTCAGAGATAAGACCTTAACCATTAGGCCGGAGTACAAATCTAAGACCTTAGCTATTAGGCCTTAGTAAGAGTTAAGACCTTAGCTATTAGGCCAGAGAAAGAGTTAAGACCATAACCAGTAGGCCAGAGTACGAGTCTAAGACCTTAGCTATTAGGCCAGAGTAAGAGTTAAGACCTTAGCTATTAGGCCAGAGTAAGAGTTAAGACATTAAACAGTAGGCCAGAGTAAGAGTTAAGACCTTAACCATTAGGCCTGAGTACAAGTCTAATTCCTTAGCTATTTGGCCAGAGTATGAGTTAAAACCTTAAGCACTAGGCCAGAGTAAGAGTTAAGACCTTAACCATTAGGTCAGAGTACGAGTCTAAGACCTTAGCTATTAGGCCAGAGTAAGAGTTAAGACCTTAAGCAGTAGGCCAGAGTAAGAGTTAAGACCTTAACCATTAGGCCAGAGTACGAGTCTAAGACCTTAGCTATTAGGCCAGAGTAAGAGTTAAGACCTTAAGCAGTAGGCCAGAGTAAGAGTTAAGACCTTAACCATTAGGCCAGAGTACGAGTCTAAGTCCTTAGCTATTAGGCCAGAGTAAGAGTTAAGACCTTAGCTATTAGGCCAGAGTAAGAGTTAAGACCTTAGCTATTAGGCCAGAGTAAGAGATAAGACCATAGTTATTAGGCCAGAGTAAGAGTTAAGACCTTAACCAATAGGCCAGTGTAAGAGTTAAGACCTTAACCATAAGGCCAGAATATGAGTCTAAGACCTTAGCTATTAGGCCAGAGTAAGAGTGAAGACCTTAGCTATTAGGCCAGAGTAAGAGTTAAGACCTTAACCATTAGGCCAGAGTAAGAGTTAAGACCTTAGTTATTAGGCCAGAGTTAGAGTGAAGACCTTAACCAATAGGCCAGAGTAAGAGTTAAGACCTTAACCATTAGGCCAGAGTACGAGTCTAAGACCTTAGCTATTAGGCCAGAGTAAGAGTTAAGACCTTAGCTATTAGGCCAGAGTACGAGTCTAAGACCTTAGCTATTAGGCCAGAGTAAGAGTTTAGACCTTAACCAGTAGGCCAGAGTAAGAGTTAAGACCTTAGCTATAGGCCAGAGTAAGAGTTAAGACCTTAACCATTAGGCCAGAGTACGAGTCTAAGACCTTAGCTATTAGGCCAGAGTAAGAGTTAAGACCTTAGCTATTAGGCCAGAGTAAGAGTTAAGACTTTAGCTATTAGGCCAGAGTAAGAGATAAGACCATAGTTATTAGGCCAGAGTAAGAGTTAAGACCTTAACCAATCGGCCAGAGTAAGAGCTAAGACCTTAACCATAAGGCCAGAGTATGAGTCTAAGACCTTAGCTATTAGGCCAGAGTAAGAGTTAAGACCTTAACCATTAGGCCAGAGTAAGAGTTAAGACCTTAGTTATTAGGCCAGAGTTAGAGTGAAGACCTTAACCAATAGGCCAGAGTAAGAGTTAAGACCTTAACCATTAGGCCAGAGTACGAGTCTAAGACCTTAGCTATTAGGCCAGAGTAAGAGTTAAGACCTTAGCTATTAGGCCAGAGTACGAGTCTAAGTCCTTAGCTATTAAGCCAGAGTCAGAGTTTAGACCTTAACCAGTAGGCCAGAGAAAGAGTTAAGACCTTAGCTATTAGGCCAGAATAAGAGTTAAGACCGTAACCATTAGGCCAGAGCACGAGTCTAAGACCTTAGCTATTAGGCCAGAATACGAGTCTAAGACCTTAGCTATTAGGCCAGAGTAAGAGTTAAGACCTTAACCAGTAGGCCAGTGTACGAGTTAAGACCTTAACTATTAGGCCACAGTATGAGTCTAAGACCTTAGCTATTAGGCCAGAGTAAGAGTTAAGACCTTAGCTATTAGGCCAGAGTAAGAGTTAAGACCTTAACCATTAGGCCAGAGTAAGAGTTAAGACCTTAGTTATTAGGCCAGAGTTAGAGTGAAGACCTTAACCAATAGGCCAGAGTAAAAGTTAAGACCTTAACCATTAGGCCAGAGTACAAGTCTAAGACCTTAGCTATTAGGCCAGAGTAAGAGTTAAGACCTTAAGCAGTAGGCCAGAGTAAAAGTTAAGACCTTAACCATTAGGCCAGAGTACGAGTCTAAGACCTTAGCTATTAGGCCAGAGTAAGAGTTAAGACCTTAGCTTTTAGGCCAGAGTACGAGTCTAAGACCTTAGCTATTAGGCCAGAGTAAGAGTTAAGACCTTAACCAGTAGGCCAGAGTAAGAGTTAAGACCTTGGCTATTAGGCCAGAGTAAGAGTTAAGACCTTAACCATTAGGCCAGAGTACGAGTCTAAGACCTTAGCTATTAGGCCAGAGTAAGAGTTAAGACCTTAGCTATTAGGCCAGAGTAAGAGTTAAGACATTAACCATTAGGCCAGAGTAAGAGTTAAGACCTTAGTTATTAGGCCAGAGTTAGAGTGAAGACCTTAACCAATAGGCCAGAGTAAAAGTTAAGACCTTAACCATTAGGCCAGAGTACAAGTCTAAGACCTTAGCTATTAGGCCAGAGTAAGAGTTAAGACCTTAAGCAGTAGGCCAGAGTAAAAGTTAAGACCTTAACCATTAGGCCAGAGTACGAGTCTAAGACCTTAGCTATTAGGCCAGAGTAAGAGTTAAGACCTTAGCTATTAGGCCAGAGTACGAGTCTAAGACCTTAGCTATTAGGCCAGAGTAAGGGTTAAGACCTTAACCAGTAGGCCAGAGTAAGAGTTAAGACCTTAGCTATTAGGCCAGAGTCAGAGATAAGACCTTAGCTATTAGGCCATAGGAAGAGTTAAGACCTTAGCTATTAGGCCAGAGTAAGAGTTAAGACCTTAACCAGTAGGCCAGAGTACCAGTCTAAGACCTTAGCTATTAGGCCAGAGTCAGAGATAAGACCTTAGCTATTAGGTCAGAGTAAGAATTAAGACCTTAAACTTTAGGCCAGAGTAAGAGTTAAGACCTTAACCATTAGGCCAGAGTACGAGTCTAAGACCTTAGCTATTAGGCCAGAGTAAGAGTTAAGACCTTAAGCAGTAGGCCAGAGTAAGAGTTAAGACCTTAACCATTAGGCCAGAGTACGAGTCTAAGTCCTTAGCTATTAGGCCAGAGTAAGAGTTAAGACCTTAGCTATTAGGCCAGAGTAAGAGTTAAGACCTTAGCTAATAGGCCAGAGTAAGAGATAAGACCATAGTTATTAGGCCAGAGTAAGAGTTAAGACCTTAACCAATAGGCCAGTGTAAGAGTTAAGACCTTAACCATAAGGCCAGAGTATGAGTCTAAGACCTTAGCTATTAGGCCAGAGTAAGAGTGAAGACCTTAGCTATTAGGCCAGAGTAAGAGTTAAGACCTTAACCATTAGGCCAGAGTAAGAGTTAAGACCTTAGTTATTAGGCCAGAGTTAGAGTGAAGACCTTAACCAATAGGCCAGAGTAAGAGTTAAGACCTTAACCATTAGGCCAGAGTACGAGTCTAAGACCTTAGCTATTAGGCCAGAGTAAGAGTTAAGACCTTAGCTATTAGGCCAGAGTACGAGTCTAAGACCTTAGCTATTAGGCCAGAGTAAGAGTTTAGACCTTAACCAGTAGGCCAGAGTAAGAGTTAAGACCTTAGCTATAGGCCAGAGTAAGAGTTAAGACCTTAACCATTAGGCCAGAGTACGAGTCTAAGACCTTAGCTATTAGGCCAGAGTACGAGTCTAAGACCTTAGCTATTAGGCCAGAGTAAGAGTTAAGACCTTAACCAGTAGGCCAGAGTACGAGTTAAGACCTTAACTATTAGGCCAGCGTATGAGTCTAAGACCTTAGCTATTAGGCCAGAGTAAGGGTTAAGACCTTAACCAGTAGGCCAGAGTAAGAGTTAAGACCTTAACCTGTAGGCCAGAGTAAGAGTTAAGACCTTAGCTATTAGGCCAGAGTAAGAGTTAAGACCTTAACCATTAGGCCAGATTACGGGTCTAAGACCTTTTCTATTAGGCCAGAGTAAGAGTTAAGACCTTAGCTATTAGGACAGAGTAAGTGTTAAGACCTTAACCAGTAGGCCAGAGTAAGAGTTAAGACCTTAACCATTAGGCCAGAGTACGAGTCTAAGACCTTAGCTATTAGGCCAGAGTAAGTGTTAAGACCTTAGCCAGTAGGCCAGAGTAAGAGATAAGACCTTAGCTATTAGACCAGAGTAAGAGTTAAGACCTTAGCTAATAGGCCAGAATAAGAGTTAAGACCTTAGCTATTAGGCCAGAGTAAGAGTTAAGACCTTAGCTATTAGGTCAGAGTAAAAGTTAAGACCTTAGCTATTAGGCCAGAGTAAGAGGTAAGACCTTAAACAGTAGGCCAGAGTACGAGTCTAAGACCTTAGCTATTAGGCCAGAGTAAGAGTTAAGACCTTAAGCAGTAGGCCAGAGTAAGAGTTAAGACCTTAACCATTAGGCCAGAGTACGAGTCTAAGTCCTTAGCTATTAGGCCAGAGTAAGAGTTAAGACCTTAGCTATTAGGCCAGAGTAAGAGTTAAGACCTTAGCTAATAGGCCAGAGTAAGAGATAAGACCATAGTTATTAGGCCAGAGTAAGAGTTAAGACCTTAACCAATAGGCCAGTGTAAGAGTTAAGACCTTAACCATAAGGCCAGAGTATGAGTCTAAGACCTTAGCTATTAGGCCAGAGTAAGAGTGAAGACCTTAGCTATTAGGCCAGAGTAAGAGTTAAGACCTTAACCATTAGGCCAGAGTAAGAGTTAAGACCTTAGTTATTAGGCCAGAGTTAGAGTGAAGACCTTAACCAATAGGCCAGAGTAAGAGTTAAGACCTTAACCATTAGGCCAGAGTACGAGTCTAAGACCTTAGCTATTAGGCCAGAGTAAGAGTTAAGACCTTAGCTATTAGGCCAGAGTACGAGTCTAAGACCTTAGCTATTAGGCCAGAGTAAGAGTTTAGACCTTAACCAGTAGGCCAGAGTAAGAGTTAAGACCTTAGCTATAGGCCAGAGTAAGAGTTAAGACCTTAACCATTAGGCCAGAGTACGAGTCTAAGACCTTAGCTATTAGGCCAGAGTACGAGTCTAAGACCTTAGCTATTAGGCCAGAGTAAGAGTTAAGACCTTAACCAGTAGGCCAGAGTACGAGTTAAGACCTTAACTATTAGGCCAGCGTATGAGTCTAAGACCTTAGCTATTAGGCCAGAGTAAGGGTTAAGACCTTAACCAGTAGGCCAGAGTAAGAGTTAAGACCTTAACCTGTAGGCCAGAGTAAGAGTTAAGACCTTAGCTATTAGGCCAGAGTAAGAGTTAAGACCTTAACCATTAGGCCAGATTACGGGTCTAAGACCTTTTCTATTAGGCCAGAGTAAGAGTTAAGACCTTAGCTATTTGGACAGAGTAAGTGTTAAGACCTTAACCAGTAGGCCAGAGTAAGAGTTAAGACCTTAACCATTAGGCAAGAGTACGAGTCTAAGACCTTAGCTATTAGGCCAGAGTAAGTGTTAAGACCTTAGCCAGTAGGCCAGAGTAAGAGATAAGACCTTAGCTATTAGACCAGAGTAAGAGTTAAGACCTTAGCTAATAGGCCAGAATAAGAGTTAAGACCTTAGCTATTAGGCCAGAGTAAGAGTTAAGACCTTAGCTATTAGGCCAGAGTAAAAGTTAAGACCTTAGCTATTAGGCCAGAGTAAGAGGTAAGACCTTAAACAGTAGGCCAGAGTACGAGTCTGAGACCTTAGCTATTAGGCCAGAGTAAGAGTTAAGACCTTAACCAGTAGGCCAGAGTAAGAGTTAAGACCTTAACCTGTAGGCCATAGTACGAGTCTAAGACCTTAGCTATTAGGCCAGAGTAAGAGTTAAGATCTTAACCATTAGGCCAGAGTACGAGTCTAAAACCTTAGCTATTAGGCCAGAGTAAGATTTAAGACCTTAGCTATTAGGCCAGAGTAAGAGTTAAGACCTTAACCAGTAGGCCAGAGTAAGAGTTAAAACCTTAACCATTAGGCCAGAGTATGAGTCTAAGACCTTAGCTATTAGGCCAGTGCAAGAGTTAAGACCTTAATCAGTAGGCCAGAGTAAGAGTTAAGACCTTAACCACTAGGCCAGAGTACGAGTCTAAGACCTTAGCTATTAGGCCAGAGTAGGAGTTAAGACCTTAGGTATTAGGCCAGAGTAAGTGTTAAGACCGTAACCAGTAGGCCAGAGTAAGACTTAAGACCTTAACCATTAGGCCAGAGAATGAGTCTAAGACCTTAGCTATTAGGCCAGAGTAAGAGTTAAGACCGTAACCATTAGGGAAGAGTAAGAGTTAAGACCTTAGCTATTAGGCCAGAGTAAGAGTTAAGACCTTAACCATTAGGCCAGAGTACAAGTCTAACACCTTTGCTATTAGGCCAGAGTAAGAGTTAAGACCTTAGCTATTAGGCCAGAGTAAGAGTTAAGACCTTTTCTATTAGGCCAGAATAAGAGTTAAGACCTTAATCAGTAGGCTAGAGTAAGAGTTAGGACCTTAACCAGTAGGCCAGAGTAAGAGTTAAGACCTTAAACATTAGGCCAGAGAACGAGTCTAAGACCTTAGCTATTAGGCCAGAGTAAGAGTTAAGACCTTAACCAGTATGCCAAAGTCAGAGATAAGACCTTAACCATTAGGCCGGAGTACAAATCTAAGACCTTAGCTATTAGGCCTTAGTAAGAGTTAAGACCTTAGCTATTAGGCCAGAGAAAGAGTTAAGACCATAACCAGTAGGCCAGAGTACGAGTCTAAGACCTTAGCTATTAGGCCAGAGTAAGAGTTAAGACCTTAGCTATTAGGCCAGAGTAAGAGTTAAGACATTAAACAGTAGGCCAGAGTAAGAGTTAAGACCTTAACCATTAGGCCTGAGTACAAGTCTAATTCCTTAGCTATTTGGCCAGAGTAAGAGTTAAAACCTTAAGCACTAGGCCAGAGTAAGAGTTAAGACCTTAACCATTAGGTCAGAGTACGAGTCTAAGACCTTAGCTATTAGGCCAGAGTAAGAGTTAAAACCGTAGTTATTAGGCCAGAGTAAGAGTTAAGACCTTAACCAATATGCCAGAGTAAGAGTTAAGACCTTAACCATAAGGCCAGAGTATGAGTCTAAGACCTTGGCTATTAGGCCAGAGTAAGAGTTAAGACCTTAACCAGTAGGCCAGAGTAAGAGTTAAGACCTTAACCATTAGGCCAGAGTACGAGTCTAAGACCTTAGCTATTAGGCCAGAGTAAGAGTTAAGACCTTAGCTATTAGGCCAGAGTAAGAGTTCAGACCTTAACCATTAGGCCAGAGTAAGAGTTAAGACCTTAGTTATTAGGCCAGAGTTAGAGTGAAAACCTTAACCAATAGGCCAGAGTAAAAGTTAAGACCTTAACCATTAGGCCAGAGTACAAGTCTAAGACCTTAGCTATTAGGCCATAGTAAGAGTTATGACCTTAAGCAGTAGGCCAGAGTAAAAGTTAAGACCTTAGCTATTAGGCCAGAGTACGAGTCTAAGACCTTAGCTATTAGGCCAGAGTAAGAGTTTAGACCTTAACCAGTAGGCCAAAGTAAGAGTTAAGACCTTAGCTATTAGGCCAGAGTAAGAGTTAAGACCTTAACCATTAGGCCAGAGTACGAGTCTAAGACCTTAGCTATTAGGCCAGAGTAAGAGATAAGACCTTAACCAGTAGGCCAGAGTAAGAGTTAAGATTTTAACTATTAGGCCAGAGTACGAGTCTAAGACCTTAGCTATTAGGCCAGAGTAAGGGTTAAGACCTTAACCAGTAGTCCAAAGTAAGAGTTAAGACCTTAACCTGTAGGCCATAGTAAGAGTTAAGACCTTAACTAGTAGGCCATAGTACGAGTTTAAGACCTTAGCTTTTAGGCCAGAGTAAGTGTTAAGACCTTAACCAGTAGGCCAGAGTAAGAGTTAAGACCTTAACCAGTAGGCCAGAGTACAAGTCTAAGACCTTAGCTATTAGGCCAGAGTCAGAGTTAAGACCTTAGCTATTAGGTCAGAGTAAGAATTAAGACCTTAAACAGTAGGCCAGAGTAAGAGTTAAGACCTTAACCATTAGGCCAGAGTATGAGTCTAAGACCTTAGCTATTAGGCCAGAGTAAGAGTTAAGACCTTAAGCAGTAGGCCAGAGTAAGAGTTAAGACCTTAACCATTAGGCCACAGTACGAGTCTAAGACCTTAGCTATTAGGCCAGAGTAAGAGTTAAGACCTTAGCTATTAGGCCAGAGTAAGGGTTAAGACCTTAACCAGTAGTCCAGAGTAAGAGTTAAGACCTTAACCAGTAGGCCAGAGTAAGAGTTAAGACCTTAACCATTAGGCCAGAGTATGAGTCTAAGACCTTAGCTATTAGGGCATAGTAAGAGTTAAGACCTTAGCTATTAGGCCAGAGTAAGAGTTAAGACCTTAACCAGTAGGCCAGAGTACAAGTCTAAGACCTTAGCTATTAGGCCAGAGTAAGAGTTAAGACCTTAACCAGTAGGCCAAAGTAAGAGTTAAGACCTTAGCTATTAGGCCAGAGTAAGAGTTAAGACCTTAACCATTAGGCCAGAGTACGAGTCTAAGACCTTAGCTATTAGGCCAGAGTAAGAGATAAGACCTTAACCAGTAGGCCAGAGTAAGAGTTAAGACCTTAACCACTAGGCCAGAGTACGAGTCTAAGACCTTAGCTATTAGGCCAGAGTAGGAGTTAAGACCTTAGGTATTAGGCCAGAGTAAGTGTTAAGACCGTAACCAGTAGGCCAGAGTAAGACTTAAGACCTTAACCATTAGGCCAGAGAATGAGTCTAAGACCTTAGCTATTAGGCCAGAGTAAGAGTTAAGACTGTAACCATTAGGGAAGAGTAAGAGTTAAGACCTTAGCTATTAGGCCAGAGTAAGAGTTAAGACCTTAACCATTAGGCCAGAGTACAAGTCTAACACCTTTGCTATTAGGCCAGAGTAAGAGTTAAGACCTTAGCTATTAGGCCAGAGTAAGAGTTAAGACCTTATCTATTAGGCCAGAATAAAAGTTAAGACCTTAATCAGTAGGCTAGAGTAAGAGTTAAGACCTTAACCAGTAGGCCAGAGTAAGAGTTAAGACCTTAAACATTAGGCCAGAGAACGAGTCTAAGACCTTAGCTATTAGGCCAGAGTAAGAGTTAAGACCTTAACCAGTATGCCAAAGTCAGAGATAAGACCTTAACCATTAGGCCGGAGTACAAATCTAAGACCTTAGCTATTAGGCCTTAGTAAGAGTTAAGACCTTAGCTATTAGGCCAGAGAAAGAGTTAAGACCATAACCAGTAGGCCAGAGTACGAGTCTAAGACCTTAGCTATTAGGCCAGAGTAAGAGTTAAGACCTTAGCTATTAGGCCAGAGTAAGAGTTAAGACATTAAACAGTAGGCCAGAGTAAGAGTTAAGACCTTAACCATTAGGCCTGAGTACAAGTCTAATTCCTTAGCTATTTGGCCAGAGTAAGAGTTAAAACCTTAAGCACTAGGCCAGAGTAAGAGTTAAGACCTTAACCATTAGGTCAGAGTACGAGTCTAAGACCTTAGCTATTAGGCCAGAGTAAGAGTTAAAACCGTATTTATTAGGCCAGAGTAAGAGTTAAGACCTTAACCAATAGGCCAGAGTAAGAGTTAAGACCTTAACCATAAGGCCAGAGTATGAGTCTAAGACCTTGGCTATTAGGCCAGAGTAAGAGTTAAGACCTTAACCAGTAGGCCAGAGTAAGAGTTAAGACCTTAACCATTAGGCCAGAGTACGAGTCTAAGACCTTAGCTATTAGGCCAGAGTAAGAGTTAAGACCTTAGCTATTAGGCCAGAGTAAGAGTTCAGACCTTAACCATTAGGCCAGAGTAAGAGTTAAGACCTTAGTTATTATTCCAGAGTTAGAGTGAAAACCTTAACCAATAGGCCAGAGTAAAAGTTAAGACCTTAACCATTAGGCCAGAGTACAAGTCTAAGACCTTAGCTATTAGGCCATAGTAAGAGTTATGACCTTAAGCAGTAGGCCAGAGTAAAAGTTAAGACCTTAGCTAGTAGGCCAGAGTACGAGTCTAAGACCTTAGCTATTAGGCCAGAGTAAGAGTTAAGACCTTAACCAGTAGGCCAAAGTAAGAGTTAAGACCTTAGCTATTAGGCCAGAGTAAGAGTTAAGACCTTAACCATTAGGCCAGAGTACGAGTCTAAGACCTTAGCTATTAGGCCAGAGTAAGAGATAAGACCTTAACCAGTAGGCCAGAGTAAGAGTTAAGATTTTAACTATTAGGCCAGAGTACGAGTCTAAGACCTTAGCTATTAGGCCAGAGTAAGGGTTAAGACCTTAACCAGTAGTCCAAAGTAAGAGTTAAGACCTTAACCTGTAGGCCATAGTAAGAGTTAAGACCTTAACTAGTAGGCCATAGTACGAGTTTAAGACCTTAGCTTTTAGGCCAGAGTAAGTGTTAAGACCTTAACCAGTAGGCCAGAGTAAGAGTTAAGACCTTAACCAGTAGGCCAGAGTACAAGTCTAAGACCTTAGCTATTAGGCCAGAGTCAGAGTTAAGACCTTAGCTATTAGGTCAGAGTAAGAATTAAGACCTTAAACAGTAGGCCAGAGTAAGAGTTAAGACCTTAACCATTAGGCCAGAGTATGAGTCTAAGACCTTAGCTATTAGGCCAGAGTAAGAGTTAAGACCTTAAGCAGTAGGCCAGAGTAAGAGTTAAGACCTTAACCATTAGGCCACAGTACGAGTCTAAGACCTTAGCTATTAGGCCAGAGTAAGAGTTAAGACCTTAGCTATTAGGCCAGAGTAAGGGTTAAGACCTTAACCAGTAGTCCAGAGTAAGAGTTAAGACCTTAACCAGTAGGCCAGAGTAAGAGTTAAGACCTTAACCATTAGGCCAGAGTATGAGTCTAAGACCTTAGCTATTAGGGCATAGTAAGAGTTAAGACCTTAGCTATTAGGCCAGAGTAAGAGTTAAGACCTTAACCAGTAGGCCAGAGTACAAGTCTAAGACCTTAGCTATTAGGCCAGAGTCAGAGTTAAGACCTTAGTTATTAGGCCAGAGTTAGAGTGAAAACCTTAACCAATAGGCCAGAGTAAAAGTTAAGACCTTAACCATTAGGCCAGAGTACAAGTCTAAGACCTTAGCTATTAGGCCATAGTAAGAGGTATGACCTTAAGCAGTAGGCCAGAGTAAAAGTTAAGACCTTAGCTATTAGGCCAGAGTACGAGTCTAAGACCTTAGCTATTAGGCCAGAGTAAGAGTTAAGACCTTAACCAGTAGGCCAAAGTAAGAGTTAAGACCTTAGCTATTAGGCCAGAGTAAGAGTTAAGACCTTAACCATTAGGCCAGAGTACGAGTCTAAGACCTTAGCTATTAGGCCAGAGTAAGAGATAAGACCTTAACCAGTAGGCCAGAGTAAGAGTTAAGATTTTAACTATTAGGCCAGAGTACGAGTCTAAGACCTTAGCTATTAGGCCAGAGTAAGGGTTAAGACCTTAACCAGTAGTCCAAAGTAAGAGTTAAGACCTTAACCTGTAGGCCATAGTAAGAGTTAAGACCTTAACTAGTAGGCCATAGTACGAGTTTAAGACCTTAGCTTTTAGGCCAGAGTAAGTGTTAAGACCTTAACCAGTAGGCCAGAGTAAGAGTTAAGACCTTAACCAGTAGGCCAGAGTACAAGTCTAAGACCTTAGCTATTAGGCCAGAGTCAGAGTTAAGACCTTAGCTATTAGGTCAGAGTAAGAATTAAGACCTTAAACAGTAGGCCAGAGTAAGAGTTAAGACCTTAACCATTAGGCCAGAGTATGAGTCTAAGACCTTAGCTATTAGGCCAGAGTAAGAGTTAAGACCTTAAGCAGTAGGCCAGAGTAAGAGTTAAGACCTTAAGCATTAGGCCACAGTACGAGGCTAAGACCTTAGCTATTAGGCCAGAGTAAGAGTTAAGACCTTAGCTATTAGGCCAGAGTAAGGGTTAAGACCTTAACCAGTAGTCCAGAGTAAGAGTTAAGACCTTAACCAGTAGGCCAGAGTAAGAGTTAAGACCTTAACCATTAGGCCAGAGTATGAGTCTAAGACCTTAGCTATTAGGGCATAGTAAGAGTTAAGACCTTAGCTACTAGGCCAGAGTAAGAGTTAAGACCTTAACCAGTAGGCCAGAGTACAAGTCTAAGACCTTAGCTATTAGGCCAGAGTCAGAGTTAAGACCTTAGCTATTAGGTCAGAGTAAGAATTAAGACCTTAAACAGTAGACCAGAGTAAGAGTTAAGACCTTAACCATTAGGCCAGAGTACGAGTCTAAGACCTTAGCTATTAGGCCAGAGTAAGAGTTAAGACCTTAAGCAGTAGGCCAGAGTAAGAGTTAAGACCTTAACCATTAGGCCACAGTACGAGTCTAAGACCTTAGCTATTAGGCCAGAGTAAGAGTTAAGACCTTAGCTATTAGGCCAGAGTAAGAGTTAAGACTTTAGCTATTAGGCCAGAGTAAGAGATAAGACCATAGTTATTAGGCCAGAGTAAGAGTTAAGACCTTAACCAATCGGCCAGAGTAAGAGTTAAGACCTTAACCATAAGGCCAGAGTATGAGTCTAAGACCTTAGCTATTAGGCCAGAGTAAGAGTTAAGACCTTAACCATTAGGCCAGAGTAAGAGTTAAGACCTTAGTTATTAGGCCAGAGTTAGAGTGAAGACCTTAACCAATAGGCCAGAGTAAGAGTTAAGACCTTAACCATTAGGCCAGAGTACGAGTCTAAGACCTTAGCTATTAGGCCAGAGTAAGAGTTAAGACCTTAGCTATTAGGCCAGAGTACGAGTCTAAGTCCTTAGCTATTAAGCCAGAGTCAGAGTTTAGACCTTAACCAGTAGGCCAGAGAAAGAGTTAAGACCTTAGCTATTAGGCCAGAATAAGAGTTAAGACCTTAACCATTAGGCCAGAGCACGAGTCTAAGACCTTAGCTATTAGGCCAGAATACGAGTCTAAGACCTTAGCTATTAGGCCAGAGTAAGAGTTAAGACCTTAACCAGTAGGCCAGTGTACGAGTTAAGACCTTAACTATTAGGCCAGAGTACGAGTCTAAGACCTTAGCTATTAGGCCAGAGTAAGGGTTAAGACCTTAACCAGTAGGCCAGAGTAAGAGTTAAGATCTTAACCTGTAGGCCATAGTAAGAGCTAAGACCTTAACTAGTAGGCCAGAGTAAGAGTTAAGACCTTAACCTGTAGGCCATAGTACGAGTTTAAGACCTTAGCTATTAGGCCAGAGTAAGAGTTAAGACCTTAACCAGTAGGCCAGAGTAAGAGTTAAGACCTTAACCATTAGGCCAGAGTATGAGTCTAAGACCTTAGCTATTAGGCCAGAGTAAGAGTTAAGACCTTAGCTATTAGGCCAGAGTAAGAGTTAAGACCTTAACCAGTAGGCCAGAGTACGAGTCTAAGACCTTAGCTGTTAGGCCAGAGTCAGAGTTAAGACCTTAACCTGTAGGCCAGAGTAAGAGTTATGACCTTAACCTCTATGCCATAGTATGGGTCTAAGACCTTAGCTATTAGGCCAGAGTAGGAGTTAAGACCTTAGCTATTAGGCCAGAGTAAGAGTTAAGACCTTAACCATTAGGCCAGATTACGGGTCTAAGACCTTTGCTATTAGGCCAGAGTAAGAGTTAAGACCTTAGCTATTAGGACAGAGTAAGTGTTAAGACCTTAACCAGTAGGCCAGAGTAAGAGTTAAGACCTTAACCATTAGGCCAGAGTACGAGTCGAAGACCTTAGCTATTAGGCCAGAGTAAGTGTTAAGACCTTAACCAGTAGGCCAGAGTAAGAGTTAAGACCTTAACCATTAGGCCAGAGTAAGAGTTAAGACCTTAGCTATTAGGCCAGAGTAAGAGTTAAGACCTTAGTTATTAGGCCAGAGTAAGAGTTAAGACCTTAACCTGTAGGCCAGTGTAAGAGTTAAGACCTTAACCATTAGGACAGAGTACGAGTCTAAGACCTTAGCTATTAGGCCAGAGTAAGAGTTAAGACCTTAGCTATTAGGCCAGAGTAAGAGGTGAGACCTTAAACAGTAGGCCATAGTACGAGTCTAAGACCTTAGCTATTAGGCCAGAGTAAGAGTTAAAACCTTAACCAGTAGGCCAGAGTAAGAGTTAAGACCTTAACCTGTAGGCCATAGTACGAGTCTAAGACCTTAGCTATTAGGCCAGAGTAAGAGTTAAGACCGTAACCATTAGGCCAGAGTATGAGTCTAAGACCTTAGCTATTAGGCCAGAGTAAGATTTAAGACCTTAGCTATTAGGCCAGAGTAAGAGTTAAGACCTTAACCAGTAGGCCAGTGTAAGAGTTAAAACCTTAACCATTAGGCCAGAGTACGAGTCTAAGACCTTAGCTATTAGGCCAGAGTAAGAGATAAGACCTTAACCAGTAGGCCAGAGTAAGAGTTAAGACCTTAACCACTAGGCCAGAGTACGAGTCTAAGATCTTAGCTATTAGGCCAGAGTAGGAGTTAAGACCTTAGCTATTAGGCCAGAGTAAGAGTTAAGACCGTAACCAGTAGGCCAGAGTAAGAGTTAAGACCTTAACCAGTAGGCCAGAGAAAGAGTTAAGACCTTAACCATTAGGCCAGAGTATGAGTATAAGACCTTAGCTATTAGGGCATAGTAAGAGTTAAGACCTTAGCTATTAGGCCAGAGTAAGAGTTAAGACCTTAACCAGTAGGCCAGAGTACAAGTCTAAGACCTTAGCTATTAGGCCAGAGTCAGAGTTAAGACCTTAGCTATTAGGTCAGAGTAAGAATTAAGACCTTAAACATTAGGCCAGAGTAAGAGTTAAGACCTTAACCATTAGGCCAGAGTACGAGTCTAAGACCTTAGCTATTAGGCCAGAGTAAGAGTTAAGACCTTAAGCAGTAGGCCAGAGTAAGAGTTAAGACCTTAACCATTAGGCCACAGTACGAGTCTAAGACCTTAGCTATTAGGCCAGAGTAAGAGTTAAGACCTTAGCTATTAGGCCAGAGTAAGAGTTAAGACTTTAGCTATTAGGCCAGAGTAAGAGATAAGACCATAGTTATTAGGCCAGAGTAAGAGTTAAGACCTTAACCAATCGGCCAGAGTAAGAGTTAAGACCTTAACCATAAGGCCAGAGTATGAGTCTAAGACCTTAGCTATTAGGCCAGAGTAAGAGTTAAGACCTTAACCATTAGGCCAGAGTAAGAGTTAAGACCTTAGTTATTAGGCCAGAGTTAGAGTGAAGACCTTAACCAATAGGCCAGAGTAAGAGTTAAGACCTTAACCATTAGGCCAGAGTACGAGTCTAAGACCTTAGCTATTAGGCCAGAGTAAGAGTTAAGACCTTAGCTATTAGGCCTGAGTACGAGTCTAAGTCCTTAGCTATTAAGCCAGAGTCAGAGTTTAGACCTTAACCAGTAGGCCAGAGAAAGAGTTAAGACCTTAGCTATTAGGCCAGAATAAGAGTTAAGACCTTAACCATTAGGCCAGAGCACGAGTCTAAGACCTTAGCTATTAGGCCAGAATACGAGTCTAAGACCTTAGCTATTAGGCCAGAGTAAGAGTTAAGACCTTAACCAGTAGGCCAGTGTACGAGTTAAGACCTTAACTATTAGGCCAGAGTACGAGTCTAAGACCTTAGCTATTAGGCCAGAGTAAGGGTTAAGACCTTAACCAGTAGGCCAGAGTAAGAGTTAAGATCTTAACCTGTAGGCCATAGTAAGAGCTAAGACCTTAACTAGTAGGCCAGAGTAAGAGTTAAGACCTAAACCTGTAGGCCATAGTACGAGTTTAAGACCTTAGCTATTAGGCCAGAGTAAGAGTTAAGACCTTAACCAGTAGGCCAGAGTAAGAGTTAAGACCTTAACCATTAGGCCAGAGTATGAGTCTAAGACCTTAGCTATTAGGCCAGAGTAAGAGTTAAGACCTTAGCTATTAGGCCAGAGTAAGAGTTAAGACCTTAACCAGTAGGCCAGAGTACGAGTCTAAGACCTTAGCTGTTAGGCCAGAGTCAGAGTTAAGACCTTAACCTGTAGGCCAGAGTAAGAGTTAAGACCTTAACCTCTATGCCATAGTATGGGTCTAAGACCTTAGCTATTAGGCCAGAGTAGGAGTTAAGACCTTAGCTATTAGGCCAGAGTAAGAGTTAAGACCTTAACCATTAGGCCAGATTACGGGTCTAAGACCTTTGCTATTAGGCCAGAGTAAGAGTTAAGACCTTAGCTATTAGGACAGAGTAAGTGTTAAGACCTTAACCAGTAGGCCAGAGTACGAGTCGAAGACCTTAGCTATTAGGCCAGAGTAAGTGTTAAGACCTTAACCAGTAGGCCAGAGTAAGAGTTAAGACCTTAACCATTAGGCCAGAGTAAGAGTTAAGACCTTAGCTATTAGGCCAGAGTAAGAGTTAAGACCTTAGTTATTAGGCCAGAGTAAGAGTTAAGACCTTAACCTGTAGGCCAGTGTAAGAGTTAAGACCTTAACCATTAGGACAGAGTACGAGTCTAAGACCTTAGCTATTAGGCCAGAGTAAGAGTTAAGACCTTAGCTATTAGGCCAGAGTAAGAGGTGAGACCTTAAACAGTAGGCCATAGTACGAGTCTAAGACCTTAGCTATTAGGCCAGAGTAAGAGTTAAAACCTTAACCAGTAGGCCAGAGTAAGAGTTAAGACCTTAACCTGTAGGCCATAGTACGAGTCTAAGACCTTAGCTATTAGGCCAGAGTAAGAGTTAAGACCGTAACCATTAGGCCAGAGTACGAGTCTAAGACCTTAGCTATTAGGCCAGAGTAAGATTTAAGACCTTAGCTATTAGGCCAGAGTAAGAGTTAAGACCTTAACCAGTAGGCCAGTGTAAGAGTTAAAACCTTAACCATTAGGCCAGAGTACGAGTCTAAGACCTTAGCTATTAGGCCAGAGTAAGAGATAAGACCTTAACCAGTAGGCCAGAGTAAGAGTTAAGACCTTAACCACTAGGCCAGAGTACGAGTCTAAGATCTTAGCTATTAGGCCAGAGTAGGAGTTAAGACCTTAGCTATTAGGCCAGAGTAAGAGTTAAGACCGTAACCAGTAGGCCAGAGTAAGAGTTAAGACCTTAACCATTAGGCCAGAGAACGAGTCTAAGACCTTAGATATTAGGCCAGAGTAAGAGTTAAGACCGTAACCATTAGGGAAGAGTAAGAGTTAAGACCTTAACCATTAGGCCAGAGTACAAGTCTAACACCTTAGCTATTAGGCCAGAGTAGGAGTTAAGACCTTAGCTATTAGGCCAGAGTAAGAGTTAAGACCTTATTTATTAGGCCGGAGTAAGAGTTAAGACCTTAACCAGTAGGCCAGAGTAAGAGTTAAGACCTTAACCATTAGGCCAGAGAACGAGTCTAAGACCTTAGCTATTAGGCCAGAGTAAGAGTTAAGACCTTAACCAGTAGGCCAGAGTCAGAGTTAAGACCTTAACCATTAGGCCAGAGTACACATCTAAGACCTTAGCTATTAGGCCTTAGTAAGAGTTAAGACCTTAGCTATTAGGCCAGAGAAAGAGTTAAGACCTTAACCAGTAGGCCAGAGTACGAGTCTAAGACCTTAGCTATTAGGCCAGAGTAAGAGTTAAGACCTTAGCTATTAGGCCAGAGTAAGAGTTAAGACATTAAACAGTAGGCCAGAGTAAGAGTTAAGACCTTAACCATTAGGCCTGAGTACAAGTCTAAGACCTTAGCTATTAGGCCAGAGTAAGAGTTAAGACCTTAGCTATTAGGCCAGAGTAAGAGTTAAAACCTTAGTTATTAGGCCAGAGTAAGAGTTAAGACCTTAACCAATAGGCCAGAGTAAGAGTTAAGACCTTAACCATAAGGCCAGAGTATGAGTCTAAGACCTTAGCTATTAGGCCAGAGTAAGAGTTAAGACCTTAACCAGTAGGCCAGAGTACAAGTCTAACACCTTAGCTATTAGGCCAGAGTAGGAGTTAAGACCTTAGCTATTAGGCCAGAGTAAGAGTTAAGACCTTATTTATTAGGCCGGAGTAAGAGTTAAGACCTTAACCAGTAGGCCAGAGTAAGAGTTAAGACCTTAACCATTAGGCCAGAGAACGAGTCTAAGACCTTAGCTATTAGGCCAGAGTAAGAGTTAAGACCTTAACCAGTAGGCCAGAGTCAGAGTTAAGACCTTAACCATTAGGCCAGAGTACACATCTAAGACCTTAGCTATTAGGCCTTAGTAAGAGTTAAGACCTTAGCTATTAGGCCAGAGAAAGAGTTAAGACCTTAACCAGTAGGCCAGAGTACGAGTCTAAGACCTTAGCTATTAGGCCAGAGTAAGAGTTAAGACCTTAGCTATTAGGCCAGAGTAAGAGTTAAGACATTAAACAGTAGGCCAGAGTAAGAGTTAAGACCTTAACCATTAGGCCTGAGTACAAGTCTAAGACCTTAGCTATTAGGCCAGAGTAAGAGTTAAGACCTTAGCTATTAGGCCAGAGTAAGAGTTAAAACCTTAGTTATTAGGCTAGAGTAAGAGTTAAGACCTTAACCAATAGGCCAGAGTAAGAGTTAAGACCTTAACCATAAGGCCAGAGTATGAGTCTAAGACCTTAGCTATTAGGCCAGAGTAAGAGTTAAGACCTTAACCAGTAGGCCAGAGTAAGAGTTAAGACCTTAACCATTAGGCCAGAGTACGAGTCTATGACCTTAGCTATTAGGCCTGAGTAAGAGTTAAGACCTTAGCTATTAGGCCAGAGTAAGAGTTAAGACCTTAACCATGAGTTCAGAGTAAGAGTTAAGACCTTAGTTATTAGGCCAGAGTTAGAGTGAAGACCTTAACCAATAGGCCAGAGTAAAAGTTAAGACCTTAACCATTAGGCCAGAGTACAAGTCTAAGACCTTAGCTATTAGGCCAGAGTAAGAGTTAAGACCTTAAGCAGTAGGCCAGAGTAAAAGTTAAGACCTTAGCTATTAGGCCAGAGTACGAGTCTAAGACCTTAGCTATTAGGCCAGAGTAAGAGTTAAGACCTTAACCAGTAGGCCAGAGTAAGAGTTAAGACCTTAGCTATTAGGCCAGAGTAAGAGTTAAGACCTTAACCATTAGGCCAGAGTACGAGTCTAAGACCTTAGCTATTAGGCCAGAGTAAGAGTTAAGACCTTAACCAGTAGGCCAGAGTAAGAGTTACGATTTTAACTATTAGGCCAGAGTAAGAGTCTAAGACCTTAGCTATTAGGCCAGAGTAAGGGTTAAGACCTTAACCAGTAGGCCAGAGTAAGAGTTAAGACCTTAACCTGTAGGCCATAGTAAGAGTTAAGACCTTAACTAGAAGTCCATAGTACGAGTTTAAGACCTTAGCTTTTAGGCCAGAGTAAGAGTTAAGACCTTAACCAGTAGGCCAGAGTAAGAGTTAAGACCTTAACCATTAGGCCAGAGTATGAGTCTAAGACCTTAGCTATTAGGCCATAGTAAGAGTTAAGACCTTAGCTATTAGGCCAGAGCAAGAGTTAAGACCTTAACCAGTAGGCCAGAGTACATGTCTAAGACCTTAGCTATTAGGCCAGAGTAAGGGTTAAGACCTTAACCAGTATGCCAGAGTAAGAGTTAAGACCTTAACCTGTAGGCCATAGTAAGAGTTAAGACCTTAACTAGTAGGCCAGAGTAAGAGTTAAGACCTTAACCAGTAGGTCAGAGTAAGAGTTAAGACCTTAACCATTAGGCCAGAGTACGAGTCTAAAACCTTAGCTATTAGGCCAGAGTAAGAGTTAAGACCTTAGCTATTAGGCCAGAGTAAGAGTTAAGACTTTAACCAGTAGGCCAGAGTAAGAGTTAAGACCTTAACCATAAGGCCAGAGTATGAGTCTAAGACCTTAGCTATTAGGCCAGAGTAAGAGTTAAGACCTTAACCAGTAGGCCAGAGTAAGAGTTAAGACCTTAACCATTAGGCCAGAGTACGAGTCTATGACCTTAGCTATTAGGCCTGAGTAAGAGTTAAGACCTTAGCTAATAGGCCAGAGTAAGAGTTAAGACCTTAACCATGAGTTCAGAGTAAGAGTTAAGACCTTAGTTATTAGGCCAGAGTTAGAGTGAAGACCTTAACCAATAGGCCAGAGTAAAAGTTAAGACCTTAACCATTAGGCCAGAGTACAAGTCTAAGACCTTAGCTATTAGGCCAGAGTAAGAGTTAAGACCTTAAGCAGTAGGCCAGAGTAAAAGTTAAGACCTTAGCTATTAGGCCAGAGTACGAGTCTAAGAGCTTAGCTATTAGGCCAGAGTAAGAGTTAAGACCTTAACCAGTAGGCCAGAGTAAGAGTTAAGACCTTAGCTATTAGGCCAGAGTAAGAGTTAAGACCTTAACCATTAGGCCAGAGTACGAGTCTAAGACCTTAGCTATTAGGCCAGAGTAAGAGTTAAGACCTTAACCAGTAGGCCAGAGTAAGAGTTACGATTTTAACTATTAGGCCAGAGTACGAGTCTAAGACCTTAGCTATTAGGCCAGAGTAAGGGTTAAGACCTTAACCAGTAGGCCAGAGTAAGACTTAAGACCTTAACCTGTAGGCCATAGTAAGAGTTAAGACCTTAACTAGAAGTCCATAGTACGAGTTTAAGACCTTAGCTTTTAGGCCAGAGTAAGAGTTAAGACCTTAACCAGTAGGCCAGAGTAAGAGTTAAGACCTTAACCATTAGGCCAGAGTATGAGTCTAAGACCTTAGCTATTAGGCCATAGTAAGAGTTAAGACCTTAGCTATTAGGCCAGAGCAAGAGTTAAGACCTTAACCAGTAGGCCAGAGTACATGTCTAAGACATTAGCTATTAGGCCAGAGTAAGGGTTAAGACCTTAACCAGTAGGCCAGAGTAAGAGTTAAGACCTTAACCTGTAGGCCATAGTAAGAGTTAAGACCTTAACTAGTAGGCCAGAGTAAGAGTTAAGACCTTAACCAGTAGGTCAGAGTAAGAGTTAAGACCTTAACCATTAGGCCAGAGTACGAGTCTAAGACCTTAGCTATTAGGCCAGTGTAAGAGTTAAGACCTTAGCTATTAGGCCAGAGTAAGAGTTAAGACTTTAACCAGTAGGCCAGAGTACGAGTCTAAGACCTTAGCTATTAGGCCAGAGTCAGAGTTAAGACCTTAACCTGTAGGCCAGAGTAAGAGTTAAGACCTTAACCTCTATGCCATAGTATGGGTCTAAGACCTTAGCTATTAGGCCAGAGTAAGTGTTAAGACCTTAGCTATTAGGCCAGAGTAAGAGTTAAGACCTTAACCATTAGGCCAGATTACGGGTCTAAGACCTTTGCTATTAGGCCAGAGTAAGAGTTAAGACCTTAGCTATTAGGACAGAGTAAGTGTTAAGACCTTAACCAGTAGGCCAGAGTAAGAGTTAAGACCTTAACCATTAGGCCAGAGTACGAGTCTAAGACCTTAGCTATTAGGCCAGAGTACGAGTCTAAGACCTTAGCTATTAGGCCAGAGTACGTGTTAAGACCTTAACCAGTAGGCCAGAGTAAGAGTTAAGACCTTTTCTATTAGGCCAGAGTACAAGTCTAAGGCCTTAGCTATTAGACCAGAGGAAGAGTAAAGATCTTAGCTATTAGGCCAGAGTAATAGTTAAGACCTTAGCTATTAGGCCAGAGTAAGAGTTAAGACCTTATTTATTAGGCCAGAGTAAGAGTTAAGACCTTAACCAGTAGGCCAGAGTAAGAGTTAAGACCTTAACCACTAGGCCAGAGTACGAGTCTAAGACCTTAGCTATTAGGCCAGAGTAGGAGTTAAGACCTTAGCTATTAGGCCAGAGTAAGAGTTAAGACCGTAACCAGTAGGCCAGAGTAAGAGTTAAGACCTTAACCATTAGGCAAGAGAACGAGTCTAAGACCTTAGCTATTAGGCCAGAGTAAGAGTTAAGACCGTAACCATTAGGGAAGAGTAAGAGTTAAGACCTTAGCTATTATGCCAGAGTAAGAGTTAAGACCGTAACCATTAGGGAAGAGTAAGAGTTAAGACCTTAGCTATTAGGCCAGAGTAAGAGTTAAGACCTTAACCATTAGGCCAGAGTACAAGTCTAACACCTTAGCTATTAGGCCAGAGTAGGAGTTAAGACCTTAGCTATTAGGCCAGAGTAAGAGTTAAGACCTTATCTATTAGGCCAGAGTAAGAGTTAAGACCTTAACCAGTAGGCCAGAGTAAGAGTTAAGACCTTAACCATTAGGCCAGAGAACGAGTCTAAGACCTTAGCTATTAGGCCAGAGTAAGAGTTAAGACCTTAACCAGTAGGCCAGAGTCAGAGTTAAGACCTTAACCATTAGGCCAGAGTACAAATCTAAGACCTTAGCTTTTAGGCCTTAGTAAGAGTTAAGACCTTAGCTATTAGGCCAGAGAAAGAGTTAAGACCTTAACCAGTAGGCCAGAGTACGAGTCTAAGACCTTAGCTATTAGGCCAGAGTAAGAGTTAAGACCTTAGCTATTAGGCCAGAGTAAGAGTTAAGACCTTAACCATTAGGCCTGAGTACAAGTCTAACACCTTAGCTATTAGGCCAGAGTAGAAGTTAAGACCTTAGCTATTAGGCCATAGTAAGAGTTAAGACCTTATCTATTAGGCCAGAGTAAGAGTTAAGACCTTAACCAGTAGGCCAGAGTAAGAGTTAAGACCTTAACCATTAGGCCAGAGAACGAGTCTAAGACCTTAGCTATTAGGCCAGAGTAAGAGTTAAGACCTTAACCAGTAGGCCAGAGTCAGAGTTAAGACCTTAACCATTAGGCCAGAGTACAAATCTAAGACCTTAGCTATTAGGCCTTAGTAAGAGTTAAGACCTTAGCTATTAGGCCAGAGAAAGAGTTAAGACCTTAACCAGTAGGCCAGAGTACGAGTCTAAGACCTTAGCTATTAGGCCAGAGTAAGAGTTAAGACCTTAGCTATTAGGCCAGAGTAAGAGTTAAGACCTTAACCATTAGGCCTGAGTACAAGTCTAATTCCTTAGCTATTAGGCCAGAGTAAGAGTTAAGACCTTAAGCACTAGGCCAGAGTAAGAGTTAAGACCTTAACCATTAGGCCAGAGTACAAGTCTAAGACCTTAGCTATTAGGCCAGAGTAAGAGTTAAGACCTTAGCTATTAGGCCAGAGTAAGAGTTAAAACCTTAGTTATTAGGCCAGAGTAAGAGTTAAGACCTTAACCAATAGGCCAGAGTAAGAGTTAAGACCTTAACCATAAGGCCAGAGTATGAGTCTAAGACCTTAGCTATTAGGCCAGAGTAAGAGTTAAGACCTTAACCAGTAGGCCAGAGTAAGAGTTAAGACCTTAACCATTAGGCCAGAGTACGAGTCTAAGACCTTAGCTATTAGGCCAGAGTAAGAGTTAAGACCTTATTTATTAGGCCAGAGTAAGAGTTAAGACCTTAACCAGTAGGCCAGAGTAAGAGTTAAGACCTTAACCACTAGGCCAGAGTACGAGTCTAAGACCTTAGCTATTAGGCCAGAGTAGGAGTTAAGACCTTAGCTATTAGGCCAGAGTAAGAGTTAAGACCGTAACCAGTAGGCCAGAGTAAGAGTTAAGACCTTAACCATTAGGCAAGAGAACGAGTCTAAGACCTTAGCTATTAGGCCAGAGTAAGAGTTAAGACCGTAACCATTAGGGAAGAGTAAGAGTTAAGACCTTAGCTATTATGCCAGAGTAAGAGTTAAGACCGTAACCATTAGGGAAGAGTAAGAGTTAAGACCTTAGCTATTAGGCCAGAGTAAGAGTTAAGACCTTAACCATTAGGCCAGAGTACAAGTCTAACACCTTAGCTATTAGGCCAGAGTAGGAGTTAAGACCTTAGCTATTAGGCCAGAGTAAGAGTTAAGACCTTATCTATTAGGCCAGAGTAAGAGTTAAGACCTTAACCAGTAGGCCAGAGTAAGAGTTAAGACCTTAACCATTAGGCCAGAGAACGAGTCTAAGACCTTAGCTATTAGGCCAGAGTAAGAGTTAAGACCTTAACCAGTAGGCCAGAGTCAGAGTTAAGACCTTAACCATTAGGCCAGAGTACAAATCTAAGACCTTAGCTTTTAGGCGTTAGTAAGAGTTAAGACCTTAGCTATTAGGCCAGAGAAAGAGTTAAGACCTTAACCAGTAGGCCAGAGTACGAGTCTAAGACCTTAGCTATTAGGCCAGAGTAAGAGTTAAGACCTTAGCTATTAGGCCAGAGTAAGAGTTAAGACCTTAACCATTAGGCCTGAGTACAAGTCTAACACCTTAGCTATTAGGCCAGAGTAGAAGTTAAGACCTTAGCTATTAGGCCATAGTAAGAGTTAAGACCTTATCTATTAGGCCAGAGTAAGAGTTAAGACCTTAACCAGTAGGCCAGAGTAAGAGTTAAGACCTTAACCATTAGGCCAGAGAACGAGTCTAAGACCTTAGCTATTAGGCCAGAGTAAGAGTTAAGACCTTAACCAGTAGGCCAGAGTCAGAGTTAAGACCTTAACCATTAGGCCAGAGTACAAATCTAAGACCTTAGCTATTAGGCCTTAGTAAGAGTTAAGACCTTAGCTATTAGGCCAGAGAAAGAGTTAAGACCTTAACCAGTAGGCCAGAGTACGAGTCTAAGACCTTAGCTATTAGGCCAGAGTAAGAGTTAAGACCTTAGCTATTAGGCCAGAGTAAGAGTTAAGACCTTAACCATTAGGCCTGAGTACAAGTCTAATTCCTTAGCTATTAGGCCAGAGTAAGAGTTAAGACCTTAAGCACTAGGCCAGAGTAAGAGTTAAGACCTTAACCATTAGGCCAGAGTACGAGTCTAAGACCTTAGCTATTAGGCCAGAGTAAGAGTTAAGACCTTAGCTATTAGGCCAGAGTAAGAGTTAAAACCTTAGTTATTAGGCCAGAGTAAGAGTTAAGACCTTAACCAATAGGCCAGAGTAAGAGTTAAGACCTTAACCATAAGGCCAGAGTATGAGTCTAAGACCTTAGCTATTAGGCCAGAGTAAGAGTTAAGACCTTAACCAGTAGGCCAGAGTAAGAGTTAAGACCTTAACCATTAGGCCAGAGTACGAGTCTAAGACCTTAGCTATTAGGCCAGAGTAAGAGTTAAGACCTTAGCTATTAGGCCAGAGTAAGAGTTAGGACCTTAACCATTAGTTCAGAGTAAGAGTTAAGACCTTAGTTATTAGGCCAGAGTTGGAGTGAAGACCTTAACCAATAGGCCAGAGTAAAAGTTAAGACCTTAACCATTAGGCCAGAGTACAAGTTCAAGACCTTAGCTATTAGGCCAGAGTAAGAGTTAAGACCTTAAGCAGTAGGCCAGAGTAAAAGTTAAGACCTTAGCTATTAGGCCAGAGTAAGAGTTAAGACCTTCACCAGAAGGCCAGAGTAAGAGTTAAGACCTTAGCTATTAGGCCAGAGTAAGAGTTAAGACCTTAACCATTAATCCAGAGTACGAGTCTAAGACCTTAGCTATTAGGCCAGAGTAAGAGTTAAGACCTTATCCAGTAGGCCAGAGTATGAGTTAAGACCTTATCCAGTAGGCCAGAGTACGAGTTAAGACCTTAACTATTAGGCCAGAGTACGAGTCTAAGACCTTAGCTATTAGGCCAGAGTAAGGGTTAAGACCTTAACCAGTAGGCCAGAGTAAGAGTTAAGACCTTAACCTGTAGGCCATAGTAAGAGTTAAGACCTTAACTAGTAGGCCAGAGTAAGAGTTAAGACCTTAACCTGTAGGCCATAGTACAAGTTTAAGACCTTAGCTATTAGGCCAGAGTAAGAGTTAAGACCTTAACCAGTAGGCCAGAGTATGAGTTAAGACCTTAACCATTAGGCCAGAGTACGAGTCTAAGACCTTAGCTATTAGGCCAGAGTAAGAGTTAAGACCTTAGCTATTAGGCCAGAGTAAGAGTTAAGACCTTAACCAGTAGGCCAGAGTACGAGTCTAAGACCTTAGCTATTAGGTCAGAGTCGGAGTTAAGACCTTAACCTGTAGGCCAGAGTAAGAGTTAAGACCTTAACCTCTATGCCATAGCATGGGTCTAAGACCTTAGCTATTAGGCCAGAGTAAGAGTTAAAACCTTAGCTAATAGGCCAGAGTAAGAGTTAAGACCTTAACCATTAGGCCAGATTACGGGTCTAAGACCTTTTCTATTAGGCCAGAGTAAGAGTTAAGACCTTAGCTATTAGGCCAGAGTAAGAGTTAAGACCTTAACCATTAGGCCAGAGTACGAGTCTAAGACCTTAGCTATTAGGCCAGAGTAAGAGTTAAGACCTTAACCAGTAGGCCAGAGTAAGAGTTACGATTTTAACTATTAGGCCAGAGTACGAGTCTAAGACCTTAGCTATTAGGCCAGAGTAAGGGTTAAGACCTTAACCAGTAGGCCAGAGTAAGACTTAAGACCTTAACCTGTAGGCCATAGTAAGAGTTAAGACCTTAACTAGAAGTCCATAGTACGAGTTTAAGACCTTAGCTTTTAGGCCAGAGTAAGAGTTAAGACCTTAACCAGTAGGCCAGAGTAAGAGTTAAGACCTTAACCATTAGGCCAGAGTATGAGTCTAAGACCTTAGCTATTAGGCCATAGTAAGAGTTAAGACCTTAGCTATTAGGCCAGAGCAAGAGTTAAGACCTTAACCAGTAGGCCAGAGTACATGTCTAAGACATTAGCTATTAGGCCAGAGTAAGGGTTAAGACCTTAACCAGTAGGCCAGAGTAAGAGTTAAGACCTTAACCTGTAGGCCATAGTAAGAGTTAAGACCTTAACTAGTAGGCCAGAGTAAGAGTTAAGACCTTAACCAGTAGGTCAGAGTAAGAGTTAAGACCTTAACCATTAGGCCAGAGTACGAGTCTAAGACCTTAGCTATTAGGCCAGTGTAAGAATTAAGACCTTAGCTATTAGGCCAGAGTAAGAGTTAAGACTTTAACCAGTAGGCCAGAGTACGAGTCTAAGACCTTAGCTATTAGGCCAGAGTCAGAGTTAAGACCTTAACCTGTAGGCCAGAGTAAGAGTTAAGACCTTAACCTCTATGCCATAGTATGGGTCTAAGACCTTAGCTATTAGGCCAGAGTAAGTGTTAAGACCTTAGCTATTAGGCCAGAGTAAGAGTTAAGACCTTAACCATTAGGCCAGATTACGGGTCTAAGACCTTTGCTATTAGGCCAGAGTAAGAGTTAAGACCTTAGCTATTAGGACAGAGTAAGTGTTAAGACCTTAACCAGTAGGCCAGAGTAAGAGTTAAGACCTTAACCATTAGGCCAGAGTACGAGTCTAAGACCTTAGCTATTAGGCCAGAGTACGAGTCTAAGACCTTAGCTATTAGGCCAGAGTACGTGTTAAGACCTTAACCAGTAGTCCAGAGTAAGAGTTAAGACCTTAATCATTAGGCCAGAGTACAAGTCTAAGGCCTTAGCTATTAGACCAGAGGAAGAGTAAAGATCTTAGCTATTAGGCCAGAGTAATAGTTAAGACCTTAGCTATTAGGCCAGAGTAAGAGTTAAGACCTTATTTATTAGGCCAGAGTAAGAGTTAAGACCTTAACCAGTAGGCCAGAGTAAGAGTTAAGACCTTAACCACTAGGCCAGAGTACGAGTCTAAGACCTTAGCTATTAGGCCAGAGTAGGAGTTAAGACCTTAGCTATTAGGCCAGAGTAAGAGTTAAGACCGTAACCAGTAGGCCAGAGTAAGAGTTAAGACCTTAACCATTAGGCAAGAGAACGAGTCTAAGACCTTAGCTATTAGGCCAGAGTAAGAGTTAAGACCGTAACCATTAGGGAAGAGTAAGAGTTAAGACCTTAGCTATTATGCCAGAGTAAGAGTTAAGACCGTAACCATTAGGGAAGAGTAAGAGTTAAGACCTTAGCTATTAGGCCAGAGTAAGAGTTAAGACCTTAACCATTAGGCCAGAGTACAAGTCTAACACCTTAGCTATTAGGCCAGAGTAGGAGTTAAGACCTTAGCTATTAGGCCAGAGTAAGAGTTAAGACCTTATCTATTAGGCCAGAGTAAGAGTTAAGACCTTAACCAGTAGGCCAGAGTAAGAGTTAAGACCTTAACCATTAGGCCAGAGAACGAGTCTAAGACCTTAGCTATTAGGCCAGAGTAAGAGTTAAGACCTTAACCAGTAGGCCAGAGTCAGAGTTAAGACCTTAACCATTAGGCCAGAGTACAAATCTAAGACCTTAGCTTTTAGGCCTTAGTAAGAGTTAAGACCTTAGCTATTAGGCCAGAGAAAGAGTTAAGACCTTAACCAGTAGGCCAGAGTACGAGTCTAAGACCTTAGCTATTAGGCCAGAGTAAGAGTTAAGACCTTAGCTATTAGGCCAGAGTAAGAGTTAAGACCTTAACCATTAGGCCTGAGTACAAGTCTAACACCTTAGCTATTAGGCCAGTGTAGAAGTTAAGACCTTAGCTATTAGGCCATAGTAAGAGTTAAGACCTTATCTATTAGGCCAGAGTAAGAGTTAAGACCTTAACCAGTAGGCCAGAGTAAGAGTTAAGACCTTAACCATTAGGCCAGAGAACGAGTCTAAGACCTTAGCTATTAGGCCAGAGTAAGAGTTAAGACCTTAACCAGAAGGCCAGAGTCAGAGTTAAGACCTTAACCATTAGGCCAGAGTACAAATCTAAGACCTTAGCTATTAGGCCTTAGTAAGAGTTAAGACCTTAGCTATTAGGCCAGAGAAAGAGTTAAGACCTTAACCAGTAGGCCAGAGTACGAGTCTAAGACCTTAGCTATTAGGCCAGAGTAAGAGTTAAGACCTTAGCTATTAGGCCAGAGTAAGAGTTAAGACCTTAACCATTAGGCCTGAGTACAAGTCTAATTCCTTAGCTATTAGGCCAGAGTAAGAGTTAAGACCTTAAGCACTAGGCCAGAGTAAGAGTTAAGACCTTAACCATTAGGCCAGAGTACAAGTCTAAGACCTTAGCTATTAGGCCAGAGTAAGAGTTAAGACCTTAGCTATTAGGCCAGAGTAAGAGTTAAAACCTTAGTTATTAGGCCAGAGTAAGAGTTAAGACCTTAACCAATAGGCCAGAGTAAGAGTTAAGACCTTAACCATAAGGCCAGAGTATGAGTCTAAGACCTTAGCTATTAGGCCAGAGTAAGAGTTAAGACCTTAACCAGTAGGCCAGAGTAAGAGTTAAGACCTTAACCATTAGGCCAGAGTACGAGTCTAAGACCTTAGCTATTAGGCCAGAGTAAGAGTTAAGACCTTATTTATTAGGCCAGAGTAAGAGTTAAGACCTTAACCAGTAGGCCAGAGTAAGAGTTAAGACCTTAACCACTAGGCCAGAGTACGAGTCTAAGACCTTAGCTATTAGGCCAGAGTAGGAGTTAAGACCTTAGCTATTAGGCCAGAGTAAGAGTTAAGACCGTAACCAGTAGTCCAGAGTAAGAGTTAAGACCTTAACCATTAGGCAAGAGAACGAGTCTAAGACCTTAGCTATTAGGCCAGAGTAAGAGTTAAGACCGTAACCATTAGGGAAGAGTAAGAGTTAAGACCTTAGCTATTATGCCAGAGTAAGAGTTAAGACCGTAACCATTAGGGAAGAGTAAGAGTTAAGACCTTAGCTATTAGGCCAGAGTAAGAGTTAAGACCTTAACCATTAGGCCAGAGTACAAGTCTAACACCTTAGCTATTAGGCCAGAGTAGGAGTTAAGACCTTAGCTATTAGGCCAGAGTAAGAGTTAAGACCTTATCTATTAGGCCAGAGTAAGAGTTAAGACCTTAACCAGTAGGCCAGAGTAAGAGTTAAGACCTTAACCATTAGGCCAGAGAACGAGTCTAAGACCTTAGCTATTAGGCCAGAGTAAGAGTTAAGACCTTAACCAGTAGGCCAGAGTCAGAGTTAAGACCTTAACCATTAGGCCAGAGTACAAATCTAAGACCTTAGCTTTTAGGCGTTAGTAAGAGTTAAGACCTTAGCTATTAGGCCAGAGAAAGAGTTAAGACCTTAACCAGTAGGCCAGAGTACGAGTCTAAGACCTTAGCTATTAGGCCAGAGTAAGAGTTAAGACCTTAGCTATTAGGCCAGAGTAAGAGTTAAGACCTTAACCATTAGGCCTGAGTACAAGTCTAACACCTTAGCTATTAGGCCAGAGTAGAAGTTAAGACCTTAGCTATTAGGCCATAGTAAGAGTTAAGACCTTATCTATTAGGCCAGAGTAAGAGTTAAGACCTTAACCAGTAGGCCAGAGTAAGAGTTAAGACCTTAACCATTAGGCCAGAGAACGAGTCTAAGACCTTAGCTATTAGGCCAGAGTAAGAGTTAAGACCTTAACCAGTAGGCCAGAGTCAGAGTTAAGACCTTAACCATTAGGCCAGAGTACAAATCTAAGACCTTAGCTATTAGGCCTTAGTAAGAGTTAAGACCTTAGCTATTAGGCCAGAGAAAGAGTTAAGACCTTAACCAGTAGGCCAGAGTACGAGTCTAAGACCTTAGCTATTAGGCCAGAGTAAGAGTTAAGACCTTAGCTATTAGGCCAGAGTAAGAGTTAAGACCTTAACCATTAGGCCTGAGTACAAGTCTAATTCCTTAGCTATTAGGCCAGAGTAAGAGTTAAGACCTTAAGCACTAGGCCAGAGTAAGAGTTAAGACCTTAACCATTAGGCCAGAGTACGAGTCTAAGACCTTAGCTATTAGGCCAGAGTAAGAGTTAAGACCTTAGCTATTAGGCCAGAGTAAGAGTTAAAACCTTAGTTATTAGGCCAGAGTAAGAGTTAAGACCTTAACCAATAGGCCAGAGTAAGAGTTAAGACCTTAACCATAAGGCCAGAGTATGAGTCTAAGACCTTAGCTATTAGGCCAGAGTAAGAGTTAAGACCTTAACCAGTAGGCCAGAGTAAGAGTTAAGACCTTAACCATTAGGCCAGAGTACGAGTCTAAGACCTTAGCTATTAGGCCAGAGTAAGAGTTAAGACCTTAGCTATTAGGCCAGAGTAAGAGTTAGGACCTTAACCATTAGTTCAGAGTAAGAGTTAAGACCTTAGTTATTAGGCCAGAGTTGGAGTGAAGACCTTAACCAATAGGCCAGAGTAAAAGTTAAGACCTTAACCATTAGGCCAGAGTACAAGTTCAAGACCTTAGCTATTAGGCCAGAGTAAGAGTTAAGACCTTAAGCAGTAGGCCAGAGTAAAAGTTAGGACCTTAGCTATTAGGCCAGAGTAAGAGTTAAGACCTTCACCAGAAGGCCAGAGTAAGAGTTAAGACCTTAGCTATTAGGCCAGAGTAAGAGTTAAGACCTTAACCATTAATCCAGAGTACGAGTCTAAGACCTTAGCTATTAGGCCAGAGTAAGAGTTAAGACCTTATCCAGTAGGCCAGAGTATGAGTTAAGACCTTATCCAGTAGGCCAGAGTACGAGTTAAGACCTTAACTATTAGGCCAGAGTACGAGTCTAAGACCTTAGCTATTAGGCCAGAGTAAGAGTTAAGACCTTAACCAGTAGGCCAGAGTACGAGTCTAAGACCTTAGCTATTAGGTCAGAGTCGGAGTTAAGACCTTAACCTGTAGGCCAGAGTAAGAGTTAAGACCTTAACCTCTATGCCATAGCATGGGTCTAAGACCTTAGCTATTAGGCCAGAGTAAGAGTTAAAACCTTAGCTAATAGGCCAGAGTAAGAGTTAAGACCTTAACCATTAGGCCAGATTACGGGTCTAAGACCTTTTCTATTAGGCCAGAGTAAGAGTTAAGACCTTAGCTATTAGGACAGAGTAAGTGTTAAGACCTTAACCAGTAGGCCAGAGTAAGAGTTAAGACCTTAACCATTAGGCCAGAGTACGAGTCTAAGACCTTAGCTATTAGGCCAGAGTAAGTGTTAAGACCTTAACCAGTAGGCCAGAGTAAGAGTTAAGACCTTAACCATTAGGCCAGAGTACAAGTCTAAAACCTTAGCTATTAGACCAGAGGAAGAGTTAAGACCTTAGCTATTAGGCCAGAGTAATAGTTAAGACCTTAGCTATTAGGCCAGAGTAAGAGTTAAGACCTTAGTTATTAGGCCAGAGTAAGAGTTAAGACCTTAACCTGTAGGCCAGTGTAAGAGTTAAGACCTCAACCATTAGGACAGAGTACAGGTCTAAGACCTTAGCTATTAGGCCAGAGTAAGAGTTAAGACCTTAGCTATTAGGCCAGAGTAAGAGGTAAGACCTTAAACAGTAGGCCAGAGTACGAGTCTAAGACCTTAGCTATTAGGCCAGAGTAGGAGTTAAGACCTTAACCATTAGGCCAGAGTACGAGTCTAAGACCTTAGCTATTAGGCCAGAGTAAGATTTAAGACCTTAGCTATTAGGCCAGAGTAAGAGATAAGACCTTAACCAGTAGGCCAGAGTAAGAGTTAAAACCTTAACCATTAGGCCAGAGTACAGTCTAAGACCTTAGCTATTAGGCCAGAGTAAGAGTTAAGACCTTAACCAGTAGGCCAGAGTAAGAGTTAAGTCCTTAACCACTAGACCAGAGTACGAGTCTAAGACCTTAGCTATTAGGCCAGAGTTATTGTTAAGACCTTAGCTATTAGGCCAGAGTAAGAGTTAAGACCCTAACCAGTAGGCCAGAGTAAGAGTTAAGACCTTAACCATTAGGCCAGAGAACGAGTCTAAGACCTTAGCTATTAGGCCAGAGTAAGAGTTAAGACCGTAACCGTTAGGGAAGAGTAAGAGTTAAGACCTTATCTATTAGGCCAGAGTAAGAGTTAAGACCTTAACCATTAGGCCAGAGTACAAGTCTAACACCTTAGCTACTAGGCCAGAGTAGGAGTTAAGACCTTAGCTATTAGGCCAGAGTAAGAGTTAAGACCTTAACCAGTAGGCCAGAGTAAGAGTTAAGACCTTAACCATTAGGCCAGAGTATGAGTCTAAGACCTTAGCTATTAGGCCATAGTAAGAGTTAAGACCTTAGCTATTAGGCCAGAGTAAGAGTTAAGACCTTAACCAGTAGGCCAGAGTACATGTCTAAGACCTTAGCTATTAGGCCAGAGTCAGAGTTAAGACCTTAGCTATTAGGTCAGAGTAAGAATTAAGACCTTAAACAGTAGGCCAGAGTAAGAGTTAAGACCTTAACCAGTAGGCCAGAGTACGAGTTAAGACCTTAACTATTAGGCCAGAGTACGAGTCTAAGACCTTAGCTATTAGGTCAGAGTAAGGGTTAAGACCTTAACCAGTAGGCCAGAGTAAGAGTTAAGACCTTAACCTGTAGGCCATAGTAAGAGTTAAGACCTTAACTAGTAGGCCAGCGTAAGAGTTAAGACCTTAACCTGTAGGCCATAGTACGAGTTTAAGACCTTAGCTATTAGGCCAGAGTAAGAGTTAAGACCTTAACCAGTAGGCCAGAGTAAGAGTTAAGACCTTAACCATTAGGCCAGAGTACGAGTCTAAGACCTTAGCTATCAGGCTAGAGTAAGAGTTAAGACCTTAGCTATTAGGCCAGAGTAAGAGTTAAGACCTTAACCAGTAGGCCAGAGTACGAGTCTAAGACCTTAGCTATTAGGCCAGAGTCAGAGTTAAGACCTTAACCTGTAGGCCAGAGTAAGAGTTAAGACCTTAACCTCTATGCCATAGTATGGGTCTAAGACCTTAGCTATTAGGCCAGAGTAAGAGTTAAGACCTTAGCTATTAGGCCAGAGTAAGAGTTAAGACCTTAACCATTAGGCCAGATTACGGGTCTAAGACCTTTTCTATTAGGCCAGAGTAAGAGTTAAGACCTTAGCTATTAGGACAGAGTAAGTGTTAAGACCTTAACCAGTAGGCCAGAGTAAGAGTTAAGACCTTAACCATTAGGCCAGAGTACGAGTCTAAGACCTTAGCTATTAGACCAGAGGAAGAGTTTAGACCTTAGCTATTAGGCCAGAGTAATTGTTAAGACCTTAGGTATTAGGCCAGAGTAAGAGTTAAGACCTTAGTTATTAGGCCAGAGTAAGAGTTAAGACCTTAACCTGTAGGCCAGTGTAAGAGTTAAGACCTTAACCATTAGGACAGAGTACGAGTCTAAGACCTTAGCTATTAGGCCAGAGTAAGAGTTAAGACCTTAGCTATTAGGCCAGAGTAAGAGGTAAGACCTTAAACAGTAGGCCAGAGTATGAGTCTAAGACCTTAGCTATTAGGCCAGAGTAAGAGTTAAGACCTTAACCATTAGGCCAGAGTACGAGTCTAAGACCTTAGCTATTAGGCCAGAGTAATATTTAAGACCTTAGCTATTAGGCCAGAGTAAGAGTTAAGACCTTAACCAGTAGGCCAGAGTAAGAGTTAAAACCTTAACCATTAGGCCAGAGTACGAGTCTAAGACCTTAGCTATTAGGCCAGATTAAGAGTTAAGACCTTAACCAGTAGGCCAGAGTAAGAGTTAAGACCTTAACCACTAGGCCAGAGTGTGAGTCTAAGACCTTAGCTATTAGGCCAGAGTAGGAGTTAAGACCTTAGCTATTAGGCCATAGTACGAGTTTAAGACCTTAGCTATTAGGCCAGAGTAAGAGTTAAGACCTTAACCAGTAGGCCAGAGTAAGAGTTAAGACCTTAACCATTAGGCCAGAGTACGAGTCTAAGACCTTAGCTATCAGGCTAGAGTAAGAGTTAAGACCTTAGCTATTAGGCCAGAGTAAGTGTTAAGACCTTAACCAGTAGGCCAGAGTACGAGTCTAAGACCTTAGCTATTAGGCCAGAGTCAGAGTTAAGACCTTAACCTGTAGGCCAGAGTAAGAGTTAAGACCTTAACCTCTATGCCATAGTATGGGTCTAAGACCTTAGCTATTAGGCCAGAGTAAGAGTTAAGACCTTAGCTATTAGGCCAGAGTAAGAGTTAAGACCTTAACCATTAGGCCAGATTACGGGTCTAAGACCTTTTCTATTAGGCCAGAGTAAGAGTTAAGACCTTAGCTATTAGGACAGAGTAAGTGTTAAGACCTTAACCAGTAGGCCAGAGTAAGAGTTAAGACCTTAACCATTAGGCCAGAGTACGAGTCTAAGACCTTAGCTATTAGACCAGAGGAAGAGTTTAGACCTTAGCTATTAGGCCAGAGTAATTGTTAAGACCTTAGGTATTAGGCCAGAGTAAGAGTTAAGACCTTAGTTATTAGGCCAGAGTAAGAGTTAAGACCTTAACCTGTAGGCCAGTGTAAGAGTTAAGACCTTAACCATTAGGACAGAGTACGAGTCTAAGACCTTAGCTATTAGGCCAGAGTAAGAGTTAAGACCTTAGCTATTAGGCCAGAGTAAGAGGTAAGACCTTAAACAGTAGGCCAGAGTATGAGTCTAAGACCTTAGCTATTAGGCCAGAGTAAGAGTTAAGACCTTAACCATTAGGCCAGAGTACGAGTCTAAGACCTTAGCTATTAGGCCAGAGTAATATTTAAGACCTTAGCTATTAGGCCAGAGTAAGAGTTAAGACCTTAACCAGTAGGCCAGAGTAAGAGTTAAAACCTTAACCATTAGGCCAGAGTACGAGTCTAAGACCTTAGCTATTAGGCCAGATTAAGAGTTAAGACCTTAACCAGTAGGCCAGAGTAAGAGTTAAGACCTTAACCACTAGGCCGGAGTATGAGTCTAAGACCTTAGCTATTAGGCCAGAGTAGGAGTTAAGACCTTAGCTATTAGGCCAGAGTAAGAGTTAAGACCGTAACCAGTAGGCCAGAGTAAGAGTTAAGACCTTAACCATTAGGCCAGAGAACGAGTCTAAGACCTTAACTATTAGGCCAGAGTAAGAGTTAAGACCGTAACCATTAGGGAAGAGTAAGAGTTAAGACCTTAGCTATTAGGCCAGAGTAAGAGTTAAGACCTTAACCATTAGGCCAGAGTACAAGTCTAACACCTTAGCTATTAGGCCAGAGTAGGAGTTTAGACCTTAGCTATTAGGCCAGAGTAATTGTTAAGACCTTAGGTATTAGGCCAGAGTAAGAGTTAAGACCTTAGTTATTAGGCCAGAGTAAGAGTTAAGACCTTAACCTGTAGGCCAGTGTAAGAGTTAAGACCTTAACCATTAGGACAGAGTACGAGTCTAAGACCTTAGCTATTAGGCCAGAGTAAGAGTTAAGACCTTAGCTATTAGGCCAGAGTAAGAGGTAAGACCTTAAACAGTAGGCCAGAGTATGAGTCTAAGACCTTAGCTATTAGGCCAGAGTAAGAGTTAAGACCTTAACCATTAGGCCAGAGTACGAGTCTAAGACCTTAGCTATTAGGCCAGAGTAATATTTAAGACCTTAGCTATTAGGCCAGAGTAAGAGTTAAGACCTTAACCAGTAGGCCAGAGTAAGAGTTAAAACCTTAACCATTAGGCCAGAGTACGAGTCTAAGACCTTAGCTATTAGGCCAGATTAAGAGTTAAGACCTTAACCAGTAGGCCAGAGTAAGAGTTAAGACCTTAACCACTAGGCCAGAGTATGAGTCTAAGACCTTAGCTATTAGGCCAGAGTAGGAGTTAAGACCTTAGCTATTAGGCCAGAGTAAGAGTTAAGACCGTAACCAGTAGGCCAGAGTAAGAGTTAAGACCTTAACTATTAGGCCAGAGAACGAGTCTAAGACCTTAGCTATTAGGCCAGAGTAAGAGTTAAGACCGTAACCATTAGGGAAGAGTAAGAGTTAAGACCTTAGCTATTAGGCCAGAGTAAGAGTTAAGACCTTAACCATTAGGCCAAAGTACAAGTCTAACACCTTAGCTATTAGGCCAGAGTAGGAGTTAAGACCTTAGCTATTAGGCCAGAGTAAGAGTTAAGACCTTAACCAGTAGGCCAGAGTAAGAGTTAAGACCTTAACCATTAGGCCAGAGTATGAGTCTAAGACCTTAGCTATTAGGCCATAGTAAGAGTTAAGACCTTAGCTATTAGGCCAGAGTAAGAGTTAAGACCTTAACCAGAATGCCAGAGTACATGTCTAAGACCTTAGCTATTAGGCCAGAGTCAGAGTTAAGACCTTAGCTATTAGGTCAGAGTAAGAATTAAGACCTTAAACAGTAGGACAGAGTAAGAGTTAAGACCTTAACCAGTAGGCCAGAGTAAGAGTTAAGACCTTAACCATTAGGCCAGAGAACGAGTCTAAGACCTTAGCTATTAGGCCAGAGTAAGAGTTAAGACCTTAGCTATTAGGCCAGAGTAAGAGTTAAGACCTTAACCAGTAGGCCAGAGTACGAGTCTAAGACCTTAGCTATTAGGCCAGTGTCACAGTAAAGACCTTAACCTGTATGCCAGAGTAAGAGTTAAGACCTTAACCTCTATGCCATAGTATGGGTCTAAGACCTTAGCTATTAGGCCAGAGTAAGAGTTAAGACCTTAGCTATTAGGCCAGAGTAAGAGTTAAGACCTTAATCATTAGGCCAGATTACGGGTCTAAGACCTTTGCTATTAGGCCAGAGTAAGAGTTAAGACCTTAGCTATTAGGACAGAGTAAGTGTTAAGACCTTAACCAGTAGGCCAGAGTAAGAGTTAAGACCTTAACCATTAGGCCAGAGTACGAGTCTAAGACCTTAGCTATTAGGCCAGAGTAAGTGTTAAGACCTTAACCAGTAGGCCATAGTAAGAGTTAAGACCTTAACCATTAGGCCAGAGTACAAGTCTAAGACCTTAGCTATTAGACCAGAGGAAGTGTTAAGACCTTAGCTATTAGGCCAGAGTAATAGTTAAGACCTTAGCTATTAGGCCAGAGTAAGAGTTAAGACCTTAGTTATTAGGCCAGAGTAAGAGTTAAGACCTTAACCTGTAGGCCAGTGTAAGAGTTAAGACCTTAACCATTAGGACAGAGTACGAGTCTAAGACCTTAGCTATTAGGCCAGAGTAAGAGTTAAGACCTTAGCTATTAGGCCAGAGTAAGAGGTAAGACCTTAAACAGTAGGCCAGAGTACGAGTCTAAGACCTTAGCTATTAGGCCAGAGAAAGAGTTAAGACCTTAACCAGTGGGCCAGAGTACGAGTCTAAGACCTTAGCTATTAGGCCAGAGTAAGAGTTAAGACCTTAGCTATTAGGCCAGAGTAAGAGTTAAGACATTAAACAGTAGGCCAGAGTAAGAGTTAAGACCTTAACCATTAGGCCTGAGTACAAGTCTAATTCCTTAGCTATTAGGTCAGAGTAAGAGTTAAGACCTTAAGCACTAGGCCAGAGTAAGAGTTAAGACCTTAACCATTAGGCCAGAGTACGAGTCTAAGACCTTAGCTATTAGGCCAGAGTAAGAGTTAAGACCTTAGCTATTAGGCCAGAGTAAGAGTTAGAACCTTAGTTATTAGGCCAGAGTAAGAGTTAAGACCTTAACCAATAGGCCAGAGTAAGAGTTAAGACCTTAACCATAAGGCCAGAGTATGAGTCTAAGACCTTAGCTATTAGGCCAGAGTAAGAGTTAAGACCTTAACCAGTAGGCCAGAGTAGGAGTTAAGACCTTAACCATTAGGCCAGAGTACGAGTCTAAGACCTTAGCTATTAGGCCAGAGTAAGAGTTAAGACCTTAACCATTAGTTCAGACTAAGAGTTAAGACCTTAGTTATTAGGCCAGAGTTAGAGTGAAGACCTTAACCAATAGGCCAGAGTAAAAGTTAAGATATTAACCATTAGGCCAGAGTACAAGTCTAAGACCTTAGCTATTAGGCCAGAGTAAGAGTTAAGACCTTAAGCAGAAGGCCTGAGTAAAAGTTAAGACCTTAGCTATTAGGCCAGAGTACGAGTCTAAGACCTTAGCTATTAGGCCAGAGTAAGAGTTAAGACCTTAACCAGTAGGCCAGAGTAAGAGTTAAGACCTTAGCTATTAGGCCAGAGTAAGAGTTAAGACCTTAGCTATTAGGCCAGAGTAAGAGATAAGACCATAGTTATTAGGCCAGAGTAAGAGTTAAGACCTTAAACAATAGGCCAGAGTAAGAGTTAAGACCTTAACCATGAGGCCAGAGTATGAGTCTAAGACCTTAGCTATTAGGCCAGAGTAAGAGTTAAGACCTTAGGTATTAGGCCAGAGTAAGAGTTAAGACCTTAGATATTAGGCCAGAGTAAGAGTGAAGACCTTAACCAATAGGCCAGAGTAAGAGTTAAGACCTTAGCTATTAGGCCAGAGTAAGAGTTAAGACCTTAACCATTAGGCCAAAGTACAAGTCTAACACCTTAGCTATTAGGCCAGAGTAGGAGTTAAGACCTTAGCTATTAGGCCAGAGTAAGAGTTAAGACCTTAACCAGTAGGCCAGAGTAAGAGTTAAGACCTTAACCATTAGGCCAGAGTATGAGTCTAAGACCTTAGCTATTAGGCCATAGTAAGAGTTAAGACCTTAGCTATTAGGCCAGAGTAAGAGTTAAGACCTTAACCAGAATGCCAGAGTACATGTCTAAGACCTTAGCTATTAGGCCAGAGTCAGAGTTAAGACCTTAGCTATTAGGTCAGAGTAAGAATTAAGACCTTAAACAGTAGGACAGAGTAAGAGTTAAGACCTTAACCAGTAGGCCAGAGTAAGAGTTAAGACCTTAACCATTAGGCCAGAGAACGAGTCTAAGACCTTAGCTATTAGGCCAGAGTAAGAGTTAAGACCTTAGCTATTAGGCCAGAGTAAGAGTTAAGACCTTAACCAGTAGGCCAGAGTACGAGTCTAAGACCTTAGCTATTAGGCCAGTGTCACAGTAAAGACCTTAACCTGTATGCCAGAGTAAGAGTTAAGACCTTAACCTCTATGCCATAGTATGGGTCTAAGACCTTAGCTATTAGGCCAGAGTAAGAGTTAAGACCTTAGCTATTAGGCCAGAGTAAGAGTTAAGACCTTAATCATTAGGCCAGATTACGGGTCTAAGACCTTTGCTATTAGGCCAGAGTAAGAGTTAAGACCTTAGCTATTAGGACAGAGTAAGTGTTAAGACCTTAACCAGTAGGCCAGAGTAAGAGTTAAGACCTTAACCATTAGGCCAGAGTACGAGTCTAAGACCTTAGCTATTAGGCCAGAGTAAGTGTTAAGACCTTAACCAGTAGGCCATAGTAAGAGTTAAGACCTTAACCATTAGGCCAGAGTACAAGTCTAAGACCTTAGCTATTAGACCAGAGGAAGTGTTAAGACCTTAGCTATTAGGCCAGAGTAATAGTTAAGACCTTAGCTATTAGGCCAGAGTAAGAGTTAAGACCTTAGTTATTAGGCCAGAGTAAGAGTTAAGACCTTAACCTGTAGGCCAGTGTAAGAGTTAAGACCTTAACCATTAGGACAGAGTACGAGTCTAAGACCTTAGCTATTAGGCCAGAGTAAGAGTTAAGACCTTAGCTATTAGGCCAGAGTAAGAGGTAAGACCTTAAACAGTAGGCCAGAGTACGAGTCTAAGACCTTAGCTATTAGGCCAGAGAAAGAGTTAAGACCTTAACCAGTGGGCCAGAGTACGAGTCTAAGACCTTAGCTATTAGGCCAGAGTAAGAGTTAAGACCTTAGCTATTAGGCCAGAGTAAGAGTTAAGACATTAAACAGTAGGCCAGAGTAAGAGTTAAGACCTTAACCATTAGGCCTGAGTACAAGTCTAATTCCTTAGCTATTAGGTCAGAGTAAGAGTTAAGACCTTAAGCACTAGGCCAGAGTAAGAGTTAAGACCTTAACCATTAGGCCAGAGTACGAGTCTAAGACCTTAGCTATTAGGCCAGAGTAAGAGTTAAGACCTTAGCTATTAGGCCAGAGTAAGAGTTAGAACCTTAGTTATTAGGCCAGAGTAAGAGTTAAGACCTTAACCAATAGGCCAGAGTAAGAGTTAAGACCTTAACCATAAGGCCAGAGTATGAGTCTAAGACCTTAGCTATTAGGCCAGAGTAAGAGTTAAGACCTTAACCAGTAGGCCAGAGTAGGAGTTAAGACCTTAACCATTAGGCCAGAGTACGAGTCTAAGACCTTAGCTATTAGGCCAGAGTAAGAGTTAAGACCTTAACCATTAGTTCAGACTAAGAGTTAAGACCTTAGTTATTAGGCCAGAGTTAGAGTGAAGACCTTAACCAATAGGCCAGAGTAAAAGTTAAGATATTAACCATTAGGCCAGAGTACAAGTCTAAGACCTTAGCTATTAGGCCAGAGTAAGAGTTAAGACCTTAAGCAGAAGGCCTGAGTAAAAGTTAAGACCTTAGCTATTAGGCCAGAGTACGAGTCTAAGACCTTAGCTATTAGGCCAGAGTAAGAGTTAAGACCTTAACCAGTAGGCCAGAGTAAGAGTTAAGACCTTAGCTATTAGGCCAGAGTAAGAGTTAAGACCTTAGCTATTAGGCCAGAGTAAGAGATAAGACCATAGTTATTAGGCCAGAGTAAGAGTTAAGACCTTAAACAATAGGCCAGAGTAAGAGTTAAGACCTTAACCATGAGGCCAGAGTATGAGTCTAAGACCTTAGCTATTAGGCCAGAGTAAGAGTTAAGACCTTAGGTATTAGGCCAGAGTAAGAGTTAAGACCTTAGATATTAGGCCAGAGTAAGAGTGAAGACCTTAACCAATAGGCCAGAGTAAGAGTTAAGACCTTAACCATTAGGCCAGAGTACGAGTCTAAGACCTTAGCTATTAGGCCAGAGTAAGAGTTAAGACCTTAGCTATTAGGCCAGAGTACGAGTCTAAGACCTTAGCTATTAGGCCAGAGTAAGAGTTTAGACCTTAACCAGTAGGCCAGAGTAAGAGTTAAGACCTTAGCTATTAGGCCAGAGTAAGAGTTAAGACCTTAACCATTAGGCCAGAGTACGAGTCTAAGACCTTAGCTATTAGGCCAGAGTACGAGTCTAAGACCTTAGCTATTAGGCCAGAGTAAGAGTTAAGACCTTAACCAGTAGGCCAGAGTATGAGTTAAGACCTTAACTATTAGGCCAGAGTACGAGTCTAAGACCTTAGCTATTAGGCCAGAGTAAGGTTAAGACCTTAACCAGTAGGCCAGAGTAAGAGTTAAGACCTTAACCTGTAGGCCATAGTAAGAGTTAAGACCTTAACTAGTAGGCCAGAGTAAGAGTTAAGACCTTAACCTGTAGGCCATAGTACGAGTTTAAGACCTTAGCTATTAGGCCAGAGTAAGAGTTAAGACCTTAACCAGTAGGCCAGAGTAGGAGTTAAGACCTTAACTATTAGGCCAGAGTACGAGTCTAAGACCTTAGCTATTAAGCCAGAGTAAGAGTTAAGACCTTAGCTATTAGGCCAGAGTAAGAGTTAAGACCTTAGCTATTAGGCCAGAATAAGAGTTAAGACCTCAACCAGTAGGCCAGAACACGAGTCTAAGACCTTAGCTATTAGGCCAGAGTCAGAGTTAAGACCTTAACCTGTAGGCCAGAGTAAGAGTTAAGACCTTAACCTCTATGCCATAGTATGGGTCTAAGACCTTAGCTATTAGGCCAGAGTAAGAGTTAAGACCTTAGCTATTAGGCCAGAGTAAGAGTTAAGACCTTAACCATTAGGCCCGATTACGGGTCTAAGACCTTTGCTATTAGGCCAGAGTAAGAGTTAAGACCTTAGCTATTAGGACAGAGTAAGTGTTAAGACCTTAACCAGTAGGCCATAGTAAGAGTTAAGACCTTAACCATTAGGCCAGAGTACAAGTCTAAGACCTTAGCTATTAGACCAGAGGAAGAGTTAAGACCTTAGCTATTAGGCCAGAGTAATAGTTAAGACCTTAGCTATTAGGCCAGAGTAAGAGTTAAGACCTTAGTTATTAGGCCAGAGTAAGAGTTAAGACCTTAACCTGTAGGCCAGTGTAAGAGTGAAGACCTTAACCATTAGGACAGAGTACGAGTCTAAGACCTTAGCTATTAGGCCAGAGTAAGAGTTAAGACCTTAGCTATTAGGCCAGAGTAAGAGGTAAGACCTTAAACAGTAGGCCAGAGTACGAGTCTAAGACCTTAGCTATTAGGCCAGAGAAAGAGTTAAGACCTTAACCAGTGGGCCAGAGTACGAGTCTAAGACATTAGCTATTAGGCCAGAGTAAGAGTTAAGACCTTAGCTATTAGGCCAGAGTAAGAGTTAAGACATTAAACAGTAGGCCAGAGTAAGAGTTAAGACCTTAACCATTAGGCCTGAGTACAAGTCTAATTCCTTAGCTATTAGGTCAGAGTAAGAGTTAAGACCTTAAGCACTAGGCCAGAGTAAGAGTTAAGACCTTAACCATTAGGCCAGAGTACGAGTCTAAGACCTTAGCTATTAGGCCAGAGTAAGAGTTAAGACCTTAGCTATTAGGCCAGAGTAAGAGTTAGAACCTTAGTTATTAGGCCAGAGTAAGAGTTAAGACCTTAACCAATAGGCCAGAGTAAGAGTTAAGACCTTAACCATAAGGCCAGAGTATGAGTCTAAGACCTTAGCTATTAGGCCAGAGTAAGAGTTAAGACCTTAACCAGTAGGCCAGAGTAGGAGTTAAGACCTTAACTATTAGGCCAGAGTACGAGTCTAAGACCTTAGCTATTAGGCCAGAGTAAGAGTTAAGACCTTAGCTATTAGGCCAGAGTAAGAGTTAAGACCTTAGCTATTAGGCCAGAATAAGAGTTAAGACCTCAACCAGTAGGCCAGAACACGAGTCTAAGACCTTAGCTATTAGGCCAGAGTCAGAGTTAAGACCTTAACCTGTAGGCCAGAGTAAGAGTTAAGACCTTAACCTCTATGCCATAGTATGGGTCTAAGACCTTAGCTATTAGGCCAGAGTAAGAGTTAAGACCTTAGCTATTAGGCCAGAGTAAGAGTTAAGACCTTAACCATTAGGCCCGATTACGGGTCTAAGACCTTTGCTATTAGGCCAGAGTAAGAGTTAAGACCTTAGCTATTAGGACAGAGTAAGTGTTAAGACCTTAACCAGTAGGCCATAGTAAGAGTTAAGACCTTAACCATTAGGCCAGAGTACAAGTCTAAGACCTTAGCTATTAGACCAGAGGAAGAGTTAAGACCTTAGCTATTAGGCCAGAGTAATAGTTAAGACCTTAGCTATTAGGCCAGAGTAAGAGTTAAGACCTTAGTTATTAGGCCAGAGTAAGAGTTAAGACCTTAACCTGTAGGCCAGTGTAAGAGTGAAGACCTTAACCATTAGGACAGAGTACGAGTCTAAGACCTTAGCTATTAGGCCAGAGTAAGAGTTAAGACCTTAGCTATTAGGCCAGAGTAAGAGTTAAGACCTTAGCTATTAGGCCAGAGTAAGAGTTAAGACATTAAACAGTAGGCCAGAGTAAGAGTTAAGACCTTAACCATTAGGCCTGAGTACAAGTCTAATTCCTTAGCTATTAGGTCAGAGAAAGAGTTAAGACCTTAAGCACTAGGCCAGAGTAAGAGTTAAGACCTTAACCATTAGGCCAGAGTACGAGTCTAAGACCTTAGCTATTAGGCCAGAGTAAGAGTTAAGACCTTAGCTATTAGGCCAGAGTAAGAGTTAGAACCTTAGTTATTAGGCCAGAGTAAGAGTTAAGACCTTAACCAATAGGCCAGAGTAAGAGTTAAGACCTTAACCATAAGGCCAGAGTATGAGTCTAAGACCTTAGCTATTAGGCCAGAGTAAGAGTTAAGACCTTAACCAGTAGGCCAGAGTAGGAGTTAAGACCTTAACCATTAGGCCAGAGTACGAGTCTAAGACCTTAGCTATTAGGCCAGAGTAAGAGTTAAGACCTTAGCTATTAGGCCAGAGTAAGAGTTAAGACCTTAACCATTAGTTCAGAGTAAGAGTTAAGACCTTAGTTATTAGGCCAGAGTTAGAGTGAAGACCTTAACCAATAGGCCAGAGTAAAAGTTAAGATATTAACCATTAGGCCAGAGTACAAGTCTAAGACCTTAGCTATTAGGCCAGAGTAAGAGTTAAGACCTTAAGCAGAAGGCCTGAGTAAAAGTTAAGACCTTAGCTATTAGGCCAGAGTACGAGTCTAAGACCTTAGCTATTAGGCCAGAGTAAGAGTTAAGACCTTAACCAGTAGGCCAGAGTAAGAGTTAAGACCTTAGCTATTAGGCCAGAGTAAGAGTTAAGACCTTAGCTATTAGGCCAGAGTAAGAGATAAGACCATAGTTATTAGGCCAGAGTAAGAGTTAAGACCTTAAACAATAGGCCAGAGTAAGAGTTAAGACCTTAACCATGAGGCCAGAGTATGAGTCTAAGACCTTAGCTATTAGGCCAGAGTAAGAGTTAAGACCTTAGGTATTAGGCCAGAGTAAGAGTTAAGACCTTAGATATTAGGCCAGAGTAAGAGTGAAGACCTTAACCAATAGGCCAGAGTAAGAGTTAAGACCTTAACCATTAGGCCAGAGTACGAGTCTAAGACCTTAGCTATTAGGCCAGAGTAAGAGTTAAGACCTTAGCTATTAGGCCAGAGTACGAGTCTAAGACCTTAGCTATTAGGCCAGAGTAAGAGTTTAGACCTTAACCAGTAGGCCAGAGTAAGAGTTAAGACCTTAGCTATTAGGCCAGAGTAAGAGTTAAGACCTTAACCATTAGGCCAGAGTACGAGTCTAAGACCTTAGCTATTAGGCCAGAGTACGAGTCTAAGACCTTAGCTATTAGGCCAGAGTAAGAGTTAAGACCTTAACCAGTAGGCCAGAGTATGAGTTAAGACCTTAACTATTAGGCCAGAGTACGAGTCTAAGACCTTAGCTATTAGGCCAGAGTAAGGTTAAGACCTTAACCAGTAGGCCAGAGTAAGAGTTAAGACCTTAACCTGTAGGCCATAGTAAGAGTTAAGACCTTAACTAGTAGGCCAGAGTAAGAGTTACGACCTTAACCTGTAGGCCATAGTACGAGTTTAAGACCTTAGCTATTAGGCCAGAGTAAGAGTTAAGACCTTAACCAGTAGGCCAGAGTAGGAGTTAAGACCTTAACTATTAGGCCAGAGTACGAGTCTAAGACCTTAGCTATTAGGCCAGAGTAAGAGTTAAGACCTTAGCTATTAGGCCAGAGTAAGAGTTAAGACCTTAGCTATTAGGCCAGAGTAAGAGTTAAGACCTCAACCAGTAGGCCAGAACACGAGTCTAAGACCTTAGCTATTAGGCCAGAGTCAGAGTTAAGACCTTAACCTGTAGGCCAGAGTAAGAGTTAAGACCTTAACCTCTATGCCATAGTATGGGTCTAAGACCTTAGCTATTAGGCCAGAGTAAGAGTTAAGACCTTAGCTATTAGGCCAGAGTAAGAGTTAAGACCTTAACCATTAGGCCCGATTACGGGTCTAAGACCTTTGCTATTAGGCCAGAGTAAGAGTTTAGACCTTAGCTATTAGGACAGAGTAAGTGTTAAGACCTTAACCAGTAGGCCAGAGTAAGAGTTAAAACCTTAACCATTAGGCCAGAGTACGAGTCTAAGACCTTAGCTATTAGGCCAGAGTAAGAGTTAAGACCTTAACCAGTAGGCCAGAGTCAGAGTTAAGACATTAACCATTAGGCCAGAGTACGAGTCTAAGACCTTAGCTATTAGTCTAGAGTAAGAGTTAAGACCTTAACCAGTAGGCCAGAGTAAGAGTTAAGACCTTAACCATTAGGCCAGAGTACGAGTCTAAGACCTTAGCTATCAGGCCAGAGTAAGAGTTAAGACCTTAGCTATTAGGCCAGAGTAATTGTTAAGACCTTAACCAGTAGGCCAGAGTAAGAGTTAAGACCTTAACCATTAGGCCAGAGTACAAGTCTAAGACCTTAGCTATTAGACCAGAGTAAGAGTTAAGACCTTAGCTATTAGGCCAGAGTAAGAGTTAAGACCTTAGCTATTAGGCCAGAGTAAGAGTTAAGACCTTAGTTATTAGGCCAGAGTAAGAGTTAAGACCTTAACCTGTAGGCCAGTGTAAGAGTTAAGACCTTAACCATTAGAACAGAGTACAAGTCTAAGACCTTAGCTATTAGGCCAGAGTAAGAGTTAAGACCTTAGCTATTAGGCCAGAGTATGAGTCTAAGACCATAGCTATTAGGCCAGAGTAAGAGTTTAGACCTTAACCAGTAGGCCAGAGTAAGAGTTAAGACCTTAGCTATTAGGCCAGAGTAAGAGTTAAGACCTTAACCATTAGGCCAGAGTACGAGTCTAAGACCTTAGCTATTAGGCCAGAGTACGAGTCTAAGACCTTAGCTATTAGGCCAGAGTAAGAGTTAAGACCTTAACCAGTAGGCCAGAGTACGAGTTAAGACCTTAACTATTAGGCCAGAGTACGAGTCTAAGACCTTAGCTATTAGGCCATCGTAAGGGTTAAGACCTTAACCAGTAGGCCAGAGTAAGAGTTAAGACCTTAACCTGTAGGCCATAGTAAGAGTTAAGACCTTAACTAGTAGGCCAGAGTAAGATTTAAGACCTTAACCTGTAGGCCATAGTACGAGTTTAAGACCTTAGCTATTAGGCCAGAGTAAGTGTTAAGACCTTAACCAGTAGGCCAGAGTAAGAGTTAAGACCTTAGCAATTAGGCCAGAGTAAGAGTTAAGACCTTAGCTATTAGGCCAGAGTAAGAGAAAAGACCATAGTTATTAGGCCAGAGTAAGAGTTAAGACCTTAACCAATAGGCCAGAGTAAGAGTTAAGACCTTAACCATGAGGCCAGAGTATGAGTCTAAGACCTTAGCTATTAGGCCAGAGTAAGAGTTAAGACCTTAGCTATTAGGCCAGAGTAAGAGTTAAGACCTTAACCATTAGGCCAGAGTAAGAGTTAAGACATTAGTTATTAGGCCAGAGTTAGAGTGAAGTCCTTAACCAATAGGCCAGAGTAAGAGTTAAGACCTTAACCATTAGGCCAGAGTACGAGTCTAAGACCTTAGCTATTAGGCCAGAGTAAGAGTTAAGACCTTAGCTATTAGGCCAGAGTACGAGTCTAAGACCTTAGCTATTAGGCCAGAGTAAGAGTTTAGACCTTAACCAGTAGGCCAGAGTAAGAGTTAAGACCTTAGCTATTAGGCCAGAGTAAGAGTTAAGACCTTAACCATTAGGCCAGAGTACGAGTCTAAGACCTTAGCTATTAGGCCAGAGTACGAGTCTAAGACCTTAGCTATTAGGCCAGAGTAAGAGTTAAGACCTTAACCAGTAGGCCAGAGTACGAGTTAAGACCTTAACTATTAGGCCAGAGTACGAGTCTAAGACCTTAGCTATTAGGCCAGAGTAAGGTTAAGACCTTAACCAGTAGGCCAGAGTAAGAGTTAAGACCTTAACCTGTAGGCCACAGTAAGAGTTAAGACCTTAACTAGTAGGCCAGAGTAAGAGTTAAGACCTTAACCTGTAGGCCATAGTACGAGTTTAAGACCTTAGCTATTAGGCCAGAGTAAGAGTTAAGACCTTAACCAGTTTCCGCAAGAACCTAAAAACTCACCTCTTTTCAATGTAACTGAACCCCTCCTCTCCTCTGTTCTGAGTTCTTGCAAGTGTAGTGCGGGGACACGCTTTTGCGTAACCAGGCGCTTTATAAACTTTCCTAATAATAATAATAATAACCAGTAGGCCAGAGTAGGAGTTAAGACCTTAACTATTAGGCCAGAGTACGAGTCTAAGACCTTAGCTATTAGGCCAGAGTAAGAGTTAAGACCTTAGCTATTAGGCCAGAGTAAGAGTTAAGACCTTAACCAGTAGGCCAGAACACGAGTCTAAGACCTTAGCTATTAGGCCAGAGTCAGAGTTAAGACCTTAACCTGTAGGCCAGAGTAAGAGTTAAGACCTTAACCTCTATGCCATAGTATGGGTCTAAGACCTTAGCTATTAGGCCAGAGTAAGAGTTAAGACCTTAGCTATTAGGCCAGAGTAAGAGTTAAGACCTTAACCATTAGGCCAGATTACGGGTCTAAGACCTTTGCTATTAGGCCAGAGTAAGAGTTAAGACCTTAGCTATTAGGACAGAGTAAGTGTTAAGACCTTAACCAGTAGGCCAGAGTAAGAGTTAAGACCTTAACCATTAGGCCAGAGTACGAGTCTAAGACCTTAGCTATTAGGCCAGAGTAAGTGTTAAGACCTTAACCAGTAGGCCAGAGTAAGTGTTAAGACCTTAACCAGTAGGCCAGAGTAAGAGTTAAGACCTTAACCATTAGGCCAGAGTACAAGTCTAAGACCTTAGCTATTAGACCAGAGTAAGAGTTAAGACCTTAGCTATTAGGCCAGAGTAAGAGTTAAGACCTTAGCTATTAGGCCAGATTAAGAGTTAAGACCTTAGTTATTAGGCCAGAGTAAGAGTTAAGACCTTAACCTGTAGGCCAGTGTAAGAGTTAAGACCTTAACCATTAGAACAGAGTACAAGTCTAAGACCTTAGCTATTAGGCCAGAGTAAGAGTTAAGACCTTAGCTATTAGGCCAGAGTACGAGTCTAAGACCTTAGCTATTAGGCCAGAGTAAGAGTTTAGACCTTAACCAGTAGGCCAGAGTAAGAGTTAAGACCTTAGCTATTAGGCCAGAGTAAGAGTTAAGACCTTAACCATTAGGCCAGAGTATGAGTCTAAGACCTTAGCTATTAGGCCAGAGTAAGAGTTAAGACCTTAACCAGTAGGCCAGAGTACGAGTTAAGACCTTAACTATTAGGCCAGAGTACGAGTCTAAGACCTTAGCTATTAGGCGATCGTAAGGGTTAAGACCTTAACCAGTAGGCCAGAGTAAGAGTTAAGACCTTAACCTGTAGGCCATAGTAAGAGTTAAGACCTTAACCTGTAGGCCAGTGTAATAGTTAAGACCTTAACCGGTAGGCCAGTGTAAGAGTTAAGACCTTAACCATTAGGACAGAGTACGAGTCTAAGACCTTAGCTATTAGGCCAGAGTAAGAGTTAAGACCTTAGCTATTAGGCCAGAGTAAGAGGTAAGACCTTAAACAGTAGGCCAGAGTACGAGTCTAAGACCTTAGCTATTAGGCCAGAGAAAGAGTTAAGCCCTTAACCAGTGGGCCAGAGTACGAGTCTAAGACCTTAGCTATTAGGCCAGAGTAAGAGTTAAGACCTTAGCTATTAGGCCAGAGTAAGAGTTAAGACATTAAACAGTAGGCCAGAGTAAGAGTTAAGACCTTAACCATTAGGCCTGAGTACAAGTCTAATTCCTTAGCTATTAGGTCAAAGTAAGAGTTAAGACCTTAAGCACTAGGCCAGAGTAAGAGTTAAGACCTTAACCATTAGGCCAGAGTACGAGTCTAAGACCTTAGCTATTAGGCCAGAGTAAGAGTTAAGACCTTAGCTATTAGGCCAGAGTAAGAGTTAGAACCTTAGTTATTAGGCCAGAGTAAGAGTTAAGACCTTAACCAATAGGCCAGAGTAAGAGTTAAGACCTTAACCATAAGGCCAGAGTATGAGTCTAAAACCTGAGCTATTAGGCCAGAGTAAGAGTTAAGACCTTAACCAGTAGGCCAGAGTAAGAGTTAAGACCTTAACCATTAGGCCAGAGTACGAGTCTAAGACCTTAGCTATTAGGCCAGAGTAAGAGTTAAGACCTTAGCTATTAGGCCAGAGTAAGAGTTAAGACCTTAACCATTAGTTCAGAGTAAGAGTTAAGACCTTAGTTATTAGGCCAGAGTTAGAGTGAAGACCTTAACCAATAGGCCAGAGTAAAAGTTAAGATATTAACCATTAGGCCAGAGTACAAGTCTAAGACCTTAGCTATTAGGCCAGAGTAAGAGTTAAGACCTTAAGCAGAAGGCCAGAGTAAAAGTTAAGACCTTAGCTATTAGGCCAGAGTACGAGTCTAAGACCTTAGCTATTAGGCCAGAGTAAGAGTTAAGACCTTAACCAGTAGGCCAGAGTAAGAGTTAAGACCTTAGCTATTAGGCCAGAGTAAGAGTTAAGACCTTAGCTATTAGGCCAGAGTAAGAGATAAGACCATAGTTATTAGGCCAGAGTATGAGTTAAGACCTTAAACAATAGGCCAGAGTAATAGTTAAGACCTTAACCATGAGGCCAGAGTATGAGTCTAAGACCTTAGCTATTAGGCCAGAGTAAGAGTTAAGACCTTAGCTATTAGGCCAGAGTAAGAGTTAAGACCTTAACCATTAGGCCAGAGTAAGAGTTAAGACCTTAGTTATTAGGCCAGAGTTAGAGAGAAGACCTTAACCAATAGGCCAGAGTAAGAGTTAAGACCTTAACCATTAGGCCAGAGTACGAGTCTAAGACCTTAGCTATTAGGCCAGAGTAAGAGTTAAGACCTTAGCTATTAGGCCAGAGTACGAGTCTAAGACCTTAGCTATTAGGCCAGAGTAAGAGTTTAGACCTTAACCAGTAGGCCAGAGTAAGAGTTAAGACCTTAGCTATTAGGCCAGAGTAAGAGTTAAGACCTTAACCATTAGGCCAGAGTACGAGTCTAAGACCTTAGCTATTAGGCCAGAGTACGAGTCTAAGACCTTAGCTATTAGGCCAGAGTAAGAGTTAAGACCTTAACCAGTAGGCCAGAGTACGAGTTAAGACCTTAACTATTAGGCCAGAGTACGAGTCTAAGACCTTAGCTATTAGGCCAGAGTAAGGTTAAGACCTTAACCAGTAGGCCAGAGTAAGAGTTAAGACCTTAACCTGTAGGCCATAGTAAGAGTTAAGACCTTAACTAGTAGGCCAGAGTAAGAGTTAAGACCTTAACCTGTAGGCCATAGTACGAGTTTAAGACCTTAGCTATTAGGCCAGAGTAAGAGTTAAGACCTTAACCAGTAGGCCAGAGTAGGAGTTAAGACCTTAACTATTAGGCCAGAGTACGAGTCTAAGACCTTAGCTATTAGGCCAGAGTAAGAGTTAAGACCTTAGCTATTAGGCCAGAGTAAGAGTTAAGACCTTAGCTATTAGGCCAGAGTAAGAGTTAAGACCTTAACCAGTAGGCCAGAACACGAGTCTAAGACCTTAGCTATTAGGCCAGAGTCAGAGTTAAGACCTTAACCTGTAGGCCAGAGTAAGAGTTAAGACCTTAACCTCTATGCCATAGTATGGGTCTAAGACCTTAGCTATTAGGCCAGAGTAAGAGTTAAGACCTTAGCTATTAGGCCAGAGTAAGAGTTAAGACCTTAACCATTAGGCCCGATTACGGGTCTAAGACCTTTGCTATTAGGCCAGAGTAAGAGTTAAGACCTTAGCTATTAGGACAGAGTAAGTGTTAAGACCTTAACCAGTAGGCCAGAGTAAGAGTTAAAACCTTAACCATTAGGCCAGAGTACGAGTCTAAGACCTTAGCTATTAGGCCAGAGTAAGTGTTAAGACCTTAACCAGTAGGCCAGAGTAAGAGTTAAGACCTTAACCATTAGGCCAGAGTACAAGTCTAAGACCTTAGCTATTAGACCAGAGTAAGAGTTAAGACCTTAGCTATTAGGCCAGAGTAAGAGTTAAGACCTTAGCTATTAGGCCAGAGTAAGAGTTAAGACCTTAGTTATTAGGCCAGAGTAAGAGTTAAGACCTTAACCTGTAGGCCAGTGTAAGAGTTAAGACCTTAACCATTAGAACAGAGTACAAGTCTAAGACCTTAGCTATTAGGCCAGAGTAAGAGTTAAGACCTTAACCAGTAGGCCAGAGTAAGAGTTAAGACCTTAGCTATTAGGCCAGAGTAAGAGTTAAGACCTTAACCATTAGGCCAGAGTACGAGTCTAAGACCTTAGCTATTAGGCCAGAGTACGAGTCTAAGACCTTAGCTATTAGGCCAGAGTAAGAGTTAAGACCTTAACCAGTAGGCCAGAGTACGAGTTAAGACCTTAACTATTAGGCCAGAGTACGAGTCTAAGACCTTAGCTATTAGGCCATCGTAAGGGTTAAGACCTTAACCAGTAGGCCAGAGTAAGAGTTAAGACCTTAACCTGTAGGCCATAGTAAGAGTTATGACCTTAACTAGTAGGCCAGAGTAAGATTTAAGACCTTAACCTGTAGGCCATAGTACGAGTTTAAGACCTTAGCTATTAGGCCAGAGTAAGTGTTAAGACCTTAACCAGTAGGCCAGAGTAAGAGTTAAGACCTTAGCAATTAGGCCAGAGTAAGAGTTAAGACCTTAGCTATTAGGCCAGAGTAAGAGATAAGACCATAGTTATTAGGCCAGAGTAAGAGTTAAGACCTTAACCAATAGGCCAGAGTAAGAGTTAAGACCTTAACCATGAGGCCAGAGTATGAGTCTAAGACCTTAGCTATTAGGCCAGAGTAAGAGTTAAGACCTTAGCTATTAGGCCAGAGTAAGAGTTAAGACCTTAACCATTAGGCCAGAGTAAGAGTTAAGACCTTAGTTATTAGGCCAGAGTTAGAGTGAAGACCTTAACCAATAGGCCAGAGTAAGAGTTAAGACCTTAACCATTAGGCCAGAGTACGAGTCTAAGACCTTAGCTATTAGGCCAGAGTAAGAGTTAAGACCATAGCTATTAGGCCAGAGTACGAGTCTAAGACCTTAGCTATTAGGCCAGAGTAAGAGATTAGACCTTAACCAGTAGGCCAGAGTAAGAGTTAAGACCTTAGCTATTAGGCCAGAGTAAGAGTTAAGACCTTAACCATTAGGCCAGAGTACGAGTCTAAGACCTTAGCTATTAGGCCAGAGTACGAGTCTAAGACCTTAGCTATTAGGCCAGAGTAAGAGTTAAGACCTTAACCAGTAGGCCAGAGTACGAGTTAAGACCTTAACTATTAGGCCAGAGTACGAGTCTAAGACCTTAGCTATTAGGCCAGAGTAAGGTTAAGACCTTAACCAGTAGGCCAGAGTAAGAGTTAAGACCTTAACCTGTAGGCCACAGTAAGAGTTAAGACCTTAACTAGTAGGCCAGAGTAAGAGTTAAGACCTTAACCTGTAGGCCATAGTACGAGTTTAAGACCTTAGCTATTAGGCCAGAGTAAGAGTTAAGACCTTAACCAGTAGGCCAGAGTACGAGTCTAAGACCTTAGCTATTAGGCCAGAGTACGAGTCTAAGACCTTAGCTATTAGGCCAGAGTAAGAGTTAAGACCTTAACCAGTAGGCCAGAGTACGAGTTAAGACCTTAACTATTAGGCCAGAGTACGAGTCTAAGACCTTAGCTATTAGGCCATCGTAAGGGTTAAGACCTTAACCAGTAGGCCAGAGTAAGAGTTAAGACCTTAACCTGTAGGCCATAGTAATAGTTAAGACCTTAACTAGTAGGCCAGAGTAAGATTTAAGACCTTAACCTGTAGGCCATAGTACGAGTTTAAGACCTTAGCTATTAGGCCAGAGTAAGAGTTAAGACCTTAACCAGTAGGCCAGAGTAAGAGTTAAGACCTTAACCATTAGGCCAGAGTACGAGTCTAAGACCTTAGCTATTAGGCCAGAGTAAGAGTTAAGACCTCAGCTATTAGGCCAGAGTAAGAGTTAAGACCTTAACCAGGAGGCCAGAGTACGAGTCTAAGAACTTAGCTATTAGGCCAGAGTCAGAGTTAAGACCTTAACCTGTAGGCCAGAGTAAGAGTTAAGACCTTAACCTCTATGCCATAGTATGGGTCTAAGACCTTAGCTATTAGGCCAGAGAAAAAGTTAAGACCTTAGCTATTAGGCCAGAGTAAGAGTTAAGACCTTAGCTATTAGGACAGAGTAAGTGTTAAGACCTTAACCAGTAGGCCAGAGTAAGAGTTAAGACCTTAACAATTAGGCCAGAGTACGAGTCTAAGACCTTAGCTATTAGGCCAGAGTAAGTGTTAAGACCTTAACCAGTAGGCCAGATTAAGAGTTAAGACCTTAACCATTAGGCCAGAGTACAAGTCTAAGACCTTAGCTATTAGACCAGAGTAAGAGTTAAGACCTTAGCTATTAGGCCAGAGTAAGAGTTAAGACCTTAGCTATTAGGCCAGAGTAAGAGTTAAGACCTTAGTTATTAGGCCAGAGTAAGAGTTAAGACCTTAACCTGTAGGCCAGTGTAAGAGTTAAGACCTTAACCATTAGAACAGAGTACAAGTCTAAGACCTTAGCTATTAGGCCAGAGTAAGAGTTAAAACCTTAACCAGTAGGTCAGAGTACGATTCTAAGACCTTAGCTATTAGGCCAGAGTAAGAGTTAAGACCTTAGCTATTAGGCCAGAGTAAGAGTTAAGACCTTAACCATTAGGCCAGAGTACGAGTCTAAGACCTTAGCTATTTGGCCAGAGTAAGAGTTAAGATCTTAACCAGTAGGCCAGAGTAAGAGTTAAGACCTCAACCATTAGGCCAGAGTACGAGTCTAAGACCTTAGCTATTAGGCCAGAGTAAGAGTTAAGACCTTAACCAGTAGGCTTTAGTAAGAGTTAAGACCTTAACCATTAGGCCAGAGTACGAGTCTAAGACCTTAGCTATTAGGCCAGGGTAAGGGTTAAGACCTTAGCTATTAGGCCAGAGTAAGAGTTAAGACCTTAACCAGTAGGCCAGAGTAAGAGTTAAGACCTTAACCATTAGGCCAGAGTACGAGCCTAAGACCTTAGCTATTAGGCCAGAGTAAGAGTTAAGACCTTAACCAGTAGGCCAGAGTACAAGTCTAAGACCTTAGCTATTAGGCCAGAGTAAGAGTTAAGACCTTAACCAGTAGGCTAGAGTAAGAGTTAAAACCTTAACCATTAGGCCAGAGTACGAGTCTAAGACCTTAGCTATTAGGCCAGAGTAAGAGTTAAGACCTCAGCTATTAGGCCAGAGTAAGAGTTAAGACCTTAACCAGGAGGCCAGAGTACGAGTCTAAGACCTTAACTATTAGGCCAGAGTACGAGTCTAAGACCTTAGCTATTAGGCCATCGTAAGGGTTAAGACCTTAACCAGTAGGCCAGAGTAAGAGTTAAGACCTTAACCTGTAGGCCATAGTAATAGTTAAGACCTTAACTAGTAGGCCAGAGTAAGATTTAAGACCTTAACCTGTAGGCCATAGTACGAGTTTAAGACCTTAGCTATTAGGCCAGAGTAAGAGTTAAGACCTTAACCAGTAGGCCAGAGTAAGAGTTAAGACCTTAACCATTAGGCCAGAGTACGAGTCTAAGACCTTAGCTATTAGGCCAGAGTAAGAGTTAAGACCTCAGCTATTAGGCCAGAGTAAGAGTTAAGACCTTAACCAGGAGGCCAGAGTACGAGTCTAAGAACTTAGCTATTAGGCCAGAGTCAGAGTTAAGACCTTAACCTGTAGGCCAGAGTAAGAGTTAAGACCTTAACCTCTATGCCATAGTATGGGTCTAAGACCTTAGCTATTAGGCCAGAGAAAAAGTTAAGACCTTAGCTATTAGGCCAGAGTAAGAGTTAAGACCTTAGCTATTAGGACAGAGTAAGTGTTAAGACCTTAACCAGTAGGCCAGAGTAAGAGTTAAGACCTTAACAATTAGGCCAGAGTACGAGTCTAAGACCTTAGCTATTAGGCCAGAGTAAGTGTTAAGACCTTAACCAGTAGGCCAGATTAAGAGTTATGACCTTAACCATTAGGCCAGAGTACAAGTCTAAGACCTTAGCTATTAGACCAGAGTAAGAGTTAAGACCTTAGCTATTAGGCCAGAGTAAGAGTTAAGACCTTAGCTATTAGGCCAGAGTAAGAGTTAAGACCTTAGTTATTAGGCCAGAGTAAGAGTTAAGACCTTAACCTGTAGGCCAGTGTAAGAGTTAAGACCTTAACCATTAGAACAGAGTACAAGTCTAAGACCTTAGCTATTAGGCCAGAGTAAGAGTTAAAACCTTAACCAGTAGGTCAGAGTACGATTCTAAGACCTTAGCTATTAGGCCAGAGTAAGAGTTAAGACCTTAGCTATTAGGCCAGAGTAAGAGTTAAGACCTTAACCATTAGGCCAGAGTACGAGTCTAAGACCTTAGCTATTTGGCCAGAGTAAGAGTTAAGATCTTAACCAGTAGGCCAGAGTAAGAGTTAAGACCTCAACCATTAGGCCAGAGTACGAGTCTAAGACCTTAGCTATTAGGCCAGAGTAAGAGTTAAGACCTTAACCAGTAGGCTTTAGTAAGAGTTAAGACCTTAACCATTAGGCCAGAGTACGAGTCTAAGACCTTAGCTATTAGGCCAGGGTAAGGGTTAAGACCTTAGCTATTAGGCCAGAGTAAGAGTTAAGACCTTAACCAGTAGGCCAGAGTAAGAGTTAAGACCTTAACCATTAGGCCAGAGTACGAGCCTAAGACCTTAGCTATTAGGCCAGAGTAAGAGTTAAGACCTTAACCAGTAGGCCAGAGTACAAGTCTAAGACCTTAGCTATTAGGCCAGAGTAAGAGTTAAGACCTTAACCAGTAGGCTAGAGTAAGAGTTAAAACCTTAACCATTAGGCCAGAGTACGAGTCTAAGACCTTAGCTATTAGGCCAGAGTAAGAGTTAAGACCTTAACCAGTAGGCCAGAGTAAGAGTTAAGACCTTAACCAGTAGGCCAGAGTAAGTGTTAAGACCTAAACCATTAGGCCAGAGTACGAGTCTAAGACCTTAACCATTAGGCCAGAGTCAAAGTCTAAGACCTTAGCTATTAGGCCAGAGTAAGAGTTAAGACCTTAACCAGTAGGCTAGAGTAAGAGTTAAGACCTTAACTATTAGGCCAGAGTACGAGTCTAAGACCTTAGCTATTAGGCCAGTGTAAGAGTTAAGACCTTAGCTATTAGGCCAGATTAAGAGTTAAGACCTTAACCATTAGTCCAGAGTACGAGTCTAAGACCTTAGCTATTCGGCCAGAGTAAGAGTTAAGACCTTAGCTATTAGGCCAGAGTAAGACTTAAGACCTTAGCTATTAGGCCAGAGTAAGAGTTAAGACCTTAACCAGTATGCCAGAGTAAGAGTTAAGACCTTAACCAGTAGGCCAGAGTAAGTGTTAAGACCTTAACCATTAGGCCAGAGTAAGAGTTAAGACCTTAACCATTAGGCCAGAGTACGAGTCTAAGACCTTCACTATTAGGCCAGAGAAAGAGTTAAGACCTTAGCTATTAGGCCAGAGTAAGCGTTAAGACCTTAAACAGTAGGCCAGAGTAAGAGTTAAGACCTTATCAATTAGGCCAGAGTACGAGTCTAAGACCTTAGCTATTAGGCCAGAGTAAGTGTTAAGACCTTAACCAGTAGGCCAGAGTAAGAGTTAAGACCTTAACCATTAGGCCAGAGTACAAGTCTAAGACCTTAGCTATTAGACCATAGTAAGAGTTAAGACCTTAGCTATTAGGCCAGAGTAAGAGTTAAGACCTTAGCCATTAGGCCAGAGTAAGAGTTAAGACCTTAGTTATTAGGCCAGAGTAAGAGTTAAGACCTTAACCTGTAGGCCAGTGTAAGAGTTAAGACCTTAACCATTAGAACAGAGTACAAGTCTAAGACCTTAGCTATTAGGCCAGAGTAAGAGTTAAGACCTTAGCTATTAGACCAGATTAAGAGTTAAGACCTTAACAATTAGGCCAGATTATGAGTCTAAGACCTTTGCTATTTGGCCAGAGTAAGAGTTAAGACCTTAGCTATTAGGCCAGAGTAAGAGTTAAGACCTTAACCAGTAGGCCAGAGTAAGAGTTAAGACCTCAACCATTAGGCCAGAGTACGAGTCTAAGACCTTAGCTATTAGGCCAGAGTAAGAGTTAAGACCTTAACCAGTAGGCTTTAGTAAGAGTTAAGACCTTAACCATTAGGCCAGAGTACGAGTCTAAGACCTTAGCTATTAGGCCAGGGTAAGGGTTATGACCTTAGCTATTAGGCAAGAGTAAGAGTTAAGACCTTAACCAGTAGGCCAGAGTAAGAGTTAAGACCTTAAACATTAGGCCAGAGTACGAGCCTAAGACCTTAGCTATTAGGCCAGAGTAAGAGTTAAGACCTTAACCAGTAGGCCAGAGTAAGAGTTAAGACCTTAACCATTAGGCCAGAGTACAAGTTAAAGACCTTAGCTATTAGGCCAGAGTAAGAGTTAAGACCTTAACCAGTAGGCTAGAGTAAGAGTTAAGACCTTAGCTATTAGGCCAGAGTAAGAGTTAAGACCTTAACCAGTATGCCAGAGTAAGAGTTAAGACCTTAACCAGTAGGCCAGAGTAAGTGTTAAGACCTTAACCATTAGGCCAGAGTAAGAGTTAAGACCTTAACCATTAGGCCAGAGTACGAGTCTAAGACCTTCACTATTAGGCCAGAGTAAGAGTTAAGAACTTAGCTATTAGGCCAGAGTAAGCGTTAAGACCTTAAACAGTAGGCCAGAGTAAGAGTTACGACCTTAACCATTAGGCCAGAGTACGAGTCTAAGACCTTCACTATTAGGCCAGAGTAAGAGTTAAGACCTTAACCATTAGGCCAGATTACGAGTCTAATACCTTTGCTATTAGGCCAGAATAAGAGTTAAGACCTTAACCAGTAGGCCAGAGTACGAGTCTAAGACCTTAGCTATTAGGCCAGAGTAAGAGTTAAGACCTTAACCAGTAGGCCAGAGTAAGAGTTAAGACCTTAACCTGTAGGCCATAGTACGAGTCTAAGACCTTAGCTATTAGGCCAGGGTAAGGGTTAAGACCTTAGCTATTAGGCCAGAGTAAGAGTTAAGACCTTAACCAGTAGGCCAGAGTAAGAGTTAAGACCTTAACCATTAGGCCAGAGTACGAGCCTAAGACCTTAGCTATTAGGCCAGAGTAAGAGTTAAGACATTAACCAGTAGGCCAGAGTAAGAGTTAAGACCTTAACCATTAGGCCAGAGTACAAGTCTAAGACCTTAGCTATTAGGCCAGAGTAAGAGTTAAGACCTTAACCAGTAGGCTAGAGTAAGAGTTAAGACCTTAACCATTAGGCCAGAGTACGAGTCTAAGACCTTAGCTATTAGGCCAGTGTAAGAGTTAAGACCTTAGCTATTAGGCCAGATTAAGAGTTAAGACCTTAACCATTAGTCCAGAGTACGAGTCTAAGACCTTAGCTATTCGGCCAGAGTAAGAGTTAAGACCTTAGCTATTAGTCCAGAGTAAGACTTAAGACCTTAGCTATTAGGCCAGAGTAAGAGTTAAGACCTTAACCAGTATGCCAGAGTAAGAGTTAAGACCTTAACCATTAGGCCAGAGTAAGAGTTAAGACCTTTACCATTAGGCCAGAGTACGAGTCTAAGACCTTCTCTATTAGGCCAGAGTAAGAGTTAAGACCTTAGCTATTAGGCCAGAGTAAGCGTTAAGACCTTAAACAGTAGGCCAGAGTAAGAGTTACGACCTTAACCATTAGGCCAGAGTACGAGTCTAAGACCTTCACTATTAGGCCAGAGTAAGAGTTAAGACCTTAAACATTAGGCCAGATTACGAGTCTAAGACCTTTGCTATTAGGCCAGAATAAGAGTTAAGACCTTAACCAGTAGGCCAGAGTACGAGTCTAAGACCTTAGCTATTAGGCCAGAGTAAGAGTTAAGACCTTAACCAGTAGGCCAGAGTAAGAGTTAAGACCTTAACCTGTAGGCCATAGTACGAGTCTAAGACCTTTGCTATTAGGCCAGAATAAGAGTTAAGACCTTAGCTATTAGGCCAGATTAAGAGTTAAGACCTTAACAATTAGGCCAGATTACGAGTCTAAGACCTTTGCTATTAGGCCAGAGTAAGAGTTAAGACCTTAGCTATTAGGCCAGAGTAAGAGTTAAGACCTTAGCCAGTAGGCCAGAGTAAGAGTTAAGACCTCAACCATTAGGCCAGAGTACGAGTCTAAGACCTTAGCTATTAGGCCAGAGTAAGAGTTAAGACCTTAACCAGTAGGCCAGAGTAAGAGTTAAGACCTTAACCATTAGGCCAGAGTACGAGCCTAAGACCTTAGCTATTAGGCCAGAGTAAGAGTTAAGACCGTAACCAGTAGGCCAGAATAAGAGTTAAGACCTTAACCATTAGGCCAGAGTACGAGTCTAAAACCTTAGCTATTAGGCCAGAGTAAGAGTTAAGACCTTAGCTATTAGGCCAGAGTAAGAGTTAAGACCTTAACCATTAGTCCAGAGTACAAGTCTAAGACCTTAGCTATTCGGCCAGAGTAAGAGTTAAGACCTTAGCTATTAGGCCAGAGTAAGACTTAAGACCTTAGCTATTAGGCCAGAGTAAGAGTTAAGACCTTAACCAGTAGGCCAGAGTAAGAGTTAAGACCTTAACTAGTAGGCCAGAGTAAGTGTTAAGACCTAAACCATTAGGCCAGAGTACGAGACTAAGACCTTCACTATTAGGCCAGAGTAAGAGTTAAGACCTTAGCTATTAGGCCAGAGTAAGAGTTAAGACCTTAACCAGTAGGCCAGAGTAAGAGTTAAGACCTTAACCATTAGGCCAGAGTACGAGTCTAAGACCTTCACTATTAGGCCAGATTAAGAGTTAAGACCTTAACCATTAGGCCAGATTACGAGTCTAAGACCTTTGCTATTAGGCCAGAGTAAGAGTTAAGACCTTAACCAGTAGGCCAGAGTAAGAGTTAAGACCTTAACCTGTAGGCCATAGTACGAGTCTAAGACCTTTGCTATTAGGCCAGAATAAGAGTTAAGACCTTAGCTATTAGGCCAGATTAATAGTTAAGACCTTAACAATTAGGCCAGATTACGAGTCTAAGACCTTTGCTATTAGGCCAGAGTAAGAGTTAAGACCTTAGCTATTAGGCCAGAGTAAGAGTTAAGACCTTAACCAGTAGGCCAGAGTAAGAGTTAAGACCTCAACCATTAGGCCAGAGTACGAGTCTAAGACCTTAGCTATTAGGCCAGAGTAAGAGTTAAGACCTTAACCAGTAGGCCAGAGTAAGAGTTAAGACCTTAACCATTAGGCCAGAGTACGAGCCTAAGACCTTAGCTATTAGGCCAGAGTAAGAGTTAAGACCGTAACCAGTAGGCCAGAGTAAGAGTTAAGACCTTAACCATTAGGCCAGAGTACGAGTCTAAGACCTTAGCTATTAGGCCAGAGTAAGAGTTAAGACCTTAGCTATTAGGCCAGAGTAAGAGTTAAGACCTTAACCATTAGTCCAGAGTACGAGTCTAAGACCTTAGCTATTCGGCCAGAGTAAGAGTTAAGACCTTAGCTATTAGGCCAGAGTAAGACTTAAGACCTTAGCTATTAGGCCAGAGTAAGAGTTAAGACCTTAACCAGTAGGCCAGAGTAAGAGTTAAGACCTTAACCGGTAGGCCAGAGTAAGTGTTAAGACCTAAACCATTAGGCCAGAGTACGAGTCTAAGACCTTCACTATTGGGCCAGAGTAAGAGTTAAGACCTTAGCTATTAGGCCAGAGTAAGAGTTAAGACCTTAACCAGTAGGCCAGAGTAAGAGTTAAGACCTTAACCATTAGGCCAGAGTACGAGTCTAAGACCTTCACTATTAGGCCAGAGTAAGAGTTAAGACCTTAACCATTAGGCCAGATTACGAGTCTAAGACCTTTGCTATTAGGCCAGAGTAAGAGTTAAGACCTTAACCAGTAGGCCAGAGTACGAGTCTAAGACCTTAGCTATTAGGCCAGAGTAAGAGTTAAGACCTTAACCAGTAGGCCAGAGTAAGAGTTAAGACCTTAACCTGTAGGCCATAGTACGATTCTAAGACCTTTGCTATTAGGCCAGAGTAAGAGTTAAGACCTTAGCTATTAGGCCAGTGTAAGAGTTAAGACCTTAAAGAGTAGGCCAGAGTAAGAGTTAAGACCTTAACCATTCGGCCAGAGTACGAGTCTAAGACATAAGCTATTAGGCCAGAGTAAGAGTTAAGACCTTAAGCAGTAGGCCAGAGTAAGAGTTAAGACCTGAACCATTAGGCCAGAGTACGAGTCTAAGACCTTAGCTATTAGGCCAGAGTAAGAGTTAAGACCTTAGATATTAGGCCAGAGTAAGAGTTAAGACCTTAGCTATTAGGCCAGAGTAAGAGTTAAGACCTTAACCAATAGGCCAGAGTAAGAGTTAAGACCTTAACCATAAGGCCAGAGTATGAGTCTAAGACCTTAGCTATTAGGCCAGAGTAAGAGTTAAGACCTTAACCAGTAGGCCAGAGTAAGAGTTAAGACTTAACCATTAGGCCAGAGTACGAGTCTAAGACCTTAGCTATTAGGCCAGAGTAAGAGTTAAGACCTTAGCTATTAGGCCAGAGTAAGAGTTAAGACCTTAATCATTAGGCCAGAGTACGAGTCTAAGACCTTAGCTATTAGTCCAGAGTAAGAGTTAAGACCTTAACCATTAGGCCAGAGTACGAGTCTAAGACTTTACCTATTAGGCCAGAGTAAGAGTTAAGACCTTAACCATTAGGCCAGAGTACGAGTCTAAGACCTTAGCTATTAGGCCAGAGTAATAGTTAAGACCTTAACCAGAAGGCCAGAGTAAGAGTTAAGACCTTAGCTATTAGGCCAGAGTACGAGTCTAAGACCTTAGCTACTAGGCCAGAGTAAGAGTTAAGACTTTAGCTATTAGGCCAGAGTGAGGGTTAAGACCTTAGCTATTAGGCCAGAGTACTAGTCTAAGACCTTAGCTATTAGGCCAGAGCAAGAGTTAAGGCCTTAGCTATTAGGCCAGAGTAAGAGTTAAGAACTTAACCAGTAGGCCAGAGTACAAGTCTAAGACCTTAGCTATTAGGCCAGAGTACAAGTCTAAGACCTTAGCTATTAGGCCAGAGTACGAGTCTAAGACCTTAGCTATTAGGCCAGAGTAAGAGTTAAGACCTTAACCATTAGGCCAGAGTACGAGTCTAAGAACTTAGCTTTTCGGCCAGAGTAAGAGTTAAGACCTTAGCTATTAGGCCAGAGTAAGAGTTAAGACCTTAGCTATTAGGCCAGAGTACGAGTTAAGACCTTAACCAGTAGGCCAGAGTAAGAGTTAAGACCTTAACCAGTAGGCCAGAGTAAGAGTTAAGAACTTAACCTGTAGGCCATAGTACGAGTCTAAGACCTATGCTATTAGGCCAGAATAAGAGTTAAGACCTTAGCTATTAGGCCAGAGTAAGAGTTAAGACCTTAACCATTAGTCCAGAGTACGAGTCTAAGACCTTAGCTATTCGGCCAGAGTAAGAGTTAAGACCTTAGCTATTAGGCCAGAGTAAGACTTAAGACCTTAGCTATTAGGCCAGAGTAAGAGTTAAGACCTTAACCAGTAGGCCAGAGTAAGAGTTAAGACCTTAACCGGAAGGCCAGAGTAAGTGTTAAGACCTAAACCATTAGGCCAGAGTACGAGTCTAAGACCTTCACTATTGGGCCAGAGTAAGAGTTAAGACCTTAGCTATTAGGCCAGAGTAAGAGTTAAGACCTTAACCAGTAGGCCAGAGTAAGAGTTAAGACCTTAACCATTAGGCCAGAGTACGAGTCTAAGACCTTCACTATTAGGCCAGAGTAAGAGTTAAGACCTTAACCATTAGGCCAGATTACGAGTCTAAGACCTTTGCTATTAGGCCAGAGTAAGAGTTAAGACCTTAACCAGTAGGCCAGAGTACGAGTCTAAGACCTTAGCTATTAGGCCAGAGTAAGAGTTAAGACCTTAACCAGTAGGCCAGAGTAAGAGTTAAGACCTTAACCTGTAGGCCATAGTACGATTCTAAGACCTTTGCTATTAGGCCAGAGTAAGAGTTAAGACCTTAGCTATTAGGCCAGTGTAAGAGTTAAGACCTTAAAGAGTAGGCCAGAGTAAGAGTTAAGACCTTAACCATTCGGCCAGAGTACGAGTCTAAGACATAAGCTATTAGGCCAGAGTAAGAGTTAAGACCTTAAGCAGTAGGCCAGAGTAAGAGTTAAGACCTGAACCATTAGGCCAGAGTACGAGTCTAAGACCTTAGCTATTAGGCCAGAGTAAGAGTTAAGACCTTAGATATTAGGCCAGAGTAAGAGTTAAGACCTTAGCTATTAGGCCAGAGTAAGAGTTAAGACCTTAACCAATAGGCCAGAGTAAGAGTTAAGACCTTAACCATAAGGCCAGAGTATGAGTCTAAGACCTTAGCTATTAGGCCAGAGTAAGAGTTAAGACCTTAACCAGTAGGCCAGAGTAAGAGTTAAGACTTAACCATTAGGCCAGAGTACGAGTCTAAGACCTTAGCTATTAGGCCAGAGTAAGAGTTAAGACCTTAGCTATTAGGCCAGAGTAAGAGTTAAGACCTTAATCATTAGGCCAGAGTACGAGTCTAAGACCTTAGCTATTAGTCCAGAGTAAGAGTTAAGACCTTAACCATTAGGCCAGAGTACGAGTCTAAGACTTTACCTATTAGGCCAGAGTAAGAGTTAAGACCTTAACCATTAGGCCAGAGTACGAGTCTAAGACCTTAGCTATTAGGCCAGAGTAATAGTTAAGACCTTAACCAGAAGGCCAGAGTAAGAGTTAAGACCTTAGCTATTAGGCCAGAGTACGAGTCTAAGACCTTAGCTACTAGGCCAGAGTAAGAGTTAAGACTTTAGCTATTAGGCCAGAGTGAGGGTTAAGACCTTAGCTATTAGGCCAGAGTACTAGTCTAAGACCTTAGCTATTAGGCCAGAGCAAGAGTTAAGGCCTTAGCTATTAGGCCAGAGTAAGAGTTAAGAACTTAACCAGTAGGCCAGAGTACAAGTCTAAGACCTTAGCTATTAGGCCAGAGTACAAGTCTAAGACCTTAGCTATTAGGCCAGAGTACGAGTCTAAGACCTTAGCTATTAGGCCAGAGTAAGAGTTAAGACCTTAACCATTAGGCCAGAGTACGAGTCTAAGAACTTAGCTTTTCGGCCAGAGTAAGAGTTAAGACCTTAGCTATTAGGCCAGAGTAAGAGTTAAGACCTTAGCTATTAGGCCAGAGTACGAGTTAAGACCTTAACCAGTAGGCCAGAGTAAGAGTTAAGACCTTAACCATTAGGCCAGGGTACGAGTCTAAGACCTTATCTATTAGGCCAGAGTAAGAGTTAAGACCTTAACCAGTAGGCCAGAGTAAGAGTTAAGACCTTAACCAGTAGACCAGACTATGAGTCTAAGACCTTAGCTATTAGGCCAGAGTAAGAGTTAAGACCTTAGCTATTAGGCCAGAGTAAGAGTTAAGACCTCAACCATTAGGCCAGAGTACGAGTCTAAGACCTTAGCTATTAGGCCAGAGTAAGAGTTAAGACCTTAACCAGTAGGCCAGAGTAAGAGTTAAGACCTTAACCTGTAGGCCATAATACGAGTCTAAGACCTTAGCTATTAGGCCAGAGTAAGAGTTAAGACCTTAGCTATTAGGCCAAAGTAAGAGTTAAGACCTTAGTTATTAGGCGAGAGTAAGAGTTAAAACCTTTTCAATAGGCCAGAGTAAGAGTTAAGACCTGAACCATTAGGCCAGATTACGAGTCTAAGACCTTTGCTATTAGGCCAGAGTAAGAGTTAAGACATTAGCTATTAGGCCAGTGTAAGAGTTAAGACCTTAAAGAGTATTCCAGAGTAAGAGTTAAGACCTTAACCATTTGGCCACAGTACGAGTCTAAGACATAAGCTATTAGGCCAGAGTAAGAGTTAAGACCTTAAGCAGTAGGCCAGAGTAAGAGTTAAGACCTGAACCATTAGGCCAGAGTACGAGTATAAGACCTTAGCTATTAAGCCAGAGTAAGGGTTAAGACCTTAGCTATTAGGCCTGAGTAAGAGTTAAGACCTTAACCAGTAGGCCAGAGTAAGAGTTAAGACCTTAACCATTATGCCAGAGTACCAGCCTAAGACCTTAGCTATTCGGACAGAGTAAGAGTTAAGACCTTAGCTATTAGGCCAGAGTAAGAGTTAAGACCTTAACAAGTAGGCCAGAGTAAGAGTTAAGACCTTAACCATTAGGCCAGAGTACGAGCCTAAGACCTTAGCTATTAGGCCAGAGTAAGAGTTAAGACCTTAACCAGTAGGCCAGAGTAAGAGTTAAGACCTTAACCAGTAGGCCAGAGTAAGTGTTAAGACCTAAACCATTAGGCCAGAGTACGAGTCTAAGACCTTAGCTATTAGGCCAGAGTAAGAGTTAAGACCTTAACCAGTAGGCCAGAGTAAGAGTTAAGACCTTAACCATTAGGCAAGAGTACGAGTCTAAGACCTTAGCTATTAGGCCAGAGTAAGAGTTAAGACCTTAGATATTAGGCCAGAGTAAGAGTAAAGACCTTAGCTATTAGGCCAGAGTAAGAGTTAAGACCTTAACCAATAGGCCAGAGTAAGAGTTAAGACCTTAACCATAAGGCCAGAGTAGGAGTCTAAGACCTTAGCTATTAGGCCAGAGTAAGAGTTAAGACCTTAACCAGTAGGCCAGAGTAAGAGTTAAGACTTAACCATTAGGCCAGAGTATGAGTCTAAGACCTTAGCTATTAGGCCAGAGTAAGAGTTAAGACCTTAGCTATTAGGCAAGAGAAAGAGTTATGACTTTAACCATTAGGCCAGAGTACGAGTCTAAGACCTTAGCTATTAGGCCAGAGTAAGAGTTAAGACCTTAACTATTAGGCCAGAGTACGAGTCTAAGACCTTAGCTATTAGGCCAGAGTAATAGTTAAGACCTTAACCAGTAGGCCAGAGTAAGAGTTAAGACCTTAGCTATTAGGCCAGAGTACGAGTCTAAGACCTTAGCTACTAGGCCAGAGTAAGAGTTAAGACCTTAGCTATTAGGCCAGAGTAAGGGTTAAGACCTTAGCTATTAGGCCAGTGTAAGAGTTAAGACCTTAACCAGTAGACCAGAGTACGAGTCTAAGACCTTTGCTATTAGGCCAGAGTAAGTGTTAAGACCTTAACCAGTAGGCCAGAGTACGAGTCTAAGACCTTAGCTATTAGGCCAGAGTAAGAGTTAAGACCTTAACCAGTAGGCCAGAGTAAGAGTTAAGAACTTAACCTGTAGGCCATAGTACGAGTCTAAGACCTATGCTATTAGGCCAGAATAAGAGTTAAGACCTTAGCTATTAGGCCAGAGTAAGCGTTAAGACGTTAACCATTAGGCCAGATTACGAGTCTAAGACCTTTGCTATTAGGCCAGAGTAAGAGTTAAGACATTAGCTATTAGGCCATTGTAAGAGTTAAGACCTTAAAGAGTAGGCCAGAGTAAGAGTTAAGACCTTAACCATTTGGCCAGAGTACGAGTCTAAGACATAAGCTATTAGGCTAGAGTAAGAGTTAAGACCTTAAGCAGTAGGCCAGAGTAAGAGTTAAGACCTTAAGCAGTAGGCCAGAGTAAGAGTTAAGACCTGAACCATTAGGCCAGAGTACGAGTCTAAGACCTTAGCTATTAGGCCAGAGTAAGAGTTAAGACCATAGATATTAGGCCAGAGTAAGAGTTAAGACCTTAGCTATTAGGCCAGAGTAAGAGTTAAGACCTTAACCAATAGGCCAGAGTAAGAGTTAAGACCTTAACCATTAGGCCAGAGTACGAGTCTAAGACCTTAGCTATAAGGCCAGAGTAAGAGTTAAGACCTTAACCATTAGGCCAGAGTACGAGTCTAAGACCTTAGCTATTAGGCCAGAGTAATAGTTAAGACCTTAACCAGTAGGCCAGAGTAAGAGTTAAGACCTTAGCTATTAGGCCAGAGTACGAGTCTAAGACCTTAGCTACTAGGCCAGAGTAAGAGTTAAGACCTTAGCTATTAGGCCAGAGTAAGGGTTAAGACCTTAGCTATTAGGCCAGAGTACGAGTCTAAGACCTTAGCTATTAGGCCAGAGTAAGAGTTAAGACCTTAACCATTAGGCCAGAATACGAGTCTAAGAACTTAGCTATTCGGCCAGAGTAAGAGTTAAGACCTTAGCTATTAGGCCAGAGTAAGAGTTAAGACCTTAGCTATTAGGCCAGAGTACGAGTTAAGACCTTAACCAGTAGGCCAGGGTAAGAGTTAAGACATTAACCATTAGGCCAGAGTACGAGTCTAAGACCTTAGCTATTAGGCCAGAGTAAGAGTTAAGACCTTAACCAGTAGGCCAGAGTAAGAGTTAAGACCTTAACCATTAGGCCAGAGTATGAGTCTAAGACCTTAGCTATTAGGACATAGTAAGAATTAAGACCTTAGCTATTAGGTCAGAGTAAGAGTTAAGACCTTAACCAGTAGACCAGACTATGAGTCTAAGACCTTAACCATTAGGCCAGAGTACGAGTCTAAGACCTTAGCTATTAGGCCAGAGTAAGAGTTAAGACCTTAACCAGTAGGCCAGAGTAGAAGTTAAGACCTTAACCATTAGGCCAGAGTACGAGCCTAAGACCTTAGCTATTAGGCCAGATTAAGAGTTAAGACTGTAACCAGTAGGCCAGAGTAAGAGTTAAGACCTTAACCATTAGGCCAGAGTACGAGTCTAAGACCTTAGCTATTAGGCCAGAGTAAGAGTTAAGACCTTAGCTATTAGGCCAGAGTAAGAGTTAAGACCTTAACCATTAGTCCAGAGAACGAGTCTAAGACCTTAGCTATTCGGCCAGAGTAAGAGTTAAGACCTTAGCTATTAGGCCAGAGTAAGACTTAAGACCTTAGCTATTAGGCCAGAGTAAGACTTAAGACCTTAACCAGTAGGCCTGAGTAAGAGTTAAGACCTTAACCAGTAGGCCAGAGTAAGTGTTAAGACCTAAACCATTAGGCCAGAGTACGAGTCTAAGACCTTCACTATTAGGCCAGAGTAAGAGATAAGACCTTAACCATTAGTCCAGAGTACGAGTCTAAGACCTTAGCTATTCGGCCAGAGTAAGAGTTAAGACCTTAGCTATTAGGCCAGAGTAAGACTTAAGACCTTAGCTATTAGGCCAGAGTAAGAGTTAAGACCTTAACCAGTAGGCCAGAGTAAGAGTTAAGACCTTAACCATTAGGCCAGAGTAAGTGTTAAGACCTAAACCATTAGGCCAGAGTACGAGTCTAAGACCTTCACTATTAGGCCAGAGTAAGAGTTAAGACCTTAGCTATTAGGCCAGAGTAAGAGTTAAGACCTTAACCAGTAGGCCAGAGTTAGAGTTAAGACCTTAACCATTAGGCCAGAGTACGAGTCTAAGACCTTCACTATTAGGCCAGAGTAAGAGTTAAGACCTTAACCATTAGGCCAGATTACGAGTCTAAGACCCTTGCTATTAGGCCAGAGTAAGAGTTAAGACCTTAACCAGTAGGCCAGAGTACGAGTCTAAGACCTTAGCTATTAGGCCAGAGTAAGAGTTAAGACCCTAACCAGTAGGCCAGAGTAAGAGTTAAGAACTTAACCTGTAGGCCATAGTTCGAGTCTAAGACCTTTGCTATTAGGCCAGAATAAGAGTTAAGACCTTAGCTATTAGGCCAGAGTAAGAGTTAAGACCTTAACCATTAGGCCAGATTATGAGTCTAATACCTTTGCTATTAGGCCAGAGTAAGAGTTAAGACATTAGCTATTAGGCCAGTGTAAGAGTTAAGACCTTAAAGAGTAGGCCAGAGTAAGAGTTAAGACCTTAACCATTCAGCAAGAGTACGAGTCTAAGACATAAGCTATTAGGCCAGAGTAAGAGTTAAGACCTTAAGCAGTAGGCCAGAGTAAGAGTTAAGACCTGAACCATTAGGCCTGAGTACGAGTCTAAGACCTTAGCTATTAGGCCAGAGTAAGAGATAAGACCTTAGATATTAGGCCAGAGTAAGAGTTAAGACCTTAGCTATTAGGCCAAAGTACGAGTTAAGACCTTAACCAATAGGCCAGAGTAAGAGTTAAGACCTTAACCATAAGGCCAGAGTATGAGTCTAAGACCTTAGCTATTAGGCCAGAGTAAGAGTTAAGACCTTAATCAGTAGGCCAGAGTAAGAGTTAAGACCTCAACCATTAGGCCAGAGTACGAGTCTAAGACCTTAGCTATTAGGCCAGAGTAAGAGTTAAGACCTTAACCAGTAGGCTTTAGTAAGAGTTAAGACCTTAACCATTAGGCCAGAGTACGAGTCTAAGACCTTAGCTATTAGGCCAGGGTAAGGGTTATGACCTTAGCTATTAGGCAAGAGTAAGAGTTAAGACCTTAACCAGTAGGCCAGAGTAAGAGTTAAGACCTTAAACATTAGGCCAGAGTACGAGCCTAAGACCTTAGCTATTAGGCCAGAGTAAGAGTTAAGACCTTAACCAGTAGGCCAGAGTAAGAGTTAAGACCTTAACCATTAGGCCAGAGTACAAGTTAAAGACCTTAGCTATTAGGCCAGAGTAAGAGTTAAGACCTTAACCAGTAGGCTAGAGTAAGAGTTAAGACCTTAGCTATTAGGCCAGAGTAAGAGTTAAGACCTTAACCAGTATGCCAGAGTAAGAGTTAAGACCTTAACCAGTAGGCCAGAGTAAGTGTTAAGACCTTAACCATTAGGCCAGAGTAAGAGTTAAGACCTTAACCATTAGGCCAGAGTACGAGTCTAAGACCTTCACTGTTAAGGCCAGAGTAAGAGTTAAGAACTTAGCTATTAGGCCAGAGTAAGCGTTAAGACCTTAAACAGTAGGCCAGAGTAAGAGTTACGACCTTAACCATTAGGCCAGATTACGAGTCTAAGACCTTTGCTATTAGGCCAGAATAAGAGTTAAGACCTTAACCAGTAGGCCAGAGTACGAGTCTAAGACCTTAGCTATTAGGCCAGAGTAAGAGTTAAGACCTTAACCAGTAGGCCAGAGTAAGAGTTAAGACCTTAACCTGTAGGCCATAGTACGAGTCTAAGACCTTAGCTATTAGGCCAGGGTAAGGGTTAAGACCTTAGCTATTAGGCCAGAGTAAGAGTTAAGACCTTAACCAGTAGGCCAGAGTAAGAGTTAAGACCTTAACCATTAGGCCAGAGTACGAGCCTAAGACCTTAGCTATTAGGCCAGAGTAAGAGTTAAGACATTAACCAGTAGGCCAGAGTAAGAGTTAAGACCTTAACCATTAGGCCAGAGTACAAGTCTAAGACCTTAGCTATTAGGCCAGAGTAAGAGTTAAGACCTTAACCAGTAGGCTAGAGTAAGAGTTAAGACCTTAACCATTAGGCCAGAGTACGAGTCTAAGACCTTAGCTATTAGGCCAGTGTAAGAGTTAAGACCTTAGCTATTAGGCCAGATTAAGAGTTAAGACCTTAACCATTAGTCCAGAGTACGAGTCTAAGACCTTAGCTATTCGGCCAGAGTAAGAGTTAAGACCTTAGCTATTAGTCCAGAGTAAGACTTAAGACCTTAGCTATTAGGCCAGAGTAAGAGTTAAGACCTTAACCAGTATGCCAGAGTAAGAGTTAAGACCTTAACCATTAGGCCAGAGTAAGAGTTAAGACCTTTACCATTAGGCCAGAGTACGAGTCTAAGACCTTCACTATTAGGCCAGAGTAAGAGTTAAGACCTTAGCTATTAGGCCAGAGTAAGCGTTAAGACCTTAAACAGTAGGCCAGAGTAAGAGTTACGACCTTAACCATTAGGCCAGAGTACGAGTCTAAGACCTTCACTATTAGGCCAGAGTAAGAGTTAAGACCTTAAACATTAGGCCAGATTACGAGTCTAAGACCTTTGCTATTAGGCCAGAATAAGAGTTAAGACCTTAACCAGTAGGCCAGAGTACGAGTCTAAGACCTTAGCTATTAGGCCAGAGTAAGAGTTCAGACCTTAACCAGTAGGCCAGAGTAAGAGTTAAGACCTTAACCTGTAGGCCATAGTACGAGTCTAAGACCTTTGCTATTAGGCCAGAATAAGAGTTAAGACCTTAGCTATTAGGCCAGATTAAGAGTTAAGACCTTAACAATTAGGCCAGATTACGAGTCTAAGACCTTTGCTATTAGGCCAGAGTAAGAGTTAAGACCTTAGCTATTAGGCCAGAGTAAGAGTTAAGACCTTAGCCAGTAGGCCAGAGTAAGAGTTAAGACCTCAACCATTAGGCCAGAGTACGAGTCTAAGACCTTAGCTATTAGGCCAGAGTAAGAGTTAAGACCTTAACCAGTAGGCCAGAGTAAGAGTTAAGACCTTAACCATTAGGCCAGAGTACGAGCCTAAGACCTTAGCTATTAGGCCAGAGTAAGAGTTAAGACCGTAACCAGTAGGCCAGAATAAGAGTTAAGACCTTAACCATTAGGCCAGAGTACGAGTCTAAAACCTTAGCTATTAGGCCAGAGTAAGAGTTAAGACCTTAGCTATTAGGCCAGAGTAAGAGTTAAGACCTTAACCATTAGTCCAGAGTACAAGTCTAAGACCTTAGCTATTCGGCCAGAGTAAGAGTTAAGACCTTAGCTATTAGGCCAGAGTAAGACTTAAGACCTTAGCTATTAGGCCAGAGTAAGAGTTAAGACCTTAACCAGTAGGCCAGAGTAAGAGTTAAGACCTTAACTAGTAGGCCAGAGTAAGTGTTAAGACCTAAACCATTAGGCCAGAGTACGAGACTAAGACCTTCACTATTAGGCCAGAGTAAGAGTTAAGACCTTAGCTATTAGGCCAGAGTAAGAGTTAAGACCTTAACCAGTAGGCCAGAGTAAGAGTTAAGACCTTAACCATTAGGCCAGAGTACGAGTCTAAGACCTTCACTATTAGGCCAGATTAAGAGTTAAGACCTTAACCATTAGGCCAGATTACGAGTCTAAGACCTTTGCTATTAGGCCAGAGTAAGAGTTAAGACCTTAACCAGTAGGCCAGAGTAAGAGTTAAGACCTTAACCTGTAGGCCATAGTACGAGTCTAAGACCTTTGCTATTAGGCCAGAATAAGAGTTAAGACCTTAGCTATTAGGCCAGATTAAGAGTTAAAACCTTAACAATTAGGCCAGATTACGAGTCTAAGACCTTTGCTATTAGGCCAGAGTAAGAGTTAAGACCTTAGCTATTAGGCCAGAGTAAGAGTTAAGACCTTAACCAGTAGGCCAGAGTAAGAGTTAAGACCTCAACCATTAGGCCAGAGTACGAGTCTAAGACCTTAGCTATTAGGCCAGAGTAAGAGTTAAGACCTTAACCAGTAGGCCAGAGTAAGAGTTAAGACCTTAACCATTAGGCCAGAGTACGAGCCTAAGACCTTAGCTATTAGGCCAGAGTAAGAGTTAAGACCGTAACCAGTAGGCCAGAGTAAGAGTTAAGACCTTAACCATTAGGCCAGAGTACGAGTCTAAGACCTTAGCTATTAGGCCAGAGTAAGAGTTAAGACCTTAGCTATTAGGCCAGAGTAAGAGTTAAGACCTTAACCATTAGTCCAGAGTACGAGTCTAAGACCTTAGCTATTCGGCCAGAGTAAGAGTTAAGACCTTAGCTATTAGGCCAGAGTAAGACTTAAGACCTTAGCTATTAGGCCAGAGTAAGAGTTAAGACCTTAACCAGTAGGCCAGAGTAAGAGTTAAGACCTTAACCGGTAGGCCAGAGTAAGTGTTAAGACCTAAACCATTAGGCCAGAGTACGAGTCTAAGACCTTCACTATTGGGCCAGAGTAAGAGTTAAGACCTTAGCTATTAGGCCAGAATAAGAGTTAAGACCTTAACCAGTAGGCCAGAGTAAGAGTTAAGACCTTAACCATTAGGCCAGAGTACGAGTCTAAGACCTTCACTATTAGGCCAGAGTAAGAGTTAAGACCTTAACCATTAGGCCAGATTACGAGTCTAAGACCTTTGCTATTAGGCCAGAGTAAGAGTTAAGACCTTAACCAGTAGGCCAGAGTACGAGTCTAAGACCTTAGCTATTAGGCCAGAGTAAGAGTTAAGACCTTAACCAGTAGGCCAGAGTAAGAGTTAAGACCTTAACCTGTAGGCCATAGTACGATTCTAAGACCTTTGCTATTAGGCCAGAGTAAGAGTTAAGACCTTAGCTATTAGGCCAGTGTAAGAGTTAAGACCTTAAAGAGTAGGCCAGAGTAAGAGTTAAGACCTTAACCATTCGGCCAGAGTACGAGTCTAAGACATAAGCTATTAGGCCAGAGTAAGAGTTAAGACCTTAAGCAGTAGGCCAGAGTAAGAGTTAAGACCTGAACCATTAGGCCAGAGTACGAGTCTAAGACCTTAGCTATTAGGCCAGAGTAAGAGTTAAGACCTTAGATATTAAGCCAGAGTAAGAGTTAAGACCTTAGCTATTAGGCCAGAGTAAGAGTTAAGACCTTAACCAATAGGCCAGAGTAAGAGTTAAGACCTTAACCATAAGGCCAGAGTATGAGTCTAAGACCTTAGCTATTAGGCCAGAGTAAGAGTTAAGACCTTAACCAGTAGGCCAGAGTAAGAGTTAAGACTTAACCATTAGGCCAGAGTACGAGTCTAAGACCTTAGCTATTAGGCCAGAGTAAGAGTTAAGACCTTAGCTATTAGGCCAGAGTAAGAGTTAAGACCTTAATCATTAGGCCAGAGTACGAGTCTAAGACCTTAGCTATTAGTCCAGAGTAAGAGTTAAGACCTTAACCATTAGGCCAGAGTACGAGTCTAAGACTTTACCTATTAGGCCAGAGTAAGAGTTAAGACCTTAACCATTAGGCCAGAGTACGAGTCTAAGACCTTAGCTATTAGGCCAGAGTAATAGTTAAGACCTTAACCAGAAGGCCAGAGTAAGAGTTAAGACCTTAGCTATTAGGCCAGAGTACGAGTCTAAGACCTTAGCTACTAGGCCAGAGTAAGAGTTAAGACTTTAGCTATTAGGCCAGAGTGAGGGTTAAGACCTTAGCTATTAGGCCAGAGTACTAGTCTAAGACCTTAGCTATTAGGCCAGAGCAAGAGTTAAGGCCTTAGCTATTAGGCCAGAGTAAGAGTTAAGAACTTAACCAGTAGGCCAGAGTACAAGTCTAAGACCTTAGCTATTAGGCCAGAGTACAAGTCTAAGACCTTAGCTATTAGGCCAGAGTACGAGTCTAAGACCTTAGCTATTAGGCCAGAGTAAGAGTTAAGACCTTAACCATTAGGCCAGAGTACGAGTCTAAGAACTTAGCTTTTCGGCCAGAGTAAGAGTTAAGACCTTAGCTATTAGGCCAGAGTAAGAGTTAAGACCTTAGCTATTAGGCCAGAGTACGAGTTAAGACCTTAACCAGTAGGCCAGAGTAAGAGTTAAGACCTTAACCATTAGGCCAGGGTACGAGTCTAAGACCTTATCTATTAGGCCAGAGTAAGAGTTAAGACCTTAACCAGTAGGCCAGAGTAAGAGTTAAGACCTTAACCAGTAGACCAGACTATGAGTCTAAGACCTTAGCTATTAGGCCAGAGTAAGAGTTAAGACCTTAGCTATTAGGCCAGAGTAAGAGTTAAGACCTCAACCATTAGGCCAGAGTACGAGTCTAAGACCTTAGCTATTAGGCCAGAGTAAGAGTTAAGACCTTAACCAGTAGGCCAGAGTAAGAGTTAAGACCTTAACCTGTAGGCCATAATACGAGTCTAAGACCTTAGCTATTAGGCCAGAGTAAGAGTTAAGACCTTAGCTATTAGGCCAAAGTAAGAGTTAAGACCTTAGTTATTAGGCGAGAGTAAGAGTTAAAACCTTTTCAATAGGCCAGAGTAAGAGTTAAGACCTGAACCATTAGGCCAGATTACGAGTCTAAGACCTTTGCTATTAGGCCAGAGTAAGAGTTAAGACATTAGCTATTAGGCCAGTGTAAGAGTTAAGACCTTAAAGAGTATTCCAGAGTAAGAGTTAAGACCTTAACCATTTGGCCACAGTACGAGTCTAAGACATAAGCTATTAGGCCAGAGTAAGAGTTAAGACCTTAAGCAGTAGGCCAGAGTAAGAGTTAAGACCTGAACCATTAGGCCAGAATACGAGTATAAGACCTTAGCTATTAAGCCAGAGTAAGGGTTAAGACCTTAGCTATTAGGCCTGAGTAAGAGTTAAGACCTTAACCAGTAGGCCAGAGTAAGAGTTAAGACCTTAACCATTATGCCAGAGTACCAGCCTAAGACCTTAGCTATTCGGACAGAGTAAGAGTTAAGACCTTAGCTATTAGGCCAGAGTAAGAGTTAAGACCTTAACAAGTAGGCCAGAGTAAGAGTTAAGACCTTAACCATTAGGCCAGAGTACGAGCCTAAGACCTTAGCTATTAGGCCAGAGTAAGAGTTAAGACCTTAACCAGTAGGCCAGAGTAAGAGTTAAGACCTTAACCAGTAGGCCAGAGTAAGTGTTAAGACCTAAACCATTAGGCCAGAGTACGAGTCTAAGACCTTAGCTATTAGGCAAGAGTAAGAGTTAAGACCTTAACCAGTAGGCCAGAGTAAGAGTTAAGACCTTAACCATTAGGCAAGAGTACGAGTCTAAGACCTTAGCTATTAGGCCAGAGTAAGAGTTAAGACCTTAGATATTAGGCCAGAGTAAGAGTAAAGACCTTAGCTATTAGGCCAGAGTAAGAGTTAAGACCTTAACCAATAGGCCAGAGTAAGAGTTAAGACCTTAACCATAAGGCCAGAGTAGGAGTCTAAGACCTTAGCTATTAGGCCAGAGTAAGAGTTAAGACCTTAACCAGTAGGCCAGAGTAAGAGTTAAGACTTAACCATTAGGCCAGAGTATGAGTCTAAGACCTTAGCTATTAGGCCAGAGTAAGAGTTAAGACCTTAGCTATTAGGCAAGAGAAAGAGTTATGACTTTAACCATTAGGCCAGAGTACGAGTCTAAGACCTTAGCTATTAGGCCAGAGTAAGAGTTAAGACCTTAACCATTAGGCCAGAGTACGAGTCTAAGACCTTAGCTATTAGGCCAGAGTAATAGTTAAGACCTTAACCAGTAGGCCAGAGTAAGAGTTAAGACCTTAGCTATTAGGCCAGAGTACGAGTCTAAGACCTTAGCTACTAGGCCAGAGTAAGAGTTAAGACCTTAGCTATTAGGCCAGAGTAAGGGTTAAGACCTTAGCTATTAGGCCAGTGTAAGAGTTAAGACCTTAACCAGTAGACCAGAGTACGAGTCTAAGACCTTTGCTATTAGGCCAGAGTAAGTGTTAAGACCTTAACCAGTAGGCCAGAGTACGAGTCTAAGACCTTAGCTATTAGGCCAGAGTAAGAGTTAAGACCTTAACCAGTAGGCCAGAGTAAGAGTTAAGAACTTAACCTGTAGGCCATAGTACGAGTCTAAGACCTATGCTATTAGGCCAGAATAAGAGTTAAGACCTTAGCTATTAGGCCAGAGTAAGCGTTAAGACGTTAACCATTAGGCCAGATTACGAGTCTAAGACCTTTGCTATTAGGCCAGAGTAAGAGTTAAGACATTAGCTATTAGGCCATTGTAAGAGTTAAGACCTTAAAGAGTAGGCCAGAGTAAGAGTTAAGACCTTAACCATTTGGCCAGAGTACGAGTCTAAGACATAAGCTATTAGGCTAGAGTAAGAGTTAAGACCTTAAGCAGTAGGCCAGAGTAAGAGTTAAGACCTTAAGCAGTAGGCCAGAGTAAGAGTTACGACCTGAACCATTAGGCCAGAGTACGAGTCTAAGACCTTAGCTATTAGGCCAGAGTAAGAGTTAAGACCATAGATATTAGGCCAGAGTAAGAGTTAAGACCTTAGCTATTAGGCCAGAGTAAGAGTTAAGACCTTAACCAATAGGCCAGAGTAAGAGTTAAGACCTTAACCATTAGGCCAGAGTACGAGTCTAAGACCTTAGCTATAAGGCCAGAGTAAGAGTTAAGACCTTAACCATTAGGCCAGAGTACGAGTCTAAGACCTTAGCTATTAGGCCAGAGTAATAGTTAAGACCTTAACCAGTAGGCCAGAGTAAGAGTTAAGACCTTAGCTATTAGGCCAGAGTACGAGTCTAAGACCTTAGCTACTAGGCCAGAGTAAGAGTTAAGACCTTAGCTATTTGGCCAGAGTAAGGGTTAAGACCTTAGCTATTAGGCCAGAGTACGAGTCTAAGACCTTAGCTATTAGGCCAGAGTAAGAGTTAAGACCTTAACCATTAGGCCAGAATACGAGTCTAAGAACTTAGCTATTCGGCCAGAGTAAGAGTTAAGACCTTAGCTATTAGGCCAGAGTAAGAGTTAAGACCTTAGCTATTAGGCCAGAGTACGAGTTAAGACCTTAACCAGTAGGCCAGGGTAAGAGTTAAGACATTAACCATTAGGCCAGAGTACGAGTCTAAGACCTTAGCTATTAGGCCAGAGTAAGAGTTAAGACCTTAACCAGTAGGCCAGAGTAAGAGTTAAGACCTTAAACATTAGGCCAGAGTATGAGGCTAAGACCTTAGCTATTAGGACATAGTAAGAATTAAGACCTTAGCTATTAGGTCAGAGTAAGAGTTAAGACCTTAACCAGTAGACCAGACTATGAGTCTAAGACCTTAACCATTAGGCCAGAGTACGAGTCTAAGACCTTAGCTATTAGGCCAGAGTAAGAGTTAAGACCTTAACCAGTAGGCCAGAGTAGAAGTTAAGACCTTAACCATTAGGCCAGAGTGCGAGCCTAAGACCTTAGCTATTAGGCCAGATTAAGAGTTAAGACTGTAACCAGTAGGCCAGAGTAAGAGTTAAGACCTTAACCATTAGGCCAGAGTACGAGTCTAAGACCTTAGCTATTAGGCCAGAGTAAGAGTTAAGACCTTAGCTATTAGGCCAGAGTAAGAGTTAAGACCTTAACCATTAGTCCAGAGAACGAGTCTAAGACCTTAGCTATTCGGCCAGAGTAAGAGTTAAGACCTTAGCTATTAGGCCAGAGTAAGACTTAAGACCTTAGCTATTAGGCCAGAGTAAGACTTAAGACCTTAACCAGTAGGCCTGAGTAAGAGTTAAGACCTTAACCAGTAGGCCAGAGTAAGTGTTAAGACCTAAACCATTAGGCCAGAGTACGAGTCTAAGACCTTCACTATTAGGCCAGAGTAAGAGATAAGACCTTAACCATTAGTCCAGAGTACGAGTCTAAGACCTTAGCTATTCGGCCAGAGTAAGAGTTAAGACCTTAGCTATTAGGCCAGAGTAAGACTTAAGACCTTAGCTATTAGGCCAGAGTAAGAGTTAAGACCTTAACCAGTAGGCCAGAGTAAGAGTTAAGACCTTAACCATTAGGCCAGAGTAAGTGTTAAGACCTAAACCATTAGGCCAGAGTACGAGTCTAAGACCTTCACTATTAGGCCAGAGTAAGAGTTAAGACCTTAGCTATTAGGCCAGAGTAAGAGTTAAGACCTTAACCAGTAGGCCAGAGTTAGAGTTAAGACCTTAACCATTAGGCCAGAGTACGAGTCTAAGACCTTCACTATTAGGCCAGAGTAAGAGTTAAGACCTTAACCATTAGGCCAGATTACGAGTCTAAGACCCTTGCTATTAGGCCAGAGTAAGAGTTAAGACCTTAACCAGTAGGCCAGAGTACGAGTCTAAGACCTTAGCTATTAGGCCAGAGTAAGAGTTAAGACCCTAACCAGTAGGCCAGAGTAAGAGTTAAGAACTTAACCTGTAGGCCATAGTTCGAGTCTAAGACCTTTGCTATTAGGCCAGAATAAGAGTTAAGACCTTAGCTATTTGGCCAGAGTAAGAGTTAAGACCTTAACCATTAGGCCAGATTATGAGTCTAATACCTTTGCTATTAGGCCAGAGTAAGAGTTAAGACATTAGCTATTAGGCCAGTGTAAGAGTTAAGACCTTAAAGAGTAGGCCAGAGTAAGAGTTAAGACCTTAACCATTCAGCAAGAGTACGAGTCTAAGACATAAGCTATTAGGCCAGAGTAAGAGTTAAGACCTTAAGCAGTAGGCCAGAGTAAGAGTTAAGACCTGAACCATTAGGCCTGAGTACGAGTCTAAGACCTTAGCTATTAGGCCAGAGTAAGAGATAAGACCTTAGATATTAGGCCAGAGTAAGAGTTAAGACCTTAGCTATTAGGCCAAAGTACGAGTTAAGACCTTAACCAATAGGCCAGAGTAAGAGTTAAGACCTTAACCATAAGGCCAGAGTATGAGTCTAAGACCTTAGCTATTAGGCCAGAGTAAGAGTTAAGACCTTAATCAGTAGGCCAGAGTAAGAGTTAAGACTTAACCATTAGGCCAGATTATGAGTCTAAGACCTTAGCTATTAGGCCAGAGTAAGAGTTAAGACCTTAACCAGTAGGCCAGAGTAAGAGTTAAGACCTTAACCAGTAGGCCAGAGTAAGTGTTAAGACCTAAACCATTAGGCCAGAGTACGAGTCTAAGACCTTCACTATTAGGCCAGAGTAAGAGTTCAGACCTTAGCAATTAGGCCAGAGTAAGAGTTAAGACCTTAACCAGTAGGCCAGAGTAAGAGTTAAGACCGTAACCATTAGGCCAGAGTACGAGTCTAAGACCTTTGCTATTAGGCCAGAGTAAGAGTTAAGACCTTAACCAGTAGGCCAGAGTACGAGTCTAAGACCTTAGCTATTAGGCCAGAGTAAGAGTTAAGACCTTAACCAGTAGGCCAGAGTAAGAGTTAAGAACTTAACCTGTAGGCCATAGTACGAGTCTAAGACCTTTGCTATTAGGCCAGAATAAGAGTTAAGACCTTAGCTATTAGGCCAGAGTAATAGTTAAGACATTAGCTATTAGGCCAGAGTAAGAGTTAAGACCTTAAGCAGTAGGCCAGAGTAAGAGTTAAGACCTGGACAATTAGGCCAGAGTACGAGTCTAAGACCTTAGCTATTAGGCCAGAGTAAGAGTTAAGACCTTAGATATTAGGCCAGAGTAAGAGTTAAGACCTTAGCTATTAGGCCAGATTAAGAGTTAAGACCTTAACCAATAGGCCAGAGTAAGAGTTAAGACCTTAACCATAAGGCCAGAGTATGTGTCTAAGACCTTAGCTATTAGGCCAGAGTAAGAGTTAAGACCTTAACCAGTAGGCCAGAGTAAGAGTTAAGACTTAACCATTAGGCCAGAGTATGAGTCTAAGACCTTAGCTATTAGGCCAGAGTAAGAGTTAAGACCTTAGCTATTAGTCCAGAGTAAGAGTTAAGACCTTAATCATTAGGCCAGAGTACGAGACTAAGACCTTAGCTATTAGTCCAGAGTAAGAGTTAAGACCTTAACCATTAGGCCAGAGTACGAGTCTAAGACCTTAGCTATTAGGCCAGAGTAAGAGTTAAGACCTTAACCATTAGGCCAGAGTACGAGTCTAAGACCTTAGCTATTAGGCCAGAGTAATAGTTAAGACCTTAACCAGTAGGCCAGAGTAAGAGTTAAGACCTTAGCTATTAGGCCAGAGTATGAGTCTAAGACCTTAGCTACTAGGCCAGAGTAAGAGTTAAGACCTTAGCTATTAGGCCAGAGTAAGGGTTAAGACCTTAGCTATTAGGCCAGAGTACTAGTCTAAGACCTTAGCTATTAGGCCAGAGTAAGAGTTAAGGCCTTAGCTATTAGGTCAGAGTAAGAGTTAAGAACTTAACCAGTAGGCCAGAGTACAAGTCTAAGACCTTAGCTATTAGGCCAGAGTACGAGTCTAAGACCTTAACCAGTAGGCCAGAGTAAGTGTTAAGACCTAAACCATTAGGCCAGAGTACGAGTCTAAGACCTTCACTATTAGGCCAGAGTAAGAGTTAAGACCTTAACCATTAGTCCAGAGTACGAGTCTAAGACCTTAGCTATCCGGCCAGAGTAAGAGTTAAGACGATAGCTATTAGGCCAGAGTAAGACTTAAGACCTTACCTATTAGGCAAGAGTAAGAGTTAAGACCTTAACCAGTAGGCCAGAGTAAGAGTTAAGACCTTAACCAGTAGGCCAGAGTAAGTTTTAAGATCTAAACCATTAGGCCAGAGTACGAGTCTAAGACCTTCACTATTAGGCCAGAGTAAGAGTTAAGACCTTAGCTATTAGGCCAGAGTAAGAGTTAAGACCTTAACCAGTAGGCCAGAGTTAGAGTTAAGACCTTAACCATTAGGCCAGAGTACGAGTCTAAGACCTTCACTATTAGGCCAGAGTAAGAGTTAAGACCTTAACCATTAGGCCAGATTACGAGTCTAAGACCTTTGCTATTAGGCCAGAGTAAGAGTTAAGACCTTAACCAGTAGGCCAGAGTACGAGTCTAAGACCTTAGCTATTAGGCCAGAGTAAAAGTTAAGACCTTAACCAGTAGGCCAGAGTTAGAGTTAAGAACTTAACCATTAGGCCAGAGTACGAGTCTAAGACCTTCACTATTAGGCCAGAGTAAGAGTTAAGACCTTAACCATTAGGCCAGATTACGAGTCTAAGACCTTTGCTATTAGGCCAGAGTAAGAGTTAAGACCTTAACCAGTAGGCCAGAGTACGAGTCTAAGACCTTAGCTATTAGGCCAGAGTAAAAGTTAAGACCTTAACCAGTAGGCCAGAGTAAGAGTTAAGAACTTAACCTGTAGGCCATAGTACGAGTCTAAGACCTTTGCTATTAGGCCAGAATAAGAGTTAAGACCTTAACTATTAGGCCAGATTAAGAGTTAAGACCTTAACCATTAGACCAGATTACGAGTCTAAGACCTTTGCTATTAGGCCAGAGTAAGAGTTAAGACATTAGCTATTAGGCCAGTGTAAGAGTTAAGACCTTAAAGAGTAGGCCAGAGTAAGAGTTAAGACCTTAACCATTCGGCCAGAGTACGAGTCTAAGACATAAGCTTTTAGGCCCGAGTAAGAGTTAAGACCTTAAGCAGTAGGCCAGAGTAAGAGTTAAGACCTGAACCATTAGGCCAGAGTACGAGTCTAAGACCTTAGCTATTAGGCCAGAGTAAGAGTTAATACCTTAGATATTAGGCCAGAGTAAGAGTTAAGACCTTAGCTATTAGGCCAAAGTAAGAGTTAAGACCTTAACCAATAGGCCAGAGTAAGAGTTAAGACCTTAACCATAAGACCAGAGTATGAGTCTAAGACCTTAGCTATTAGGCCAGAGTAAGAGTTAAGACCTTAACCAGTAGGTCAGAGTGAGAGTTAAGACTTAACCATTAGGCCAGAGTATGAGTCTAAGACCTTAGCTATTAGGCCAGAGTAAGAGTTAAGACCTTAACCAGTAGGCCAGAGTAAGAGTTAAGACCTTAACCAGTAGGCCAGAGTAAGTGTTAAGACCTAAACCATTAGGCCAGAGTACGAGACTAAGACCTTCACTATTAGGCCAGAGTAAGAGTTAAGACCTTAGCTATTAGGCCAGAGTAAGAGTTAAGACCTTAACCAGTAGGCCAGAGTAAGAGTTAAGACCTTAACCATTAGGCCAGAGTACGAGTCTAAGACCTTTGCTATTAGGCCAGAGTAAGTGTTAAGACCTTAACCAGTAGGCCAGAGTACGAGTCTAGACCTTAGCTATTAGGCCAGAGTAAGAGTTAAGACCTTAACCAGTAGGCCAGAGTAAGAGTTAAGAACTTAACCTGTAGGCCATAGTACGAGTCTAAGACCTTTGCTATTAGGCCAGAATAAGAGTTAAGACCTTAGCTATTAGGCCAGAGTAAGAGTTAAGACGTTAACTATTAGGCCAGATTACGAGTCTAAGACCTTTGCTATTAGGCCAGAGTAAGAGTTAAGACATTAGCTATTAGGCCAGTGTAAGAGTTAAGACCTTAAAGAGTGGGCCAGAGTAAGAGTTAAGACCTTAACCATTTGGCCAGAGTACGAGTCTGAGACATAAGCTATTAGGCCAGAGTAAGAGTTAAGACCTTAAGCAGTAGGCCAGAGTAAGAGTTAAGACCTGAACCATTAGGCCAGAGTACGAGTCTAAGACCTTAGCTATTAGGCCAGAGTAAGAGTTAAGACCTTAGATATTAGGCCAGAGTAAGAGTTAAGACCTTAGCTATTAGGCCAGAGTAAGAGTTAAGACCTTAACCAATAGGCCAGAGTAAGAGTCAAGACCTTAACCATAAGGCCAGAGTATGAGTCTAAGACCTTAGCTATTAGGCCAGAGTACGAGTTAAGACCTTAACCAGTAGGCCAGAGTAAGAGTTAAGACTTAACCATTAGGCCAGAGTATGAGTCTAAGACCTTAGCTATTAGGCCAGAGTAAGAGTTAAGACCTTAGCTATTAGGCCAGAGTAAGAGTTAAGACCTTAATCATTAGGCCAGAGTACGAGACTAAGACCTTAGCTATTAGTCCAGAGTAAGAGTTAAGACCTTAACCATTAGGCCAGAGCACGAGTCTAAGACCTTAGCTACTAGGCCAGAGTAAGAGTTAAGACCTTAACCATTAGGCCAGAGTACGAGTCTAAGACCTTAGCTATTAGGCCAGAGTAAGAGTTAAGACATTAGCTATTAGGCCAGTGTAAGAGTTAAGACCTTAAAGAGTGGGCCAGAGTAAGAGTTAAGACCTTAACCATTTGGCCAGAGTACGAGTCTAAGACATAAGCTATTAGGCCAGAGTAAGAGTTAAGACCTTAAGCAGTAGGCCAGAGTAAGAGTTAAGACCTGAACCATTAGGCCAGAGTACGAGTCTAAGACCTTAGCTATTAGGCCAGAGTAAGAGTTAAGACCTTAGATATTAGGCCAGAGTAAGAGTTAAGACCTTAGCTATTAGGCCAGAGTAAGAGTTAAGACCTTAACCAATAGGCCAGAGTAAGAGTCAAGACCTTAACCATAAGGCCAGAGTATGAGTTTAAGACCTCAGCTATTAGGCCAGAGTACGAGTTAAGACCTTAACCAGTAGGCCAGAGTAAGAGTTAAGACTTAACCATTAGGCCAGAGTATGAGTCTAAGACCTTAGCTATTAGGCCAGAGTAAGAGTTAAGACCTTAGCTATTAGGCCAGAGTAAGAGTTAAGACCTTAATCATTAGGCCAGAGTACGAGACTAAGACCTTAGCTATTAGTCCAGAGTAAGAGTTAAGACCTTAACCATTAGGCCAGAGTACGAGTCTAAGACCTTAGCTACTAGGCCAGAGTAAGAGTTAAGACCTTAACCATTAGGCCAGAGTACGAGTCTAAGACCTTAGCTATTAGGCCAGAGTAAGAGTTAAGACCTTAACCAGTAGGCCAGAGTAAGAGTTAAGACTTAACCATTAGGCCAGAGTATGAGTCTAAGACCATAGCTATTAGGCCAGAGTAAGGTTAAGACCTTAACCAGTAGGCCAGAGTAAGAGTTAAGACCTTAACCTGTAGGCCATAGTAAGAGTTAAGACCTTAACTAGTAGGCCAGAGTAAGAGTTAAGACCTTAGCTATTAGGCCAGAGTATGAGTCTAAGACCTTAGCTACTAGGCCAGAGTAAGAGTTAAGACCTTAGCTATTAGGCCAGAGTAAGGGTTAAGACCTTAGCTATTAGGCCAGAGTACTAGTCTAAGACCTTAGCTATTAGGCCAGAGTAAGAGTTAAGGCCTTAGCTATTAGGTCAGAGTAAGAGTTAAGAACTTAACCAGTAGGCCAGAGTACAAGTCTAAGACCTTAGCTATTAGGCCAGAGTACGAGTCTAAGACCTTAGCTATTAGGCCAGAGTAAGAGTTAAGACCTTAACCATTAGGCCAGAGTACGAGTCTAAGAACTTAGCTATTCGGCCAGAGTAAGAGTTAAGACCTTAGCTATTAGGCCAGAGTAAGAGTTAAGACCTTAGCTATTAGGCCAGAGTACGAGTTAAGACCTTAACCAGTAGGCCAGAGTAAGAGTTAGGACCTTAACTATTAGGCCAGAGTACGAGTCTAAGACCTTAGCTATTAGGCCAGAGTAAGAGTTAAGACCTTAACCAGTAGGCCAGAGTAAGAGTTAAGACCTTAACCATTAGGCCAGAGTATGAGTCTAAGACCTTAGCTATTAGGACATAGTAAGAGGTAAGACCTTAGCTATTAGGTCAGAGTAAGAGTTAAGACCTTAACCAGTAGACCAGAATATGAGTCTAAGACCTCAACCATTAGGCCAGAGTACGAGTCTAAGACCTTAGCTATTAGGCCAGAGTAAGAGTTAAGACCTTAACCAGTAGGCCGGAGTAAGAGTTAAGACCTTAACCATTAGGCCAGAGTACGAGCCTAAGACCTTAGCTATTAGGCCAGAGTAAGAGTTAAGACCGTAACCAGTAGGCCAGAGTAAGAGTTAGGACCTTAACCATTAGGCCAGAACACGAGTCTAAGACCTTAGCTATTCGGCCAGAGTAAGAGTTAAGACCTTAGCTATTAGGCCAGAGTAAGACTTAAGACCTTAGCTATTAGGCCAGAGTAAGACTTAAGACCTTAACCAGTAGGCCTGAGTAAGAGTTAAGACCTTAACCAGTAGGCCAGAGTAAGTGTTAAGACCTAAACCATTAGGCCAGAGTACGAGTCTAAGACCTTCACTATTAAGCCAGAGTAAGAGTTAAGACCTTAACCATTAGTCCAGAGTACGAGTCTAACACCTTAGCTATTCGGCCAGAGTAAGAGTTAAGACCTTAGCTATTAGGCCAGAGTAAGACTTAAGACCTTAGCTATTAGGCCAGAGTAAGAGTTAAGACCTTAACCAGTAGTCCAGAGTAAGAGTTAAGACCTTAACCAGTAGGCCAGAGTAAGTGTTAAGACCTAAACCATTAGGCCAGAGTACGAGTCTAAGACCTTCACTATTAGGCCAGAGTAAGAGTTAAGACCTTAGCTATTAGCCCAGAGTAAGAGTTAAGACCTTAACCAGTAGGCCAGAGTTAGAGTTAAGACCTTAACCATTAGGCCAGAGTACGAGTCTAAGACCTTTACTATTAGGCCAGAGTAAGAGTTAAGACCTTAACCATTAGGCAAGATTACGAGTCTAAGACCTTTGCTATTAGGCCAGAGTAAGAGTTAAGACCTTAACCAGTAGGCCAGAGTACGAGTCTAAGACCTTAGCTATTAGGCCAGAGTAAGAGGTAAGACCTTAACCATTAGGCCAGAGTACGAGCCTAAGACCTTAGCTATTAGGCCAGAGTAAGAGTTAAGACCGTAACCAGTAGGCCAGAGTAAGAGTTAAGACCTTAACCATTAGGCCAGAGTACGAGTCTAAGACCTTAGCTATTAGGCCAGAGTAAGAGTTAAGACCTTAGCTATTAGGCCAGAGTAAGAGTTAACACCTTAACCATTAGTCCAGAGTACGAGTCTAAGACCTTAGCTATTCGGCCAGAGTAAGAGTTAAGACCTTAGCTATTAGGCCAGAGTAAGACTTAAGACCTTAGCTATTAGGCAAGAGTAAGAGTTAAGACCTTAACCAGTAGGCCAGAGTAAGAGTTAAGACCTTAACCAGTAGGCCAGAGTAAGTTTTAAGATCTAAACCATTAGGCCAGAGTACGAGTCTAAGAACTTCACTATTAGGCCAGAGTAAGAGTTAAGACCTTAGCTATTAGGCCCGAGTAAGAGTTAAGACCTTAACCAGTAGGCCAGAGTTAGAGTTAAGACCTTAACCATTAGGCCAGAGTACGAGTCTAAGACCTTCACTATTAGGCCAGAGTAAGAGTTAAGACCTTAACCATTAGGCCAGATTACGAGTCTAAGACCTTTGCTATTAGGCCAGAGTAAGAGTTAAGACCTTAACCAGTAGGCCAGAGTACGAGTCTAAGACCTTAGCTATTAGGCCAGAGTAAAAGTTAAGACCTTAACCAGTAGGCCAGAGTAAGAGTTAAGAACTTAACCTGTAGGCCATAGTACGAGTCTAAGACCTTTGCTATTAGGCCAGAATAAGAGTTAAGACCTTAGCTATTAGGCCAGATTAAGAGTTAAGACCTTAACCATTAGGCCAGATTACGAGTCTAAGACTTTTGCTATTAGGCCAGAGTAAGAGTTAAGACATTAGCTATTAGGCCAGTGTAAGAGTTAAGACCTTAAAGGGTAGGCCAGAGCAAGAGTTAAGACCTTAACCATTCGGCCAGAGTACGAGTGTAAGACATAAGCTTTTAGGCCAGAGTAAGAGTTAAGACCTTAAGCAGTAGGCCAGAGTAAGAGTTAAGACCTGAACCATTAGGTAAGAGTACGAGTCTAAGACCTTAGCTATTAGGCCAGAGTAAGAGTTAAGACCTTAGATATTAGGCCAGAGTAAGAGTTAAGACCTTAGCTATTAGGCCAGAGTAAGAGTTAAGACCTTAACCATAAGACCAGAGTATGAGTCTAAGACCTTAGCTATTAGGCCAGAGTAAGAGTTAAGACCTTAACCAGTAGGCCAGAGTAAGAGTTAAGACTTAACCATTAGGCCAGAGTATGAGTCTAAGACCTTAGCTATTAGGCCAGAGTAAGAGTTAAGACCTTAACCATTAGGCCAGATTACGAGTCTAAGATCTTTGCCATTAGGCCAGAGTAAGAGTTAAGACCTTAACCAGTAGTCCAGAGTAAGAGTTAAGACCTTAACCAGTAGGCCAGAGTAAGTGTTAAGACCTAAACCATTAGGCCAGAGTACGAGTCTAAGACCTTCACAATTAGGCCAGAGTAAGAGTTAAGACCTTAGCTATTAGGCCAGAGTAAGAGTTAAGACCTTAACCAGTAGGCCAGAGTTAGAGTTAAGACCTTAACCATTAGGCCAGAGTATGAGTCTAAGACCTTCACTATTAGGCCAGAGTAAGAGTTAAGACCTTAACCATTAGGCAAGATTACGAGTCTAAGACCTTTGCTATTAGGCCAGAGTAAGAGTTAAGACCTTAACCAGTAGGCCAGAGTACGAGTCTTAGACCTTAGCTATTAGGCCAGAGTAAGAGTTAAGACCTTAACCATTAGGCCAGAGTACGAGCCTAAGACCTTAGCTATTAGGCCAGAGTAAGAGTTAAGACCGTAACCAGTAGGCCAGAGTAAGAGTTAAGACCTTAACCATTAGGCCAGAGTACGAGTCTAAGACCTTAGCTATTAGGCCAGAGTAAGAGTTAAGACCTTAGCTATTAGGCCAGAGTAAGAGTTATGACCCTAACCATTAGTCCAGAGTACGAGTCTAAGACCTTAGCTATTCGGCCAGAGTAAGAGTTAAGACGTTAACTATTAGGCCAGAGTAAGACTTAAGACCTTACCTATTAGGCAAGAGTAAGAGTTAAGACCTTAACCAGTGGGCCAGAGTAAGAGTTAAGACCTTAACCAGTAGGCCAGAGTAAGTTTTAAGATCTAAACCATTAGGCCAGAGTACGAGTCTAAGACCTTCACTATTAGGCCAGAGTAAGAGTTAAGACCTTAGCTATTAGGCCAGAGTAAGAGTTAAGACCTTAACCAGTAGGCCAGAGTTAGAGTTAAGACCTTAACCATTAGGCCAGAGTACGAGTCTAAGACCTTCACTATTAGGCCAGAGTAAGAGTTAAGACCTTAACCATTAGGCCAGATTACGAGTCTAAGACCTTTGCTATTAGGCCAGAGTAAGAGTTAAGACCTTAACCAGTAGGCCAGAGTACGAGTCTAAGACCTTAGCTATTAGGCCAGAGTAAAAGTTAAGACCTTAACCAGTAGGCCAGAGTAAGAGTTAAGAACTTAACCTGTAAGCCATAGTACGAGTCTAAGACCTTTGCTATTAGGCCAGAATAAGAGTTAAGACCTTAGCTATTAGGCCAGAATAAGAGTTAAGACCTTAACCATTAGGCCAGATTACGAGTCTAAGACCTTTGCTATTAGGCCAGAGTAAGAGTTAAGACATTAGCTATTAGGCCAGTGTAAGAGTTAAGACCTTAAAGAGTAGGCCAGAGTAAGAGTTAAGACCTTAACCATTCGGCCAGAGTACGAGTCTAAGACATAAGCTTTTAGGCCCGAGTAAGAGTTAAGACCTTAAGCAGTAGGCCAGAGTAAGAGTTAAGACCTGAACCATTAGGCCAGAGTACGAGTCTAAGACCTTAGCTATTAGGCCAGAGTAAGAGTTAAGACCTTAGATATTAGGCCAGAGTAAGAGTTAAGACCTTAGCTATTAGGCAAAAGTAAGAGTTAAGACCTTAACCAATAGGCCAGAGTAAGAGTTAAGACCTTAACCATAAGACCAGAGTATGAGTCTAAGACCTTAGCTATTAGGCCAGAGTAAGAGTTAAGACCTTAACCAGTAGGCCAGAGTGAGAGTTAAGACTTAACCATTAGGCCAGAGTATGAGTCTAAGACCTTAGCTATTAGGCCAGAGTAAGAGTTAAGACCTTAACCAGTAGGCCAGAGTAAGAGTTAAGACCTTAACCAGTAGGCCAGAGTAAGTGTTAAGACCTAAACCATTAGGCCAGAGTACGAGACTAAGACCTTCACTATTAGGCCAGAGTAAGAGTTAAGACCTTAGCTATTAGGCCAGAGTAAGAGTTAAGACCTTAACCAGTAGGCCAGAGTAAGAGTTAAGACCTTAACCATTAGGCCAGAGTACGAGTCTAAGACCTTTGCTATTAGGCCAGAGTAAGTGTTAAGACCTTAACCAGTAGGCCAGAGTACGAGTCTAGACCTTAGCTATTAGGCCAGAGTAAGAGTTAAGACCTTAACCAGTAGGCCAGAGTAAGAGTTAAGAACTTAACCTGTAGGCCATAGTACGAGTCTAAGACCTTTGCTATTAGGCCAGAATAAGAGTTAAGACCTTAGCTATTAGGCCAGAGTAAGAGTTAAGACCTTAACCATTAGGCCAGATTACGAGTCTAAGACCTTTGCTATTAGGTCAGAGTAAGAGTTAAGACATTAGCTATTAGGCCAGTGTAAGAGTTAAGACCTTAAAGAGTGGGCCAGAGTAAGAGTTAAGACCTTAACCATTTGGCCAGAGTACGAGTCTAAGACATAAGCTATTAGGCCAGAGTAAGAGTTAAGACCTTAAGCAGTAGGCCAGAGTAAGAGTTAAGACCTGAACCATTAGGCCAGAGTACGAGTCTAAGACCTTAGCTATTAGGCCAGAGTAAGAGTTAATACCTTAGATATTAGGCCAGAGTAAGAGTTAAGACCTTAGCTATTAGGCCAGAGTAAGAGTTAAGACCTTAACCAATAGGCCAGAGTAAGAGTCAAGACCTTAACCATAAGGCCAGAGTATGAGTCTAAGACCTTAGCTATTAGGCCAGAGTACGAGTTAAGACCTTAACCAGTAGGCCAGAGTAAGAGTTAAGACTTAACCATTAGGCCAGAGTATGAGTCTAAGACCTTAGCTATTAGGCCAGAGTAAGAGTTAAGACCTTAGCTATTAGGCCAGAGTAAGAGTTAAGACCTTAATCATTAGGCCAGAGTACGAGACTAAGACCTTAGCTATTAGTCCAGAGTAAGAGTTAAGACCTTGACTATTAGGCCAGAGTACGAGTCTAAGACCTTAGCTACTAGGCCAGAGTAAGAGTTAAGACCTTAACCATTAGGCCAGAGTACGAGTCTAAGACCTTAGCTATTAGGCCAGAGTAAGAGTTAAGACATTAGCTATTAGGCCAGTGTAAGAGTTAAGACCTTAAAGAGTGTGCCAGAGTAAGAGTTAAGACCTTAACCATTTGGCCAGAGTACGAGTCTAAGACATAAGCTATTAGGCCAGAGTAAGAGTTAAGACCTTAAGCAGTAGGCCAGAGTAAGAGTTAAGACCTGAACCATTAGGCCAGAGTACGAGTCTAAGACCTTAGCTATTAGGCCAGAGTAAGAGTTAAGACCTTAGATATTAGGCCAGAGTAAGAGTTAAGACCTTAGCTATTAGGCCAGAGTAAGAGTTAAGACCTTAACCAATAGGCCAGAGTAAGAGTCAATACCTTAACCATAAGGCCAGAGTATGAGTCTAAGACCTTAGCTATTAGGCCAGAGTACGAGTTAAGACCTTAACCAGTAGGCCAGAGTAAGAGTTAAGACTTAACCATTAGGCCAGAGTATGAGTCTAAGACCTTAGCTATTAGGCCAGAGTAAGAGTTAAGACCTTAGCTATTAGGCCAGAGTAAGAGTTAAGACCTTAATCATTAGGCCAGAGTACGAGACTAAGACCTTAGCTATTAGTCCAGAGTAAGAGTTAAGACCTTAACCATTAGGCCAGAGTACGAGTCTTAGACCTTAGCTACTAGGCCAGAGTAAGAGTTAAGACTTTAACCATTAGGCCAGAGTACGAGTCTAAGACCTTAGCTATTAGGCCAGAGTAATAGTTAAGACCTTAACCAGTAGGCCAGAGTAAGAGTTAAGACATTAGCTATTAGGCTAGAGTAAGAGTTAAGACCTTAACCAGTAGGCCAGAGTATGAGTCTAAGACCTTAGCTATTAGGCCAGAGTAAGAGTTAAGACCTTAACCAGTAGGCCAGAGTAAGAGTTAAGACTTAACCATTAGGCCAGAGTATGAGTCTAAGACCATAGCTATTAGGCCAGAGTAAGAGTTAAGACCTTAACCAGTAGGCCAGAGTAAGAGTTAAGACCTTAACCAGTAGGCCAGAGTAAGTGTTAAGACCTAAACCATTAGGCCAGAGTACGAGTCTAAGACCTTCACTATTAGGCCAGAGTAAGATTTAAGACCTTAGCTATTAGGCCAGAGTAAGAGTTAAGACCTTAACCAGTAGGCCAGTGTAAGAGTTAAGACCTTAACCATTAGGCCAGAGTACGAGTCTAAGACCTTTGCTATTAGGCCAGAGTAAGAGTTAAGACCTTAACCAGTAGGCCAGAGTACGAGTCTAAGACCTTAGCTATTAGGCCAGAGTAAGAGTTAAGACCTTAACCAGTAGGCCAGAGTAAGAGTTAAGAACTTAACCTGTAGGCCATAGTACGAGTCTAAGACCTTTGCTATTAGGCCAGAATAAGAGTTAAGACCTTAGCTATTAGGCCAGAGTAAGAGTTAAGACCTTAACCATTAGGCCAGATTACGAGTCTAAGACCTTTGCTATTAGGCCAGAGTAAGAGTTAAGACATTAGCTATTACGCCAGTGTAAGAGTTAAGACCTTAAAGAGTAGACCAGAGTAAGAGTTAAGACCTTAACCATTTGGCCAGAGTACGAGTCTAAGACATAAGCTATTAGGCCAGAGTAAGAGTTAAGACCTTAAGCAGTAGGCCAGAGTAAGAGTTAAGACCTGAACCATTAGGCCAGAGTACGAGTCTAAGACCTTAGCTATTAGGCCAGAGTAAGAGTTAAGACCTTAGATATTAGGCCAGAGTAAGAGTTAAGACCTTAGCTATTAGGCCAGAGTAAGAGTTAAGACCTTAACCAATAGGCAAGAGTGAGAGTTAAGACCTTAACCATAAGGCCAGAGTATGAGTCTAAGACCTTAGCTATTAGGCCAGAGTAAGAGTTAAGACCTTAACCAGTAGGCCAGAGTAAGAGTTAAGACTTAACCATTAGGCCAGAGTATGAGTCTAAGACCTTAGCTATTAGGCCAGAGTAAGAGTTAAGACCTTAGCTATTAGGCCAGAGTAAGAGTTAAAAACCAACACAGGGCTTTGGCTCAAAAAACCAGCAGGACTGAGCCCGAAATACTAAAGAACAAAACACATAGTCCTATCTGGATTTGATTAGGATAACCAACTATTTTGAAAAAACTTTCATGAATTGAAACACAAAAGATAGGGCTTTAGGAATTGCCTATTCTTCAAAAAGTTTTTTATTTGTTTGTTTTAAACATTATTTAATTGTGTGATAAAGACAAACATTCCTGGTGCAAACATATATATATACACAATATGAATAACAATCAAAGACATTAACCGCACCCTAGACACATTAAACATTCAATCTTCTACCATACTTGGCCAATCCATTCATACACAAAACAACTGACTCATACTTCACTAAACTGAAAGGTCCTAACACAACTACTCCTTATTGAACACAGATAGTTTATCCGTGTTAGGCTTTTTAAGACAGTTAATTTCTTAATAGACACTTTTAGACCCAAAGAAAACTTCAAGGGCAGGACTTTTTATATATGGAGTGTGTAAAGGACCGACTGGTCGACTGGTCTACGCGTTTCAAACCTCTAGCATTATGAGGTTCTCATCAGGACCAATGTAATCTAAAAAAGAAATCAAAAAAAGGGGGTTTGAGTTACTACTCTAATCAGTGAAAACAGAACTTAAGCCGGCCTCCATTCTCGACCTGGCATACCCACCGGAAAATATATGGTCTCAGCCTGCTTTAAATCCAAAGAATGTTTCAATCAGCTGGTGCCTGGAGCTGAAAATAACCAAATGTGACAGTAAACCTACTCGTCGAGTTAATTGGTATCTACATAAAACGTACACACAAGGACAGGACAGCATGCAGGAGGGTTGCTCACCCTGCGATTTTAGCTGGTCAACGAGTATGGCGGGCATATGTTCCCTTTGATTTTTTCATCGTGGTCGGGCTGTGAATGCTTCTACCAAAAGAGGCTGAAACGACGAGCGAAGTCGGTGTCAGTTGCGCTTGGCTAATGTTCTATAGCGCTGAGACGTGATTAAAAGCTTCCCCTTCACGGGGAACCGGTGGTTCGTCTCCTACCTGGTAACGATGTCTTTACGTCGTTCCCACCGTCCAACGAAGCCATAAACAGGAACCGGGGGTTGAATCCGTAACCAGGAAGTGAATTTTCGATCTTTTGAAGAAAGGTAAAGCGCATGCCCAGGAGTCGTGGGATTTGTAGTTCTTTCCATGGTGACCATGGGAAATGTAGTTTAACATAGAGTTTTGGACGAAAACTTGGTTCAAGGTTATATGCTGTGCTCGTCGCGAGAGGTATAAAAAATTCTGAATAAACCAATATGGAACCAACTTGGTGGACTGCTTTTTTGTAAAAAAGAACTTATATTGAAGGGAATATCCAAGAGGACGAATAACTTTAAAGGAATTTGGTGACCCGGTTGGACGAAATGTCACAAGTATACAGGTCACACTCCCGTCGTGAGTGGTCTGTATATCTCAGCTATTTCGTTAAGGCCGTTGGTCGTGGTATTAAATTTCATAATTAGGAATGACTCCTTTTGGCTCAGGCGACTGTCTAAGTCCCCCTCTCGCGGATCTAGCTCAATTTTGGACAAAACTGTCCACTTTAGGTCTTCCTCGCGGTGTTTCAGTATGGTCCAATGACTCACCAATGGTGCGTTTTCAACTTTACGTCGAATCCTTGATTTGTGTTGAGTGATGCGTTGTCGTACTTCCTGTGTGGTCTTACCTATGTACAATTTGGGACATGGGCATGTGACTGCATAAATCACATTTTTCGTTCTACAATTGGTGAAAGCCTCATGTTTCCAATAGATGTTACTGAAGGTGAACGTATCACCTTCCACAGTTTGATCACAACAGATGCAGGACCCGCATCTGTGATGCCCGACGATTGGAGGCAGGGCTAGTAGCCCTCTCAATGTAGGGGACTGTTGTTTGGGCAAAGCTGCTCTTACAATGAAGTTGGCTATACTTTTTTCTTTTTTGAATGCAAATAGGGGTGGTGTAGAAAAGTCATTATGTAGACCGTCGATCAGATGCCAATTCGACAGGACTAGTTTACGAATTTGATGTGAATTGGGGCAGAATGTGGTGACACAAACAGGTCTGTTGGCCGTATTCCTCTTTTTGCTCACCAATAAAGTTTCCCTTGGTGTCCACCAAGCTCTTTTTAGGGAATGTTTGAGTAGTCTTCGTGGATATCCTCTTTCAAGAAGTCGGTCTTTAAGTTTGTTGGCGTGTGAAAAATATTCCTCTTTCCGTGAACAATTTCTGCGGATCCGCAGGAACTGTCCATACGGTAAATTCTGTTTTAAGCTCCGGGGATGATTGCTGGTGTAATGCAATGCCTTATTCCGATCGGTAGGCTTTCTGAAGAGTGTGGTCTCTAGTTGTCCTGATATGTTTTCTACTTGTACATCTAAAAATGTTATTGTTTTGTCTGAAGCCGTGCAGTTAAATTTGATGTCTCTCGTGCGCTCATTGAGCCATCCTACGAATTCGTCCAATTGTTGTTGGGATCCAGTCCAAATTAGAAAGATATCGTCTATATATCTCATATAGTTGGAGATATTAGCCGAATAAGGATTATTGTCGTAAATGAAATTCTTTTCGTATAGTCCCATAAAAAGCACCGCTAGCTCTGGGGCGAAAGGACACCCCATCGCCACGCCTTTGATTTGAAAGAAAAAATCTGAGTCAAACGAAAAATAATTTTTCGATAATGCAAATTTTGCAAGCTTCAGAATGAAATCCGACGGTACCTGGACTGGTCGTTCTCTGTTCTCTAGGAACCATGTTAGAGTCTCTAGTGCTTGGTCTTGGGGAATCTGAGTGTAAAGTGACACCACGTCTAGAGTGACCATTAGTTGATTTTTATTATCAAATTGTACTGTTGTTATTCGGTTTAAGAAAGCTGTGGTGTCTTTCAAGTGGGCTGGAATGTCGTTAATGAAAGGTTTCAGAAAGAAATCAATATATTGGGCAACTGGTTCAATGAGCGACTCACACCCTGAGACGATTGGTCTACCAGGGGGGTCCGTTTCGCTTTTATGTAGTTTTGGTATAACATAAAAGACTGGTATCCTAGGATTCTTGTTTTGTAAAAAAATTCTCTCCTTTGGGCCAACGAATCCTTGTGTATGACCTTCCTCGATGATTTGAAAAAGTTGGATTTGTAGCTCCTTGGTTGGGTCCCTTGCTATTTTACGGTAGCAACTAGCGTCCTCTAGTTGACGTAGCGCTTCTTTTTTGTATTTATTAAGGTCCCAAATAACCACTGCACCTCCTTTGTCAGCTTGTTTGACTACCACCGACCTGTCATTTTTAAGTGCCAGCAAGGCGTCTTTTTCTTGTTTGGCCAGATTGTATTTGATGAAGTTCTTCTTTTTTTCCATCGTTTGTATCCCTGAAAGAATGGTCTTTTCAAAAGTGTTAATCTCTTTAGGGATTTTTGGGCCAGATGGACAGAATACGGATTTTCTCTTCAAGCCTGTTGTCTCTATTGAGGAGGTTTCTGGGGTGTCCTGAAAAAATATTTTAAGCCGCAATTTCCGGCAGAATTCGATTATCTCCAACTTCAGTTTTACAAAGTCCGTTTGCCGGGGTGGAACGAATCCAAGTCCTTTTGATAGGACAGACAATTCCGCTCCTGTCAAGATTTTTTCTGACAAATTGAACACAGGTGACGGAGCTAGCTCCTGTAGTATTGACGTCGGGTTCTCATTTCCCATGGCTGTGAATAACGTAAGCGGCCTCTGCCCTGCCGCTGGCCTCGGGCTAAAAAATGCGACCCTTGATTGATTTGTTGGTCTTGGTTTTGTTGTTTTAACCTTGGATTTATGTTTGTCGTTGTATTGTCCTCCGACTCACCCCCCGAGGATGAAGATGTTGTGTCAGAGAAAGTGATGAATTTCTTTCTTGAACGTCCTCTATAGTTTTGTAAATAATTTCTCGAATCGTTGTTACTATAAAAATCTTTGTTTAGGTACGGGTATGTGGATTCCAAAGAGAAGTTCTTTTTGTCCGCTTCGAACTTGTTGCTTTTTTGGATGACCGTGTAGTCTTTAAACTCAGATATCTCCTTTTCTACTTTTTCAAGTAATGTTTTGGCGTCGGTAAGGCTTTGGTTGTTACGAACTTCAGTTTCCAAGTCGGCTATTTCTTGTAGTTGACTGTGGAAACAGCTCATAGGTTGTCACTGCTACAGCTACAAGAAATAGCCGACTTGGAAACTGAAGTTCGTAACAACCAAAGCCTTACCGACGCCAAAACATTACTTGAAAAAGTAGAAAAGGAGATATCTGAGTTTAAAGACTACACGGTCATCCAAAAAAGCAACAAGTTCGAAGCGGACAAAAAGAACTTCTCTTTGGAATCCACATACCCGTACCTAAACAAAGATTTTTATAGTAACAACGATTCGAGAAATTATTTACAAAACTATAGAGGACGTTCAAGAAAGAAATTCATCACTTTCTCTGACACAACATCTTCATCCTCGGGGGGTGAGTCGGAGGACAATACAACGACAAACATAAATCCAAGGTTAAAACAACAAAACCAAGACCAACGAATCAATCAAGGGTCGCATTTTTTAGCCCGAGGCCAGCGGCAGGGCAGAGGCCGCTTACGTTATTCACAGCCATGGGAAATGAGAACCCGACGTCAATACTACAGGAGCTAGCTCCGTCACCTGTGTTCAATTTGTCAGAAAAAATCTTGACAGGAGCGGAATTGTCTGTCCTATCAAAAGGACTTGGATTCGTTCCATCCCGGCAAACGGACTTTGTAAAACTGAAGTTGGAGATAATCGAATTCTGCCGGAAATTGCGGCTTAAAATATTTTTTCAGGACACCCCAGAAACCTCCTCAATAGAGACAACAGGCTTGAAGAGAAAATCCGTATTCTGTCCATCTGGCCCAAAAATCCCTAAAGAGATTAACACTTTTGAAAAGACCATTCTTTCAGGGATACAAACGATGGAAAAAAAGAAGAACTTCATCAAATACAATCTGGCCAAACAAGAAAAAGACGCCTTGCTGGCACTTAAAAATGACAGGTCGGTGGTAGTCAAACAAGCTGACAAAGGAGGTGCAGTGGTTATTTGGGACCTTAATAAATACAAAAAAGAAGCGCTACGTCAACTAGAGGACGCTAGTTGCTACCGTAAAATAGCAAGGGACCCAACCAAGGAGCTACAAATCCAACTTTTTCAAATCATCGAGGAAGGTCATACACAAGGATTCGTTGGCCCAAAGGAGAGAATTTTTTTACAAAACAAGAATCCTAGGATACCAGTCTTTTATGTTATACCAAAACTACATAAAAGCGAAACGGACCCCCCTGGTAGACCAATCGTCTCAGGGTGTGAGTCGCTCATTGAACCAGTTGCCCAATATATTGATTTCTTTCTGAAACCTTTCATTAACGACATTCCAGCCCACTTGAAAGACACCACAGCTTTCTTAAACCGAATAACAACAGTACAATTTGATAATAAAAATCAACTAATGGTCACTCTAGACGTGGTGTCACTTTACACTCAGATTCCCCAAGACCAAGCACTAGAGACTCTAACATGGTTCCTAGAGAACAGAGAACGACCAGTCCAGGTACCGTCGGATTTCATTCTGAAGCTTGCAAAATTTGCATTATCGAAAAATTATTTTTCGTTTGACTCAGATTTTTTCTTTCAAATCAAAGGCGTGGCGATGGGGTGTCCTTTCGCCCCAGAGCTAGCGGTGCTTTTTATGGGACTATACGAAAAGAATTTCATTTACGACAATAATCCTTATTCGGCTAATATCTCCAACTATATGAGATATATAGACGATATCTTTCTAATTTGGACTGGATCCCAACAACAATTGGACGAATTCGTAGGATGGCTCAATGAGCGCACGAGAGACATCAAATTTAACTGCACGGCTTCAGACAAAACAATAACATTTTTAGATGTACAAGTAGAAAACATATCAGGACAACTAGAGACCACACTCTTCAGAAAGCCTACCGATCGGAATAAGGCATTGCATTACACCAGCAATCATCCCCGGAGCTTAAAACAGAATTTACCGTATGGACAGTTCCTGCGGATCCGCAGAAATTGTTCACGGAAAGAGGAATATTTTTCACACGCCAACAAACTTAAAGACCGACTTCTTGAAAGAGGATATCCACGAAGACTACTCAAACATTCCCTAAAAAGAGCTTGGTGGACACCAAGGGAAACTTTATTGGTGAGCAAAAAGAGGAATACGGCCAACAGACCTGTTTGTGTCACCACATTCTGCCCCAATTCACATCAAATTCGTAAACTAGTCCTGTCGAATTGGCATCTGATCGACGGTCTACATAATGACTTTTCTACACCACCCCTATTTGCATTCAAAAAAGAAAAAAGTATAGCCAACTTCATTGTAAGAGCAGCTTTGCCCAAACAACAGTCCCCTACATTGAGAGGGCTACTAGCCCTGCCTCCAATCGTCGGGCATCACAGATGCGGGTCCTGCATCTGTTGTGATCAAACTGTGGAAGGTGATACGTTCACCTTCAGTAACATCTATTGGAAACATGAGGCTTTCACCAATTGTAGAACGAAAAATGTGATTTATGCAGTCACATGCCCATGTCCCAAATTGTACATAGGTAAGACCACACAGGAAGTACGACAACGCATCACTCAACACAAATCAAGGATTCGACGTAAAGTTGAAAACGCACCATTGGTGAGTCATTGGACCATACTGAAACACCGCGAGGAAGACCTAAAGTGGACAGTTTTGTCCAAAATTGAGCTAGATCCGCGAGGGGGGGACTTAGACAGTCGCCTGAGCCAAAAGGAGTCATTCCTAATTATGAAATTTAATACCACGACCAACGGCCTTAACGAAATAGCTGAGATATACAGACCACTCACGACGGGAGTGTGACCTGTATACTTGTGACATTTCGTCCAACCGGGTCACCAAATTCCTTTAAAGTTATTCGTCCTCTTGGATATTCCCTTCAATATAAGTTCTTTTTTACAAAAAAGCAGTCCACCAAGTTGGTTCCATATTGGTTTATTCAGAATTTTTTATACCTCTCGCGACGAGCACAGCATATAACCTTGAACCAAGTTTTCGTCCAAAACTCTATGTTAAACTACATTTCCCATGGTCACCATGGAAAGAACTACAAATCCCACGACTCCTGGGCATGCGCTTTACCTTTCTTCAAAAGATCGAAAATTCACTTCCTGGTTACGGATTCAACCCCCGGTTCCTGTTTATGGCTTCGTTGGACGGTGGGAACGACGTAAAGACATCGTTACCAGGTAGGAGACGAACCACCGGTTCCCCGTGAAGGGGAAGCTTTTAATCACGTCTCAGCGCTATAGAACATTAGCCAAGCGCAACTGACACCGACTTCGCTCGTCGTTTCAGCCTCTTTTGGTAGAAGCATTCACAGCCCGACCACGATGAAAAAATCAAAGGGAACATATGCCCGCCATACTCGTTGACCAGCTAAAATCGCAGGGTGAGCAACCCTCCTGCATGCTGTCCTGTCCTTGTGTGTACGTTTTATGTAGATACCAATTAACTCGACGAGTAGGTTTACTGTCACATTTGGTTATTTTCAGCTCCAGGCACCAGCTGATTGAAACATTCTTTGGATTTAAAGCAGGCTGAGACCATATATTTTCCGGTGGGTATGCCAGGTCGAGAATGGAGGCCGGCTTAAGTTCTGTTTTCACTGATTAGAGTAGTAACTCAAACCCCCTTTTTTTGATTTCTTTTTTAGATTACATTGGTCCTGATGAGAACCTCATAATGCTAGAGGTTTGAAACGCGTAGACCAGTCGACCAGTCGGTCCTTTACACACTCCATATATAAAAAGTCCTGCCCTTGAAGTTTTCTTTGGGTCTAAAAGTGTCTATTAAGAAATTAACTGTCTTAAAAAGCCTAACACGGATAAACTATCTGTGTTCAATAAGGAGTAGTTGTGTTAGGACCTTTCAGTTTAGTGAAGTATGAGTCAGTTGTTTTGTGTATGAATGGATTGGCCAAGTATGGTAGAAGATTGAATGTTTAATGTGTCTAGGGTGCGGTTAATGTCTTTGATTGTTATTCATATTGTGTATATATATATGTTTGCACCAGGAATGTTTGTCTTTATCACACAATTAAATAATGTTTAAAACAAACAAATAAAAAACTTTTTGAAGAATAGGCAATTCCTAAAGCCCTATCTTTTGTGTTTCAATTCATGAAAGTTTTTTCAAAATAGTTGGTTATCCTAATCAAATCCAGATAGGACTATGTGTTTTGTTCTTTAGAGTAAGAGTTAAGACATTAATCATTAGGCCAGAGTACGAGACTAAGACCTTAGCTATTAGTCCAGAGTAAGAGTTAAGACCTTAACCATTAGGCCAGAGTACGAGTCTAAGACCTTAGCTATTAGGCCAGAGTAAGAGTTAAGACCTTAACCATTAGGCCAGAGTACGAGTCTAAGACCTTAGCTATTAGGCCAGAGTAATAGTCAAGACCTTAACCAGTAGGCCAGAGTAAGAGTTAAGACATTAGCTATTAGGCTAGAGTAAGAGTTAAGACCTTAACCAGTAGGCCAGAGTATGAGTCTAAGACCTTAGCTATTAGGCCAGAGTAAGAGTTAAGACCTTAACCAGTAGGCCAGAGTAAGAGTTAATACTTAACCATTAGGCCAGAGTATGAGTCTAAGACCATAGCTATTAGGCCAGAGTAAGAGTTAAGACCTTAACCAGTAGGCCAGAGTAAGAGTTAAGACCTTAACCAGTAGGCCAGAGTAAGTGTTAAGACCTAAACCATTAGGCCAGAGTACGAGTCTAAGACCTTCACTATTAGGCCAGAGTAAGAGTTAAGACCTTAGCTATTAGGCCAGAGTAAGAGTTAAGACCTTAACCAGTAGGCCAGAGTAAGAGTTAAGACCTTAACCATTAGGCCAGAGTACGAGTCTAAGACCTTTGCTATTAGGCCAGAGTAAGAGTTAAGACCTTAACCAGTAGGTTAGAGTACGAGTCTAAGACCTTAGCTATTAGGCCAGAGTAAGAGTTAAGACCTTAACCAGTAGGCCAGAGTAAGAGTTAAGAACTTAACCTGTAGGCCATAGTACGAGTCTAAGACCTTTGCTATTAGGCCAGAGTAAGAGTTAAGACATTAGCTATTAGGCCAGTGTAAGAGTTAAGACCTTAAAGAGTAGGCCAGAGTAAGAGTTAAGACCTTAACCATTTGGCCAGAGTACGAGTCTAAGACATAAGCTATTAGGCCAGAGTAAGAGTTAAGACCTTAAGCAGTAGGCCAGAGTAAGAGTTAAGACCTGAACCATTAGGCCAGAGTACGAGTCTAAGACCTTAGCTATTAGGCCAGAGTAAGAGTTAAGACCTTAGATATTAGACCAGAGTAAGAGTTAAGACCTTAGCTATTAGGCCAGAGTAAGAGTTAAGACCTTAACCAATAGGCAAGAGTAAGAGTTAAGACCTTAACCATAAGGCCAGAGTATGAGTCTAAGACCTTAGCTATTAGGCCAGAGTAAGAGTTAAGACCTTAACCAGTAGGCCAGAGTAAGAGTTAAGACTTAACCATTAGGCCAGAGTATGAGTCTAAGACCTTAGCTATTAAGCCAGAGTAAGAGTTAAGACCTTAGCTATTAGGCCAGAGTAAGAGTTAAGACCTTAATCATTAGGCCAGAGTACGAGACTAAGACCTTAGATATTAGTCCAGAGTAAGAGTTAAGACCTTAACCATTAGGCCAGAGTACGAGTCTAAGACCTTAGCTATTAGGCCAGAGTAAGAGTTAAGACCTTAACCATTAGGCCAGAGTACGAGTCTAAGACCGTAGCTATTAGGCCAGAGTAATAGTTAAGACCTTAACCAGTAGGCCAGAGTAAGAGTTAAGATCTTAGCTATTAGGCCAGAGTACGAGTCTAAGACCTTAGCTACTAGGCCAGAGTAAGAGTTAAGACCTTAGCTATTAGGCCAGAGTAAGGGCTAAGACCTTAGCTATTAGGCCAGAGTACGAGTCTAAGACCTTAGCTATTAGGCCAGAGTACGAGTCTAAGACCTTAGCTATTAGGCCAGAGTAAGAGTTAAGACCTTAACCATTAGGCCAGAGTACGAGTCTAAGAACTTAGCTATTTGGCCAGAGTAAGAGTTAAGACCTTAGCTATTAGGCCAGAGTAAGAGTTAAGACCTTAGCTATTAGGCCAGAGTACGAGTTAAGACCTTAACCAGTAGGCCAGAGTAAGAGTTAAGACCTTAACCATTAGGCCAGAGTACGAGTCTAAGACCTTAGCTATTAGGCCAGAGTAAGAGTTAAGACCTTAACCAGTAGGCCAGAGTAAGAGTTAAGACCTTAACCATTAGGCCAGAGTATGAGTCTAAGACCTTAGCTATTAGGACATAGTAAGAGTTAAGACCTTAGCTATTAGGTCAGAGTAAGAGTTAAGACCTTAACCAGTAGACCAGACTATGATTCTAAGACCTCAACCATTAGGCCAGAGTACGAGTCTAAGACCTTAGCTATTAGGCCAGTGTAAGAGTTAAGACCTTAACCAGTAGGCCGGAGTAAGAGTTAAGACCTTATCCTTTAGGCCAGAGTACGAGCCTAAGACCTTAGCTATTAGGCTAGAGTAAGAGTTAAGACCGTAACCAGTAGGCCAGAGTAAGAGTTAATACTTAACCATTAGGCCAGAGTATGAGTCTAAGACCATAGCTATTAGGCCAGAGTAAGAGTTAAGACCTTAACCAGTAGGCCAGAGTAAGAGTTAAGACCTTAACCAGTAGGCCAGAGTAAGTGTTAAGACCTAAACCATTAGGCCAGAGTACGAGTCTAAGACCTTCACTATTAGGCCAGAGTAAGAGTTAAGACCTTAGCTATTAGGCCAGAGTAAGAGTTAAGACCTTAACCAGTAGGCCAGAGTAAGAGTTAAGACCTTAACCATTAGGCCAGAGTACGAGTCTAAGACCTTTGCTATTAGGCCAGAGTAAGAGTTAAGACCTTAACCAGTAGGTTAGAGTACGAGTCTAAGACCTTAGCTATTAGGCCAGAGTAAGAGTTAAGACCTTAACCAGTAGGCCAGAGTAAGAGTTAAGAACTTAACCTGTAGGCCATAGTACGAGTCTAAGACCTTTGCTATTAGGCCAGAGTAAGAGTTAAGACATTAGCTATTAGGCCAGTGTAAGAGTTAAGACCTTAAAGAGTAGGCCAGAGTAAGAGTTAAGACCTTAACCATTTGGCCAGAGTACGAGTCTAAGACATAAGCTATTAGGCCAGAGTAAGAGTTAAGACCTTAAGCAGTAGGCCAGAGTAAGAGTTAAGACCTGAACCATTAGGCCAGAGTACGAGTCTAAGACCTTAGCTATTAGGCCAGAGTAAGAGTTAAGACCTTAGATATTAGACCAGAGTAAGAGTTAAGACCTTAGCTATTAGGCCAGAGTAAGAGTTAAGACCTTAACCAATAGGCAAGAGTAAGAGTTAAGACCTTAACCATAAGGCCAGAGTATGAGTCTAAGACCTTAGCTATTAGGCCAGAGTAAGAGTTAAGACCTTAACCAGTAGGCCAGAGTAAGAGTTAAGACTTAACCATTAGGCCAGAGTATGAGTCTAAGACCTTAGCTATTAAGCCAGAGTAAGAGTTAAGACCTTAGCTATTAGGCCAGAGTAAGAGTTAAGACCTTAATCATTAGGCCAGAGTACGAGACTAAGACCTTAGATATTAGTCCAGAGTAAGAGTTAAGACCTTAACCATTAGGCCAGAGTACGAGTCTAAGACCTTAGCTATTAGGCCAGAGTAAGAGTTAAGACCTTAACCATTAGGCCAGAGTACGAGTCTAAGACCGTAGCTATTAGGCCAGAGTAATAGTTAAGACCTTAACCAGTAGGCCAGAGTAAGAGTTAAGATCTTAGCTATTAGGCCAGAGTACGAGTCTAAGACCTTAGCTACTAGGCCAGAGTAAGAGTTAAGACCTTAGCTATTAGGCCAGAGTAAGGGCTAAGACCTTAGCTATTAGGCCAGAGTACGAGTCTAAGACCTTAGCTATTAGGCCAGAGTACGAGTCTAAGACCTTAGCTATTAGGCCAGAGTAAGAGTTAAGACCTTAACCATTAGGCCAGAGTACGAGTCTAAGAACTTAGCTATTTGGCCAGAGTAAGAGTTAAGACCTTAGCTATTAGGCCAGAGTAAGAGTTAAGACCTTAGCTATTAGGCCAGAGTACGAGTTAAGACCTTAACCAGTAGGCCAGAGTAAGAGTTAAGACCTTAACCATTAGGCCAGAGTACGAGTCTAAGACCTTAGCTATTAGGCCAGAGTAAGAGTTAAGACCTTAACCAGTAGGCCAGAGTAAGAGTTAAGACCTTAACCATTAGGCCAGAGTATGAGTCTAAGACCTTAGCTATTAGGACATAGTAAGAGTTAAGACCTTAGCTATTAGGTCAGAGTAAGAGTTAAGACCTTAACCAGTAGACCAGACTATGAGTCTAAGACCTCAACCATTAGGCCAGAGTACGAGTCTAAGACCTTAGCTATTAGGCCAGTGTAAGAGTTAAGACCTTAACCAGTAGGCCGGAGTAAGAGTTAAGACCTTATCCTTTAGGCCAGAGTACGAGCCTAAGACCTTAGCTATTAGGCTAGAGTAAGAGTTAAGACCGTAACCAGTAGGCCAGGGTAAGAGTTAAGACCTTAACCATTAGGCCAGAGTACGAGTCTAAGACCTTAGCTATTAGGCCAGAGTAAGAGTTAAGACCTTAGCTATTAGGCCAGAGTAAGTGTTAGGACCTTAACCATTAGTCCAGAGTACGAGTCTAAGACCTTAGCTATTCGGCCAGAGTAAGAGTTAAGACCTTAACCATTAGTCCAGAGCACAAGTCTAAGACCTTAGCTATTCGGCCAGAGTAAGAGTTAAGACCTTAGCTATTAGGCCAGAGTAAGACTTAAGACCTTAGCTATTAGGCCAGAGTAAGACTTAAGACCTTAACCAGTAGGCCTGAGTAAGAGTTAAGACCTTAACCAGTAGGCCAGAGTAAGTGTTAAGACCTAAACCATTAGGCCAGAGTACGAGTCTAAGACCTTCACTATTAGGCCAGAGTAAGAGTTAAGACCTTACCATTAGTCCAGAGTACGAGTCTAAGACCTTAGCTATTCGGCCAGAGTAAGAGTTAAGACCTTAGCTATTAGGCCAGAGTAAGACTTAAGACCTTAGCTATTAGGCCAGAGTAAGAGTTAAGACCTTAACCAGTAGTCCAGAGTAAGAGTTAAGACCTTAACCAGTAGGCCAGAGTAAGTGTTAAGACCTAAACCATTAGGCCAGATTACGACTCTAAGACCTTCACTATTATGCCAGAGTAAGAGTTAAGACCTTAGCTATTAGGCCAGAGTAAGAGTTAAGACCTTAACCAGTAGGCCAGAGTTAGAGTTAAGACCTTAACCATTAGGCCAGAGTACGAGTCTAAGACCTTCACTATTAGGCCAGAGTAAGAGTTAAGACCTTAACCATTAGGCAAGATTACGAGTCTAAGACCTTTGCTATTAGGCCAGAGTAAGAGTTAAGACCTTAACCAGTAGGCCAGAGTACGAGTCTAAGACCTTAGCTATTAGGCCAGAGTAAGAGTTAAGACATTAACCATTAGGCCAGAGTACGAGCCTAAGACCTTAGCTATTAGGCCAGAGTAAGAGTTAAGACCGTAACCAGTAGGCCAGAGTAAGAGTTAAGACCTTAACCATTAGGCCAGAGTACGAATCTAAGACCTTAGCTATTAGGCCAGAGTAAGAGTTAAGACCTTAACCAGTAGGCCAGAGTAAGAGTTAAGACCATAACCATTAGGCCAGAGTGCGAGTCTAAGACCGTAGCTATTAGGCCAGAGTAAGAGTTAAGACCTTAGCTATTAGGCCAGAGTAAGAGTTAAGACCTTATCTATTAGGCCAGAGTAAGAGTTAAGACCTTAACCAGTAGGTCAGAGTAAGAGTTAAGAGCTTAACCTGTAGGCCATAGTACGAGTCTAAGACCTTAGTTATTAGGCCAGAGTACGAGTCTAAGACCTTAGCTATTAGGCCAGAGTACGAGTATAAGACCTTAGCTATTATGCTAGAGTAAGAGTTAAGACCTTAACCATTAGGCCAGAGTGCGAGTCTAAGACCGTAGCTATTAGGCCAGAGTAAGAGTTAAGACCTTAGCTATTAGGCCAGAGTAAGAGTTAAGACCTTAACCAGTAGGCCAGAGTAAGAGTTAAGACCTTAACCAGTAGGCCAGAGTAGAAGTTAAGACCTTAACAATTAGGCCAGAGTACGAGCCTAAGACCTTAGCTATTAGGCCAGAGTAAGAGTTAAGACCGTAACCAGTAGGCCAGAGTAAGAGTTAAGACCTTAACCATTAGGCCAGAGTACGAGTCTAAGACCTTAGCTATTAGGCCAGAGTAAGAGTTAAGACCTTAGCTATTAGGCCAGAGTAAGAGTTAAGACCTTAACCATTAGTCCAGAGTATGAGTCTAAGACCTTAGCTATTCGGCCAGAGTAAGAGTTAAGACCTTAGCTATTAGGCCAGAGTAAGACTTAAGACCTTAGCTATTAGGCCAGAGTAAGACTTAAGACCTTAACCAGTAGGCCTGAGTAAGAGTTAAGACCTTAACCAGTAGGCCAGAGTAAGTGTTAAGACCTAAACCATTAGGCCAGAGTACGAGTCTAAGACCTTCACTATTAGGCCAGAGTAAGAGTTAAGACCTTAACCATTAGTCCAGAGTACGAGTCTAAGACCTTAGCTATTCGGCCAGAGTAAGAGTTAAGACCTTAACCATTAGTCCAGAGCACGAGTCTAAGACCTTAGCTATTCGGCCAGAGTAAGAGTTAAGACCTTAGCTATTAGGCCAGAGTAAGACTTAAGACCTTACCTATTAGGCAAGAGTAAGAGTTAAGACCTTAACCAGTAGGCCAGAGTAAGAGTTAAGACCTTAACCAGTAGGCCAGAGTAAGTTTTAAGATCTAAACCATTAGGCCAGAGTACGAGTCTAAGACCTTCACTATTAGGCCAGAGTAAGAGTTAAGACCTTATCTATTAGGCCAGAGTAAGAGTTAAGACCTTAACCAATAGGCCAGAGTAAGAGTCAATACCTTAACCATAAGGCCAGAGTATGAGTCTAAGACCTTAGCTATTAGGCCAGAGTACGAGTTAAGACCTTAACCAGTAGGCCAGAGTAAGAGTTAAGACTTAACCATTAGGCCAGAGTATGAGTCTAAGACCTTAGCTATTAGGCCAGAGTAAGAGTTAAGACCTTAGCTATTAGGCCAGAGTAAGAGTTAAGACCTTAATCATTAGGCCAGAGTACGAGACTAAGACCTTAGCTATTAGTCCAGAGTAAGAGTTAAGACCTTAACCATTAGGCCAGAGTACGAGTCTTAGACCTTAGCTACTAGGCCAGAGTAAGAGTTAAGACTTTAACCATTAGGCCAGAGTACGAGTCTAAGACCTTAGCTATTAGGCCAGAGTAATAGTTAAGACCTTAACCAGTAGGCCAGAGTAAGAGTTAAGACATTAGCTATTAGGCTAGAGTAAGAGTTAAGACCTTAACCAGTAGGCCAGAGTATGAGTCTAAGACCTTAGCTATTAGGCCAGAGTAAGAGTTAAGACCTTAACCAGTAGGCCAGAGTAAGAGTTAAGACTTAACCATTAGGCCAGAGTATGAGTCTAAGACCATAGCTATTAGGCCAGAGTAAGAGTTAAGACCTTAACCAGTAGGCCAGAGTAAGAGTTAAGACCTTAACCAGTAGGCCAGAGTAAGTGTTAAGACCTAAACCATTAGGCCAGAGTACGAGTCTAAGACCTTCACTATTAGGCCAGAGTAAGATTTAAGACCTTAGCTATTAGGCCAGAGTAAGAGTTAAGACCTTAACCAGTAGGCCAGTGTAAGAGTTAAGACCTTAACCATTAGGCCAGAGTACGAGTCTAAGACCTTTGCTATTAGGCCAGAGTAAGAGTTAAGACCTTAACCAGTAGGCCAGAGTACGAGTCTAAGACCTTAGCTATTAGGCCAGAGTAAGAGTTAAGACCTTAACCAGTAGGCCAGAGTAAGAGTTAAGAACTTAACCTGTAGGCCATAGTACGAGTCTAAGACCTTTGCTATTAGGCCAGAATAAGAGTTAAGACCTTAGCTATTAGGCCAGAGTAAGAGTTAAGACCTTAACCATTAGGCCAGATTACGAGTCTAAGACCTTTGCTATTAGGCCAGAGTAAGAGTTAAGACATTAGCTATTACGCCAGTGTAAGAGTTAAGACCTTAAAGAGTAGGCCAGAGTAAGAGTTAAGACCTTAACCATTTGGCCAGAGTACGAGTCTAAGACATAAGCTATTAGGCCAGAGTAAGAGTTAAGACCTTAAGCAGTAGGCCAGAGTAAGAGTTAAGACCTGAACCATTAGGCCAGAGTACGAGTCTAAGACCTTAGCTATTAGGCCAGAGTAAGAGTTAAGACCTTAGATATTAGGCCAGAGTAAGAGTTAAGACCTTAGCTATTAGGCCAGAGTAAGAGTTAAGACCTTAACCAATAGGCAAGAGTGAGAGTTAAGACCTTAACCATAAGGCCAGAGTATGAGTCTAAGACCTTAGCTATTAGGCCAGAGTAAGAGTTAAGACCTTAACCAGTAGGCCAGAGTAAGAGTTAAGACTTAACCATTAGGCCAGAGTATGAGTCTAAGACCTTAGCTATTAGGCCAGAGTAAGAGTTAAGACCTTAGCTATTAGGCCAGAGTAAGAGTTAAGACATTAATCATTAGGCCAGAGTACGAGACTAAGACCTTAGCTATTAGTCCAGAGTAAGAGTTAAGACCTTAACCATTAGGCCAGAGTACGAGTCTAAGACCTTAGCTATTAGGCCAGAGTAAGAGTTAAGACCATAACCATTAGGCCAGAGTACGAGTCTAAGACCTTAGCTATTAGGCCAGAGTAATAGTCAAGACCTTAACCAGTAGGCCAGAGTAAGAGTTAAGACATTAGCTATTAGGCTAGAGTAAGAGTTAAGACCTTAACCAGTAGGCCAGAGTATGAGTCTAAGACCTTAGCTATTAGGCCAGAGTAAGAGTTAAGACCTTAACCAGTAGGCCAGAGTAAGAGTTAATACTTAACCATTAGGCCAGAGTATGAGTCTAAGACCATAGCTATTAGGCCAGAGTAAGAGTTAAGACCTTAACCAGTAGGCCAGAGTAAGAGTTAAGACCTTAACCAGTAGGCCAGAGTAAGTGTTAAGACCTAAACCATTAGGCCAGAGTACGAGTCTAAGACCTTCACTATTAGGCCAGAGTAAGAGTTAAGACCTTAGCTATTAGGCCAGAGTAAGAGTTAAGACCTTAACCAGTAGGCCAGAGTAAGAGTTAAGACCTTAACCATTAGGCCAGAGTACGAGTCTAAGACCTTTGCTATTAGGCCAGAGTAAGAGTTAAGACCTTAACCAGTAGGTTAGAGTACGAGTCTAAGACCTTAGCTATTAGGCCAGAGTAAGAGTTAAGACCTTAACCAGTAGGCCAGAGTAAGAGTTAAGAACTTAACCTGTAGGCCATAGTACGAGTCTAAGACCTTTGCTATTAGGCCAGAGTAAGAGTTAAGACATTAGCTATTAGGCCAGTGTAAGAGTTAAGACCTTAAAGAGTAGGCCAGAGTAAGAGTTAAGACCTTAACCATTTGGCCAGAGTACGAGTCTAAGACATAAGCTATTAGGCCAGAGTAAGAGTTAAGACCTTAAGCAGTAGGCCAGAGTAAGAGTTAAGACCTGAACCATTAGGCCAGAGTACGAGTCTAAGACCTTAGCTATTAGGCCAGAGTAAGAGTTAAGACCTTAGATATTAGACCAGAGTAAGAGTTAAGACCTTAGCTATTAGGCCAGAGTAAGAGTTAAGACCTTAACCAATAGGCAAGAGTAAGAGTTAAGACCTTAACCATAAGGCCAGAGTATGAGTCTAAGACCTTAGCTATTAGGCCAGAGTAAGAGTTAAGACCTTAACCAGTAGGCCAGAGTAAGAGTTAAGACTTAACCATTAGGCCAGAGTATGAGTCTAAGACCTTAGCTATTAAGCCAGAGTAAGAGTTAAGACCTTAGCTATTAGGCCAGAGTAAGAGTTAAGACCTTAATCATTAGGCCAGAGTACGAGACTAAGACCTTAGATATTAGTCCAGAGTAAGAGTTAAGACCTTAACCATTAGGCCAGAGTACGAGTCTAAGACCTTAGCTATTAGGCCAGAGTAAGAGTTAAGACCTTAACCATTAGGCCAGAGTACGAGTCTAAGACCGTAGCTATTAGGCCAGAGTAATAGTTAAGACCTTAACCAGTAGGCCAGAGTAAGAGTTAAGATCTTAGCTATTAGGCCAGAGTACGAGTCTAAGACCTTAGCTACTAGGCCAGAGTAAGAGTTAAGACCTTAGCTATTAGGCCAGAGTAAGGGCTAAGACCTTAGCTATTAGGCCAGAGTACGAGTCTAAGACCTTAGCTATTAGGCCAGAGTACGAGTCTAAGACCTTAGCTATTAGGCCAGAGTAAGAGTTAAGACCTTAACCATTAGGCCAGAGTACGAGTCTAAGAACTTAGCTATTTGGCCAGAGTAAGAGTTAAGACCTTAGCTATTAGGCCAGAGTAAGAGTTAAGACCTTAGCTATTAGGCCAGAGTACGAGTTAAGACCTTAACCAGTAGGCCAGAGTAAGAGTTAAGACCTTAACCATTAGGCCAGAGTACGAGTCTAAGACCTTAGCTATTAGGCCAGAGTAAGAGTTAAGACCTTAACCAGTAGGCCAGAGTAAGAGTTAAGACCTTAACCATTAGGCCAGAGTATGAGTCTAAGACCTTAGCTATTAGGACATAGTAAGAGTTAAGACCTTAGCTATTAGGTCAGAGTAAGAGTTAAGACCTTAACCAGTAGACCAGACTATGAGTCTAAGACCTCAACCATTAGGCCAGAGTACGAGTCTAAGACCTTAGCTATTAGGCCAGTGTAAGAGTTAAGACCTTAACCAGTAGGCCGGAGTAAGAGTTAAGACCTTATCCTTTAGGCCAGAGTACGAGCCTAAGACCTTAGCTATTAGGCTAGAGTAAGAGTTAAGACCGTAACCAGTAGGCCAGGGTAAGAGTTAAGACCTTAACCATTAGGCCAGAGTACGAGTCTAAGACCTTAGCTATTAGGCCAGAGTAAGAGTTAAGACCTTAGCTATTAGGCCAGAGTAAGTGTTAGGACCTTAACCATTAGTCCAGAGTACGAGTCTAAGACCTTAGCTATTCGGCCAGAGTAAGAGTTAAGACCTTAACCATTAGTCCAGAGCACAAGTCTAAGACCTTAGCTATTCGGCCAGAGTAAGAGTTAAGACCTTAGCTATTAGGCCAGAGTAAGACTTAAGACCTTAGCTATTAGGCCAGAGTAAGACTTAAGACCTTAACCAGTAGGCCTGAGTAAGAGTTAAGACCTTAACCAGTAGGCCAGAGTAAGTGTTAAGACCTAAACCATTAGGCCAGAGTACGAGTCTAAGACCTTCACTATTAGGCCAGAGTAAGAGTTAAGACCTTAACCAGTAGTCCAGAGTACGAGTCTAAGACCTTAGCTATTCGGCCAGAGTAAGAGTTAAGACCTTAGCTATTAGGCCAGAGTAAGACTTAAGACCTTAGCTATTAGGCCAGAGTAAGAGTTAAGACCTTAACCAGTAGTCCAGAGTAAGAGTTAAGACCTTAACCAGTAGGCCAGAGTAAGTGTTAAGACCTAAACCATTAGGCCAGATTACGACTTTAAGACCTTCACTATTATGCCAGAGTAAGAGTTAAGACCTTAGCTATTAGGCCAGAGTAAGAGTTAAGACCTTAACCAGTAGGCCAGAGTTAGAGTTAAGACCTTAACCATTAGGCCAGAGTACGAGTCTAAGACCTTCACTATTAGGCCAGAGTAAGAGTTAAGACCTTAACCATTAGGCAAGATTACGAGTCTAAGACCTTTGCTATTAGGCCAGAGTAAGAGTTAAGACCTTAACCAGTAGGCCAGAGTACGAGTCTAAGACCTTAGCTATTAGGCCAGAGTAAGAGTTAAGACATTAACCATTAGGCCAGAGTACGAGCCTAAGACCTTAGCTATTAGGCCAGAGTAAGAGTTAAGACCGTAACCAGTAGGCCAGAGTAAGAGTTAAGACCTTAACCATTAGGCCAGAGTACGAATCTAAGACCTTAGCTATTAGGCCAGAGTAAGAGTTAAGACCTTAACCAGTAGGCCAGAGTAAGAGTTAAGACCATAACCATTAGGCCAGAGTGCGAGTCTAAGACCGTAGCTATTAGGCCAGAGTAAGAGTTAAGACCTTAGCTATTAGGCCAGAGTAAGAGTTAAGACCTTATCTATTAGGCCAGAGTAAGAGTTAAGACCTTAACCAGTAGGTCAGAGTAAGAGTTAAGAGCTTAACCTGTAGGCCATAGTACGAGTCTAAGACCTTAGTTATTAGGCCAGAGTACGAGTCTAAGACCTTAGCTATTAGGCCAGAGTACGAGTATAAGACCTTAGCTATTATGCCAGAGTAAGAGTTAAGACCTTAACCATTAGGCCAGAGTGCGAGTCTAAGACCGTAGCTATTAGGCCAGAGTAAGAGTTAAGACCTTAGCTATTAGGCCAGAGTAAGAGTTAAGACCTTAACCAGTAGGCCAGAGTAAGAGTTAAGACCTTAACCAGTAGGCCAGAGTAGAAGTTAAGACCTTAACAATTAGGCCAGAGTACGAGCCTAAGACCTTAGCTATTAGGCCAGAGTAAGAGTTAAGACCGTAACCAGTAGGCCAGAGTAAGAGTTAAGACCTTAACCATTAGGCCAGAGTACGAGTCTAAGACCTTAGCTATTAGGCCAGAGTAAGAGTTAAGACCTTAGCTATTAGGCCAGAGTAAGAGTTAAGACCTTAACCATTAGTCCAGAGTATGAGTCTAAGACCTTAGCTATTCGGCCAGAGTAAGAGTTAAGACCTTAGCTATTAGGCCAGAGTAAGACTTAAGACCTTAGCTATTAGGCCAGAGTAAGACTTAAGACCTTAACCAGTAGGCCTGAGTAAGAGTTAAGACCTTAACCAGTAGGCCAGAGTAAGTGTTAAGACCTAAACCATTAGGCCAGAGTACGAGTCTAAGACCTTCACTATTAGGCCAGAGTAAGAGTTAAGACCTTAACCATTAGTCCAGAGTACGAGTCTAAGACCTTAGCTATTCGGCCAGAGTAAGAGTTAAGACCTTAACCATTAGTCCAGAGCACGAGTCTAAGACCTTAGCTATTCGGCCAGAGTAAGAGTTAAGACCTTAGCTATTAGGCCAGAGTAAGACTTAAGACCTTAGCTATTAGGCCAGAGTAAGACTTAAGACCTTAACCAGTAGGCCTGAGTAAGAGTTAAGACCTTAACCAGTAGGCCAGAGTAAGTGTTAAGACCTAAACCATTAGGCCAGAGTACGAGTCTAAGACCTTCACTATTAGGCCAGAGTAAGAGTTAAGACCTTAACCATTAGTCCAGAGTACGAGTCTAAGACCTTAGCTATTCAGCCAGAGTAAGAGTTAAGACCTTAGCTATTAGGCCAGAGTAAGACTTAAGACCTTAGCTATTAGGCCAGAGTAAGAGTTAAGACCTTAACCAGTAGTCCAGAGTAAGAGTTAAGACCTTAACCAGTAGGCCAGAGTAAGTGTTAAGACCTAAACCATTAGGCCAGATTACGACTCTAAGACCTTCACTATTAGGCCAGAGTAAGAGTTAAGACCTTAGCTATTAGGCCAGAGTAAGAGTTAAGACCTTAACCAGTAGGCCAGAGTTAGAGTTAAGACCTTAACCATTAGGCCAGAGTACGAGTCTAAGACCTTCACTATTAGGCCAGAGTAAGAGTTAAGACCTTAACCATTAGGCAAGATTACGAGTCTAAGACCTTTGCTATTAGGCCAGAGTAAGAGTTAAGACCTTAACCAGTAGGCCAGAGTACGAGTCTAAGACCTTAGCTATTAGGCCAGAGTAAGAGTTAAGACATTAACCATTAGGCCAGAGTACGAGCCTAAGACCTTAGCTATTAGGCCAGAGTAAGTGTTAAGACCGTAACCAGTAGGCCAGAGTAAGAGTTAAGACCTTAACCATTAGGCCAGAGTACGAGTCTAAGACCTTAGCTATTAGGCCAGAGTAAGAGTTAAGACCTTAGCTATTAGGCCAGAGTAAGAGTTAAGACCTTAACCATTAGTCCAGAGTACGAGTCTAAGACCTTAGCTATTCGGCCAGAGTAAGAGTTAACCCTTAGCTATTAGGCCAGAGTAAGACTTAAGACCTTAGCTATTAGGCAAGAGTAAGAGTTAAGACCTTAACCAGTAGGCCAGAGTAAGAGTTAAGACCTTAACCAGTAGGCCAGAGTAGAAGTTAAGACCTTAACCATTAGGCCAGAGTACGAGCCTAAGACCTTAGCTATTAGGCCAGAGTAAGAGTTAAGACCGTAACCAGTAGGCCAGAGTAAGAGTTAAGACCTTAACCATTAGGCCAGAGTACGAGTCTAAGACCTTAGCTATTAGGCCAGAGTAAGAGTTAAGACCTTAGCTATTAGGCCAGAGTAAGAGTTAAGACCTTAACCATTAGTCCAGAGTACGAGTCTAAGACCTTAGCTATTCGGCCAGAGTAAGAGTTAAGACCTTAGCTATTAGGCCAGAGTAAGACATAAGACCTTAGCTATTAGGCCAGAGTAAGACTTAAGACCTTAACCAGTAGGCCTGAGTAAGAGTTAAGACCTTAACCAGTAGGCCAGAGTAAGTGTTAAGACCTAAACCATTAGGCCAGAGTACGAGTCTAAGACCTTCACTATTAGGCCAAAGTAAGAGTTAAGACCTTAACCATTAGTCCAGAGTACGAGTCTAAGACCTTAGCTATTCGGCCAGAGTAAGAGTTAAGACCTTAGCTATTAGGCCAGAGTAAGACTTAAGACCTTAGCTATTAGGCCAGAGTAAGAGTTAAGACCTTAACCAGTAGGCCAGAGTAAGAGTTAGACCTTAACCATTAGGCCAGAGTAAGTGTTAAGACCTAAACCATTAGGCCAGAGTACGAGTCTAAGACCTTCACTATTAGGCCAGAGTAAGAGTTAAGACCTTAGCTATTAGGCCAGAGTAAGAGTTAAGACCTTAACCAGTAGGCCAGAGTTAGAGTTAAGACCTTAACCATTAGGCCAGAGTACGAGTCTAAGACCTTCACTATTAGGCCAGAGTAAGAGTTAAGACCTTAACCATTAGGCCAGATTACGAGTCTAAGACCCTTGCTATTAGGCCAGAGTAAGAGTTAAGACCTTAACCAGTAGGCCAGAGTACGAGTCTAAGACCTTAGCTATTAGGCCAGAGTAAGAGTTAAGACCCTAACCAGTAGGCCAGAGTAAGAGTTAAGAACTTAACCTGTAGGCCATAGTTCGAGTCTAAGACCTTTTCTATTAGGCCAGAATAAGAGTTAAGACCTTAGCTATTAGGCCAGAGTAAGAGTTAAGACTTTAGCTATTAGGCCAGAGTAAGACTTAAGACCTTAGCTATTAGGCCAGAGTAAGACTTAAGACCTTAACCAGTAGGCTTGAGTAAGAGTTAAGACCTTAACCAGTAGGCCAGAGTAAGTGTTAAGACCTAAACCATTAGGCCAGAGTACGAGTCTAAGACCTTCACTATTAGGCCAGAGTAAGAGTTAAGACCTTAACCATTAGTCCAGAGTACGAGTCTAAGACCTTAGCTATTCGGCCAGAGTAAGAGTTAAGACCTTAGCTATTAGGCCAGAGTAAGAGTTAAGACCTTAACCATTAGTCCAGAGTACGAGACTAAGACCTTAGCTATTCGGCCAGAGTAAGAGTTAAGACCTTAGCTATTAGGCCAGAGTAAGACTTAAGACCTTAGCTATTAGGCAAGAGTAAGAGTTAAGACCTTAACCAGTAGGCCAGAGTAGAAGTTAAGACCTTAACCATTAGGCCAGAGTACGAGCCTAAGACCTTAGCTATTAGGCCAGAGTAAGAGTTAAGACCGTAACCAGTAGGCCAGAGTAAGAGTTAAGACCTTAACCATTAGGCCAGAGTACGAGTCTAAGACCTTAGCTATTAGGCCAGAGTAAGAGTTAAGACCTTAGCTATTAGGCCAGAGTAAGAGTTAAGACCTTAACCATTAGTCCAGAGTACGAGTCTAAGACCTTAGCTATTCGGCCAGAGTAAGAGTTAAGACCTTAGCTATTAGGCCAGAGTAAGACTTAAGACCTTAGCTATTAGGCCAGAGTAAAACTTAAGACCTTAACCAGTAGGCCTGAGTAAGAGTTAAGACCTTAACCAGTAGGCCAGAGTAAGTGTTAAGACCTAAACCATTAGGCCAGAGTACGAGTCTAAGACCTTCACTATTAGGCCAGAGTAAGAGTTAAGACCTTAACCATTAGTCCAGAGTACGAGTCTAAGACCTTAGCTATTCGGCCAGAGTAAGAGTTAAGACCTTAGCTATTAGGCCAGAGTAAGACTTAAGACCTTAGCTATTAGGCCAGAGTAAGAGTTAAGACCTTAACCAGTAGGCCAGAGTAAGAGTTAATACCTTAACCATTAGGCCAGAGTAAGTGTTAAGACCTAAACCATTAGGCCAGAGTACGAGTCTAAGACCTTCACTATTAGGCCAGAGTAAGAGTTAAGACCTTAGCTATTAGGCCAGAGTAAGAGTTAAGACCTTAACCAGTAGGCCAGAGTTAGAGTTAAGACCTTAACCATTAGGCCAGAGTACGAGTCTAAGACCTTCACTATTAGGCCAGAGTAAGAGTTAAGACCTTAACCATTAGGCCAGATTACGAGTCTAAGACCCTTGCTATTAGGCCAGAGTAAGAGTTAAGACCTTAACCAGTAGGCCAGAGTACGAGTCTAAGACCTTAGCTATTAGGCCAGAGTAAGAGTTAAGACCCTAACCAGTAGGCCAGAGTAAGAGTTAAGAACTTAACCTGTAGGCCATAGTTCGAGTCTAAGACCTTTGCTATTAGGCCAGAATAAGAGTTAAGACCTTAGCTATTAGGCCAGAGTAAGAGTTAAGACCTTAGCTATTAGGCCAGAGTAAGACTTAAGACCTTAGCTATTAGGCCAGAGTAAGACTTAAGACCTTAACCAGTAGGCTTGAGTAAGAGTTAAGACCTTAACCAGTAGGCCAGAGTAAGTGTTAAGACCTAAACCATTAGGCCAGAGTACGAGTCTAAGACCTTCACTATTAGGCCAGAGTAAGAGTTAAGACCTTAACCATTAGTCCAGAGTACGAGTCTAAGACCTTAGCTATTCGGCCAGAGTAAGAGTTAAGACCTTAGCTATTAGGCCAGAGTAAGACTTAAGACCTTAGCTATTAGGCCAGAGTAAGAGTTAAGACCTTAACCAGTAGGCCAGAGTAAGAGTTAAGACCTTAACCATTAGGCCAGAGTAAGTGTTAAGACCTAAACCATTAGGCCAGAGTACGAGTCTAAGACCTTCACTATTAGGCCAGAGTAAGAGTTAAGACCTTAGCTATTAGGCCATAGTAAGAGTTAAGACCTTAACCAGTAGGCCAGAGTTAGAGTTAAGACCTTAACCATTTGGCCAGAGTACGAGTCTAAGACCTTCACTATTAGGCCAGAGTAAGAGTTAAGACCTTAACCATTAGGCCAGATTACGAGTCTAAGACCCTTGCTATTAGGCCAGAGTAAGAGTTAAGACCTTAACCAGTAGGCCAGAGTACGAGTCTAAGACCTTAGCTATTAGGCCAGAGTAAGAGTTAAGACCCTAACCAGTAGGCCAGAGTAAGAGTTAAGAACTTAACCTGTAGGCCATAGTTCGAGTCTAAGACCTTTGCTATTAGGCCAGAATAAGAGTCAAGACCTTAGCTATTAGGCCAGAGTAAGAGTTAAGACCTTAACCATTAGGCCAGATTACGAGTCTAATACCTTTGATATTAGGCCAGAGTAAGAGTTAAGACATTAGCTATTAGGCCAGTGTAAGAGTTAAGACCTTAAAGAGTAGGCCAGAGTAAGAGTTAAGACCTTAACCATTCGGCCAGAGTACGAGTCTAAGACATAAGCTATTAGGCCAGAGTAAGAGTTAAGACCTTAAGCAGTAGGCCAGAGTAATAGTTAAGACCTGAACCATTAGGCCTGAGTACGAGTCTAAGACCTTAGCTATTAGGCCAGAGTAAGAGATAAGACCTTAGATATTAGGCCAGAGTAAGAGTTAAGACCTTAGCTATTAGGCCAAAGTAAGAGTTAAGACCTTAACCAATAGGCCAGAGTAAGAGTTAAGACCTTAACCATAAGGCCAGAGTATGAGTCTAAGACCTTAGCTATTAGGCCAGAGTAAGAGTTAAGACCTTAACCAGTAGGCCAGATTAAGAGTTAAGACTTAACCATTAGGCCAGAGTATGAGTCTAAGACCTTAGCTATTAGGCCAGAGTAAGAGTTAAGACCTTAACCAGTAGGCCAGAGTAAGAGTTAAGAACTTAACCTGTAGGCCATAGTACGAGTCTAAGACCTTCACTATTAGGCCAGAGTAAGAGTTAAGACCTTAGCTATTAGGCCAGAGTAAGAGTTAAGACCTTAACCAGTAGGCCAGAGTAAGAGTTAAGACCTTAACCATTAGGCCAGAGTACGAGTCTAAGACCTTTGCTATTAGGCCAGAGTAAGAGTTAAGACCTTAACCAGTAGACCAGAGTACGAGTCTAAGACCTTAGGTATTAGGCCAGAGTAAGAGTTAAGACCTTAACCAGTAGGCCAGAGTAAGAGTTAAGAACTTAACCTGTAGGCCATAGTACGAGTCTAAGACCTTTGCTATTAGGCCAGATTACGAGTCTAAGACCTTCAATCAATCATGGAACTTATATCGCGCACTACTCACCCGTAAGGGTCTCAAGGCGCTTGGGGAAGGGGGTCTGCTACTGCTCGAACAGCCAGGTCTTGAGCTGTTTCCTGAAGGCCAGGTGGTCCTGGGTCATCCGCAGGTGGACGGGTAGGGAGTTCCAAGTCTTAGCTGCCAGGTAGGAGAATGACCTTCCTCCAGCGGTGGCTCTCTGGATGCGAGGGACGACGGCGAGGGCGAGGTTAGCGGAACGTAGCCGGCGGGTGGGCGTGTAGAAGGTGAGGCGGCTGTTGAGGTACCCTGGGCCTAGGTCGTGGAGGGACTTGTGTGCGTGGGTGAGGAGTCTGAACGTGATCCTCTTGTTGACCGGGAGCCAGTGCAGGTCTCTCAGGTGGCACGAGATGTGGCTGCGTCGGGGGACGTCCAGGATGAGTCGGGCGGAGGCGTTCTGAATTCGCTGAAGTCTTTTCTGAAGCTTGGCCGTAGTACCGGCGTAGAGGGTGTTTCCGTAGTCTAGTCTGCTGGTGACGAGAGCGTGGGTGACCGTCTTCCTGGTCTCGGTTGGGATCCATCGGAAGATCTTTCGGAGCATGCGGAGGTTGTGGAAGCAGGCTGAGGAGACGGCGTTGACTTGTCTGGTCATCGATAGGGAGGAGTCCAGTATGACGCCCAAGTTGCGTGCGTGGTCCGTCGGTTCAGGTGCGGTGCCTAGTGCCGGGGGCCACCAGGAGTCGTCCCATGCGGAGGGTGATGGTCCCAGGATGAGGACTTCTGTCTTGTCCGTGTTCAGTTTCAGGCGGCTGATGTTCATCCATTCAGCGACGTCTGTCATCCCTTCGTGCAGGCTGGCTTTGGCGGTGTCGGGGTCTCTGGTGAGGGAGAGAATTAGCTGGGTGTCATCGGCGTAGGAAATGATGTTGAGGTTGTGTTTGCGTGCGATGGCAGCGAGGGGTTTCATGTAGATGTTGAAGAGAGTGGGGCTGAGCGACGATCCTTGCGGGACGCCGCAGATGACTTCGGTGGCCTCGGAGCGGAACGGAGGGAGGCGGACTCTCTGTGTTCTGCCTGAGAGGTATGAGATGATCCATTCCAGAGCCTTCCCTTGGATGCCGGTGTCGTTGAGGCGTTGGACTAGTGTGCGGTGGCAGACAGTGTCAAATGCTGCGGAGAGGTCTAGGAGGATGAGTGCCGCTGTTTCGCCGTTGTCGAGCAGGGCTCGGATGTCGTCGGTGGCTGCGATGAGGGCGGTCTCGGTGCTGTGGTTGGCTCTGAATCCGGACTGTGATGGGTCGAGGGATCCGTTCGTCTCGAGGAAGGCGGCCAGTTGCTTGTTGACGACCTTCTCGATGACTTTGGCGGGGAAAGGAAGGAGCGAGATGGGGCGGAAGTTCTTGAGGTCGGTCGGGTCCGCTGTTGGTTTCTTCAGCAGAGCGCTGAGTTCGGCGTGCTTCCAGCTCTCCGGGAAAGTTGCTGTGTTGAAGGAGGTGTTGATGATGTCTCGGAGGTGGGGTGCGATGGTAGAGGCTGCCTTGTTGAAAACATGATGGGGGCACGGGTCGGTCGGAGATCCGGAGTGGATGGTGTTCATCATGCGTGACGTGTCTTCGGGGGTCACCTCGGTCCATGTCTGGAGGGTGGCGGCGGGGTGCGAAGGTACGGCCGATGGGTGCGGGGGTGAAATGTCGAAGCTGTTGTGGATGTTGGCGATCTTGCGGTGGAAGTACGAGGCGAGGGAGTCGCAGAGGTCCTGTGAGGGAGTGATGTTGTTGTTGCCGGTGCTGGGGTTGGAGAACTCCTTGACGATGTTGAAGAGCTCCTTGCTGTCGTGGGCGTTCTTGTCCAGTCGTTCCCGCAGAGATTTCTTCTTGGTGGTGCGGATGAGCTGGTGATGTCTGCGAGTGGCGAGTTTCAGTGCTGTTCTGTTGTCGGCGGTCTTGTTGAGGAGCCAGGCCTTCTCGAGGGTGCGGCAGGCCTTCTTGGAGTCCTTAAGTTCGTCGGTGAACCAGGGGGCCTTCTTGCTTCTGGGCCTAGTGAGGGGGTTCTTCAGTGGCGCGAGGTCGTCGGCACAGGAGGTCAGCCACTGCGTGAGGTCGAGGGCAGCTGTGTTAGGGTCCGTGGTCCTGACAGGTGGGCTCTGGCTGAGGGAGGTGGCGAGCTGGTCGGCGGTGATCTTGCTCCAGTTTCTGTGGGGAGCCTGCTTCGGGTGATGGTGGACCGTGTTCTTTCTGAAGCTGAAATGGACGCAGCTGTGGTCGGTCCAGTGAAGTCCGGTGGAGTGGCTGAAGGTGACGTGCTTGCTGGACGAGAAGAGTGGGTCGAGCGTGTGGCCGGCGAAGTGGGTGGGGGTGTTGACCAGTTGCTGAAGTCCGAGGTTGGCGAGGTTATCCAGCAGGGCGGTGGTGTTGCGGTCATTGTTGTTCTCCAGGTGGAAGTTGAGGTCCCCGAGGAGGATGTAGTCGGCGGAGGGGAGGGCGTGAGGGCTGATGAAGTCGGCGATGTCTTCGCAGAACTGTGCGCGTGGTCCCGGGGGTCTGTAGATGAGGGTGCCTCTGAGGGTAGTCTTGGGGTCGGTGTGGATCTGGAAGTGCAGGTATTCGGCGGCGTTGAATACGTCGATGGAGTCAGTCGAGATGCGAATGGTGCTCTTGTGTACGATGGCGATGCCTCCTCCGGTCTGGTTGACGCGATCCTTCCTGATGATCTTGTAGCCGTCCGGGATGGCAATGGCGATGTCGGGGGCTGAAGAGTCGTTCATCCAGGTTTCCGTGAGGAAGGCGACGTCTGGAGATGCAGTGTCGAGGAGGTTCCAGAGTTCCACGGCGTGTCTGTGGACGGAGCGGGTGTTGAGCAGGATGCACTTGAGGTGGTTGCTGTTGTCCGTCTTGGTGGGCGTGGTGCTTGTTTGGAGGCAGGAGAAGTTGCAGGATCTGCAGGCGAAGGGTCCATGGGTGCGTTGCGGGGACGCTCGGTAGCATCCGGTGGCTCGGGCGGTTTTGAGTGCGATGAGCGTAGCGAAGTCGTAGGTCCTGCGGGGGGGCTGGCGGGCGCGGGGACCAGGGGGTCTGGCGCTGGGCGCGGTCCAGGCGCGGACGGGCGCAGACGGGCTTACCTTTGGCGCACCTTCGGCGCACATAAGGCGTGCCCGCTGCGCGCGTCCGCTGCGCGGTCGCTGAGGGGGCGTCATAAATAAGGAGCCGGGAGGGAGGGTCAGCGGGAGGCGGGAGCGGGGTGGCCAATGGGCAGGGAGGGGGGGCGGGACAGAAGGAGGAGGCGGGAGTGGGAGTGTGCGCCTGGGGCAGCGGCGCCGAGAAAACGGCGGGAAAATCGGCGGGAAGCGACGGAGCCCAAGGAGTGACCAGGTAAGTGGCGGTGGTCAGCGGGCGTGGGGAGTGAAGGTAGCGGCGTGGGTGGCGACCAGGAAGCAGCAGGCGGTACCTGGGAGGCGGCGGAGGCGAGATGCAGGCAGCGGCGTCAGGTAGGTGGTCAGCGGAGGCAGATAGGTAGCAGCAGTGGGAGGGAGCGTCCGTCTGTGCAGGCACAGGGGGTCGCACTGACCAGCACGCGGGGTCCCCTTTGCTATTAGGCCAGAGTAATAGTTAAGACATTAGCTATTAGGCCAGTGTAAGAGTTAAGACCTTAAAGAGTAGGCCAGAGTAAGAGTGAAGACCTTAACCATTTGGCCAGAGTACGAGTTAAGACCTGAACCATTGTTGTAAATTAAAACCACGATGTGATTAAGCATTCACTAAAGACATGAATTCCCGTTTTATGACCAAGTCTCTTTTCGGTATGTTGACTAAGGTCTGGACTCCATTTTGTATTGTCATGTCTCCACGTGCTCAACACGAGAAGAGTCCTATCTTCGTGTTAGTTGCTCTTGCAATCTGCCTAGTAACAGTCTATAAATAGTTCCTTTGTCCGTCTGGCGCATGCCCAGGCTTGACCACATCTGTTATCAGTTAGCCCTTGCTTGACCATGTTTTCGCGGGCTCAAGGAGTGTGTCAGCTCCGCCCACATATTGATCTTGTATCGAAAATGTCCATAAAAGGTAACATTCTTTGCCTCATGTTGTATCCACCCACTTATGAGCTCCTCTGCTGTGTATAAAAGGGGACCGTGTACGCAAGTTCTTTGTGCTACTCTATGCAATACTGAAGGGTGTTGTATGGATTGTAGGACCACCCTTAAGGGTTAATAAACTTTGTCTTTGTACCTTGCAGTTTCCGTGCCAACTTCCTTATAGATTCCATTGCAGGAGAGCGAACCCTTGTGTCCTGCGGGCCTAGCTGGGGCCTGTATTCATCAATTGGCGCCCGTCACGTGGGGCTCATCGGCGACTCGGATGCTCGAAGGATTGGTCGCGACGAAGGTGAGGAATTTGGCCGGGGATGTGATCACTGCCAGAGGCACTTTAGTCCTGGCATCCCGAGGTTTTTCTTCCTTCCCTTCCGAGCTGACCATCTGGGTGGCGCCGGTCCTCGACTGAGACCTCTTCTGTCGGTCCTGCCGTGACAGCCGTTTGGGCGAATTTTGGAGCTTGGCAGTTGGAATCTGGACTCTTGATTGGTAAGAACCGTTGTACGGTACTTGCTCCGAGTTTTTGAAGCCTGGTTTGGCTATTTGAGTTTGATTTGTGATGACTGGTCATATCTTGTATTGGCTATTGTGAGAATATATGCGTTGCAACACATATAGGCAGGTAATGTGGAGATATTTCTCCGGAACTGTGTAACTTTGAACGGCACAACGTTTAAGTGCCATTTTTGATGATACTGCATATTTTGCATTATTTTTGAGCATGCCTGCTTTTAGCGCACTCCGTAAGTGGTGCTGCTGCTTTGGAAACCGGTTAAACCTCGAGGAATCTGCTCCAGCTCCCCCAGAGGGGACTCCTAATAGGGATATGTATGTGAAGCATGGTCTTTCTTCCATAATGTACAGCACAGTATGGAGGAAATATACCAGAAAGGATCCTGAGTTACGGTGGCCTTTGTATGGATCGTTTGATATGCGTAAGATTGAGTATGTGGAACAGTGTATGTGTAAGCGGCGTGCTCGTCAAGACATGTTTGAATGTGTGCGGTTATGGGTGAAGGAAGTGCGTGAGCGAGAGAAACGTGAGAAAGCACTGTTTGATAAAGAGCAACGGAAGAATGATCATGTGAGAGCACAGGAAGCGAAGCGTCGGGAGGAAAGAGAACTGGCGGAGAGACAAGAGAAAGAGCGTCGGTTGCAAGTCTCGGGTCAATATGCTGTTCGTCAATCACTTTATCCTGTCCTTAATAATCCTGACGATGATTTTTATTTATTAGATCGTTCTCCGCCTCCTTATGTCGGCGCGTCTGCCCCGAGGCCACAAGATTCTGGATCGGGTTCGGGTAAGGTAGACACGCGGTCCATGTTATCGGCTGACCGAATGGGTGAGCTTCGGCAAGTTTCCTATCGTGCACTTAAGGGCAAGTTATCCCTTGCTGAGTTGTTGAATTCCTGGGAGTTGTGGCAGGATAGAGAGAGGTTGTATTTTTTGGGCCACTTTTCTGATGAAGTGATTGCTGCATTTCGGAAATATTCCAGTGTTTTTGAGCCTGACGATGTGGTTTCAGATGCTAAAGCATTGCGTAATGGTGTTTTCTCTCCCTCTAAGGCGCCTGATGCGGTTCGGCGGCTGTTTGCGTTGCGGGACGTGGTGAGGGACCTTAAAGAGAAAGCACGCCAACAAGTTGAGGAGGAGAAGCAGTCGGATTCGCATACCGGAGATGGCCACTCATCCACCTCTCAGTCAGATAAGAGCGACCTAGTGCATGCTAAACCAATGCGAGAGGCGGCGCCTTTGTATGTTCCTCCTAAAGGAGCGGGGACTAGTTCGGATAATACCTCCGCCGATGCTAAGGGATATTTTGTGTACAATTGGGTTTATACTCCCTGGCACAGGGCTGACGTCATGGCATTAAAGAATGCGTTGCCTGATCCCCGCAAGAATCCAGCGGCCTTTTGCGAAGAAGTCGAGGGGGCCTTGAATTCTTGTACTATGACCTTAGCAGATATAGATTTGTTCTTTGGGCTTATTTTACCACCAGATATGTGGCGATCTGTGCGGAAGGTGGATGATGTTGCCGCTTTTAAGGCTCGGTGGTCTGAGCTTGAGGAGGAGGATAGGGAGAGGAAGCCCGCGCAGAAACCACCTCAGCTTATCTTAGATCTCCCTGCTGCTATTCTGACTAAGTTGAAGACAATCATCCCCCCTAAAAAGATTGACTGGAATATGCTAGCCTCGTGTAAGCAGAAAGTTGATGAATCAGTTGCAGATTTCTTTACGCGCTTTGAGGAGACGTTTCATGATTTTAGTGGTCAGTCACTTACGGATGATACGGGTCGACACCTCTTTGCTGATAAATATGTGGCGAATTTACTACCGGCGATCGCAGCCCGCCTAAAAGTGAGTGAAAGTTCTTGGTCCACTGCGACCCCGACAGCCCTCCTGACTATAGCTCAGTATTATGAGCGCCAGGAGCAAGAAGCGAAGGGGCAGGAGGAGAAGAAATCGAAGGATTTAAAAACAAAGGTGATGTTAGCGCAAGTATATGGTCCGCCCCACCGGGGTGTCAATAGAGGTAGGGGAGGATTTTATGGTCCTCCCTCGGGTCGATCTGATTTGAACAGGAATCAATGTGCGTATTGTAAGCAATCGGGACACTGGGCCAGAGATTGCCCGGCGTTGCATGCTTCGCGTCAGGGACACAATCAGGGTGGCCCGAGAGGTAGAGGGGGTTTCTCGAATTTTAGAGGGAATTCTAACGACCACGCTCGTTTTGACCCTGCCGGGCAGCAACGAGATAGGCCTAATGTTTTCGATAGACAAAACCAGTATCAAGTGTCGGGGATTGACCGCTCTGGGTACCATGATTCTCAGCATGCATAGGAATGCGTTGGATGGGGGTTAGAATCAGTTGAGGTGCCGGTTGATCAGAAGGGTCCTTACGTATCAGCTGAGGTTTTGGGTTCTACTGATCAGTTCCTAGTGGATACAGGAGCGACTCGTAGTGCGCTGTCTAAACAATTGGTTCCGAGGGCTCCCCCATCTGGCTTAATGGTTACATCGGTAGGGTTTGACGGCACACTCTCCCGAAGCCCTCTTTCGCGGCCCCTCACATTTCAGGTTGATTCTTTTTCTGCACCCTGTCCGTTTTTGCTTGCCCCGAACACGCCGGACAACATTATGGGCCTTGATATGTTAAAGCACTTCAGAGCTACGATCCGCTGCTCCCCTGCTGGAGTGCGGGTGATATTAAATGACAATTACCCCCGGTCTGAACGGATGTGTGTGGTTGCAGAGGATGCTGTGTTAGCTACCCTCCCTTGTGCTTTGTGGGCCACTTCGGATACTGATGTGGGACAGATGGTGATGCCGCCTGTTCACATTAGTGTCCAGGAGGGGGCGGTGTTACCACGCCTTCCACAGTATCGTATTTCCCAGGAGGGGGAAGAGGCTCTTATACAGATTGTGCAGGATTTGATTAAGGTGGGAGTAGTGGAGGAAGTTCCCTACAACGTCTGTAATAGCCCGATTCTACCCATTTTGAAAAAGGATACGGATGCCAAAGTCTATCGGTTTATAATTGACTCGAGAGAAGTAAACAAGATCGTGATACCTCAGTACCCAGTGGTTTCTGATATCACGACGTTGCTTACTTTGGTCCCGCCTACGGCGACCACGTTTTCAGTTATTGATTTGAAAAATGCCTTCTTTTCGATTCCTATTCATCCCGATAGCCGATACCTTTTTGGTTTCACGCTAAATAATAGGTCTTATCGATTTTGTAGAATCCCTCAGGGCTACACGGAAAGCCCTAGCATTTACAGTCAAGCTTTGAAAAGACAATTGGACTCCTTTGTTCTGCCCGAGGGTGTCGCCCTCATTCAATATGTCGATGACATCTTGTTGGCGGCTGACACTCCGGAGTTGTGTGAAACGAGTACGTTGTCTTTACTTTCCTTTTTGGCATCCCACAATCACAAAGTATCTCGGAAAAAGTTGCAATTCTGTAGACCAAAGGTGACTTATCTGGGTCACCTTTTGTCTAAGGAGGGGCGTGCACTCACACCAGATCGTGTCCAAGTAATTCTGGACACACCGACGCCGTCCACACAGAAGGACGTGCGTGCATTTTTGGGTCTTGTTTCGTTTTGTAGGCAATGGATACTAGGGTTTTCACACATAGCTAAGCCATTGTTAGCCCTTTTGACAAAAGACACACCTATTCCGCTTCCTTGGTCAAATGAGTGTGACACTGCCTTCCAGAAATTGCGACAGGCCCTCTGTTCAGCACCAGTGTTAGGGACTCCTGATTATACAAAACCTTTTTCGCTGTATGTGCATGAAAAAGATGGATGTGCATTATCAGTTTTAGTGCAGATGCACGGCGACAAGCAGCGCCCTTGTGCATATTTTTCGGCTGTACTTGATCCTGTTGCCCGAGCATTGCCTGGTTGTTTTCGCTCGGTTGCGGCGACAGCTGTGTCAATACGCCAAAGCGAGGGAATTGTGTTATCTCATAAGCTGTTGGTATTAGTCCCCCATGCTGTTGATGCCCTGCTTAATCAGACAAAGACGCAGCATTTGACCAGTGCCCGTTTAACGGGATATGAGCTGACGCTTTTGGCTCCTCATATTACGTTAAAGAGGTGCGTAACGTTAAATCCGGCCACATTGTTGCCATACCCCGAGATTCAGTCTGAAGCACAAAAAGCACATGATTGTATTCTTGTGACTGAAGAACAAACAAAGGGTCGTATTGATCTCCAGGATACGCCCTTTCCAGATGTGGATGGAGAACTGTGGGTGGACGGGTCATGCCTGAAGCTACCAGATGGTACGACTTCAGCAGCGTATGCAATTACCACACTGCAAACAATAGTGGAGACAGCACGCATACCACAGAAATCAGCTCAAGCAGCGGAACTGATAGCATTAACACGAGCATGTGAGCTCAGTACAGGATTGTGTGTGAATGTTTATACAGATAGCCGGTATGCCTTCGGAGTAGCGCACAATTTCGGCCTGCTCTGGAAGGAGAGAGGGTTTTTAACGTCACATGGAGTACAAATAATGCATGGGGAGTTAGTTCACAATCTTTTAACTGCATTGACATATCCGAAGAAAATTGCCATCGTTAAATGTAGCGCCCATAGGAAAGTAGTCGATAAAGTTGGAGAAGGGAATGCGTTAGCAGACCGGGTGGCACGGGAGACTGCGATGCAGCCCGGTGCTACTGCCATGTATGTAGTGAAGTCGCAAGTAGAAAGATGGCACGATGCGAAGGAAGAAGTGCGAGAAATACAGAGGACCGCTTCTGATAAAGAACGGGAGCAATGGTCCAGTGAGGGAGAATTGGATGATGAGGGTTGCTGGAGAAATAAGCAGATGGATAGATGGAAATTACCCACGGCTTTTGTACAACCTATGGTTCAGATGGCACATTGGCTAGCACATGTTGGAGCTTCCGCAATTGTAAAATTGCTTACCCAAGTCTGGGAGCATCCAGAGATTGCTAGCACGGCAAAGAGGGTGGTGCAGACCTGTATGATCTGCCTGAGGTACAACCCAGGAAAGGGTACTCGAACCCCAGCAGGAGGATTTGTAACACCTACTGCACCCTTTGAGGTTTTGCAGATGGATTACATCCAGCTTGAGCGCTGTAACAATTTGAAGTATGTTCTAGTAGTGGTTTGTGCCTTTAGCAAATGGGTTGAGGCATACCCTACGAAAGACAATACTGCAATGACTACCGCCAAGATGCTGTTGAAGGAGTTCTTCCCTCGATATGGCGTTTGTAGACTTCTGTGGAGTGATAACGGACCCCACTTTATAGCAGATGTTATAAAGTATGTTTTGAAGGGTCTGGGCATCACCCAGAAGTTCCACGCAGTGTTTCACCCTCAATCTGCGGGACTAGTCGAGAAGTATAATGGTACACTGAAGCTCAAGATCGCTAAAATCCAAGCTTCGACGTCTTTGACTTGGCCAGATGCTTTACCGCTGGCGTTATTGTGAATTAGATCGGTACCGCACTCTCGAACCGGTCTTACACCGTACGAGATTGTCTTTGGACGCCCAATGAATATTTGGGGTCCACCAAAACCTAAGACTGTGTATGATGTACCTTGTGTAATGATGAATGATTACCTGGCGCAGTTAACGGATAACTTGGTTTCTATTCATCAACAGGTCCGGGAGGCGCTCCCTGATCAGTCCACCGGTGAAGGACATGGTCTCCGGCCTGGCGACCATGTCATGGTGAAGATCTTCGACAGGACGAACAGCTTGGAGCCGAGATGGGTGGGTCCTGAGCAGGTCCTACTTGCAACGAGGACGGCTGTGCGAGTTTCCAACAGAAAGAATTGGATCCATTCCCTCCACTGCCGCAAAGTACCGCCCGGATTGGTGGAGTCTGCTGTATTGACCGATCAACGAGAAATTCTGGCTGCAGAAAAAGGCCGTGCTGGGGAACCGAACGACACTGAGGAGCTCTTTCCGGACCACGCGACTCCTGGAGGAAAGCGATATCATCTCAGGCCAAGGAAGTGAATTCTTCAGTACCGGGACATGTTGTCAGAACGGCCCTTGGGTTAGTGAAACGGAGAGCCAATGAGGCAAGGGGGGGGGATCAGCCCTGCATTAGTGTAGCGACACCCGTCTTGGCCCGTTGGTGACGAAATCGACCGCTGCCTAAGGGGAAGAGTTCTGACGAACCTTTTAGTTTCAGGAAGATATTGATCCTTTATTCTGACATGGAGAAAAAGAAAATCCTTTGCGCAACAGGTTTTATGCTTACAGTAGCTATTGTGGGGATAACCACATGGTTTGTGGAGGATGTGACTCCTGCTCGAAAGTTACTTGTGTTGACTACTCCCGTGCCTGAGGAGCACTACTTCTATACCCTTCCGTATCAAGAATTGAAGCATCGTCAGTCTTATTTGAATAACACTTTCATCCAGATGTTGCATCATACCCACGTTGCCACGAATGCTACGAACTGTTGGATATGTGGTATGATGCCAGCTCACCAGAAGAAAGGAGGAACGCCATTCATACCTCTTCCTTTCTCTCATAATGGCTCTTGTAGAGCATGGTACACTTTGCTTTTTGCCACCCGGAAACCCACAGTGGGACGATTACTCTTCAGACTCAATAAAGAATGTCATCAGGATAAAGATGGATATCCGCAAGCGAATGGGACAATTTGGGAATGGGAAGAGTATCGACCAGACAATGAATCGATTCCCTATATTTTCACGAACACCAGAGACACTGTGGGAAAAGACAGATTTGTGATTCAAGTGGCACAAGCTCAAGCGGACCTGTGTGTCCAGAGTGTGGGTTATATTCCTGTTGGTGTTAGTGATTGCATTACCATATTAAACATCGACGGGTTGAATAACAGTACCTTTTTAGCATCCCATAATACATATTTCGTATGTGGAAATAAAGGTTATTACCGTTTGCCAGCCGGTTGGTCTGGAGTATGTTATGTAGCATTTCTATTGCCCCCTGTAGTTTTGGCACCTGCATCCTATCATAAGGATTTGAAGTTGTTAAATAATGTGACTGTAAATAGGTATAAACGTACTCTATCAATTGATGATGTGGATCAGACTGATACTAGTCTGCAGCAGTATATTGATTTTAATTTAGGATTGTTTTTCTTCGTTGGAGCTGCCCTAAATAGTAGGAAAGTTCGAAGGTTAACAAGAGTGGTAGAGGCTGTGACAAACCAAACCGCTGCTGCTCTTGGGAATCTTACGGAAGAATTACAGATTACTAGAATTGTTGCATTGCAGAATCGTATGGTGCTAGATGTTATGTTAGCCGACCGAGGTGGAGCTTGTAAAATTATCGGAAGTAGTTGTTGTGTGTTCATCCCTGACCACACGCCGTCAGTTTATAATGCCATCAACAGGTTGCATAAAATTGCAGCTGACATCCATACAGAAAACGGCACTTGGTCCTTTTCTGGATGGTTCTGGGCATTGATCACTGCTTGGGGGTGGAAGGTTTTAACTGGTCTTTGTATAATCGTAGCAGTTCTGTTTTCTTGTTGCATCTGTGTCCAATGTGGTCCCTTGCTCTGTTCCTTATGTGTATCATTCTGTATTCCCGAGAAGAAAGCTATTGCCAATGTCACTTATCAGAAACATTTAGCTAAAGAAGTAAAAAAAATGATGACAATTGACGTATATGATGATTATCCTAACAAACCGGATGTCTTCAGTAAATGCTGAAAGGGTCGTCTGTTGTAAATTAAAACCACGATGTGATTAAGCATTCACTAAAGACATGAATTCCCCTTTTATGACCAAGTTTTTTTTCGTTATGTTTACTAAGGTCTGGACTCCATTTTGTATTGTCATGTCTCCACGTGCTCAACACGAGAAGAGTCCTATCTTCGTGTTAGTTGCTCTTGCAATCTGCCTAGTAACAGTCTATAAATAGTTCCTTTGTCCGTCTGGCGCATGCCCAGGCTTGACCACATCTGTTATCAGTTAGCCCTTGCTTGACCATGTTTTCGCGGGCTCAAGGAGTGTGTCAGCTCCGCCCACATATTGATCTTGTATCGAAAATGTCCATAAAAGGTAATATTCTTTGCCTCATGTTGTATCCACCCACTTATGAGCCCCTCTGCTGTGTATAAAAGGGGAACGTGTACGCAAGTTCTTTGTGCTACTCTATGCAATACTGAAGGGTGTTGTATGGATTGTAGGACCACCCTTAAGGGTTAATAAACTTTGTCTTTGTACTTTGCAGTTTCCGTGCCAACTTCCTTATAGATTTCATTGCAGGAGAGCGAACCCTTGTGTCCTGCGGGCCTAGCTGGGGCCCGTATTCATCACCATTAGGCCAGAGTACGAGTCTAAGACCTTAGCTATTAGGCCAGAGTAAGAGTTAAGACCTTAGATATTAGGCCAGAGTAAGAGTTAAGACCTTAGCTATTAGGCCAGAGTAAGAGTTAAGACCTTAACCAATAGGCCAGAGTAAGAGTTAAGACCTTAACCATAAGGCCAGAGTATGAGTCTAAGACCTTAGCTATTAGGCCAGAGTAAGAGTTAAGACCTTAACCAGTAGGCCAGAGTAAGAGTTAAGACTTAACCATTAGGCCAGAGTATGAGTCTAAGACCTTAGCTATTAGGCCAGAGTAAGAGTTAAGACCTTAGCTATTAGGCCAGAGTAAGAGTTAAGACCTTAACCAATAGGCCAGAGTAAGAGTTAAGACCTTAATCATTAGGCCAGAGTACGAGACTAAGACCTTAGCTATTAGTCCAGAGTAAGAGTTAAGACCTTAACCATTAGGCCAGAGTACGAGTCTAAGACCTTAGCTATTAGGCCAGAGTAAGAGTTAAGACCTTAACCATTAGGCCAGAGTACGAGTCTAAGACCTTAGCTATTAGGCCAGAGTAATAGTTAAGACCTTTGTGGTAAATAATTTAATTACCGGTACTTAATTTGATACGGAAAACTAATAAAAATAGCTCAGTAAAATAAGAGGCAGAATCCGTGGTATTAGAGGTTCGGAACGGGCTTTATTCCAATGACAATTCGAATTGTGGTCTCCATATTCCATCACCACGGAGGTTCAGGAAGTGAAGAGCAATACATTATTGACAGGTAATCGTTTTTATAGAAGAGGCATTACAGTGAAACAGATGTAAGAGGCGTAACAGTTGATAACAGAGATAAAAGCATACATGCGTAACTAAAATAGGCGTTACTAGGTGTAACTAAAAACGTCATTAGGTATGATGTCATAAAATGGGTGGATCTATGAAAGAATTTCGCAATGTCAGCAGAAATACTTGGCAGAGATGCGCGCGCAGCAGCATGACGTGTGATTGACGTGTAACTAGGGGGTGAAGGGGACTTGACATTTAGCTTTACATGTGGAGACAGAAGTCTGGGGGGTCAAGTCAACCTAATCCCAAATCATATCTAACATCCTATGTTTAAAGAACTATGTTATCCAAAAGGGAAGGTCTTTCAGACGAAATCTATTCTATACTGACTGTGAGTGCGTGTACAAGCGTCTAAGTGTCTACATAAAATGTAAGGGCAGAAATCTTCCATAGTAACAGGGCTATGAATTACTTGCATAAAGACAGAGAAGCCGGGCCCTTTGCTCGGTAGCTGGAAGAATGTTTACTTAAGCTACTAGACAGGAATGCATTGGATGAGGAGCGGAGCAGATAATCTTGAAGGTGAAATACAGTTTTCTTGGCAGGCAGACAGATCGGCCGAGTCAGGCACCGTTAGCCGCGCAGGGAGTAGGACAAAGTTCATGGATACAGATGCGAGCTCAGACTGGAGCTTTCAGAGGCAGAAGGCAGGAAAAAGGCTTGATGGCAGAATTCAGGGCCTACTCGCCTGGACTGTAAAATGGAGAAAATGAGCCATATAAAGCCGGTGGCCTTTCATACTTAGGAATAGAATATCCGGCCCATTCATGGCGGATCTGAAAGAGGATATGTTGACGGTGGACGCACATGTGTTTGCGTCTTCATAACTGGAACTGGAGGGAACATACATGTACTTGTAACTTATACATGGAGCCGTTGGGGTCCAAGATAGGGGACATAACTGATCATAAAAAATCCATATTTCCACATTCCCTCCTTGTCCCCTACTGACCCTTAGGAGATATCAATCTTCATCAATCCATCAATCTGTTCATATAGCATCATTTGTTCTTCTTTCTTCTTCCGGGATGAATGAAATCTTGGTGGTGGAATACACGATGTGGCACACAGACCACAAATCGCTGGTCCACATTGTAGGCATAAGCAGCAACTGAATAGTAGGAGAAGGCCAATACCTAGGAAGGATAGAATTCTCCATCCCCAGGCTGACAATACACTCCAAAACCAACCGGACCAAGTCCAGGTGCCTGGATTTTGGTGTATCTGGCTTACAATCTTATGGAGGCGAGTTATAGCTTTATATACAGATGGCGAATTTTCTGGGATGAACACGCAGCAACTTGATCCGATGACCCTACAAGCTCCGCCCCTATCGGCCAGGATGACGTCAAGGACAAGACGATTTTGAAGAACAACAATCCTCATCGCAGATTGCTCCTCTGTCAGGTTGCCTAAGGCGGAAATAGTTTCATTTACTACAGCTTCAAGAGTCCTGGTTAATCTACGTATCAACTTACTATTGGACACTGTACCTATATAGGGAAAGAGACCTTTATTGAAATCTGTATACTTTTCCCATGCCGTCTCAGTGTAATCGACAATTGGGAGATCTCTCCGTTCTCTATTGTGTACTAAATGAGTATTTCTGTGGTAATCAGGAGGAGCTAGAAAAACAGGTGGTAAAAGGAATCCAATGTAACAGGTACCATCCCAATCTAGAGGCAGACGTATATATGCAGTCTGACCACATATGAAGTAGGAATGGCGAGAAGCTCTAAATGTAGACTTGCCTTGATCACTGAATTCTATTACAGTGGTACATTTACTATGGCCCATATGTATGGAACCATTCTTTCTTACACACAATTCACCTTTAACTGGAAATACTGACATAGCAGGCAAAATTGGTGCAGCTTCGGATTCAACATTCAGGATCATGAGATTAAGTGTAAAATTCCCTAATCCATACACTTCATTTTCTAGATCAGTTCCTGTTCTTTTGGGAAGTCCCTCCTTGTCAGGGTAGCAGACTTTGAGTAAAACTAGGTTCAGGTTTCCCCATACCCAATTGTCTTGATAAACTACTGAGTTTGAATCTAAGGAATTGATTAAACTAAACCATGCTCCACAGGAGCCATTGTGTGTAAACGGATATGGAAAGAGGGGCAGAATTCCCTTATAATTCTGATAGGGAGGGAGTCGGCCACATATCCAACAATTGGTAGCATTACTAGTCTGATGGGAATGATGTAACATACTAATGAAAGTGTTATTGCGCAACGCGAATCTATAGGACAACTCATGCGGGGGTAATTCACTAAAAGAATGTTCAGCAGTAACATTGTACATATGCTTAGAAATAGGGTAATATATGTGCAACAGTACACTTGCAGAAATGATCAGAAGACTTAAGAAAAACAAAATTAATAAAGTCACTGTGCAATGACTACGCAGCGATTTACAGTACGCATGTTTTTTCAACTGTATTTTTCGGTTTCTTTCTCTATTCAGGTCTAAGGGATACATGTCAGAGACAAATTCGACCGATTCACCTTGGAGAGGACTTAAACAATCAAATTGTCTGACTTATTAGACCTTAATTTTAATTTGTATAGTTCATTGTTACTTAGTTCAACCAAAGGAAGCTTTGAGTCAATGGGTGAAGACGCGCGAGGTGTGACATTTACATCCGACGGTAGTCCATGAAATTTCTTGATATGACTGGAATGTACCCAGCCTTTGCGGCCTTCGATCTTAACGGCTGTCCTCGTGGTGAGCAGCACAAGTTGAGGCGATTTCCACCTAGGATCCAGCTGAGTCTTTCGGTCAAAATTCCGCACTAACACCAGGTCCCCGGGGACTACGTCATGGGGTTTCACCTCGGTGTTGTCGGGAAAGGCTGCAGCTACCTGTGAACGACAAGATTGTAGTGCAGACATCAAGGAAGCCAGGTAATCTGTCAGCATATTACAGTCAACATCAGTTATTTTGCGTGGTATAGGCGTCCCCCACATATTTGGTGGTCTGCCAAAGATCACCTCATACGGGGATAGCCCTGTTCGAGAATGTGCTACCATTCTCATGTAAAAGAGTGCAACTGGTAAGGCTACTACCCAATCGACACCTTTCTCTCTACATATTTTGGACAATCTAATTTTCAGAGTTTGATTATGTCGTTCCACGAGACCTGCTGCCTCGGGGTGTCGAACACAATGAAACTTCCATTGATAGCCTAACAAAAGTGAAACGTGTTTCATCAGTTCGGATGAGAACGGCTGGCCGTTATCTGAGTAGACAACACGTGGTAAACCGTACCGTGGGAAGAATTCTCGAACTAACTGTTTGGCAGTAGTCGGGGCAGTGTAATCTGAAACCGGGTAGGCTTCGGTCCAACGGGAAAGAGCACAGACAACTACGAGAACATATTTGAATCCTCGACATCGTTCCATCTGGATATAATCCATCTGGAGGACTTCAAAAGGGTGATCAGGAGGCTGAAATCCACCCTGTTCTACGGGAATGCTTTTACCTGGGTTAAACTGACAACAGATCATACAGGTACGGACTTTTTGTTTAGCTGCTGTACGTAAATGTTTGTTGAACCAAATGTGTTGAATGCTGTCTAGCATAGCTTTCTCTCCTAGATGCGCTGGACTATGTATTGTATTTATGATAGCTTGGACCATAGAGTCAGGAAGAAACCATACAGATTTCTCCTTCGTCATCCATCCTTGGTCCGTTTGGATCCCTCCTAATCCAGTCCACTTCTTTATTTCATCTGGTGTAGCATGTGTCTGTATGTCAATTACGTCAAGAGCGGGATCCTTAACCGTCATGTAATATGTTGGTGTCGGAACTATTGTCTTTGTCATGTCAGATGTGTGAGTTTGAGCAGTCTGTTTAGCTGTTCTGTCAGCTAGATCATTGCCTTGGGAAATGACATCAGTAACTTTCGTATGAGCTTTACATTTCATAATCGATATTGCAGTGGGTAGATGTATTGCATCTAATAAGGCATGAATGAGGGGTCCGTGCTGAATGTGGGCACCGTGAGAAGTTAAATAACCTCTCTCTCGCCACAGCACGCCGAAGTCATGTACAACTCCGAATGCATAACGTGAATCTGTGTATATGTTGACTTTTTTATTCGTGGCTTGAATACAGGCTTGTGTCAGAGCGATGAGCTCTGCTGCTTGAGCTGACAAGGTATTTATACAGTTTGTTTCAACGACTTTAGTGTCTGTTGTGACTGCATACGCGGCCACTAACTCTCCTGTACTTGTTCTCATGCATGAACCATCTACATACAACGTCAGGTCTGGATCTGACAATGGGACATCTGTCAAGTCTTGTCTGGGTTTCGTCGTGATAGTAATAACTTCAATACAATCATGTACTAGAGGGTCTGTTCCGTTTACCGGCAAAAGTGTGGCAGGATTCAATGTACTACAACGTCTGATTTCTATGTGTGGCTGAAACAATGTCAATTCATAACCGGTAAGTCTTGCTATAGTCAAGTGTTGTGTTTGCGTTCGGTTCACAAGAACCTCTACTGCATGTGGTACTTGTACTGTTAATGGATGTCCTAATACTATGGCATCGCTTTGTCTGATTGCTAAAGCTGTTGCTGCTACTGATTTCAGGCACGCAGGCAAAGCCTGAGCTACGGGATCTAATGTACTCGAAAAATAAGCACATGGTTTGTGTGATCCTGCTTGTTCCTGTGTGAGTACTGACAAAGCAGTACCTTCGCGTTCTGTAACAAAGAGTGTAAAATGTTTCTTGTAAAATGGTGTTGCTAAAACGGGTGCCTGACATAAAGCTTTCTTTAGGCTTTCGAAGGCTTGTGTATGTTCCTGAGTCCAAGGGAGGACAGTCGATGTGGCTGCCTCCTGTGTTGTCAACTGAATGAGTGGTTTTGCTAGAAATGCATATTGAGGGATCCACTGCCTACAGTACGAAGTGAGGCCTATGAAAGCCCGCACCTCCTTTTGTGTCTTGGGTATTGGCATGTTATCAATTAACTGGATGCGGTCAGGTGTAAGCTGTCTCCCCTCCTTGGACAGCGAGTGACCAAGGTAAACAACTCGCTGGACACAGAATTGCAGCTTAGAAGGGGACACCTTGTGCCCCTTTTCAGCCAGAAATTGTAAAACTGTCAGTGATGCTTTTTCACATTCTGGTTCGCTTCGAGCGGTGATCAGTAGATCATCGACATACTGAAGCAATGCAGTGTTGACTGGCATGTGTATACTGTCAAGTTCTCGTTTCAGTGCTTGGCTATAGATGCTGGGGCTTTCTGTGAATCCTTGAGGTGCGCGTGTGAATTTAAAGCTTCGTCCAGTTAAACTAAATCCGAACAAGTATTGGCTTTCCGGATCTATTGGGACGCTGAAAAAAGCATTTTTGAGGTCAATTACAGTAAAGAATGTTGCTTCGGAATCAATGGCTGTCAGTAATGAAGAAATGTCTGGAACTACGGGGTATTGTGGTACAATGCATTTATTTAATTCGCGCAGATCAATAACCAATCGATATACTGGCGGGGCTTTTGGATCAGTTCGTTTAAGAATCGGAATTATCGGGGAATTACATACATTGGAGTCGGTTTCTACAACCACTCCTTGGGCAATAAGCTCGTCAATGATTTGCAGTAAATCCACTACAGCATCTGGCGGTAACTTGTATTGTCGCATTCGTGGTAGTACCACTCCTGTCTTTAGTGTGATCCGATATGGTGTAATGTTCATGCAACCAACATCTGTAGGGCCTTGTGCCCATAAATGTGTGGGTAAAGTCTGCAGTCGGTGATCCATGTCTCGGGACACATAGTGCCCTTTGAAATCACGTAAAAACAATCTTACTCCTTCCGGAGAACAACATATTATAGCTCCTAGAGCTTTCAATGTTTTTATACCTAACAGGTTTTCTGGACATGATTTAGTAAGCAATAAATCTGTAGTACGTGTCAAGGGACCAATCGTAAGTGGAAGAGGCTGTGATACTTCATTAATGATAGGTTTTCCTGAAAAACCAAGGGAAATATTCTGTGAGCCTGAGAGGGGTGCCCTTGGAACTTCACTACGTTTTATTGTTGTTCGGCTTGCCCCTGTATCAAGTAAAAATTTTCTATCTTGGCCTAATAGTTCACTATGTACATAAGGTCCTTCTTGATCTACAGGGACCTCAATAAGGGGTAAGCCAACTTCCCTCTCTAGGCTGTTTCATGAGTATCGTTGATAATCAGGGTAGTCATACTGTGCGGTCTGGTACAACTGTCGTGTCGTTGTTTGTGTGGCAGCAATAGGCAGCGGTGGTGCTGCTGGCACAAACTGTTGCGAAGCTGGCATAGACTGTGCATGCTGCGGGACTCCTTGTTGATTCTGATCCTGTCTAGGTGGCCGTGGTCTTTCCTGTGTTTTACCTGTGGCGATATTGTGTTTTAAGACTGGACAATCGTGTATATAATGACCTGGCTGTTTACAATAGTTGCATGTCCCTTTCACAGAACCTGCTGAATCACTAGACTGTGTCATACCCTTTTTATGACCGTCAGCTGGAACTGTCTGGGAGACTAGCATCTTCATTTTCGTGTCTTTCATGCGTCTATGTTCATGTTCTTGTTCCTCTCTAATTCTATTGTGATGGTACTGTAGCATTTGTAACATTTGTGACGGAGTGTTACCTTGCCAGGTACTCTCGAATTTCAATACTCTATTCTTCACTTGGGGCAGGGAGTTTTCAACTAATTTTGTCACAAACAGATGTGGATACGATTCGCTACTTGCTTTTATTCCACTATTTATAGTAAAACATTTTTCAAATCTGGCATAGAAATCACTAGTGTCTTCATCTTGCTTTTGTTTACAGGCTGAGATTGCACCCCAGTCTTCCTTTTTTGTAGTTAATAAACGTGGCAGTACCTGTACTAGTAAACCTGGTAGTATTTTAGTCTTTTCCCCAAGCCCTGAACCTGGACCTCGAGCTGTTTCTTCGGCTTCTAATGCTGTCCAATCTATCTTTTGGTCTCCCACTTCCCAATCTTTTTCTTTGAGTTTTTCGTAAATGCCCGCAGGCATTAATACCTTTAATATTTTCATAATGTCGGGATAGGTATACTCTCCCATGAGCAACATGTCTTTAATTTCCCGGTGAAAACCCGCTGGGTCTTTGTCATGACTGGGTACCACTTTCTTCATTTCTAATAATTCTATTTTAGATATGGGTGTGTATACAAATACACGTTTAAACTCATTGTCTTCACCTTTGATTGGGTGCACTTCGCGTAAGGGATTCTGTCTATCCATATAATACGTCGTTCTTTCCTTGATGGGCAATGAGACATGTTCTGGGCATATAAAAAGAATGTACTGTTTTCTGGATTCCAGTATTTCTCTAATTAACTCAGTACCTGAACCTCTCCATTTATTCGTGAGTAATTCAGTCAATATATCAGGTAAGGGACCAGGATCGGAATGTTGGCTCTTATATAATATAAGGAGTTGTTGAATCATGTAGATACCAGCTAAACGCTGTTCATCTGGGGTGAGGTTCAAAAACGTGTGTGCTAGTGTATCATCACCATATTTTCCGGGACTGTCAACCCAGTGAACGGCTGATCTGGCTAATTCTTGTTCGTCCATAGAATCGAGTATATGATAACCCCTTCGTTCTCGGAGTACCTTGTCAGCGGCTTGGAACGAATGTTCGGGGGACCTTATATTTATTATAGGGGTTTGGAAATTTCTGTTATTATCTGGACGTATCGGACGTATCGGATCAGTAAAGCATCTAGTATTATTACAAGATCTTCCTCTACCTACATAGGCCATGGTTTCTAACTGTCCTGTGGGCAGTTCTAACTCTTCCTCCTCCTCGTTTTGTTAAGGCTGGTCTATCGCTAATCTTTCTTCGTGTATTCGTTCAATTTCTTTACGGATCTTTCGACACATAGCTACTATACTTAACTGTCTATCATGTTTCCCATCCGATATATTCCGACTCCATGTGGTAAGTATTTTCATTTCTTCCGGATTTACCCCAGGTCGGTCTTGATTTCTGATCACACAATTTATGAGGAAACGTAACAGTTCCCCCTGTATCTCCACTTTCTGGTACTCCATGGCTCTATTAATACTTCCAGAATCTCGCCCTGACTGGACAAAGTGATATATATTGTCTAAATGTGTAGTCATTCCTGGTAGCTTCCCTAAATATATGGCAGCTCGTCGGATACGTAATGATGCCAGGAGCATTTCATCCTCTTTGCCGGGCACAGGGTCATAGCTACAATCTATAAGAAGTTCCTTAAGCATGTTAGGAGTTACTAGTTTGGGCGTACGTTGGTGGGCTAATTCTTGAAAGGAAAATTTATTTATTCTGGGCGGTGTGGAAAGAATGTTTGTTGCACCTCCAGTAGCACCGTCTGGGGTGCTAGGTACGAAAGGATTTGTTGAACGTGATACAGCAACTATGGGTGTGGGAAGAGCTGTAAAAACGGATGTGCTTGCCGGAACTTGTGTCGGAGGTTGTCGTTGCGGAGGTACAGATGAAGCGTCTTGGCGTTGAACCCCCTCAGCAGGCGGTCTATGTAGTGCAGTATTAGCATATTCGGGAGCTGCGTCATCTAAATAAGAGGAAAGAAAAACATCCTCTGCAGTTCTGGGATGCCCTTTGGGATGTGTTTTTATCGGAAACAATGGGGGTGGCAAGTCTCTTGATATCTCCGGAGTATCCTTAGGTAACCCTTCGGCCAGAAGAGGATACATACCATTCATAAGGGCGTTTCTTTGTCTGTTTACTTGTTCTGATTTTACTCGGGTAGCTTCTTCAATTAATAGATTTTCTCGGACTTTATTTGAATTTTCCTTTCCCTTTTCTTCCTGTCTGAGCGCTTTTTCTGTACGCCTATATGATTCTTTACGCCATAATTCAATGGCATCTTTCTGTGATTGTCTAGCTTTCTTTTTCCATAATTCTTCTTCTACTTTCATGATGCAATCGGCATCCCAGGTCCCCGCTGCGGGCCACCTCTGACTTTCTGGTAATTCCTTGGTGTAGTCTACCCATAAATCAAGAAATAGTATGGCGTCTAGGCCATGTTTATGATACATGAAGTACCCTGGAGTGTCCCTAGGAGGAATGGGAACAGCTTCTTCGAGTACCCCTTTTCTAGTTTTGATCTGTCTTAATTTCGAAAAGAGCGGCATATTGAGAACTGATCTGAGACCTAATCTTGAACTCTCTTAATACAATAAACACAATAATGAACAGTCATTCACACCACAATATGCAGAACGTATTAAAACATTTAACATTTAACATTTAATGAACAACAATGATGGCCTTTCTAGGGAACTAGTCACTAAGCATAATACTCGGCAATAACTAGGAGCTTCTGAATACTTATATACTAGACATACCAGATATACTGCTAAACAGTACAGATACACTGCTGAAATAGTGCAGACCGGATTTGTGTACCCAAACCCGTCTTGACCGGCACAACCTATGTGCACGTCAGAACGCCTCCCCAGCAATGGTACTCACCGGGTAGCTCGGAACGGAAGGCCTCGGAACTGAACTGGACTGGACTGGACCGGACTGGACTCGACTCGAAACTTCGGAACTTCGGAACCTGGTGGGCCTCTGTATACCTCGGATCTTGCTCTCTCAGCTAGGCTCTGGTCGGGATACTTCGCACTTCTCACCGCCTCGTCTGGGTGTTGATCGCAGCCTCAGTTACCCCCGTTCGACAGGAGGGAGATACAGGAAATCCTGTGGGTACGCGTTATTGTCCGTCCAGCTGTGGCAGGAGACCGGACCTGCGACGCACCTCCGGCGCGTGAGATGAGAAAGTGTCCCTGTTCGGGCGCCAATTATGTGGTAAATAATTTAATTACCGGTACTTAATTTGATACGGAAAACTAATAAAAATAGCTCAGTAAAATAAGAGGCAGAATCCGTGGTATTAGAGGTTCGGAACGGGCTTTATTCCAATGACAATTCGAATTGTGGTCTCCATATTCCATCACCACGGAGGTTCAGGAAGTGAAGAGCAATACATTATTGACAGGTAATCGTTTTTATAGAAGAGGCATTACAGTGAAACAGATGTAAGAGGCGTAACAGTTGATAACAGAGATAAAAGCATACATGCGTAACTAAAATAGGCGTTACTAGGTGTAACTAAAAACGTCATTAGGTATGATGTCATAAAATGGGTGGATCTATGAAAGAATTTCGCAATGTCAGCAGAAATACTTGGCAGAGATGCGCGCGCAGCAGCATGATGTGTGATTGACGTGTAACTAGGGGGTGAAGGGGACTTGACATTTAGCTTTACATGTGGAGACAGAAGTCTGGGGGGTCAAGTCAACCTAATCCCAAATCATATCTAACATCCTATGTTTAAAGAACTATGTTATCCAAAAGGGAAGGTCTTTCGGACGAAATCTATTCTATACTGACTGTGAGTGCGTGTACAAGCGTCTAAGTGTCTACATAAAATGTAAGGGCAGAAATCTTCCATAGTAACAGGGCTATGAATTACTTGCATAAAGACAGAGAAGCCGGGCCCTTTGCTCGGTAGCTGGAAGAATGTTTACTTAAGCTACTAGACAGGAATGCATTGGATGAGGAGCGGAGCAGATTATCTTGAAGGTGAAATACAGTTTTCTTGGCAGGCAGACAGATCGGCCGAGTCAGGCACCGTTAGCCGCGCAGGGAGTAGGACAAAGTTCATGGATACAGATGCGAGCTCAGACTGGAGCTTTCAGAGGCAGAAGGCAGGAAAAAGGCTTGATGGCAGAATTCAGGGCCTACTCGCCTGGACTGTAAAATGGAGAAAATGAGCCATATAAAGCCGGTGGCCTTTCATACTTAGGAATAGAATATCCGGCCCATTCATGGCGGATCTGAAAGAGGATATGTTGACGGTGGACGCACATGTGTTTGCGTCTTCATAACTGGAACTGGAGGGAACATACATGTACTTGTAACTTATACATGGAGCCGTTGGGGTCCAAGATAGGGGACATAACTGATCATAAAAAATCCATATTTCCACACCTTAACCAGTAGGCCAGAGTAAGAGTTAAGACCTTAGCTATTAGGCCAGAGTACGAGTCTAAGACCTTAGCTACTAGGCCAGAGTAAGAGTTAAGACCTTAGCTATTAGGCCAGAGTAAGGGTTAAGACCTTAGCTATTAGGCCAGAGTTCTAGTCTAAGACCTTAGCTATTAGGCCAGAGTAAGAGTTAAGGCCTTAGCTATTAGGTCAGAGTAAGAGTTAAGAACTTAACCAGTAGGCCAGAGTACAAGTCTAAGACCTTAGCTATTAGGCCAGAGTACGAGTCTAAGACCTTAGCTATTAGGCCAGAGTACGAGTCTAAGACCTTAGCTATTAGGCCAGAGTAAGAGTTAAGACCTTAACCATTAGGCCAGAGTACGAGTCTAAGAACTTAGCTATTCGGCCAGAGTAAGAGTTAAGACCTTAGCTATTAGGCCAGAGTAAGAGTTAAGACCTTAGCTATTAGGCCAGAGTACGAGTTAAGACCTTAACCAGTAGGCCAGAGTAAGAGTTAAGACCTTAACCATTAGGCCAGAGTACGAGTCTAAGACCTTAGCTATTAGGCCAGAGTAAGAGTTAAGACCTTAACTAGTAGGCCAGAGTAAGAGTTAAGACCTTAACCATTAGGCCAGAGTATGAGTCTAAGACCTTAGCTATTAGGACATAGTAAGAGGTAAGACCTTAGCTATTAGGTCAGAGTAAGAGTTAAGACCTTAACCAGTAGGCCGGAGTAAGAGTTAAGACCTTAACCATTAGGCCAGAGTATGAGCCTAAGACCTTAGCTATTAGGCCAGAGTAAGAGTTAAGACCGTAACCAGTAGGCCAGAGTAAGAGTTAGGACCTTAACCATTAGGCCAGAGTAAGAGTTAGGACCTTAACCATTAGGCCAGAGTACGAGTCTAAGACCTTAGCTATTAGGCCAGAGTAAGAGTTAAGACCGTAACCAGTAGGCCAGAGTAAGAGTTAGGACCTTAACCATTAGGCCAGAGTACGAGTCTAAGACCTTAGCTATTCGGCCAGAGTAAGAGTTAAGACCTTAACCATTAGTCCAGAGCACGAGTCTAAGACCTTAGCTATTCGGCCAGAGTAAGATTTAAGACCTTAGCTATTAGGCCAGAGTAAGACTTAATACCTTAGCTATTAGGCCAGAGTAAGACTTAAGACCTTAACCAGTAGGCCAGAGTAAGAGTTAAGACCTTAACCATTAGGCCAGAGTACGAGTCTAAGACCTTAGCTATTCGGCCAGAGTAAGAGTTAAGACCTTAGCTATTAGGCCAGAGTAAGAGTTAAGAACTTAGCTATTAGGCCAGAGTATGAGTTAAGACCTTAACCAGTAGGCCAGAGTAAGAGTTAAGACCTTAACCATTAGGCCAGAGTACGAGTCTAAGACCTTAGCTATTAGGCCAGAGTAAGAGTTAAGACCTTAACTAGTAGGCCAGAGTAAGAGTTAAGACCTTAACCATTAGGCCAGAGTATGAGTCTAAGACCTTAGCTATTAGGACATAGTAAGAGGTAAGACCTTAGCTATTAGGTCAGAGTAAGAGTTAAGACCTTAACCAGTAGACCAGACTATGAGTCTAAGACCTCAACCATTAGGCCAGAGTACGAGTCTAAGACCTTAGCTATTAGGCCAGAGTAAGAGTTAAGACCTTAACCAGTAGGCCGGAGTAAGAGTTAAGACCTTAACCATTAGGCCAGAGTACGAGCCTAAGACCTTAGCTATTAGGCCAGAGTAAGAGTTAAGACCGTAACCAGTAGGCCAGAGTAAGAGTTAGGACCTTAACCCTTAGGCCAGAGTATGAGTCTAAGACCTTAGCTATTCGGCCAGAGTAAGAGTTAAGACCTTAACCATTAGTCCAGAGTACGAGTCTAAGACCTTAGCTATTCGGCCAGAGTAAGAGTTAAGACCTTAGCTATTAGGCCAGAGTAAGACTTAAGACCTTAGCTATTAGGCCAGAGTAAGAGTTAAGACCTTAACCAGTAGTCCAGAGTAAGAGTTAAGACCTTAACCAGTAGGCCAGAGTAAGTGTTAAGACCTAAACCATTAGGCCAGAGTACGAGTCTAAGACCTTCACTATTAGGCCAGAGTAAGAGTTAAGACCTTAGCTATTAGGCCAGAGCACGAGTCAAAGACCTTAGCTATTAGGCCAGAGTAGGAGTTAAGACCTTAACCAGTAGGCCAGAGTAAGAGTTAAGACCTTAACCAGTAGGCCAGAGTAAGAGTTAAGACCTTAACCAGTAGGTCAGAGTACGAGTCTAAGACCTTAGCTATTAGGCCAGAGTACGAGTCTAAGACCTTAGCTATTAGGCAAGAGTAAGAGTTAAGACATTAACCATTAGGCCAGAGTTTGTGTCTAAGACCTTAGCTATTAGGCCAGAGTAAGAGTTAAGACCTTAGCTATTAGGCAAGAGAAAGAGTTAAGACCTTAACCATTAGGCCAGAGTACGAGTCTAAGACCTTAGCTATTCGGCCAGAGTAAGAGTTAAGACCTTAGCTATTAGGCCAGAGTAAGAGTTAAGACCTTAGCTATTCGGCCAGAGTAAGAATTACGACCTTAACCAGTAGGCCAGAGTAAGAGTTAAGACCTTAGCTATTAGGCCAGAGTAAGAGTTAAGACCTTAACCATTAGGCCAGAGTACGAGCCTAAGACTTTAGCTATTAGGCCAGAGTAAGAGTTAAGACCTTAACCATTAGGCCAGAGTACGAGTCTAAGACCTTAGCTATTAGGCCAGAGTAAGAGTTAAGACCTTAGCTATTAGGCCAGAGTAAGAGTTAAGACCTTAACCATTAGTCCAGAGTACGAGTCTAAGACCTTAGCTATTCGGCCAGAGTAAGAGTTAAGACCTTAGCTATTAGGCCAGAGTAAGACTTAAGACCTTAGCTATTAGGCATGAGTAAGAGTTAAGACCTTAACCAGTAGGCCAGAGTAAGAGTTAAGACCTTAACCAGTAGGCCAGAGTAAGTTTTAAGATCTAAACCATTAGGCCAGAGTACGAGTCTAAGACCTTCACTATTAGGCCAGAGTAAGAGTTAAGACCTTAGCTATTAGGCCAGAGTAAGAGTTAAGACCTTAACCAGTAGGCCAGAGTTAGAGTTAAGACCTTAACCATTAGGCCAGAGTACGAGTCTAAGACCTTCACTATTAGGCCAGAGTAAGAGTTAAGACCTTAACCATTAGGCCAGATTACGAGTCTAAGACCTTTGCTATTAGGCCAGAGTAAGAGTTAAGACCTTAACCAGTAGGCCAGAGTACGAGTCTAAGACCTTAGCTATTAGGCCAGAGTAAAAGTTAAGACCTTAACCAGTAGGCCAGAGTAAGAGTTAAGAACTTAACCTGTAGGCCATAGTACGAGTCTAAGACCTTTGCTATTAGGCCAGAGTAAGACTTAAGACCTTAGCTATTAGGCCAGAGTAAGACTTAAGACCTTAACCAGTAGGCCAGAGTAAGAGTTAAGACCTTAACCATTAGGCCAGAGTACGAGTCTAAGACCTTAGCTATTCGGCCAGAGTAAGAGTTAAGACCTTAGCTATTAGGCCAGAGTAAGAGTTAAGAACTTAGCTATTAGGCCAGAGTATGAGTTAAGACCTTAACCAGTAGGCCAGAGTAAGAGTTAAGACCTTAACCATTAGGCCAGAGTACGAGTCTAAGACCTTAGCTATTAGGCCAGAGTAAGAGTTAAGACCTTAACTAGTAGGCCAGAGTAAGAGTTAAGACCTTAACCATTAGGCCAGAGTATGAGTCTAAGACCTTAGCTATTAGGACATAGTAAGAGGTAAGACCTTAGCTATTAGGTCAGAGTAAGAGTTAAGACCTTAACCAGTAGACCAGACTATGAGTCTAAGACCTCAACCATTAGGCCAGAGTACGAGTCTAAGACCTTAGCTAATAGGCCAGAGTAAGAGTTAAGACCTTAACCAGTAGGCCGGAGTAAGAGTTAAGACCTTAACCATTAGGCCAGAGTACGAGCCTAAGACCTTAGCTATTAGGCCAGAGTAAGAGTTAAGACCGTAACCAGTAGGCCAGAGTAAGAGTTAGGACCTTAACCATTAGGCCAGAGTATGAGTCTAAGACCTTAGCTATTCGGCCAGAGTAAGAGTTAAGACCTTAACCATTAGTCCAGAGTACGAGTCTAAGACCTTAGCTATTCGGCCAGAGTAAGAGTTAAGACCTTAGCTATTAGGCCAGAGTAAGACTTAAGACCTTAGCTATTAGGCCAGAGTAAGAGTTAAGACCTTAACCAGTAGTCCAGAGTAAGAGTTAAGACCTTAACCAGTAGGCCAGAGTAAGTGTTAAGACCTAAACCATTAGGCCAGAGTACGAGTCTAAGACCTTCACTATTAGGCCAGAGTAAGAGTTAAGACCTTAGCTATTAGGCCAGAGCACGAGTCAAAGACCTTAGCTATTAGGCCAGAGTAGGAGTTAAGACCTTAACCTGTAGGCCAGAGTAAGAGTTAAGACCTTAACCAGTAGGCCAGAGTAAGAGTTAAGACCTTAACCAGTAGGTCAGAGTACGAGTCTAAGACCTTAGCTATTAGGCCAGAGTACGAGTCTAAGACCTTAGCTATTAGGCAAGAGTAAGAGTTAAGACATTAACCATTAGGCCAGAGTTCGTGTCTAAGACCTTAGCTATTAGGCCAGAGTAAGAGTTAAGACCTTAGCTATTAGGCAAGAGAAAGAGTTAAGACCTTAACCATTAGGCCAGAGTACGAGTCTAAGACCTTAGCTATTCGGCCAGAGTAAGAGTTAAGACCTTAGCTATTAGGCCAGAGTAAGAGTTAAGACCTTAGCTATTCGGCCAGAGTAAGAATTACGACCTTAACCAGTAGGCCAGAGTAAGAGTTAAGACCTTAGCTATTAGGCCAGAGTAAGAGTTAAGACCTTAACCATTAGGCCAGAGTACGAGCCTAAGACTTTAGCTATTAGGCCAGAGTAAGAGTTAAGACCTTAACCATTAGGCCAGAGTACGAGTCTAAGACCTTAGCTATTAGGCCAGAGTAAGAGTTAAGACCTTAGCTATTAGGCCAGAGTAAGAGTTAAGACCTTAACCATTAGTCCAGAGTACGAGTCTAAGACCTTAGCTATTCGGCCAGAGTAAGAGTTAAGACCTTAGCTATTAGGCCAGAGTAAGACTTAAGACTAGCTATTAGGCATGAGTAAGAGTTAAGACCTTAACCAGTAGGCAAGAGTAAGAGTTAAGACCTTAACCAGTAGGCCAGAGTAAGTTTTAAGATCTAAACAATTAGGCCAGAGTACGAGTCTAAGACCTTCACTATTAGGCCAGAGTAAGAGTTAAGACCTTAGCTATTAGGCCAGAGTAAGAGTTAAGACCTTAACCAGTAGGTCAGAGTACGAGTCTAAGACCTTAGCTATTAGGCCAGAGTACGAGTCTAAGACCTTAGCTATTAGGCAAGAGTAAGAGTTAAGACATTAACCATTAGGCCAGAGTTTGTGTCTAAGACCTTAGCTATTAGGCCAGAGTAAGAGTTAAGACCTTAGCTATTAGGCAAGAGAAAGAGTTAAGACCTTAACCATTAGGCCAGAGTACGAGTCTAAGACCTTAGCTATTCGGCCAGAGTAAGAGTTAAGACCTTAGCTATTAGGCCAGAGTAAGAGTTAAGACCTTAGCTATTCGGCCAGAGTAAGAATTACGACCTTAACCAGTAGGCCAGAGTAAGAGTTAAGACCTTAGCTATTAGGCCAGAGTAAGAGTTAAGACCTTAACCATTAGGCCAGAGTACGAGCCTAAGACTTTAGCTATTAGGCCAGAGTAAGAGTTAAGACCTTAACCATTAGGCCAGAGTACGAGTCTAAGACCTTAGCTATTAGGCCAGAGTAAGAGTTAAGACCTTAGCTATTAGGCCAGAGTAAGAGTTAAGACCTTAACCATTAGTCCAGAGTACGAGTCTAAGACCTTAGCTATTCGGCCAGAGTAAGAGTTAAGACCTTAGCTATTAGGCCAGAGTAAGACTTAAGACCTTAGCTATTAGGCATGAGTAAGAGTTAAGACCTTAACCAGTAGGCCAGAGTAAGAGTTAAGACCTTAACCAGTAGGCCAGAGTAAGTTTTAAGATCTAAACCATTAGGCCAGAGTACGAGTCTAAGACCTTCACTATTAGGCCAGAGTAAGAGTTAAGACCTTAGCTATTAGGCCAGAGTAAGAGTTAAGACCTTAACCAGTAGGCCAGAGTTAGAGTTAAGACCTTAACCATTAGGCCAGAGTACGAGTCTAAGACCTTCACTATTAGGCCAGAGTAAGAGTTAAGACCTTAACCATTAGGCCAGATTACGAGTCTAAGACCTTTGCTATTAGGCCAGAGTAAGAGTTAAGACCTTAACCAGTAGGCCAGAGTACGAGTCTAAGACCTTAGCTATTAGGCCAGAGTAAAAGTTAAGACCTTAACCAGTAGGCCAGAGTAAGAGTTAAGAACTTAACCTGTAGGCCATAGTACGAGTCTAAGACCTTTGCTATTAGGCCAGAGTAAGACTTAAGACCTTAGCTATTAGGCCAGAGTAAGACTTAAGACCTTAACCAGTAGGCCAGAGTAAGAGTTAAGACCTTAACCATTAGGCCAGAGTACGAGTCTAAGACCTTAGCTATTCGGCCAGAGTAAGAGTTAAGACCTTAGCTATTAGGCCAGAGTAAGAGTTAAGAACTTAGCTATTAGGCCAGAGTATGAGTTAAGACCTTAACCAGTAGGCCAGAGTAAGAGTTAAGACCTTAACCATTAGGCCAGAGTACGAGTCTAAGACCTTAGCTATTAGGCCAGAGTAAGAGTTAAGACCTTAACTAGTAGGCCAGAGTAAGAGTTAAGACCTTAACCATTAGGCCAGAGTATGAGTCTAAGACCTTAGCTATTAGGACATAGTAAGAGGTAAGACCTTAGCTATTAGGTCAGTGTAAGAGTTAAGACCTTAACCAGTAGACCAGACTATGAGTCTAAGACCTCAACCATTAGGCCAGAGTACGAGTCTAAGACCTTAGCTAATAGGCCAGAGTAAGAGTTAAGACCTTAACCAGTAGGCCGGAGTAAGAGTTAAGACCTTAACCATTAGGCCAGAGTACGAGCCTAAGACCTTAGCTATTAGGCCAGAGTAAGAGTTAAGACCGTAACCAGTAGGCCAGAGTAAGAGTTAGGACCTTAACCATTAGGCCAGAGTATGAGTCTAAGACCTTAGCTATTCGGCCAGAGTAAGAGTTAAGACCTTAACCATTAGTCCAGAGTACGAGTCTAAGACCTTAGCTATTCGGCCAGAGTAAGAGTTAAGACCTTAGCTATTAGGCCAGAGTAAGACTTAAGACCTTAGCTATTAGGCCAGAGTAAGAGTTAAGACCTTAACCAGTAGTCCAGAGTAAGAGTTAAGACCTTAACCAGTAGGCCAGAGTAAGTGTTAAGACCTAAACCATTAGGCCAGAGTACGAGTCTAAGACCTTCACTATTAGGCCAGAGTAAGAGTTAAGACCTTAGCTATTAGGCCAGAGCACGAGTCAAAGACCTTAGCTATTAGGCCAGAGTAGGAGTTAAGACCTTAACCTGTAGGCCAGAGTAAGAGTTAAGACCTTAACCAGTAGGCCAGAGTAAGAGTTAAGACCTTAACCAGTAGGTCAGAGTACGAGTCTAAGACCTTAGCTATTAGGCCAGAGTACGAGTCTAAGACCTTAGCTATTAGGCAAGAGTAAGAGTTAAGACATTAACCATTAGGCCAGAGTTCGTGTCTAAGACCTTAGCTATTAGGCCAGAGTAAGAGTTAAGACCTTAGCTATTAGGCAAGAGAAAGAGTTAAGACCTTAACCATTAGGCCAGAGTACGAGTCTAAGACCTTAGCTATTCGGCCAGAGTAAGAGTTAAGACCTTAGCTATTAGGCCAGAGTAAGAGTTAAGACCTTAGCTATTCGGCCAGAGTAAGAATTACGACCTTAACCAGTAGGCCAGAGTAAGAGTTAAGACCTTAGCTATTAGGCCAGAGTAAGAGTTAAGACCTTAACCATTAGGCCAGAGTACGAGCCTAAGACTTTAGCTATTAGGCCAGAGTAAGAGTTAAGACCTTAACCATTAGGCCAGAGTACGAGTCTAAGACCTTAGCTATTAGGCCAGAGTAAGAGTTAAGACCTTAGCTATTAGGCCAGAGTAAGAGTTAAGACCTTAACCATTAGTCCAGAGTACGAGTCTAAGACCTTAGCTATTCGGCCAGAGTAAGAGTTAAGACCTTAGCTATTAGGCCAGAGTAAGACTTAAGACTAGCTATTAGGCATGAGTAAGAGTTAAGACCTTAACCAGTAGGCAAGAGTAAGAGTTAAGACCTTAACCAGTAGGCCAGAGTAAGTTTTAAGATCTAAACCATTAGGCCAGAGTACGAGTCTAAGACCTTCACTATTAGGCCAGAGTAAGAGTTAAGACCTTAGCTATTAGGCCAGAGTAAGAGTTAAGACCTTAACCAGTAGGCCAGAGTTAGAGTTAAGACCTTAACCATTAGGCCAGAGTACGAGTCTAAGACCTTCACTATTAGGCCAGAGTAAGAGTTAAGACCTTAACCATTAGGCCAGATTACGAGTCTAAGACCTTTGCTATTAGGCCAGAGTAAGAGTTAAGACCTTAACCAGTAGGCCAGAGTACGAGTCTAAGACCTTAGCTATTAGGCCAGAGTAAAAGTTAAGACCTTAACCAGTAGGCCAGAGTAAGAGTTAAGAACTTAACCTGTAGGCCATAGTACGAGTCTAAGACCTTTGCTATTAGGCCAGAATAAGAGTTAAGACCTTAGCTATTAGGCCAGATTAAGAGTTAAGACCTTAACCATTAGGCCAGATTACGAGTCTAAGACTTTTGCTATTAGGCCAGAGTAAGAGTTAAGACATTAGCTATTAGGCCAGTGTAAGAGTTAAGACCTTAAAGAGTCGGCCAGAGTAAGAGTTAAGACCTTAACCATTCGGCCAGAGTACGAGTCTAAGACATAAGCTTTTAGGCCAGAGTAAGAGTAAAGACCTTAAGCAGTAGGCCAGAGTAAGAGTTAAGACCTGAACCATTAGGCAAGAGTACGAGTCTAAGACCTTAGCTATTAGGCCAGAGTAAGAGTTAAGACCTTAGATATTAGGCCAGAGTAAGAGTTAAGACCTTAGCTATTAGGCCAAAGTAAGAGTTAAGACCTTAACCAATAGGCCAGAGTAAGAGTTAAGACCTTAACCATAGGACCAGAGTATGAGTCTAAGACCTTAGCTATTAGGCCAGAGTAAGAGTTAAGACCTTAACCAGTAGGCCAGAGTAAGAGTTAAGACTTAACCATTAGGCCAGAGTATGAGTCTAAGACCTTAGCTATTAGGCCAGAGTAAGAGTTAAGACCTTAACCATTAGGCCAGATTACGAGTCTAAGATCTTTGCTATTAGGCCAGAGTAAGAGTTAAGACCTTAACCAGTAGTCCAGAGTAAGAGTTAAGACCTTAACCAGTAGGCCAGAGTAAGTGTTAAGACCTAAACCATTAGGCCAGAGTACGAGTCTAAGACCTTCACTATTAGGCCAGAGTAAGAGTTAAGACCTTAGCTATTAGGCCAGAGTAAGAGTTAAGACCTTAACCAGTAGGCCAGAGTAAGAGTTAAGACTTAACCATTAGGCCAGAGTATGAGTCTAAGACCTTATCTATTAGGCCAGAGTAAGAGTTAAGACCTTAACCATTAGGCCAGATTACGAGTCTAAGATCTTTGCTATTAGGCCAGAGTAAGAGTTAAGACCTTAACCAGTAGTCCAGAGTAAGAGTTAAGACCTTAACCAGTAGGCCAGAGTAAGTGTTAAGACCTAAACCATTAGGCCAGAGTACGAGTCTAAGACCTTCACTATTAGGCCAGAGTACGAGTCTAAGACCTTCACTATTAGGCCAGAGTAAAAGTTAAGACCTTAACCAGTAGGCCAGAGTACGAGTCTTAGACCTTAGCTATTAGGCCAGAGTAAGAGTTAAGACCTTAACCATTAGGCCAGAGTACGAGCCTAAGACCTTAGCTATTAGGCCAGAGTAAGAGTTAAGACCGTAACCAGTAGGCCAGAGTAAGAGTTAAGACCTTAACCATTAGGCCAGAGTACGAGTCTAAGACCTTAGCTATTAGGCCAGAGTAAGAGTTAAGACCTTAGCTATTAGGCCAGAGTAAGAGTTAAGACCTTAACCATTAGTCCAGAGTACGAGTCTAAGACCTTAGCTATTCGGCCAGAGTAAGAGTTAAGACCTCAGCTATTAGGCCAGAGTAAGACTTAAGACCTTACCTATTAGGCAAGAGTAAGAGTTAAGACCTTAACCAGTAGGCCAGAGTAAGAGTTAAGACCTTAACCAGTAGGCCAGAGTAAGTTTTAAGATCTAAACCATTAGGCCAGTGTACGAGTCTAAGACCTTCACTATTAGGCCAGAGTAAGAGTTAAGACCTTATCTATTAGGCCAGAGTAAGAGTTAAGACCTTAACCAGTAGGCCAGAGTTAGAGTTAAGACCTTAACCATTAGGCCAGAGTACGAGTCTAAGACCTTCACTATTAGGCCAGAGTAAGAGTTAAGACCTTAACCATTAGGCCAGATTACGAGTCTAAGACCTTTGCTATTAGGCCAGAGTAAGAGTTAAGACCTTAACCAGTAGGCCAGAGTACGAGTCTAAGACCTTAGCTATTAAGCCAGAGTAAAAGTTAAGACCTTAACCAGTAGGCCAGAGTAAGAGTTAAGAACTTAACCTGTAGGCCATAGTACGAGTCTAAGACCTTTGCTATTAGGCCAGAATAAGAGTTAAGAACTTAGCTATTAGGCCAGATTAAGAGTTAAGACCTTAACCATTAGGCCAGATTACGAGTCTAAGACCTTTGCTATTAGGCCAGAGTAAGAGTTAAGACATTAGCTATTAGGCCAGTGTAAGAGTTAAGACCTTAAAGAGTAGGCCAGAGTAAGAGTTAAGACCTTAGCTATTAGGCCAGAGTATGAGTTAAGACCTTAGCTATTAGGCCAGAGTATGAGTTAAGACCTTAACCAGTAGGCCAGAGTAAGAGTTAAGACCTTAACCATTAGGCCAGAGTACGAGTCTAAGACCTTAGCTATTAGGCCAGAGTAAGAGTTAAGACCTTAACTAGTAGGCCAGAGTAAGAGTTAAGACCTTAACCATTAGGCCAGAGTATGAGTCTAAGACCTTAGCTATTAGGACATAGTAAGAGGTAAGACCTTAGCTATTAGGTCAGAGTAAGAGTTAAGACCTTAACCAGTAGACCAGACTATGAGTCTAAGACCTCAACCATTAGGCCAGAGTACGAGTCTAAGACCTTAGCTATTAGGCCAGAGTAAGAGTTAAGACCTTAACCAGTAGGCCGGAGTAAGAGTTAAGACCTTAACCATTAGGCCAGAGTACGAGCCTAAGACCTTAGCTATTAGGCCAGAGTAAGAGTTAAGACCTTAGCTATTAGGCCAGAGTATGAGTTAAGACCTTAACCAGTAGGCCAGAGTAAGAGTTAAGACCTTAACCATTAGGCCAGAGTACGAGTCTAAGACCTTAGCTATTCGGCCAGAGTAAGAGTTAAGACCTTAACCATTAGTCCAGAGTACGAGTCTAAGACCTTAGCTATTCGGCCAGAGTAAGAGTTAAGACCTTAGCTATTAGGCCAGAGTAAGACTTAAGACCTTAGCTATTAGGCCAGAGTAAGAGTTAAGACCTTAACCAGTAGTTCAGAGTAAGAGTTAAGACCTTAACCAGTAGGCCAGAGTAAGTGTTAAGACCTAAACCATTAGGCCAGAGTACGAGTCTAAGACCTTCACTATTAGGCCAGAGTAAGAGTTAAGACCTTAGCTATTAGGCCAGAGCACGAGTCAAAGACCTTAGCTATTAGGCCAGAGTAGGAGTTAAGACCTTAACCAGTAGGCCAGAGTAAGAGTTAAGACCTTAACCAGTAGGTCAGAGTACGAGTCTAAGACCTTAGCTATTAGGCCAGAGTACGAGTCTAAGACCTTAGCTATTAGGCAAGAGTAAGAGTTAAGACATTAACCATTAGGCCAGAGTTTGTGTCTAAGACCTTAGCTATTAGGCCAGAGTAAGAGTTAAGACCTTAGCTATTAGGCAAGAGAAAGAGTTAAGACCTTAACCATTAGGCCAGAGTACGAGTCTAAGACCTTAGCTATTCGGCCAGAGTAAGAGTTAAGACCTTAGCTATTAGGCCAGAGTAAGAGTTAAGACCTTAGCTATTCGGCCAAGTAAGAATTACGACCTTAACCAGTAGGCCAGAGTAAGAGTTAAGACCTTAGCTATTAGGCCAGAGTAAGAGTTAAGACCTTAACCATTAGGCCAGAGTACGAGCCTAAGACTTTAGCTATTAGGCCAGAGTAAGAGTTAAGACCGTAAACAGTAGGCCAGAGTAAGAGTTAAGACCTTAACCATTAGGCCAGAGTACGAGTCTAAGACGTTAGCTATTCGGCCAGAGTAAGAGTTAAGACCTTAGCTATTAGGCCAGAGTAAGACTTAAGACCTTAGCTATTAGGCATGAGTAAGAGTTAAGACCTTAACCAGTAGGCCAGAGTAAGAGTTAAGACCTTAACCAGTAAGCCAGAGTAAGTTTTAAGATCTAAACCATTAGGCCAGAGTACGAGTCTAAGACCTTCACTATTAGGCCAGAGTAAGAGTTAAGACCTTAGCTATTAGGCCAGAGTAAGAGTTAAGACCTTAACCAGTAGGCCAGAGTTAGAGTTAAGACCTTAACCATTAGGCCAGAGTACGAGTCTAAGACCTTCACTATTAGGCCAGAGTAAGAGTTAAGACCTTAACCATTAGACCAGATTACGAGTCTAAGACCTTTGCTATTAGGCCAGAGTAAGAGTTAAGACCTTAACCAGTAGGCCAGAGTACGAGTCTAAGACCTTAGCTATTAGGCCAGAGTAAAAGTTAAGACCTTAACCAGTAGGCCAGAGTAAGAGTTAAGAACTTAACCTGTAGGCCATAGTACGAGTCTAAGACCTTTGCTATTAGGCCAGAATAAGAGTTAAGACCTTAGCTATTAGGCCAGATTAAGAGTTAAGACCTTAACCATTAGGCCAGATTACGAGTCTAAGACTTTTGCTATTAGGCCAGAGTAAGAGTTAAGACATTAGCTATTAGGCCAGTGTAAGAGTTAAGACCTTAAAGAGTAGGCCAGAGTAAGAGTTAAGACCTTAACCATTCGGCCAGAGTACGAGTCTAAGACATAAGCTTTTAGGCCAGAGTAAGAGTTAAGACCTTAAGCAGTAGGCCAGAGTAAGAGTTAAGACCTGAACCATTAGGCAAGAGTACGAGTCTAAGACCTTAGCTATTAGGCCAGAGTAAGAGTTAAGACCTTAGATATTAGGCCAGAGTAAGAGTTAAGACCTTAGCTATTAGGCCAAAGTAAGAGTTAAGACCTTAACCAATAGGCCAGAGTAAGAGTTAAGACCTTAACCATAAGACAGAGTATGAGTCTAAGACCTTAGCTATTAGGCCAGAGTAAGAGTTAAGACCTTAACCAGTAGGCCAGAGTAAGAGTTAAGACTTAACCATTAGGCCAGAGTATGAGTCTAAGACCTTAGCTATTAGGCCAGAGTAAGAGTTAAGACCTTAACCATTAGGCCAGATTACGAGTCTAAGATCTTTGCTATTAGGCCAGAGTAAGAGTTAAGACCTTAACCAGTAGTCCAGAGTAAGAGTTAAGACCTTAACCAGTAGGCCAGAGTAAGTGTTAAGACCTAAACCATTAGGCCAGAGTACGTGTCTAAGACCTTCACTATTAGGCCAGAGTAAGAGTTAAGACCTTAGCTATTAGGCCAGAGTAAGAGTTAAGACCTTAACCAGTAGGCCAGAGTTAGAGTTAAGACCTTAACCATTAGGCCAGAGTACGAGTCTAAGACCTTCACTATTAGGCCAGAGTAAGAGTTAAGACCTTAACCATTAGGCAAGATTACGAGTCTAAGACCTTTGCTATTAGGCCAGAGTAAGAGTTAAGACCTTAGCTATTAGGCCAGAGTACGAGCCTAAGACCTTAGCTATTAGGCCAGAGTAAGAGTTAAGACCGTAACCAGTAGGCCAGAGTAAGAGTTAAGACCTTAACCATTAGGCCAGAGTACGAGTCTAAGACCTTAGCTATTAGGCCAGAGTAAGAGTTAAGACCTTAGCTATTAGGCCAGAGTAAGAGTTAAGACCTTAACCATTAGTCCAGAGTACGAGTCTAAGACCTTCACTATTAGGCCAGAGTAAGAGTTAAGACCTTAACCATTAGGCAAGATTACGAGTCTAAGACCTTTGCTATTAGGCCAGAGTAAGAGTTAAGACCTTAGCTATTAGGCCAGAGTACGAGCCTAAGACCTTAGCTATTAGGCCAGAGTAAGAGTTAAGACCGTAACCAGTAGGCCAGAGTAAGAGTTAAGACCTTAACCATTAGGCCAGAGTACGAGTCTAAGACCTTAGCTATTAGGCCAGAGTAAGAGTTAAGACCTTAGCTATTAGGCCAGAGTAAGAGTTAAGACCTTAACCATTAGTCCAGAGTACGAGTCTAAGACCTTAGCTATTCGGCCAGAGTAAGAGTTAAGACCTTAGCTATTAGGCCAGAGTAAGACTTAAGACCTTACCTATTAGGCAAGAGTAAGAGTTAAGACCTTAACCATTAGGCCAGATTACGAGTCTAAGATCTTTGCTATTAGGCCAGAGTAAGAGTTAAGACCTTAACCAGTAGTCCAGAGTAAGAGTTAAGACCTTAACCAGTAGGCCAGAGTAAGTGTTAAGACCTAAACCATTAGGCCAGAGTACGAGTCTACGACCTTCACTATTAGGCCAGAGTAAGAGTTAAGACCTTAGCTATTAGGCCAGAGTAAGAGTTAAGACCTTAACCAGTAGGCCAGAGTAAGAGTTAAGACTTAACCATTAGGCCAGAGTATGAGTCTAAGACCTTATCTATTAGGCCAGAGTAAGAGTTAAGACCTTAACCATTAGGCCAGATTACGAGTCTAAGATCTTTGCTATTAGGCCAGAGTAAGAGTTAAGACCTTAACCAGTAGTCCAGAGTAAGAGTTAAGACCTTAACCAGTAGGCCAGAGTAAGTGTTAAGACCTAAACCATTAGGCCAGAGTACGAGTCTAAGACCTTCACTATTAGGCCAGAGTACGAGTCTAAGACCTTCACTATTAGGCCAGAGTAAAAGTTAAGACCTTAACCAGTAGGCCAGAGTACGAGTCTTAGACCTTAGCTATTAGGCCAGAGTAAGAGTTAAGACCTTAACCATTAGGCCAGAGTACGAGCCTAAGACCTTAGCTATTAGGCCAGAGTAAGAGTTAAGACCGTAACCAGTAGGCCAGAGTAAGAGTTAAGACCTTAACCATTAGGCCAGAGTACGAGTCTAAGACCTTAGCTATTAGGCCAGAGTAAGAGTTAAGACCTTAGCTATTAGGCCAGAGTAAGAGTTAAGACCTTAACCATTAGTCCAGAGTACGAGTCTAAGACCTTAGCTATTCGGCCAGAGTAAGAGTTAAGACCTCAGCTATTAGGCCAGAGTAAGACTTAAGACCTTACCTATTAGGCAAGAGTAAGAGTTAAGACCTTAACCAGTAGGCCAGAGTAAGAGTTAAGACCTTAACCAGTAGGCCAGAGTAAGTTTTAAGATCTAAACCATTAGGCCAGTGTACGAGTCTAAGACCTTCACTATTAGGCCAGAGTAAGAGTTAAGACCTTATCTATTAGGCCAGAGTAAGAGTTAAGACCTTAACCAGTAGGCCAGAGTTAGAGTTAAGACCTTAACCATTAGGCCAGAGTACGAGTCTAAGACCTTCACTATTAGGCCAGAGTAAGAGTTAAGACCTTAACCATTAGGCCAGATTACGAGTCTAAGACCTTTGCTATTAGGCCAGAGTAAGAGTTAAGACCTTAACCAGTAGGCCAGAGTACGAGTCTAAGACCTTAGCTATTAAGCCAGAGTAAAAGTTAAGACCTTAACCAGTAGGCCAGAGTAAGAGTTAAGAACTTAACCTGTAGGCCATAGTACGAGTCTAAGACCTTTGCTATTAGGCCAGAATAAGAGTTAAGAACTTAGCTATTAGGCCAGATTAAGAGTTAAGACCTTAACCATTAGGCCAGATTACGAGTCTAAGACCTTTGCTATTAGGCCAGAGTAAGAGTTAAGACATTAGCTATTAGGCCAGTGTAAGAGTTAAGACCTTAAAGAGTAGGCCAGAGTAAGAGTTAAGACCTTAGCTATTAGGCCAGAGTATGAGTTAAGACCTTAGCTATTAGGCCAGAGTATGAGTTAAGACCTTAACCAGTAGGCCAGAGTAAGAGTTAAGACCTTAACCATTAGGCCAGAGTACGAGTCTAAGACCTTAGCTATTAGGCCAGAGTAAGAGTTAAGACCTTAACTAGTAGGCCAGAGTAAGAGTTAAGACCTTAACCATTAGGCCAGAGTATGAGTCTAAGACCTTAGCTATTAGGACATAGTAAGAGGTAAGACCTTAGCTATTAGGTCAGAGTAAGAGTTAAGACCTTAACCAGTAGACCAGACTATGAGTCTAAGACCTCAACCATTAGGCCAGAGTACGAGTCTAAGACCTTAGCTATTAGGCCAGAGTAAGAGTTAAGACCTTAACCAGTAGGCCGGAGTAAGAGTTAAGACCTTAACCATTAGGCCAGAGTACGAGCCTAAGACCTTAGCTATTAGGCCAGAGTAAGAGTTAAGACCTTAGCTATTAGGCCAGAGTATGAGTTAAGACCTTAACCAGTAGGCCAGAGTAAGAGTTAAGACCTTAACCATTAGGCCAGAGTACGAGTCTAAGACCTTAGCTATTCGGCCAGAGTAAGAGTTAAGACCTTAACCATTAGTCCAGAGTACGAGTCTAAGACCTTAGCTATTCGGCCAGAGTAAGAGTTAAGACCTTAGCTATTAGGCCAGAGTAAGACTTAAGACCTTAGCTATTAGGCCAGAGTAAGAGTTAAGACCTTAACCAGTAGTTCAGAGTAAGAGTTAAGACCTTAACCAGTAGGCCAGAGTAAGTGTTAAGACCTAAACCATTAGGCCAGAGTACGAGTCTAAGACCTTCACTATTAGGCCAGAGTAAGAGTTAAGACCTTAGCTATTAGGCCAGAGCACGAGTCAAAGACCTTAGCTATTAGGCCAGAGTAGGAGTTAAGACCTTAACCAGTAGGCCAGAGTAAGAGTTAAGACCTTAACCAGTAGGTCAGAGTACGAGTCTAAGACCTTAGCTATTAGGCCAGAGTACGAGTCTAAGACCTTAGCTATTAGGCAAGAGTAAGAGTTAAGACATTAACCATTAGGCCAGAGTTTGTGTCTAAGACCTTAGCTATTAGGCCAGAGTAAGAGTTAAGACCTTAGCTATTAGGCAAGAGAAAGAGTTAAGACCTTAACCATTAGGCCAGAGTACGAGTCTAAGACCTTAGCTATTCGGCCAGAGTAAGAGTTAAGACCTTAGCTATTAGGCCAGAGTAAGAGTTAAGACCTTAGCTATTCGGCCAAGTAAGAATTACGACCTTAACCAGTAGGCCAGAGTAAGAGTTAAGACCTTAGCTATTAGGCCAGAGTAAGAGTTAAGACCTTAACCATTAGGCCAGAGTACGAGCCTAAGACTTTAGCTATTAGGCCAGAGTAAGAGTTAAGACCGTAAACAGTAGGCCAGAGTAAGAGTTAAGACCTTAACCATTAGGCCAGAGTACGAGTCTAAGACGTTAGCTATTCGGCCAGAGTAAGAGTTAAGACCTTAGCTATTAGGCCAGAGTAAGACTTAAGACCTTAGCTATTAGGCATGAGTAAGAGTTAAGACCTTAACCAGTAGGCCAGAGTAAGAGTTAAGACCTTAACCAGTAAGCCAGAGTAAGTTTTAAGATCTAAACCATTAGGCCAGAGTACGAGTCTAAGACCTTCACTATTAGGCCAGAGTAAGAGTTAAGACCTTAGCTATTAGGCCAGAGTAAGAGTTAAGACCTTAACCAGTAGGCCAGAGTTAGAGTTAAGACCTTAACCATTAGGCCAGAGTACGAGTCTAAGACCTTCACTATTAGGCCAGAGTAAGAGTTAAGACCTTAACCATTAGACCAGATTACGAGTCTAAGACCTTTGCTATTAGGCCAGAGTAAGAGTTAAGACCTTAACCAGTAGGCCAGAGTACGAGTCTAAGACCTTAGCTATTAGGCCAGAGTAAAAGTTAAGACCTTAACCAGTAGGCCAGAGTAAGAGTTAAGAACTTAACCTGTAGGCCATAGTACGAGTCTAAGACCTTTGCTATTAGGCCAGAATAAGAGTTAAGACCTTAGCTATTAGGCCAGATTAAGAGTTAAGACCTTAACCATTAGGCCAGATTACGAGTCTAAGACTTTTGCTATTAGGCCAGAGTAAGAGTTAAGACATTAGCTATTAGGCCAGTGTAAGAGTTAAGACCTTAAAGAGTAGGCCAGAGTAAGAGTTAAGACCTTAACCATTCGGCCAGAGTACGAGTCTAAGACATAAGCTTTTAGGCCAGAGTAAGAGTTAAGACCTTAAGCAGTAGGCCAGAGTAAGAGTTAAGACCTGAACCATTAGGCAAGAGTACGAGTCTAAGACCTTAGCTATTAGGCCAGAGTAAGAGTTAAGACCTTAGATATTAGGCCAGAGTAAGAGTTAAGACCTTAGCTATTAGGCCAAAGTAAGAGTTAAGACCTTAACCAATAGGCCAGAGTAAGAGTTAAGACCTTAACCATAAGACCAGAGTATGAGTCTAAGACCTTAGCTATTAGGCCAGAGTAAGAGTTAAGACCTTAACCAGTAGGCCAGAGTAAGAGTTAAGACTTAACCATTAGGCCAGAGTATGAGTCTAAGACCTTAGCTATTAGGCCAGAGTAAGAGTTAAGACCTTAACCATTAGGCCAGATTACGAGTCTAAGATCTTTGCTATTAGGCCAGAGTAAGAGTTAAGACCTTAACCAGTAGTCCAGAGTAAGAGTTAAGACCTTAACCAGTAGGCCAGAGTAAGTGTTAAGACCTAAACCATTAGGCCAGAGTACGTGTCTAAGACCTTCACTATTAGGCCAGAGTAAGAGTTAAGACCTTAGCTATTAGGCCAGAGTAAGAGTTAAGACCTTAACCAGTAGGCCAGAGTTAGAGTTAAGACCTTAACCATTAGGCCAGAGTACGAGTCTAAGACCTTCACTATTAGGCCAGAGTAAGAGTTAAGACCTTAACCATTAGGCAAGATTACGAGTCTAAGACCTTTGCTATTAGGCCAGAGTAAGAGTTAAGACCTTAGCTATTAGGCCAGAGTACGAGCCTAAGACCTTAGCTATTAGGCCAGAGTAAGAGTTAAGACCGTAACCAGTAGGCCAGAGTAAGAGTTAAGACCTTAACCATTAGGCCAGAGTACGAGTCTAAGACCTTAGCTATTAGGCCAGAGTAAGAGTTAAGACCTTAGCTATTAGGCCAGAGTAAGAGTTAAGACCTTAACCATTAGTCCAGAGTACGAGTCTAAGACCTTCACTATTAGGCCAGAGTAAGAGTTAAGACCTTAACCATTAGGCAAGATTACGAGTCTAAGACCTTTGCTATTAGGCCAGAGTAAGAGTTAAGACCTTAGCTATTAGGCCAGAGTACGAGCCTAAGACCTTAGCTATTAGGCCAGAGTAAGAGTTAAGACCGTAACCAGTAGGCCAGAGTAAGAGTTAAGACCTTAACCATTAGGCCAGAGTACGAGTCTAAGACCTTAGCTATTAGGCCAGAGTAAGAGTTAAGACCTTAGCTATTAGGCCAGAGTAAGAGTTAAGACCTTAACCATTAGTCCAGAGTACGAGTCTAAGACCTTAGCTATTCGGCCAGAGTAAGAGTTAAGACCTTAGCTATTAGGCCAGAGTAAGACTTAAGACCTTACCTATTAGGCAAGAGTAAGAGTTAAGACCTTAACCAGTAGGCCAGAGTAAGAGTTAAGACCTTAACCAGTAGGCCAGAGTAAGTTTTAAGATCTAAACCATTAGGCCAGAGTACGAGTCTAAGACCTTCACTATTAGGCCAGAGTAAGAGTTAAGACCTTATCTATTAGGCCAGAGTAAGAGTTAAGACCTTAACCAGTAGGCCAGAGTTAGAGTTAAGACCTTAACCATTAGGCCAGAGTACGAGTCTAAGACCTTCACTATTGGGCCAGAGTAAGAGTTAAGACCTTAACCATTAGGCCAGATTACGAGTCTAAGACCTTTGCTATTAGGCCAGAGTAAGAGTTAAGACCTTAACCAGTAGGCCAGAGTACGAGTCTAAGACCTTAGCTATTAGGCCAGAGTAAAAGTTAAGACCTTAACCAGTAGGCCAGAGTAAGAGTTAAGAACTTAACCTGTAGGCCATAGTACGAGTCTAAGACCTTTGCTATTAGGCCAGAATAAGAGTTAAGAACTTAGCTATTAGGCCAGATTAAGAGTTAAGACCTTAACCATTAGGCCAGATTACGAGTCTAAGACCTTTGCTATTAGGCCAGAGTAAGAGTTAAGACATTAGCTATTAGGCCAGTGTAAGAGTTAAGACCTTAAAGAGTAGGCCAGAGTAAGAGTTAAGACCTTAACCATTCGGCCAGAGTACGAGTCTAAGACATAAGCTTTTAGGCCCGAGTAAGAGTTAAGACCTTAAGCAGTAGGCCAGAGTAAGAGTTAAGACCTGAACCATTAGGCCAGAGTACGAGTCTAAGACCTTAGCTATTAGGCCAGAGTAAGAGTTAAGACCTTAGATATTAGGCCAGAGTAAGAGTTAAGACCTTAGCTATTAGGCCAAAGTAAGAGTTAAGACCTTAACCAATAGGCCAGAGTAAGAGTTAAGACCTTAACCATAAGAACAGAGTATGAGTCTAAGACCTTAGCTTTTAGGCCAGAGTAAGAGTTAAGACCTTAACCAGTAGGCCAGAGTAAGAGTTAAGACTTAACCATTAGGCCAGAGTATGAGTCTAAGACCTTAGCTATTAGGCCAGAGTAAGAGTTAAGACCTTAACCAGTAGGCCAGAGTAAGAGTTAAGACCTTAACCAGTAGGCCAGAGTAAGTGTTAAGACCTAAACCATTATTCCAGAGTACGAGACTAAGACCTTCACTATTAGGCCAGAGTAAGAGTTAAGACCTTAGCTATTAGGCCAGAGTAAGAGTTAAGACCTTAACCAGTAGGCCAGAGTAAGAGTTAAGACCTTCACCATTAGGCCAGAGTACGAGTCTAAGACCTTTGCTATTAGGCCAGAGTAAGTGTTAAGACCTTAACCAGTAGCCCAGAGTACGAGTCTAAGACCTTAGCTATTAGGCCAGAGTAAGAGTTAAGACCTTAACCAGTAGGCCAGAGTAAGAGTTAAGAACTTAACCTGTAGGCCATAGTACGAGTCTAAGACCTTTGCTATTAGGCCAGAATAAGAGTTAAGACCTTAGCTATTGGGCCAGATTATGAGTCTAAGACCTTTGCTATTAGGCCAGAGTAAGAGTTAAGACATTAGCTATTAGGCCAGTGTAAGAGTTAAGACCTTAAAGAGTAGGCCAGAGTAAGAGTTAAGACCTTAACCATTTGGACAGAGTACGAGTCTAAGACATAAGCTATTAGGCCAGAGTAAGAGTTAAGACCTTAAGCATTAGGCCAGAGTTAGAGTTAAGACCTGAACCATTAGGCCAGAGTACGAGTCTAAGACCTTAGCTATTAGGCCAGAGTAAGAGTTAAGACCTTAGGTATTAGGCCAGAGTAAGAGTTAAGACCTTAGCTATCAGGCCAGAGTAAGAGTTAAAACCTTAACCAATAGGCCAGATTAAGAGTTAAGACCTTAACCATAAGGCCAGAGCATGAGTCTAAGACCTTAGCTATTAGGCCAGAGTACGAGTTAAGACCTTAACCAGTAGGCCAGAGTAAGAGTTAAGACTTAACCATTAGGCCAGAGTATGAGTCTAAGACCTTAGCTATTAGGCCAGAGTAAGAGTTAAGACCTTAGCTATTAGGCCAGAGTAAGAGTTAAGACCTTAATCATTAGGCCAGAGTACGAGACTAAGACCTTAGCTATTAGTCCAGAGTAAGAGTTAAGACCTTAACCATTAGGCCAGAGTACGAGTCTAAGACCTTAGCTATTAGGCCAGAGTAAGAGTTAAGACCTAAACCATTAGGCCAGAGTACGTGTCTAAGACCTTCACTATTAGGCCAGAGTAAGAGTTAAGACCTTAGCTATTAGGCCAGAGTAAGAGTTAAGACCTTAACCAGTAGGCCAAAGTTAGAGTTAAGACCTTAACCATTAGGCCAGAGTACGAGTCTAAGACCTTCACTATTAGGCCAGAGTAAGAGTTAAGACCTTAACCATTAGGCAAGATTACGAGTCTAAGACCTTTGCTATTAGGCCAGAGTAAGAGTTAAGACCTTAACCAGTAGGCCAGAGTACGAGTCTTAGACCTTAGCTATTAGGCCAGAGTAAGAGTTAAGACCTTAACCATTAGGCCAGAGTACGAGCCTAAGACCTTAGCTATTAGGCCAGAGTAAGAGTTAAGACCGTAACCAGTAGGCCAGAGTAAGAGTTAAGACCTTAACCATTAGGCCAGAGTACGAGTCTAAGACCTTAGCTATTAGGCCAGAGTAAGAGTTAAGACCTTAGCTATTAGGCCAGAGTAAGAGTTAAGACCTTAACCATTAGGCCAGAGTACGAGTCTAAGACCTTAGCTATTCGGCCAGAGTAAGAGTTAAGACCTTAGCTATTAGGCCAGAGAAAGACTTAAGACCTTACCTATTAGGCAAGAGTAAGAGTTAAGACCAGTAGGCCAGAGTAAGAGTTAAGACCTTAACCAGTAGGCCAGAGTAAGTTTTAAGATCTAAACCATTAGGCCAGAGTACGAGTCTAAGACCTTCACTATTAGGCCAGAGTAAGAGTTAAGACCTTATCTATTAGGCCAGAGTAAGAGTTAAGACCTTAACCAGTAGGCCAGAGTTAGAGTTAAGACCTTAACCATTAGGCCAGAGTACGAGTCTAAGACCTTCACTATTGGGCCAGAGTAAGAGTTAAGACCTTAACCATTAGGCCAGATTACGAGTCTAAGACCTTTGCTATTAGGCCAGAGTAAGAGTTAAGACCTTAACCAGTAGGCCAGAGTACGAGTCTAAGACCTTAGCTATTAGGCCAGAGTAAAAGTTAAGACCTTAACCAGTAGGCCAGAGTAAGAGTTAAGAACTTAACCTGTAGGCCATAGTACGAGTCTAAGACCTTTGCTATTAGGCCAGAATAAGAGTTAAGAACTTAGCTATTAGGCCAGATTAAGAGTTAAGACCTTAACCATTAGGCCAGATTACGAGTCTAAGACCTTTGCTATTAGGCCAGAGTAAGAGTTAAGACATTAGCTATTAGGCCAGTGTAAGAGTTAAGACCTTAAAGAGTAGGCCAGAGTAAGAGTTAAGACCTTAACCATTCGGCCAGAGTACGAGTCTAAGACATAAGCTTTTAGGCCCGAGTAAGAGTTAAGACCTTAAGCAGTAGGCCAGAGTAAGAGTTAAGACCTGAACCATTAGGCCAGAGTACGAGTCTAAGACCTTAGCTATTAGGCCAGAGTAAGAGTTAAGACCTTAGATATTAGGCCAGAGTAAGAGTTAAGACCTTAGCTATTAGGCCAAAGTAAGAGTTAAGACCTTAACCAATAGGCCAGAGTAAGAGTTAAGACCTTAACCATAAGAACAGAGTATGAGTCTAAGACCTTAGCTTTTAGGCCAGAGTAAGAGTTAAGACCTTAACCAGTAGGCCAGAGTAAGAGTTAAGACTTAACCATTAGGCCAGAGTATGAGTCTAAGACCTTAGCTATTAGGCCAGAGTAAGAGTTAAGACCTTAACCAGTAGGCCAGAGTAAGAGTTAAGACCTTAACCAGTAGGCCAGAGTAAGTGTTAAGACCTAAACCATTAGGCCAGAGTACGAGACTAAGACCTTCACTATTAGGCCAGAGTAAGAGTTAAGACCTTAGCTATTAGGCCAGAGTAAGAGTTAAGACCTTAACCAGTAGGCCAGAGTAAGAGTTAAGACCTTCACCATTAGGCCAGAGTACGAGTCTAAGACCTTTGCTATTAGGCCAGAGTAAGTGTTAAGACCTTAACCAGTAGGCCAGAGTACGAGTCTAAGACCTTAGCTATTAGGCCAGAGTAAGAGTTAAGACCTTAACCAGTAGGCCAGAGTAAGAGTTAAGAACTTAACCTGTAGGCCATAGTACGAGTCTAAGACCTTTGCTATTAGGCCAGAATAAGAGTTAAGACCTTAGCTATTAGGCCAGATTATGAGTCTAAGACCTTTGCTATTAGGCCAGAGTAAGAGTTAAGACATTAGCTATTAGGCCAGTGTAAGAGTTAAGACCTTAAAGAGTAGGCCAGAGTAAGAGTTAAGACCTTAACCATTTGGACAGAGTACGAGTCTAAGACATAAGCTATTAGGCCAGAGTAAGAGTTAAGACCTTAAGCAGTAGGCCAGAGTTAGAGTTAAGACCTGAACCATTAGGCCAGAGTACGAGTCTAAGACCTTAGCTATTAGGCCAGAGTAAGAGTTAAGACCTTAGATATTAGGCCAGAGTAAGAGTTAAGACCTTAGCTATCAGGCCAGAGTAAGAGTTAAGACCTTAACCAATAGGCCAGATTAAGAGTTAAGACCTTAACCATAAGGCCAGAGCATGAGTCTAAGACCTTAGCTATTAGGCCAGAGTACGAGTTAAGACCTTAACCAGTAGGCCAGAGTAAGAGTTAAGACTTAACCATTAGGCCAGAGTATGAGTCTAAGACCTTAGCTATTAGGCCAGAGTAAGAGTTAAGACCTTAGCTATTAGGCCAGAGTAAGAGTTAAGACCTTAATCATTAGGCTCGAGTACGAGACTAAGACCTTAGCTATTAGTCCAGAGTAAGAGTTAAGACCTTAACCATTAGGCCAGAGTACGAGTCTAAGACCTTAGCTATTAGGCCAGAGTAAGAGTTAAGACCTTAACCATTAGGCCAGAGTACGAGTCTAAGACCTTAGCTATTAGGCCAGAGAAATAGTTAAGACCTTAACCAGTAGGCCAGAGTAAGAGTTAAGACATTAGCTATTAGGCTAGAGTAAGAGTTAAGACCTTAACCAGTAGGCCAGAGTATGAGTCTAAGACCTTAGCTATTAGGCCAGAGTAAGAGTTAAGACCTTAACCAGTAGGCCAGAGTAAGAGTTAAGACTTAACCATTAGGCCAGAGTATGAGTCTAAGACCTTAGCTATTAGGCCAGAGTAAGAGTTAAGACCTTAACCAGTAGGCCAGAGTAAGTGTTAAGACCTAAACCATTAGGCCAGAGTACGAGTCTAAGACCTTCACTATTAGGCCAGAGTAAGAGTTAATACCTTAGCTATTAGGCCAGAGTAAGAGTTAAGACCTTAACCAGTAGGCCAGAGTAAGAGTTAAGACCTTAACCATTAGGCCAGAGTACGAGTCTAAGACCTTTGCTATTAGGCCAGAGTAAGAGTTAAGACCTTAACCAGTAGGCCAGAGTACGAGTCTAAGACCTTAGCTATTAGGCCAGAGTAAGAGTTAAGACCTTAACCAGTAGGCCAGAGTAAGAGTTAAGAACTTAACCTGTAGGCCATAGTACGAGTCTAAGACCTTTGCTATTAGGCCAGAATAAGAGTTAAGACCTTAGCTATTAGGCCAGAGTAAGAGTTAAGACCTTAACCATTAGGCCAGATTACGAGTCTAAGACCTTTGCTATTAGGCCAGAGTAAGTGTTAAGACATTAGCTATTAGGCCAGTGTAAGAGTTAAGACCTTAAAGAGTAGGCCAGAGTAAGAGTTAAGACCTTAACCATTTGGCCAGAGTACGAGTCTAAGACATAAGCTATTAGGCCAGAGAAAGAGTTAAGACCTTAAGCAGTAGGCCAGAGTAAGAGTTAAGACCTGAACCATTAGGCCAGAGTACGAGTCTAAGACCTTAGCTATTAGGCCAGAGTAAGAGTTAAGACCTTAGATATTAGGCCAGAGTAAGAGTTAAGACCTTAGCTATTAGGCCAGAGTAAGAGTTAAGACCTTAACCAATAGGCAAGAGTAAGAGTTAAGACCTTAACCATAAGGCCAGAGTATGAGTCTAAGACCTTAGCTATTAGGCCAGAGTAAGAGTTAAGACCTTAACCAGTAGGCCAGAGTAAGAGTTAAGACTTAACCATTAGGCCAGAGTATGAGTCTAAGACCTTAGCTATTAGGCCAGAGTAAGAGTTAAGACCTTAGCTATTAGTCCAGAGTAAGAGTTATGACCTTAATCATTAGGCCAGAGTACGAGACTAAGACCTTAGCTATTAGTCCAGAGTAAGAGTTAAGACCTTAACCATTAGGCCAGAGTACGAGTCTAAGACCTTAGCTATTAGGCCAGAGTAAGAGTTAAGACCTTAACCATTAGGCCAGAGTACGAGTCTAAGACCTTAGCTATTAGGCCAGAGTAATAGTTAAGACCTTAACCAGTAGGCCAGAGTAAGAGTTAAGACCTTAGCTATTAGGCCAGAGTACGAGCCTAAGACCTTAGCTACTAGGCCAGAGTAAGAGTTAAGACCTTAGCTATTAGGCCAGAGTAAGGGTTAAGACCTTAGCTATTAGGCCAGAGTACTAGTCTAAGACCTTAGCTATTAGGCCAGAGTAAGAGTTAAGGCCTTAGCTATTAGGTCAGAGTAAGAGTTAAGAACTTAACCAGTAGGCCAGAGTACAAGTCTAAGACCTTAGCTATTAGGCCAGAGTACGAGTCTAAGACCTTAGCTATTAGGCCAGAGTACGAGTCTAAGACCTTAGCTATTAGGCCAGAGTAAGAGTTAAGACCTTAACCATTAGGCCAGAGTACGAGTCTAAGAACTTAGCTATTCGGCCAGAGTAAGAGTTAAGACCTTAGCTGTTAGGCCAGAGTAAGAGTTAAGACCTTAGCTATTAGGCCAGAGTACGAGTTTAGACCTTAACCAGTAGGCCAGAGTAAGAGTTAAGACCTTATCCATTAGGCCAGAGTACGAGTCTAAGACCTTAGCTATTAGGCCAGAGTAAGAGTTAAGACCGTAACCAGTAGGCCAGAGTAAGAGTTAAGACCTTAACCATTAGGCCAGAGTACGAGTCTAAGACCTTAGCTATTAGGCCAGAGTAAGAGTTAAGACCTTAGCTATTAGGCCAGAGTAAGAGTTAAGACCGTAACCATTAAGCCAGAGTACGAGTCTAAGACCTTAGCTATTTAGCCAGAGTAAGAGTTAAGACCTTAGCTATTAGGCCAGAGTAAGAGTTAAGACCTTAACCATTACGCCAGAGTACGAGTCTAAGACCTTCACTATTAGGCCAGAGTAAGAGTTAAGACCTTAACCATTAGGCAAGATTACGAGTCTAAGACCTTTGCTATTAGGCCAGAGTAAGAGTTAAGAACTTAACCAGTAGGCCAGAGTACGAGTCTAAGACCTTAGCTATTAGGCCAGAGAAAGAGTTAAGACCTTAACCAGTAGGCCAGAGTTAGAGTTAAGACCTTAACCATTAGGCCAGAGTACGAGTCTAAGAACTTCACTATTAGGCCAGAGTAAGAGTTAAGACCTTAACCATTAGGCAAGATTACGAGTCTAAGACCTTTGCTATTAGGCCAGAGTAAGAGTTAAGACCTTAGCTATTAGGCCAGAGTTAGAGTTAAGACCTTAGCTATTAGGCCAGAGTAAGAGTTAAGACCTTAACCAGTAGGCCAGAGTAAGAGTTAAGACCTTAACCATTAGTCCAGAGTACAAGTCTAAGACCTTAGCTATTAGGCCAGAGTAAGAGTTAAGACCTTAACCATTAGGCCAGAGTACGAGCCTAAGACCTTAGCTATTAGGCCAGAGTAAGAGTTAAGACCTTAGCTATTAGGCCAGAGAAAGAGTTAAGACCTTAACCATTAGTCCAGAGTACGAGTCTAAGACCTTAGCTATTCGGCCAGAGTAAGAGTTAAGACCTTAGCTATTAGGCCAGAGTAAGACTTAAGACCTTAGCTATTAGGCAAGAGTAAGAGTTAAGACCTTAACCAGTAGGCCAGAGTAAGAGTTAAGACCTTAACCAGTAGGCCAGAGTAAGTTTTAAGATCTAACCCATTAGGCCAGAGTACGAGTCTAAGACCTTCACTATTAGGCCAGAGTAAGAGTTAAGACCTTAGCTATTAGGCCAGAGTAAGAGTTAAGACCTTAACCAGTAGGCCAGAGTTAGAGTTAAGACCTTAACCATTAGGCCAGAGTACGAGTCTAAGATCTTTGCTATTAGGCCAGAGTAAGAGTTAAGACCTTAACCAGTAGTCCAGAGTAAGAGTTAAGACCTTAACCAGTAGGCTAGAGTAAGTGTTAAGACCTAAACCATTAGGCCAGAGTACGAGTCTAAGACCTTAGCTATTAGGCCAGAGTAAGAGTTAAGACCTTAGCTATTAGGCCAGAGTAAGAGTTAAGACCTTAACCATTAGTCCAGAGTACGAGTCTAAGACCTTAGCTATTCGGCCAGAGTAAGAGTTAAGACCTTAGCTATTAGGCCAGAGTAAGACTTAAGACCTTAGCTATTAGGCAAGAGTAAGAGTTAAGACCTTAACCAGTAGGCCAGAGTAAGAGTTAAGACCTTAACCAGTAGGCCAGAGTAAGTTTTAAGATCTAAACCATTAGGCCAGAGTACGAGTCTAAGACCTTCACTATTAGGCCAGAATAAGATTTAAGACCTTAGCTATTATGCCAGATTAAGAGTTAAGACCTGAACCATTAGGCCAGAGTACGAGTCTAAGACCTTAGCTATTAGGCCAGAGTAAGAGTTAAGACCTTAGATATTAGGCCAGAGTAAGAGTTAAGACCGTAGCTATTAGGCCAAAGTAAGAGTTAAGACCTTAACCAATAGGCCAGAGTAAGAGTTAAGACCTTAACCATAAGACCAGAGTATGAGTCTAAGACCTTAGCTATCAGGCCAGAGTAAGAGTTAAGACCTTAACCAGTAGGCCAGAGTAAGAGTTAAGACTTAACCATTAGGCCAGAGTATGAGTCTAAGACCTTAGCTATTAGGCCAGAGTAAGAGTTAAGACCTTAACCATTAGGCCAGATTACGAGTCTAAGATCTTTGCTATTAGGCCAGAGTAAGAGTTAAGACCTTAACCAGTAGTCCAGAGTAAGAGTTAAGACCTTAACCAGTAGGCCAGAGTAAGTGTTAAGACCTAAACCATTAGGCCAGAGTACGAGTCTAAGACCTTAGCTATTAGGCCAGAGTAAGAGTTAAGACCTTAGCTATTAGGCCAGAGTAAGAGTTAAGACCTTAACCATTAGTCCAGAGTACGAGTCTAAGACCTTAGCTATTCGGCCAGAGTAAGAGTTAAGACCTTAGCTATTAGGCCAGAGTAAGACTTAAGACCTTAGCTATTAGGCAAGAGTAAGAGTTAAGACCTTAACCAGTAGGCCAGAGTAAGAGTTAAGACCTTAACCAGTAGGCCAGAGTAAGTTTTAAGATCTAAACCATTAGGCCAGAGTACGAGTCTAAGACCTTCACTATTAGGCCAGAGTAAGAGTTAAGACCTTAGCTATTAGGCCAGAGTAAGAGTTAAGACCTTAACCAGTAGGCCAGAGTTAGAGTTAAGACCTTAACCATTAGGCCAGAGTACGAGTCTAAGACCTTCACTATTAGGCCAGAGTAAGAGTTAAGACCTTAACCATTAGGCCAGATTATGAGTCTAAGACCTTTGCTATTAGGCCAGAGTAAGAGTTAAGACCTTAACCAGTAGGCCAGAGTATGAGTCTAAGACCTTAGCTATTAGGCCAGAGTAAAAGTTAAGACCTTAACCAGTAGGCCAGAGTAAGAGTTAAGAACTTAACCTGTAGGCCATAGTACGAGTCTAAGACCTTTGCTATTAGGCCAGAGTAAGAGTTAAGACATTAGCTATTAGGCCAAGGTAAGAGTTAAGACCTTAACCATTCGGCCAGAGTACGAGTCTAAGACATAAGCTTTTAGGCCAGAGTAAGAGTTAAGACCTTAAGCAGTAGGCCAGAGTAAGAGTTAAGACCTGAACCATTAGGCCAGAGTACGAGTCTAAGACCTTAGCTATTAGGCCAGAGTAAGAGTTAAGACCTTAGATATTAGGCCAGAGTAAGAGTTAAGACCTTAGCTATTAGGCCAAAGTAAGAGTTAAGACCTTAACCAATAGGCCAGAGTAAGAGTTAAGACCTTAACCATAAGACCAGAGTATGAGTCTAAGACCTTAGCTATTAGGCCAGAGTAAGAGTTAAGACCTTAACCAGTAGGCCAGAGTAAGAGTTAAGACTTAACCATTAGGCCAGAGAACGAGTCTAAGACCTTAGCTATTAGGCCAGAGTAAGAGTTAAGACCTTAACCAATAGGCCAGAGTAAGAGTTAAGACCTTAACCATAAGACCAGAGTATGAGTCTAAGACCTTAGCTATTAGGCCAGAGTAAGAGTTAAGACCTTAACCAGTAGGCCAGAGTAAGAGTTAAGACCTTAACCAGTAGGCCAGAGTAAGTGTTAAGACCTAAACCATTAGGCCAGAGTACGAGACTAAGACCTTCACTATTAGGCCAGAGTAAGAGTTAAGACCTTAGCTATTAGGCCAGAGTAAGAGTTAAGACCTTAACCAGTAGGCCAGAGTAATAGATAAGACCTTAACCATTAGGCCAGAGTACGAGTCTAAGACCTTTGCTATTAGGCAAGAGTAAGTGTTAAGACCTTAACCAGTAGGCCAGAGTACGAGTCTAAGACCTTAGCTATTAGGCCAGAGTAAGAGTTAAGACCTTAACCAGTAGGCCAGAGTAAGAGTTAAGACCTTAACCATTAGGTCAGAGTACGAGTCTAAGACCTTAGCTATTCGGCCAGAGTAAGAGATAAGACCTTAGCTATTAGGCCAGAGTAAGAGTTAAGACCTTAGCTATTAGGCCAGAGTAAGAGTTAAGACCTTAAACAGTAGGCCGGAGTAAGTGTTAAGACCTTAACCAGTAGGCCAGAGTGGAGTTAAGACCTTAACCATTAGGCCAGAGTACGAGTCTAAGACCTTAGCTATTAGGCCAGAGTAAGAGTTAAGACCTTAGCTATTAGGCCAGAGTAGGAGTTAAGACCTTAACCAGTAGGCCAGAGTAAGAGTTAAGACCTTAACCAGTAGGCCAGAGTAAGATTTAAGACCTTGGCTATTAGGCCAGAGTAAGAGTTAAGACCTTAACCATTAGGCCAGAGTACGAGTCTAAGACCTTAGCTATTAGGCCAGAGTAAGAGTTAAGACCTTAACCAGTAGGCCAGAGTAAGAGTTAAGACCTTAACCATTAGGCCAGTGTACGAGTCTAAGACCTTAGCTATTAGGCCAGAGTAAGAGTTAAGACCATAACCTGTAGGCCATAGTACGAGTCCAAGACCTTAGCTATTAGGCCAGAGTAAGAGTTAAGACCTTAGCTATTATACCAGAGTAAGAGTTAAGACCTTAAACATAAGGCCAGAGTACGAGTCTAAGACCTTAGCTATTAGGCCAGAGTAAGAGTTAAGACCTTAGCTATTAGGCCAGAGTAAGAGTTAAGACCTTATCCTGTAGGCCAGAGTACGAGTCTAAGACCTTGGCTATTAGGCCAGAGTAAGATTTAAGACCTTAACCATTAGGCCAGAGTACGACTCTAAGACCTTAGCTATTAGGCCAGAGTAAGAGTTAAGACCTTAACCAGTTGGCCAGAGTAAGAGTTAAGACCTTAACCAGTAGGCCAGAGTATGAGTCTAAGAACTTAGCTATTAGGCCAGAGTAAGAGTTAAGACCTTAACCAGTAGGCCAGAGTGGGAGTTAAGACCTTAACCTGTAGGCCATAGTACGAGTCTAAGACCTTAGCTAATAGGCCAGAGTAAGAGTTGAGACCTAAGCTATTAGGCCAGAGTAAGAGTTAAGACCTTAACCATTAGGCCAGATTACGAGTCTAAGACCTTAGCTATTAGGCCAGAGTAAGAGTTAAGACCTTAGCTATTAGGCCAGAGTAAGAGTTAAGACCTTAACCAGTAGGCCAGAGTAAGAGTTAAGACCTTAACCATTAGGCCAGATTACGAGTCTAAGACCTTAGCTATTAGGCCAGAGTAAGAGTTAAGTCCTTAACCAGTAGGCCAGAGTAAGAGTTAAGACCTTAACCATTAGGCCAGAGTACGAGTCTAAGACCTTAGCTATTAGGCCAGAGTAAGAGTTAAGACCTTAGTTATTAGGCCAGAGTAAGAGTTAAGACCTTAACCAATAGGCCAGAGTAAGAGTTAAGACCTTAACTTTTAGGCCAGAGTATGACTCTAAGACCTTAGCTATTAGGCCAGAGTAAGAGTTAAGACCTTAACCAGTAGGCCAGAGTAAGAGTTAATACCTTAACCATTAGGCCAGAGTACGAGTCTAAGACCTTAGCTATTAGGCCAGAGTAAGAGTTAAGACCTTAACCAGTAGGCCATAGTACGAGTCCAAGACCTTAGCTATTAGGCCAGAGTAAGAGTTAAGACCTTAGCTATTAGGCCAGAGTAAGAGTTAAGACCTTAAACATTAGGCCAGAGTACGAGTCTAAGACCTTAGCTATTAGGCCAGAGTACGAGTTAAGACCTTAGCTATTTGGCCAGAGTACGAGTCTAAGACCTTAGCTATTAGGCCAGAGTAAGAGCTAAGACCTTAGCTATTAGGCCAGAGTAAGAGTTAAGACCTTAACCTGTAGGCCAGAGTACGAGTCTAAGACCTTGGCTATTAGGCCAGAGTAAGATTTAAGACCTTACCCATTAGGCCAGAGTATGAGTCTAAGACCTTAGCTATTAGGCCAGAGTAAGAGTTAAGACCTTAGCTATTAGGCCAGAGTAAGAGTTAAGACCTTAGTTATTAGGCCAGAGTACGAGTCTAAGACCTTAGCTATTAGGCCAGAGTACGAGTATAAGACCTTAGCTATTAGGCCAGAGTACGAGTCTAAGACCTTAGCTATTAGGCCAGAGTAAGAGTTAAAACCTTAGCTATTAGGCCAGAGTAAGAGTTAAGACCCTAACCATTAGGTCAGAGTATGAGTCTAAGACCTTAGCTATTCGGCCAGAGTAAGAGTTAAGACCTTAGCTATTAGGCCAGAGTATGAGTTAAGACCTTAGCTATTAGGCCAGAGTAAGAGTTAAGACCTTACACAGTAGGCCGCAGTAAGTGTTAAGGCCTTAACCAGTAGGCCAGAGTAAGAGTTAAGACCTTAACCATTAGGCCAGAGTACGAGTCTAAGACCTTAGCTATTAGGCCAGAGTAAGAGTTAAGACCTTAACCAGTAAGCCAGAGTAAGAGTTAAGACCTTAACCATTAGGCCAGAGTACGAGTCTAAGACCTTAGCTATTAGGCCAGAGTAAGAGTTAAGACCTTAACCTGTAGGCCATAGTACGAGTCCAAGACCTTAGCTATTAGGCCAGAGTAAGAGTTAAGACCTTAGCTATTATACCAGAGTAAGAGTTAAGACCTTAAACATTAGGCCAGAGTATGAGTCTAAGACCTTAGCTATTAGGCCAGAGTAAGAGTTAAGACCTTAGCTATTAGGCCAGAGTAAGAGTTAAGACCTTAACCTGTAGGCCAGAGTACAAGTCTAAGACCTTGGCTATTTCGCCAGAGTAAGATTTAAGACGTTAACCATTAGGCCAGAGTACGAGTCTAAGACCTTAGCTATTAGGCCAGAGTAAGAGTAAAGACCTTAACCAGTAGGCCAGAGTAAGAGTTAAGACCTTAACCAGTAGGTCAGAGTTCGAGTCTAAGACCTTAGCTATTAGGCCAGAGTAAGAGTTAAGACCTTAACCAGTAGGCCAGAGTGAGAGTTAAGACCTTAACCTGTAGGCCATAGTACGAGTCTAAGACCTTAGCTAATAGGCCAGAGTAAGAGTTAAGACCTTAGCTATTAGGCCAGAGTAAGAGTTAAGACCTTAGCTATTGGGCCAGAGTAAGAGTTAAGACCTTAACCAGTAGGCCAGAGTAAGAGTTAAGACCTTAACCATTAGGCCAGAGTATGAGTCTAAGACCTTAGCTATTAGGCCAGAGTAAGAGTTAAGACCTTAACCAGTAGGCCAGAGTAAGAGTTAAGACCTTAACCATTAGGCCAGAGTACGAGTCTAAGACCTTAGCTATTAGGCCAGAGTAAGAGTTAAGACCTTAACCTGTAGGCCATAGTACGAGTCCAAGACCTTAGCTATTAGGCCAGAGTAAGAGTTAAGACCTTAGCTATTATACCAGAGTAAGAGTTAAGACCTTAAACATTAGGCCAGAGTACGAGTCTAAGACCTTAGCTATTAGGCCAGACTAAGAGATAAGACCTTAGCTATTAGGCCAGAGTAAGAGTTAAGACCTTAACCTGTAGGCCAGAGTACGAGTCTAAGACCTTGGCTGTTAGGCCAGAGTAAGATTTAAGACCTTAACCATTAGGCCAGAGTACGAGTCTAAGACCTTAGGTATTAGGCCAGAGTAAGAGTAAAGACCTTAACCAGTAGGCCAGAGTAAGAGTTAAGACCTTAACCAGTAGGTCAGAGTTCGAGTCTAAGACCTTAGCTATTAGTCCAGAGTAGGAGTTAAGACCTTAACCAGTAGGCCAGAGTGAGAGTTAAGACCTTAACCTGTAGGCCATAGTACGAGTCTAAGACCTTAGCTAATAGGCCAGAGTAAGAGTTAAGACCTTAGCTATTAGGCCAGAGTAAGAGTTAAGACCTTAACCATTAGGCCAGATTACGAGTCTAAGACCTTAGCTATTAGGCCGGAGTAAGAGTTAAGACCTTAGCTATTAGGCCAGAGTAAGAGTTAAGACCTTAACCAGTAGGCCAGAGTAAGAGTTAAGACCTTAACCACTAGGCCAGATTACGAGTCTAAGACCTTAGCTATTAGCCCAGAGTAAGAGTTAAGTCCTTAACCAATAGGCCAGAGTAAGAGTTAAGACCTTAACCATTAGGCCAGAGTACGAGTCTAAGACCTTAGCTATTAGGCCAGAGTAAGAGTTAAGACCTTAGCTATTAGGCCAGAGTAAGAGTTAAGACCTTAGTTATTAGGCCAGAGTAAGAGTTAAGACCTTAACGAATAGGCCAGAGTAAGAGTTAAGACCTTAACCATTAGGCCAGAGTATGAGTCTAAGACCTTAGCTATTAGGCCAGAGTAAGAGTTAAGACCTTAACCAGTAGGCCAGAGTAAGAGTTAAGACCTTAACCATTAGGCCAGAGTACGAGTCTAAGACCTTAGCTATTAGGCCAGAGTAAGAGTTAAGTCCTTAACCAGTAGGCCAGAGTAAGAGTTAAGACCTTAACCATTAGGCCAGAGTACGAGTCTAAGACCTTAGCTATTAGGCCAGAATAAGAGTTAAGACCTTAGCTATTAGGCCAGAGTAAGAGTTAAGACCTTAGTTATTAGGCCAGAGTAAGAGTTAAGACCTTAACCAATAGGCCAGAGTAAGAGTTAAGACCTTAACCATTAGGCCAGAGTATGAGTCTAAGACCTTAGCTATTAGGCCAGAGTAAGAGTTAAGACCTTAACCAGTAGGCCAGAGTAAGAGTTAAGACCTTAACCATTAGGCCAGAGTACAAGTCTAAGACCTTAGCTATTAGGCCAGAGAAAGAGTTAAGACCTTAACCAGTAGGCCAGAGTAAGAGTTAAGACCTTAACCATTAGGCCAGAGTACGAGTCTAAGACCTTAGCTATTAGGCCAGAGTAAGAGTTAAGACCTTAGCTATTAGGCCAGAGTAAGAGTTAAGACCTTAACCATTAGGTCAGAGTACGAGTCTAAGACCTTAGCTATTCGGCCAGAGTAAGAGATAAGACCTTAGCTATTAGGCCAGAGTAAGAGTTAAGACCTTAGCTATTAGGCCAGAGTAAGAGTTAAGACCTTAGCTATTAGGCCAGAGTAGGAGTTAAGACCTTAACCAGTAGGCCAGAGTAAGAGTTAAGACCTTAACCAGTAGGCCAGAGTAAGATTTAAGACCTTGGCTATTAGGCCAGAGTAAGAGTTAAGACCTTAACCATTAGGCCAGAGTACGAGTCTAAGACCTTAGCTATTAGGCCAGAGTAAGAGTTAAGACCTTAACCAGTAGGCCAGAGTAAGAGTTAAGACCTTAACCAGTAGGCCAGAGTAAGATTTAAGACCTTAGCTATTAGGCCAGAGTAAGAGTTAAGACCTTAGCTATTAGGCCAGAGTAAGAGTTAAGACCTTAACCAGTAGGCCAGAGTAAGAGTTAAGACCTTAACCATTAGGCCAGATTACGAGTCTAAGACCTTAGCTATTAGCCCAGAGTAAGAGTTAAGTCCTTAACCAATAGGCCAGAGTAAGAGTTAAGACCTTAACCATTAGGCCAGAGTACGAGTCTCAGACCTTAGCTATTAGGCCAGAGATAAAGTTAAGACCTTAGCTATTAGGCCAGAGTAAGAGTTAAGACCTTAGTTATTAGGCCAGAGTAAGAGTTAAGACCTTAACGAATAGGCCAGAGTAAGAGTTAAGACCTTAACCATTAGGCCAGAGTATGAGTCTAAGACCTTAGCTATTAGGCCAGAGTAAGAGTTAAGACCTTAACCAGTAGGCCAGAGTAAGAGTTAAGACCTTAACCATTAGGCCAGAGTACGAGTCTAAGACCTTAGCTATTAGGCCAGAGTAAGAGTTAAGTCCTTAACCAGTAGGCCAGAGTAAGAGTTAAGACCTTAACCATTAGGCCAGAGTACGAGTCTAAGACCTTAGCTATTAGGCCAGAATAAGAGTTAAGACCTTAGCTATTAGGCCAGAGTAAGAGTTAAGACCTTAGTTATTAGGCCAGAGTAAGAGTTAAGACCTTAACCAATAGGCCAGAGTAAGAGTTAAGACCTTAACCATTAGGCCAGAGTATGAGTCTAAGACCTTAGCTATTAGGCCAGAGTAAGAGTTAAGACCTTAACCAGTAGGCCAGAGTAAGAGTTAAGACCTTAACCATTAGGCCAGAGTACAAGTCTAAGACCTTAGCTATTAGGCCAGAGAAAGAGTTAAGACCTTAACCAGTAGGCCAGAGTAAGAGTTAAGACCTTAACCATTAGGTCAGAGTACGAGTCTAAGACCTTAGCTATTCGGCCAGAGTAAGAGATAAGACCTTAGCTATTAGGCCAGAGTAAGAGTTAAGACCTTAGCTATTAGGCCAGAGTAAGAGTTAAGACCTTAGCTATTAGGCCAGAGTAGGAGTTAAGACCTTAACCAGTAGGCCAGAGTAAGAGTTAAGACCTTAACCAGTAGGCCAGAGTAAGATTTAAGACCTTGGCTATTAGGCCAGAGTAAGAGTTAAGACCTTAACCATTAGGCCAGAGTACGAGTCTAAGACCTTAGCTATTAGGCCAGAGTAAGAGTTAAGACCTTAACCAGTAGGCCAGAGTAAGAGTTAAGACCTTAACCAGTAGGCCAGAGTAAGATTTAAGACCTTAGCTATTAGGCCAGAGTAAGAGTTAAGACCTTAGCTATTAGGCCAGAGTAAGAGTTAAGACCTTAAACAGTAGGCCGGAGTAAGTGTTAAGACCTTAACCAGTAGGCCAGAGTGGAGTTAAGACCTTAACCATTAGGCCAGAGTACGAGTCTAAGACCTTAGCTATTAGGCCAGAGTAAGAGTTAAGACCTTAGCTATTAGGCCAGAGTAAGAGTTAAGACCTTAGCTATTAGGCCAGAGTAGGAGTTAAGACCTTAACCAGTAGGCCAGAGTAAGAGTTAAGACCTTAACCAGTAGGCCAGAGTAAGATTTAAGACCTTGGCTATTAGGCCAGAGTAAGAGTTAAGACCTTAACCATTAGGCCAGAGTACGAGTCTAAGACCTTAGCTATTAGGCCAGAGTAAGAGTTAAGACCTTAACCAGTAGGCCAGAGTAAGAGTTAAGACCTTAACAATTAGGCCAGTGTACGAGTCTAAGACCTTAGCTATTAGGCCAGAGTAAGAGTTAAGACCTTAACCTGTAGGCCATAGTACGAGTCCAAGACCTTAGCTATTAGGCCAGAGTAAGAGTTAAGACCTTAGCTATTATACCAGAGTAAGAGTTAAGACCTTAAACATTAGGCCAGAGTACGAGTCTAAGACCTTGGCTATTAGGCCAGAGTAAGAGTTAAGACCTTAACCAGTTGGCCAGAGTGAGAGTTAAGACCTTAACCAGTAGGCCAGAGTACGAGTCTAAGACCTTGGCTATTAGGCCAGAGTAAGATTTAAGACCTTAACCATTAGGCCAGAGTACGACTCTAAGACCTTAGCTATTAGGCCAGAGTAAGAGTTAAGACCTTAACCAGTTGGCCAGAGTAAGAGTTAAGACCTTAACCAGTAGGCCAGAGTATGAGTCTAAGAACTTAGCTATTAGGCCAGAGTAAGAGTTAAGACCTTAACCAGTAGGCCAGAGTGGGATTTAAGACCTTAACCTGTAGGCCATAGTACGAGTCTAAGACCTTAGCTAATAGGCCAGAGTAAGAGTTAAGACCTAAGCTATTAGGCCAGAGTAAGAGTTAAGACCTTAACCATTAGGCCAGATTACGAGTCTAAGACCTTAGCTATTAGGCCAGAGTAAGAGTTAAGACCTTAGCTATTAGGCCAGAGTAAGAGTTAAGACCTTAACCAGTAGGCCAGAGGAAGAGTTAAGACCTTAACCATTAGGCCAGATTACGAGTCTAAGACCTTAGCTATTAGGCCAGAGTAAGAGTTAAGTCCTTAACCAGTAGGCCAGAGTAAGAGTTAAGACCTTAACCATTAGGCCAGAGTACGAGTCTAAGACCTTAGCTATTAGGCCAGAGTAAGAGTTAAGACCTTAGTTATTAGGCCAGAGTAAGAGTTAAGACCTTAACCAATAGGCCAGAGTAAGAGTTAAGACCTTAACTTTTAGGCCAGAGTATGACTCTAAGACCTTAGCTATTAGGCCAGAGTAAGAGTTAAGACCTTAACCAGTAGGCCAGAGTAAGAGTTAATACCTTAACCATTAGGCCAGAGTACGAGTCTAAGACCTTAGCTATTAGGCCAGAGTAAGAGTTAAGACCTTAACCAGTAGGCCATAGTACGAGTCCAAGACCTTAGCTATTAGGCCAGAGTAAGAGTTAAGACCTTAGCTATTAGGCCAGAGTAAGAGTTAAGACCTTAAACATTAGGCCAGAGTACGAGTCTAAGACCTTAGCTATTAGGCCAGAGTAAGAGTTAAGACCTTAGCTATTAGGCCAGAGTAAGAGTTAAGACCTTAACCATTAGGCCAAAGTACGAGTCTAAGACCTTAGCTATTAGGCCAGAGTAACAGTTAAGACCTTAGCTATTAGGCCAGAGTACGAGTTAAGACCTTAGCTATTAGGCCAGAGTAAGAGTTAAGACCTTAAACAGTAGGCCGCAGTAAGTGTTAAGGCCTTAACCAGTAGGCCAGAGTAAGAGTTAAGACCTTAACCATTAGGCCAGAGTACGAGTCTAAGACCTTTGCTATTAGGCCAGAGTAAGAGTTAAGACCTTAACCAGTAAGCCAGAGTAAGAGTTAAGACCTTAACCATTAGGCCAGAGTACGCGTCTAAGACCTTAGCTATTAGGCCAGAGTAAGAGTTAAGACCTTAACCTGTAGGCCATAGTACGAGTCCAAGACCTTAGCTATTAGGCCAGAGTAAGAGTTAAGACCTTAGCTATTATACCAGAGTAAGAGTTAAGACCTTAAACATTAGGCCAGAGTATGAGTCTAAGACCTTAGCTATTAGGCCAGAGTAAGAGTTAAGACCTTAGCTATTAGGCCAGAGTAAGAGTTAAGACCTTAACCTGTAGGCCAGAGTACGAGTCTAAGTCCTTGGCTATTAGGCCAGAGTAAGATTTAAGACGTTAACCATTAGGCCAGAGTACGAGTCTAAGACCTTAGCTATTAGGCCAGAGTAAGAGTAAAGACCTTAACCAGTAGGCCAGAGTAAGAGTTAAGACCTTAACCAGTAGGTCAGAGTTCGAGTCTAAGTCCTTAGCTATTAGGCCAGAGTAAGAGTTAAGACCTTAACCAGTAGGCCAGAGTGAGAGTTAAGACCTTAACCTGTAGGCCATAGTACGAGTCTAAGACCTTAGCTAATAGGCCAGAGTAAGAGTTAAGACCTTAGCTATTAGGCCAGAGTAAGAGTTAAGACCTTAGCTATTAGGCCAGAGTAAGAGTTAAGACCTTAACCAGTAGGCCAGAGTAAGAGTTAAGACCTTAACCATTAGGCCACATTACGAGTCTAAGACCTTAGCTATTAGCCCAGAGTAAGAGTTAAGTCCTTAACCAGTAGGCCAGAGTAAGAGTTAAGACCATAACCATTAGGCCAGAGTACGAGTCTAAGACCTTAGCTATTAGGCCAGTGTAAGAGTTAAGACCTTAGCTATTAGGCCGGAGTAAGAGTTAAGACCTTAGTTATTAGGCCAGAGTAAGAGTTAAGACCTTAACCAATAGGCCAGAGTAAGAGTTAAGACCTTAACCATTAGGCCAGAGTATGAGTCTAAGACCTTAGCTATTAGGCCAGAGTAAGAGTTAAGAACTTAACCAGTAGGCCAGAGTAAGAGTTAAGACCTTAACCATTAGGCCAGAGTACGAGTCTAAGACCTTAGCTATTAGGCCAGAGTAAGAGTTAAGTCCTTAACCAGTAGGCCAGAGTAAGAGTTAAGACCTTAACAATTAGGCCAGAGTACGAGTCTAAGACCTTAGGTATTAGGCCAGAGTAAGAGTTAAGACCTTAGCTATTAGGCCAGAGTAAGAGTTAAGACCTTAACCAGTAGGCCAGAGTAAGAGTTAAGACCTTAACCATTAGGCCAGAGTACGAGTCTAAGACCTTAGCTATTAGGCCAGAGTAAGAGTTAAGACCTTAACCTGTAGGCCATAGTACGAGTCCAAGACCTTAGCTATTAGGCCAGAGTAAGAGTTAAGACCTTAGCTATTATACCAGAGTAAGAGTTAAGACCTTAAACATTAGGCCAGAGTACAAGTCTAAGACCTTAGCGATTAGGCCAGACTAAGGGATAAGACCTTAGCTATTAGGCCAGAGTAAGAGTTAAGACCTTAACCTGTAGGCCAGAGTACGAGTCTAAGACCTTGGCTATTAGGCCAGAGTAAGATTTAAGACCTTAACCATTAGGCCAGAGTACGAGTCTAAGACCTTAGGTATTAGGCCAGAGTAAGAGTAAAGACCTTAACCAGTAGGCCAGAGTAAGAGTTAAGACCTTAACCAGTAGGTCAGAGTTCGAGTCTAAGACCTTAGCTATTAGTCCAGAGTAAGAGTTAAGACCTTAACCAGTAGGCCAGAGTGAGAGTTAAGACCTTAACCTGTAGGCCTTAGTACGAGTCTAAGACCTTAGCTAATAGGCCAGAGTAAGAGTTAAGACCTTAGCTATTAGGCCAGAGTAAGAGTTAAGACCTTAGTTATTAGGCCAGAGTAAGAGTTAAGACCTTAACGAATAGGCCAGAGTAAGAGTTAAGACCTTAACCATTAGGCCAGAGTATGAGTCTAAGACCTTAGCTATTAGGCCAGAGTAAGAGTTAAGACCTTAACCAGTAGGCCAGAGTAAGAGTTAAGACCTTAACCATTAGGCCAGAGTACGAGTCTAAGACCTTAGCTATTAGGCCAGAGTAAGAGTTAAGTCCTTAACCAGTAGGCCAGAGTAAGAGTTAAGACCTTAACCATTAGGCCAGAGTACGAGTCTAAGACCTTAGCTATTAGGCCAGAGTAAGAGTTAAGACCTTAGCTATTAGGCCAGAGTAAGAGTTAAGACCTTAACCATTAGGTCAGAGTACGAGTCTAAGACCTTAGCTATTCGGCCAGAGTAAGAGATAAGACCTTAGCTATTAGGCCAGAGTAAGAGTTAAGACCTTAGCTATTAGGCCAGAGTAAGAGTTAAGACCTTAAACAGTAGGCCGGACTAAGTGTTAAGACCTTAACCAGTAGGCCAGAGTGGAGTTAAGACCTTAACCATTAGGCCAGAGTACGAGTCTAAGACCTTAGCTATTAGGCCAGAGTAAGAGTTAAGACCTTAGCTATTAGGCCAGAGTAAGAGTTAAGACCTTAGCTATTAGGCCAGAGTAGGAGTTAAGACCTTAACCAGTAGGCCAGAGTGAGAGTTAAGACCTTAACCAGTAGGCCAGAGTAAGATTTAAGACCTTGGCTATTAGGCCAGAGTAAGAGTTAAGACCTTAACCATTAGCTCAGAGTACGAGTCTAAGACCTTAGCTATTAGGCCAGAGTAAGAGTTAAGACCTTAACCAGTAGGCCAGAGTAAGAGTTAAGACCTTAACCATTAGGCCAGAGTACGAGTCTAAGACCTTAGCTATTAGGCCAGAGTAAGAGTTAAGACCTTAACCAGTAGGCCAGAGTGAGAGTTAAGACCTTAACCTGTAGGCCATAGTACGAGTCTAAGACCTTAGCTAATAGGCCAGAGTAAGAGTTAAGACCTTAGCTATTAGGCCAGAGTAAGAGTTAAGACCTTAGCTATTAGGCCAGAGTAAGAGTTAAGACCTTAACCAGTAGGCCAGAGTAAGAGTTAAGACCTTAACCATTAGGCCACATTACGAGTCTAAGACCTTAGCTATTAGCCCAGAGTAAGAGTTAAGTCCTTAACCAGTAGGCCAGAGTAAGAGTTAAGACCATAACCATTAGGCCAGAGTACGAGTCTAAGACCTTAGCTATTAGGCCAGTGTAAGAGTTAAGACCTTAGCTATTAGGCCGGAGTAAGAGTTAAGACCTTAGTTATTAGGCCAGAGTAAGAGTTAAGACCTTAACCAATAGGCCAGAGTAAGAGTTAAGACCTTAACCATTAGGCCAGAGTATGAGTCTAAGACCTTAGCTATTAGGCCAGAGTAAGAGTTAAGAACTTAACCAGTAGGCCAGAGTAAGAGTTAAGACCTTAACCATTAGGCCAGAGTACGAGTCTAAGACCTTAGCTATTAGGCCAGAGTAAGAGTTAAGTCCTTAACCAGTAGGCCAGAGTAAGAGTTAAGACCTTAACAATTAGGCCAGAGTACGAGTCTAAGACCTTAGCTATTAGGCCAGAGTAAGAGTTAAGACCTTAGCTATTAGGCCAGAGTAAGAGTTAAGACCTTAACCAGTAGGCCAGAGTAAGAGTTAAGACCTTAACCATTAGGCCAGAGTACGAGTCTAAGACCTTAGCTATTAGGCCAGAGTAAGAGTTAAGACCTTAACCTGTAGGCCATAGTACGAGTCCAAGACCTTAGCTATTAGGCCAGAGTAAGAGTTAAGACCTTAGCTATTATACCAGAGTAAGAGTTAAGACCTTAAACATTAGGCCAGAGTACAAGTCTAAGACCTTAGCGATTAGGCCAGACTAAGGGATAAGACCTTAGCTATTAGGCCAGAGTAAGAGTTAAGACCTTAACCTGTAGGCCAGAGTACGAGTCTAAGACCTTGGCTATTAGGCCAGAGTAAGATTTAAGACCTTAACCATTAGGCCAGAGTACGAGTCTAAGACCTTAGGTATTAGGCCAGAGTAAGAGTAAAGACCTTAACCAGTAGGCCAGAGTAAGAGTTAAGACCTTAACCAGTAGGTCAGAGTTCGAGTCTAAGACCTTAGCTATTAGTCCAGAGTAAGAGTTAAGACCTTAACCAGTAGGCCAGAGTGAGAGTTAAGACCTTAACCTGTAGGCCTTAGTACGAGTCTAAGACCTTAGCTAATAGGCCAGAGTAAGAGTTAAGACCTTAGCTATTAGGCCAGAGTAAGAGTTAAGACCTTAACCATTAGGCCAGATTACGAGTCTAAGACCTTAGCTATTAGGCCAGAGTAAGAGTTAAGACCTTAACCAGTAGGCCAGAGTAAGAGTTAAGACCTTAACCATTAGGCCAGATTACGAGTCTAAGACCTTAGCTATTAGCCCAGAGTAAGAGTTAAGTCCTTAACCAATAGGCCAGAGTAAGAGTTAAGACCTTAACCATTAGGCCAGAGTACGAGTCTAAGACCTTAGCTATTAGGCCAGAGTAAGAGTTAAGACCTTAGCTATTAGGCCAGAGTAAGAGTTAAGACCTTAGTTATTAGGCCAGAGTAAGAGTTAAGACCTTAACGAATAGGCCAGAGTAAGAGTTAAGACCTTAACCATTAGGCCAGAGTATGAGTCTAAGACCTTAGCTATTAGGCCAGAGTAAGAGTTAAGACCTTAACCAGTAGGCCAGAGTAAGAGTTAAGACCTTAACCATTAGGCCAGAGTACGAGTCTAAGACCTTAGCTATTAGGCCAGAGTAAGAGTTAAGTCCTTAACCAGTAGGCCAGAGTAAGAGTTAAGACCTTAACCATTAGGCCAGAGTACGAGTCTAAGACCTTAGCTATTAGGCCAGAGTAAGAGTTAAGACCTTAGCTATTAGGCCAGAGTAAGAGTTAAGACCTTAACCATTAGGTCAGAGTACGAGTCTAAGACCTTAGCTATTCGGCCAGAGTAAGAGATAAGACCTTAGCTATTAGGCCAGAGTAAGAGTTAAGACCTTAGCTATTAGGCCAGAGTAAGAGTTAAGACCTTAAACAGTAGGCCGGAGTAAGTGTTAAGACCTTAACCAGTAGGCCAGAGTGGAGTTAAGACCTTAACCATTAGGCCAGAGTACGAGTCTAAGACCTTAGCTATTAGGCCAGAGTAAGAGTTAAGACCTTAGCTATTAGGCCAGAGTAAGAGTTAAGACCTTAGCTATTAGGCCAGAGTAGGAGTTAAGACCTTAACCAGTAGGCCAGAGTGAGAGTTAAGACCTTAACCAGTAGGCCAGAGTAAGATTTAAGACCTTGGCTATTAGGCCAGAGTAAGAGTTAAGACCTTAACCATTAGGCCAGAGTACGAGTCTAAGACCTTAGCTATTAGGCCAGAGTAAGAGTTAAGACCTTAACCAGTAGGCCAGAGTAAGAGTTAAGACCTTAACCATTAGGCCAGAGTACGAGTCTAAGACCTTAGCTATTAGGCCAGAGTAAGAGTTAAGACCTTAGCTATTAGGCCAGAGTAAGAGTTAAGACCTTAACCTGTAGGCCAGAGTACGAGTCTAAGACCTTGGCTATTAGGCCAGAGTAAGATTTAAGACCTTAACCATTAGGCCAGAGTACGACTCTAAGACCTTAGCTATTAGGCCAGAGTAAGAGTTAAGACCTTAACCAGTTGGCCAGAGTAAGAGTTAAGACCTTAACCAGTAGGCCAGAGTATGAGTCTAAGAACTTAGCTATTAGGCCAGAGTAAGAGTTAAGACCTTAACCAGTAGGCCAGAGTGGGAGTTAAGACCTTAACCTGTAGGCCATAGTACGAGTCTAAGACCTTAGCTAATAGGCCAGAGTAAGAGTTAAGACCTAAGCTATTAGGCCAGAGTAAGAGTTAAGACCTTAACCATTAGGCCAGATTATGAGTCTAAGACCTTAGCTATTAGGCCAGAGTAAGAGTTAAGACCTTAGCTATTAGGCCAGAGTAAGAGTTAAGACCTTAACCAGTAGGCCAGAGTAAGAGTTAAGACCTTAACCATTAGGCCAGATTACGAGTCTAAGACCTTAGCTATTAGGCCAGAGTAAGAGTTAAGTCCTTAACCAGTAGGCCAGAGTAAGAGTTAAGACCTTAACCATTAGGCCAGAGTACGAGTCTAAGACCTTAGCTATTAGGCCAGAGTAAGAGTTAAGACCTTAGTTATTAGGCCAGAGTAAGAGTTAAGACCTTAACCAATAGGCCAGAGTAAGAGTTAAGACCTTAACTTTTAGGCCAGAGTATGACTCTAAGACCTTAGCTATTAGGCCAGAGTAAGAGTTAAGACCTTAACCAGTAGGCCAGAGTAAGAGTTAATACCTTAACCATTAGGCCAGAGTACGAGTCTAAGACCTTAGCTATTAGGCCAGAGTAAGAGTTAAGACCTTAACCAGTAGGCCATAGTACGAGTCCAAGACCTTAGCTATTAGGCCAGAGTAAGAGTTAAGACCTTAGCTATTAGGCCAGAGTAAGAGTTAAGACCTTAAACATTAGGCCAGAGTACGAGTCTAAGACCTTAGCTATTAGACCAGAGTAAGAGTTAAGACCTTAGCTATTAGGCCAGAGTAAGAGTTAAGACCTTAACCATTAGGCCAAAGTACGAGTCTAAGACCTTAGCTATTAGGCCAGAGTAAAAGTTAAGACCTTAGCTATTAGGCCAGAGTAAGAGTTAAGACCTTAACCAGTAGGCCAAAGTAAGAGTTAAGACCTTAACTGGTAGGCCAGAGAAAGAGTTAAGACCTTAACCATTAGGCCAGAGTACGAGTCTAAGACCTTAGCTATTAGGCCAGAGTAAGAGTTAAGACCTTAACCAATAGGCCAGAGTAAGAGTTAAGACCTTAACCATTAGGCCAGGGTACGAGTCTAAGACCTTAGCTATTAGGCCAGAGTAAGAGTTAAGACCTTAACCTGTAGGCCATAGTACGAGCCCAAGACCTTAGCTATTAGGCCAGAGTAAGAGTTAAGACCTTAGCTATTAGGCCAGAGTAAGAGTTAAGACCTTAAACATTAGGCCAGAGTACGAGTCTAAGACCTTAGCTATTAGGCCAGAGTAAGAGTTAAGACCTTAGCTATTAGGCCAGAGTAAGAGTTAAGACCTTACACATTAGGCCAGAGTACGAGTCTAAGACCTTAGCTATTAGGCCAGAGTAAGAGTTAAGACCTTAGCTATTAGGCCAGAGTAAGAGTTAAGACCTTAACCTCTAGGCCAGAGTATGAGTCTAAGACCTTGGCTATTAGGCCAGAGTAAGATTTAGGACCTTACCCATTAGGCCAGAGTATGAGTCTAAGACCTTAGCTATTAGGCCAGAGTAAGAGTTAAGACCTTAGCTATTAGGCCAGAGTAAGAATTAAGACCTTAGTTATTAGGCCAGAGTACGAGTCTAAGACCTTAGCTATTAGGCCAGAGTACGAGTATAAGACCTTAGCTATTATGCCAGAGTAAGAGTTAAGACCTTAACCATTAGGCCAGAGTACGAGTCTAAGACCTTAGCTATTAGGCCAGAGTAAGAGTTAAGACCTTAACCAGTAGGCCAGAGTAAGAGTTAGGACCTTAACCATTAGGCCAGATTACGAGTCTAAGACCTTAGCTATTAGGCCAGAGTAAGAGTTAAGACCTTAGCTATTAGGCCAGAGTAAGAGTTAAGACCTTAACCATTAGGTCAGAGTATGAGTCTAAGACCTTAGCTATTCAGCCAGAGTAAGAGTTAAGACCTTAGCTATTAGGCCAGAGTAAGAGTTAAGACCTTAGCTATTAGGCCAGAGTAAGAGTTAAGACCTTAAACAGTAGGCCGGAGTAAGTGTTAAGACCTTAACCATTAGGCCAGAGTACGAGTCTAAGACCTTAGCTATTAGGCCAGAGTAAGAGTTAAGACCTTAGCTATTAGGCCAGAGTAAGAGTTAAGACCTTAACCTGTAGGCCAGAGTACGAGTCTAAGACCTTGGCTATTAGGCCAGAGTAAGATTTAAGACCTTACCCATTAAGCCAGAGTACGAGTCTAAGACCTTAGCTATTAGGCCAGAGTAAGAGTTAAGACCTTAGCTATTAGGCCAGAGTAAGAGTTAAGACCTTAGTTATTAGGCCAGAGTACGAGTCTAAGACCTTAGCTATTAGGCCAGAGTACGAGTGTAAGACCTTAGCTATTAGGCCAGAGTAAGAGTTAAGACCTTAACTATTAGGCCAGAGTACAAGTCTAAGACCTTAGCTATTAGGCCAGAGTAAGAGTTAAGACCTTAACCAGTAGGCCAGAGTAAGAGTTAAGACCTTAACCATTAGGCCAGAGTACGAGTCTAAGACCTTAGCTATTAGGCCAGAGTAAGAGTTAAGACCTTAGCTATTAGGCCAGAGTAAGAGTTAAGACCTTAACCATTAGGTCAGAGTATGAGTCTAAGACCTTAGCTATTCGGCCAGAGTAGGAGTTAAGACCTTAGCTATTAGGCCGGAGTAAGAGTTAAGACCTTAGCTATTAGGCCAGAGTTAGAGTTAAGACCTTAAACAGTAGGCCGGAGTAAGTGTTAAGGCCTCAACCAGTAGGCCAGAGTAAGAGTTAAGACCTTAACCATTAGGCCAGAGTACGAGTCTAAGACCTTAGCTATTAGGCCAGAGTAAGAGTTAAGACCTTAACCTGTAGGCCATATTACGAGTCTAAGACCTTAGCTATTAGGCCAGAGTAAGAGTTAAGACCTTAGCTATTATACCAGAGTAAGAGTTAAGACCTTAAACATTAGGCCAGAGTACGAGTCTAAGACCTTAGCTATTAGGCCAGAGTAAGAGTTAAAACCTTAACCTGTAGGCCATAGTACGAGTCCAAGACCTTAGCTATTAGGCCAGAGTAAGAGTTAAGACCTTAGCTATTAGGCCAGAGTAAGAGTTAAGACCTTAAACAGTAGGCCGGAGTAAGTGTTAAGGCCTTAACCAGTAGGCCAGAGTAAGAGTTAGGACCTTAACCATTAGGCCAGAGTACGAGTCTAAGACCTTAGCTATTAGGCCAGAGTAAGAGTTAAGACCTTAACCAGTAGGCCAGAGTAAGAGTTAAGACCTTAACCATTAGGCCAGAGTACGAATCTAAGACCTTAGCTATTAGGCCAGAGTAAGAGTTAAGACCTTAACCTGTAGGCCATAGTACGAGTCCAAGACCTTAGCTATTAGGCCAGAGTAAGAGTTAAGACCTTAGCTATTATACCAGAGTAAGAGTTAAGACCTTAAACATTAGGCCAGAGTACGAGTCTAAGACCTTAGCTATTAGGCCAGAGTAAGAGTTAAGACCTTAACCAGTAGGCCAAAGTAAGAGTTAAGACCTTAACCGGTAGGCCAGAGAAAGAGTTAAGACCTTAACCATTAGGCCAGAGTACGAGTCTAAGACCTTAGCTATTAGGCCAGAGTAAGAGTTAAGACCTTAACCAATAGGCCAGAGTAAGAGTTAAGACCTTAACCATTAGGCCAGGGTACGAGTCTAAGACCTTAGCTATTAGGCCAGAGTAAGAGTTAAGACCTTAACCTGTAGGCCATAGTATGAGCCCAAGACCTTAGCTATTAGGCCAGAGTAAGAGTTAAGACCTTAGCTATTAGGCCAGAGTAAGAGTTAAGACCTTAAACATTAGGCCAGAGTACGAGTCCAAGACCTTAGCTATTAGGCCAGAGTAAGAGTTAAGACCTTAGCTATTAGGCCTGAGTAAGAGTTAAGACCTTACACATTAGGCCAGAGTACGAGTCTAAGACCTTAGCTATTAGGCCAGAGTAAGAGTTAAGACCTTAGCTATTAGGCCAGAGTAAGAGTTAAGACCTTAACCATTAGGCCAGAGTACGAGTCTAAGACCTTGGCTATTAGGCCAGAGTAAGATTTAAGACCTTACCCATTAGGCCAGAGTACGAGTCTAAGACCTTAGCTATTAGGCCAGAGTAAGAGTTAAGACCTTAGCTATTAGGCCAGAGTAAGAATTAAGACCTTAGTTATTAGGCCAGAGTACGAGTCTAAGACCTTAGCTTTTAGGCCAGAGTACGAGTATAAGACCTTAGCTATTATGCCAGAGTAAGAGTTAAGACCTTAACCATTAGGCCAGAGTACGAGTCTAAGACCTTAGCTATTAGGCCAGAGTAAGAGTTAAGACCTTAACCAGTAGGCCAGAGTAAGAGTTAAGAACTTAACCATTAGGCCAGATTACGAGTCTAAGACCTTAGCTATTAGGCCAGAGTAAGAGTTAAGACCTTAGCTATTAGGCCAGAGTAAGAGTTAAGACCTTAACCATTAGGTCAGAGTATGAGTCTAAGACCTTAGCTATTCAGCCAGAGTAAGAGTTAAGACCTTAGCTATTAGGCCAGAGTAAGAGTTAAGACCTTAGCTATTAGGCCAGAGTAAGAGTTAAGACCTTAAACAGTAGGCCGGAGTAAGTGTTAAGACCTTAACCATTAGGCCAGAGTACGAGTCTAAGACCTTAGCTATTAGGCCAGAGTAAGAGTTAAGACCTTAGCTATTAGGCCAGAGTAAGAGTTAAGACCTTAACCTGTAGGCCAGAGTACGAGTCTAAGACCTTGGCTATTAGGCCAGAGTAAGATTTAAGACCTTACCCATTAAGCCAGAGTACGAGTCTAAGACCTTAGCTATTAGGCCAGAGTAAGAGTTAAGACCTTAGCTATTAGGCCAGAGTAAGAGTTAAGACCTTAGTTATTAGGCCAGAGTACGAGTCTAAGACCTTAGCTATTAGGCCAGAGTACGAGTGTAAGACCTTAGCTATTAGGCCAGAGTAAGAGTTAAGACCTTAACCATTAGGCCAGAGTACGAGTCTAAGACCTTAGCTATTAGGCCAGAGTAAGAGTTAAGACCTTAACCAGTAGGCCAGAGTAAGAGTTAAGACCTTAACCATTAGGCCAGAGTACGAGTCTAAGACCTTAGCTATTAGGCCAGAGTAAGAGTTAAGACCTTAGCTATTAGGCCAGAGTAAGAGTTAAGACCTTAACCATTAGGTCAGAGTATGAGTCTAAGACCTTAGCTATTCGGCCAGAGTAAGAGTTAAGACCTTAGCTATTAGGCCGGAGTAAGAGTTAAGACCTTAGCTATTAGGCCAGAGTAAGAGTTAAGACCTTAAACAGTAGGCCGGAGTAAGTGTTAAGGCCTCAACCAGTAGGCCAGAGTAAGAGTTAAGACCTTAACCATTAGGCCAGAGTACGAGTCTAAGACCTTAGCTATTAGGCCAGAGTAAGAGTTAAGACCTTAACCTGTAGGCCATATTACGAGTCTAAGACCTTAGCTATTAGGCCAGTGTAAGAGTTAAGACCTTAGCTATGATACCAGAGTAAGAGTTAAGACCTTAAACATTAGGCCAGAGTACGAGTCTAAGACCTTAGCTATTAGGCCAGAGTAAGAGTTAAGACCTTAGCTATTAGGCCAGAGTAAGAGTAAAGACCTTAAACAGTAGGCCAGAGTAAGCGTTAGGACCTTAACCATTAGGCCAGAGTACGAGTCTAAGACCTTAGCTATTAGGCCAGAGTAAGAGTTAAGACCTTAACCAGTAGGCCAGAGTAAGAGTTAAGACCTTAACCATTAGGCCAGAGTACGAATCTAAGACCTTAGCTATTAGGCCAGAGTAAGAGTTAAGACCTTAACCTGTAGGCCATAGTACGAGTCCAAGAACTTAGCTATTAGGCCAGAGTAAGAGTTAAGACCTTAGCTATTATACCAGAGTAAGAGTTAAGACCTTAAACATTAGGCCAGAGTACGAGTCTAAGACCTTAGCTATTAGGCCAGAGTAAGAGTTAAGACCTTAACCAGTAGGCCAAAGTAAGAGTTAAGACCTTAACCGGTAGGCCAGAGAAAGAGTTAAGACCTTAACCATTAGGCCAGAGTACGAGTCTAAGACCGTAGCTATTAGGCCAGAGTAAGAGTTAAAACCTTAACCAATAGGCCAGAGTAAGAGTTAAGACCTTAACCATTAGGCCAGGGTACGAGTCTAAGACCTTAGCTATTAGGCCAGAGTAAGAGTTAAGACCTTAACCTGTAGGCCATAGTACGAGCCCAAGACCTTAGCTATTAGGCCAGAGTAAGAGTTAAGACCTTAGCTATTAGGCCAGAGTAAGAGTTAAGACCTTAAACATTAGGCCAGAGTACGAGTCTAAGACCTTAGCTATTAGGCCAGAGTAAGAGTTAAGACCTTAGCTATTAGGCCAGAGTAAGAGTTAAGACCTTAACCTGTAGGCCATAGTACGAGTCCAAGACCTTAGCTATTAGGCCAGAGTAAGAGTTAAGACCTTAGCTATTAGGCCAGAGTAAGAGTTAAGACCTTACACATTAGGCCAGAGTACGAGTCTAAGACCTTGGCTATTAGGCCAGAGTAAGATATAAGACCTTACCCATTAGGCCAGAGTACGAGTCTAAGACCTTAGCTATTAGGCCAGAGTAAGAGTTAAGACCTTAGCTATTAGGCCAGAGTAAGAATTAAGACCTTAGTTATTAGGCCAGAGTACGAGTCTAAGACCTTAGCTATTAGGCCAGAGTACGAGTATAAGACCTTAGCTATTATGCCAGAGTAAGAGTTAAGACCTTAACCATTAGGCCAGAGTACGAGTCTAAGACCTTAGCTATTAGGCCAGAGTAAGAGTTAAGACCTTAACCAGTAGGCCAGAGTAAGAGTTAAGACCTTAACCATTAGGCCAGAGTACGAGTCTAAGACCTTAGCTATTAGGCCAGAGTAAGAGTTAAGACCTTAGCTATTAGGCCAGAGTAAGAGTTAAGACCTTAACCATTAGGTCAGAGTATGAGTCTATGACCTTAGCTATTCAGCCAGAGTAAGAGTTAAGACCTTAGCTATTAGGCCAGAGTAAGAGTTAAGACCTTAGCTATTAGGCCAGAGTAAGAGTTAAGACCTTAACCAGTAGGCCGGAGTGAGTGTTAAGGCCTTAACCAGTAGGCCAGAGTAAGAGTTAAGACATTAACCATTAGGCCAGAGTACGAGTCTAAGACCTTAGCTATTAGGCCAGAGTAAGAGTTAAGACCTTAGCTATTAGGCCAGAGTAAGAGTTAAGACCTTAACCTGTAGGCCAGAGTACAAGTCTAAGACCTTGGCTATTAGGCCAGAGTAAGATTTAAGACCTTACCCATTAGGCCAGAGTAAGAGTCTAAGACCTTAGCTATTAGGCCAGAGTAAGAGTTAAGACCTTAGCTATTAGGCCAGAGTAAGAGTTAAGACCTTAGTTATTAGGCCAGAGTACGAGTCTAAGACCTTAGCTATTAGGCCAGAGTACGAGTATAAGACCTTAGCTATTAGGCCAGAGTAAGAGTTAAGACCTTAACCATTAGGCCATAGTACGAGTCTAAGACCTTAGCTATTAGGCCAGAGTAAGAGTTAAGACCTTAACCAGTAGGCCAGAGTAAGAGTTAAGACCTTAACCATTAGGCCAGAGTACGAGTCTAAGACCTTAGCTATTAGGCCAGAGTAAGAGTTAAGACCTTAGCTATTAGGCCAGAGTAAGAGTTAAGACCTTAACCATTAGGTCAGAGTATGAGTCTAAGACCTTAGCTATTCGGCCAGAGTAAGAGTTAAGACCTTAGCTATTAGGCCAGAGTAGGACTTAAGACCTTAGCTATTAGGCCAGAGTAAGAGTTAAGACCTTAAACAGTAGGCCGGAGTAAGTGTTAAGGCCTTAACCAGTAGGCCAGAGTAAGAGTTAAGACCTTAACCATTAGGCCAGAGTACGAGTCTAAGACCTTAGCTATTAGGCCAGAGTAAGAGTTAAGACCTTAACCAGTAGGCCAGAGTAAGAGTTAAGACCTTAACCATTAGGCCAGAGTACGAGTCTAAGACCTTAGCTATTATGACAGAGTAAGAGTTAAGACCTTAACCTGTAGGCCATAGTACGAGTCCAAGACCTTAGCTATTAGGCCAGAGTAAGAGTTAAGACCTTAGCTATTATACCAGAGTAAGAGTTAAGACCTTAAACATTAGGCCAGAGTATGAGTCTAAGACCTTAGCTATTAGGCCAGAGTAAGAGTTAAGACCTTAGCTATTAGGCCAGAGTAAGAGTTAAGACCTTAACCTGTAGGCCAGAGTACGAGTCTAAGACCTTGGCTATTAGGCCAGGGTAAGATTTAAGACCTTAACCATTAGGCCAGAGTACGAGTCTAAGACCTTAGCTATTAGGCCAGAGTAAGAGTAAAGACCTTAACCAGTAGGCCAGAGTAAGAGTTAAGACCTTAACCAGTAGGTCAGAGTTCGAGTCTAAGACCTTAGCAATTAGGCCAGAGTAAGAGTTAAGACCATAACCAGTAGGCCAGAGTGAGAGTTAAGACCTTAACCTGTAGGCCATAGTACGAGTCTAAGACCTTAGCTAATTGGCCAGAGTAAGAGTTAAGACCTTAGCTATTAGGCCAGAGTAAGAGTTAAGACCTTAACCATTAGGCCAGATTACGAGTCTAAGACCTTAGCTATTAGGCCAGAGTAAGAGTTAAGACCTTAGCTATTAGGCCAGAGTAAGAGTTAAGACTTTAACCAGTAGGCCAGAGTAAGAGTTAAGACCTTAACCATTAGGCCAGATTATGAGTCTAAGACCTTAGCTATTAGCCCAGAGTAAGAGTTAAGTCCTTAACCAGTAGGCCAGAGTAAGAGTTAAGACCTTAACCATTAGGCCAGAGTACGAGTCTAAGACCTTAGCTATTAGGCCAGAGTAAGAGTTAAGACCTTAGCTATTAGGCCAGAGTAAGAGTTAAGACCTTAGTTATTAGGCCAGAGTAAGAGTTAAGACCTTAACCAATAGGCCAGAGTAAGAGTTAAGACCTTAACCATTAGGCCAGAGTATGAGTCTAAGATCTTAGCTATTAGGCCAGAGTAGGAGTTAAGACCTTAACCAGTAGGCCAGAGTAAGAGTTAAGACCTTAACCATTAGGCCAGAGTACGAGTCTAAGACCTTAGCTATTAGGCCAGAGTAAGAGTTAAGACCTTAACCAGTAGGCCAGAGTAAGAGTTAAGACCTTAACCATTAGGCCAGAGTACGAGTCTAAGACCTTAGCTATTAGGCCAGAGTAAGAGTTAAGACCTTAGCTATTAGGCCAGAGTAAGAGTTAAGACCTTAACCATTAGGTCAGAGTACGAGTCTAAGACCTTAGCTATTAGGCCAGAGTAAGTGTTAAGACCTTAACCTGTAGGCCATAGTACGAGTCCAAGACCTTAGCTATTAGGCCAGAGTAAGAGTTAAGACCTTAGCTATTAGGCCAGAGTAAGAGTTAAGACCTTAGCTATTAGGCCAGAGTAAGAGTTAAGACCTTAACCAGTAGGCCAGAGTAAGAGTTAAGACCTTAACCATTAGGCCAGAGTACGAGTCTAAGACCTTAGCTATTAGGCCAGAGTAAGAGTTAAGACCTTAACCTGTAGGCCATAGTACGAGTCCAAGACCTTAGCTATTAGGCCAGAGTAAGAGTTAAGACCTTAGCTATTATACCAGAGTAAGAGTTAAGACCTTAAACATTAGGCCAGAGTATGAGTCTAAGACCTTAGCTATTAGGCCAGAGTAAGAGTTAAGACCTTAGCTATTAGGCCAGAATAAGAGTTAAGACCTTAGCTATTAGGCCAGAGTAAGAGTTAAGACCTTAGTTATTAGGCCAGAGTAAGAGTTAAGACCTTAACCAATAGGCCAGAATAAGAGTTAAGACCTTAACCATTAGGCCAGAGTATGAGTCTAAGACCTTAGCTATTAGGCCAGAGTAAGAGTTAAGACCTTAACCAGTAGGCCAGAGTAAGAGTTAAGACCTTAACCATTAGGCCAGAGTACAAGTCTAAGACCTTAGCTATTAGGCCAGAGTAAGAGTTAAGACCTTAACCAGTAGGCCAGAGTAAGAGTTAAGACCTTAACCATTAGGCCAGAGTACGAGTCTAAGACCTTAGCTATTAGGCCAGAGTAAGAGTTAAGACCTTAGCTATTAGGCCAGAGTAAGAGTTAAGACCTTAACCATTAGGTCAGAGTACGAGTCTAAGACCTTAGCTATTCGGCCAGAGTAAGAGATAAGACCTTAGCTATTAGGCCAGAGTAAGAGTTAAGACCTTAGCTATTAGGCCAGAGTAAGAGTTAAGACCTTAAACAGTAGGCCGGAGTAAGTGTTAAGACCTTAACCAGTAGGCCAGAGTGGAGTTAAGACCTTAACCATTAGGCCAGAGTACGAGTCTAAGACCTTAGCTATTAGGCCAGAGTAAGAGTTAAGACCTTAGCTATTAGGCCAGAGTAAGAGTTAAGACCTTAGCTATTAGGCCAGAGTAGGAGTTAAGACCTTAACCAGTAGGCCAGAGTAAGAGTTAAGACCTTAACCAGTAGGCCAGAGTAAGAGTTAAGACCTTAACCAGTAGGCCAGAGTAAGATTTAAGACCTTGGCTATTAGGCCAGAGTAAGAGTTAAGACCTTAACCATTAGGCCAGAGTACGAGTCTAAGACCTTAGCTATTAGGCCAGAGTAAGAGTTAAGACCTTAACCAGTAGGCCAGAGTAAGAGTTAAGACCTTAACCATTAGGCCAGAGTACGAGTCTAAGACCTTAGCTATTAGGCCAGAGTAAGAGTTAAGACCTTAGCTATTAGGCCAGAGTAAGAGTTAAGACCTTAACCTGTAGGCCAGAGTACGAGTCTAAGACCTTGGCTATTAGGCCAGAGTAAGATTTAAGACCTTAACCATTAGACCAGAGTACGACTCTAAGACCTTAGCTATTAGGCCAGAGTAAGAGTTAAGACCTTAACCAGTTGGCCAGAGTAAGAGTTAAGACCTTAACCAGTAGGCCAGAGTATGAGTCTAAGAACTTAGCTATTAGGCCAGAGTAAGAGTTAAGACCTTAACCAGTAGGCCAGAGTGGGAGTTAAGACCTTAACCTGTAGGCCATAGTACGAGTCTAAGACCTTAGCTAATAGGCCAGAGTAAGAGTTAAGACCTAAGCTATTAGGCCAGAGTAAGAGTTAAGACCTTAGCTATTAGGCCAGAGTAAGAGTTAAGACCTTAACCAGTAGGCCAGAGTAAGAGTTAAGACCTTAACCATTAGGCCAGATTACGAGTCTAAGACCTTAGCTATTAGGCCAGAGTAAGAGTTAAGTCCTTAACCAGTAGGCCAGAGTAAGTGTTAAGACCTTAACCATTAGGCCAGAGTACGAGTCTAAGACCTTAGCTATTAGGCCAGAGTAAGAGTTAAGACCTTAGTTATTAGGCCAGAGTAAGAGTTAAGACCTTAACCAATAGGCCAGAGTAAGAGTTAAGACCTTAACTTTTAGGCCAGAGTATGACTCTAAGACCTTAGCTATTAGGCCAGAGTAAGAGTTAAGACCTTAACCAGTAGGCCAGAGTAAGAGTTAATACCTTAACCATTAGGCCAGAGTACGAGTCTAAGACCTTAGCTATTAGGCCAGAGTAAGAGTTAAGACCTTAACCAGTAGGCCATAGTACGAGTCCAAGACCTTAGCTATTAGGCCAGAGTAAGAGTTAAGACCTTAGCTATTAGGCCAGAGTAAGAGTTAAGACCTTAAACATTAGGCCAGAGTACGAGTCTAAGACCTTAGCTATTAGGCCAGAGTAAGAGTTAAGACCTTAGCTATTAGGCCAGAGTAAGAGTTAAGACCTTAACCATAAGGCCAAAGTACGAGTCTAAGACCTTAGCTATTAGGCCAGAGTAAAAGTTAAGACCTTAGCTATTAGGCCAGAGTAAGAGTTAAGACCTTAACCAGTAGGCCAAAGTAAGAGTTAAGACCTTAACTGGTAGGCCAGAGAAAGAGTTAAGACCTTAACCATTAGGCCAGAGTACGAGTCTAAGACCTTAGCTATTAGGCCAGAGTAAGAGTTAAGACCTTAACCAATAGGCCAGAGTAAGAGTTAAGACCTTAACCATTAGGCCAGGGTACGAGTCTAAGACCTTAGCTATTAGGCCAGAGTAAGAGTTAAGACCTTAACCTGTAGGCCATAGTACGAGCCCAAGACCTTAGCTATTAGGCCAGAGTAAGAGTTAAGACCTTAGCTATTAGGCCAGAGTAAGAGTTAAGACCTTAAACATTAGGCCAGAGTACGAGTCTAAGACCTTAGCTATTAGGCCAGAGTAAGAGTTAAGACCTTAGCTATTAGGCCAGAGTAAGAGTTAAGACCTTACACATTAGGCCAGAGTACGAGTCTAAGACCTTAGCTATTAGGCCAGAGTAAGAGTTAAGACCTTAGCTATTAGGCCAGAGTAAGAGTTAAGACCTTAACCTCTAGGCCAGAGTATGAGTCTAAGACCTTGGCTATTAGGCCAGAGTAAGATTTAGGACCTTACCCATTAGGCCAGAGTACGAGTCTAAGACCTTAGCTATTAGGCCAGAGTAAGAGTTAAGACCTTAGCTATTAGGCCAGAGTAAGAATTAAGACCTTAGTTATTAGGCCAGAGTACGAGTCTAAGACCTTAGCTATTAGGCCAGAGTACGAGTATAAGACCTTAGCTATTATGCCAGAGTAAGAGTTAAGACCTTAACCATTAGGCCAGAGTACGAGTCTAAGACCTTAGCTATTAGGCCAGAGTAAGAGTTAAGACCTTAACCAGTAGGCCAGAGTAAGAGTTAGGACCTTAACCATTAGGCCAGATTACGAGTCTAAGACCTTAGCTATTAGGCCAGAGTAAGAGTTAAGACCTTAACCTGTAGGCCATAGTACGAGTCCAAGACCTTAGCTATTAGGCCAGAGTAAGAGTTAAGACCTTAGCTATTATACCAGAGTAAGAGTTAAGACCTTAAACATTAGGCCAGAGTACGAGTCTAAGACCTTAGCTATTAGGCCAGAGTAAGAGTTAAGACCTTAACCAGTAGGCCAAAGTAAGAGTTAAGACCTTAACCGGTAGGCCAGAGAAAGAGTTAAGACCTTAACCATTAGGCCAGAGTACGAGTCTAAGACCTTAGCTATTAGGCCAGAGTACGAGTATAAGACCTTAGCTATTATGCCAGAGTAAGAGTTAAGACCTTAACCATTAGGCCAGAGTACGAGTCTAAGACCTTAGCTATTAGGCCAGAGTAAGAGTTAAGACCTTAACCAGTAGGCCAGAGTAAGAGTTAGGACCTTAACCAATAGGCCAGATTACGAGTCTAAGACCTTAGCTATTAGGCCAGAGTAAGAGTTAAGACCTTAGCTATTAGGCCAGAGTAAGAGTTAAGACCTTAACCATTAGGTCAGAGTATGAGTCTAAGACCTTAGCTATTCAGCCAGAGTAAGAGTTAAGACCTTAGCTATTAGGCCAGAGTAAGAGTTAAGACCTTAGCTATTAGGCCAGAGTAAGAGTTAAGACCTTAAACAGTAGGCCGGAGTAAGTGTTAAGACCTTAACCATTAGGCCAGAGTACGAGTCTAAGACCTTAGCTATTAGGCCAGAGTAAGAGTTAAGACCTTCGCTATTAGGCCAGAGTAAGAGTTAAGACCTTAACCTGTAGGCCAGAGTACGAGTCTAAGACCTTGGCTATTAGGCCAGAGTAAGATTTAAGACCTTACCCATTAAGCCAGAGTACGAGTCTAAGACCTTAGCTATTAGGCCAGAGTAAGAGTTAAGACCTTAGCTATTAGGCCAGAGTAAGAGTTAAGACCTCAGTTATTAGGCCAGAGTACGAGTCTAAGACCTTAGCTATTAGGCCAGAGTACGAGTGTAAGACCTTAGCTATTAGGCCAGAGTAAGAGTTAAGACCTTAACTATTAGGCCAGAGTACAAGTCTAAGACCTTAGCTATTAGGCCAGAGTAAGAGTTAAGACCTTAACCAGTAGGCCAGAGTAAGAGTTAAGACCTTAACCATTAGGCCAGAGTACGAGTCTAAGACCTTAGCTATTAGGCCAGAGTAAGAGTTAAGACCTTAACCATTAGGTCAGAGTATGAGTCTAAGACCTTAGCTATTCGGCCAGAGTAGGAGTTAAGACCTTAGCTATTAGGCCGGAGTAAGAGTTAAGACCTTAGCTATTAGGCCAGAGTAAGAGTTAAGACCTTAAACAGTAGGCCGGAGTAAGTGTTAAGGCCTCAACCAGTAGGCCAGAGTAAGAGTTAAGACCTTAACCATTAGGCCAGAGTACGAGTCTAAGACCTTAGCTATTAGGCCAGAGTAAGAGTTAAGACCTTAACCTGTAGGCCATATTACGAGTCTAAGACCTTAGCTATTAGGCCAGAGTAAGAGTTAAGACCTTAGCTATTATACCAGAGTAAGAGTTAAGACCTTAAACATTAGGCCAGAGTACGAGTCTAAGACCTTAGCTATTAGGCCAGAGTAAGAGTTAAAACCTTAACCTGTAGGCCATAGTACGAGTCCAAGACCTTAGCTATTAGGCCAGAGTAAGAGTTAAGACCTTAGCTATTAGGCCAGAGTAAGAGTTAAGACCTTAAACAGTAGGCCGGAGTAAGTGTTAAGGCCTTAACCAGTAGGCCAGAGTAAGAGTTAGGACCTTAACCATTAGGCCAGAGTACGAGTCTAAGACCTTAGCTATTAGGCCAGAGTAAGAGTTAAGACCTTAACCAATAGGCCAGAGTAAGAGTTAAGACCTTAACCATTAGGCCAGAGTACGAATCTAAGACCTTAGCTATTAGGCCAGAGTAAGAGTTAAGACCTTAACCTGTAGGCCATAGTACGAGTCCAAGACCTTAGCTATTAGGCCAGAGTAAGAGTTAAGACCTTAGCTAATATACCAGAGTAAGAGTTAAGACCTTAAACATTAGGCCAGAGTACGAGTCTAAGACCTTAGCTATTAGGCCAGAGTAAGAGTTAAGACCTTAACCAGTAGGCCAAAGTAAGAGTTAAGACCTTAACCGGTAGGCCAGAGAAAGAGTTAAGACCTTAACCATTAGGCCAGAGTACGAGTCTAAGACCTTAGCTATTAGGCCAGAGTAAGAGTTAAGACCTTAACCAATAGGCCAGAGTAAGAGTTAAGACCTTAACCATTAGGCTAGGGTACGAGTCTAAGACCTTAGCTATTAGGCCAGAGTAAGAGTTAAGACCTTAACCTGTAGGCCATAGTACGAGCCCAAGACCTTAGCTATTAGGCCAGAGTAAGAGTTAAGACCTTAGCTATTAGGCCAGAGTAAGAGTTAAGACCTTAAACATTAGGCCAGAGTACGAGTCTAAGACCTTAGCTATTAGGCCAGAGTAAGAGTTAAGACCTTAGCTATTAGGCCAGAGTAAGAGTTAAGACCTTAACCTGTAGGCCATAGTACGAGTCCAAGACCTTAGCTATTAGGCCAGAGTAAGAGTTAAGACCTTAGCTAATAGGCCTGAGTAAGAGTTAAGACCTTACACATTAGGCCAGAGTACGAGTCTAAGACCTTAGCTATTAGGCCAGAGTAAGAGTTAAGACCTTAGCTATTAGGCCAGAGTAAGAGTTAAGACCTTAACCATTAGGCCAGAGTACGAGTCTAAGACCTTGGCTATTAGGCCAGAGTAAGATTTAAGACCTTACCCATTAGGCCAGAGTACGAGTCTAAGACCTTAGCTATTAGGCCAGAGTAAGAGTTAAGACCTTAGCTATTAGGCCAGAGTAAGAATTAAGACCTTAGTTATTAGGCCAGAGTACGAGTCTAAGACCTTAGCTATTAGGCCAGAGTACGAGTATAAGACCTTAGCTATTATGCCAGAGTAAGAGTTAAGACCTTAACCATTAGGCCAGAGTACGAGTCTAAGACCTTAGCTATTAGGCCAGAGTAAGAGTTAAGACCTTAACCAGTAGGCCAGAGTAAGAGTTAAGAACTTAACCATTAGGCCATATTACGAGTCTAAGACCTTAGCTATTAGGCCAGAGTAAGAATTAAGACCTTAGCTATTAGGCCAGAGTAAGAGTTAAGACCTTAACCATTAGGTCAGAGTATGAGTCTAAGACCTTAGCTATTCAGCCAGAGTAAGAGTTAAGACCTTAGCTATTAGGCCAGAGTAAGAGTTAAGACCTTAGCTATTAGGCCAGAGTAAGAGTTAAGACCTTAAACAGTAGGCCGGAGTAAGTGTTAAGACCTTAACCATTAGGCCAGAGTACGAGTCTAAGACCTTAGCTATTAGGCCAGAGTAAGAGTTAAGACCTTAGCTATTAGGCCAGAGTAAGAGTTAAGACCTTAACCTGTAGGCCAGAGTACGAGTCTAAGACCTTGGCTATTAGGCCAGAGTAAGATTTAAGACCTTACCCATTAAGCCAGAGTACGAGTCTAAGACCTTAGCTATTATTCCAGAGTAAGAGTTAAGACCTTAGCTATTAGGCCAGAGTAAGAGTTAAGACCTTAGTTATTAGGCCAGAGTACGAGTCTAAGACCTTAGCTATTAGGCCAGAGTACGAGTGTAAGACCTTAGCTATTAGGCCAGAGTAAGAGTTAAGACCTTAACCATTAGGCCAGAGTACGAGTCTAAGACCTTAGCTATTAGGCCAGAGTAAGAGTTAAGACCTTAACCAGTAGGCCAGAGTAAGAGTTAAGACCTTAACCATTAGGCCAGAGTACGAGTCTAAGACCTTAGCTATTAGGCCAGAGTAAGAGTTAAGACCTTAGCTATTAGGCCAGAGTAAGAGTTAAGACCTTAACCATTAGGTCAGAGTATGAGTCTAAGACCTTAGCTATTCGGCCAGAGTAAGAGTTAAGACCTTAGCTATTAGGCCGGAGTAAGAGTTAAGACCTTAGCTATTAGGCCAGAGTAAGAGTTAAGACCTTAAACAGTAGGCCGGAGTAAGTGTTAAGGCCTCAACCAGTAGGCCAGAGTAAGAGTTAAGACCTTAACCATTAGGCCAGAGTACGAGTCTAAGACCTTAGCTATTAGGCCAGAGTAAGAGTTAAGACCTTAACCTGTAGGCCATATTACGAGTCTAAGACCTTAGCTATTAGGCCAGAGTAAGAGTTAAGACCTTAGCTATGATACCAGAGTAAGAGTAAAGACCTTAAACAGTAGGCCAGAGTAAGCGTTAGGACCTTAACCATTAGGCCAGAGTACGAGTCTAAGACCTTAGCTATTAGGCCAGAGTAAGAGTTAAGACCTTAACCAGTAGGCCAGAGTAAGAGTTAAGACCTTAACCTTTAGGCCAGAGTACGAATCTAAGACCTTAGCTATTAGGCCAGAGTAAGAGTTAAGACCTTAACCTGTAGGCCATAGTACGAGTCCAAGACCTTAGCTATTAGGCCAGAGTAAGAGTTAAGACCTTAGCTATTATACCAGAGTAAGAGTTAAGACCTTAAACATTAGGCCAGAGTACGAGTCTAAGACCTTAGCTATTAGGCCAGAGTAAGAGTTAAGACCTTAACCAGTAGGCCAAAGTAAGAGTTAAGACCTTAACCGGTAGGCCAGAGAAAGAGTTAAGACCTTAACCATTAGGCCAGAGTACGAGTCTAAGACCTTAGCTATTAGGCCAGAGTAAGAGTTAAGACCTTAACCAATAGGCCAGAGTAAGAGTTAAGACCTTAACCATTAGGCCAGGGTACGAGTCTAAGACCTTAGCTATTAGGCCAGAGTAAGAGTTAAGACCTTAACCTGTAGGCCATAGTACGAGCCCAAGACCTTAGCTATTAGGCCAGAGTAAGAGTTAAGACCTTAGCTATTAGGCCAGAGTAAGAGTTAAGACCTTAAACATTAGGCCAGAGTACGAGTCTAAGACCTTAGCTATTAGGCCAGAGTAAGAGTTAAGACCTTAGCTATTAGGCCAGAGTAAGAGTTAAGACCTTAACCTGTAGGCCATAGTACGAGTCCAAGACCTTAGCTATTAGGCCAGAGTAAGAGTTAAGACCTTAGCTATCAGGCCAGAGTAAGAGTTAAGACCTTACACATTAGGCCAGAGTACGAGTCTAAGACCTTAGCTATTAGGCCAGAGTAAGAGTTAAGACCTTAGCTATTAGGCCAGAGTAAGAGTTAAGACCTTAACCTGTAGGCCAGAGTACGAGTCTAAGACCTTGGCTATTAGGCCAGAGTAAGCTATAAGACCTTACCCATTAGGCCAGAGTACGAGTCTAAGACCTTAGCTATTAGGCCAGAGTAAGAGTTAAGACCTTAGCTATTAGGCCAGAGTAAGAATTAAGACCTTAGTTATTAGGCCAGAGTACGAGTCTAAGACCTTAGCTATTAGGCCAGAGTACGAGTATAAGACCTTAGCTATTATGCCAGAGTAAGAGTTAAGACCTTAACCATTAGGCCAGAGTACGAGTCTAAGACCTTAGCTATTAGGCCAGAGTAAGAGTTAAGACCTTAACCAGTAGGCCAGAGTAAGAGTTAAGACCTTAACCATTAGGCCAGAGTACGAGTCTAAGACCTTAGCTATTAGGCCAGAGTAAGAGTTAAGACCTTAGCTATTAGGCCAGAGTAAGAGTTAAGACCTTAACCATTAGGTCAGAGTATGAGTCTATGACCTTAGCTATTCAGCCAGAGTAAGAGTTAAGACCTTAGCTATTAGGCCAGAGTAAGAGTTAAGACCTTAGCTATTAGGCCAGAGTAAGAGTTAAGACCTTAACCAGTAGGCCGGAGTGAGTGTTAAGGCCTTAACCAGTAGGCCAGAGTAAGAGTTAAGACCTTAACCATTAGGCCAGAGTACGAGTCTAAGACCTTAGCTATTAGGCCAGAGTAAGAGTTAAGACCTTAACTATTAGGCCAGAGTAAGAGTTAAGACCTTAACCTGTAGGCCAGAGTACGAGTCTAAGACCTTGGCTATTAGGCCAGAGTAAGATTTAAGACCTTACCCATTAGGCCAGAGTACGAGTCTAAGACCTTAGCTATTAGGCCAGAGTAAGAGTTAAGACCTTAGCTATTAGGCCAGAGTAAGAGTTAAGACCTTAGTTATTAGGCCAGAGTACGAGTCTAAGACCTTAGCTATTAGGCCAGAGTACGAGTATAAGACCTTAGCTATTAGGCCAGAGTAAGAGTCAAGACCTTAACCATTAGGCCGAATCACTGACACAATATCGAAAGACAAAAAATCGACCTACAAATATATCGATACAAAATAATCGATCACATTATTATCGACATCATATACTTATTTAAAACATTACAAAAATATCGAACACACAATTTCGAACTACATAAATATAGGTACACAAAATATCGGCAACACAAATATCGAAATCCTAAAATATCGATGCTCAATAATATACATATACTTCATAACAAAATATCGTAAACTAAAATATCGACCACTAAAATATCTCCATTTTACTAATATCGACTATATAACATTTAATGAAAACCTAAAATCAAACTACATAAACACCAAATAATGTCTTTTATCTCTACACAAAATTATTATTAAACAATTATATATTTACTACATTTAAAAATGGATTTAAATAATTAACTCTTTACTAAAACATTATTAACAACATTCCTACATTAAACAACTATATTATTAAATTATACTTTATCAATTCATGCATCCAATACATAATATAATGTTTAGAAAAATACATATAGAATAATACACCACAAAACCACTAATTAGCGTTTTCCTTATTAGGAAACTAACTACCAGAAAAAAAAAAAAAAAATTCGAACTAACCAATAAAAACACTCCGAATTCAAACTGACCAATAAAACACATATTACAACATCCAAAGCACTATAAAAAGAAGTTCAACTTCATTCACAGTCCAAAACCAAAAAAACGAAATTGAATGAAGAGGAAAATCGACTGGATTGCAACTACAGATATAAGAAAATCAACATACAGGAAATGTTTAAAACTATCAAAAGTAAGTTAACTATATTATTCTCATGAAGACTCAAATAGAATAAATTGTAATTACAATATACATACACTATAAATAAATTAATGTCTTCTTTCTATTTCATGTTTTCACTACAGGAAACTCCAAAAGAAACTAAGAAAATACAGAACAGCACCAAAAAAGATACAACTAAAAAGTAAGTATTTCACAACCAAAAATCAACTAATAGATTAAAATACCACCCTAATTAAATCCCAATTGCAAATCCCCTAACCATTCCCTATAAAAATATAGAAACAATTATTACAACACATTTCCTTTTCTTTTCCAGACAAAGAAAATACTAGAGGAAAATCCCACAAATAAAGAATCAGGAGCATTCTACTCAAACACATCAAAACCAACTTTGTAAGTATATAGTAACTAAATCTTGTTTTTTTCTACTGAAAATTAATATAACATCATATATAATAACTATAATATATATTTTTCATAGATAAAGCTACATCAAAATGACTGAAGGAGCTGAATTCATAACAAGCCAGAAGGGAAAAATGTTACTATGCTATATGGGGTACACTTACACACAGGAAAAAGTGTATGGTTTAAAAGTTAACTGGAAATGCACTAAATACTACTCTAATAAGTGCTATGGGCGTGCTACAACACGACAAACAACAGTACTATACACTAGAGAACATAACCACCCACCAAACATTACTGAAATCGAAGTCAGATCTGCTTTAGAAACTATAAAGGAAGCTAGCACAAGTTCTCAAAAACCTACCAGTGTAATTTTAAAAGAGCAGCTTCCCAAAATTCCTAAAACTGCTACTACACAAATGCCATCTGTAACTTCACTCAAAAGAACTATTGCACGTACTAAAAAAACCACTACTACTTCAACCCCAATTCCTCACACATACAGTGAAGTTATTCTAAGTCCAGAACAAAGTATAACTTTCAACAAAGAACCATTTGTCATTTTTGATAATAAAAACAATGACAAAAGAATAATAATATTTGGAACAGCTAATAATCTCTGTAAACTACAAGAATCACATAACTGGATGATGGATGGGACTTTTACCATATGTCCCAAACCATTTTTCCAACTATATACAATACATGTCATATATCACAATTGCAATATACCATTAATTTACACATTATTACCAAACAAACATAACTCCACATACACTGAACTATTAAATATAATAAAACAAAAAACAAATGACTTTTCCCCACAAAAAATAATCCTAGATTTTGAACATGCAATGATTAATTCTATATTAAAAACACACCCCCATACCTCCATACAAGGCTGTTACTATCATTTTAATCAATGCCTATGGAGACACATACAAAAATCAGCCCTAAGCATTGAATATGCAACTAATTCATCTTTTGCATATCAAATAAAAAAACTCATAGCACTAGCTTATGTACCTGACACAGACGTAACAGAACATTACAACATTTTAATAGACAGCGCCTTCTACAAACAAAATGAAGAAAAACTAAGTTCACTATTGGACTATTTCGAAGATACATGGGTCGGCAGACTACATAGATCTGGCCACAGAAGAAACCCTAAATTCTTAATTCCCTGGTGGAACGTATACAGAAGCACCTTAAATGGAGAATCCAAAACTAATAACGCAGTTGAAGGATGGCATAACGCCTTCCTACAATCAACAGGCAGAACAAAACCAACACTAGAAAGATTTATATCATGCCTACAAAAAGAACAGAGTTATCAAGAGTTCCGAATGGAACAATCCATAACTCAGCTAACTCCAAAAACCTCAAAACAAACTAAACAAATGTATAAATATCTAGAGCAACAAGTAAAATTGTACCCTACTACCAAAGGCCTAGAATACCTAAACATCATAGCTAAAACACTTCTTTAAAGTACAAATACAAATAAATGACTAATTACCCATTTTCAATAATATCAAACACATAAAATATATGTATCTTATTACAAAAATAATTACTGTGTGTAACATATTTATACATATTGTCAAAAATATATTAACACACATTAATAATATTTGTAATAAAATAAAAATGAACAATAATATTAAACAATACCCACCCACAAGAAATAATAATAAATTAACTTACCACGTTTATTCCAAAGTCTGAAAAATCCATTTCCTGCTTACACAATCCAAACATTAAAAAAAATGTTCCCAAAAAAAAATGCAAAAATACAACTGGCGATTAAATCCATAAGCCATTCACCAAATATCCTTCGTAAATCCATGAAAAACCCGAAAATAGCTAAAAATATTAAAAAACGATCCATGAAAACCGAAACATTTAAAGTAGTGTAAAAACCATATTGTTCAATAAAACGAACACACACTTCTTTAAAAAAAAAAAAGAGTCCATCCGAAACGAATAACCTAGAAAAGAAATAGTCAAAACAAAGCAACTGACATTCCCACCCACATAAAACAACACATAAACACGTACTAACAATAATACTAGATTTAAAACACTTCTAAATATACATTAAACACCTTAAACCTAACTTTCGAAACATGCCTACACATCGTTAAAAACACGTAAAAACACAACACGCAACTCTAACACATAACATTTCCAAATATAACTAATATATGTACAGCTACACTAAACATTATCTAACTAGGCTCAAAAGTAAATTTAAAACCATCTAAAACACATAAAACAAACCTTACCTTTCACGACGCGAAGTAACTCCCAACCGCGAGCTTCCCTTCAAACCAAATGACCCAAAACAACATTACCCGGTTACAAAATAGAGTGTCCAAAACATAATAAAACATTTAACTATACTAAAAAGCCCTAAATAAATCAGGTAAAACAGTAAATTCACACACAAATATTTTATATTATTTAGTAAAAATATACCTATTTTTTTAATTTACCTACAAATTGTCAACAAATGTTCCTAATTTGTAAAATTATATTAATAAATATTTTAAAATTTAAAATATTTATTATTATAATTGCTAAAAAGATAATACTACAGAACAATGTATGAAAAATTGTTAAATTATTTTTGCATAAATGCTAAAATTTTATTTATGTTAAAAAGATGTTTGTTTCGAAAACATTGTAAAAATAATTAATATTAATATTTTACATATTAATATTAATTAAAAAGGTATAACATGTTTGTACTACAAATATTAAAATGTTTATATATGAAAATATTTGTTAAAAGTTTTGTATAAAGATTTACAAAACCTATTGCTATGTTAATTTTAATTTAAAACACTACATTGTACAACATTATTAATAATCTTTATAATTTACTTAAAAATGTTTGAAAATATACTTAATGTACATAAAATTTGTTCTGACCTATATTCAATATGTTTGAATGTAATTACAATGTAAATAATACTATTTCTGAATGATCTTACTCAAATGAATAAACAATAACAAATTTAAAAAACTACAATAAAAACCATGTTCTTGTCTTATGAATTGTGTTTCTCTGATTATTAATATTAATCTTCTATTATGAATATTTAACATATAGAATAATTATTTTATAAAAAATTACAAATCAATCAATATTATAAAATTACAGAATGCCATTACCCATTATTCCAATACAAAATATTCATATATTTTTCCTAATAATAATATTAAATATTCCAAACATATCAAATTAAAAGGTTACATGTATATATTATCCTAAACTATAAATATAGAATTAATTACTACAAATCCAATATATAAAAATACAATACAAATAATATTCACTTAAATATATTTTTATAACTACTATATCAATGTAATTTATTAAATTAAATACCAGACAGATTAGAGTAGTTGCTGGACACTGACCATAAACAATTTACTATTCCCACTCCACTCTATAATAAATAAAAGTAGATGCTTGACACTGACCATAAATAATTTACTATTCCCACTCCAGTCTATAATAAATTAGAGTAGGTGCTGGACACTAACCATAAATAATTTACTATTCCCACTCCAGTATATAAAAAATTAGAGTAGGTGCTGGACAGTGACCATAAATAATTTACTATTCCCACTCCAGTCTATAATAAATTAGAGTAGGTGCTGGACACTAACCATAAATAATTTACTATTCCCACTCCAGTCTATAATAAATTAGAGTAGGTGCTGGACACTGACCATAAATAATTTACTATTCCCACTCCAGTCTATAATAAATTAGAGTAGGTGCTGGACACTAACCATAAATAATTTACTATTCCCACTCCAGTATATAAAAAATTAGAGTAGGTGCTGGACAGTGACCATAAATAATTTACTATTCCCACTCCAGTCTATAATAAATTAGAGTAGGTGCTGGACACTAACCATAAATAATTTACTATTCCCACTCCAGTCTATAATAAATTAGAGTAGGTGCTGGACACTGACCATAAATAATTTACTATTCCCACTCCAGTCTATAAAAAATTAGAGTAGGTGCTGGACAGTGACCATCAATAATTTACTATTCCCACTCCAGTCTATAATAAAATAGAGTAGGTGCTGGACACTAACCAGAAAAAATTTACTATTCCCACTCCAGTCTATAATAAATTAGAGTATGTGCTGGACACTGACCATAAATAATTTACTATTCCCACTCCAGTCTATAAAAAATTAGAGTAGGTGCTGGACAGTGACCATAAATAATTTACTATTCCCACTCCAGTCTATAATAAATTAGAGTAGGTGCTGGACACTGACCATAACTAATTTACTATTCCCACTCCAGTCTATAATAAATTAGAGTAGGTGCTGGACAGTGACCATAAATAATTTACTATTCCCACTCCAGTCTATAAAAAATTACAGTAGGTGCTGGACAGTGACCATAAATAATTTACTATTCCCACTCCAGTCTATAATAAATTAGAGTAGGTGCTGGACAGTGACCATAAATAATTTACTATTCCCACTCCAGTCTATAAAAAATTACAGTAGGTGCTGGACAGTGACCATAAATAATTTACTATTCCCACTCCAGTCTATAATAAATTAGAGTAGGTGCTGGACAGTGACCATAAATAATTTACTATTCCCACTCCAGTCTATAAAAAATTACAGTAGGTGCTGGACAGTGACCATAAATAATTTACTATTCCCACTCCAGTCTATAAAAAATTACAGTAGGTGCTGGACAGTGACCATAAATAATTTACTATTCCCACTCCAATCTATATTGAATTAGGATTACTATATATGTTAGATTTTTTCAAATAATTACTAATTTGTAAACACTACCCACCCTTATCCCCTATAAATCCTACATCACTCTTATTAAATGAATTATCTTCTTAAAATTGTTAAATGTTAATTAAAATAACATTTCTAAATGGAAATAATTTTTTATGAATAATAAAATTTTGATATATTTATAAAACACTCCCCACCCTTATCCCCTATAACCCCAAAATACCACTTATGAAATATTTTTCATTATTAAAAATATTAAAATTTACTTTTATTAAGAAATTAGAACTTTGCATTATATTTTTCAAAAATAAAATATTACATATATTTTGAATGCACTCCCCACCCTTATCCCCTATAACCCCCAATTCCCACTTATGAAATTTATTGTATTAGTAATTTATTTAATTTTAATTTTTAAACCCAAAAATTAAATTTCTATTTTTTTTTTATAAAATATTAAATATTTCTCAAAAACACTCCCCACCCTTATCCCCTATAACCCCAAAATCCCACTTATTAAATGTATTTTATTAGTAAAATGTTTAATTGTAAATTTTAATACAAAATTTTAAATTTAAATTTTTTTGAATTCAATATTAAATAATAAATATATATCTAAAACACTCCCCAGCCTTATCCCCTTTAACCCCAAAATCCCACGTATTACATTTATTTTCTTATAACAATTTTCACATTTAAAATTTTAAAACGAATTTGAAATGTTTTTATTTCTAAATATAATATTTCAAAATTTATATCATAAATTATTAAATATTATTACTAAAATTTTTAATTTTAAATTTTCATACCAAATTTGAATTTTTTTTTTTTAATTTAATATTAAATATTAAATATATATCTAATACACTCCCCACCCTTATCCCCTATAACCCCAAAATCCCACTGATTACATTTATTTTATTATTACAATTTTCACATTTAAAATTTAAAAACACATTTGAATTTTTTTTTTTTTTTTTAAATATAATATTTCTAAATTTATATCCTAAAATATTAAATTTAATATTTATTTCCAAAACACTCCCCACCCTTAACCCCTATATACACAACATCCCACTAACAATATTTTTTTTCATTATTAAAATTTAAATATTACTATTTTGTTCAAAATTTAAATTCAAATTATACAAATATTTATTAAAATATTTTATTTCTAATATATATTTTTAAAACACTCCCCACCCTTATCCCCTATAAACCCAACATCCCGCTCCTAACATTATATATCCAAATTTAAAAAATTATATTAATAATAGTTAAATAATTATATCCTAAAATATTAAATATAATATTTATTTCCAAAATACTCCCCACCCTTAACCCCTATATACACAACATCCCACTAAAAATTTTTTTTTTCACAATTAAATTTTAAATAATTGAATTTTGTTCAAAATTTAAATTTAAATTCTACAAAAATTTATTAAAATATTTTATTTCAAATATATTTTTTTAAAACACTCCCCACCCTTATCCCCTATAAACCCAACATCCCGCTCCTAAAATTATATATCAAAATTTAAAAAATTATATTAATAGAAAGAAAATTGTTATTTTTAATACACTTAAATAAACATTTGCTGACACTTCTAAACAATAATTTTTTACAAATCACAAAGTGACTTAATACTATACTTTTTCGATATTTTTACTACACGATATTATGTCTTTCGATATACTATACCTCGATATTTTACTACACATCACAATCTCGACATTTTTTACATCGATATTGTTGACAGAGATATATTGTTCCATCGATATTTTGACTTCGATATTTCTGTATATCGATATTACATTTCCGATATTTTGTCTACTCACCCATTAGGCCATAGTACGAGTCTAAGACCTTAGCTATTAGGCCAGAGTAAGAGTTAAGACCTTAACCAGTAGGCCAGAGTAAGAGTTAAGACCTTAACCATTAGGCCAGAGTACGAGTCTAAGACCGTAGCTATTAGGCCAGAGTAAGAGTTAAGACCTTAGCTATTAGGCCAGAGTAAGAGTTAAGACCTTAACCATTAGGTCAGAGTATGAGTCTAAGACCTTAGCTATTCGGCCAGAGTAAGAGTTAAGACCTTAGCTATTAGGCCAGAGTAGGACTTAAGACCTTAGCTATTAGGCCAGAGTAAGAGTTAAGACCTTAAACAGTAGGCCGGAGTAAGTGTTAAGGCCTTAACCAGTAGGCCAGAGTAAGAGTTAAGACCTTAACCATTAGGCCAGAGTACGAGTCTAAGACCTTAGCTATTAGGCCAGAGTAAGAGTTAAGACCTTAACCAGTAGGCCAGAGTAAGAGTTAAGACCTTAACCATTAGGCCAGAGTACGAGTCTAAGACCTTAGCTATTAGGCCAGAGTAAGAGTTAAGACCTTAACCTGTAGGCCATAGTACGAGTCCAAGACCTTAGCTATTAGGCCAGAGTAAGAGTTAAGACCTTAGCTATTATACCAGAGTAAGAGTTAAGACCTTAAACATTAGGCCAGAGTATGAGTCTAAGACATTAGCTATTAGGCCAGAGTAAGAGTTAAGACCTTAGCTATTAGGCCAGAGTAAGAGTTAAGACCTTAACCTGTAGGCCAGAGTACGAGTCTAAGACCTTGGCTATTAGGCCAGGGTAAGATTTAAGACCTTAACCATTAGGCCAGAGTACGAGTCTAAGACCTTAGCTATTAGGCCAGAGTAAGAGTAAAGACCTTAACCAGTAGGCCAGAGTAAGAGTTAAGACCTTAACCAGTAGGTCAGAGTTTGAGTCTAAGACCTTAGCAATTAGGCCAGAGTAAGAGTTAAGACCATAACCAGTAGGCCAGAGTGAGAGTTAAGACCTTAACCTGTAGGCCATAGTACGAGTCTAAGACCTTAGCTAATTGGCCAGAGTAAGAGTTAAGACCTTAGCTATTAGGCCAGAGTAAGAGTTAAGACCTTAACCATTAGGCCAGATTACGAGTCTAAGACCTTAGCTATTAGGCCAGAGTAAGAGTTAAGACCTTAGCTATTAGGCCAGAGTAAGAGTTAAGACTTTAACCAGTAGGCCAGAGTAAGAGTTAAGACCTTAACCATTAGGCCAGATTATGAGTCTAAGACCTTAGCTATTAGCCCAGAGTAAGAGTTAAGTCCTTAACCAGTAGGCCAGAGTAAGAGTTAAGACCTTAACCATTAGGCCAGAGTACGAGTCTAAGACCTTAGCTATTAGGCCAGAGTAAGAGTTAAGACCTTAGCTATTAGGCCAGAGTAAGAGTTAAGACCTTAGTTATTAGGCCAGAGTAAGAGTTAAGACCTTAACCAATAGGCCAGAGTAAGAGTTAAGACCTTAACCATTAGGCCAGAGTATGAGTCTAAGATCTTAGCTATTAGGCCAGAGTAAGAGTTAAGACCTTAACCAGTAGGCCAGAGTAAGAGTTAAGACCTTAACCATTAGGCCAGAGTACGAGTCTAAGACCTTAGCTATTAGGCCAGAGTAAGAGTTAAGACCTTAACCAGTAGGCCAGAGTAAGAGTTAAGACCTTAACCATTAGGCCAGAGTACGAGTCTAAGACCTTAGCTATTAGGCCAGAGTAAGAGTTAAGACCTTAGCTATTAGGCCAGAGTAAGAGTTAAGACCTTAACCATAAGGTCAGAGTACGAGTCTAAGACCTTAGCTATTAGGCCAGAGTAAGTGTTAAGACCTTAACCTGTAGGCCATAGTACGAGTCCAAGACCTTAGCTATTAGGCCAGAGTAAGAGTTAAGACCTTAGCTATTAGGCCAGAGTAAGAGTTAAGACCTTAACCAGTAGGCCAGAGTAAGAGTTAAGACCTTAACCATTAGGCCAGAGTATGAGTCTAAGACCTTAGCTATTAGGCCAGAGTAAGAGTTAAGACCTTAACCTGTAGGCCATAGTACGAGTCCAAGACCTTAGCTATTAGGCCAGAGTAAGAGTTAAGACCTTAGCTATTATACCAGAGTAAGAGTTAAGACCTTAAACATTAGGCCAGAGTATGAGTCTAAGACCTTAGCTATTAGGCCAGAGTAAGAGTTAAGACCTTAGCTATTAGGCCAGAGTAAGAGTTAAGACCTTAACCTGTAGGCCAGAGTACGAGTCTAAGACCTTAGCTATTAGGCCAGAGTAAGAGTAAAGACCTTAACCAGTAGGCCAGAGTAAGAGTTAAGACCTTAACCAGTAGGTCAGAGTTTGAGTCTAAGACCTTAGCTATTAGGCCAGAGTAAGAGTTAAGACCATAACCAGTAGGCCAGAGTGAGAGTTAAGACCTTAACCTGTAGGCCATAGTACGAGTCTAAGACCTTAGCTAATTGGCCAGAGTAAGAGTTAAGACCTTAGCTATTAGGCCAGAGTAAGAGTTAAGACCTTAACCATTAGGCCAGATTACGAGTCTAAGACCTTAGCTATTAGGCCAGAGTAAGAGTTAAGACCTTAGCTATTAGGCCAGAGTAAGAGTTAAGACCTTAACCAGTAGGCCAGAGTAAGAGTTAAGACCTTAACCATCAGGCCAGATTATGAGTCTAAGACCTTAGCTATTAGCCCAGAGTAAGAGTTAAGTCCTTAACCAGTAGGCCAGAGTAAGAGTTAAGACCTTAACCATTAGGCCAGAGTACGAGTCTAAGACCTTAGCTATTAGGCCAGAGTAAGAGTTAAGACCTTAGCTATTAGGCCAGAGTAAGAGTTAAGACCTTAGTTATTAGGCCAGAGTAAGAGTTAAGACCTTAACCAATAGGCCAGAGTAAGAGTTAAGACCTTAACCATTAGGCCAGAGTATGAGTCTAAGATCTTAGCTATTAGGCCAGAGTAAGAGTTAAGACCTTAACCAGTAGGCCAGAGTAAGAGTTAAGACCTTAACCATTATGCCAGAGTACAAGTCTAAGACCTTAGCTATTAGGCCAGAGTAAGAGTTAAGACCTTAACCAGTAGGCCAGAGTAAGAGTTAAGACCTTAACCATTAGGCCAGAGTACGAGTCTAAGACCTTAGCTATTAGGCCAGAGTAAGAGTTAAGACCTTAACCAGTAGGCCAGAGTAAGAGTTAAGACCTTAACCATTAGGCCAGAGTACGAGTCTAAGACCTTAGCTATTAGGCCAGAGTAAGAGTTAAGACCTTAGCTATTAGGCCAGTGTAAGAGTTAAGACCTTAACCATTAGGTCAGAGTACGAGTCTAAGACCTTAGCTATTAGGCCAGAGTAAGTGTTAAGACCTTAACCTGTAGGCCATAGTACGAGTCCAAGACCTTAGCTATTAGGCCAGAGTAAGAGTTAAGACCTTAGCTATTAGGCCAGAGTAAGAGTTAAGACCTTAGCTATTAGGCCAGAGTAAGAGTTAAGACCTTAACCAGTAGGCCAGAGTAAGAGTTAAGACCTTAACCATTAGGCCAGAGTACGAGTCTAAGACCTTAGCTATTAGGCCAGAGTAAGAGTTAAGACCTTAACCTGTAGGCCATAGTACGAGTCCAAGACCTTAGCTATTAGGCCAGAGTAAGAGTTAAGACCTTAGCTATTATACCAGAGTAAGAGTTAAGACCTTAAACATTAGGCCAGAGTATGAGTCTAAGACCTTAGCTATTAGGCCAGAGTAAGAGTTAAGACCTTAGCTATTAGGCCAGAGTAAGAGTTAAGACCTTAACCTGTAGGCCAGAGTACGAGTCTAAGACCTTGGCTATTAGGCCAGGGTAAGATTTAAGACCTTAACCATTAGGCCAGAGTACGAGTCTAAGACCTTAGCTATTAGGCCAGAGTAAGAGTAAAGACCTTAACCAGTAGGCCAGAGTAAGAGTTAAGACCTTAACCAGTAGGTCAGAGTTCGAGTCTAAGACCTTAGCTATTAGGCCAGAGTAAGAGTTAAGACCATAACCAGTAGGCCAGAGTGAGAGTTAAGACCTTAACCTGTAGGCCATAGTACGAGTCTAAGACCTTAGCTAATTGGCCAGAGTAAGAGTTAAGACCTTAGCTATTAGGCCAGAGTAAGAGTTAAGACCTTAACCATTAGGCCAGATTACGAGTCTAAGACCTTAGCTATTAGGCCAGAGTAAGAGTTAAGACCTTAGCTATTAGGCCAGAGTAAGAGTTAAGACCTTAACCAGTAGGCCAGAGTAAGAGTTAAGACCTTAACCATCAGGCCAGATTATGAGTCTAAGACCTTAGCTATTAGCCCAGCGTAAGAGTTAAGTCCTTAACCAGTAGGCCAGAGTAAGAGTTAAGACCTTAACCATTAGGCCAGAGTACGAGTCTAAGACCTTAGCTATTAGGCCAGAGTAAGAGTTAAGACCTTAGCTATTAGGCCAGAGTAAGAGTTAAGACCTTAGTTATTAGGCCAGAGTAAGAGTTAAGACCTTAACCAATAGGCCAGAGTAAGAGTTAAGACCTTAACCATTAGGCCAGAGTATGAGTCTAAGATCTTAGCTATTAGGCCAGAGTAAGAGTTAAGACCTTAACCAGTAGGCCAGAGTAAGAGTTAAGACCTTAACCATTAGGCCAGAGTACGAGTCTAAGACCTTAGCTATTAGGCCAGAGTAAGAGTTAAGACCTTAGCTATTAGGCCAGAGTAAGAGTTAAGACCTTAACCATTAGGTCAGAGTACGAGTCTAAGACCTTAGCTATTAGGCCAGAGTAAGAGTTAAGACCTTAACCTGTAGGCCATAGTACGAGTCCAAGACCTTAGCTATTAGGCCAGAGTAAGAGTTAAGACCTTAGCTATTAGGCCAGAGTAAGAGTTAATACCTTAAACAGTAGGCCGGAGCAAGTGTTAAGGCCTTAACCAGTAGGCCAGTGTAAGAGTTAAGACCTTAACCATTAGGCCAGAGTACGAGTCTAAGACCTTAGCTATTAGGCCAGAGTAAGAGTTAAAACATTAACCAGTAGGCCAGAGTAAGAGTTAAGACCTTAACCATTAGGCCAGAGTACGAGTCTAAGACCTTAGCTATTAGGCCAGAGTAAGAGTTAAGACCTTAACCTGTAGGCCATAGTACGAGTCCAAGACCTTAGCTATTAGGCCAGAGTAAGAGTTAAGACCTTAGCTATTATACCAGAGTAAGAGTTAAGATCTTAAACATTAGGACAGAGTACGAGTCTAAGACCTTAGCTATTAGGCCAGAGTAAGAGTTAAGACCTTAGCTATTAGGCCAGAGTAAGAGTTAAGACCTTAACCTGTAGGCCAGAGTACGAGTCTAAGACCTTGGCTATTAGGCCAGAGTAAGATTTAAGACCTTAACCATTAGGCCAGAGTACGAGTCTAAGACCTTAGCTATTAGGCCAGAGTAAGAGTAAAGACCTTAACCAGTAGGCCAGAGTAAGAGTTAAGACCTTAACCAGTAGGTCAGAGTTCGAGTCTAAGACCTTAGCTATTAGGCCAGAGTAAGAGTTAAGACCTTAACCAGTAGGCCAGAGTGAGAGTTAAGACCTTAACCTGTAGGCCATAGTACGAGTCTAAGACCTTAGCTAATAGGCCAGAGTAAGAGTTAAGACCTTAGCTATTAGGCCAGAGTAAGAGTTAAGACCTTAACCATTAGGCCAGATTACGAGTCTAAGACCTTAGCTATTAGGCCAGAGTAAGAGTTAAGACCTTAGCTATTAGGCCAGAGTAAGAGTTAAGACCTTAACCAGTAGGCCAGAGTAAGAGTTAAGACCTTAACCATTAGGCCAGATTACGAGTCTAAGACCTTAGCTATTAGCCCAGAGTAAGAGTTAAGTCCTTAACCAGTAGGCCAGAGTAAGAGTTAAGACCTTAACCATTAGGCCAGAGTACGAGTCTAAGACCTTAGCTATTAGGCCAGAGTAAGAGTTAAGACCTTAGCTATTAGGCCAGAGTAAGAGTTAAGACCTTAGTTATTAGGCCAGAGTAAGAGTTAAGACCTTAGTTATTAGGCCAGAGTAAGAGTTGAGACCTTAACCAATAGGCCAGAGTAAGAGTTAAGACCTTAACCATTAGGCCAGAGTATGAGTCTAAGATCTTAGCCATTAGGCCAGAGTAAGAGTTAAGACCTTAACCAGTAGGCCAGAGTAAGAGTTAATTCCTTAACCATTAGGCCAGAGTACGAGTCTAAGACCTTAGCTATTAGGCCAGAGTAAGAGTTAAGACCTTAACCAGTAGGCCAGAGTAAGAGTTAAGACCTTAACCATTAGGCCAGAGTACGAGTCTAAGACCTTAGCTATTAGGCCAGAGTAAGAGTTAAGACCTTAGCTATTAGGCCAGAGTAAGAGTTAAGACCTTAACCAGTAGGCCAGAGTAAGAGTTAAGACCTTAACCATTAGGCCAGATTACGAGTCTAAGACCTTAGCTATTAGCCCAGAGTAAGAGTTAAGTCCTTAACCAGTAGGCCAGAGTAAGAGTTAAGACCTTAACCATTAGGCCAGAGTACGAGTCTAAGACCTTAGCTATTAGGCCAGAGTAAGAGTTAAGACCTTAGTTATTAGGCCAGAGTAAGAGTTAAGACCTTAGTTATTAGGCCAGAGTAAGAGTTGAGACCTTAACCAATAGGCCAGAGTAAGAGTTAAGACCTTAACCATTAGGCCAGAGTATGAGTCTAAGATCTTAGCTATTAGGCCAGAGTAAGAGTTAAGACCTTAACCAGTAGGCCTGAGTAAGAGTTAAGACCTTAACCATTAGGCCAGAGTACGAGTCTAAGACCTTAGCTATTAGGCCAGAGTAAGAGTTAAGACCTTAACCAGTAGGCCTGAGTAAGAGTTAAGACCTTAACCATTAGGCCAGAGTACGAGTCTAAGACCTTAGCTATTAGGCCAGAGTAAGAGTTAAGACCTTAGCTATTAGGCCAGAGTAAGAGTTAAGACCTTAACCATTAGGTCAGAGTATGAGTCTAAGACCTTAGCTATTCGGCCAGAGTAAGAGTTAAGACCTTAGCTATCAGGCCAGAGTAAGACTTAAGACCTTAGCTATTAGGCCAGAGTAAGAGTTAAGACCTTAAACAGTAGGCCGGAGTAAGTGTTAAGGCCTTAACCAGTAGGCCAGAGTAAGAGTTAAGACCTTAACCATTAGGCCAGAGTACGAGTCTAAGACCTTAGCTATTAGGCCAGAGTAAGAGTTAAGACCTTAACCAGTAGGCCAGAGTAAGAGTTAAGACCTTAACCATTAGGCCAGAGTACGAGTCTAAGACCTTAGCTATTAGGCCAGAGTAAGAGTTAAGACCTTAACCTGTAGTCCATAGTACGAGTCCAAGACCTTAGCTATTAGGCCAGAGTAAGAGTTAAGACCTTAGCTATTATACCAGAGTAAGAGTTAAGACCTTAAACATTAGGCCAGAGTATGAGTCTAAGACCTTAGCTATTAGGCCAGAGTAAGAGTTAAGACCTTAGCTATTAGGCCAGAGTAAGAGTTAAGACCTTAACCTGTAGGCCAGAGTACGAGTCTAAGACCTTGGCTATTAGGCCAGGGTAAGATTTAAGACCTTAACCATTAGGCCAGAGTACGAGTCTAAGACCTTAGCTATTAGGCCAGAGTAAGAGTAAAGACCTTAACCAGTAGGCCAGAGTAAGAGTTAAGACCTTAACCAGTAGGTCAGAGTTCGAGTCTTAGACCTTAGCTATTAGGCCAGAGTAAGAGTTAAGACCATAACCAGTAGGCCAGAGTGAGAGTTAAGACCTTAACCTGTAGGCCATAGTACGAGTCTAAGACCTTAGCTAATTGGCCAGAGTAAGAGTTAAGACCTTAGCTATTAGGCCAGAGTAAGAGTTAAGACCTTAACCATTAGGCCAGATTACGAGTCTAAGACCTTAGCTATTAGGCCAGAGTAAGAGTTAAGACCTTAGCTATTAGGCCAGAGTAAGAGTTAAGACCTTAACCAGTAGGCCAGAGTAAGAGTTAAGACCTTAACCATTAGGCCAGATTATGAGTCTAAGACCTTAGCTATTAGCCCAGAGTAAGAGTTAAGTCCTTAACCAGTAGGCCAGAGTAAGAGTTAAGACCTTAACCATTAGGCCAGAGTACGAGTCTAAGACCTTAGCTATTAGGCCAGAGTAAGAGTTAAGACCTTAGCTATTAGGCCAGAGTAAGAGTTAAGACCTTAGTTATTAGGCCAGAGTAAGAGTTAAGACCTTAACCAATAGGCCAGAGTAAGAGTTAAGACCTTAACCATTAGGCCAGAGTATGAGTCTAAGATCTTAGCTATTAGGCCAGAGTAAGAGTTAAGACCTTAACCAGTAGGCCAGAGTAAGAGTTAAGACCTTAACCATTAGGCCAGAGTACGAGTCTAAGACCTTAGCCATTAGGCCAGAGTAAGAGTTAAGACCTTAACCAGTAGGCCAGAGTAAGAGTTAAGACCTTAACCATTAGGCCAGAGTACGAGTCTAAGACCTTAGCTATTAGGCCAGAGTAAGAGTTAAGACCTTAGCTATTAGGCCAGAGTAAGAGTTAAGACCTTAACCATTAGGTCAGAGTACGAGTCTAAGACCTTAGCTATTAGGCCAGAGTAAGAGTTAAGACCTTAACCTGTAGGCCATAGTACGAGTCCAAGACCTTAGCTATTAGGCCAGAGTAAGAGTTAAGACCTTAGCTATTAGGCCAGAGTAAGAGTTAAGACCTTAACCAGTAGGACAGAGTAAGAGTTAAGACCTTAACCATTAGGCCAGAGTACGAGTCTAAGACCTTAGCTATTAGGCCAGAGTAAGAGTTAAGACCTTAACCTGTAGGCCATAGTACGAGTCCAAGACCTTAGCTATTAGGCCAGAGTAAGAGTTAAGACCTTAGCTATTATACCAGAGTAAGAGTTAAGACCTTAAACATTAGGCCAGAGTATGAGTCTAAGACCTTAGCTATTAGGCCAGAGTACGAGTTAAGACCTTAGCTATTAGGCCAGAGTAAGAATTAAGACCTTAACCTGTAGGCCAGAGTACGAGTCTAAGACCTTGGCTATTAGGCCAGGGTAAGATTTAAGACCTTAACCATTAGGCCAGAGTACGAGTCTAAGACCTTAGCTATTAGGCCAGAGTAAGAGTAAATACCTTAACCAGTAGGCCAGAGTAAGAGTTAAGACCTTAACCAGTAGGTCAGAGTTCGAGTCTAAGACCTTAGCTATTAGGCCAGAGTAAGAGTTAAGACCATAACCAGTAGGCCAGAGTGAGAGTTAAGACCTTAACCTGTAGGCCATAGTACGAGTCTAAGACCTTAGCTAATTGGCCAGAGTAAGAGTTAAGACCTTAGCTATTAGGCCAGAGTAAGAGTTAAGACCTTAACCATTAGGCCAGATTACGAGTCTAAGACCTTAGCTATTAGGCCAGAGTAAGAGTTAAGACCTTAGCTATTAGGCCAGAGTAAGAGTTAAGACCTTAACCAGTAGACAAGAGTAAGAGTTAAGACCTTAACCATTAGGCCGGAGTACGAGTCTAAGACCTTAGCTATTAGGCCAGAGTAAGAGTTAAGACCTTAACCAGTAGGCCAGAGTAAGAGTTAAGACCTTAACCATTAGGCCAGAGTACGAGTCTAAGACCTTAGCTATTAGGCCAGAGTAAGAGTTAAGACCTTAGCTATTAGGCCAGAGTAAGAGTTAAGACCTTAACCATTAGGTCAGAGTACGAGTCTAAGACCTTAGCTATTAGGCCAGAGTAAGAGTTAAGACCTTAACCTGTAGGCCATAGTACGAGTCCAAGACCTTAGCTATTAGGACAGAGTAAGAGTTAAGACCTTAGCTATTAGGCCAGAGTAAGAGTTAAGACCTTAAACAGTAGGCCGGAGTAAGTGTTAAGGCCTTAACCAGTAGGCCAGTGTAAGAGTTAAGACCTTAACCATTAGGCCAGAGTACGAGTCTAAGACCTTAGCTATTAGGCCAGAGTAAGAGTTAAAACCTTAACCAGTAGGCCAGAGTAAGAGTTAAGACCTTAACCATTAGGCCAGAGTACGAGTCTAAGACCTTAGCTATTAGGCCAGAGTAAGAGTTAAGACCTTAACCTGTAGGCCATAGTACGAGTCCAAGACCTTAGCTATTAGGCCAGAGTAAGAGTTAAGACCTTAGCTATTAGGCCAGAGTAAGAGTTAAGACCTTAACCTGTAGGCCAGAGTACGAGTCTAAGACCTTGGCTATTAGGCCAGAGTAAGATTTAAGACCTTAACCATTAGGCCAGAGTACGAGTCTAAGACCTTAGCTATTAGGCCAGAGTAAGAGTAAAGACCTTAACCAGTAGGCCAGAGTAAGAGTTAAGACCTTAACCAGTAGGTCAGAGTTCGAGTCTAAGACCTTAGCTATTAGGCCAGAGTAAGAGTTAAGACCTTAACCAGTAGGCCAGAGTGAGAGTTAAGACCTTAACCTTTAGGCCATAGTACGAGTCTAAGACCTTAGCTAATAGGCCAGAGTAAGAGTTAAGACCTTAGCTATTAGGCCAGAGTAAGAGTTAAGACCTTAACCATTAGGCCAGATTACGAGTCTAAGACCTTAGCTATTAGGCCAGAGTAAGAGTTAAGACCTTAGCTATTAGGCCAGAGTAAGAGTTAAGACCTTAACCAGTAGGCCAGAGTAAGAGTTAAGACCTTAACCATTAGGCCAGATTACGAGTCTAAGACCTTAGCTATTAGCCCAGAGTAAGAGTTAAGTCCTTAACCAGTAGGCCAGAGTAAGAGTTAAGACCTTAACCATTAGGCCAGAGTACGAGTCTAAGACCTTAGCTATTAGGCCAGAGTAAGAGTTAAGACCTTAGCTATTAGGCCAGAGTAAGAGTTAAGACCTTAGTTATTAGGCCAGAGTAAGAGTTAAGACCTTAACCAATAGGCCAGAGTAAGAGTTAAGACCTTAACCATTAGGCCAGAGTATGAGTCTAAGACCTTAGCTATTAGGCCAGAGTAAGAGTTAAGACCTTAACCAGTAGGCCAGAGTAAGAGTTAAGACCTTAACCATTAGGCCAGAGTACGAGTCTAAGACCTTAGCTATTAGGTCAGAGTAAGAGTTAAGACCTTAACCAGTAGGCCAGAGTAAGAGTTAAGACCTTAGCTATTAGGCCAGAGTAAGAGTTAAGACCTTAACCATTAGGTCAGAGTACGAGTCTAAGACCTTAGCTATTCGGCCAGAGTAAGAGATAAGACCTTAGCTATTAGGCCAGTGTAAGAGTTAAGACCTTAGCTATTTGGCCAGAGTAAGAGTTAAGTCCTTAAACAGTAGGCCGGAGTAAGTGTTAAGACCTTAACCAGTAGGCCAGAGTAAGAGTTAAGACCTTAACCATTAGGCCAGAGTACGAGTCTAAGACCTTAGCTATTAGGCCAGAGTAAGAGTTAAGACCTTAACCAGTAGGCCAGAGTAAGAGTTAAGACCTTAACCATTAGGCCAGTGTACGAGTCTAAGACCTTAGCTATTAGGCCAGAGTAAGAGTTGAGACCTTAACCAATAGGCCAGAGTAAGAGTTAAGACCTTAACCATTAGGCCAGAGTATGAGTCTAAGATCTTAGCTATTAGGCCAGAGTAAGAGTTAAGACCTTAACCAGTAGGCCTGAGTAAGAGTTAAGACCTTAACCATTAGGCCAGAGTACGAGTCTAAGACCTTAGCTATTAGGCCAGAGTAAGAGTTAAGACCTTAACCAGTAGGCCTGAGTAAGAGTTAAGACCTTAACCATTAGGCCAGAGTACGAGTCTAAGACCTTAGCTATTAGGCCAGAGTAAGAGTTAAGACCTTAGCTATTAGGCCAGAGTAAGAGTTAAGACCTTAACCATTAGGTCAGAGTATGAGTCTAAGACCTTAGCTATTCGGCCAGAGTAAGAGTTAAGACCTTAGCTATCAGGCCAGAGTAAGACTTAAGACCTTAGCTATTAGGCCAGAGTAAGAGTTAAGACCTTAAACAGTAGGCCGGAGTAAGTGTTAAGGCCTTAACCAGTAGGCCAGAGTAAGAGTTAAGACCTTAACCATTAGGCCAGAGTACGAGTCTAAGACCTTAGCTATTAGGCCAGAGTAAGAGTTAAGACCTTAACCAGTAGGCCAGAGTAAGAGTTAAGACCTTAACCATTAGGCCAGAGTACGAGTCTAAGACCTTAGCTATTAGGCCAGAGTAAGAGTTAAGACCTTAACCTGTAGTCCATAGTACGAGTCCAAGACCTTAGCTATTAGGCCAGAGTAAGAGTTAAGACCTTAGCTATTATACCAGAGTAAGAGTTAAGACCTTAAACATTAGGCCAGAGTATGAGTCTAAGACCTTAGCTATTAGGCCAGAGTAAGAGTTAAGACCTTAGCTATTAGGCCAGAGTAAGAGTTAAGACCTTAACCTGTAGGCCAGAGTACGAGTCTAAGACCTTGGCTATTAGGCCAGGGTAAGATTTAAGACCTTAACCATTAGGCCAGAGTACGAGTCTAAGACCTTAGCTATTAGGCCAGAGTAAGAGTAAAGACCTTAACCAGTAGGCCAGAGTAAGAGTTAAGACCTTAACCAGTAGGTCAGAGTTCGAGTCTTAGACGTTAGCTATTAGGCCAGAGTAAGAGTTAAGACCATAACCAGTAGGCCAGAGTGAGAGTTAAGACCTTAACCTGTAGGCCATAGTACGAGTCTAAGACCTTAGCTAATTGGCCAGAGTAAGAGTTAAGACCTTAGCTATTAGGCCAGAGTAAGAGTTAAGACCTTAACCATTAGGCCAGATTACGAGTCTAAGACCTTAGCTATTAGGCCAGAGTAAGAGTTAAGACCTTAGCTATTAGGCCAGAGTAAGAGTTAAGACCTTAACCAGTAGGCCAGAGTAAGAGTTAAGACCTTAACCATTAGGCCAGATTATGAGTCTAAGACCTTAGCTATTAGCCCAGAGTAAGAGTTAAGTCCTTAACCAGTAGGCCAGAGTAAGAGTTAAGACCTTAACCATTAGGCCAGAGTACGAGTCTAAGACCTTAGCTATTAGGCCAGAGTAAGAGTTAAGACCTTAGCTATTAGGCCAGAGTAAGAGTTAAGACCTTAGTTATTAGGCCAGAGTAAGAGTTAAGACCTTAACCAATAGGCCAGAGTAAGAGTTAAGACCTTAACCATTAGGCCAGAGTATGAGTCTAAGATCTTAGCTATTAGGCCAGAGTAAGAGTTAAGACCTTAACCAGTAGGCCAGAGTAAGAGTTAAGACCTTAACCATTAGGCCAGAGTACGAGTCTAAGACCTTAGCCATTAGGCCAGAGTAAGAGTTAAGACCTTAACCAGTAGGCCAGAGTAAGAGTTAAGACCTTAACCATTAGGCCAGAGTACGAGTCTAAGACCTTAGCTATTAGGCCAGAGTAAGAGTTAAGACCTTAGCTATTAGGCCAGAGTAAGAGTTAAGACCTTAACCATTAGGTCAGAGTACGAGTCTAAGACCTTAGCTATTAGGCCAGAGTAAGAGTTAAGACCTTAACCTGTAGGCCATAGTACGAGTCCAAGACCTTAGCTATTAGGCCAGAGTAAGAGTTAAGACCTTAGCTATTAGGCCAGAGTAAGAGTTAAGACCTTAACCAGTAGGACAGAGTAAGAGTTAAGACCTTAACCATTAGGCCAGAGTACGAGTCTAAGACCTTAGCTATTAGGCCAGAGTAAGAGTTAAGACCTTAACCTGTAGGCCATAGTACGAGTCCAAGACCTTAGCTATTAGGCCAGAGTAAGAGTTAAGACCTTAGCTATTATACCAGAGTAAGAGTTAAGACCTTAAACATTAGGCCAGAGTATGAGTCTAAGACCTTAGCTATTAGGCCAGAGTACGAGTTAAGACCTTAGCTATTAGGCCAGAGTAAGAATTAAGACCTTAACCTGTAGGCCAGAGTACGAGTCTAAGACCTTGGCTATTAGGCCAGGGTAAGATTTAAGACCTTAACCATTAGGCCAGAGTACGAGTCTAAGACCTTAGCTATTAGGCCAGAGTAAGAGTAAATACCTTAACCAGTAGGCCAGAGTAAGAGTTAAGACCTTAACCAGTAGGTCAGAGTTCGAGTCTAAGACCTTAGCTATTAGGCCAGAGTAAGAGTTAAGACCATAACCAGTAGGCCAGAGTGAGAGTTAAGACCTTAACCTGTAGGCCATAGTACGAGTCTAAGACCTTAGCTAATTGGCCAGAGTAAGAGTTAAGACCTTAGCTATTAGGCCAGAGTAAGAGTTAAGACCTTAACCATTAGGCCAGATTACGAGTCTAAGACCTTAGCTATTAGGCCAGAGTAAGAGTTAAGACCTTAGCTATTAGGCCAGAGTAAGAGTTAAGACCTTAACCAGTAGACAAGAGTAAGAGTTAAGACCTTAACCATTAGGCCGGAGTACGAGTCTAAGACCTTAGCTATTAGGCCAGAGTAAGAGTTAAGACCTTAACCAGTAGGCCAGAGTAAGAGTTAAGACCTTAACCATTAGGCCAGAGTACGAGTCTAAGACCTTAGCTATTAGGCCAGAGTAAGAGTTAAGACCTTAGCTATTAGGCCAGAGTAAGAGTTAAGACCTTAACCATTAGGTCAGAGTACGAGTCTAAGACCTTAGCTATTAGGCCAGAGTAAGAGTTAAGACCTTAACCTGTAGGCCATAGTACGAGTCCAAGACCTTAGCTATTAGGCCAGAGTAAGAGTTAAGACCTTAGCTATTAGGCCAGAGTAAGAGTTAAGACCTTAAACAGTAGGCCGGAGTAAGTGTTAAGGCCTTAACCAGTAGGCCAGTGTAAGAGTTAAGACCTTAACCATTAGGCCAGAGTACGAGTCTAAGACCTTAGCTATTAGGCCAGAGTAAGAGTTAAAACCTTAACCAGTAGGCCAGAGTAAGAGTTAAGACCTTAACCATTAGGCCAGAGTACGAGTCTAAGACCTTAGCTATTAGGCCAGAGTAAGAGTTAAGACCTTAACCTGTAGGCCATAGTACGAGTCCAAGACCTTAGCTATTAGGCCAGAGTAAGAGTTAAGACCTTAGCTATTAGGCCAGAGTAAGAGTTAAGACCTTAACCTGTAGGCCAGAGTACGAGTCTAAGACCTTGGCTATTAGGCCAGAGTAAGATTTAAGACCTTAACCATTAGGCCAGAGTACGAGTCTAAGACCTTAGCTATTAGGCCAGAGTAAGAGTAAAGACCTTAACCAGTAGGCCAGAGTAAGAGTTAAGACCTTAACCAGTAGGTCAGAGTTCGAGTCTAAGACCTTAGCTATTAGGCCAGAGTAAGAGTTAAGACCTTAACCAGTAGGCCAGAGTGAGAGTTAAGACCTTAACCTGTAGGCCATAGTACGAGTCTAAGACCTTAGCTAATAGGCCAGAGTAAGAGTTAAGACCTTAGCTATAAGGCCAGAGTAAGAGTTAAGACCTTAACCATTAGGCCAGATTACGAGTCTAAGACCTTAGCTATTAGGCCAGAGTAAGAGTTAAGACCTTAGCTATTAGGCCAGAGTAAGAGTTAAGACCTTAACCAGTAGGCCAGAGTAAGAGTTAAGACCTTAACCATTAGGCCAGATTACGAGTCTAAGACCTTAGCTATTAGCCCAGAGTAAGAGTTAAGTCCTTAACCAGTAGGCCAGAGTAAGAGTTAAGACCTTAACCATTAGGCCAGAGTACGAGTCTAAGACCTTAGCTATTAGGCCAGAGTAAGAGTTAAGACCTTAGCTATTAGGCCAGAGTAAGAGTTAAGACCTTAGTTATTAGGCCAGAGTAAGAGTTAAGACCTTAACCAATAGGCCAGAGTAAGAGTTAAGACCTTAACCATTAGGCCAGAGTATGAGTCTAAGACCTTAGCTATTAGGCCAGAGTAAGAGTTAAGACCTTAACCAGTAGGCCAGAGTAAGAGTTAAGACCTTAACCATTAGGCCAGAGTACGAGTCTAAGACCTTAGCTATTAGGTCAGAGTAAGAGTTAAGACCTTAACCAGTAGGCCAGAGTAAGAGTTAAGACCTTAGCTATTAGGCCAGAGTAAGAGTTAAGACCTTAACCATTAGGTCAGAGTACGAGTCTAAGACCTTAGCTATTCGGCCAGAGTAAGAGATAAGACCTTAGCTATTAGGCCAGTGTAAGAGTTAAGACCTTAGCTATTTGGCCAGAGTAAGAGTTAAGTCCTTAAACAGTAGGCCGGAGTAAGTGTTAAGACCTTAACCAGTAGGCCAGAGTAAGAGTTAAGACCTTAACCATTAGGCCAGAGTACGAGTCTAAGACCTTAGCTATTAGGCCAGAGTAAGAGTTAAGACCTTAACCAGTAGGCCAGAGTAAGAGTTAAGACCTTAACCATTAGGCCAGTGTACGAGTCTAAGACCTTAGCTATTAGGCCAGAGTAAGAGTTAAGACCTTAACCTGTAGGCCATAGTACGAGTCCAAGACCTTAGCTATTAGGCCAGAGTAAGAGTTAAGACCTGAGCTATTATACCAGAGTAAGAGTTAAGACCTTAAACATTAGGCCAGAGTACGAGTCTAAGACCTTAGCTATTAGGCCAGAGTAAGAGTTAAGACCTTAGCTATTAGGCCAGAGTAAGAGTTAAGACCTTAACCTGTAGGCCAGAGTACGAGTCTAAGACCTTGGCTATTAGGCCAGAGTAAGAGTTAAGACCTTAACCAGTAGGCCAGAGTACAAGTCTAAGACCTTAGCTATTAGGCCAGAGTAAGAGTTAAGACCTTAACCAGTAGGCCAGAGTAAGAGTTAAGACCTTAACCATTAGGCCAGAGTACGAGTTCAAGACCTTAGCTATTAGGCCAGAGTAAGAGTTAAGACCTTAACCAGTAGGCCAGAGTAAGAGTTAAGACCTTAACCATTAGGCCAGAGTACGATTCTAAGACCTTAGCTATTAGGCCAGAGTAAGAGTTAAGACCTTAACCAGTAGGCCAGAGTACAAGTCTAATACCTTAGCTATTAGGCCAGAGTAAGAGTTAAGACCTTAACCAGTAGGCCAGAGTAAGAGTTAAGACCTTAACCATTAGGCCAGAGTACGAGTCCAAGACCTTAGCTATTAGGCCAGAGTAAGAATTAAGACCTTAACCAGTAGGCCAGAGTGAGAGTTAAGACCTTAACCTGTAGGCCATAGTACGAGTCTAAGACCTTAGCTAATAGGCCAGAGTAAGAGTTAAGACCTTAGCTATTAGGCCAGAGTAAGAGTTAAGACCTTAACCATTAGGCCAGATTACGAGTCTAAGACATTAGCTATTATACCAGAGTAAGAGTTAAGACCTTAAACATTAGGCCAGAGTACGAGTCTAAGACCTTAGCTATTAGGCCAGAGTAAGAGTTAAGACCTTAGCTATTAGGCCAGAGTAAGAGTTAAGACCTTAACCTGTAGGCCAGAGTACGAGTCTAAGACCTTGGCTATTAGGCCAGAGTAAGATTTAAGACCTTACCCTTTAGGCCAGAGTACGAGTCTAAGACCTTAGCTATTAGTCCAGAGTAAGAGTTAAGACCTTAGCTATTAGGCCAGAGTAAGAGTTAAGACCTTAGTTATTAGGCCAGAGTACGAGTCTAAGACCTTAGCTATTAGGCCAGAGTAAGAGTTAAGACCTTAACCAGTAGGCCAGAGTAAGAGTTAAGACCTTAACCATTAGGCCAGAGTACGAGTCTAAGACCTTAGCTATTAGGCCAGAGTAAGAGTTAAGACCTTAGCTATTAGGCCAGAGTACGAGTCTAAGACCTTAGCTATTAGGCCAGAGTAAGAGTTAAGACCTTAACCAGTAGGCCAGAGTAAGAGTTAAGACCTTATCCAGTAGGCCAGAGTACGAGTCTAAGACCTTAGCTATTAGGCCAGAGTAAGAATTAAGACCTTAACCAGTAGGCCAGAGTGAGAGTTAAGACCTTAACCTGTAGGCCATAGTACGAGTCTAAGACCTTAGCTAATAGGCCAGAGTAAGAGTTAAGACCTTAGCTATTAGGCCAGAGTAAGAGTTAAGACCTTAACCATTAGGCCAGATTACGAGTCTAAGACATTAGCTATTAGGCCAGAGTAAGAGTTAAGACCTTAGCTATTAGGCCAGAGTAAGAGTTAAGACCTTAACCAGTAGGCCAGAGTAAGAGTTAAGACCTTAACCATTAGGCCAGAGTACGAGTCTAAGACCTTAGCTATTAGGCCAGAGTAAGAGTTAAGACCTTAGCTATTAGGCCAGAGTAAGAGTTAAGACCTTAGTTATTAGGCCAGAGTACGAGTCTAAGACCTTAGCTATTCGGCCAGAGTAAGAGTTAAGACCTTAGCTATTAGGCCAGAGTAAGAGTTAAGACCTTAGCTATTAGGCCAGAGTAAGAGTTAAGACCTTAAACAGTTTGCCGGAGTAAGTGTTAAGACCTTAACCAGTAGGCCAGAGTAAGAGTTAAGACCTTAACCATTAGGCCAGAGTACGATTCTAAGACCTTAGCTATTAGGCCTGAGTAAGAGTTAAGACCTTAACCAGTAGGCCAGAGTAAGAGTTAAGACCTTAACCAGTAGGCCAGAGTAAGAGTTAAGACCTTGGCTATTAGGCCAGAGTACGAGTCTAAGACCTTAGCTATTCGGCCAGAGTAAGAGTTAAGACCTTAACCAGTAGGCCATAGTAAGAGTTAAGACCTTAACCAGTAGGCCAGAGTACGAGTCTAAGACCTTAGCTATTAGGCCAGAGTAAGAGTTAAGACCTTAACCAGTAGGCCAGAGTGAGAGTTAAGACCTTAACCTGTAGGCCATAGTACGAGTCTAAGACCTTAGCTAATAGGCCAGAGAAAGAGTTAAGACCTTAGCTATTGGGCCAGAGTAAGACTTAAGACCTTAACCATTAGGCCAGAGTACGAGTCTAAGACCTTAGCTATTAGGCCAGAGTAAGAGTTAAGACCTTAGCTATTAGGCCAGAGTAAGAGTTAAGACCTTAGTTATTAGGCCAGAGTAAGAGTTAAGACCTTAACCAATAGGCCTGAGTAAGAGTTAAGACCTTAACCATTAGGCCAGAGTATGAGTCTAAGACCTTAGCTATTAGGCCAGAGTAAGAGTTAAGACCTTAACCAGTAGGCCAGAGTAAGAGTTAAGACCTTAACCATTAGGCCAGAGTACGAACCTAAGACCTTAGCTATTAGGCCAGAGTAAGAGTTAAGACCTTAACCAGTAGGCCAGAGTAAGAGTTAAGACCTTAACCATTAGGCCAGAGTACGAGTCTAAGACCTTAGCTATTATGCCAGAGTAAGAGTTAAGACCTTAGCTATTAGGCCAGAGTAAGAGTTAAGACCTTAACCAGTAAGCCAAAGTAAGAGTTAAGACCTTAACCAGTAGGCCAGAGTAAGAGTTAAGAACTTAACCATTAGGCCAGAGTACGAGTCCAAGACCTTAGCTATTAGGCCAGAGTAAGAGTTAAGACCTTAACCAATAGGCCAGAGTACGAGTCTAAGACCTTAGCTATTAGGCCAGAGTAAGAGTTAAGACCTTAACCAGTAGGCCAGAGTAAGAGTTAAGACCTTAACCATTAGGCCAGAGTACGAGTCTAAGACCTTAGCTATTAGGCCAGAGTAAGAGTTAAGACCTTAACCTGTAGGCCATATTACGAGTCCAAGACCTTAGCTATTAGGCCAGAGTAAGAGTTAAGACCTTAGCTATTATACCAGAGTAAGAGTTAAGACCTTAAACATTAGGCCAGAGTACGAGTCTAAGACCTTAGCTATTAGGCCAGAGTAAGAGTTAAGACCTTAGCTATTAGGCCAGAGTAAGAGTTAAGACCTTAACCTGTAGGCCAGAGTACGAGTCTAAGACCTTGGCTATTAGGCCAGAGTAAGATTTAAGACCTTAACCATTAGGCCAGAGTAGGAGTCTAAGATATTAGCTATTAGGCCAGAGTAAGAGTTAAGACCTTAACCAGTAGGCCAGAGTAAGAGTTAAGACCTTAACCAGTAGGCCAGAGTACGAGTCTAAGACCTTAGCTATTAGGCCAGAGTAAGAGTTAAGACCTTAGCTATTAGCCCAGAGTAAGAGTTAAGTCCTTAACCAGTAGGCCAGAGTAAGAGTTAAGACCTTAACCATTAGGCCAGAGTACGAGTCTAAGACCTTAGCTATTAGGCCAGAGTAAGAGTTAAGACCTTAGCTATTAGGCCAGAGTAAGAGTTAAGACCTTAGTTATTAGGCCAGAGTAAGAGTTAAGACCTTAACCAATAGGCCAGAGTAAGAGTTAAGACCTTAACCATTAGGCCAGAGTATGAGTCTAAGATCTTAGCTATTAGGCCAGAGTAAGAGTTAAGACCTTAACCAGTAGGCCAGAGTAAGAGTTAAGACCTTAACCATTAGGCCAGAGTACGAGTCTAAGACCTTAGCTATTAGGCCAGAGTAAGAGTTAAAACCTTAACCAGTAGGCCAGAGTAAGAGTTAAGACCTTAACCATTAGGCCAGAGTACGAGTCTAAGACCTTAGCTATTAGGCCAGAGTAAGAGTTAAGACCTTAACCTGTAGGCCATAGTACGAGTCCAAGACCTTAGCTATTAGGCCAGAGTAAGAGTTAAGACCTTAGCTATTATACCAGAGTAAGAGTTAAGACCTTAAACATTAAGACAGAGTACGAGTCTAAGACCTTAGCTATTTGGCCAGAGTAAGAGTTAAGACCTTAGCTATTAGGCCAGAGTAAGAGTTAAGACCTTAACCTGTAGGCCAGAGTACGAGTCTAAGACCTTGGCTATTAGGCCAGAGTAAGATTTAAGACCTTAACCATTAGGCCAGAGTACGAGTCTAAGACCTTAGCTATTAGGCCAGAGTAAGAGTAAAGACCTTAACCAGTAGGCCAGAGTAAGAGTTAAGACCTTAATCAGTAGGTCAGAGTTCGAGTCTAAGACCTTAGCTATTAGGCCAGAGTAAGAGTTAAGACCTTAACCAGTAGGCCAGAGTGAGAGTTAAGACCTTAACCTGTAGGCCATAGTACGAGTCTAAGACCTTAGCTAATAGGCCAGAGTAAGAGTTAAGACCTTAGCTATTAGGCCAGAGTAAGAGTTAAGACCTTAACCATTAGGCCAGATTACGAGTCTAAGACCTTAGCTATTAGGCCAGAGTAAGAGTTAAGACCTTAGCTATTAGGCCAGAGTAAGAGTTAAGACCTTAACCAGTAGGCCAGAGTAAGAGTTAAGACCTTAACCATTAGGCCAGAGTACGAGTCTAAGACCTTAGCTATTAGGCCAGAGTAAGAGTTAAGACCTTAGCTATTAGGCCAGAGTAAGAGTTAAGACCTTAGTTATTAGGCCAGAGTAAGAGTTAAGACCTTAGTTATTAGGCCAGAGTAAGAGTTAAGACCTTAACCAATAGGCCAGAGTAAGAGTTAAGACCTTAACCATTAGGCCAGAGTATGAGTCTAAGATCTTAGCTATTAGGCCAGAGTAAGAGTTAAGACCTTAACCAGTAGGCCAGAGTAAGAGTTAAGACCTTAACCATTAGGCCAGAGTACGAGTCTAAGACCTTAGCTATTAGGCCAGAGTAAGAGTTAAGACCTTAACCAGTAGGCCAGAGTAAGAGTTAAGACCTTAACCATTAGGCCAGAGTACGAGTCTAAGACCTTAGCTATTAGGCCAGAGTAAGAGTTAAGACCTTAGCTATTAGGCCAGAGTAAGAGTTAAGACCTTAACCATTAGGTCAGAGTATGAGTCTAAGACCTTAGCTATTAGGCCAGAGTAAGAGTTAAGACCTTAACCTGTAGGCCATAGTACGAGTCCAAGACCTTAGCTATTAGGCCAGAGTAAGAGTTAAGACCTTAGCTATTAGGCCCGAGTAAGAGTTAAGACCTTAAACAGTAGGCCGGAGTAAGTGTTAAGGCCTTAACCAGTAGGCCAGTGTAAGAGTTAAGACCTTAACCATTAGGCCAGAGTACGAGTCTAAGACCTTAGCTATTAGGCCAGAGTAAGAGTTAAAACCTTAACCAGTAGGCCAGAGTAAGAGTTAAGACCTTAACCATTAGGCCAGAGTACGAGTCTAAGACCTTAGCTATTAGGCCAGAGTAAGAGTTAAGACCTTAACCTGTAGGCCATAGTACGAGTCCAAGACCTTAGCTATTAGGCCAGAGTAAGAGTTAAGACCTTAGCTATTATACCAGAGTAAGAGTTAAGACCTTAAACATTAGGCCAGAGTACGAGTCTAAGACCTTAGCTATTAGGCCAGAGTAAGAGTTAAGACCTTAGCTATTAGGCCAGAGTAAGAGTTAAGACCTTAACCTGTAGGCCAGGGTACGAGTCTAAGACCTTGGCTATTAGGCCAGAGTAAGATTTAAGACCTTAACCATTAGGCCAGAGTACGAGTCTAAGACCTTAGCTATTAGGCCAGAGTAAGAGTTAAGACCTTAACCAGTAGGCCAGAGTGAGAGTTAAGACCTTAACCTGTAGGCCATAGTACGAGTCTAAGACCTTAGCTATTAGCCCAGAGTAAGAGTTAAGTCCTTAACCAGTAGGCCAGAGTAAGAGTTAAGACCTTAACCAGTAGGCCAGAGTGAGAGTTAAGACCTTAACCTGTAGGCCATAGTACGAGTCTAAGACCTTAGCTAATAGGCCAGAGTAAGAGTTAAGACCTTAGCTATTAGGCCAGAGTAAGAGTTAAGACCTTAACCATTAGGCCAGATTACGAGTCTAAGACCTTAGCTATTAGGCCAGATTACGAGTCTAAGACCTTAGCTATTAGCCCAGAGTAAGAGTTAAGTCCTTAACCAGTAGGCCAGAGTAAGAGTTAAGACCTTAACCATTAGGCCAGAGTACGAGTCTAAGACCTTAGCTATTAGGCCAGAGTAAGAGTTAAGACCTTAGCTATTAGGCCAGAGTAAGAGTTAAGACCTTAGTTATTAGGCCAGAGTAAGAGTTAAGACCTTAACCAATAGGCCAGAGTAAGAGTTAAGACCTTAACCATTAGGCCAGAGTATGAGTCTAAGACCTTAGCTATTAGGCCAGAGTAAGAGTTAAGACCTTTACCAGTAGGCCAGAGTAAGAGTTAAGACCTTAGCTATTAGGCCAGAGTAAGAGTTAAGACCTTAACCATTAGGTCAGAGTACGAGTCTAAGACCTTAGCTATTCGGCCAGAGTAAGAGATAAGACCTTAGCTATTAGGCCAGTGTAAGAGTTAAGACCTTAGCTATTTGGCCAGAGTAAGAGTTAAGACCTTAAACAGTAGGCCGGAGTAAGTGTTAAGACCTTAACCAGTAGGCCAGAGTAAGAGTTAAGACCTTAACCATTAGGCCAGAGTACGAGTCTAAGACCTTAGCTATTAGGCCAGAGTAAGAGTTAAGACCTTAACCAGTAGGCCAGAGTAAGAGTTAAGACCTTAACCATTAGGCCAGTGTACGAGTCTAAGACCTTAGCTATTAGGCCAGAGTAAGAGTTAAGACCTTAACCTGTAGGCCATAGTACGAGTCCAAGACCTTAGCTATTAGGCCAGAGTAAGAGTTAAGACCTGAGCTATTATACCAGAGTAAGAGTTAAGACCTTAAACATTAGGCCAGAGTACGAGTCTAAGACCTTAGCTATTAGGCCAGAGTAAGAGTTAAGACCTTAGCTATTAGGCCAGAGTAAGAGTTAAGACCTTAACCTGTAGGCCAGAGTACGAGTCTAAGACCTTGGCTATTAGGCCAGAGTAAGAGTTAAGACCTTAACCAGTAGGCCAGAGTACAAGTCTAAGACCTTAGCTATTAGGCCAGAGTAAGAGTTAAGACCTTAACCAGTAGGCCAGAGTAAGAGTTAAGACCTTAACCATTAGGCCAGAGTATGAGTCTAAGACCTTAGCTATTAGGCCAGAGTAAGAGTTAAGACCTTAGCTATTAGGCCAGAGTAAGAGTTAAGACCTTAACCATTAGGTCAGAGTATGAGTCTAAGACCTTAGCTATTAGGCCAGAGTAAGAGTTAAGACCTTAACCTGTAGGCCATAGTACGAGTCCAAGACCTTAGCTATTAGGCCAGAGTAAGAGTTAAGACCTTAGCTATTAGGCCCGAGTAAGAGTTAAGACCTTAAACAGAAGGCCGGAGTAAGTGTTAAGGCCTTAACCAGTAGGCCAGTGTAAGAGTTAAGACCTTAACCATTAGGCCAGAGTACGAGTCTAAGACCTTAGCTATTAGGCCAGAGTAAGAGTTAAAACCTTAACCAGTAGGCCAGAGTAAGAGTTAAGACCTTAACCATTAGGCCAGAGTACGAGTCTAAGACCTTAGCTATTAGGCCAGAGTAAGAGTTAAGACCTTAACCTGTAGGCCATAGTACGAGTCCAAGACCTTAGCTATTAGGCCAGAGTAAGAGTTAAGACCTTAGCTATTATACCAGAGTAAGAGTTAAGACCTTAAACATTAGGCCAGAGTACGAGTCTAAGACCTTAGCTATTTGGCCAGAGTAAGAGTTAAGACCTTAGCTATTAGGCCAGAGTAAGAGTTAAGACCTTAACCTGTAGGCCAGAGTACGAGTCTAAGACCTTGGCTATTAGGCCAGAGTAAGATTTAAGACCTTAACCATTAGGCCAGAGTACGAGTCTAAGACCTTAGCTATTAGGCCAGAGTAAGAGTTAAGACCTTAACCAGTAGGCCAGAGTGAGAGTTAAGACCTTAACCTGTAGGCCATAGTACGAGTCTAAGACCTTAGCTATTAGCCCAGAGTAAGAGTTAAGTCCTTAACCAGTAGGCCAGAGTAAGAGTTAAGACCTTAACCAGTAGGCCAGAGTGAGAGTTAAGACCTTAACCTGTAGGCCATAGTACGAGTCTAAGACCTTAGCTAATAGGCCAGAGTAAGAGTTAAGACCTTAGCTATTAGGCCAGAGTAAGAGTTAAGACCTTAACCATTAGGCCAGATTACGAGTCTAAGACCTTAGCTATTAGGCCAGATTACGAGTCTAAGACCTTAGCTATTAGCCCAGAGTAAGAGTTAAGTCCTTAACCAGTAGGCCAGAGTAAGAGTTAAGACCTTAACCATTAGGCCAGAGTACGAGTCTAAGACCTTAGCTATTAGGCCAGAGTAAGAGTTAAGACCTTAGCTATTAGGCCAGAGTAAGAGTTAAGACCTTAGTTATTAGGCCAGAGTAAGAGTTAAGACCTTAACCAATAGGCCAGAGTAAGAGTTAAGACCTTAACCATTAGGCCAGAGTATGAGTCTAAGACCTTAGCTATTAGGCCAGAGTAAGAGTTAAGACCTTAACCAGTAGGCCAGAGTAAGAGTTAAGACCTTAGCTATTAGGCCAGAGTAAGAGTTAAGACCTTAACCATTAGGTCAGAGTACGAGTCTAAGACCTTAGCTATTCGGCCAGAGTAAGAGATAAGACCTTAGCTATTAGGCCAGTGTAAGAGTTAAGACCTTAGCTATTTGGCCAGAGTAAGAGTTAAGACCTTAAACAGTAGGCCGGAGTAAGTGTTAAGACCTTAACCAGTAGGCCAGAGTAAGAGTTAAGACCTTAACCATTAGGCCAGAGTACGAGTCTAAGACCTTAGCTATTAGGCCAGAGTAAGAGTTAAGACCTTAACCAGTAGGCCAGAGTAAGAGTTAAGACCTTAACCATTAGGCCAGTGTACGAGTCTAAGACCTTAGCTATTAGGCCAGAGTAAGAGTTAAGACCTTAACCTGTAGGCCATAGTACGAGTCCAAGACCTTAGCTATTAGGCCAGAGTAAGAGTTAAGACCTGAGCTATTATACCAGAGTAAGAGTTAAGACCTTAAACATTAGGCCAGAGTACGAGTCTAAGACCTTAGCTATTAGGCCAGAGTAAGAGTTAAGACCTTAGCTATTAGGCCAGAGTAAGAGTTAAGACCTTAACCTGTAGGCCAGAGTACGAGTCTAAGACCTTGGCTATTAGGCCAGAGTAAGAGTTAAGACCTTAACCAGTAGGCCAGAGTACAAGTCTAAGACCTTAGCTATTAGGCCAGAGTAAGAGTTAAGACCTTAACCAGTAGGCCAGAGTAAGAGTTAAGACCTTAACCATTAGGCCAGAGTACGAGTCCAAGACCTTAGCTATTAGGCCAGAGTAAGAGTTAAGACCTTAACCAGTAGGCCAGAGTAAGAGTTAAGACCTTAACCATTAGGCCAGAGTACGATTCTAAGACCTTAGCTATTAGGCCAGAGTAAGAGTTAAGACCTTAACCAGTAGGCCAGAGTACAAGTCTAAGACCTTAGCTATTAGGCCAGAGTAAGAGTTAAGACCTTAACCAGTAGGCCAGAGTAAGAGTTAAGACCTTAACCATTAGGCCAGAGTACGAGTCCAAGACCTTAGCTATTAGGCCAGAGTAAGAGTTAAGACCTTAGCTATTATACCAGAGTAAGAGTTAAGACCTTAAACATTAGGCCAGAGTACGAGTCTAAGACCTTAGCTATTAGGCCAGAGTAAGAGTTAAGACCTTAGCTATTAGGCCAGAGTAAGAGTTAAGACCTTAACCTGTAGGCCAGAGTACGAGTCTAAGACCTTGGCTATTAGGCCAGAGTAAGATTTAAGACCTTACCCTTTAGGCCAGAGTACGAGTCTAAGACCTTAGCTATTAGGCCAGAGTAAGAGTTAAGACCTTAGCTATTAGGCCAGAGTAAGAGTTAAGACCTTAGTTATTAGGCCAGAGTACGAGTCTAAGACCTTAGCTATTAGGCCATAGTAAGAGTTAAGACCTTAACCAGTAGGCCAGAGTAAGAGTTAAGACCTTAACCATTAGGCCAGAGTACGAGTCTAAGACCTTAGCTATTAGGCCAGAGTAAGAGTTAAGACCTTAGCTATTAGGCCAGAGTACGAGTCTAAGACCTTAGCTATTAGGCCAGAGTAAGAGTTAAGACCTTAACCAGTAGGCCAGAGTAAGAGTTAAGACCTTATCCAGTAGGCCAGAGTATGAGTCTAAGACCTTAGCTATTAGGCCAGAGTAAGAATTAAGACCTTAACCAGTAGGCCAGAGTGAGAGTTAAGACCTTAACCTGTAGGCCATAGTACGAGTCTAAGACCTTAGCTAATAGGCCAGAGTAAGAGTTAAGACCTTAGCTATTAGGCCAGAGTAAGAGTTAAGACCTTAACCATTAGGCCAGATTACGAGTCTAAGACATTAGCTATTAGGCCAGAGTAAGAGTTAAGACCTTAGCTATTAGGCCAGAGTAAGAGTTAAGACCTTAACCAGTAGGCCAGAGTAAGAGTTAAGACCTTAACCATTAGGCCAGAGTACGAGTCTAAGACCTTAGCTATTAGGCCAGAGTAAGAGTTAAGACCTTAGCTATTAGGCCAGAGTAAGAGTTAAGACCTTAGTTATTAGGCCAGAGTACGAGTCTAAGACCTTAGCTATTCGGCCAGAGTAAGAGTTAAGACCTTAGCTATTAGGCCAGAGTAAGAGTTAAGACCTTAACCATTAGGCCAGAGTATGAGTCTAAGACCTTAGCTATTAGGCCAGAGTAAGAGTTAAGACCTTAACCAGTAGGCCAGAGTAAGAGTTAAGACCTTAGCTATTAGGCCAGAGTAAGAGTTAAGACCTTAACCATTAGGTCAGAGTACGAGTCTAAGACCTTAGCTGTTCGGCCAGAGTAAGAGATAAGACCTTAGCTATTAGGCCAGTGTAAGAGTTAAGACCTTAGCTATTTGGCCAGAGTAAGAGTTAAGACCTTAAACAGTAGGCCGGAGTAAGTGTTAAGACCTTAACCAGTAGGCCAGAGTAAGAGTTAAGACCTTAACCATTAGGCCAGAGTACGAGTCTAAGACCTTAGCTATTAGGCCAGAGTAAGAGTTAAGACCTTAACCAGTAGGCCAGAGTAAGAGTTAAGACCTTAACCATTAGGCCAGTGTACGAGTCTAAGACCTTAGCTATTAGGCCAGAGTAAGAGTTAAGACCTTAACCTGTAGGCCATAGTACGAGTCCAAGACCTTAGCTATTAGGCCAGAGTAAGAGTTAAGACCTGAGCTATTATACCAGAGTAAGAGTTAAGACCTTAAACATTAGGCCAGAGTACGAGTCTAAGACCTTAGCTATTAGGCCAGAGTAAGAGTTAAGACCTTAGCTATTAGGCCAGAGTAAGAGTTAAGACCTTAACCTGTAGGCCAGAGTACGAGTCTAAGACCTTGGCTATTAGGCCAGAGTAAGAGTTAAGACCTTAACCAGTAGGCCAGAGTACAAGTCTAAGACCTTAGCTATTAGGCCAGAGTAAGAGTTAAGACCTTAACCAGTAGGCCAGAGTAAGAGTTAAGACCTTAACCATTAGGCCAGAGTACGAGTCCAAGACCTTAGCTATTAGGCCAGAGTAAGAGTTAAGACCTTAACCAGTAGGCCAGAGTAAGAGTTAAGACCTTAACCATTAGGCCAGAGTACGATTCTAAGACCTTAGCTATTAGGCCAGAGTAAGAGTTAAGACCTTAACCAGTAGGCCAGAGTACAAGTCTAAGACCTTAGCTTTTAGGCCAGAGTAAGAAATAAGACCTTAACCAGTAGGCCAGAGTAAGAGTTAAGACCTTAACCATTAGGCCAGAGTACGAGTCCAAGACCTTAGCTATTAGGCCAGAGTAAGAATTAAGACCTTAGCTATTATACCAGAGTAAGAGTTAAGACCTTAAACATTAGGCCAGAGTACTAGTCTAAGACCCTAGCTATTAGGCCAGAGTAAGAGTTAAGACCTTAGCTATTAGGCCAGAGTAAGAGTTAAGACCTTAACCTGTAGGCCAGAGTACGAGTCTAAGACCTAGGCTATTAGGCCAGAGTAAGATTTAAGACCTTACCCTTTAGGCCAGAGTACGAGTCTAAGACCTTAGCTATTAGGCCAGAGTAAGAGTTAAGACCTTAGCTATTAGGCCAGAGTAAGAGTTAAGACCTTAGTTATTAGGCCAGAGTACGAGTCTAAGACCTTAGCTATTAGGCCATAGTAAGAGTTAAGACCTTAACCAGTAGGCCAGAGTAAGAGTTAAGACCTTAACCATTAGGCCAGAGTACGAGTCTAAGACCTTAGCTATTAGGCCAGAGTAAGAGTTAAGACCTTAGCTATTAGGCCAGAGTACGAGTCTAAGACCTTAGCTATTAGGCCAGAGTAAGAGTTAAGACCTTAACCAGTAGGCCAGAGTAAGAGTTAAGACCTTTTCCAGTAGGCCAGAGTACGAGTCTAAGACCTTAGCTATTAGGCCAGAGTAAGAATTAAGACCTTAACCAGTAGGCCAGAGTGAGAGTTAAGACCTTAACCTGTAGGCCATAGTACGAGTCTAAGACCTTAGCTACTAGGCCAGAGTAAGAGTTAAGACCTTAGCTATTAGGCCAGAGTAAGAGTTAAGACCTTAACCATTAGGCCAGATTACGAGTCTAAGACATTAGCTATTAGGCCAGAGTAAGAGTTAAGACCTTAGCTATTAGGCCAGAGTAAGAGTTAAGACCTTAACCAGTAGGCCAGAGTAAGAGTTAAGACCTTAACCATTAGGCCAGAGTACGAGTCTAAGACCTTAGCTATTAGGCCAGAGTAAGAGTTAAGACCTTAGCTATTAGGCCAGAGTAAGAGTTAAGACCTTAGTTATTAGGCCAGAGTACGAGTCTAAGACCTTAGCTATTCGGCCAGAGTAAGAGTTAAGACCTTAGCTATTAGGCCAGAGTAAGAGTTAAGACCTTAGCTATTAGGCCAGAGTAAGAGTTAAGACCTTAAACAGTTTGCCGGAGTAAGTGTTAAGACCTTAACCAGTAGGCCAGAGTAAGAGTTAAGACCTTAACCATTAGGCCACAGTACGATTCTAAGACCTTAGCTATTAGGCCTGAGTAAGAGTTAAGACCTTAACCAGTAGGCCAGAGTAAGAGTTAAGACCTTAACCAGTAGGCCAGAGTAAGAGTTAAGACCTTGGCTATTAGGCCAGAGTACGAGTCTAAGACCTTAGCTATTCGGCCAGAGTAAGAGTTAAGACCTTAACCAGTAGGCCAGAGTAAGAGTTAAGACCTTAACCAGTAGGCCAGAGTACGAGTCTAAGACCTTAGCTATTAGGCCAGAGTAAGAGTTAAGACCTTAACCAGTAGGCCAGAGTGAGAGTTAAGACCTTAACCTGTAGGCCATAGTACGAGTCTAAGACCTTAGCTAATAGGCCAGAGAAAGAGTTAAGACCTTAGATATTGGGCCAGAGTAAGAGTTAAGACCTTAACCATTAGGCCAGATTACGAGTCTAAGACCTTAGCTATTAGGCCAGAGTAAGAGTTAAGACCTTAGCTATTAGGCCAGAGTTAGAGTTAAGACCTTAACCAGTAGGCCAGAGTAAGAGTTAAGACCTTAACCATTAGGCCAGAGTACGAGTCTAAGACCTTAGCTATTAGGCCAGAGTAAGATTTAAGACCTTAGCTATTAGGCCAGAGTAAGAGTTAAGACCTTAGTTATTAGGCCAGAGTAAGAGTTAAGACCTTAACCAATAGGCCTGAGTAAGAGTTAAGACCTTAACCATTAGGCCAGAGTATGAGTCTAAGACCTTAGCTATTAGGCCAGAGTAAGAGTTAAGACCTTAACCAGTAGGCCAGAGTAAGAGTTCAGACCTTAACCATTAGGCCAGAGTACGAACCTAAGACCTTAGCTATTAGGCCAGAGTAAGAGTTAAGACCTTAACCAGTAGGCCAGAGTAAGAGTTAAGACCTTAACCATTAGGCCAGAGTACGAGTCTAAGACCTTAGCTATTATGCCAGAGTAAGAGTTAAGACCTTAGCTATTAGGCCAGAGTAAGAGTTAAGACCTTAACCAGTAAGCCAAAGTAAGAGTTAAGACCTTAACCAGTAGGCCAGAGTAAGAGTTAATAATTTAACCATTAGGCCAGAGTACGAGTCTAAGACCTTAGCTATTAGGCCAGAGTAAGAGTTAAGACCTTAACCAATAGGCCAGAGTACGAGTCTAAGACCTTAGCTATTAGGCCAGAGTAAGAGTTAAGACCTTAACCAGTAGGCCAGAGTAAGAGTTAAGACCTTAACCATTAGGCCAGAGTACGAGTCTAAGACCTTAGCTATTAGGCCAGAGTAAGAGTTAAGACCTTAACCTGTAGGCCATAGTACGAGTCCAAGACCTTAGCTATTAGGCCAGAGTAAGAGTTAAGACCTTAGCTATTATACCAGAGTAAGAGTTAAGACCTTAAACATTAGGCCAGAGTACGAGTCTAAGACCTTAGCTATTAGGCCAGAGTAAGAGTTAAGACCTTAGCTATTAGGCCAGAGTAAGAGTTAAGACCTTAACCTGTAGGCCAGAGTACGAGTCTAAGACCTTGGCTATTAGGCCAGAGTAAGATTTAAGACCTTAACCATTAGGCCAGAGTAGGAGTCTAAGACCTTAGCTATTAGGCCAGAGTAAGAGTTAAGACCTTAACCAGTGGGCCAGAGTAAGAGTTAAGACCTTAACCAGTAGGCCAGAGTACGAGTCTAAGACCTTAGCTATTAGGCCAGAGTAAGAGTTAAGACCTTAGCTATTAGGCCAGAGTAAGAGTTAAGACCTTAACCAGTAGGCCAAAGTAAGAGTTAAGACCTTAACCGGTAGGCCAGAGAAAGAGTTAAGACCTTAACCATTAGGCCAGAGTACGAGCCCAAGACCTTAGCTATTAGGCCAGAGTAAGAGTTAAGACCATAGCTATTAGGCCAGAGTAAGAGTTAAGACCTTAAACAGTAGGCCGGAGTAAGTGTTAAGGCCTTAACCAGTAGGCCAGAGTAAGAGTTAAGACCTTAACCATTAGGCCAGAGTACGAGTCTAAGACCTTAGCTATTAGGCCAGAGTAAGAGTTAATACCTTAGCTATTATACCAGAGTAAGAGTTAAGACCTTAAACATTAGGCCAGAGTACGAGTCTAAGACCTTAGCTATTAGGCCAGAGTAAGAGTTAAGACCTTAGCTATTAGGCCAGAGTAAGAGTTAAGACCTTAACCTGTAGGCCAGAGTACGAGTCTAAGACCTTGGCTATTAGGCCAGAGTAAGATTTAAGACCTTAACCATTAGGCCAGAGTAGGAGTCTAAGACCTTAGCTATTAGGCCAGAGTAAGAGTTAAGACCTTAACCAGTGGGCCAGAGTAAGAGTTAAGACCTTAACCAGTAGGCCAGAGTACGAGTCTAAGACCTTAGCTATTAGGCCAGAGTAAGAGTTAAGACCTTAGCTATTAGGCCAGAGTAAGAGTTAAGACCTTAACCAGTAGGCCAAAGTAAGAGTTAAGACCTTAACCGGTAGGCCAGAGAAAGAGTTAAGACCTTAACCATTAGGCCAGAGTACGAGCCCAAGACCTTAGCTATTAGGCCAGAGTAAGAGTTAAGACCTTAGCTATTAGGCCAGAGTAAGAGTTAAGACCTTAAACAGTAGGCCGGAGTAAGTGTTAAGGCCTTAACCAGTAGGCCAGAGTAAGAGTTAAGACCTTAACCATTAGGCCAGAGTACGAGTCTAAGACCTTAGCTATTAGGCCAGAGTAAGAGTTTAGACCTTAGCTATTAGGCCAGAGTAAGAGTTAAGACCTTAACCTGTAGGCCAGAGTACGAGTCTAAGACCTTGACTATTAGGCCAGAGTAAGAGTTAAGACCTTAACCAGTTGGCCAGAGTGAGAGTTAAGACCTTAACCAGTAGGCCAGAGTACGAGTCTAAGACCTTAGCTATTAGGCCAGAGTAAGAGTTAAGACCTTAACCAGAAGGCCATAGTGAGAGTTAAGACCTTAACCAGTAGGCCAGAGTGAGAGTTAAGACCTTAACCTGTAGGCCATAGTACGAGTCTAAGACCTTAGCTAATAGGCCAGAGTAAGAGTTAAGACCTCAGCTATTAGGCCAGAGTAAGAGTTAAGACCTTAACCATTAGGCCAGATTACGAGTCTAAGACCTTAGCTATTAGGCCAGAGTAAGAGTTAAGACCTTAGCTATTAGGCCAGAGTAAGAGTTAAGACATTAACCAATAGGCCATAGTAAGAGTTAAGACCTTAACCATTAGGCCAGAGTATGAGTCTAAGACCTTAGCCATTAGGCCAGAGTACGAGTCTAAGACCTTAGCTATTAGGCCAGAGTAAGAGTTAAGACCTTAGTTATTAGGCCAGAGTAAGAGTTAAGACCTTAACCAATAGGCCATAGTAAGAGTTAAGACCTTAACCATTAGGCCAGAGTATGAGTCTAAGACCTTAGCCATTAGGCCAGAGTAAGAGTTAAGACCTTAACCAGTAGGCCAGAGTAAGAGTTAAGACCTTAACCAGTAGGCAGAGTAAGAGTTAAGACCTTAACCATTAGGCCAGAGTACGAGTCTAAGACCTTAGCTATTAGGCCAGAGTAAGAGTTAAGACCTTAGCTATTAGGCCAGAGTAAGAGTTAAGACCTTAACCTGTAGGCCATAGTACGAGCCCAAGACCTTAGCTATTAGGCCAGAGTAAGAGTTAAGACCTTAGATATTAGGCCAGAGTAAGAGTTAAGACCTTAAACATTAGGCCAGATTACGAGTCTAAGACCTTAGCTATTAGGCCAGAGTAAGAGTTAAGACCTGAGCTATTATACCAGAGTAAGAGTTAAGACCTTAAACATTAGGCCAGAGTACGAGTCTAAGACCTTAGCTATTAGGCCAGAGTAAGAATTAAGACCTTAACCAGTAGGCCAGAGTGAGAGTTAAGACCTTAACCTGTAGGCCATAGTACGAGTCTAAGACCTTAGCTAATAGGCCAGAGTAAGAGTTAAGACCTTAGCTATTAGGCCAGAGTAAGAGTTAAGACCTTAACCATTAGGCCAGATTACGAGTCTAAGACATTAGCTATTAGGCCAGAGTAAGAGTTAAGACCTTAGCTATTAGGCCAGAGTAAGAGTTAAGACCTTAACCAGTAGGCCAGAGTAAGAGTTAAGACCTTAACCATTAGGCCAGAGTACGAGTCTAAGACCTTAGCTATTAGGCCAGAGTAAGAGTTAAGACCTTAGCTATTAGGCCAGAGTAAGAGTTAAGACCTTAGTTATTAGGCCAGAGTACGAGTCTAAGACCTTAGCTATTCGGCCAGAGTAAGAGTTAAGACCTTAGCTCTTAGGCCAGAGTAAGAGTTAAGACCTTAGCTATTAGGCCAGAGTAAGAGTTAAGACCTTAAACAGTTTGCCGGAGTAAGTGTTAAGACCTTAACCAGTAGGCCCGAGTAAGAGTTAAGACCTTAACCATTAGGCCAGAGTACGATTCTAAGACCTTAGCTATTAGGCCTGAGTAAGAGTTAAGACCTTAACCAGTAGGCCAGAGTAAGAGTTAAGACCTTAACCAGTAGGCCAGAGTAAGAGTTAAGACCTTGGCTATTAGGCCAGAGTACGAGTCTAAGACCTTAGCTATTCGGCCAGAGTAAGAGTTAAGACTTTAACCAGTAGGCCAGAGTAAGAGTTAAGACCTTAACCAGTGGGCCAGAGTACGAGTCTAAGACCTTAGCTATTAGGCCAGAGTAAGAGTTAAGACCTTAACTAGTAGGCCATAGTGAGAGTTAAGACCTTAACCTGTAGGCCATAGTACGAGTCTAAGACCTTAGCTAATAGGCCAGAGAAAGAGTTAAGACCTTAGCTATTGGGCCAGAGTAAGAGTTAAGACGTTAACCATTAGGCCAGATTACGAGTCTAAGACCTTAGCTATTAGGCCAGAGTAAGAGTTAAGACCTTAGCTATTAGGCCAGAGTTAGAGTTAAGACCTTAACCAGTAGGCCAGAGTAAGAGTTAAGACCTTAACCATTAGGCCAGAGTACGAGTCTAAGACCTTAGCTATTAGGCCAGAGTAAGAGTTAAGACCTTAGCTATTAGGCCAGAGTAAGAGTTAAGACCTTAGTTATTAGGCCAGAGTAAGAGTTAAGACCTTAACCAATAGGCCTGAGTAAGAGTTAAGACCTTAACCATTAGGCCAGAGTATGAGTCTAAGACCTTAGCTATTAGGCCAGAGTAAGAGTTAAGACCTTAACCAGTAGGCCAGAGTAAGAGTTAAGACCTTAACCATTAGGCCAGAGTACGAACCTAAGACCTTAGCTATTAGGCCAGAGTAAGAGTTAAGACCTTAACCAGTAGGCCAGAGTAAGAGTTAAGACCTTAACCATTAGGCCAGAGTACGAGTCTAAGACCTTAGCTATTATGCCAGAGTAAGAGTTAAGACCTTAGCTATTAGGCCAGAGTAAGAGTTAAGACCTTAACCAGTAAGCCAAAGTAAGAGTTAAGACCTTAACCAGTAGGCCAGAGTAAGAGTTAAGAACTTAACCATTAGGCCAGAGTACGAGTCTAAGACCTTAGCTATTAGGCCAGAGTAAGAGTTAAGACCTTAACCAATAGGCCAGAGTACGAGTCTAAGACCTTAGCTATTAGGCCAGAGTAAGAGTTAAGACCTTAACCAGTAGGCCAGAGTAAGAGTTAAGACCTTAACCATTAGGCCAGAGTACGAGTCTAAGACCTTAGCTATTAGGCCAGAGTAAGAGTTAAGACCTTAACCTGTAGGCCATAGTACGAGTCCAAGACCTTAGCTATTAGGCCAGAGTAAGAGTTAAGACCTTAGCTATTATACCAGAGTAAGAGTTAAGACCTTAAACATTAGGCCAGAGTACGAGTCTAAGACCTTAGCTATTAGGCCAGAGTAAGAGTTAAGACCTTAGCTATTAGGCCAGAGTAAGAGTTAAGACCTTAACCTGTAGGCCAGAGTACGAGTCTAAGACCTTGGCTATTAGGCCAGAGTAAGATTTAAGACCTTAACCATTAGGCAAGAGTAGGAGTCTAAGACCTTAGCTATTAGGCCAGAGTAAGAGTTAAGACCTTAACCAGTAGGCCAGAGTAAGAGTTAAGACCTTAACCAGTAGGCCAGAGTACGAGTCTAAGACCTTAGCTATTAGGCCAGAGTAAGAGTTAAGACCTTAGCTATTAGGCCAGAGTAAGAGTTAAGACCTTAACCAGTAGGCCAAAGTAAGAGTTAAGACCTTAACCGGTAGGCCAGAGAAAGAGTTAAGACCTTAACCATTAGGCCAGAGTACGAGCCCAAGACCTTAGCTATTAGGCCAGAGTAAGAGTTAAGACCTTAGCTATTAGGCCAGAGTAAGAGTTAAGACCTTAAACAGTAGGCCGGAGTAAGTGTTAAGGCCTTAACCAGTAGGCCAGAGTAAGAGTTAAGACCTTAACCATTAGGCCAGAGTACGAGTCTAAGACCTTAGCTATTAGGCCAGAGTAAGAGTTTAGACCTTAGCTATTAGGCCAGAGTAAGAGTTAAGACCTTAACCTGTAGGCCAGAGTACGAGTCTAAGACCTTGGCTATTAGGCCAGAGTAAGAGTTAAGACCTTAACCAGTTGGCCAGAGTGAGAGTTAAGACCTTAACCAGTAGGCCAGAGTACGAGTCTAAGACCTTAGCTATTAGGCCAGAGTAAGAGTTAAGACCTTAACCAGAAGGCCATAGTGAGAGTTAAGACCTTAACCAGTAGGCCAGAGTGAGAGTTAAGACCTTAACCTGTAGGCCATAGTACGAGTCTAAGACCTTAGCTAATAGGCCAGAGTAAGAGTTAAGACCTCAGCTATTAGGCCAGAGTAAGAGTTAAGACCTTAACCATTAGGCCAGATTACGAGTCTAAGACCTTAGCTATTAGGCCAGAGTAAGAGTTAAGACCTTAGCTATTAGGCCAGAGTAAGAGTTAAGACCTTAACCAATAGGCCATAGTAAGAGTTAAGACCTTAACCATTAGGCCAGAGTATGAGTCTAAGACCTTAGCCATTAGGCCAGAGTACGAGTCTAAGACCTTAGCTATTAGGCCAGAGTAAGAGTTAAGACCTTATTTATTAGGCCAGAGTAAGAGTTAAGACCTTAACCAATAGGCCATAGTAAGAGTTAAGACCTTAACCATTAGGCCAGAGTATGAGTCTAAGACCTTAGCCATTAGGCCAGAGTAAGAGTTAAGACCTTAACCAGTAGGCCAGAGTAAGAGTTAAGACCTTAACCAGTAGGCGAGAGTAAGAGTTAAGACCTTAACCATTAGGCCAGAGTACGAGTCTAAGACCTTAGCTATTAGGCCAGAGTAAGAGTTAAGACCTTAGCTATTAGGCCAGAGTAAGAGTTAAGACCTTAACCTGTAGGCCATAGTACGAGCCCAAGACCTTAGCTATTAGGCCAGAGTAAGAGTTAAGACCTTAGATATTAGGCAAGAGTAAGAGTTAAGACCTTAAACATTAGGCCAGATTACGAGTCTAAGACCTTAGCTATTAGGCCAGAGTAAGAGTTAAGACCTTAACCTGTAGGCCATAGTACGAGTCCAAGACACTAGCTATTAGGCCAGAGTAAGAGTTAAGACCTTAGCTATTAGGACAGAGTAAGAGTTAAGACCTTACACATTAGGCCACAGTACGAGTCTAAGACCTTAGCTATTAGGCCAGAGTAAGAGTTAAGACCTTAGCTATTAGGCCAGAGTAAGAGTTAAGACCTTAACCAGTAGGCCAGAGTACGAGTCTAAGACATTGGCTATTAGGCCAGAGTAAGATTTAAGACCTTACCCATTAGGCCAGAGTACGAGTCTAAGACCTTAGCTATTAGGCCAGAGTAAGAGTTAAGACATTAGCTATTAGGCCAGAGTAAGAGTTAAGACCTTAGTTATTAGGCCAGAGTACGAGTCTAAGACCTTAGCTATTAGGCCAGAGTAAGAGTTAAGACCTTAACCAGTAGGCCAGAGTAAGAGTTAAGACCTTATCCATTAGGCCAGAGTACGAGTCTAAGACCTTAGCTATTAGGCCAGAGTAAGAGTTAAGACCTTAGCTATTAGGCCAGAGTACGAGTCTAAGACCTTAACTATTAGGCCAGAGTAAGAGTTAAGACCTTAACCAGTAGGCCAGAGTAAGAGTTAAGACCTTGACCTGTAGGCCAGAGTACGAGTCTAAGACCTTAGCTATTAGGCCAGAGTACGAGTCTAAGACCTTATCTATTAGGCCAGAGTACGAGTCTAAGACCTTAGCTATTAGGCCAGAGTACGAGTCTAAGACCTTAGCTATTAGGCCAGAGTAAGAGTTAAGACATTAACCTGTAGGCCAGAGTAAGAGTTAAGACCTTAACCAGTAGGCCAGAGTACGAGTCTAAGACCTTAGCTATTAGGCCAGAGTAAGAGTTAAGACCTTAACCAGTAGGCCAGATTAAGAGTTAAGACCTTAACCTGTAGGCCATAGTACGAGTCTAAGACCGTAGCTAATAGGCCAGATTAAGAGTTAAGACCTTAGCTATTAGGCCAGAGTAAGAGTTAAGACCTTAACCAATAGGCCAGATTACGAGTTTAAGACCTTAGCTATTAGGCCAGAGTAAGAGTTAAGACCTTAACCAGTAGGCCAGAGTAAGAGTTAAGACCTTAACCAGTAGGCCAGAGTAAGAGTTAAGACCTTAACCATTAGGCCAGAGTAGGAGTCTAAGACCTTAGCTATTAGGCCAGAGTAAGAGTTAAGTCCTTAACCAGTAGGCCAGAGTAAGAGTTAAGACCTTAACCAGTAGGCCAGAGTACGAGTCTAAGACCTTAGCTATTAGGCCAGAGTAAGAGTTAAGACCTTAGCTATTAGGCCAGAGTAAGAGTTAAGACCTTAGTTATTAGGCCAGAGTAAGAGTTAAGACCTTAACCAATAGGCCAGAGTAAGAGTTAAGACCTTAACCATTAGGCCAGGGTATGAGTCTAAGACCTTAGCTATTAGGCCAGAGTAAGAGTTAAGACCTTAACCTGTAGGCCATAGTACGAGCCCAAGACCTTAGCTATTAGGCCAGAGTAAGAGTTAAGACCTTAGATATTAGGCCAGAGTAAGAGTTAAGACCTTAAACATTAGGCCAGATTACGAGTCTAAGACCTTAGCTATTAGGCCAGAGTAAGAGTTAAGACCTTAGCTGTTAGGCCAGAGTAAGAGTTAAGACCTTAACCTGTAGGCCATAGTACGAGTCCAAGACCCTAGCTATTAGGCCAGAGTAAGAGTTAAGACCTTAGCTATTAGGCCAGAGTAAGAGTTAAGACCTTACACATTAGGCCACAGTACGAGTCTAAGACCTTAGCTATTAGGCCAGAGTAAGAGTTAAGACCTTAGCTATTAGGCCAGAGTAAGAGTTAAGACCTTAACCTATAGGCCAGAGTATGAGTCTAAGACCTTGGCTATTAGGCCAGAGTAAGATTTAAGACCTTACCCATTAGGCCAGAGTACGAGTCTAAGACCTTAGCTATTAGGCCAGAGTAAGAGTTAAGACCTTAACCAGTAGGCCAGATTAAGAGTTAAGACCTTAACCTGTAGGCCATAGTACGAGCCTAAGACCGTAGCTAATAGGCCAGAGTAAGAGTTAAGACCTTAGCTATTAGGCCAGAGTAAGAGTTAAGACCTTAACCAATAGGCCAGATTACGAGTTTAAGACCTTAGCTATTAGGCCAGAGTAAGAGTTAAGACCTTAGCTATTAGGCCAGAGTAAGAGTTAAGACCTTACACATTAGGCCACAGTACGAGTCTAATGCCTTAGCTATTAGGCCAGAGTAAGAGTTAAGACCTTAGCTATTAGGCCAGAGTAAGAGTTAAGACCTTAACCTGTAGGCCAGAGTACGAGTCTAAGACCTTGGCTATTAGGCCAGAGTAAGATTTAAGACCTTACCCATTAGGCCAGAGTACGAGTCTAAGACCTTAGCTATTAGGCCAGAGTAAGAGTTAAGACCTTAGCTATTAGGCCAGAGTAAGAGTTAAGACCTTAGTTATTAGGCCAGAGTACAAGTCTAAGACCTTAGCTATTAGGCCAGAGTAAGAGTTAAGACCTTAACCAGTAGGCCAGAGTAAGAGTTAAGACCTTAACCATTAGGCCAGAGGACGAGTCTAAGACCTTAGCTATTAGGCCAGAGTAAGAGTTAAGACCTTAGCTATTAGGCCAGAGTACGAGTCTAAGACCTTAGCTATTAGGCCAGAGTAAGAGTTAAGACCTTAGCCAGTAGGCCAGAGTAAGAGTTAAGACCTTGACCTGTAGGCCAGAGTACAAGTCTAAGACCTTAGCTATTAGGCCAGAGTACGAGTCTAAGACCTTATCTATTAGGCCAGAGTACGAGTCTAAGACCTTAGCTATTAGGCCAGAGTACGAGTCTAAGACCTTAGCTATTAGGCCAGAGTAAGAGTTAAGACATTAACCTGTAGGCCAGAGTAAGAGTTAAGACCTTAACCAGTAGGCCAGAGTACGAGTCTAAGACCTTAGCTATTAGGCCAGAGTAAGAGTTAAGACCTTAACCAGTAGGCCAGATTAAGAGTTAAGACCTTAACCTGTAGGCCATAGTACGAGTCTAAGACCGTAGCTAATAGGCCAGAGTAAGAGTTAAGACCTTAGCTATTAGGCCAGAGTAAGAGTTAAGACCTTAACCAATAGGCCAGATTACGAGTTTAAGACCTTAGCTATTAGTCCAGAGTAAGAGTTAAGACCTTAACCAGTAGGCCAGAGTAAGAGTTAAGACCTTAACCAGTAGGCCAGAGTAAGAGTTAAGACCTTAACCATTAGGCCAGAGTAGGAGTCTAAGACCTTAGCTATTAGGCCAGAGTAAGAGTTAAGTCCTTAACCAGTAGGCCAGAGTAAGAGTTAAGACCTTAACCAGTAGGCCAGAGTACGAGTCTAAGACCTTTAACTATTAGGCCAGAGTAAGAGTTAAGACCTTAACCAGTAGGCCAGATTAAGAGTTAAGACCTTAACCTGTAGGCCATAGTACGAGTCTAAGACCTTAGCTAATAGGCCAGAGTAAGAGTTAAGACCGTAGCTATTAGGCCAGAGTAAGAGTTAAGACCTTAACCAATAGGCCAGATTACGAGTTTCAGACCTTAGCTATTAGGCCAGAGTAAGAGTTAAGACCTTAGCTATTAGGCCAGAGTAAGAGTTAAGACCTTAACCAGTAGGCCAGAGTAAGAGTTAAGACCTTAACCATTAGGCCAGAGTACGAGTCTAAGACCTTAGCTATTAGGCCAGAGTAAGAGTTAAGACCTTAACCAATAGGCCAGAGTAAGAGTTAAGACTTAACCATTAGGCCAGAGTACGAGTCTAAGACCTTAGCTATTAGGCCAGAGTAAGAGTTAAGACCTTAGCTATTAGGCCAGAGTAAGAGTTAAGACCTTAACCAGTAAGCCAAAGTAAGAGTTAAGACCTTAACCAGTAGGCCAGAGTAAGAGTTAACACCTTAACCATTAGGCCAGAGTACGAGTCTAAGACCTTAGCTATTAGGCCAGAGTAAGAGTTAAGACCTTAACCAATAGGCCAGAGTAAGAGTTAAGACCTTAACCATTAGGCCAGGGTACGAGTCTAAGACCTTAGCTATTAGGCCAGAGTAAGAGTTAAGACCTTAACCTGTAGGCCATAGTACGAGCCCAAGACCTTAGCTATTAGGCCAGAGTAAGAGTTAAGACCTTAGATATTAGGCCAGAGTAAGAGTTAAGACCTTAAACATTAGGCCAGATTACGAGTCCAAGACCTTAGCTATTAGGCCAGAGTAAGAGTTAAGACCTTAGCTATTAGGCCAGAGTAAGAGTTAAGACCTTAACCTGTAGGCCATAGTACGAGTCCAAGACCCTAGCTATTAGGCCAGAGTAAGAGTTAAGACCTTAGCTATTAGGCCAGAGTAAGAGTTAAGACCTTACACATTAGGCCACAGTACGAGTCTAATGCCTTAGCTATTAGGCCAGAGTAAGAGTTAAGACCTTAGCTATTAGGCCAGAGTAAGAGTTAAGACCTTAACCTGTAGGCCAGAGTACGAGTCTAAGACCTTGGCTATTAGGCCAGAGTAAGATTTAAGACCTTACCCATTAGGCCAGAGTACGAGTCTAAGACCTTAGCTATTAGGCCAGAGTAAGAGTTAAGACCTTAGCTATTAGGCCAGAGTAAGAGTTAAGACCTTAGTTATTAGGCCTGAGTACAAGTCTAAGACCTTAGCTATTAGGCCAGAGTAAGAGTTAAGACCTTAACCAGTAGGCCAGAGTAAGAGTTAAGACCTTAACCATTAGGCCAGAGGACGAGTCTAAGACCTTAGCTATTAGGCCAGAGTAAGAGTTAAGACCTTAGCTATTAGGCCAGAGTACGAGTCTAAGACCTTAGCTATTAGGCCAGAGTAAGAGTTAAGACCTTAGCCAGTAGGCCAGAGTAAGAGTTAAGACCTTGACCTGTAGGCCAGAGTACGAGTCTAAGACCTTAGCTATTAGGCCAGAGTACGAGTCTAAGACCTTATCTATTAGGCCAGAGTACGAGTCTAAGACCTTAGCTATTAGGCCAGAGTACGAGTCTAAGACCTTAGCTATTAGGCCAGAGTAAGAGTTAAGACATTAACCTGTAGGCCAGAGTAAGAGTTAAGACCTTAACCAGTAGGCCAGAGTACGAGTCTAAGACCTTAGCTATTAGGCCAGAGTAAGAGTTAAGACCTTAACCAGTAGGCCAGATTAAGAGTTAAGACCTTAACCTGTAGGCCATAGTACGAGTCTAAGACCGTAGCTAATAGGCCAGATTAAGAGTTAAGACCTTAGCTATTAGGCCAGAGTAAGAGTTAAGACCTTAACCAATAGGCCAGATTACGAGTTTAAGACCTTAGCTATTAGGCCAGAGTAAGAGTTAAGACCTTAACCAGTAGGCCAGAGTAAGAGTTAAGACCTTAACCAGTAGGCCAGAGTAAGAGTTAAGACCTTAACCATTAGGCCAGAGTAGGAGTCTAAGACCTTAGCTATTAGGCCAGAGTAAGAGTTAAGTCCTTAACCAGTAGGCCAGAGTAAGAGTTAAGACCTTAACCAGTAGGCCAGAGTACGAGTCTAAGACCTTAGCTATTAGGCCAGAGTAAGAGTTAAGACCTTAGCTATTAGGCCAGAGTAAGAGTTAAGACCTTAGTTATTAGGCCAGAGTAAGAGTTAAGACCTTAACCAATAGGCCAGAGTAAGAGTTAAGACCTTAACCATTAGGCCAGGGTATGAGTCTAAGACCTTAGCTATTAGGCCAGAGTAAGAGTTAAGACCTTAACCTGTAGGCCATAGTACGAGCCCAAGACCTTAGCTATTAGGCCAGAGTAAGAGTTAAGACCTTAGATATTAGGCCAGAGTAAGAGTTAAGACCTTAAACATTAGGCCAGATTACGAGTCTAAGACCTTAGCTATTAGGCCAGAGTAAGAGTTAAGACCTTAGCTGTTAGGCCAGAGTAAGAGTTAAGACCTTAACCTGTAGGCCATAGTACGAGTCCAAGACCCTAGCTATTAGGCCAGAGTAAGAGTTAAGACCTTAGCTATTAGGCCAGAGTAAGAGTTAAGACCTTACACATTAGGCCACAGTACGAGTCTAAGACCTTAGCTATTAGGCCAGAGTAAGAGTTAAGACCTTAGCTATTAGGCCAGAGTAAGAGTTAAGACCTTAACCTATAGGCCAGAGTATGAGTCTAAGACCTTGGCTATTAGGCCAGAGTAAGATTTAAGACCTTACCCATTAGGCCAGAGTACGAGTCTAAGACCTTAGCTATTAGGCCAGAGTAAGAGTTAAGACCTTAACCAGTAGGCCAGATTAAGAGTTAAGACCTTAACCTGTAGGCCATAGTACGAGCCTAAGACCGTAGCTAATAGGCCAGAGTAAGAGTTAAGACCTTAGCTATTAGGCCAGAGTAAGAGTTAAGACCTTAACCAATAGGCCAGATTACGAGTTTAAGACCTTAGCTATTAGGCCAGAGTAAGAGTTAAGACCTTAGCTATTAGGCCAGAGTAAGAGTTAAGACCTTACACATTAGGCCACAGTACGAGTCTAATGCCTTAGCTATTAGGCCAGAGTAAGAGTTAAGACCTTAGCTATTAGGCCAGAGTAAGAGTTAAGACCTTAACCTGTAGGCCAGAGTACGAGTCTAAGACCTTGGCTATTAGGCCAGAGTAAGATTTAAGACCTTACCCATTAGGCCAGAGTACGAGTCTAAGACCTTAGCTATTAGGCCAGAGTAAGAGTTAAGACCTTAGCTATTAGGCCAGAGTAAGAGTTAAGACCTTAGTTATTAGGCCAGAGTACAAGTCTAAGACCTTAGCTATTAGGCCAGAGTAAGAGTTAAGACCTTAACCAGTAGGCCAGAGTAAGAGTTAAGACCTTAACCATTAGGCCAGAGGACGAGTCTAAGACCTTAGCTATTAGGCCAGAGTAAGAGTTAAGACCTTAGCTATTAGGCCAGAGTACGAGTCTAAGACCTTAGCTATTAGGCCAGAGTAAGAGTTAAGACCTTAGCCAGTAGGCCAGAGTAAGAGTTAAGACCTTGACCTGTAGGCCAGAGTACAAGTCTAAGACCTTAGCTATTAGGCCAGAGTACGAGTCTAAGACCTTATCTATTAGGCCAGAGTACGAGTCTAAGACCTTAGCTATTAGGCCAGAGTACGAGTCTAAGACCTTAGCTATTAGGCCAGAGTAAGAGTTAAGACATTAACCTGTAGGCCAGAGTAAGAGTTAAGACCTTAACCAGTAGGCCAGAGTGCGAGTCTAAGACCTTAGCTATTAGGCCAGAGTAAGAGTTAAGACCTTAACCAGTAGGCCAGATTAAGAGTTAAGACCTTAACCTGTAGGCCATAGTACGAGTCTAAGACCGTAGCTAATAGGCCAGAGTAAGAGTTAAGACCTTAGCTATTAGGCCAGAGTAAGAGTTAAGACCTTAACCAATAGGCCAGATTACGAGTTTAAGACCTTAGCTATTAGGCCAGAGTAAGAGTTAAGACCTTAACCAGTAGGCCAGAGTAAGAGTTAAGACCTTAACCAGTAGGCCAGAGTAAGAGTTAAGACCTTAACCATTAGGCCAGAGTAGGAGTCTAAGACCTTAGCTATTAGGCCAGAGTAAGAGTTAAGTCCTTAACCAGTAGGCCAGAGTAAGAGTTAAGACCTTAACCAGTAGGCCAGAGTACGAGTCTAAGACCTTAGCTATTAGGCCAGAGTAAGAGTTAAGACCTTAGCTATTAGGCCAGAGTAAGAGTTAAGACCTTAGTTATTAGGCCAGAGTAAGAGTTAAGACCTTAACCAATAGGCCAGAGTAAGAGTTAAGACCTTAACCATTAGGCCAGGGTACGAGTCTAAGACCTTAGCTATTAGGCCAGAGTAAGAGTTAAGACCTTAACCTGTAGGCCATAGTACGAGCCCAAGACCTTAGCTATTAGGCCAGAGTAAGAGTTAAGACCTTAGATATTAGGCCAGAGTAAGAGTTAAGACCTTAAACATTAGGCCAGATTACGAGTCTAAGACCTTAGCTATTAGGCCAGAGTAAGAGTTAAGACCTTAGCTATTAGGCCAGAGTAAGAGTTAAGACCTTAACCTGTAGGCCATAGTACGAGTCCAAGACCCTAGCTATTAGGCCAGAGTAAGAGTTAAGACCTTAGCTATTAGGCCAGAGTAAGAGTTAAGACCTTACACATTAGGCCACAGTACGAGTCTAAGACCTTAGCTATTAGGCCAGAGTAAGAGTTAAGACCTTAGCTATTAGGCCAGAGTAAGAGTTAAGACCTTAACCTATAGGCCAGAGTACGAGTCTAAGACCTTGGCTATTAGGCCAGAGTAAGATTTAAGACCTTACCCATTAGGCCAGAGTACGAGTCTAAGACCTTAGCTATTAGGCCAGAGTAAGAGTTAAGACCTTAGTTATTAGGCCAGAGTACGAGTCTAAGACCTTAGCTATTAGGCCAGAGTAAGAGTTAAGACCTTAACCAGTAGGCCAGATTAAGAGTTAAGACCTTAACCTGTAGGCCATAGTACGAGCCTAAGACCGTAGCTAATAGGCCAGAGTAAGAGTTAAGACCTTAGCTATTAGGCCAGAGTAAGAGTTAAGACCTTAACCAATAGGCCAGATTACGAGTTTAAGACCTTAGCTATTAGGCCAGAGTAAGAGTTAAGACCTTAGCTATTAGGCCAGAGTAAGAGTTAAGACCTTAACCAGTAGGCCAGAGTAAGAGTTAAGACCTTAACCATTAGGCCAGAGTAGGAGTCTAAGACCTTAGCTATTAGGCCAGAGTAAGATTTAAGTCCTTAACCAGTAGGCCAGAGCAAGAGTTAAGACCTTAACCAGTAGGCCAGAGTACGAGTCTAAGACCTTAGCTATTAGGCCAGAGTAAGAGTTAAGACCTTAGCTATTAGGCCAGAGTAAGAGTTAAGACCTTAGTTATTAGGCCAGAGTAAGAGTTAAGACCTTAACCAATAGGCCAGAGTAAGAGTTAAGACCTTAACCATTAGGCCAGGGTATGAGTCTAAGACCTTAGCTATTAGGCCAGAGTAAGAGTTAAGACCTTAACCTGTAGGCCATAGTACGAGCCCAAGACCTTAGCTATTAGGCCAGAGTAAGAGTTAAGACCTTAGATATTAGGCCAGAGTAAGAGTTAAGACCTTAAACATTAGGCCAGATTACGAGTCTAAGACCTTAGCTATTAGGCCAGAGTAAGAGTTAAGACCTTAGCTATTAGGCCAGAGTAAGAGTTAAGACCTTAACCTGTAGGCCATAGTACGAGTCCAAGACCCTAGCTATTAGGCCAGAGTAAGAGTTAAGACCTTAGCTATTAGGCCAGAGTAAGAGTTAAGACCTTACACATTAGGCCACAGTACGAGTCTAAGACCTTAGCTATTAGGCCAGAGTAAGAGTTAAGACCTTAGCTATTAGGCCAGAGTAAGAGTTAAGACCTTATCCTATAGGCCAGAGTACGAGTCTAAGACCTTGGCTATTAGGCCAGAGTAAGATATAAGACCTTACCCATTAGGCCAGAGTACGAGTCTAAGACCTTAGCTATTAGGCCAGAGTAAGAGTTAAGACCTTAGCTATTAGGCCAGAGTAAGAGTTAAGACCTTAGTTATTAGGCCAGAGTACGAGTCTAAGACCTTAGCTATTAGGCCAGAGTAAGAGTTAAGACCTTAACCAGTAGGCCAGATTAAGAGTTAAGACCTTAACCTGTAGGCCAGATTACGAGTTTAAGACCTTAGCTATTAGGCCAGAGTAAGAGTTAAGACCTTAACCAGTAGGCCAGAGTAAGAGTTAAGACCTTAACCATTAGGCCAGAGTAGGAGTCTAAGACCTTAGCTATTAGGCCAGAGTAAGAGTTAAGTCCTTAACCAGTAGGCCAGAGTAAGAGTTAAGACCTTAACCAGTAGGCCAGAGTACGAGTCTAAGACCTTAGCTATTAGGCCAGAGTAAGAGTTAAGACCTTAACCATTAGGCCAAAGTACGAGTCTAAGACCTTAGCTATTAGGCCAGAGTAAGAGTTAACACCTTAGTTATTAGGCCAGAGTAAGAGTTAAGACCTTAACCAATAGGCCAGAGTAAGAGTTAAGACCTTAACCATTAGGCCAGGGTACGAGTCTAAGACCTTAGCTATTAGGCCAGAGTAAGAGTTAAGACCTTAACCTGTAGGCCATAGTACGAGCCCAAGACCTTAGCTATTAGGCCAGAGTAAGAGTTAAGACCTTAGATATTAGGCCAGAGTAAGAGTTAAGACCTTAAACATTAGGCCAGATTACGAGTCTAAGACCTTAGCTATTAGGCCAGAGTAAGAGTTAAGACCTTAGCTATTAGGCCAGAGTAAGAGTTAAGACCTTAACCTGTAGGCCATAGTACGAGTCCAAGACCCTAGTTATTAGGCCAGAGTAAGAGTTAAGACCTTAGCTATTAGGCCAGAGTAAGAGTTAAGACCTTACACATTAGGCCACAGTACGAGTCTAAGACCTTAGCTATTAGGCCAGAGTAAGAGTTAAGACCTTAGCTATTAGGCCTGAGTAAGAGTTAAGACCTTAACCTATAGGCCAGAGTACGAGTCTAAGACCTTGGCTATTAGGCCAGAGTAAGATTTAAGACCTTACCCATTAGGCCAGAGTACGAGTCTAAGACCTTAGCTATTAGGCCAGAGTAAGAGTTAAGACCTTAGCTATTAGGCCAGAGTAAGAGTTAAGACCTTAGTTATTAGGCCAGAGTACGAGTCTAAGACCTTAGCTATTAGGCCAGAGAAAGAGTTAAGACCTTAACCAGTAGGCCAGAGTAAGAGTTAAGACCTTATCCATTAGGCCAGAGTACGAGTCTAAGACCTTAGCTATTAGGCCAGAGTAAGAGTTAATACCTTAGCTATTAGGCCAGAGTACAAGTCTAAGACCTTAGCTATTAGGCCAGAGTAAGAGTTAAGACCTTAACCAGTAGGCCAGAGTAAGAGTTAAGACCTTGACCTGTAGGCCAGAGTACGAGTCTATGACCTTAGCTATTAGGCCAGAGTACGAGTCTAAGACCTTATCTATTAGGCCAGAGTACGAGTCTAAGACCTTAGCTATTAGGCCAGAGTAAGAGTTAAGACATTAACCATTAGGCCAGAGTACGAGTCTAAGACCTTCGCTATTAGGCCAGAGTAAGAGTTAAGACCTTAACCAGTAGGCCAGAGTAAGAGTTAAGACCTTAACCAGTAGGCCAGAGTACGAGTCTAAGACCTTTAACTATTAGGCCAGAGTAAGAGTTAAGACCTTAACCAGTAGGCCAGATTAAGAGTTAAGACCTTAACCTGTAGGCCATAGTACGAGTCTAAGACCTTAGCTAATAGGCCAGAGTAAGAGTTAAGACCTTAGCTATTAGGCCAGAGTAAGAGTTAAGACCTTAACCAATAGACCAGATTACGAGTTTAAGACCTTAGCTATTAGGCCAGAGTAAGAGTTAAGACCTTAGCTATTAGGCCAGAGTAAGAGTTAAGACCTTAACCAGTAGGCCAGAGTAAGAGTTAAGACCTTAACCATTAGGCCAGAGTACGAGTCTAAGAACTTAGCTATTAGGCCAGAGTAAGAGTTAAGACCTTAGCTATTAGGCCAGAGTAAGAGTTAAGACCTTAGTTATTAGGCCAGAGTAAGAGTTAAGACCTTAACCAATGGGCCAGAGTAAGAGTTAAGACCTTAACCATTAGGCCAGAGTATGAGTCTAAGACCTTAGCCATTAGGCCAGAGTAAGAGTTAAGACCTTAACCAGTAGGCCAGAGTAAGAGTTAAGACCTTAACCATTAGGCCAGAGTACGAGTCTAAGACCTTAGCTATTAGGCCAGAGTAAGAGTTAAGACCTTAACCAGTAGGCCAGAGTAAGAGTTAAAACCGTAACCATTAGGCCAGAGTACGAGTCTAAGACCTTAGCTATTAGGCCAGAGTAAGAGTTAAGACCTTAGCTATTAGGCCAGAGTAAGAGTTAAGACCTTAACCAGTAAGCCAAAGTAAGAGTTAAGACCTTAACCAGTAGGCCAGAGTAAGAGTTAACACCTTAACCACTAGGCCAGAGTACGAGTCTAAGACCTTAGCTATTAGGCCAGAGTAAGAGTTAAGACCTTAACCAATAGGCCAGAGTAAGAGTTAAGACCTTAACCATTAGGCCAGGGTACGAGTCTAAGACCTTAGCTATTAGGCCAGAGTAAGAGTTAACTTAAGAAGTGCCACGGGCCGATCTAATCGGCCCTGTGTTAAAAGCGAGAGTGCTCAGGCCGATCAGATCGGCCCAGGAGCTCACACTCATTTGGGAGCAGTTTCTCTCCTGCTGTGTCACTTGAAAATGAAAACTGGCCTCAAATGCCAATCTAGAACACCTCCCTCGTTCATTCCAAAGTAGTATTAGGCCATATTGTGACCCACTCACGGAGATTTCCTCACTTAAAACCAGTGGAGAAATCTTGTTCTCGGAATGAAAAGCAGCGTCAGCTGAAAGCTGCACTGGCCCCTGTTTACCAGTAGAGGGCGCAGGCAGCTCGGAGACATTGCTGAAATCTGCCGTAAGCCCCAGATACAGTGCAGCAAGTGTGCGTGCTCGACGTGTCCACCGCTTCTGGCCTTGATCGGAAAACTCCAAGAAACCAGTGCAGGTATGGCTCACTAAATAGCACCATTGAATTAGGTACTTTGATAAGTTTATTTCAAATTTCTCAATCGCTTTGAACATAAAATCAGAAGCGCCACCATTCGATTTATTCAGCTCCTTGGAGACACTCGGTTCTGGGCTCCTACCTCCATTATAGTCATGTCTGTCCCAAGCCACAAAACTATTCCTTGGTACAGTTCACAATTGTAGCGTTTTCGAAAAAAAGAAAGGGGTTTAAATGGACGTAATCTGTGTTATGTTCGGGGCCGATGAGGTACACACCGGAGAAAGTTAGAGAGACGATACACGACCGGCTGCAAAGGAAGCAAGGTTACACCACAATAAATGAAAAACACTTTCCTCATTTTGCTGAACTACAATATCTGCAAGCTCTTGTCCATCGTCATGTTACAATCCTTAGCAAAAGCTTTGACGGTTATAACTGGGCCTGTAAAAGGCATTTGCACACTCGAGGGAGCCATGAAGGAGGCTGGTTGGCTTTGAGCACGTGTTTTTGCTTATCTGAAGATCTTCGCTTTCAAAAGCTACCCTTTTAAAAATTACACACCGCAGCATGCACTTTGTAAAATAACTACAAACAACTAATTTTACAATAAATGTGGCAGGCAAACTGCCGAAAACCATTTCTCCTTTGTTTTTTCCACTGGCCTCATTATAACTGTTCAGTAACACATAACAAGCCTCATAAGTTGTGTTTGGCGAATGGTGAAGATGAGTTGTTCAGGAAGTAAGTAAAATATCTGTTTTTCTTTGAGGCTTTTCATCGCTTTTTTGGCTGTGTGTCATTGCAAAGTCTGTGTTCACCGAATGCGCAACGTAATTTAATTCCCTCAAGCCTGCAGCGCAGCCCCTAACTCTGCACCATCTCTTATAAACCTCAAACTGCGCTCCTCTGCGTGTTCAAGCCAGAGGACTATTGTCCCCTACCCCTAAAACCATGCTTGAAAGTAGGGTGCTGGTCTCTACCGAAAGACCTGGTTTCACATATTCTAAACAATACACACGAGGAGACAGCAGCTCTCTCATGTTTTCTATGTCCACGCATGATATACTGCTAAAGTCCTGGTGTTTCCTTTGATTTTTGGGGCTTGTAGTGCTATTTACCCCCATTAGAAAACACGATTACAAGCCCCAGAATAATGAAAAAAGAGTGTACTGGAGTAGCACATTACACATGGCCCTAGGAAACATGGCAGGTAGGAGGAGAGCATGCCTTGCAATGAAAAACGTGGTCCCATGGTTAAATGCCTGGCCTGCACCTCCAAGTAATAGTCACAGATGCCTGGAATCCATTTGTATTTCTTGTGCTGTTTGTGTGAATTTGTGAGTCTAGCCTATATGAGTTGGGCCTGTGTCAATCTGCGCTGATTTATGAGTTTACTGGAGTATGGTGGATGGTGAGAAAATGAAAACCTAGTGCACTTGTACAAAGGACGTTCAGTCCGAAATGTGTGAGTACAATGCTTTGAACCAGGATAAAGTCTCAAATGGTAAGTTTGGCCATGGAAACTCAACAGATTTCAGCTTTGGAAAAAAAAATTACACAAACTTTGCACATTTACACATTTTGAGCATGTGTAGCAAGAGTAGAGTAAAATCACTTTACTGCATGGTTGCACATATTTTTTCTTAATACCTTCTAATCCTGAACTATTTTTTGAAGGTACACCTTGCATTGTTTTGTCTTTTGTAGGCTAATGTTTCCAATATGCCATGGACTAGAACTCTGCGTGTCTCTGCATCTTCCGGAGATTGAAAAATGAATAATTTTGGAAGGGGGCGGTACCATGCTAGAAATGTGTTTAGCTGAGAGTCCCCATCTTGTATTTGTAGATGATGAAGGGATATCATCAAAAAGTAAACTTTCTCCCTAGTGTACTAAAAAGCTAAGTACTCACGAAGAGTCTGGAAGCGCATGCAGACTGATTAATTACTGGAACGTGGTTGGCACCATTTAGTGCCCCCTGCATACAGTTATGCAAGGGGAACAAGATATCTCAAGTGATTTAGACAAGGAAGCAGCAATGTGCAAGGGGTTTTAAAGTCTTTGGGCTAGATGGGTAAGGCTTTTTAGTGTGCGCAAACAGGTCTTAGACCCGTTTGCGCACCCTGAAAAGCATGGGCCCATGTACAAACAGAATACATGGTTTTTCGACTCGCTATTAGGAAGGGGCATTCCCTTCCTAATTTCGACTGCAAAGCTATGTACCAATGTTTTGCGACTGCAATTGCGGTCACAAAACACTTGCAAATTACCACCTACTTCAAGTAGATGGTAATGCATTCACATATTCACAAATGGGAAGGGTCCCCAGTGGACCCCTTCCTCTTTGCAAATGCATGCAATATTATTTTTTAAGGGCAGGCAGTGGTCCTATAAAAAATCAATCGAAAACGTTTAATTCTTTCTTTTTTAAATGCACCTTGTTTTCCTTTAAAGAAAAAAGGCTGCATTAAAAAAAAAGCTGCTTTATTTAAAAGCAGTCCCAGACATGGTGGTCTGTTGAGCCCAGCACGCCACCATACCTGGGAGGACCTGTCATTCCTAATGGGCTTGCAAATTGCGAGAGGCTCATTAATATTCAACACACTGTTGAACATGCCAAATAGCGCCTCGCAAATTGTGAGTTGCAAATGCAACACAATTTGCGAGGCGCTATTTGGCAGGTCGTACATCTGGCCCATAGAAGTTAAATGAGTAGCTGCTGTAAGACGAGTGTCATAAGGAGAGTAGGGTAAACAGGCTCTAGTCGACTTCTGACAGAGACCCCTTAAAGAAGGGGTAGAGGTGGAGCTACAGGCAGGATGATAAATGACAGCATAGCTAGGTGAGATTAGTGAGAGCTCTATGTGAAGAAGGACCGAGCTCAGGGCATAGAAGTGAGATCATGGATAGAGAGGTCCCAGAGCAGATAGAAAGAGAAAGTAAGGAGAAAGTGGAGAGTTACTGAGAGATTTATTGACTCCGGGGCATGTGAGTTTGATGAGGGGTTTGGTACAGGGCGGAGGGGAAAGCTGGATTTGAGTAGCAGAGAAGTTATGAGGGAGCAGCAGGATAGGAGGACAGTGAGCTGTCCTCAGCTGCAAGTAAACTGAGAGAAGGGGCATGGAAAACTGGCTAGCCTCTGACAAGAATTGATGTATGAAGTCTGCTCTGTGCTACTGCGAGCCCCAGAGACAGTGCACCATGTGACCTGACCTGATCGTGACCCTTGCTCATACCCCTGCACTCCACTCAGCTCAGCATCTCCAGTGACGACCATGCATTGGATTTTTGATTATGTATATCTGTGAATGGGTGATAACACCTTAGGTTAGTATAGAATGGCGTAAAATGGTAATAGCCATTCAACAGGCTTGAGGGAAGATTGTGACATGTCAGACAGTGGGAGGAGGATGGCTCAAATAGTATTTTTATGGGTATGATTTTAGATCTTGCACCAATTGCTCCCTGCACAACTTTAATTTGCACAGTTTACTGAAACTGGACCTGTCCAAATTCCATAGGTAATTTCTGTGAAAATGTTGGCATGCATTTATATCTTTATATCGTAATATGCATTCGTTGTGTATTTGTATCTACGAATCAGCCCTAAAAGTTTTTGAACAGTGTCATATGTCCCACTGTGTTGCACGTGTAATTTGGTGTTTTATTTTCACAGACATTGCGAAAGTAAAAAATGAGAGTCATAGACACATAGTTCGTTAAAATATAGTAGATTTCCCCCTCCCAAACAGATGTCAAGTTTTATGTTGCACAGCAGAAGCCAAACTGATCCATTTCAACATTTGACTTAGTGGTGATGATTTTCTTGTTGATTTATTTACACTTACATATCTCTATCTTTAGGCCACACCAAAGTGACATGTACTGGGACTGCTCCATACTGGTATGGTGGGTGTTTTTTCTGCTCTCATAGATATGTAATGATGGTATTAGTAGTCTCTGAAAATGTAAGAGTTTGGGAGTGGTCACTTTGCAAAGTTCAGCGTTCCGAGCCCCTGCAGCTCAGATTTTCATGAGAATCAGAAGTGTCAGCTTTGTGTGCAGCTCTTGTGGGCTGGAACAGGATTCTTTTTTCTTAGGGTGCTGCAAACTGTGGGTTGACCCTCTTGTTAGCCTGTCACCTATTTTCTTGACAACGACATTTGCAATCCCTCAGCTCAGATTTTGATGCGGGCAAAGAACTACTCATGTCCTCTATGTACTAATAACTTTATCTTATACCCACGGATTTTGATGTGCGACGCTCAAGATTTTTCAGACTGACACGTAACTTTAGGATTCTAGCTGTGAAACTCTCACTTTTCAGCATGTAATTCTGCACTATGCACTAAATTCAACATGTTGCCAAGCCCAGCCCCTTGGACCTTTATACAACCCTTCCAATTGTGACCAAAGTGTCTATACTGGAGTAAAACTTAATTTTCCTGAGTTACATCTCATCACTTAGACAGTGTTTGCCTAACAAATGCAATCTGTGATAAAGTTAGGATTCACTATGTTCATATGAAAGGAGTTTTCCTTCAGCTGTTTTTGGTGCATCATACTGTGTGTGAGGTGCACCCCCAATCTGTATCTCTCCAGACTATCCTTTTTATGTCTCGTATATATAGAAAGGAATATGGCATTAAGCAATTGTTAGTGCTTTGGAAAGGGCATAGCAGCGGCACATGCAAATATTAGTGAATAGAGAGGATGGGCAAAGGCTGTATGCAAGCGATAATTTACACAGAGAACACAGAAGGGCTTCTAGTATGTTAGTGTCATACAGCGGAGCACGATAGGCCTTATGTCTTATGCAGTGATTGAAGAAGGGTGTGTTCACATGTTAGTGCACACAATGGATGAGAAAATAGCCTAAAGAAATTGTTGGTGCACACAGAGGAAAAGGAAGCGCTCGTGTGCATAGTACTACCATACAGAGGAAGTAAAAGGGGTGACACAAACATAACTGCACACCTAAATCCTAATTATGAGATAGACACTGTCTAATGCAATAATTATATCACATCTGATAAAACCTGAGTTGTTTTATATTTATCTGGTGCCATCATGAGCTTTTGGGCATTAACATGGAGATTGTGGTACATACTGCAACAAAATCCTCATCTTCCATTAGATACTGGACTTTTTTGTCCCAATACATACTTCCCTATTTGGCCTGCTGATATTTATCACAGATCTCATAATTGTGATATGTGCGGTAATATGAGTTACCACAAAGGTCCGCTTGTAATGAGGGCCCTAGGAGAAAGATGTGAGGAAGTGAAGTGCCACATAGAGGCACACACTATGTAACACAATCCATCTCTTGGCGCAGTTTGTAAAGATGCATGTCTGGGGAAGAATCACAAGGAATAGGGACCTTTTGAGACACTCATAAAATACAAAAGGATTTTAGATCAGAAATCTATTTGGAAGGGGCTAGTAAATAGACACATGTGCATAGGCTAGCTAAGCTCCTCCAAGCCATGGTTAATAATTGGAAGGCACCACAACACTGGATTGCAAGACAAAATATAAACCACAAATATATTGTGGTTCAAAAATATCATAGCCAGAATATCAACTAACAACAGGGTAATGTTGAATCTGTCTGTTTAACTTGTCACATCTGCAGGTGCTTCAAAGACAGAGGTCAAATGTCTAACTCTGTCTTCTGACAAATTGCTGCAAGATTGGTGTTTACTTTTCTTTCTCTGACTGCACAGTGAGAGGAGTTTTTAAAGTGCCTGCATTTCTGTGGCTGGAGTGTGGCAACCCATACATAGTAGTGACGGAGGCTAGAGACAGGTCTATTCTTAACATTTCAATTGTAAGTGTAATTATAATTGCACTTATTTAGTGCTTACTTACCCTGACCGGGCGTCAAATCGCTTTTTCGGTTAGTAGCACGCTACTCCGGAATCCAAAAAGGATTAGTGGTGAATTAGTATATTGAAATATGAAAGTAATTTGAGTGGTGGACATGTTAGTCAGTTATTTGGATTCAGAAGGATAGCGAAGGGATAGAAGAGGGAAAAAGGTTTACAGTTATATAACACTTCTTACCCCATATGGGGTGTTGAAGTGCTTTTTTGGCGAGTAGCACGCTACTCCAGAAACCATAAAGATTTAGTGGATAATTAGTCAAGTGAAATATGATAGTAATTAAAGTGGTGGATATTAGTCAGTTATTTTGATTGAGGAGAATAGCAGAGAGATAGAAGAGGGAAAAACGTTTACCCGCTACCATGGCGGTCGGAGTGATTTTCTGACCGCCATGCTAATAGACCTCATAGTCTCTTATTAGAAATTCAGTTTTTGGCCCGACTCCTTATTATGTGTTTGTGAACCTTGGTGTTTGACTCGCACACACCCCTGCATATACAGAAGCAGATCTGGCAGTCATGCTCTCTCCTCCCTCCTAAAGCCAGAAATGATCTGCCCCTGTGCATCAGAGCCACCACCTCAGTTCTTGAATTCCACTAGAAAGTGGTGACCTGACTCTTGATCTAGCACCTACTCTGGCCTAAATATTTCCTGCTTCAGCACCAGGATACCCTTCTGGGATAACATAACATAACATGGATATCTGATATCGTGCATAGGCCTCTTGCTACATGGCTTGTTTGGTGAACCTCGAGCAAGCATTGGGCTCTTGGTTTCTTGTTGTCAGAGGGATGGTCAGATGAGTTGTTAGTCTAAAAGGCAGGGTCCTGTTCTGTGACTATCTTTTGATCTCAGCTTGGATAAACAATTAGCTTAGCCTTGCATGACCTTGGAAACAGTGCAGAGTAAATAGAATTGCTCTACTCTGCATAATAAATAGCAGTCTAACTTATCAGAAAAGGATACAGACAAGCATAATGTGTTGACTGACAAGTGGGTGGATATAAACCAGTGGAAAGTCAGTCATGTTTGATGTGGGGGTGAGAGAGGGTGACCAATGGCTTTTTGGAAGTGATTTAATTGCCCTTGGTTTAGCACTACATGGTTTCACTAATACCAACCGTGTTCTGTATGAGAGTTTTTGATGGGATGCTCTGCCTCTGAAAATGCTACTTAAAATCCAACTCTGCATAGTAAGAGGGTGAGTATCAAATAAATGGATGGGTGTGATTTGGGGATGTGTGACGAGTAGTATTTAATCATTTAATTATGTTTTTTCTTCACATATTGGAAACCGTACTCATGAGAACACTTTGATGGTGTCTGTGATGAAGGTGAAGAAGATGAACAATCACGTCACGCTGGAAAGACTGTTGGATGCTGCCAAAGAAACATCATTCAGGTAAGTCGGTGACTAGAAGGTATACCAAATCTGTGGACCTCCTGGGAAGCATCTTGGTATACGCTCTAGGAATCCGGATCTAGTTTTTACTCTTTCAACACGAGGAGCATAGGGGCAGGTTATAGACATACTCTTGTTTTCCCTCCTAGGTGGACTAGGAACTTCAACAATATTCAACTACACTTTTAGCTTAGGGACAGCTTGTAGGTTTATGGCAGCTTGCCCTGAGCTAATGCCCTCACTGAGGTGTTTTTGCTGCCAGCAGAGCTTCAGCACCACTTTGTACAGTTGGTTCAAGGCAACCTGCGTTTCATTTTCTATCTCCTTGATCTGCCATGAATGTTTAGCACAGGGACAGATTGTAGGCACACACTCTCTCTTTTTTCCCTCTAGGTGGATCGGGTCTTCAACAACCGTCAAGTACACATGTTTAACCTAGGGACAGCTTGCAGGTTTATGGCAGCTTGCCTTGTGCCAATGCCCTCACTGAGGTGCTTTTTGTGGCAGGAGACCCACAGCACCACTTTGTACAGTTGGTTCAAGGCAACCTCCGTCTCCTTTGGTTTCTCCTGGCTGTACCAACAATGTTTAGTAAAGGGTCAGATTATAGGCACACTCTCTCTCTTTTTTCCCTCTAGGTGGATCGGGTCTTCAACAACCGTCAAGTACACATGTTTAGCCTAGGGACAGCTTGCAGGTTTATGGCAGCTTGCCTTGTGCCAATGCCCTCACTGAGGTGCTTTTTGTGGCAGGAGACCCACAGCACCACTTTGTACAGTTGGTTCAAGGCAACCTCCGTCTCCTTTGGTTTCTCCTGGCTGTACCAAGAATGTTTAGTAAAGGGTCAGATTATAGGCACACTCTCTCTCTTTTTTCCCTCTAGGTGGATCGGGTCTTCAACAACCGTCAAGTACACATGTTTAGCCTAGGGACAGCTTGCAGGTTTATGGCAGCTTGCCTTGTGCCAATGCCCTCACTGAGGTGCTTTTGGTGGCAGGAGACCCACAGCACCACTTTGTACAGTTGGTTCAAGGCAACCTCCTTCTCCTTTGGTTTCTCCTGGCTGTACCAACAATGTTTAGTAAAGGGTCAGATTATAGGCACACTCTCTCTCTTTCTCTAGGTGGATCGGGTCTTCAACAACCGTCAAGAACACATGTTTAACCTAGGGACAGCTTGCAGGTTTATGGCAGCTTGCCTTGTGCCAATGCCCTCACTGAGGTGCTTTTGGTGGCAGGAGACCCACAGCACCACTTTGTACAGTTGGTTCAAGGCAACCTCCTTCTCCTTTGGTTTCTCCTGGCTGTACCAACAATGTTTAGTAAAGGGTCAGATTATAGGCACACTCTCTCTCTTTTTTCCCTCTAGGTGGATCGGGTCTTCAACAACCGTCAAGAACACATGTTTAGCCTAGGGACAGCTTGCAGGTTTATGGCAGCTTGCCATGTGCCAATGCCCTCACTGAGGTGCTTTTGGTGGCAGGAGACCCACAGCACCACTTTGTACAGTTGGTTCAAGGCAACCTCCGTCTCCTTTGGTTTCTCCTGGCTGTACCAACAATGTTTAGTAAAGGGTCAGATTATAGGCACGCTCTCTCTCTTTTTTCCCTCTAGGTGGATCGGGTCTTCAACAACCGTCAAGTACACATGTTTAGCCTAGGGACAGCTTGCAGGTTTATGGCAGCTTGCCTTGTGCCAATGTCCTCACTGAGGTGCTTTTGGTGGCAGGAGACCCACAGCACCACTTTGTACAGTTGGTTCAAGGCAACCTCCGTCTCCTTTGGTTTCTCCTGGCTGTACCAACAATGTTTAGTAAAGGGTCAGATTATAGGCACACTCTCTCTCTTTTTTCCCTCTAGATGGATCGGGTCTTCAACAACCGTCAAGAACACATGTTTAGCCTAGGGACAGCTTGCAGGTTAATGGCAGCTTGCCTTGTGCTAATGCCCTCACTGAGGTGCTTTGGTGGCAGAAGACCCACAGCACCACTTTGTACAGTTGGTTCAAGGCAACCTCCTTCTCCTTTGGTTTCTCCTGGCTGTACCAACAATGTTTAGTAAAGGGTCAGATTATAGGCACACTCTCTCTCTTTTTTCCCTATAGGTGGATCGGGTCTTCAACAACCGTCAAGAACACATGTTTAGCCTAGGGACAGCTTGCAGGTTTATGGCAGCTTGCCTTGTGCCAATGCCCTCACTAAGGTGCTTTTGGTGGCAGGAGACCCACAGCACCACTTAGTACAGTTGGTTCAAGGCAAACTCGCTCCTGTTTTGTCACTCCTGGCTTTGCCAAGAATGTTATTTTTTTAACATATTTTTATAGAAATGTTACAACATATATTCCAATCATAGCGGTTGTGCAGCACTCACTCGCCCAGACTCAGCAATGCACACACAATGAAGGACACCACACCAAGCTGTTTGGTAAAACAAGATCTTTTATCTATTTCACGTCATGGCAAATCAATTCATTTCAGGAATAATGCAGATAATCTCACGACAGCAGTAAATTCATTCAAGTAACTAAAACAGGTGATCGCAGGGCAACAATTAATTCATTCCAAAAACTAAAGTAGTGAATCTCAGGGCAACAGTCTGTTGCAGGGATTCTGCTCATGCGCAGAACTATGCGCAGGAAACCAGGACCTCAGTGAATTGTGGTGTACCAAAAACTCACCTCAGACCCCAGAAACCCTTATCCGACCAGCATCAGTGTCCCATTCGTTATCCGTATTATCACGGCGGTCCCAATGTATAGACAACCCAGAACAAGCGACTTAGAGTACTCTCAGGAATGGTGGGAATCAGAAATACCTGTTCGTTATTATTCTCATATCAGTCCACAACAAGAGTAAACAGAGACACGGTAAAGTTTAAAGAGTTTATTTTATAAACCTCGTGTCCTAAGATGCAGTACTTTGGCTAACATAAGCAGGCAAACGATTAAAATCAAAACCATCAGCATAGTTACAATACCAAGAAAATAAAGGGAGAAATCATAATATAAATGACAGTGGATTACAACCACCTTCCCTTCACTAGTAAACTAGTATTATTAGACTAATAGACGGTCTCTTGGCTTAAATGGGGAACCCCATACCGTAAAGATCAGCTTAGTTGGATCACATCACAGGATCAGGTGTGCTCTTCTCCTGGGAAAGCTCTTCATGCAGCCTGCAATATTAAAAGCACTCGACTTTCAGGTATTCACAGCTGCGTGCATGTTATGGCTAAATAGTGGGCCGATCAACCTGAACTCAAAAACATGCATTGTCTAGCGACCCTGACTGTTTCTTTACACAATGTTCAGACCAAGGTCGCAGCTCACGGCTAGGGATGTGAACAACAGACAGTTCTCATGTGAAGAAAAGGCGAGCAAGCAGTTTTCAAATAATAACATGTAACTGCAGTGTCTTGTGCAAAAGCAGCAAAAGTGGCAAGATGGCTTTCTAGCATCTAACGTGGTTATGCTAACTTAGCAATGTATGTATGTAAATTGCAGCCCTCACTACAAGTCAGTTCATTCACATCAATGGGTCAGCGAATCTCAAGATGACAGGTAATTCATTTCTGCACAAAACAGGCGTAAATTCCTCTCTAAAACGTCAGGCCCATAACAACAAGGTTCTCGGTAACCAGGGGCATCATAGGTACAACATTTCGGTGTTCACATTAATTAGGATTGCGCTGGGTTGGTAGGGACATTCCAGACAACATTTCCTGTGTAGGAGCACTCTGTGAAGGGCATAGAACAAGGGCTAATCCATGTGGTAGGACTAGCACAGTCTTAGGCCCAGTCCAGCTCTACCGCTCCACAAGGAAGGTTCAGGTGGGCCTTCAGGGCCCCGTTGCAGCACCCTGAGGTGAGGGGCAGTCAAGGGGCTGCCACGCTGATCACGCGAGGCTCCTCGGCAGCCCCACCGTCCCCTATGATTTATGCCCTCCCCCGGGGGGTTACCTGTAGCCTTCGGGCCTCAAAAGGCCGGCGCGGCTCTGTCCCGGCCTGGGGGGCAAGTCGGGGGCTCCCGCTGTCCTAGGAGCCCCCGTGTTGATGTTCCTGGTGGGCTCCGGGCCTTCCCTCAACCCGGGAGCCAATGAGGTCGCCTTGTTCTGGGGGCCGGGCGTGGAAGTCAATGAGCTGGCAGCTTCCAGGGGGCGCAGCCGTGGGGACCAATGGAGGGCCTAGCGCTGCCTTCCTCACTGCCGTGGCGGCCCTTCCAGGCTTCGGGGGCCGCAGCGGCGAACTTGGGTGACAGAGGGGCCTCAGAGTAGTGGGCGCCGGGCCGTGGCGGTGACTCTCCGGCAGTTACGGCGCTTCCGGGCACAGCGCTAGTTTGTAGGTACCGGCCTGTGGCTATGACTGGCCTGTCATTCCAGGACGCACATTCTCTCTGAGAGGTCCCTACATTAGGGTTCACTGCCTTCTGTTCAAGCTGTAACTCACTCAGAGAATTCTCAACATGTCCGTCTGATCTGCTAGTTTGCTGTGTTCCTCCCATATCAATCCCAACCCCATCGACACAGCACTGATCTCCTGCTGGAGTGTTAGCTTGGTATCCATGATGGCAGCCAGCACCTTGTCAAAGTGAAGTTGCATAGAAGGCTCCGGTGTATCATGGATGTCCGTAACCAGCACTGCGGGTGGGACTCCTCAGAACTGGGCTGCATTGTTGGCTGTTTAGACCTTATCTAACCCATTGTAGCTCTGTCACAAGTTTTTGTAGTTATAGAAGTAGGTTCAGGGTCGGCAGTAGTGTTCTCCACTTGGCAAGGAGAGTTTTATTTCCTTATAGGTAAGGGGCACTGATTCGGGCCAGCAACGGAGCAGACATCCACCATCTCTGTGGTACAGCTTTGTACAATAACGGGGAGTAAGGGGGAGGGCACCTTGCCTATGCACCTAGTATAGTAGAGTGCCTCTCACTCATTTTTGCACCAGGGACCAGTTAAAGCCATTGGTCCATTGTAAGAAATTTCCATCTCTGTGGGCACCCGTGACTGCAATGCTCTGTTTCTGTTTAGCAGGCAGATCAGGGCATCCCTCTATTGATCTCGGGTACCTTCTGTAGTCAAAGTTCCTCACTGCACAGCAGTGGGTAATCTGGTTGAGCACAGCAGTAAGAGAATAGCCCCCTCCAGCAGAAGTCCTCATTTACATTCAAACACGCAGGCCCATCCCTGTGTTGTCCTATGGTACCTGGTCTTCACTACCACGAAGGCAGCATCGACCCGAGGGTCACCTCCCACAAGCAACAGGTCCCAGGTGGGTACCTTCCATCTATCAGTGCTGCCACATGCCCCTCCTTCAGCCTCCGGGTCTAGGCCTGCCCCTCTCAGATACCTCTCCGTATATGATGTAGGGCAGTGGTGCAAATTCTAAGAGATATCTCACCTCGGTGGGCTCCAGTCAGGCCGCAGTATTAGGTCTAAATACATATTCTGGCATTCCAAGGAGTAGAATGAGCTTTATAAAAGTCCCAGACACATGTATAAGATTACAATATGGAGTGCAGTCAGACGTTCTGCGTGTTTTAATTTATTTGCAGGAATGGAATGACAGGCCACCTGTTGTCTCAATTGCATATCCAGTAGTCTTCATAGCATGTCACTTCTTTTGTAATGCAGAAAACTTGCATATATGCTGGTCAGGGAGACGAGTAAGGTACTGTCAAGGAGATGTTTCTCATTCATTAGTGACATTCCAAGGACAGTGTTTTAAGAATCCGGATCATCAAGTTGCCGCACCCCTTTCATCATGTTATGTAGATTTCAACTACAATCATGACTTGTCTCTGGACAGAGGAGGCCTATGCTGGTTTTTCTATTTGTTCCCAGTGGACCATTGCCTTGTTCCTTTTCCCACCTAATTCAGCTCATCTACTGATTGATCAGAGCGTAATCTGTCATGCTGGTTGAGGGCTGGTCAAGATTTTCTATCAGAAGTGTCCATGTCTGTATCAAACACTGAGGCCAAAAAACTTTCCAGCAGGCCTAGGTCGTCATAATATATTGTCTTGTTGACATGGCTGATTAACATTGATTTAGGGTCTTGCAAGCCATTTGGATGTCCATCATCTAAAGACAGGGCTGTTTCTTCAGGATTCTTTTGTGTCTATGCACAGTTACCTGCGAGAATTCTCTGAAGGTGAATATTATGTGTTCTGTGTGGATTAAGTGCCTCCATTTCCTCAATTCTGTGAGGATCAGATGCACATGTTGGTGTCGGAGGACACAAGCGACTATCTAAACGTATTCCTACCATACTTGTCATGTGTCTTGAATGGATCCTGTTAGCCTGTTGGAAGTCTAGGGGAGGGTCAAATGGGAAGTTTGTGAGACTTTGTATGAAATGGGTAAGTAGGCTAAAATGTCAATATCTCAGGAAAGCATAGGTTGTCTCTGTGATGTCTGTCTTTGAACTCCAAAATCTATTTTAGCATACACAAATGGCTATGATAATGCTGTCGTGATTTAGTAGGAGAACTCACATCCTCAATTTCATCATGCATCACAAAGAGGAGATGGACTCTGCTTTGTAAAGTCTGGAGGCCATATGGTCATAAAGTAGGGTGAGCTAAATCTAGCTCTATCTGCACCATTTATCTCCAGGACATCCATGCGGCAGCATGGGCTTCCCAGGCTCCTTATGGAGCTACAGCCTCCAATTTTTCAAGTTTGCTAGGCAAAGGAACAATTGGTACTGAAGCGGGGTTAAACTTCATTGTCGGCTGCCTATGCACTCAAAGTGGTGGATCCATCTACACATTTTCTCCCGTGTGAAACCCTGTTTCTCTGGTCATGCTGTGAAAAAGAGGACTAATTCTCATGCCCTACTTTATGCAGCTGAAAGTGCATTGCTTACTAAAAACCAAGTTCTGACTTCTTTTGTGTTCGCCTTTTCAGTATTGTAAGGGGGTTCAAAGGTGCAGGCCGTCTGTGGTTGCGTTCAGGCTATACCATGAGGCTACACCATACTCCATCCAGAGATGCCTCTGACTCTATGTACACATTTACAACCAAATTAAACTCTTACAGGCCTGCCATTTCACAATTTTACTAGGCAAAAGGACAGGTGAGATTGGAGCAGGTTCAAGATTCCAGTGTTATACACCTGTGCAACCATTTATACATTTATGTTTCCTTTCATTAAATGTGTTTTTTGTAGAAGAGCTGGAATCAGTATCATAATCTCAGATACCATGCCCCAAACCAGACTATTTACCCATGTGCTTTGTTTCTTTCTGCTGAAAATATATCTAATTTGGCCGAGGTTGACTTCATTTGTAACTTGGGATTCCATTCAAGTAATAGGTACTCAAAAACTATTTACACATACTATCCTACAGGTTTGAACTATAAAGAACAAAAAACAGAAACATTTTTTTTTACTTTTTATATATTTTTTTTTTAATTTTTATTTTTTATATATTTTTTTATAACTGTTACTTACTCAACCTACAACTACTTCAAATAAACTGCAAACACTGAAATATTTAAATTAGTAATATAGTAATGATAATGAAAAATATTATGATAATTATTAAGAAATATGTAAGGCAATAAAATCTAGTTTAGTTCCTCCTGAACACTCGGAGAGGGATGACAGTGACTTAACTGGGGATAGCATTGCTCATGAACACCAAGTTTACAGGCAGGACACCAGTGGCGGGACCTTTCCCCCCCCCCAGGCTGACTCCTGTCAGAGCACACAGCACAGTCTCTCTCTTTTCGCCCAGGCAACAGCGCAAACCCAAAACGCTCTATTAGTGGTACTGTGGGCAAGGAGCCTTAGGTCTAACACAGAGGAGTGTTGGACATTTATTGCTCGAAAATGATGAATAATAGACACATGACTCAAAAAGGAGATCCACAGCAATTTAGAAACATATACTTTGTATTTTATTTTAAGACTTAGATCTTCACAATCAGATGTGTTAAATAAAAATACTTTTCACTTTCAAAAGTCGACAATTATAATATTTTCACAACAGTTCAGTGTTATCCTATGGGGAAAACAATATTGTGGTTAAACAAGTAAGTACCACACTTACAGTTAAAGTTTTTGAGGCCAAATGTCAGCATGGGCAAAGGGTCAGGTAAGTACCAAACCTGCACCTCCAGTACACAGGGGCAGCTGGGTGCAGAGGTCAAAGTTGGAGTTCGGCCCAGTGTGTTTCAATGGAAACTGGGGTGCCTGGAGCCACACTACTTACAGGTAAGTATATTGGTTTCAGGAGGCTAACGTTGGGGGGTGGCATGGGGAAAGGGGACAAAGCAGCACCAAACATACACCCCCATCAGCACAGGGGAGCAGAGTGCAGGGCACCACTTCAGCGTTAGGCACCTAATGCTTCTCAGTGGAGTTTCTTCTTTTGACAAACCAGCTGCAGGCATCGTTACGGAGATTGCAAGAGGGAGACCAATGACAGTAGAGGTAAGTAGAGGTGTAGGGGGCGTAGGGGCAGGAAAGATCCATCCAAAATGGATTAATGACCTAGAAAGACTTCGAATAGTGGAATTAGAGGTCAACGGTCTACAGACATGAGCCCCCAACACCAATTAAACCAATGAAAATGGAAGCATTTTTCAAAACAATTGCAATGCAACACTAGTAACAAATGATCCAAGGGTAGTGCAATAACAACCTTCAAACACCTAAACAAGTATAATTAGAGGTCAAAGGTAAAAAAGCATAACCTCCTGCAACACAGTATCTAAATAGGAATTAGTACTTGTCATGATAATTCCAATAATGACTCACTTGAAACAAATGATCTAACTGTATTGGATTAATGACCATGAAACACTTAGAACAGTGACAATAGAGGTCAAAGGTCAAACCACATGACCCCCATACCAATTTAAGCAAATGTATGTCCTTATCATGACAATTCAAACACTGCAATACTTGCCAAAAATAATCTAGCATTAATGGAATAAACAACTTGAAACACTCACAATAGGTGCAAATAGAGGTCAAAGGTCAAATACTATGACCTCTCCAACAATTTGAACAAATATTTTTTTGTTGATTTTCTTGACAAGTCCGATAATACCACACTTGCTGAAATTGATCCAAGGGTAACAGAATAAAAACTAAAAAAAGTTACAAGAAAATGTGTATTTAGGGGTCAAAGGTCACGGTTTTTTAACCTCTTAAAAAAATTGACTAGTTGAACCTTGAGATCAGACAATGACTTTTCAAATGATAGCTCACTTTGCATAAACAATATCAGTGTTACAAAGATACATCCTTTGCACACTTCCAGGAGCTACCATTTGGGGTCAAAGGTCAAGGACTGTGACCTTCAAGAGACTATGCATAAAATCATCTGCCACCTATTCACAAAATAGGCATCACTGCTTTGCATAAAAGTCAGAAAATACATTTTGAGATGTTAAACACATGTCCAATAACAAAATGGAGACCATTATATGAAAAACAACAACAGACGAAACAGCATGTCGGCCATTTTGTAGTACGTAAAGTGCTGTCCAAAGCAGGAAAAATATGAATTTTCATGTCTTTACTAACCGACATCTCTGAAACATCAATTTTACTACTGTGCACCAATTTGACTAGGCTTATAACTTTAGATTCTGCACAATAATAGAAACACATGAAAAATGTATGTGCCTTATATGTATGTCATAGTAAGATAGATAGCCCTAAAAAACACAAAAACATAAAATAAATTCAAAACCTGCCGTTTTACCTGGTGAGCTAACAGAATAATAAATATTTATGTGTATCTGCATTTGGAAAACACCATTTTTTTTATTACCCTACCAACGCGGTCATTTACACTTATCATTTTCACTGTCACCTGTCGGCCATCTTGAATTGTGTCATGTGACTTCAGGCTGTTTTATAAATGTATGTTTTAGGTATAAATTTATAGTACTGGAAGTACTGAAACCAAAAATATATAGTTTACCAACATTATAATGGTAATTACAGAAACTACAGCATGTTAGAGCAGAGCATTACAAAAAGTCATAAAATGGCTTGGCACTGAAGGATTTTCAATGGGCACTAATAGGGTTAAGACCTTAACCTGTAGGCCATAGTACGAGCCCAATACCTTAGCTATTAGGCCAGAGTAAGAGTTAAGACCTTAGATATTAGGCCAGAGTAAGAGTTAAGAACTTAAACATTAGGCCAGATTACGAGTCCAAGACCTTAGCTATTAGGCCAGAGTAAAAGAGTTAAGACCTTAGCTATTAGGCCAGAGTAAGAGTTAAGACCTTAACCTGTAGGCCATAGTACGATTCCAAGACCCTAGCTATTAGGCCAGAGTAAGAGTTAAGACCTTAGCTATTAGGCCAGAGTAAGAGTTAAGACCTTACACATTAGGCCACAGTACGAGTCTAAGACCTTAGCTATTAGGCCAGAGTAAGAGTTAAGACCTTAGCTATTAGGCCAGAGTAAGAGTTAAGACCTTAACCTGTAGGCCAGAGTATGAGTCTAAGACCTTGGCTATTAGGCCAGAGTAAGATTTAAGACCTTACCCATTAGGCCAGAGTACGAGTCTAAGACCTTAGCTATTAAGCCAGAGTAAGAGTTAAGACCTTAGCTATTAGGCCAGAGTAAGAGTTAAGACCTTAGTTATTAGGCCAGAGTACGAGTCTAAGACCTTAGCTATTAGGCCAGAGTAAGAGTTAAGACCTTAACCAGTAGGCCAGAGTAAGAGTTAAGACCTTAACCATTAGGCCAGAGTACGAGTCTAAGACCTTAGCTATTAGGCCAGAGTAAGAGTTAAGACCTTAGCTATTAGGCCAGAGTACGAGTCTAAGACCTTAGCTATTAGGCCAGAGTAAGAGTTAAGACCTTAGCTATTAGGCCAGATTACGAGTCTAAGACCTTAGCTATTAGGCCAGAGTAAGAGTTAAGACCTTAGCTAATAGGCCAGAGTATGAGTTAAGACCTTAACCAATAGACCAGATTACGAGTTTAAGACCTTAGCTATTAGGCCAAAGTAAGAGTTAAGACCTTAGCTATTAGGCCAGAGTAAGAGTTAAGACCTTAACCAGTAGGCCAGAGTAAGAGTTAAGACCTTAACCATTAGGCCAGAGTACGAGTCTAAGACCTTAGCTATTAGGCCAGAGTAAGAGTTAAGACCTTAGCTATTAGGCCAGAGTAAGAGTTAATACCTTAGTTATTAGGCCAGAGTAAGAGTTAAGACTTTAACCAATGGGCCAGAGTAAGAGTTAAGACCTTAACCATTAGGCCAGAGTATGAGTCTAAGACCTTAGCCATTAGGCCAGAGTAAGAGTTAAGACCTTAACCAGTAGGCCAGAGTAAGAGTTAAGACCTTAACCATTAGGCCAGAGTACGAGTCTAAGACCTTAGCTATTAGGCCAGAGTAAGAGTTAAGACCTTAACCAGTAGGCCAGAGTAAGAGTTAAAACCGTAACCATTAGGCCAGAGTACGAGTCTAAGACCTTAGCTATTAGGCCAGAGTAAGAGTTAAGACCTTAGCTATTAGGCCAGAGTAAGAGTTAAGACCTTAACCAGTAAGCCAAAGTAAGAGTTAAGACCTTAACCAGTAGGCCAGAGTAAGAGTTAACACCTTAACCATTAGGCCAGAGTACGAGTCTAAGACCTTAGCTATTAGGCCAGAGTAAGAGTTAAGACCTTAACCAATAGGCCAGAGTAAGAGTTAAGACCTTAACCATTAGGCCAGGGTACGAGTCTAAGACCTTAGCTATTAGGCCAGAGTAAGAGTTAAGACCTTAACCTGTAGGCCATAGTACGAGCCCAATACCTTAGCTATTAGGCCAGAGTAAGAGTTAAGACCTTAGCTATTAGGCCAGAGTAAGAGTTAAGACCTTAACCTGTAGGCCATAGTACGATTCCAAGACCCTAGCTATTAGGCCAGAGTAAGAGTTAAGACCTTAGCTATTAGGCCAGAGTAAGAGTTAAGACCTTACACATTAGGCCACAGTACGAGTCTAATGCCTTAGCTATTAGGCCAGAGTAAGAGTTAAGACCTTAGCTATTAGGCCAGAGTAAGAGTTAAGACCTTAACCTGTAGGCCAGAGTACGAGTCTAAGACCTTGGCTATTAGGCCAGAGTAAGATTTAAGACCTTACCCATTAGGCCAGAGTACGAGTCTAAGACCTTAGCTATTAGGCCAGAGTAAGAGTTAAGACCTTAGCTATTAGGCCAGAGTAAGAGTTAAGACCTTAGTTATTAGGCCAGAGTACAAGTCTAAGACCTTAGCTATTAGGCCAGAGTAAGAGTTAAGACCTTAACCAGTAGGCCAGAGTAAGAGTTAAGACCTTAACCATTAGGCCAGAGGACGAGTCTAAGACCTTAGCTATTAGGCCAGAGTAAGAGTTAAGACCTTAGCTATTAGGCCAGAGTACGAGTCTAAGACCTTAGCTATTAGGCCAGAGTAAGAGTTAAGACCTTAGCCAGTAGGCCAGAGTAAGAGTTAAGACCTTGACCTGTAGGCCAGAGTACGAGTCTAAGACCTTAGCTATTAGGCCAGAGTACGAGTCTAAGACCTTATCTATTAGGCCAGAGTACGAGTCTAAGACCTTAGCTATTAGGCCAGAGTACGAGTCTAAGACCTTAGCTATTAGGCCAGAGTAAGAGTTAAGACATTAACCTGTAGGCCAGAGTAAGAGTTAAGACCTTAACCAGTAGGCCAGAGTACGAGTCTAAGACCTTAGCTATTAGGCCAGAGTAAGAGTTAAGACCTTAACCAGTAGGCCAGATTAAGAGTTAAGACCTTAACCTGTAGGCCATAGTACGAGTCTAAGACCGTAGCTAATAGGCCAGAGTAAGAGTTAAGACCTTAGCTATTAGGCCAGAGTAAGAGTTAAGACCTTAACCAATAGGCCAGATTACGAGTTTAAGACCTTAGCTATTAGGCCAGAGTAAGAGTTAAGACCTTAACCAGTAGGCCAGAGTAAGAGTTAAGACCTTAACCAGTAGGCCAGAGTAAGAGTTAAGACCTTAACCATTAGGCCAGAGTAGGAGTCTAAGACCTTAGCTATTAGGCCAGAGTAAGAGTTAAGTCCTTAACCAGTAGGCCAGAGTAAGAGTTAAGACCTTAACCAGTAGGCCAGAGTACGAGTCTAAGACCTTAGCTATTAGGCCAGAGTAAGAGTTAAGACCTTAGCTATTAGGCCAGAGTAAGAGTTAAGACCTTAGTTATTAGGCCAGAGTAAGAGTTAAGACCTTAACCAATAGGCCAGAGTAAGAGTTAAGACCTTAACCATTAGGCCAGGGTACGAGTCTAAGACCTTAGCTATTAGGCCAGAGTAAGAGTTAAGACCTTAACCTGTAGGCCATAGTACGAGCCCAAGACCTTAGCTATTAGGCCAGAGTAAGAGTTAAGACCTTAGATATTAGGCCAGAGTAAGAGTTAAGACCTTAAACATTAGGCCAGATTACGAGTCTAAGACCTTAGCTATTAGGCCAGAGTAAGAGTTAAGACCTTAGCTATTAGGCCAGAGTAAGAGTTAAGACCTTAACCTGTAGGCCATAGTACGAGTCCAAGACCCTAGCTATTAGGCCAGAGTAAGAGTTAAGACCTTAGCTATTAGGCCAGAGTAAGAGTTAAGACCTTAACCTATAGGCCAGAGTACGAGTCTAAGACCTTGGCTATTAGGCCAGAGTAAGATTTAAGACCTTACCCATTAGGCCAGAGTACGAGTCTAAGACCTTAGCTATTAGGCCAGAGTAAGAGTTAAGACCTTAGCTATTAGGCCAGAGTAAGAGTTAAGACCTTAGTTATTAGGCCAGAGTACGAGTCTAAGACCTTAGCTATTAGGCCAGAGTAAGAGTTAAGACCTTAACCAGTAGGCCAGATTAAGAGTTAAGACCTTAACCTGTAGGCCATAGTACGAGCCTAAGACCGTAGCTAATAGGCCAGAGTAAGAGTTAAGACCTTAGCTATTAGGCCAGAGTAAGAGTTAAGACCTTAACCAATAAGCCAGATTACGAGTTTAAGACCTTAGCTATTAGGCCAGAGTAAGAGTTAAGACCTTAGCTATTAGGCCAGAGTAAGAGTTAAGACCTTAACCAGTAGGCCAGAGTAAGAGTTAAGACCTTAACCATTAGGCCAGAGTAGGAGTCTAAGACCTTAGCTATTAGGCCAGAGTAAGATTTAAGTCCTTAACCAGTAGGCCAGAGCAAGAGTTAAGACCTTAACCAGTAGGCCAGAGTACGAGTCTAAGACCTTAGCTATTAGGCCAGAGTAAGAGTTAAGACCTTAGCTATTAGGCCAGAGTAAGAGTTAAGACCTTAGTTATTAGGCCAGAGTAAGAGTTAAGACCTTAACCAATAGGCCAGAGTAAGAGTTAAGACCTTAACCATTAGGCCAGGGTACGAGTCTAAGACCTTAGCTATTAGGCCAGAGTAAGAGTTAAGACCTTAACCTGTAGGCCATAGTACGAGCCCAAGACCTTAGCTATTAGGCCAGAGTAAGAGTTAAGACCTTAGATATTAGGCCAGAGTAAGAGTTAAGACCTTAAACATTAGGCCAGATTACGAGTCTAAGACCTTAGCTATTAGGCCAGAGTAAGAGTTAAGACCTTAGCTATTAGGCCAGAGTAAGAGTTAAGACCTTAACCTGTAGGCCATAGTACGAGTCCAAGACCCTACCTATTAGGCCAGAGTAAGAGTTAAGACCTTAGCTATTAGGCCAGAGTAAGAGTTAAGACCTTACACATTAGGCCACAGTACGAGTCTAAGACCTTAGCTATTAGGCCAGAGTAAGAGTTAAGACCTTAGCTATTAGGCCAGAGTAAGAGTTAAGACCTTAACCTATAGGCCAGAGTACGAGTCTAAGACCTTGGCTATTAGGCCAGAGTAAGATTTAAGACCTTACCCATTAGGCCAGAGTACGAGTCTAAGACCTTAGCTATTAGGCCAGAGTAAGAGTTAAGACCTTAGCTATTAGGCCAGAGTAAGAGTTAAGACCTTAGTTATTAGGCCAGAGTACGAGTCTAAGACCTTAGCTATTAGGCCAGAGTAAGAGTTAAGACCTTAACCAGTAGGCCAGATTAAGAGTTAAGACCTTAACCTGTAGGCCAGATTACGAGTTTAAGACCTTAGCTATTAGGCCAGAGTAAGAGTTAAGCCCTTAGCTATTAGGCCAGAGTAAGAGTTAAGACCTTAACCAGTAGGCCAGAGTAAGAGTTAAGACCTTAACCATTAGGCCAGAGTAGGAGTCTAAGACCTTAGCTATTAGGCCAGAGTAAGAGTTAAGTCCTTAACCAGTAGGCCAGAGTAAGAGTTAAGACCTTAACCAGTAGGCCAGAGTACGAGTCTAAGACCTTAGCTATTAGGCCAGAGTAAGAGTTAAGACCTTAGCTATTAGGCCAGAGTAAGAGTTAACACCTTAGTTATTAGGCCAGAGTAAGAGTTAAGACCTTAACCAATAGGCCAGAGTAAGAGTTAAGACCTTAACCATTAGGCCAGGGTACGAGTCTAAGACCTTAGCTATTAGGCCAGAGTAAGAGTTAAGACCTTAACCTGTAGGCCATAGTACGAGCCCAAGACCTTAGCTATTAGGCCAGAGTAAGAGTTAAGACCTTAGATATTAGGCCAGAGTAAGAGTTAAGACCTTAAACATTAGGCCAGATTACGAGTCTAAGACCTTAGCTATTAGGCCAGAGTAAGAGTTAAGACCTTAGCTATTAGGCCAGAGTAAGAGTTAAGACCTTAACCTGTAGGCCATAGTACGAGTCCAAGACCCTAGTTATTAGGCCAGAGTAAGAGTTAAGACCTTAGCTATTAGGCCAGAGTAAGAGTTAAGACCTTACACATTAGGCCACAGTACGAGTCTAAGACCTTAGCTATTAGGCCAGAGTAAGAGTTAAGACCTTAGCTATTAGGCCAGAGTAAGAGTTAAGACCTTAACCTATAGGCCAGAGTACGAGTCTAAGACCTTGGCTATTAGGCCAGAGTAAGATTTAAGACCTTACCCATTAGGCCAGAGTACGAGTCTAAGACCTTAGCTATTAGGCCAGAGTAAGAGTTAAGACCTTAGCTATTAGGCCAGAGTAAGAGTTAAGACCTTAGTTATTAGGCCAGAGTACGAGTCTAAGACCTTAGCTATTAGGCCAGAGTAAGAGTTAAGACCTTAACCAGTAGGCCAGAGTAAGAGTTAAGACCTTATCCATTAGGCCAGAGTACGAGTCTAAGACCTTAGCTATTAGGCCAGAGTAAGAGTTAAGACCTTAGCTATTAGGCCAGAGTACAAGTCTAAGACGTTAGCTATTAGGCCAGAGTAAGAGTTAAGACCTTAACCAGTAGGCCAGAGTAAGAGTTAAGACCTTGACCTGTAGGCCAGAGTACGAGTCTAAGACCTTAGCTATTAGGCCAGAGTACGAGTCTAAGACCTTATCTATTAGGCCAGAGTACGAGTCTAAGACCTTAGCTATTAGGCCAGAGTAAGAGTTAAGACATTAACCATTAGGCCAGAGTACGAGTCTAAGACCTTCGCTATTAGGCCAGAGTAAGAGTTAAGACCTTAACCAGTAGGCCAGAGTAAGAGTTAAGACCTTAACCAGTAGGCCAGAGTACGAGTCTAAGACCTTTAACTATTAGGCCAGAGTAAGAGTTAAGACCTTAACCAGTAGGCCAGATTAAGAGTTAAGACCTTAACCTGTAGGCCATAGTACGAGTCTAAGACCTTAGCTAATAGGCCAGAGTAAGAGTTAAGACCTTAGCTATTAGGCCAGAGTAAGAGTTAAGACCTTAACCAATAGACCAGATTACGAGTTTAAGACCTTAGCTATTAGGCCAGAGTAAGAGTTAAGACCTTAGCTATTAGGCCAGAGTAAGAGTTAAGACCTTAACCAGTAGGCCAGAGTAAGAGTTAAGATCTTAACCATTAGGCCAGAGTACGAGTCTAAGACCTTAGCTATTATGCCAGAGTAAGAGTTAAGACCTTAGCTATTAGGCCAGAGTAAGAGTTAAGACCTTAGTTATTAGGCCAGAGTAAGAGTTAAGACCTTAACCAATGGGCCAAAGTAAGAGTTAAGACCTTAACCATTAGGCCAGAGTATGAGTCTAAGACCTTAGCCATTAGGCCAGAGTAAGAGTTAAGACCTTAACCAGTAGGCCAGAGTAAGAGTTAAGACCTTAACCATTAGGCCAGAGTACGAGTCTAAGACCTTAGCTATTAGGCCAGAGTAAGAGTTAAGACCTTAACCAGTAGGCCAGAGTAAGAGTTAAAACCGTAACCCTTAAGCCAGAGTACGAGTCTAAGACCTTAGCTATTAGGCCAGAGTAAGAGTTAAGACCTTAGCTATTAGGCCAGAGTAAGAGTTAAGACCTTAACCAGTAAGCCAAAGTAAGAGTTAAGACCTTAACCAGTAGGCCAGAGTAAGAGTTAACACCTTAACCATTAGGCCATAGTACGAGTCTAAGACCTTAGTTATTAGACCAGAGTAAGAGTTAAGACCTTAGCTATGAGGCCAGAGTAAGAATTAAGACCTTAACCAGTAGGCCAGAGTAAGAGTTAAGACCTTAACCTGTAGGCTAGAGTAAGAGTTAAGACCTTAACCTGTAGGCCATAGTACGAGTCTAAGAACTTAGCAATTAGGCCAGAGTAAGAGTTAAGACCTTAACCAGTAGGCCAGAGTATGAGTTAAGACCTTAACCATTAGGCCAGAGTACGAGTCTAAGACCTTAGCTATTAGGCCAGAGTACGAGTCTAAGACCTTAGCTATTAGGCCAGAGTAAGAGTTAAGACCTTAGCTATTAGGCCAGAGTACGAGTGTAAGACCTTAGCTATTAGGCCAGAGTACGAGTCTAAGACCTTAGCTATTAGGCCAGAGTAAGAGTTAAGACCTTAACCATTAGGCCAGAGTACGAGTCGAAGACCTTAGCTATTAGGCCAGAGTAACAGTTAAGACCTTAACCAGTAGGCCAGAGTAAGAGTTAAGTCCTTAACCAGTAGGCCAGAGTACGAGTCTAAGACCTTAGCTATTAGGCCAGAGTAAGAGTTAAGATCTTAACCATTAGACCAGAGTACGAGTCTAAGACCTTAGCTATTAGGCCAGACTAAGAGTTAAGACCATAGCTATTAGGCCAGAGTATGAGTCTAAGAGCTTAGCTATTAGGCCAGATTAAGAGCTAAGACCTTAACCATTAGGCCAGAGTACGAGTCTAAGACCTTAGCTATTAGGCCAGAGTAAGAGTTAAGACCTTAGCTATTAGGCCAGAGTAAGAGTTAAGACTTTAACCATTAAGCCAGAGTAAGAATAAAGACCTTAAACATTAGGCCAGAGAAAGAGTCTAAGACCTTAACCATTAGGCCGGAGTAAGAGCTAGGACCTTAACCATTAGGCCAGAGTAAGAGTCTAAGACCTTAACCATTAGGCCAGAGTAAGAGTTAAGACCTTAACCATTAGTCCAGAGTAAGAGTCTGGCCAGAGTAAGAGTTAAGACCTTTACCATTAGGCCAGATTAAGAGTCTAAGACCTTAACCATTAGGCCAGAGTAAGAGTTAAGACCTTAACCATTAGGCCAGAGTAAGAGTCTAAGACCTTAACCATTATGTCAGAGTAAGAGTCTAAGACCTTAGCTATTAGGCCAGACTAAGAGTTAAGACCTTAACCATCAGGCCAGAGTACGAGTCTAAGACCTTAGCTATTAGGCCAGAGTAAGAGTTAAGACCTTAACCATTAGGCCAGAGTACGAGTCTAACACCTTCGCTATTAGGCCAGAGTAAGAGTTAAGACCTTAACCATTAGGCCAGAGTATGAGTCTAAGACCTTAGCTATTAGGCCAGAGTAAGAGTTAAGACCTTAACCAGTAGGCCAGAGTAAGAGTTAAGACCTTAACCTGTAGGCCATAATACGAGTCTAAGACCTTAGCTATTAGGCCAGAGTAAGAGTTAAGACCTTAGCTATTAGGCCTGAGTAAGAGTTAAGACCTTAACCATTAGGCCAGAGTACGAGTCTAAGACCTTAGCTATTAGGCCAGAGTAAGAGTTAAGACCTTAACCATTAGGCCAGAGTAAGAGTTAAGACCTTAACCATTAGGCCAGAGTACGAGTCTAAGACCTTAGCTATTAGGCCAGAGTAAGAGTTAAGAACTTAGCTATTAGGCCAGAGTAAGAGTTAAGACCTTAACCAGTAGGCCATAGTACGAGTCTAAGACCTTAGCTATTAGGCCAGAGTAAGAGTTAAGACCTTAACCAGTAGGCCAGAGTAAGAGTTAAGAACTTAACCTGTAGGCCATAGTACAAGTCTAAGACCTTAGCTATTAGACCAGAGTAAGAGTTAAGACCTTAGCTATTAGGCCAGAGTAAGAGTTAAGACCTTAACCATTAGGCCAAAGTACGAGTCTAAGACCTTAGCTATTAGGCCAGAGTAAGAGTTAAGACCTTAGCTATAAGGCCAGAGTAAAAGTTAAGACCTTAACCAGCAGGCCAGAGTAAGAGTTAAGACCTTAACCATTAGGCCAGAGTACGAGTCTAAGACCGTAAACATTAGGCGAGAGTGAGAGTTAAGACCTTAACCAGTAGGCCAGTGTAAGAGTTAAGACCTTAACCATTAGGCCAGAGTACGAGTCTAAGACCTTAGCTATTAGGTCAGAGTAAGAGTTAAGACCTTAGCTATTAGGCCAGAGTAAGAGTTAAGGCCTTAGCTATTAGGCCAGAGTAAGAGTTAAGACCTTAGCTATTAGGCCAGAGTAAGAGTTAAGACCTTAGCTATTAGGCCAGAGTAAGAGTTAAGACCTTAGCTATTAGGCCAGAGTACGAGTCTAAGACCTTAGCTATTAGGCCAGAGTATGAGTCTAAGACCTTAGCTATTAGGCCAGAGTAAGAGTTAAGACCTTAGCTATTAGGCCAGAGTAAGAGTTAAGACCTTAGCTATTAGGCCAGAGTACGAGTCTAAGACCTTAGCTATCAGGCCATAGTACGAGTCTTACACCATAGCTATTAGGCCAGAGTAAGAGTTAAGACCTTAACCATTAGGCCAGAATACGAGTCTAAGACCTTAGCTATTAGGCCAGAGTAAGAGTTAAGACCTTAACCATTAGGCCAGAGTAAGAGTTAAGACCTTAACCATTAGGCAAGAGTATGAGTCTAAGACCTTAGCTATTAGGCCATAGTACGAGTCTAAGAACTTAGCTATTAGGCCAGAGTAAGAGTTAAGACCTTAACCAGTAGGCCAGAGTATGAGTTAAGACCTTAACCATTAGGCCAGAGTACGAGTCTAAGACCTTAGCTATTAGGCCAGAGTAAGAGTTAAGACCTTAACCAGTAGGCCAGAGTAAGAGTTAAGACCTTAACCATTAGGCCAGAGTAAGAGTCTGGCCAGAGTAAGAGTTAAGACCTTTACCATTAGGCCAGATTAAGAGTCTAAGACCTTAACCATTAAGCCAGAGTAAGAATAAAGACCTTAGACATTAGGCCAGAGAAAGAGTCTAAGACCTTAACCATTAGGCCGGAGTAAGAGCTAAGACCTTAACCATTAGGCCAGAGTAAGAGTCTAAGACCTTAACCATTAGGCCAGAGTAAGAGTTAAGACCTTAGCCATTAGGCCAGAGTAAGAGTCTGGCCAGAGTAAGAGTTAAGACCTTTACCATTAGGCCAGATTAAGAGTCTAAGACCTTAACCATTAGGCCAGAGTAAGAGTTAAGCCCTTAACCATTAGGCCAGAGTAAGAGTCTAAGACCTTAACCATTATGTCAGAGTAAGAGTCTAAGACCTTAGCTATTAGGCCAGACTAAGAGTTAAGACCTTAACCATTAGGCCAGAGTACGAGTCTAAGACCTTAGCTATTAGGCCAGAGTAAGAGTTAAGACCTTAACCATTAGGCCAGAGTATGAGTCTAACACCTTAGCTATTAGGCCAGAGTAAGAGTTAAGACCTTAACCATTAGGCCAGAGTATGAGTCTAAGACCTTAGCTATTAGGCCAGAGTAAGAGTTAAGACCTTAACCAGTAGGCCAGAGTAAGAGTTAAGACCTTAACCTGTAGGCCATAGTACGAGTCTAAGACCTTAGCTATTAGGCCAGAGTAAGAGTTAAGACCTTAGCTATTAGGCCTGAGTAAGAGTTAAGACCTTAACCATTAGGCCAGAGTACGAGTCTAAGACCTTAGCTATTAGGCCAGAGTAAGAGTTAAGACCTTAACCATTAGGCCAGAGTAAGAGTTAAGACCTTAACCATTAGGCCAGAGTACGAGTCTAAGACCTTAGCTATTAGGCCAGAGTAGGAGTTAAGACCTTAGCTATTAGGCCAGAGTAAGAGTTAAGACCTTAACCAGTTGGCCAGAGTAAGAGTTAAGCCCTTCAACATTAGGCCAGAGAACGAGTCTAAGACCTTAGCTATTAGGCCAGAGTAAGAGTTAAGACCTTAACCAGTAGGCCAGAGTAAGAGTTAAGACCTTAGCTATTAGGCCAGAGTAAGAGTTAAGACCTTAACCAGTTGGCCAGAGTAAGAGTTAAGCCCTTCAACATTAGGCCAGAGTACGAGTCTAAGACCTTAGCTATTAGGCCAGAGTAAGAGTTAAGACCTTAACCAGTAGGCCAGAGTAAGACCTTAGCTATTAGGCCAGAGTACGAGTCTAAGACCTTAGCTATTAGGCCAGAGTAAGAGTTAAGACCTTAGCTATTAGGCCAGAGTACGAGTCTAAGACCTTAGCTATCAGGCCATAGTACGAGTCTTACACTATAGCTATTAGGCCAGAGTAAGAGTTAAGACCTTAACCATTAGGCCAGAATACGAGTCTAAGACCTTAGCTATTAGGCCAAAGTAAGAGTTAAGACCTTAACCATTAGGCCAGAGTAAGAGTTAAGACCTTAACCAATAGGCCAGAGTACGAGTCTAAGACCTTAGCTATTAGGCCAGAGTTAGAGTTAAGACCTTAGCTATTAGGCCAGAGTAAGAGTTAAGACCTTAACCATTAGGCCAGAGTACGAGTCTAAGACCTAAGCTATTAGGCCAGAGTAAGAGTTAAGACCTTAGCTATTAGGCCAGAGTAAGAGTTAAGACCTTAACCAGTAGGCGAGAGTGAGAGTTAAGACCTTAACCTGTAGGCCATAGTATGAGTCTAAGACCTTAGCTATTAGGCCAGAGTAAGAGTTAAGACCTTGGCTATTAGGCCAGAGTAAGAGTTAAGACCTTAACCAGTAGGCCAGAGTAAGAGTTAATACCTTAACCATTAGGCCAGAGTAAGAGTTAAGACCTTAACCATAAGGCCAGAGTATGAGTCTAAGACCTTAGCTATTAGGCCAGAGTAAGAGTTAAGACCTTAACCTGTAGGCCAGAGTACGAGTCTAAGACCTTAGCTGTTAGGCCAGAGTAAGAGTTAAGACCTTAACCAGTAGGCCAGAGTAAGAGTTAAGACCTTAACCTGTAGGCCATAGTACGAGTCTAAGACCTTAGCTATTAGGCCAGAGTAAGAGTTAAGACCTTAACCAGTAGGCCAGAGTAAGAGTTAAGACCTTAACCTGTAGGCCAGAGTAAGAGTTAAGACCTTAACCTGTAGGCCAGAGTACGAGTCTAAGACCTTAGCTATTAGGCCAGGGTAAGAGTTAAGACCTTATCCAGTAGGCCAGAGTAAGAGTTAAGACCTTAGCTATTAGGCCAGAGTAAGAGTTAAGACCTTAGCTATTAGGCCAGAGTAAGAGTTAAGACCTTAAGCAGTAGGCCAGGGTAAGAGTTAAGACCTTAACCTGTAGGCCATAGTACGAGTCTAAGACCTTAGCTATTAGGCCAGAGTAAAAGTTAAGACCTTAACCAGTAGGCCAGAGTAAGAGTTAAGAACTTAACCTGTAGGCCAGAGTAAGAGTTAAGACCTTAACCTGTAGGCCATAGTACGAGTGTAAGACCTTAGCTATTAGGCCAGAGTAAGAGTTAAGACCTTAGCTATTAGGCCAGAGTACGAGTTAAGACCTTAACCATTAAGCCAGAGTACAAGTCTAAGACCTTAGCTATTTAGCCAGAGTAAGAGTTAAGACCTTAGCTATTAGGCCAGAGTAAGAGTTAAGACCTTAACCATTAGGCCAGAGTACGAGTCTAAGACGTTAGCTATTAGGCCAGAGTAAGAGTTAAGACCTTAACCAGTAGGCCAGAGTAAGAGTTAAGACCTTAACCATTAGTCCAGAGTACGAGTCTAAGACCTTAGCTATTAGGCCAGAGTAAGAGTTAAGACCTTAGCTATTGGGCCAGAGTAAGAGTTAAGACCTTAACCATTAGGCCAGAGTACGAGTCTAAGACCTTAGCTATTAGGCCAGAGTAAGAGTTAAGACCTTAACCTGTAGGCCATAGTACGAGTATAAGACCTTAGCTATTAGGCCAGAGTAAGAGTTAAGAACTTAGCTATCAGGCCAGAGTAAGAGTTAAGACCTTAACCAGTAGGCCAGAGTAAGAGTTAAGACCTTAACCTGTAGGCCAGAGTAGGAGTTAAGACCTAAACCTGTAGGCCATACTATGAGTCTAAGACCTTAGCTAATAGGCCAGAGTAAGGGTTAAGACCTTAACTATTAGGCCATAGTAAGAGTTAAGACCTTAACCAGTAGGCCAGAGTAAGAGTTAAGACCTTAACCTGAAGGCCATAGTACGAGTCTAAGACCTTAGATATTAGGCAAGAGTACGAGTCTAAGACCTTAGCTATTAGGCCAGAGTAAGAGTTAAGACCTTAACCATTAGGCCAGAGTACGAGTCTAAGACCTTAGCTATTAGGCCAGAGTAAGAGTTAAGACCTTAACCAGTAGGCCAGAGTATGAGTCTAAGACCTTAGCTATTAGGCCAGAGTAAGAGTTAACACCTTAACCAGTAGGCCAGAGTAAGAGTTAAGACCTTAACCTGTAGGCCATAGTACGAGTCTAAGACCTTAGCTATCAGGCCAGAGTAAGAGTTAAGACCTTAACCATTAGGCCAGAGTACGAGTCTAAGACCTTAGCTATTAGGCCAGAGTAGGAGTTAAGACCTTAGCTATTAGGCCATGAGTAAGAGTTAAGACCTTAAACATTAGGCCAGAGTACGAGTCTAAGACCTTAGCTATTAGGCCAGACTAAGAGTTAAGACCTTAGCTATTAGGCCGGAGTACGAGTCTAAGACCTTAGCTATTAGGCCAGAGTAAGAGTTAAGACCTTAACCAGTAGGCCAGAGTAAGAGTTAAGACCTAACCTGTATGCCATAGTACGCGTCTAAGACCTTAGCTATTAGGCCAGAGTAAGAGTTAAGACCTTAGCTATTAGGCCAGAGTAAGAATTAAGACCTTAACCAGTAGGCCAGAGTAAGAGTTAAGACCTTAACCTGTAGGCTAGAGTAAGAGTTAAGACCTTAACCTGTAGGCCATAGTACGAGTCTAAGACCTTAGCTATTAGGCCAGAGTAAGAGTTAAGACCTTAACCAGTAGGCCAGAGTATGAGTTAAGACCTTAACCATTAGGCCACAGTACGAGTCTAAGACCTTAGCTATTAGGCCAGAGTACGAGTCTAAGACCTTAGCTATTAGGCCAGAGTAAGAGTTAAGACCTTAGTTATTAGGCCAGAGTATGAGTCTAAGACCTTAGCTATTAGGCCAGAGTAAGAGTTAAGACCTTAGCTATTAGGCCAGAGTACGAGTCTAAGACCTTAGCTATTAGGCCAGAGTAAGAGTTAAGACCTTAACCTGTAGGCCATAGTACGAGTATAAGACCTTAGCTATTAGGCCAGAGTAAGAGTTAAGAACTTAGCTATCAGGCCAGAGTAAGAGTTAAGACCTTAACCAGTAGGCCAGAGTAAGAGTTAAGACCTTAACCTGTAGGCCAGAGTAGGAGTTAAGACCTAAACCTGTAGGCCATACTATGAGTTTAAGACCTTAGCTAATAGGCCAGAGTAAGAGTTAAGACCTTAGCTATTAGGCCATAGTAAGAGTTAAGACCTTAACCAGTAGGCCAGAGTAAGAGTTAAGACCTTAACCTGAAGGCCATAGTACGAGTCTAAGACCTTAGATATTAGGCCAGAGTACGAGTCTAAGACCTTAGCTATTAGGCCAGAGTAAGAGTTAAGACCTTAACCATTAGGCCAGAGTACGAGTCTAAGACCTTAGCTATTAGGCCAGAGTAAGAGTTAAGACCTTAACCAGTAGGCCAGAGTACGAGTCTAAGACCTTAGCTATTAGGCCAGAGTAAGAGTTAACACCTTAACCAGTAGGCCAGAGTAAGAGTTAAGACCTTAACCTGTAGGCCATAGTACGAGTCTAAGACCTTAGCTATTAGGCCAGAGTAAGAGTTAAGACCTTAACCATTAGGCCAGAGTACGAGTCTAAGACCTTAGCTATTAGGCCAGAGTAGGAGTTAAGACCTTAGCTATTAGGCCATGAGTAAGAGTTAAGACCTTAAACATTAGGCCATAGTACGAGTCTAAGACCTTAGCTATTAGGCCAGACTATGAGTTAAGACCTTAGCTATTGGGCCAGAGTACGAGTCTAAGACCTTAGCTATTAGGCCAGAGTAAGAGTTAAGACCTTAACCAGTAGGCCAGAGTAAGAGTTAAGACCTAACCTGTATGCCATAGTACGAGTCTAAGACCTTAGCTATTAGGCCAGAGTAAGAGTTAAGACCTTAGCTATTAGGCCAGAGTAAGAATTAAGACCTTAACCAGTAGGCCAGAGTAAGAGTTAAGACCTTAACCTGTAGGCTAGAGTAAGAGTTAAGACCTTAACCTGTAGGCCATAGTACGAGTCTAAGAACTTAGCTATTAGGCCAGAGTAAGAGTTAAGACCTTAACCAGTAGGCCAGAGTATGAGTTAAGACCTTAACCATTACGCCAGAGTACGAGTCTAAGACCTTAGCTATTAGGCCAGAGTACGAGTCTAAGACCTTAGCTATTAGGCCAGAGTAAGAGTTAAGACCTTAGCTATTAGGCCAGAGTACGAGTCTAAGACCTTAGCTATTAGGCCAGAGTACGAGTCTAAGACCTTAGCTATTTGGCCAGAGTAAGAGTTAAGACCTTAACCATTAGGCCAGAGTACGAGTCGAAGACCTTAGCTATCAGGCCAGAGTAACAGTTAAGACCTTAACCAGTAGGCCAGAGTAAGAGTTAAGACCTTAACCAGTAGGCCAGAGTACGAGTCTAAGACCTTAGCTATTAGGCCAGAGTAAGAGTTAAGATCCTAACCATTAGACCAGAGTACGAGTCTAAGACCTTAGCTATTAGGCCAGACTAAGAGTTAAGACCATAGCTATTAGGCCAGAGTATGAGTCTAAGAGCTTAGCTATTAGGCCAGAGTAAGAGCTAAGACCTTAACCATTAGGCCAGAGTACGAGTCTAAGACCTTAACCATTAGGCCGGAGTAAGAGCTAAGACCTTAACCATTAGGCCAGAGTGAGAGTCTAAGACCTTAACCATTAGGCCAGAGTAAGAGTTAAGACCTTAACCATTAGTCCAGAGTAAGAGTCTGGCCAGAGTAAGAGTTAAGACCTTTACCATTAGGCCAGATTAAGAGTCTAAGACCTTAACCATTAGGCCAGAGTAAGAGTTGAGACCTTAACCATTAGGCCAGAGTAAGAGTCTAAGACCTTAACCATTATGTCAGAGTAAGAGTCTAAGACCTTAGCTATTAGGCCAGACTAAGAGTTAAGACCTTAACCATCAGGCCAGAGTACGAGTCTAAGACCTTAGCTATTAGGCCAGAGTAAGAGTGAAGACCTTAACCATTAGGCCAGAGTACGAGTCTAAGACCTTAGCTATTAGGCCAGAGTAAGAGTTAAGACCTTAACCATTAGGCCAGAGTACGAGTCTAAGACCTTAGCTATTAGGCCAGAGTAAGAATTAAGACCTTAGCTATTAGGCCTGAGTAAGAGTTAAGACCTTAGCTATTAGGCCAGAGTACGAGTTAAGACCTTAACCAGTAGGCCAGAGTAAGAGTTAAGACCTTAACCTGTAGGCCAGAGTAGGAGTTAAGACCTAAACCTGTAGGCCATAATACGAGTCTAAGACCTTAGCTATTAGGCCAGAGTAAGAGTTAAGACCTTAGCTATTAGGCCTGAGTAAGAGTTAAGACCTTAACCATTAGGCCAGAGTACGAGTCTAAGACCTTAGCTATTAGGCCAGAGTAAGAGTTAAGACCTTAACCATTAGGCCAGAGTAAGAGCTAAGACCTTAACCATTAGGCCAGAGTACGAGTCTAAGACCTTAGCTATTAGGCCAGAGTAAGAGTTAAGACCTTAGCTATTAGGCCAGAGTAAGAGTAAAGACCTTAACCAGTAGGCCATAGTACGAGTCTAAGACCTTAGCTATTAGGCCAGAGTAAGAGTTAAGACCTTAACCAGTAGGCCAGAGTAAGAGTTAAGAACTTAACCTGTAGGCCATAGTACGAGTCTAAGACCTTAGCTATTAGGCCAGAGTAAAAGTTAAGACCTTAACCAGTAGGCCAGAGTAAGAGTTAAGAACTTAACCTGTAGGCCAGAGTAAGAGTTAAGACCTTAACCTGTAGGCCATAGTACGAGTCTAAGACCTTAGCTATTAGGCCAGAGTAAGAGTTAAGACCTTAGCTATTAGGCCAGAGTACGAGTTAAGACCTTAACCATTAAGCCAGAGTACAAGTCTAAGACCTTAGCTATTTAGCCAGAGTAAGAGTTAAGACCTTAGCTATTAGGCCAGAGTAAGAGTTAAGACCTTAACCATTAGGCCAGAGTACGAGTCTAAGACGTTAGCTATTAGGCCAGAGTAAGAGTTAAGACCTTAACCAGTAGGCCAGAGTAAGAGTTAAGACCTTAACCATTAGTCCAGAGTACGAGTCTAAGACCTTAGCTATTAGGCCAGAGTAAGAGTTAAGACCTTAGCTATTGGGCCAGAGTAAGAGTTAAGACCTTAACCATTAGGCCAGAGTACGAGTCTAAGACCTTAGCTATTAGGCCAGAGTAAGAGTTAAGACCTTAACCTGTAGGCCATAGTACGAGTATAAGACCTTAGCTATTAGGCCAGAGTAAGAGTTAAGAACTTAGCTATCAGGCCAGAGTAAGAGTTAAGACCTTAACCAGTAGGCCAGAGTAAGAGTTAAGACCTTAACCTGTAGGCCAGAGTAGGAGTTAAGACCTAAACCTGTAGGCCATACTATGAGTCTAAGACCTTAGCTAATAGGCCAGAGTAAGGGTTAAGACCTTAGCTATTAGGCCATAGTAAGAGTTAAGACCTTAACCAGTAGGCCAGAGTAAGAGTTAAGACCTTAACCTGAAGGCCATAGTACGAGTCTAAGACCTTAGATATTAGGCAAGAGTACGAGTCTAAGACCTTAGCTATTAGGCCAGAGTAAGAGTTAAGACCTTAACCATTAGGCCAGAGTACGAGTCTAAGAACTTAGCTATTAGGCCAGAGTAAGAGTTAAGACCTTAACCAGTAGGCCAGAGTATGAGTCTAAGACCTTAGCTATTAGGCCAGAGTAAGAGTTAACACCTTAACCAGTAGGCCAGAGTAAGAGTTAAGACCTTAACCTGTAGGCCATAGTACGAGTCTAAGACCTTAGCTATCAGGCCAGAGTAAGAGTTAAGACCTTAACCATTAGGCCAGAGTACGAGTCTAAGACCTTAGCTATTAGGCCAGAGTAGGAGTTAAGACCTTAGCTATTAGGCCATGAGTAAGAGTTAAGACCTTAAACATTAGGCCAGAGTACGAGTCTAAGACCTTAGCTATTAGGCCAGACTAAGAGTTAAGACCTTAGCTATTAGGCCGGAGTACGAGTCTAAGACCTTAGCTATTAGGCCAGAGTAAGAGTTAAGACCTTAACCAGTAGGCCAGAGTAAGAGTTAAGACCTAACCTGTATGCCATAGTACGCGTCTAAGACCTTAGCTATTAGGCCAGAGTAAGAGTTAAGACCTTAGCTATTAGGCCAGAGTAAGAATTAAGACCTTAACCAGTAGGCCAGAGTAAGAGTTAAGACCTTAACCTGTAGGCTAGAGTAAGAGTTAAGACCTTAACCTGTAGGCCATAGTACGAGTCTAAGACCTTAGCTATTAGGCCAGAGTAAGAGTTAAGACCTTAACCAGTAGGCCAGAGTATGAGTTAAGACCTTAACCATTAGGCCACAGTACGAGTCTAAGACCTTAGCTATTAGGCCAGAGTACGAGTCTAAGACCTTAGCTATTAGGCCAGAGTAAGAGTTAAGACCTTAGTTATTAGGCCAGAGTATGAGTCTAAGACCTTAGCTATTAGGCCAGAGTAAGAGTTAAGACCTTAGCTATTAGGCCAGAGTACGAGTCTAAGACCTTAGCTATTAGGCCAGAGTAAGAGTTAAGACCTTAACCTGTAGGCCATAGTACGAGTATAAGACCTTAGCTATTAGGCCAGAGTAAGAGTTAAGAACTTAGCTATCAGGCCAGAGTAAGAGTTAAGACCTTAACCAGTAGGCCAGAGTAAGAGTTAAGACCTTAACCTGTAGGCCAGAGTAGGAGTTAAGACCTAAACCTGTAGGCCATACTATGAGTTTAAGACCTTAGCTAATAGGCCAGAGTAAGAGTTAAGACCTTAGCTATTAGGCCATAGTAAGAGTTAAGACCTTAACCAGTAGGCCAGAGTAAGATTTAAGACCTTAACCTGAAGGCCATAGTACGAGTCTAAGACCTTAGATATTAGGCCAGAGTACGAGTCTAAGACCTTAGCTATTAGGCCAGAGTAAGAGTTAAGACCTTAACCATTAGGCCAGAGTACGAGTCTAAGACCTTAGCTATTAGGCCAGAGTAAGAGTTAAGACCTTAACCAGTAGGCCAGAGTACGAGTCTAAGACCTTAGCTATTAGGCCAGAGTAAGAGTTAACACCTTAACCAGTAGGCCAGAGTAAGAGTTAAGACCTTAACCTGTAGGCCATAGTACGAGTCTAAGACCTTAGCTATTAGGCCAGAGTAAGAGTTAAGACCTTAACCATTAGGCCAGAGTACGAGTCTAAGACCTTAGCTATTAGGCCAGAGTAGGAGTTAAGACCTTAGCTATTAGGCCATGAGTAAGAGTTAAGACCTTAAACATTAGGCCATAGTACGAGTCTAAGACCTTAGCTATTAGGCCAGACTATGAGTTAAGACCTTAGCTATTGGGCCAGAGTACGAGTCTAAGACCTTAGCTATTAGGCCAGAGTAAGAGTTAAGACCTTAACCAGTAGGCCAGAGTAAGAGTTAAGACCTAACCTGTATGCCATAGTACGAGTCTAAGACCTTAGCTATTAGGCCAGAGTAAGAGTTAAGACCTTAGCTATTAGGCCAGAGTAAGAATTAAGACCTTAACCAGTAGGCCAGAGTAAGAGTTAAGACCTTAACCTGTAGGCTAGAGTAAGAGTTAAGACCTTAACCTGTAGGCCATAGTACGAGTCTAAGAACTTAGCTATTAGGCCAGAGTAAGAGTTAAGACCTTAACCAGTAGGCCAGAGTATGAGTTAAGACCTTAACCATTACGCCAGAGTACGAGTCTAAGACCTTAGCTATTAGGCCAGAGTACGAGTCTAAGACCTTAGCTATTAGGCCAGAGTAAGAGTTAAGACCTTAGCTATTAGGCCAGAGTACGAGTCTAAGACCTTAGCTATTAGGCCAGAGTACGAGTCTAAGACCTTAGCTATTAGGCCAGAGTAAGAGTTAAGACCTTAACCATTAGGCCAGAGTACGAGTCGAAGACCTTAGCTATCAGGCCAGAGTAACAGTTAAGACCTTAACCAGTAGGCCAGAGTAAGAGTTAAGACCTTAACCAGTAGGCCAGAGTACGAGTCTAAGACCTTAGCTATTAGGCCAGAGTAAGAGTTAAGATCCTAACCATTAGACCAGAGTACGAGTCTAAGACCTTAGCTATTAGGCCAGACTAAGAGTTAAGACCATAGCTATTAGGCCAGAGTATGAGTCTAAGAGCTTAGCTATTAGGCCAGAGTAAGAGCTAAGACCTTAACCATTAGGCCAGAGTACGAGTCTAAGACCTTAACCATTAGGCCGGAGTAAGAGCTAAGACCTTAACCATTAGGCCAGAGTGAGAGTCTAAGACCTTAACCATTAGGCCAGAGTAAGAGTTAAGACCTTAACCATTAGTCCAGAGTAAGAGTCTGGCCAGAGTAAGAGTTAAGACCTTTACCATTAGGCCAGATTAAGAGTCTAAGACCTTAACCATTAGGCCAGAGTAAGAGTTGAGACCTTAACCATTAGGCCAGAGTAAGAGTCTAAGACCTTAACCATTATGTCAGAGTAAGAGTCTAAGACCTTAGCTATTAGGCCAGACTAAGAGTTAAGACCTTAACCATCAGGCCAGAGTACGAGTCTAAGACCTTAGCTATTAGGCCAGAGTAAGAGTGAAGACCTTAACCATTAGGCCAGAGTACGAGTCTAAGACCTTAGCTATTAGGCCAGAGTAAGAGTTAAGACCTTAACCATTAGGCCAGAGTACGAGTCTAAGACCTTAGCTATTAGGCCAGAGTAAGAATTAAGACCTTAGCTATTAGGCCTGAGTAAGAGTTAAGACCTTAGCTATTAGGCCAGAGTACGAGTTAAGACCTTAACCAGTAGGCCAGAGTAAGAGTTAAGACCTTAACCTGTAGGCCAGAGTAGGAGTTAAGACCTAAACCTGTAGGCCATAATACGAGTCTAAGACCTTAGCTATTAGGCCAGAGTAAGAGTTAAGACCTTAGCTATTAGGCCTGAGTAAGAGTTAAGACCTTAACCATTAGGCCAGAGTACGAGTCTAAGACCTTAGCTATTAGGCCAGAGTAAGAGTTAAGACCTTAACCATTAGGCCAGAGTAAGAGCTAAGACCTTAACCATTAGGCCAGAGTACGAGTCTAAGACCTTAGCTATTAGGCCAGAGTAAGAGTTAAGACCTTAGCTATTAGGCCAGAGTAAGAGTAAAGACCTTAACCAGTAGGCCATAGTACGAGTCTAAGACCTTAGCTATTAGGCCAGAGTAAGAGTTAAGACCTTAACCAGTAGGCCAGAGTAAGAGTTAAGAACTTAACCTGTAGGCCATAGTACGAGTCTAAGACCTTAGCTATTAGGCCAGAGTAAAAGTTAAGACCTTAACCAGTAGGCCAGAGTAAGAGTTAAGAACTTAACCTGTAGGCCAGAGTAAGAGTTAAGACCTTAACCTGTAGGCCATAGTACGAGTCTAAGACCTTAGCTATTAGGCCAGAGTAAGAGTTAAGACCTTAGCTATTAGGCCAGAGTACGAGTTAAGACCTTAACCATTAAGCCAGAGTACAAGTCTAAGACCTTAGCTATTTAGCCAGAGTAAGAGTTAAGACCTTAGCTATTAGGCCAGAGTAAGAGTTAAGACCTTAACCATTAGGCCAGAGTACGAGTCTAAGACGTTAGCTATTAGGCCAGAGTAAGAGTTAAGACCTTAACCAGTAGGCCAGAGTAAGAGTTAAGACCTTAACCATTAGTCCAGAGTACGAGTCTAAGACCTTAGCTATTAGGCCAGAGTAAGAGTTAAGACCTTAGCTATTGGGCCAGAGTAAGAGTTAAGACCTTAACCATTAGGCCAGAGTACGAGTCTAAGACCTTAGCTATTAGGCCAGAGTAAGAGTTAAGACCTTAACCTGTAGGCCATAGTACGAGTATAAGACCTTAGCTATTAGGCCAGAGTAAGAGTTAAGAACTTAGCTATCAGGCCAGAGTAAGAGTTAAGACCTTAACCAGTAGGCCAGAGTAAGAGTTAAGACCTTAACCTGTAGGCCAGAGTAGGAGTTAAGACTTAAACCTGTAGGCCATACTATGAGTCTAAGACCTTAGCTAATAGGCCAGAGTAAGGGTTAAGACCTTAGCTATTAGGCCATAGTAAGAGTTAAGACCTTAACCAGTAGGCCAGAGTAAGAGTTAAGACCTTAACCTGAAGGCCATAGTACGAGTCTAAGACCTTAGATATTAGGCAAGAGTACGAGTCTAAGACCTTAGCTATTAGGCCAGAGTAAGAGTTAAGACCTTAACCATTAGGCCAGAGTACGAGTCTAAGAACTTAGCTATTAGGCCAGAGTAAGAGTTAAGACCTTAACCAGTAGGCCAGAGTATGAGTCTAAGACCTTAGCTATTAGGCCAGAGTAAGAGTTAACACCTTAACCAGTAGGCCAGAGTAAGAGTTAAGACCTTAACCTGTAGGCCATAGTACGAGTCTAAGACCTTAGCTATCAGGCCAGAGTAAGAGTTAAGACCTTAACCATTAGGCCAGAGTACGAGTCTAAGACCTTAGCTATTAGGCCAGAGTAGGAGTTAAGACCTTAGCTATTAGGCCATGAGTAAGAGTTAAGACCTTAAACATTAGGCCAGAGTACGAGTCTAAGACCTTAGCTATTAGGCCAGACTAAGAGTTAAGACCTTAGCTATTAGGCCGGAGTACGAGTCTAAGACCTTAGCTATTAGGCCAGAGTAAGAGTTAAGACCTTAACCAGTAGGCCAGAGTAAGAGTTAAGACCTAACCTGTATGCCATAGTACGCGTCTAAGACCTTAGCTATTAGGCCAGAGTAAGAGTTAAGACCTTAGCTATTAGGCCAGAGTAAGAATTAAGACCTTAACCAGTAGGCCAGAGTAAGAGTTAAGACCTTAACCTGTAGGCTAGAGTAAGAGTTAAGACCTTAACCTGTAGGCCATAGTACGAGTCTAAGACCTTAGCTATTAGGCCAGAGTAAGAGTTAAGACCTTAACCAGTAGGCCAGAGTATGAGTTAAGACCTTAACCATTAGGCCACAGTACGAGTCTAAGACCTTAGCTATTAGGCCAGAGTACGAGTCTAAGACCTTAGCTATTAGGCCAGAGTAAGAGTTAAGACCTTAGTTATTAGGCCAGAGTATGAGTCTAAGACCTTAGCTATTAGGCCAGAGTAAGAGTTAAGACCTTAGCTATTAGGCCAGAGTACGAGTCTAAGACCTTAGCTATTAGGCCAGAGTAAGAGTTAAGACCTTAACCTGTAGGCCATAGTACGAGTATAAGACCTTAGCTATTAGGCCAGAGTAAGAGTTAAGAACTTAGCTATCAGGCCAGAGTAAGAGTTAAGACCTTAACCAGTAGGCCAGAGTAAGAGTTAAGACCTTAACCTGTAGGCCAGAGTAGGAGTTAAGACCTAAACCTGTAGGCCATACTATGAGTTTAAGACCTTAGCTAATAGGCCAGAGTAAGAGTTAAGACCTTAGCTATTAGGCCATAGTAAGAGTTAAGACCTTAACCAGTAGGCCAGAGTAAGATTTAAGACCTTAACCTGAAGGCCATAGTACGAGTCTAAGACCTTAGATATTAGGCCAGAGTACGAGTCTAAGACCTTAGCTATTAGGCCAGAGTAAGAGTTAAGACCTTAACCATTAGGCCAGAGTACGAGTCTAAGACCTTAGCTATTAGGCCAGAGTAAGAGTTAAGACCTTAACCAGTAGGCCAGAGTACGAGTCTAAGACCTTAGCTATTAGGCCAGAGTAAGAGTTAACACCTTAACCAGTAGGCCAGAGTAAGAGTTAAGACCTTAACCTGTAGGCCATAGTACGAGTCTAAGACCTTAGCTATTAGGCCAGAGTAAGAGTTAAGACCTTAACCATTAGGCCAGAGTACGAGTCTAAGACCTTAGCTATTAGGCCAGAGTAGGAGTTAAGACCTTAGCTATTAGGCCATGAGTAAGAGTTAAGACCTTAAACATTAGGCCATAGTACGAGTCTAAGACCTTAGCTATTAGGCCAGACTATGAGTTAAGACCTTAGCTATTGGGCCAGAGTACGAGTCTAAGACCTTAGCTATTAGGCCAGAGTAAGAGTTAAGACCTTAACCAGTAGGCCAGAGTAAGAGTTAAGACCTAACCTGTATGCCATAGTACGAGTCTAAGACCTTAGCTATTAGGCCAGAGTAAGAGTTAAGACCTTAGCTATTAGGCCAGAGTAAGAATTAAGACCTTAACCAGTAGGCCAGAGTAAGAGTTAAGACCTTAACCTGTAGGCTAGAGTAAGAGTTAAGACCTTAACCTGTAGGCCATAGTACGAGTCTAAGAACTTAGCTATTAGGCCAGAGTAAGAGTTAAGACCTTAACCAGTAGGCCAGAGTATGAGTTAAGACCTTAACCATTACGCCAGAGTACGAGTCTAAGACCTTAGCTATTAGGCCAGAGTACGAGTCTAAGACCTTAGCTATTAGGCCAGAGTAAGAGTTAAGACCTTAGCTATTAGGCCAGAGTACGAGTCTAAGACCTTAGCTATTAGGCCAGAGTACGAGTCTAAGACCTTAGCTATTAGGCCAGAGTAAGAGTTAAGACCTTAACCATTAGGCCAGAGTACGAGTCGAAGACCTTAGCTATCAGGCCAGAGTAACAGTTAAGACCTTAACCAGTAGGCCAGAGTAAGAGTTAAGACCTTAACCAGTAGGCCAGAGTACGAGTCTAAGACCTTAGCTATTAGGCCAGAGTAAGAGTTAAGATCCTAACCATTAGACCAGAGTACGAGTCTAAGACCTTAGCTATTAGGCCAGACTAAGAGTTAAGACCATAGCTATTAGGCCAGAGTATGAGTCTAAGAGCTTAGCTATTAGGCCAGAGTAAGAGCTAAGACCTTAACCATTAGGCCAGAGTACGAGTCTAAGACCTTAACCATTAGGCCGGAGTAAGAGCTAAGACCTTAACCATTAGGCCAGAGTGAGAGTCTAAGACCTTAACCATTAGGCCAGAGTAAGAGTTAAGACCTTAACCATTAGTCCAGAGTAAGAGTCTGGCCAGAGTAAGAGTTAAGACCTTTACCATTAGGCCAGATTAAGAGTCTAAGACCTTAACCATTAGGCCAGAGTAAGAGTTGAGACCTTAACCATTAGGCCAGAGTAAGAGTCTAAGACCTTAACCATTATGTCAGAGTAAGAGTCTAAGACCTTAGCTATTAGGCCAGACTAAGAGTTAAGACCTTAACCATCAGGCCAGAGTACGAGTCTAAGACCTTAGCTATTAGGCCAGAGTAAGAGTGATGACCTTAACCATTAGGCCAGAGTACGAGTCTAAGACCTTAGCTATTAGGCCAGAGTAAGAGTTAAGACCTTAACCATTAGGCCAGAGTACGAGTCTAAGACCTTAGCTATTAGGCCAGAGTAAGAATTAAGACCTTAGCTATTAGGCCTGAGTAAGAGTTAAGACCTTAGCTATTAGGCCATAGTAAGAGTTAAGACCTTAACCAGTAGGCCAGAGTAAGAGTTAAGACCTTAACCTGAAGGCCATAGTACGAGTCTAAGACCTTAGATATTAGGCCAGAGTACGAGTCTAAGACCTTAGCTATTAGGCCAGAGTAAGAGTTAAGACCTTAACCATTAGGCCAGAGTACGAGTCTAAGACCTTAGCTATTAGGCCAGAGTAAGAGTTAAGACCTTAACCAGTAGGCCAGAGTACGAGTCTAAGACCTTAGCTATTAGGCCAGAGTAAGAGTTAACACCTTAACCAGTAGGCCAGAGTAAGAGTTAAGACCTTAACCTGTAGGCCATAGTACGAGTCTAAGACCTTAGCTATTAGGCCAGAGTAAGAGTTAAGACCTTAACCATTAGGCCAGAGTACGAGTCTAAGACCTTAGCTATTAGGCCAGAGTAGGAGTTAAGACCTTAGCTATTAGGCCATGAGTAAGAGTTAAGACCTTAAACATTAGGCCATAGTACGAGTCTAAGACCTTAGCTATTAGGCCAGACTATGAGTTAAGACCTTAGCTATTGGGCCAGAGTACGAGTCTAAGACCTTAGCTATTAGGCCAGAGTAAGAGTTAAGACCTTAACCAGTAGGCCAGAGTAAGAGTTAAGACCTAACCTGTATGCCATAGTACGAGTCTAAGACCTTAGCTATTAGGCCAGAGTAAGAGTTAAGACCTTAGCTATTAGGCCAGAGTAAGAATTAAGACCTTAACCAGTAGGCCAGAGTAAGAGTTAAGACCTTAACCTGTAGGCTAGAGTAAGAGTTAAGACCTTAACCTGTAGGCCATAGTACGAGTCTAAGAACTTAGCTATTAGGCCAGAGTAAGAGTTAAGACCTTAACCAGTAGGCCAGAGTATGAGTTAAGACCTTAACCATTACGCCAGAGTACGAGTCTAAGACCTTAGCTATTAGGCCAGAGTACGAGTCTAAGACCTTAGCTATTAGGCCAGAGTAAGAGTTAAGACCTTAGCTATTAGGCCAGAGTACGAGTCTAAGACCTTAGCTATTAGGCCAGAGTACGAGTCTAAGACCTTAGCTATTAGGCCAGAGTAAGAGTTAAGACCTTAACCATTAGGCCAGAGTACGAGTCGAAGACCTTAGCTATCAGGCCAGAGTAACAGTTAAGACCTTAACCAGTAGGCCAGAGTAAGAGTTAAGACCTTAACCAGTAGGCCAGAGTACGAGTCTAAGACCTTAGCTATTAGGCCAGAGTAAGAGTTAAGATCCTAACCATTAGACCAGAGTACGAGTCTAAGACCTTAGCTATTAGGCCAGACTAAGAGTTAAGACCATAGCTATTAGGCCAGAGTATGAGTCTAAGAGCTTAGCTATTAGGCCAGAGTAAGAGCTAAGACCTTAACCATTAGGCCAGAGTACGAGTCTAAGACCTTAACCATTAGGCCGGAGTAAGAGCTAAGACCTTAACCATTAGGCCAGAGTGAGAGTCTAAGACCTTAACCATTAGGCCAGAGTAAGAGTTAAGACCTTAACCATTAGTCCAGAGTAAGAGTCTGGCCAGAGTAAGAGTTAAGACCTTTACCATTAGGCCAGATTAAGAGTCTAAGACCTTAACCATTAGGCCAGAGTAAGAGTTGAGACCTTAACCATTAGGCCAGAGTAAGAGTCTAAGACCTTAACCATTATGTCAGAGTAAGAGTCTAAGACCTTAGCTATTAGGCCAGACTAAGAGTTAAGACCTTAACCATCAGGCCAGAGTACGAGTCTAAGACCTTAGCTATTAGGCCAGAGTAAGAGTGATGACCTTAACCATTAGGCCAGAGTACGAGTCTAAGACCTTAGCTATTAGGCCAGAGTAAGAGTTAAGACCTTAACCATTAGGCCAGAGTACGAGTCTAAGACCTTAGCTATTAGGCCAGAGTAAGAATTAAGACCTTAGCTATTAGGCCTGAGTAAGAGTTAAGACCTTAGCTATTAGGCCAGAGTACGAGTTAAGACCTTAACCAGTAGGCCAGAGTAAGAGTTAAGACCTTAACCTGTAGGCCAGAGTAGGAGTTAAGACCTAAACCTGTAGGCCATAATACGAGTCTAAGACCTTAGCTATTAGGCCAGAGTAAGAGTTAAGACCTTAGCTATTAGGCCTGAGTAAGAGTTAAGACCTTAACCATTAGGCCAGAGTACGAGTCTAAGACCTTAGCTATTAGGCCAGAGTAAGAGTTAAGACCTTAACCATTAGGCCAGAGTAAGAGCTAAGACCTTAACCATTAGGCCAGAGTACGAGTCTAAGACCTTAGCTATTAGGCCAGAGTAAGAGTTAAGACCTTAGCTATTAGGCCAGAGTAAGAGTAAAGACCTTAACCAGTAGGCCATAGTACGAGTCTAAGACCTTAGCTATTAGGCCAGAGTAAGAGTTAAGACCTTAACCAGTAGGCCAGAGTAAGAGTTAAGAACTTAACCTGTAGGCCATAGTACGAGTCTAAGACCTTAGCTATTAGGCCAGAGTAAGAGTTAAGACCTTAGCTATTAGGCCAGAGTAAGAGTTAAGACCTTAACCATTAGGCCAAAGTACGAGTCTAAGACCTTAGCTATTAGGCCAGAGTAAGAGTTAAGACCTTAGCTATTAGGCCAGAGTAAAAGTTAAGACCTTAACCAGTAGGCCAGAGTAAGAGTTAAGACCTTAACCATTAGGCCAGAGTACGAGTCTAAGACCTTAGCTATTAGGCGAGAGTAAGAGTTAAGACCTTAACCAGTAGGCCAGTGTAAGAGTTAAGACCTTAACCATTAGGCCAGAGTACGAGTCTAAGACCTTAGCTATTAGGCCAGAGTAAGAGTTAAGACCTTAGCTATTAGGCCAGAGTAAGAGTTAAGACCTTAGCTATTAGGCCAGAGTAAGAGTTAAGACCTTAGCTATTAGGCCAGAGTACGAGTCTAAGACCTTAGCTATTAGGCCAGAGTACGAGTCTAAGACCTTAACCATTAGGTCAGAGTAAGAGTTCAGACCTTAACCATTAGGCAAGAGTATGAGTCTAAGACCTTAGCTATTAGGCCATAGTACGAGTCTAAGACCTTAGCTATTAGGCCAGAGTAAGAGTTAAGACCTTAACCAGTAGGCCAGAGTATGAGTTAAGACCTTAACCATTAGGCCAGAGTACGAGTCTAAGACCTTGGCTATTAGGCCAGAGTAAGAGTTAAGACCTTAACCAGTAGGCCAGAGTAAGAGTTAAGACCTTAACCATTAGGCCAGAGTAAGAGTCTGGCCAGAGTAGGTGTTAAGACCTTTACCATTAGGCCAGATTAAGAGTCTAAGACCTTAACCATTAAGCCAGAGTAAGAATAAAGACCTTAAACATTAGGCCAGAGAAAGAGTCTAAGACCTTAACCATTAGGCCGGAGTAAGAGCTAAGACCTTAACCATTAGGCCAGAGTAAGAGTCTAAGACCTTAACCATTAGGCCAGAGTAAGAGTTAAGACCTTAACCATTAGGCCAGAGTAAGAGTCTGGCCAGAGTAAGAGTTAAGACCTTTACCATTAGGCCAGATTAAGAGTCTAAGACCTTAACCATTAGGCCAGACTAAGAGTTAAGACCTTAACCATTAGGCCAGAGTACGAGTCTAAGACCTTAGCTATTAGGCCAGAGTAAGAGTTAAGACCTTAACCATTAGGCCAGAGTATGAGTCTAACACCTTAGCTATTAGGCCAGAGTAAGAGTTAAGACCTTAACCATTAGGCCAGAGTATGAGTCTAAGACCTTAGCTATTAGGCCAGAGTAAGAGTTAAGACCTTAACCAGTAGGCCAGAGTAAGAGTTAAGACCTTATCCTGTAGGCCATAGTACGAGTCTAAGACCTTAGCTATTAGGCCAGAGTAAGAGTTAAAACCTTAGCTATTAGGCCTGAGTAAGAGTTAAGACCTTAACCATTAGGCCAGAGTACGAGTCTAAGACCTTAGCTATTAGGCCAGAGTAAGAGTTAAGACCTTAACCATTAGGCCAGAGTAAGAGTTAAGACCTTAACCATTATGCCAGAGTACGAGTCTAAGACCTTAGCTATTAGGCCAGAGTTGGAGTTAAGACCTTAGCTATTAGGCCAGAGTAAGAGTTAAGACCTTAACCAGTTGGCCAGAGTAAGAGTTAAGCCCTTCACCATTAGGCCAGAGTACGAGTCTAAGACCTTAGCTATTAGGCCAGAGTAAGAGATAAGACCTTAACCATTAGGCCAGAGTACCAGTCTAAGACCTTAGCTATTAGGCCAGAGTAAGAGTTAAAACATTAGCTATTAGGCCAGAGTAAGAGTTAAGACCTTAACCATTAGGCCAGAGTACGAGTCTAAGACCTTAGCTATTAGGCCAGAGTAAGAGTTAAGACCTTAGCTATTAGGCCAGAGTAAGAGTTAAGACCTTAACCATTAGGCCAAAGTACGAGTCTAAGACCTTAGCTATTAGGCCAGAGTAAGAGTTAAGACCTTAGCTATTAGGCCAAAGTAAAAGTTAAGACCTTAACCAGTAGCCCAGTGTAAGAGTTAAGACCTTAACCATTAGGCCAGAATACGAGTCTAAGACCTTAGCTATTAGGCCAGAGTACGAGTCTAAGACCTTAGCTATTAGGCCAGAGTAAGAGTTAATACCTTAGCTATTAGGCCAGAGTAAGAGTTAAGACCTTAGCTATTAGGCCAGAATACGAGTCTAAGACCTTAGCTATTAGGCCAGAGTAAGAGTTAATACCTTAGCTATTAGGCCAGAGTACGAGTCTAAGACCTTAGCTATCAGGCCATAGTACGAGTCTTACACTATAGCTATTAGGCCAGAGTAAGAGTTAAGACCTTAACCATTAGGCCAGAATACGAGTCTAAGACCTTAGCTATTAGGCCAAAGTAAGAGTTAAGACCTTAACCATTAGGCCAGAGTAAGAGTTAAGACCTTAACCATTAGGCAACAGTACGAGTCTAAGACCTTAGCTATTAGGCCAGAGTAAGAGTTAAGACCTTAGCTATTAGGCCAGAGTAAGAGTTAAGACCTTAACCAATAGGCCAGAGTAAGAGTTAAGACCTTCACCATTAGGCCAGAGTACGAGTCTAAGACCTTAGCTATTAGGCCAGAGTAAGAGTTAAGACCTTAACCATTAGGCCAGAGTACCAGTCTAAGACCTTAGCTATTAGGCCAGAGTAAGAGTTAAGACCTTAGCTATTAGGCCAGAGTAAGAGTTAAGACCTTAACCATTAGGCCAGAGTACGAGTCTAAGACCTTAGCTATTAGGCCAGAGTAAGAGTTAAGACCTTAACCAGTAGGCCAGAGTAAGAGTTAAGAACTTAACCTGTAGGCCATAGTACGAGTCTAAGACCTTATCTATTAGGCCAGAGTAAGAGTTAAGACCTTAGCTATTAGGCCAGAGTAAGAGTTAAGACCTTAACCATTAGGCCAAAGTACGAGTCTAAGACCTTAGCTATTAGGCCAGAGTAAGAATTAAGACATTAGCTATTAGGCCAGAGTAAAAGTTAAGACCTTAACCAGTAGGCAAGAGTAAGAGTTAAGACCTTAACCATTAGGCCAGAGTACGAGTCTAAGACCTTAGCTATTAGGCCAGAGTAAGAGTTAAGACCTTAACCAGTAGGCCAGTGTAAGAGTTAAGACCTTAACCATTAGGCCAGAGTACGAGTCTAAGACCTTAGCTATTAGGCCAGAGTAGGAGTTAAGACCTTAACCAGTAGGCCAGAGTAAGAGTTAAGACCTTAACCTGTAGGCCATAGCACGAGTATAAGACCTTAGCTATTAGGCGAGAGGAAGAGTTAAGAACTTAGCTATCAGGCCAGAGTAAGAGTTAAGACCTTAACCAGTAGGCCAGAGTAAGAGTTAAGACCTTAGCTATTAGGCCAGAGTACGAGTCTAAGACCTTAGCTATTAGGCCAGAGTACGAGTCTAAGACCTTAACCATTAGGTCAGAGTAAGAGTTCAGACCTTAACCATTAGGCAAGAGTATGAGTCTAAGACCTTAGCTATTAGGCCATAGTACGAGTCTAAGACCTTAGCTATTAGGCCAGAGTAAGAGTTAAGACCTTAACCAGTAGGCCAGAGTATGAGTTAAGACCTTAACCATTAGGCCAGAGTACGAGTCTAAGACCTTGGCTATTAGGCCAGAGTAAGAGTTAAGACCTTAACCAGTAGGCCAGAGTAAGAGTTAAGACCTTAACCATTAGGCCAGAGTAAGAGTCTGGCCAGAGTAGGTGTTAAGACCTTTACCATTAGGCCAGATTAAGAGTCTAAGACCTTAACCATTAAGCCAGAGTAAGAATAAAGACCTTAAACATTAGGCCAGAGAAAGAGTCTAAGACCTTAACCATTAGGCCGGAGTAAGAGCTAAGACCTTAACCATTAGGCCAGAGTAAGAGTCTAAGACCTTAACCATTAGGCCAGAGTAAGAGTTAAGACCTTAACCATTAGGCCAGAGTAAGAGTCTGGCCAGAGTAAGAGTTAAGACCTTTACCATTAGGCCAGATTAAGAGTCTAAGACCTTAACCATTAGGCCAGACTAAGAGTTAAGACCTTAACCATTAGGCCAGAGTACGAGTCTAAGACCTTAGCTATTAGGCCAGAGTAAGAGTTAAGACCTTAACCATTAGGCCAGAGTATGAGTCTAACACCTTAGCTATTAGGCCAGAGTAAGAGTTAAGACCTTAACCATTAGGCCAGAGTATGAGTCTAAGACCTTAGCTATTAGGCCAGAGTAAGAGTTAAGACCTTAACCAGTAGGCCAGAGTAAGAGTTAAGACCTTATCCTGTAGGCCATAGTACGAGTCTAAGACCTTAGCTATTAGGCCAGAGTAAGAGTTAAAACCTTAGCTATTAGGCCTGAGTAAGAGTTAAGACCTTAACCATTAGGCCAGAGTACGAGTCTAAGACCTTAGCTATTAGGCCAGAGTAAGAGTTAAGACCTTAACCATTAGGCCAGAGTAAGAGTTAAGACCTTAACCATTATGCCAGAGTACGAGTCTAAGACCTTAGCTATTAGGCCAGAGTTGGAGTTAAGACCTTAGATATTAGGCCAGAGTAAGAGTTAAGACCTTAACCAGTTGGCCAGAGTAAGAGTTAAGCCCTTCACCATTAGGCCAGAGTACGAGTCTAAGACCTTAGCTATTAGGCCAGAGTAAGAGATAAGACCTTAACCATTAGGCCAGAGTACCAGTCTAAGACCTTAGCTATTAGGCCAGAGTAAGAGTTAAAACATTAGCTATTAGGCCAGAGTAAGAGTTAAGACCTTAACCATTAGGCCAGAGTACGAGTCTAAGACCTTAGCTATTAGGCCAGAGTAAGAGTTAAGACCTTAGCTATTAGGCCAGAGTAAGAGTTAAGACCTTAACCATTAGGCCAAAGTACGAGTCTAAGACCTTAGCTATTAGGCCAGAGTAAGAGTTAAGACCTTAGCTATTAGGCCAAAGTAAAAGTTAAGACCTTAACCAGTAGCCCAGTGTAAGAGTTAAGACCTTAACCATTAGGCCAGAATACGAGTCTAAGACCTTAGCTATTAGGCCAGAGTACGAGTCTAAGACCTTAGCTATTAGGCCAGAGTAAGAGTTAAGACCTTAGCTATTAGGCCAGAGTAAGAGTTAAGACCTTAGCTATTAGGCCAGAATACGAGTCTAAGACCTTAGCTATTAGGCCAGAGTAAGAGTTAATACCTTAGCTATTAGGCCAGAGTACGAGTCTAAGACCTTAGCTATCAGGCCATAGTACGAGTCTTACACTATAGCTATTAGGCCAGAGTAAGAGTTAAGACCTTAACCATTAGGCCAGAATACGAGTCTAAGACCTTAGCTATTAGGCCAAAGTAAGAGTTAAGACCTTAACCATTAGGCCAGAGTAAGAGTTAAGACCTTAACCATTAGGCAACAGTACGAGTCTAAGACCTTAGCTATTAGGCCAGAGTAAGAGTTAAGACCTTAGCTATTAGGCCAGAGTAAGAGTTAAGACCTTAACCAATAGGCCAGAGTAAGAGTTAAGACCTTCACCATTAGGCCAGAGTACGAGTCTAAGACCTTAGCTATTAGGCCAGAGTAAGAGTTAAGACCTTAACCATTAGGCCAGAGTACCAGTCTAAGACCTTAGCTATTAGGCCAGAGTAAGAGTTAAGACCTTAGCTATTAGGCCAGAGTAAGAGTTAAGACCTTAACCATTAGGCCAGAGTACGAGTCTAAGACCTTAGCTATTAGGCCAGAGTAAGAGTTAAGACCTTAACCAGTAGGCCAGAGTAAGAGTTAAGAACTTAACCTGTAGGCCATAGTACGAGTCTAAGACCTTATCTATTAGGCCAGAGTAAGAGTTAAGACCTTAGCTATTAGGCCAGAGTAAGAGTTAAGACCTTAACCATTAGGCCAAAGTACGAGTCTAAGACCTTAGCTATTAGGCCAGAGTAAGAATTAAGACCTTAGCTATTAGGCCAGAGTAAGAATTAAGACATTAGCTATTAGGCCAGAGTAAAAGTTAAGACCTTAACCAGTAGGCAAGAGTAAGAGTTAAGACCTTAACCATTAGGCCAGAGTACGAGTCTAAGACCTTAGCTATTAGGCCAGAGTAAGAGTTAAGACCTTAACCAGTAGGCCAGTGTAAGAGTTAAGACCTTAACCATTAGGCCAGAGTACGAGTCTAAGACCTTAGCTATTAGGCCAGAGTAGGAGTTAAGACCTTAACCAGTAGGCCAGAGTAAGAGTTAAGACCTTAACCTGTAGGCCATAGCACGAGTATAAGACCTTAGCTATTAGGCGAGAGTAAGAGTTAAGAACTTAGCTATCAGGCCAGAGTAAGAGTTAAGACCTTAACCAGTAGGCCAGAGTAAGAGTTAAGACCTTAACCTGTAGGCCAGAGTAGGAGTTAAGACCTAAACCTGTAGGCCATACTATGAGTCTAAGACCTTAGCTAATAGGCCAGAGTAAGAGTTAAGACCTTAGCTATTAGGCCATAGTAAGAGTTAAGACCTTAACCAGTAGGCCAGAGTAAGAGTTAAGACCTTAACCTGAAGGCCATAGTACGAGTCTAAGACCTTAGATATTAGGCCAGAGTACGAGTCTAAGACCTTAGCTATTAGGCCAGAGTAAGAGTTAAGACCTTAACCATTAGGCCAGAGTACGAGTCTAAGACCTTAGCTATTAGGCCAGAGTAAGAGTTAAGACCTTAACCAGTAGGCCAGAGTACGAGTCTAAGACCTTAGCTATTAGGCCAGAGTAAGAGTTAACACCTTAACCAGTAGGCCAGAGTAAGAGTTAAGACCTTAACCTTTAGGCCATAGTACGAGTCTAAGACCTTAGCTATTAGGCCAGAGTAAGAGTTAAGACCTTAACCATTAGGCCAGAGTACGAGTCTAAGACCTTAGCTATTAGGCCAGAGTAAGAGTTAAGACCTTAACCAGTTGGCCAGAGTAAGAGTTAAGCCCTTCACCATTAGGCCAGAGTACGAGTCTAAGACCTTAGCTATTAGGCCAGAGTAAGAGTTAAGACCTTAACCATTAGGCCAGAGTACCAGTCTAAGACCTTAGCTATTAGGCCAGAGTAAGAGTTAAGACATTAGCTATTAGGCCAGAGTAAGAGTTAAGACCTTAACCATTAGGCCAGAGTACGAGTCTAAGACCTTAGCTATTAGGCCAGAGTAAGAGTTAAGACCTTAACCAGTAGGCCAGAGTAAGAGTTAAGAACTTAACCTGTAGGCCATAGTACGAGTATAAGACCTTAGCTATTAGGCCAGAGTAAGAGTTAAGACCTTAGCTATTAGGCCAGAGTAAGAGTTAAGACCTTAACCATTAGGCCAAAGTACGAGTCTAAGACCTTAGCTATTAGGCCAGAGTAAGAGTTAAGACCTTAGCTATTAGGCCAGAGTAAAAGTTAAGACCTTAACCAGTAGCCCAGTGTAAGAGTTAAGACCTTAACCATTAGGACAGAATACGAGTCTAAGACCTTAGCTATTAGGCCAGAGTACGAGTCTAAGACCTTAGCTATTAGGCCAGAGTAAGAGTTAAGACCTTAGCTATTAGGCCAGAGTAAGAGTTAAGACCTTAGCTATTAGGCCAGAATACGAGTCTAAGACCTTAGCTATTAGGCCAGAGTAAGAGTTAATACCTTAGCTATTAGGCCAGAGTACGAGTCTAAGACCTTAGCTATCAGGCCATAGTACGAGTCTTACACTATAGCTATTAGGCCAGAGTAAGAGTTAAGACCTTAACCATTAGGCCAGAATACGAGTCTAAGACCTTAGCTATTAGGCCAAAGTAAGAGTTAAGACCTTAACCATTAGGCAAGAGTACGAGTCTAAGACCTTAGCTATTAGGCCAGAGTAAGAGTTAAGACCTTAGCTATTAGGCCAGAGTAAGAGTTAAGACCTTAACCAATAGGCCAGAGTAAGAGTTAAGACCTTCACCATTAGGCCAGAGTACGAGTCTAAGACCTTAGCTATTAGGCCAGAGTAAGAGTTAAGACCTTAACCATTAGGCCAGAGTACCAGTCTAAGACCTTAGCTATTAGGCCAGAGTAAGAGTTAAGACCTTAGCTATTAGGCCAGAGTAAGAGTTAAGACCTTAACCATTAGGCCAGAGTACGAGTCTAAGACCTTAGCTATTAGGCCAGAGTAAGAGTTAAGACCTTAACCAGTAGGCCTGAGTAAGAGTTAAGAACTTAACCTGTAGGCCATAGTATGAGTCTAAGACCTTAGCTATTAGGCCAGAGTAAGAGTTAAGACCTTAGCTATTAGGCTAGAGTAAGAGTTAAGACCTTAACTATTAGGCCAAAGTACGAGTCTAAGACCTTAGCTATTAGGCCAGAGTAAGAATTAAGACATTAGCTATTAGGCCAGAGTAAAAGTTAAGACCTTAACCAGTAGGCAAGAGTAATAGTTAAGACCTTAACCATTAGGCCAGAGTACGAGTCTAAGACCTTAGCTATTAGGCCAGAGTAAGAGTTAAGACCTTAACCAGTAGGCCAGTGTAAGAGTTAAGACCTTAACCATTAGGCCAGAGTACGAGTCTAAGACCTTAGCTATTAGGCCAGAGTAGGAGTTAAGACCTTAACCAGTAGGCCAGAGTAAGAGTTAAGACCTTAACCTGTAGGCCATAGTACGAGTATAAGACCTTAGCTATTAGGCCAGAGTAAGAGTTAAGAACTTAGCTATCAGGCCAGAGTAAGAGTTAAGACCTTAACCAGTAGGCCAGAGTAAGAGTTAAGACCTTAACCTGTAGGCCAGAGTAGGAGTTAAGACCTAAACCTGTAGGCCATACTATGAGTCTAAGACCTTAGCTAATAGGCCAGAGTAAGAGTTAAGACCTTAGCTATTAGGCCATAGTAAGAGTTAAGACCTTAACCAGTAGGCCAGAGTAAGAGTTAAGACCTTAACCTGAAGGCCATAGTACGAGTCTAAGACCTTAGATATTAGACCAGAGTACGAGTCTAAGACCTTAGCTATTAGGCCAGAGTAAGAGTTAAGACCTTAACCATTAGGCCAGAGTACGAGTCTAAGACCTTAGCTATTAGGCCAGAGTAAGAGTTAAGACCTTAACCAGTAGGCCAGAGTACGAGTCTAAGACCTTAGCTATTAGGCCAGAGTAAGAGTTAACACCTTAACCAGTAGGCCAGAGTAAGAGTTAAGACCTTAACCTTTAGGCCATAGTACGAGTCTAAGACCTTAGCTATTAGGCCAGAGTAAGAGTTAAGACCTTAACCATTAGGCCAGAGTACGAGTCTAAGACCTTAGCTATTAGGCCAGAGTAGGAGTTAAGACCTTAGCTATTAGGCCATGAGTAAGAGTTAAGACCTTAAACATTAGGCCAGAGTACGAGTCTAAGACCTTAGCTATTAGGCCAGACTAAGAGTTAAGACCTTAGCTATTAGGCCAGAGTACGAGTCTAAGACCTTAGCTATTAGGCCAGAGTAAGAGTTAAGACCTTAACCAGTAGGCCAGAGTAAGAGTTAAGACCTAACCTGTATGCCATAGTATGCGTCTAAGACCTTAGCTATTAGGCCAGAGTAAGAGTTAAGACCTTAGCTATTAGGCCAGAGTAAGAATTAAGACCTTAACCAGTAGGCCAGAGTAAGAGTTAAGACCTTAACCTGTAGGCTAGAGTAAGAGTTAAGACCTTAACCTGTAGGCCATAGTACGAGTCTAAGACCTTAGCTATTAGGCCAGAGTAAGAGTTAAGACCTTAACCAGTAGGCCAGAGTATGAGTTAAGACCTTAACCATTAGGCCACAGTACGAGTCTAAGACCTTAGCTATTAGGCCAGAGTACGAGTCTAAGACCTTAGCTATTAGGCCAGAGTAAGAGTTAAGACCTTAGTTATTAGGCCAGAGTACGAGTCTAAGACCTTAGCTATTAGGCCAGAGTAAGAGTTAAGACCTTAGCTATTAGGCCAGAGTACGAGTCTAAGACCTTAGCTATTAGGCCAGAGTAAGAGTTAAGACCTTAACCTGTAGGCCATAGTACGAGTATAAGACCTTAGCTATTAGGCCAGAGTAAGAGTTAAGAACTTAGCTATCAGGCCAGAGTAAGAGTTAAGACCTTAACCAGTAGGCCAGAGTAAGAGTTAAGACCTTAACCTGTAGGCCAGAGTAGGAGTTAAGACCTAAACCTGTAGGCCATACTATGAGTCTAAGACCTTAGCTAATAGGCCAGAGTAAGAGTTAAGACCTTAGCTATTAGGCCATAGTAAGAGTTAAGACCTTAACCAGTAGGCCAGAGTAAGAGTTAAGACCATAACCTGAAGGCCATAGTACGAGTCTAAGACCTTAGATATTAGGCCAGAGTAAGAGTTAAGACCTTAACCAGTCGGCCAGAGTAAGAGTTAAGACCTTAACCAGTAGGCCAGAGTACGAGTCTAACACCTTAACTATTAGGCCAGAGTAAGAGTTAAGACCTTAACCAGTAGGCCAGAGAAAGAGTTAAGACCTTAACCATTAGACCAGAGTACGAGTCTAAGACATTAGCTATTAGGCCAGAGTAAGAGTTAAGACCTTAACCAATAGGCCAGAGTAAGAGTTAAGACCTTCACCATTAGGCCAGAGTACGAGTCTAAGACCTTAGCTATTAGGCCAGAGTAAGAGTTAAGACCTTAACCATTAGGCCAGAGTACCAGTCTAAGACCTTAGCTATTAGGCCAGAGTAAGAGTTAAGACCTTAGCTATTAGGCCAGAGTAAGAGTTAAGACCTTAACCATTAGGCCAGAGTACGAGTCTAAGACCTTAGATATTAGGCCAGAGAAAGAGTTAAGACCTTAACCTGTAGGCCATAGTACGAGTATAAGACCTTAGCTATTAGGCCAGAGTAAGAGTTAAGAACTTAGCTATCAGGCCAGAGTAAGAGTTAAGACCTTAACCAGTAGGCCAGAGTAAGAGTTAAGACCTTAACCTGTAGGCCAGAGTAGGAGTTAAGACCTAAACCTGTAGGCCATACTATGAGTCTAAGACCTTAGCTAATAGGCCAGAGTAAGAGTTAAGACCTTAGCTATTAGGCCATAGTAAGAGTTAAGACCTTAACCAGTAGGCCAGAGTAAGAGTTAAGACCTTAACCTGAAGGCCATAGTACGAGTCTAAGACCTTAGATATTAGACCAGAGTACGAGTCTAAGACCTTAGCTATTAGGCCAGAGTAAGAGTTAAGACCTTAACCATTAGGCCAGAGTACGAGTCTAAGACCTTAGCTATTAGGCCAGAGTAAGAGTTAAGACCTTAACCAGTAGGCCAGAGTACGAGTCTAAGACCTTAGCTATTAGGCCAGAGTAAGAGTTAACACCTTAACCAGTAGGCCAGAGTAAGAGTTAAGACCTTAACCTTTAGGCCATAGTACGAGTCTAAGACCTTAGCTATTAGGCCAGAGTAAGAGTTAAGACCTTAACCATTAGGCCAGAGTACGAGTCTAAGACCTTAGCTATTAGGCCAGAGTAGGAGTTAAGACCTTAGCTATTAGGCCATGAGTAAGAGTTAAGACCTTAAACATTAGGCCAGAGTACGAGTCTAAGACCTTAGCTATTAGGCCAGACTAAGAGTTAAGACCTTAGCTATTAGGCCAGAGTACGAGTCTAAGACCTTAGCTATTAGGCCAGAGTAAGAGTTAAGACCTTAACCAGTAGGCCAGAGTAAGAGTTAAGACCTAACCTGTATGCCATAGTACGCGTCTAAGACCTTAGCTATTAGGCCAGAGTAAGAGTTAAGACCTTAGCTATTAGGCCAGAGTAAGAATTAAGACCTTAACCAGTAGGCCAGAGTAAGAGTTAAGACCTTAACCTGTAGGCTAGAGTAAGAGTTAAGACCTTAACCTGTAGGCCATAGTACGAGTCTAAGACCTTAGCTATTAGGCCAGAGTAAGAGTTAAGACCTTAACCAGTAGGCCAGAGTATGAGTTAAGACCTTAACCATTAGGCCACAGTACGAGTCTAAGACCTTAGCTATTAGGCCAGAGTACGAGTCTAAGACCTTAGCTATTAGGCCAGAGTAAGAGTTAAGACCTTAGTTATTAGGCCAGAGTACGAGTCTAAGACCTTAGCTATTAGGCCAGAGTAAGAGTTAAGACCTTAGCTATTAGGCCAGAGTACGAGTCTAAGACCTTAGCTATTAGGCCAGAGTAAGAGTTAAGACCTTAACCTGTAGGCCATAGTACGAGTATAAGACCTTAGCTATTAGGCCAGAGTAAGAGTTAAGAACTTAGCTATCAGGCCAGAGTAAGAGTTAAGACCTTAACCAGTAGGCCAGAGTAAGAGTTAAGACCTTAACCTGTAGGCCAGAGTAGGAGTTAAGACCTAAACCTGTAGGCCATACTATGAGTCTAAGACCTTAGCTAATAGGCCAGAGTAAGAGTTAAGACCTTAGCTATTAGGCCATAGTAAGAGTTAAGACCTTAACCAGTAGGCCAGAGTAAGAGTTAAGACCATAACCTGAAGGCCATAGTACGAGTCTAAGACCTTAGATATTAGGCCAGAGTAAGAGTTAAGACCTTAACCAGTCGGCCAGAGTAAGAGTTAAGACCTTAACCAGTAGGCCAGAGTACGAGTCTAACACCTTAACTATTAGGCCAGAGTAAGAGTTAAGACCTTAACCAGTAGGCCAGAGAAAGAGTTAAGACCTTAACCATTAGACCAGAGTACGAGTCTAAGACATTAGCTATTAGGCCAGAGTAAGAGTTAAGACCTTAACCAATAGGCCAGAGTAAGAGTTAAGACCTTCACCATTAGGCCAGAGTACGAGTCTAAGACCTTAGCTATTAGGCCAGAGTAAGAGTTAAGACCTTAACCATTAGGCCAGAGTACCAGTCTAAGACCTTAGCTATTAGGCCAGAGTAAGAGTTAAGACCTTAGCTATTAGGCCAGAGTAAGAGTTAAGACCTTAACCATTAGGCCAGAGTACGAGTCTAAGACCTTAGATATTAGGCCAGAGTAAGAGTTAAGACCTTAACCAGTAGGCCAGAGTAAGAGTTAAGAACTTAACCTGTAGGCCATAGTACGAGTCTGAGACCTTAGCTATTAGGCCAGAGTAAGAGTTAAGACCTTAGCTATTAGGCCAGAGTAAGAGTTAAGACCTTAACCATTAGGCCAAAGTACGAGTCTAAGACCTTAGCTATTAGGCCAGAGTAAGAATTAAGACATTAGCTATTAGGCCAGAGTAAAAGTTAAGACCTTAACCAGTAGGCAAGAGTAAGAGTTAAGACCTTAACCATTAGGCCAGAGTACGAGTCTAAGACCTTAGCTATTAGGCCAGAGTAAGAGTTAAGACCTTAACCAGTAGGCCAGTGTAAGAGTTAAGACCTTAACCATTAGGCCAGAGTACAAGTCTAAGACCTTAGCTATTAGGCCAGAGTAGGAGTTAAGACCTTAACCAGTAGGCCAGAGTAAGAGTTAAGACCTTAACCTGTAGGCCATAGCACGAGTATAAGACCTTAGCTATTAGGCGAGAGTAAGAGTTAAGAACTTAGCTATCAGGCCAGAGTAAGAGTTAAGACCTTAACCAGTAGGCCAGAGTAAGAGTTAAGACCTTAACCTGTAGGCCAGAGTAGGAGTTAAGACCTAAACCTGTAGGCCATACTATGAGTCTAAGACCTTAGCTAATAGGCCAGAGTAAGAGTTAAGACCTTAGCTATTAGGCCATAGTAAGAGTTAAGACCTTAACCAGTAGGCCAGAGTAAGAGTTAAGACCTTAACCTGAAGGCCATAGTACGAGTCTAAGACCTTAGATATTAGGCCAGAGTACGAGTCTAAGACCTTAGCTATTAGGCCAGAGTAAGAGTTAAGACCTTAACCATTAGGCCAGAGTACGAGTCTAAGACCTTAGCTATTAGGCCAGAGTAAGAGTTAAGACCTTAACCAGTAGGCCAGAGTACGAGTCTAAGACCTTAGCTATTAGGCCAGAGTAAGAGTTAACACCTTAACCAGTAGGCCAGAGTAAGAGTTAAGACCTTAACCTTTAGGCCATAGTACGAGTCTAAGACCTTAGCTATTAGGCCAGAGTAAGAGTTAAGACCTTAACCATTAGGCCAGAGTACGAGTCTAAGACCTTAGCTATTAGGCCAGAGTAAGAGTTAAGACCTTAACCAGTTGGCCAGAGTAAGAGTTAAGCCCTTCACCATTAGGCCAGAGTACGAGTCTAAGACCTTAGCTATTAGGCCAGAGTAAGAGTTAAGACCTTAACCATTAGGCCAGAGTACCAGTCTAAGACCTTAGCTATTAGGCCAGAGTAAGAGTTAAGACATTAGCTATTAGGCCAGAGTAAGAGTTAAGACCTTAACCATTAGGCCAGAGTACGAGTCTAAGACCTTAGCTATTAGGCCAGAGTAAGAGTTAAGACCTTAACCAGTAGGCCAGAGTAAGAGTTAAGAACTTAACCTGTAGGCCATAGTACGAGTATAAGACCTTAGCTATTAGGCCAGAGTAAGAGTTAAGACCTTAACCATTAGGCCAAAGTACGAGTCTAAGACCTTAGCTATTAGGCCAGAGTAAGAGTTAAGACCTTAGCTATTAGGCCAGAGTAAAAGTTAAGACCTTAACCAGTAGCCCAGTGTAAGAGTTAAGACCTTAACCATTAGGACAGAATACGGGTCTAAGACCTTAGCTATTAGGCCAGAGTATGAGTCTAAGACCTTAGCTATTAGGCCAGAGTAAGAGTTAAGACCTTAGCTATTAGGCCAGAGTAAGAGTTAAGACCTTAGCTATTAGGCCAGAATACGAGTCTAAGACCTTAGCTATTAGGCCAGAGTAAGAGTTAATACCTTAGCTATTAGGCCAGAGTACGAGTCTAAGACCTTAGCTATCAGGCCATAGTACGAGTCTTACACTATAGCTATTAGGCCAGAGTAAGAGTTAAGACCTTAACCATTAGGCCAGAATACGAGTCTAAGACCTTAGCTATTAGGCCAAAGTAAGAGTTAAGACCTTAACCATTAGGCAAGAGTACGAGTCTAAGACCTTAGCTATTAGGCCAGAGTAAGAGTTAAGACCTTAGCTATTAGGCCAGAGTAAGAGTTAAGACCTTAACCAATAGGCCAGAGTAAGAGTTAAGACCTTCACCATTAGGCCAGAGTACGAGTCTAAGACCTTAGCTATTAGGCCAGAGTAAGAGTTAAGACCTTAACCATTAGGCCAGAGTACCAGTCTAAGACCTTAGCTATTAGGCCAGAGTAAGAGTTAAGACCTTAGCTATTAGGCCAGAGTAAGAGTTAAGACCTTAACCATTAGGCCAGAGTACGAGTCTAAGACCTTAGCTATTAGGCCAGAGTAAGAGTTAAGACCTTAACCAGTAGGCCAGAGTAAGAGTTAAGAACTTAACCTGTAGGCCATAGTACGAGTCTAAGACCTTAGCTATTAGGCCAGAGTAAGAGTTAAGACCTTAGCTATTAGGCCAGAGTAAGAGTTAAGACCTTAACCAGTAGGCAAGAGTAAGAGTTAAGACCTTAACCATTAGGCCAGAGTACGAGTCTAAGACCTTAGCTATTAGGCCAGAGTAAGAGTTAAGACCTTAACCAGTAGGCCAGTGTAAGAGTTAAGACCTTAACCATTAGGCCAGAGTACGAGTCTAAGACCTTAGCTATTAGGCCAGAGTAGGAGTTAAGACCTTAACCAGTAGGCCAGAGTAAGAGTTAAGACCTTAACCTGTAGGCCATAGTACGAGTATAAGACCTTAGCTATTAGGCCAGAGTAAGAGTTAAGAACTTAGCTATCAGGCCAGAGTAAGAGTTAAGACCTTAACCAGTAGGCCAGAGTAAGAGTTAAGACCTTAACCTGTAGGCCAGAGTAGGAGTTAAGACCTAAACCTGTAGGCCATACTATGAGTCTAAGACCTTAGCTAATAGGCCAGAGTAAGAGTTAAGACCTTAGCTATTAGGCCATAGTAAGAGTTAAGACCTTAACCAGTAGGCCAGAGTAAGAGTTAAGACCTTAACCTGAAGGCCATAGTACGAGTCTAAGACCTTAGATATTAGGCCAGAGTACGAGTCTAAGACCTTAGCTATTAGGCCAGAGTAAGAGTTAAGACCTTAACCATTAGGCCAGAGTACGAGTCTAAGACCTTAGCTATTAGGCCAGAGTAAGAGTTAAGACCTTAACCAGTAGGCCAGAGTACGAGTCTAAGACCTTAGCTATTAGGCCAGAGTAAGAGTTAACACCTTAACCAGTAGGCCAGAGAAAGAGTTAAGACCTTAACCTTTAGGCCATAGTACGAGTCTAAGACCTTAGCTATTAGGCCAGAGTAAGAGTTAAGACCTTAACCATTAGGCCAGAGTACGAGTCTAAGACCTTAGCTATTAGGCCAGAGTAGGAGTTAAGACCTTAGCTATTAGGCCATGAGTAAGAGTTAAGACCTTAAACATTAGGCCAGAGTACGAGTCTAAGACCTTAGCTATTAGGCCAGACTAAGAGTTAAGACCTTAGCTATTAGGCCAGAGTACGAGTCTAAGACCTTAGCTATTAGGCCAGAGTAAGAGTTAAGACCTTAACCAGTAGGCCAGAGTAAGAGTTAAGACCTAACCTGTATGCCATAGTACGCGTCTAAGACCTTAGCTATTAGGCCAGAGTAAGAGTTAAGACCTTAGCTATTAGGCCAGAGTAAGAATTAAGACCTTAACCAGTAGGCCAGAGTAAGAGTTAAGACCTTAACCTGTAGGCTAGAGTAAGAGTTAAGACCTTAACCTGTAGGCCATAGTACGAGTCTAAGACCTTAGCTATTAGGCCAGAGTAAGAGTTAAGACCTTAACCAGTAGGCCAGAGTATGAGTTAAGACCTTAACCATTAGGCCACAGTACGAGTCTAAGACCTTAGCTATTAGGCCAGAGTACGAGTCTAAGACCTTAGCTATTAGGCCAGAGTAAGAGTTAAGACCTTAGTTATTAGGCCAGAGTACGAGTCTAAGACCTTAGCTATTAGGCCAGAGTAAGAGTTAAGACCTTAGCTATTAGGCCAGAGTACGAGTCTAAGACCTTAGCTATTAGGCCAGAGTAAGAGTTAAGACCTTAACCTGTAGGCCATAGTACGAGTATAAGACCTTAGCTATTAGGCCAGAGTAAGAGTTAAGAACTTAGCTATCAGGCCAGAGTAAGAGTTAAGACCTTAACCAGTAGGCCAGAGTAAGAGTTAAGACCTTAACCTGTAGGCCAGAGTAGGAGTTAAGACCTAAACCTGTAGGCCATACTATGAGTCTAAGACCTTAGCTAATAGGCCAGAGTAAGAGTTAAGACCTTAGCTATTAGGCCATAGTAAGAGTTAAGACCTTAACCAGTAGGCCAGAGTAAGAGTTAAGACCACAACCTGAAGGCCATAGTACGAGTCTAAGACCTTAGATATTAGGCCAGAGTACGAGTCTAAGACCTTAGCTATTAGGCCAGAGTAAGAGTTAAGACCTTAACCATTAGGCCAGAGTACGAGTCTAAGACCTTAGCTATTAGGCCAGAGTAAGAGTTAACACCTTAACCAGTAGGCCAGAGTAAGAGTTAAGACCTTAACCTGTAGGCCATAGTACGAGTCTAAGACCTTAGCTATTAGGCCAGAGTAAGAGTTAAGACCTTAACCATTAGGCCAGAGTACGAGTCTAAGACCTTAGCTATTAGGCCAGAGTAGGAGTTAAGACCTTAGCTATTAGGCCATGAGTAAGAGTTAAAACCTTAAACATTATGCCATAGTACGAGTCTAAGACCTTAGCTATTAGGCCAGACTAAGAGTTAAGACCTTAGCTATTGGGCCAGAGTACGAGTCTAAGACCTTAGCTATTAGGCCAGAGTAAGAGTTAAGACCTTAACCAGTACTCCAGAGTAAGAGTTAAGACCTAACCTGTATGCCATAGTACGAGTCTAAGACCTTAGCTATTAGGCCAGAGTAAGAGTTAAGACCTTAGCTATTAGGCCAGAGTAAGAATTAAGACCTTAACCAGTAGGCCAGAGTAAGAGTTAAGACCTTAACCTGTAGGCTAGAGTAAGAGTTAAGACCTTAACCTGTAGGCCATAGTACGAGTCTAAGAACTTAGCTATTAGGCCAGAGTAAGAGTTAAGACCTTAACCAGTAGGCCAGAGTATGAGTTAAGACCTTAACCATTAGGCCAGAGTACGAGTCTAAGACCTTAGCTATTAGGCCAGAGTACGAGTCTAAGACCTTAGCTATTAGGCCAGAGTAAGAGTTAAGACCTTAGCTATTAGGCCAGAGTACGAGTCTAAGACCTTAGCTATTAGGCCAGAGTACAAGTCTAAGACCTTAGCTATTAGGCCAGAGTAAGAGTTAAGACCTTAACCATTAGGCCAGAGTACGAGTCGAAGACCTTAGCTATCAGGCCAGAGTAACAGTTAAGACCTTAACCAGTAGGCCAGAGTAAGAGTTAAGACCTTAACCAGTAGGCCAGAGTACGAGTCTAAGACCTTAGCTATTAGGCCAGAGTAAGAGTTAAGATCCTAACCATTAGACCAGAGTACGAGTCTAAGACCTTAGCTATTAGGCCAGACTAAGAGTTAAGACCATAGCTATTAGGCCAGAGTATGAGTCTAAGAGCTTAGCTATTAGGCCAGAGTAAGAGCTAAGACCTTAACCATTAGGCCAGAGTACGAGTCTAAGACCTTAACCATTAGGCCGGAGTAAGAGCTAAGACCTTAACCATTAGGCCAGAGTAAGAGTCTAAGACCTTAACCATTAGGCCAGAGTAAGAGTTAAGACCTTAACCATTAGTCCAGAGTAAGAGTCTGGCCAGAGTAAGAGTTAAGACCTTTACCATTAGGCCAGATTAAGAGTCTAAGACCTTAACCATTAGGCCAGAGTAAGAGTTAAGACCTTAACCATTAGGCCAGAGTAAGAGTCTAAGACCTTAACCATTATGTCAGAGTAAGAGTCTAAGACCTTAGCTATTAGGCCAGACTAAGAGTTAAGACCTTAACCATCAGGCCAGAGTACGAGTCTAAGACTTTAGCTATTAGGCCAGAGTAAGAGTTAAGACCTTAACCATTAGGCCAGAGTACGAGTCTAAGACCTTAGCTATTAGGCCAGAGTAAGAATTAAGACCTTAGCTATTAGGCCTGAGTAAGAGTTAAGACCTTAGCTATTAGGCCAGAGTACGAGTTAAGACCTTAACCAGTAGGCCGGAGTAAGAGTTAAGACCTTAACCTGTAGGCCAGAGTAGAAGTTAAGACCTAAACCTGTAGGCCATAATACGAGTCTAAGACCTTAGCTATTAGGCCAGAGTAAGAGTTAAGACCTTAGCTATTAGGCCTGAGTAAGAGTTAAGACCTTTACCATTAGGCCAGAGTACGAGTCTAAGACCTTAGCTATTAGGCCAGAGTAAGAGTTAAGACCTTAACCATTAGGCCAGAGTAAGAGTTAAGACCTTAACCATTAGGCCAGAGTACGAGTCTAAGACCTTAGCTATTAGGCCAGAGTAAGAGTTAAGACCTTAGCTATTAGGCCAGAGTAAGAGTTAAGACCTTAACCAGTAGGCCATAGTACGAGTCTAAGACCTTAGGTATTAGGCCAGAGTAAGAGTTAAGACCTTAACCAGTAGGCCAGAGTAAGAGTTAAGAACTTAACCTGTAGGCCATAGTACGAGTCTAAGACCTTAGCTATTAGGCCAGAGTAAGAGTTAAGACCTTAGCTATTAGGCCAGAGTAAGAGTTAAGACCTTAACCATTAGGCCAAAGTACGAGTCTAAGACCTTAGCTATTAGGCCAGAGTAAGAGTTAAGACCTTAGCTATTAGGCCAGAGTAAAAGTTAAGACCTTAACCAGTAGGCCAGAGTAAGAGTTAAGACCTTAACCATTAGGCCAGAGTACGAGTCTAAGACCTTAGCTATTAGGCGAGAGTAAGAGTTAAGACCTTAGCTATTAGGCCAGAGTAAGAGTTAAGACCTTAACCAATAGGCCAGAGTAAGAGTTAAGACCTTCACCATTAGGCCAGAGTACGAGTCTAAGACCTTAGCTATTAGGCCAGAGTAAGAGTTAAGACCTTAACCATTAGGCCAGAGTACCAGTCTAAGACCTTAGCTATTAGGACAGAGTAGGAGTTAAGACCTTAGCTATTAGGCCAGAGTAAGAGTTAAGACCTTAACCATTAGGCCAGAGTACGAGTCTAAGACCTTAGCTATTAGGCCAGAGTAAGAGTTAAGACCTTAACCAGTAGGCCAGAGTAAGAGTTAAGAACTTAACCTGTAGGCCATAGTACGAGTCTAAGACCTTAGCTATTAGGCCAGAGTAAGAGTTAAGACCTTAGCTATTAGGCCAGAGTAAGAGTTAAGACCTTAACTATTAGGCCAAAGTACGAGTCTAAGACCTTAGCTATTAGGCCAGAGTAAGAATTAAGACATTAGCTATTAGGCCAGAGTAAAAGTTAAGACCTTAACCAGTAGGCAAGAGTAAGAGTTAAGACCTTAACCATTAGGCCAGAGTACGAGTCTAAGACCTTAGCTATTAGGCCAGAGTAAGAGTTAAGACCTTAACCAGTAGGCCAGTGTAAGAGTTAAGACCTTAACCATTAGGCCAGAGTACGAGTCTAAGACCTTAGCTATTAGGCCAGAGTAGGAGTTAAGACCTTAACCAGTAGGCCAGAGTAAGAGTTAAGACCTTAACCTGTAGGCCATAGTACGAGTATAAGACCTTAGCTATTAGGCCAGAGTAAGAGTTAAGAACTTAGCTATCAGGCCAGAGTAAGAGTTAAGACCTTAACCAGTAGGCCAGAGTAAGAGTTAAGACCTTAACCTGTAGGCCAGAGTAGGAGTTAAGACCTAAACCTGTAGGCCATACTATGAGTCTAAGACCTTAGCTAATAGGCCAGAGTAAGAGTTAAGACCTTAGCTATTAGGCCATAGTAAGAGTTAAGACCTTAACCAGTAGGCCAGAGTAAGAGTTAAGACCTTAACCTGAAGGCCATAGTACGAGTCTAAGACCTTAGATATTAGGCCAGAGTACGAGTCTAAGACCTTAGCTATTAGGCCAGAGTAAGAGTTAAGACCTTAACCATTAGGCCAGAGTACGAGTCTAAGACCTTAACCATTAGGCCAGAGTACGAGTCTAAGACCTTAGCTATTAGGCCAGAGTAGGAGTTAAGACCTTAGCTATTAGGCCATGAGTAAGAGTTAAGACCTTAAACATTAGGCCAGAGTACGAGTCTAAGACCTTAGCTATTATGCCAGACTAAGAGTTAAGACCTTAGCTATTAGGCCAGAGTACGAGTCTAAGACCTTAGCTATTAGGCCAGAGTAAGAGTTAAGACCTTAACCATTAGGCCAGAGTACGAGTCTAAGACCTAACCTGTATGCCATAGTACGCGTCTAAGACCTTAGCTATTAGGCCAGAGTAAGAGTTAAGACCTTAGCTATTAGGCCAGAGTAAGAATTAAGACCTTAACCAGTAGGCCAGAGTAAGAGTTAAGACCTTAACCTGTAGGCTAGAGTAAGAGTTAAGACCTTAACCTGTAGGCCATAGTACGAGTCTAAGACCTTAGCTATTAGGCCAGAGTAAGAGTTAAGACCTTAACCAGTAGGCCAGAGTATGAGTTAAGACCTTAACCATTAGGCCACAGTACGAGTCTAAGACCTTAGCTATTAGGCCAGAGTACGAGTCTAAGACCTTAGCTATTAGGCCAGAGTAAGAGTTAAGACCTTAGTTATTAGGCCAGAGTACGAGTCTAAGACCTTAGCTATTAGGCCAGAGTAAGAGTTAAGACCTTAGCTATTAGGCCAGAGTACGAGTCTAAGACCTTAGCTATTAGGCCAGAGTAAGAGTTAAGACCTTAACCTGTAGGCCATAGTACGAGTATAAGACCTTAGCTATTAGGCCAGAGTAAGAGTTAAGAACTTAGCTATCAGGCCAGAGTAAGAGTTAAGACCTTAACCAGTAGGCCAGAGTAAGAGTTAAGACCTTAACCTGTAGGCCAGAGTAGGAGTTAAGACCTAAACCTGTAGGCCATACTATGAGTCTAAGACCTTAGCTAATAGGCCAGAGTAAGAGTTAAGACCTTAGCTATTAGGCCATAGTAAGAGTTAAGACCTTAACCAGTAGGCCAGAGTAAGAGTTAAGACCTTAACCTTTAGGCCATAGTACGAGTCTAAGACCTTAGCTATTAGGCCAGAGTAAGAGTTAAGACCTTAACCATTAGGCCAGAGTAAGAGTTAAGACCTTAACCATTAGGCCAGAGTACGAGTCTAAGACCTTAGCTATTAGGCCAGAGTAAGAGTTAAGACCTTAACCTTTAGGCCATAGTACGAGTCTAAGACCTTAGATATTAGGCCAGAGTACGAGTCTAAGACCTTAGCTATTAGGCCAGAGTAAGAGTTAAGACCTTAACCATTAGGCCAGAGTACGAGTCTAAGACCTTAGCTATTAGGCCAGAGTAAGAGTTAAGACCTTAACCAGTAGGCCAGAGTACGAGTCTAAGACCTTAGCTATTAGGCCAGAGTAAGATTTAACACCTTAACCAGTAGGCCAGAGTAAGAGTTAAGACCTTAACCTGTAGGCCATAGTACGAGTCTAAGACCTTAGCTATTAGGCCAGAGTAAGAGTTAAGACCTTAACCATTAGGCCAGAGTACGAGTCTAAGACCTTAGCTATTAGGCCAGACTAAGAGTTAAGACCTTAGCTATTGGGCCAGAGTACGAGTCTAAGACCTTAGCTATTAGGCCAGAGTAAGAGTTAAGACCTTAACCAGTTCTCCAGAGTAAGAGTTAAGACCTAACCTGTATGCCATAGTACGAGTCTAAGACCTTAGCTATTAGGCCAGAGTAAGAGTTAAGACCTTAGCTATTAGGCCAGAGTAAGAATTAAGACCTTAACCAGTAGGCCAGAGTAAGAGTTAAGACCTTAACCTGTAGGCTAGAGTAAGAGTTAAGACCTTAACCTGTAGGCCATAGTACGAGTCTAAGAACTTAGCTATTAGGCCAGAGTAAGAGTTAAGACCTTAACCAGTAGGCCAGAGTATGAGTTAAGACCTTAACCATTAGGCCAGAGTACGAGTCTAAGACCTTAGCTATTAGGCCAGAGTACGAGTCTAAGACCTTAGCTATTAGGCCAGAGTAAGTGTTAAGACCTTAGCTATTAGGCCAGAGTACGAGTCTAAGACCTTAGCTATTAGGCCAGAGTACGAGTCTAAGACCTTAGCTATTAGGCCAGAGTAAGAGTTAAGACCTTAACCATTAGGCCAGAGTACGAGTCTAAGACCTTAACCATTAGGCCAGAGTACGAGTCTAAGACCTTAGCTATTAGGCCAGAGTACGAGTCTAAGACCTTAGCTATTAGGCCAGAGTAAGAGTTAAGACCTTAGCTATTAGGCCAGAGTAAGAGTTAAGACCTTAACCATTAGGCCAGAGTACGAGTCTAAGACCTTAGCTATTAGGCCAGAGTAAGAATTAAGACCTTAGCTATTAGGCCTGAGTAAGAGTTAAGACCTTAGCTATTAGGCCAGAGTACGAGTTAAGACCTTAACCAGTAGGCCAGAGTAAGAGTTAAGACCTTAACCTGTAGGCCAGAGTAGAAGTTAAGACCTAAACCTGTAGGCCATAATACGAGTCTAAGACCTTAGCTATTAGGCCAGAGTAAGAGTTAAGACCTTAGCTATTAGGCCTGAGTAAGAGTTAAGACCTTTACCATTAGGCCAGAGTACGAGTCTAAGACCTTAGCTATTAGGCCAGAGTAAGAGTTAAGACCTTAACCATTAGGCCAGAGTAAGAGTTAAGACCTTAACCATTAGGCCAGAGTACGAGTCTAAGACCTTAGCTATTAGGCCAGAGTAAGAGTTAAGACCTTAGCTATTAGGCCAGAGTAAGAGATAAGACCTTAACCAGTAGGCCATAGTACGAGTCTAAGACCTTAGCTATTAGGCCAGAGTAAGAGTTAAGACCTTAACCAGTAGGCCAGAGTAAGAGTTAAGAACTTAACCTGTAGGCCATAGTACGAGTCTAAGACCTTAGCTATTAGGCCAGAGTAAGAGTTAAGACCTTAGCTATTAGGCCAGAGTAAGAGTTAAGACCTTAACCATTAGGCCAAAGTACGAGTCTAAGACCTTAGCTATTAGGCCAGAGTAAGAGTTAAGACCTTAGCTATTAGGCCAGAGTAAAAGTTGAGACCTTAACCAGTAGGCCAGAGTAAGAGTTAAGACCTTAACCATTAGGCCAGAGTACGAGTCTAAGACCTTAGCTATTAGGCGAGAGTAAGAGTTAAGACCTTAGCTATTAGGCCAGAGTAAGAGTTAAGACCTTAACCAATAGGCCAGAGTAAGAGTTAAGACCTTCACCATTAGGCCAGAGTACGAGTCTAAGACCTTAGCTATTAGGCCAGAGTAAGAGTTAAGACCTTAACCATTAGGCCAGAGTACCAGTCTAAGACCTTAGCTATTAGGCCAGAGTAGGAGTTAAGACCTTAGCTATTAGGCCAGAGTAAGAGTTAAGACCTTAACCATTAGGCCAGAGTACGAGTCTAAGACCTTAGCTATTAGGCCAGAGTAAGAGTTAAGACCTTAACCAGTAGGCCAGAGTAAGAGTTAAGAACTTAACCTGTAGGCCATAGTACGAGTCTAAGACCTTAGCTATTAGGCCAGAGTAAGAGTTAAGACCTTAGCTATTAGGCCAGAGTAAGAGTTAAGACCTTAACTATTAGGCCAAAGTACGAGTCTAAGACCTTAGCTATTAGGCCAGAGTAAGAATTAAGACATTAGCTATTAGGCCAGAGTAAAAGTTAAGACCTTAACCAGTAGGCAAGAGTAAGAGTTAAGACCTTAACCATTAGGCCAGAGTACGAGTCTAAGACCTTAGTTATTAGGCCAGAGTAAGAGTTAAGACCTTAACCAGTAGGCCAGTGTAAGAGTTAAGACCTTAACCATTAGGCCAGAGTACGAGTCTAAGACCTTAGCTATTAGGCCAGAGTAGGAGTTAAGACCTTAACCAGTAGGCCAGAGTAAGAGTTAAGACCTTAACCTGTAGGCCATAGTACGAGTATAAGACCTTAGCTATTAGGCCAGAGTAAGAGTTAAGAACTTAGCTATCAGGCCAGAGTAAGAGTTAAGACCTTAACCAGTAGGCCAGAGTAAGAGTTAAGACCTTAACCTGTAGGCCAGAGTAGGAGTTAAGACCTAAACCTGTAGGCCATACTATGAGTCTAAGACCTTAGCTAATAGGCCAGAGTAAGAGTTAAGACCTTAGCTATTAGGCCATAGTAAGAGTTAAGACCTTAACCAGTAGGCCAGAGTAAGAGTTAAGACCTTAACCTGAAGGCCATAGTACGAGTCTAAGACCTTAGATATTAGGCCAGAGTACGAGTCTAAGACCTTAGCTATTAGGCCAGAGTAAGAGTTAAGACCTTAACCATTAGGCCAGAGTACGAGTCTAAGACCTTAGCTATTAGGCCAAAGTAAGAGTTAAGACCTTAACCAGTAGGCCAGAGTACGAGTCTAAGACCTTAGCTATTAGGCCAGAGTAAGAGTTAACACCTTAACCAGTAGGCCAGAGTAAGAGTTAAGACCTTAACCTTTAGGCCATAGTACGAGTCTAAGACCTTAGCTATTAGGCCAGAGTAAGAGTTAAGACCTTAACCATTAGGCCAGAGTACGAGTCTAAGACCTTAGCTATTAGGCCAGAGTAGGAGTTAAGACCTTAGCTATTAGGCCATGAGTAAGAGTTAAGACCTTAAACATTAGGCCAGAGTACGAGTCTAAGACCTTAGCTATTAGGCCAGACTAAGAGTTAAGACCTTAGCTATTAGGCCAGAGTACGAGTCTAAGACCTTAGCTATTAGGCCAGAGTAAGAGTTAAGACCTTAACCAGTAGGCCAGAGTAAGAGTTAAGACCTAACCTGTATGCCATAGTACGCGTCTAAGACCTTAGCTATTAGGCCAGAGTAAGAGTTAAGACCTTAGCTATTAGGCCAGAGTAAGAATTAAGACCTTAACCAGTAGGCCAGAGTAAGAGTTAAGACCTTAACCTGTAGGCTAGAGTAAGAGTTAAGACCTTAACCTGTAGGCCATAGTACGAGTCTAAGACCTTAGCTATTAGGCCAGAGTAAGAGTTAAGACCTTAACCAGTAGGCCAGAGTATGAGTTAAGACCTTAACCATTAGGCCACAGTACGAGTCTAAGACCTTAGCTATTAGGCCAGAGTACGAGTCTAAGACCTTAGCTATTAGGCCAGAGTAAGAGTTAAGACCTTAGTTATTAGGCCAGAGTACGAGTCTAAGACCTTAGCTATTAGGCCAGAGTAAGAGTTAAGACCTTAGCTATTAGGCCAGAGTACGAGTCTAAGACCTTAGCTATTAGGCCAGAGTAAGAGTTAAGACCTTAACCTGTAGGCCATAGTACGAGTATAAGACCTTAGCTATTAGGCCAGAGTAAGAGTTAAGAACTTAGCTATCAGGCCAGAGTAAGAGTTAAGACCTTATCCAGTAGGCCAGAGTAAGAGTTAAGACCTTAACCTGTAGGCCAGAGTAGGAGTTAAGACCTAAACCTGTAGGCCATACTATGAGTCTAAGACCTTAGCTAATAGGCCAGAGTAAGAGTTAAGACCTTAGCTATTAGGCCATAGTAAGAGTTAAGACCTTAACCAGTAGGCCAGAGTAAGAGTTAAGACCTTAACCTTTAGGCCATAGTACGAGTCTAAGACCTTAGCTATTAGGCCAGAGTAAGAGTTAAGACCTTAACCATTAGGCCAGAGTAAGAGTTAAGACCTTAACCATTAGGCCAAAGTAAGAGTTAAGACCTTAACCAGTAGGCCAGAGTACGAGTCTAAGACCTTAGCTATTGGGCCAGAGAAAGAGTTAACACCTTAACCAGTAGGCCAGAGTAAGAGTTAAGACCTTAACCTTTAGGCCATAGTACGAGTCTAAGACCTTAGCTATTAGGCCAGAGTAAGAGTTAAGACCTTAACCATTAGGCCAGAGTACGAGTCTAAGACCTTAGCTATTTGGCCAGAGTAGGAGTTAAGACCTTAGCTATTAGGCCATGAGTAAGAGTTAAGACCTTAAACATTAGGCCAGAGTACGAGTCTAAGACCTTAGCTATTAGGCCAGACTAAGAGTTAAGACCTTAGCTATTAGGCCAGAGTACGAGTCTAAGACCTTAGCTATTAGGCCAGAGTAAGAGTTAAGACCTTAGCTATTAGGCCAGAGTAAGAATTAAGACCTTAACCAGTAGGCCAGAGTAAGAGTTAAGACCTTAACCTGTAGGCTAGAGTAAGAGTTAAGACCTTAACCTGTAGGCCATAGTACGAGTCTAAGACCTTAGCTATTAGGCCAGAGTAAGAGTTAAGACCTTAACCAGTAGGCCAGAGTATGAGTTAAGACCTTAACCATTAGGCCACAGTACGAGTCTAAGACCTTAGCTATTAGGCCAGAGTACGAGTCTAAGACCTTAGCTATTAGGCCAGAGTAAGAGTTAAGACCTTAGTTATTAGGCCAGAGTACGAGTCTAAGACCTTAGCTATTAGGCCAGAGTAAGAGTTAAGACCTTAGCTATTAGGCCAGAGTACGAGTCTAAGACCTTAGCTATTAGGCCAGAGTAAGAGTTAAGACCTTAACCTGTAGGCCATAGTACGAGTATAAGACCTTAGCTATTAGGCCAGAGTAAGAGTTAAGAACTTAGCTATCAGGCCAGAGTAAGAGTTAAGACCTTAACCAGTAGGCCAGAGTAAGAGTTAAGACCTTAACCTGTAGGCCAGAGTAGGAGTTAAGACCTAAACCTGTAGGCCATACTATGAGTCTAAGACCTTAGCTAATAGGCCAGAGTAAGAGTTAAGACCTTAGCTATTAGGCCATAGTAAGAGTTAAGACCTTAACCAGTAGGCCAGAGTAAGAGTTAAGACCTTAACCTTTAGGCCATAGTACGAGTCTAAGACCTTAGCTATTAGGCCAGAGTAAGAGTTAAGACCTTAACCATTAGGCCAGAGTAAGAGTTAAGACCTTAACCATTAGGCCAGAGTACGAGTCTAAGACCTTAGCTATTAGGCCAGAGTAAGAGTTAAGACCTTAACCTTTAGGCCATAGTACGAGTCTAAGACCTTAGATATTAGGCCAGAGTACGAGTCTAAGACCTTAGCTATTAGGCCAGAGTACGAGTCTAAGACCTTAGCTATTAGGCCAGAGCAAGAGTTAAGACCTTAACCAGTAGGCCAGAGTACGAGTCTAAGACCTTAGCTATTAGGCCAGAGTAAGATTTAACACCTTAACCAGTAGGCCAGAGTAAGAGTTAAGACCTTAACCTGTAGGCCATAGTACGAGTCTAAGACCTTAGCTATTAGGCCAGAGTAAGAGTTAAGACCTTAACCATTAGGCCAGAGTACGAGTCTAAGACCTTAGCTATTAGGCCAGAGTAGGAGTTAAGACCTTAGCTATTAGGCCATGAGTAAGAGTTAAGACCTTAAACATTATGCCATAGTACGAGTCTAAGACCTTAGCTATTAGGCCAGACTAAGAGTTAAGACCTTAGCTATTGGGCCAGAGTACGAGTCTAAGACCTTAGCTATTAGGCCAGAGTAAGAGTTAAGACCTTAACCAGTACTCCAGAGTAAGAGTTAAGACCTAACCTGTATGCCATAGTACGAGTCTAAGACCTTAGCTATTAGGCCAGAGTAAGAGTTAAGACCTTAGCTATTAGGCCAGAGTAAGAATTAAGACCTTAACCAGTAGGCCAGAGTAAGAGTTAAGACCTTAACCTGTAGGCTAGAGTAAGAGTTAAGACCTTAACCTGTAGGCCATAGTACGAGTCTAAGAACTTAGCTATTAGGCCAGAGTAAGAGTTAAGACCTTAACCAGTAGGCCAGAGTATGAGTTAAGACCTTAACCATTAGGCCAGAGTACGAGTCTAAGACCTTAGCTATTAGGCCAGAGTACGAGTCTAAGACCTTAGCTATTAGGCCAGAGTAAGAGTTAAGACCTTAGCTATTAGGCCAGAGTACGAGTCTAAGACCTTAGCTATTAGGCCAGAGTACGAGTCTAAGACCTTAGCTATTAGGCCAGAGTAAGAGTTAAGACCTTAACCATTAGGCCAGAGTACGAGTCGAAGGCCTTAGCTATCAGGCCAGAGTAACAGTTAAGACCTTAACCAGTAGGCCAGAGTAAGAGTTAAGACCTTAACCAGTAGGCCAGAGTACGAGTCTAAGACCTTAGCTATTAGGCCAGAGTAAGAGTTAAGATCCTAACCATTAGACCAGAGTACGAGTCTAAGACCTTAGCTATTAGGCCAGACTAAGAGTTAAGACCATAGCTATTAGGCCAGAGTATGAGTCTAAGAGCTTAGCTATTCGGCCAGAGTAAGAGCTAAGACCTTAACCATTAGGCCAGAGTACGAGTCTAAGACCTTAACCATTAGGCCGGAGTAAGAGCTAAGACCTTAACCATTAGGCCAGAGTAAGAGTCTAAGACCTTAACCATTAGGCCAGAGTAAGAGTTAAGACCTTAACCATTAGTCCAGAGTAAGAGTCTGGCCAGAGTAAGAGTTAAGACCTTTACCATTAGGCCAGATTAAGAGTCTAAGACCTTAACCATTAGGCCAGAGTAAGAGTTAAGACCTTAACCATTAGGCCAGAGTAAGAGTCTAAGACCTTAACCATTATGTCAGAGTAAGAGTCTAAGACCTTAGCTATTAGGCCAGACTAAGAGTTAAGACCTTAACCATCAGGCCAGAGTACGAGTCTAAGACCTTAGCTATTAGGCCAGAGTAAGAGTGAAGACATTAACCATTAGGCCAGAGTACGAGTCTAAGACCTTAGCTATTAGGCCAGAGTAAGAGTTAAGACCTTAACCATTAGGCCAGAGTACGAGTCTAAGACCTTAGCTATTAGGCCAGAGTAAGAATTAAGACCTTAGCTATTAGGCCTGAGTAAGAGTTAAGACCTTAGCTATTAGGCCAGAGTACGAGTTAAGACCTTAACCAGTAGGCCAGAGTAAGAGTTAAGACCTTAACCTGTAGGCCAGAGTAGAAGTTAAGACCTAAACCTGTAGGCCATAATACGAGTCTAAGACCTTAGCTATTAGGCCAGAGTAAGAGTTAAGACCTTAGCTATTAGGCCTGAGTAAGAGTTAAGACCTTAACCATTAGGCCAGAGTACGAGTCTAAGACCTTAGCTATTAGGCCAGAGTAAGAGTTAAGACCTTAACCATTAGGCCAGAGTAAGAGTTAAGACCTTAACCATTAGGCCAGAGTACGAGTCTAAGACCTTAGCTATTAGGCCAGAGTAAGAGTTAAGACCTTAGCTATTAGGCCAGAGTAAGAGTTAAGACCTTAACCAGTAGGCCATAGTACGAGTCTAAGACCTTAGCTATTAGGCCAGAGTAAGAGTTAAGACCTTAACCAGTAGGCCAGAGTAAGAGTTAAGAACTTAACCTGTAGGCCATAGTACGAGTCTAAGACCTTAGCTATTAGGCCAGAGTAAGAGTTAAGACCTTAGCTATTAGGCCAGAGTAAGAGTTAAGACCTTAACCATTAGGCCAAAGTACGAGTCTAAGACCTTAGCTATTAGGCCAGAGTAAGAGTTAAGACCTTAGCTATTAGGCCAGAGTAAAAGTTAAGACCTTAACCAGTAGGCCAGAGTAAGAGTTAAGACCTTAACCATTAGGCCAGAGTACGAGTCTAAGACCTTAGCTATTAGGCGAGAGTAAGAGTTAAGACCTTAACCAGTAGGCCAGTGTAAGAGTTAAGACCTTAACCATTAGGCCAGAGTACGAGTCTAAGACCTTAGCTATTAGGCCAGAGTAAGAGTTAAGACCTTAGCTATTAGGCCAGAGTAAGAGTTAAGACCTTAGCTATTAGGCCAGAGTAAGAGTTAAGACCTTAGCTATTAGGCCAGAGTACGAGTCTAAGACCTTAGCTATTAGGCCAGAGTACGAGTCTAAGACCTTAGCTATTAGGCCAGAGTAAGAGTTAAGACCTTAGCTATTAGGCCAGAGTAAGAGTTAAGACCTTAGCTATTAGGCCAGAGTACGAGTCTAAGACCTTAGCTATCAGGCCATAGTACGAGTCTTACACCATAGCTATTAGGCCAGAGTAAGAGTTAAGACCTTAACCATTAGGCCAGAATACGAGTCTAAGACCTTAGCTATTAGGCCAGAGTAAGAGTTAAGACCTTAACCATTAGGTCAGAGTAAGAGTTCAGACCTTAACCATTAGGCAAGAGTATGAGTCTAAGACCTTAGCTATTAGGCCATAGTACGAGTCTAAGACCTTAGCTATTAGGCCAGAGTAAGAGTTAAGACCTTAACCAGTAGGCCAGAGTATGAGTTAAGACCTTAACCATTTGGCCAGAGTACGAGTCTAAGACCTTGGCTATTAGGCCAGAGTAAGAGTTAAGACTTTAACCAGTAGGCCAGAGTAAGAGTTAAGACCTTAACCATTAGGCCAGAGTAAGAGTCTGGCCAGAGTAGGTGTTAAGACCTTTACCATTAGGCCAGATTAAGAGTCTAAGACCTTAACCATTAAGCCAGAGTAAGAATAAAGACCTTAAACATTAGGCCAGAGAAAGAGTCCAAGACCTTAACCATTAGGCCGGAGTAAGAGCTAAGACCTTAACCATTAGGCCAGAGTAAGAGTCTAAGACCTTAACTATTAGGCCAGAGTAAGAGTTAAGACCTTAACCATTAGGCCAGAGTAAGAGTCTGGCCAGAGTAAGAGTTAAGACCTTTACCATTAGGCCAGATTAAGAGTCTAAGACCTTAACCATTAGGCCAGAGTAAAAGTTAAGACCTTAACCATTAGGCCAGAGTAAGAGTCTAAGACCTTAACTATTATGTCAGAGTAAGAGTCTAAGACCTTAGCTATTAGGCCAGACTAAGAGTTAAGACCTTAACCATTAGGCCAGAGTACGAGTCTAAGACCTTAGCTATTAGGCCAGAGTAAGAGTTAAGACCTTAACCATTAGGCCAGAGTATGAGTCTAACACCTTAGCTATTAGGCCAGAGTAAGAGTTAAGACCTTAACCATTAGGCCAGAGTATGAGTCTAAGACCTTAGCTATTAGGCCAGAGTAAGAGTTAAGACCTTAACCAGTAGGCCAGAGTACGAGTCTAAGACCTTAGCTATTAGGCCAGAGTAAGAGTTAAGACCTTAGCTATTAGGCCAGAGTAAGAGTTAAGACCTTAACCAGTAGGCCATAGTACGAGTCTAAGACCTTAGCTATTAGGCCAGAGTAAGAGTTAAGACCTTAACCAGTAGGCCAGAGTAAGAGTTAAGAACTTAACCTGTAGGCCATAGTACGAGTCTAAGACCTTAGCTATTAGGCCAGAGTAAGAGTTAAGACCTTAACAATTAGGCAAAGTACGAGTCTAAGACCTTAGCTATTAGGCCAGAGTAAGAGTTAAGACCTTAGCTATTAGGCCAGAGTAAAAGTTAAGACCTTAACCAGTAGGCCAGAGTAAGAGTTAAGACCTTAACCATTAGGCCAGAGTACGAGTCTAAGACCTTAGCTATTAGGCGAGAGTAAGAGTTAAGACCTTAACCAGTAGGCCAGTGTAAGAGTTAAGACCTTAACCATTAGGCCAGAGTACGAGTCTAAGACCTTAGCTATTAGGCCAGAGTAAGAGTTAAGACCTTAGCTATTAGGCCAGAGTAAGAGTTAAGACCTTAGCTATTAGGCCAGAGTAAGAGTTGAGACCTTAGCTATTAGGCCAGAGTACGAGTCTAAGACCTTAGCTATTAGGCCAGAGTACGAGTCTAAGACCTTAGCTATTAGGCCAGAGTAAGAGTTAAGACCTTAGCTATTAGGCCAGAGTAAGAGTTAAGACCTTAGCTATTAGGCCAGAGTACGAGTCTAAGACCTTAGCTATCAGGCCATAGTACTAGTCTTACACCATAGCTATTAGGCCAGAGTAAGAGTTAAGACCTTAACCATTAGGCCAGAATACGAGTCTAAGACCTTAGCTATTAGGCCAGAGTAAGAGTTAAGACCTTAACCATTAGGTCAGAGTAAGAGTTCAGACCTTAACCATTAGGCAAGAGTATGAGTCTAAGACCTTAGCTATTAGGCCATAGTACGAGTCTAAGACCTTAGCTATTAGGCCAGAGTAAGAGTTAAGACCTTAACCAGTAGGCCAGAGTATGAGTTAAGACCTTAACCATTAGGCCAGAGTACGAGTCTAAGACCTTGGCTATTAGGCCAGAGTAAGAGTTAAGACCTTAACCAGTAGGCCAGAGTAAGAGTTAAGACCTTAACCATTAGGCCAGAGTAAGAGTCTGGCCAGAGTAGGTGTTAAGACCTTTACCATTAGGCCATATTAAGAGTCTAAGACCTTAACCATTAAGCCAGAGTAAGAATAAAGACCTTAACCATTAGGCCAGAGTAAGAGTCTAAGACCTTAACCATTAGGCCAGAGTAAGAGTTAAGACCTTAACCATTAGGCCAGAGTAAGAGTCTGGCCAGAGTAAGAGTTAAGACCTTTACCATTAGGCCAGATTAAGAGTCTAAGACCTTAACCATTAGGCCAGAGTAAAAGTTAAGACCTTAACCATTAGGCCAGAGTAAGAGTCTAAGACCTTAACCATTATGCCAGAGTAAGAGTCTAAGACCTTAGCTATTAGGCCAGACTAAGAGTTAAGACCTTAACCATTAGGCCAGAGTACGAGTCTAAGACCTTAGCTATTAGGCCAGAGTAAGAGTTAAGACCTTAACCATTAGGCCAGAGTATGAGTCTAACACCTTAGCTATTAGGCCAGAGTAAGAGTTAAGACCTTAACCATTAGGCCAGAGTATGAGTCTAAGACCTTAGCTATTAGGCCAGAGTAAGAGTTAAGACCTTAACCAGTAGGCCAGAGTAAGAGTTAAGACCTTAACCTGTAGGCCATAGTACGAGTCTAAGACCTTAGCTATTAGGCCAGAGTAAGAGTTAAAACCTTAGCTATTAGGCCTGAGTAAGAGTTAAGACCTTAACCATTAGGCCAGAGTACGAGTCTAAGACCTTAGCTATTAGGCCAGAGTAAGAGTTAAGACCTTAACCATTAGGCCAGAGTAAGAGTTAAGACCTTAACCATTACGCCAGAGTACGAGTCTAAGACCTTAGCTATTAGGCCAGAGTAGGAGTTAAGACCTTAGCTATTAGGCCAGAGTAAGAGTTAAGACCTTAACCAGTTGGCCAGAGTAAGAGTTAAGCCCTTCACCATTAGGCCAGAGTACGAGTCTAAGACCTTAGCTATTAGGCCAGAGTAAGAGTTAAGACCTTAACCATTAGGCCAGAGTACCAGTCTAAGACCTTAGCTATTAGGCCAGAGTAAGAGTTAAGACCTTAGCTATTAGGCCAGAGTAAGAGTTAAGACCTTAACCATTAGGCCAGAGTACGAGTCTAAGACCTTAGCTATTAGGCCAGAGTAAGAGTTAAGACCTTAACCAGTAGGCCAGAGTAAGAGTTAAGAACTTAACCTGTAGGCCATAGTACGAGTATAAGACCTTAGCTATTAGGCCAGAGTAAGAGTTAAGACCTTAGCTATTAGGCCAGAGTAAGAGTTAAGACCTTAACCATTAGGCCAAAGTACGAGTCTAAGACCTTAGCTATTAGGCCAGAGTAAGAGTTAAGACCTTAGCTATTAGGCCAGAGTAAAAGTTAAGACCTTAACCAGTAGCCCAGTGTAAGAGTTAAGACCTTAACCATTAGGCCAGAATACGAGTCTAAGACCTTAGCTATTAGGCCAGAGTACGAGTCTAAGACCTTAGCTATTAGGCCAGAGTAAGAGTTAAGACCTTAGCTATTAGGCCAGAGTAAGAGTTAAGACCTTAGCTATTAGGCCAGAATACGAGTCTAAGACCTTAGCTATTAGGCCAGAGTAAGAGTTAATACCTTAGCTATTAGGCCAGAGTACGAGTCTAAGACCTTAGCTATCAGGCCATAGTACGAGTCTTACACTATAGCTATTAGGCCAGAGTAAGAGTTAAGACCTTAACCATTAGGCCAGAATACGAGTCTAAGACCTTAGCTATTAGGCCAAAGTAAGAGTTAAGACCTTAACCATTAGGCCAGAGTAAGAGTTAAGACCTTAACCATTAGGCAAGAGTACGAGTCTAAGACCTTAGCTATTAGGCCAGAGTAAGAGTTAAGACCTTAGCTATTAGGCCAGAGTAAGAGTTAAGACCTTAACCAATAGGCCAGAGTAAGAGTTAAGACCTTCACCATTAGGCCAGAGTACGAGTCTAAGACCTTAGCTATTAGGCCAAAGTAAGAGTTAAGACCTTAACCATTAGGCCAGAGTACCAGTCTAAGACCTTAGCTATTAGGCCAGAGTAAGTGTTAAGACCTTAGCTATTAGGCCAGAGTAAGAGTTAAGACCTTAACCATTAGGCCAGAGTACGAGTCTAAGACCTTAGCTATTAGGCCAGAGTAAGAGTTAAGACCTTAACCAGTAGGCCAGAGTAAGAGTTAAGAACTTAACCTGTAGGTCATAGTACGAGTCTAAGACCTTAGCTATTAGGCCAGAGTAAGAGTTAAGACCTTAGCTATTAGGCCAGAGTAAGAGTTAAGACCTTAACCATTAGGCCAAAGTACGAGTCTAAGACCTTAGCTATTAGGCCAGAGTAAGAATTAAGACATTAGCTATTAGGCCAGAGTAAAAGTTAAGACCTTAACCAGTAGGCAAGAGTAAGAGTTAAGACCTTAACCATTAGGCCAGAGTACGAGTCTAAGACCTTAGCTATTAGGCCAGAGTAAGAGTTAAGACCTTAACCAGTAGGCCAGTGTAAGAGTTAAGACCTTAACCATTAGGCCAGAGTACGAGTCTAAGACCTTAGCTATTAGGCCAGAGTAGGAGTTAAGACCTTAACCAGTAGGCCAGAGTAAGAGTTAAGACCTTAACCATTAGGCCAGAGTACCAGTCTAAGACCTTAGCTATTAGGCCAGAGTAAGAGTTAAGACCTTAGCTATTAGGCCAGAGTAAGAGTTAAGACCTTAACCATTAGGCCAGAGTACGAGTCTAAGACCTTAGCTATTAGGCCAGAGTAAGAGTTAAGACCTTAACCAGTAGGCCAGAGTAAGAGTTAAGAACTTAACCTGTAGGCCATAGTACGAGACTAAGACCTTAGCTATTAGGCCAGAGTAAGAGTTAAGACCTTAACCAGTAGGCCAGTGTAAGAGTTAAGACCTTAACCATTAGGCCAGAGTACGAGTCTAAGACCTTAGCTATTAGGCCAGAGTAAGAGTTAAGACCTTAACCAGTAGGCCAGTGTAAGAGTTAAGACCTTAACCATTAGGCCAGAGTACGAGTCTAAGACCTTAGCTATTAGGCCAGAGTACGAGTCTAAGACCTTAGCTATTAGGCCAGAGTAAGAGTTAAGACCTTAGCTATTAGGCCAGAGTAAGAGTTAAGACCTTAGCTATTAGGCCAGAGTACGAGTCTAAGACCTTAGCTATTAGGCCAGAGTAAGAGTTAAGACCTTAACCAGTAGGCCAGTGTAAGAGTTAAGACCTTAACCATTAGGTCAGAGTACGAGTCTAAGACCTTAGCTATTAGGCCATAGTACGAGTCTAAGACCTTAGCTATTAGGCCAGAGTAAGAGTTAAGACCTTAGCTATTAGGCCAGAGTAAGAGTTAAGACCTTAGCTATTAGGCCAGAGTAAGAGTTAAGACCTTAACCAATAGGCCAGAGTAAGAGTTAAGACCTTCACCATTAGGCCAGAGTACGAGTCTAAGACCTTAGCTATTAGGCCAAAGTAAGAGTTAAGACCTTAACCATTAGGCCAGAGTACCAGTCTAAGACCTTAGCTATTAGGCCAGAGTAAGTGTTAAGACCTTAGCTATTAGGCCAGAGTAAGAGTTAAGACCTTAACCATTAGGCCAGAGTACGAGTCTAAGACCTTAGCTATTAGGCCAGAGTAAGAGTTAAGACCTTAACCAGTAGGCCAGAGTAAGAGTTAAGAACTTAACCAGTAGGCCATAGTACGAGTCTAAGACCTTAGCTATTAGGCCAGAGTAAGAGTTAAGACCTTAGCTATTAGGCCAGAGTAAGAGTTAAGACCTTAACCATTAGGCCAAAGTACGAGTCTAAGACCTTAGCTATTAGGCCAGAGTAAGAATTAAGACATTAGCTATTAGGCCAGAGTAAAAGTTAAGACCTTAACCAGTAGGCAAGAGTAAGAGTTAAGACCTTAACCATTAGGCCAGAGTACGAGTCGAAGACCTTAGCTATTAGGCCAGAGTAAGAGTTAAGACCTTAACCAGTAGGCCAGTGTAAGAGTTAAGACCTTAACCATTAGGCCAGAGTACGAGTCTAAGACCTTAGCTATTAGGCCAGAGTAGGAGTTAAGACCTTAACCAGTAGGCCAGAGTAAGAGTTAAGACCTTAACCATTAGGCCAGAGTACCAGTCTAAGACCTTAGCTATTAGGCCAGAGTAAGAGTTAAGACCTTAGCTATTAGGCCAGAGTAAGAGTTAAGACCTTAACCATTAGGCCAGAGTACGAGTCTAAGACCTTAGCTATTAGGCCAGAGTAAGAGTTAAGACCTTAACCAGTAGGCCAGAGTAAGAGTTAAGAACTTAACCTGTAGGCCATAGTACGAGACTAAGACCTTAGCTATTAGGCCAGAGTAAGAGTTAAGACCTTAACCAGTAGGCCAGTGTAAGAGTTAAGACCTTAACCATTAGGCCAGAGTACGAGTCTAAGACCTTAGCTATTAGGCCAGAGTAAGAGTTAAGACCTTAACCAGTAGGCCAGTGTAAGAGTTAAGACCTTAACCATTAGGCCAGAGTACGAGTCTAAGACCTTAGCTATTAGGCCAGAGTACGAGTCTAAGACCTTAGCTATTAGGCCAGAGTAAGAGTTAAGACCTTAGCTATTAGGCCAGAGTAAGAGTTAAGACCTTAGCTATTAGGCCAGAGTACGAGTCTAAGACCTTAGCTATTAGGCCAGAGTAAGAGTTAAGACCTTAACCAGTAGGCCAGTGTAAGAGTTAAGACCTTAACCATTAGGTCAGAGTACGAGTCTAAGACCTTAGCTATTAGGCCATAGTACGAGTCTAAGACCTTAGCTATTAGGCCAGAGTAAGAGTTAAGACCTTAGCTATTAGGCCAGAGTACGAGTCTAAGACCTTAGCTATTAGGCCAGAGTATGAGTCTAAGACCTTAGCTATTAGGCCAGAGTAAGAGTTAAGACCTTAGCTATTAGGCCAGAGTAAGAGTTAAGACCTTAGCTATTAGGCCAGAGTATAAGTCTAAGACCTTAGCTATTAGGCCAGAGTAAGAGTTAAGACCTTAACCAGTAGGCCAGTGTAAGAGTTAAGACCTTAACCATTAGGCCAGAGTACGAGTCTAAGACCTTAGCTATTAGGCCAGAGTACGAGTCTAAGACCTTAGCTATTAGGCCAGAGTAAGAGTTAAGACCTTAGCTATTAGGCCAGAGTAAGAGTTAAGACCTTAGCTATTAGGCCAGAGTACGAGTCTAAGACCTTAGCTATTAGGCCAGAGTACGAGTCTAAGACCTTAGCTATTAGGCCAGAATAAGAGTTAAGACCTTAGCTATTAGGCCAGAGTAAGAGTTAAGACCTTAGCTATTAGGCCAGAGTACGAGTCTAAGACCTTAGCTATCAGGCCATAGTACGAGTCTTACACCTTAGCTATTAGGCCAGAGTAAGAGTTAAGACCTTAACCAGTACGCCAGTGTAAGAGTTAAGACCTTAACCTGTAGGCCAGAGTAAGAGTTAAGACCTTAACCTGTAGGCCATAGTAGGAGTCTTAGACCTTAGCTATTAGGCCAGAGTAAGAGTTAAGACCTTAACCAGTAGGCCAGAGTAAGAGTTAAGACCTTAACCATTAGGCCAGAGTACGAGTCTAAGACCTTAGCTATTAGGCCAGAGTAAGAGTTAAGACCTTAGCTATTAGGCCAGAGTAAGAGTTAAGACCGTAACCATTAAGCCAGAGTATGAGACTAAGACCTTAGCTATTTAGCCAGAGTAAGAGTTAAGACCTTAGCTATTAGGCCAGAGTAAGAGTTAAGACCTTAACCATTACGCCAGAGTACGAGTCTAAGACCTTAGCTATTAGGCCAGAGTAAGTGTTAAGACCTGAGCTATTATGCCAGAGTACGAGTCTAAGACCTTAGCTATTAGGCCAAAGTAAGAGTTAAGACCTTAACCAGTAGGCCAGAGTACGAGTCTAAGACCTTAGCTATTAGGCCAGAGTAAGAGTTAACACCTTAACCAGTAGGCCAGAGTAAGAGTTAAGACCTTAACCTTTAGGCCATAGTACGAGTCTAAGACCTTAGCTATTAGGCCAGAGTAAGAGTTAAGACCTTAACCATTAGGCCAGAGTACGAGTCTAAGACCTTAGCTATTAGGCCAGAGTAGGAGTTAAGACCTTAGCTATTAGGCCATGAGTAAGAGTTAAGACCTTAAACATTAGGCCAGAGTACGAGTCTAAGACCTTAGCTATTAGGCCAGACTAAGAGTTAAGACCTTAGCTATTAGGCCAGAGTACGAGTCTAAGACCTTAGCTATTAGGCCAGAGTAAGAGTTAAGACCTTAACCAGTAGGCCAGAGTAAGAGTTAAGACCTAACCTGTATGCCATAGTACGCGTCTAAGACCTTAGCTATTAGGCCAGAGTAAGAGTTAAGACCTTAGCTATTAGGCCAGAGTAAGAATTAAGACCTTAACCAGTAGGCCAGAGTAAGAGTTAAGACCTTAACCTGTAGGCTAGAGTAAGAGTTAAGACCTTAACCTGTAGGCCATAGTACGAGTCTAAGACCTTAGCTATTAGGCCAGAGTAAGAGTTAAGACCTTAACCAGTAGGCCAGAGTATGAGTTAAGACCTTAACCATTAGGCCACAGTACGAGTCTAAGACCTTAGCTATTAGGCCAGAGTACGAGTCTAAGACCTTAGCTATTAGGCCAGAGTAAGAGTTAAGACCTTAGTTATTAGGCCAGAGTACGAGTCTAAGACCTTAGCTATTAGGCCAGAGTAAGAGTTAAGACCTTAGCTATTAGGCCAGAGTACGAGTCTAAGACCTTAGCTATTAGGCCAGAGTAAGAGTTAAGACCTTAACCTGTAGGCCATAGTACGAGTATAAGACCTTAGCTATTAGGCCAGAGTAAGAGTTAAGAACTTAGCTATCAGGCCAGAGTAAGAGTTAAGACCTTATCCAGTAGGCCAGAGTAAGAGTTAAGACCTTAACCTGTAGGCCAGAGTAGGAGTTAAGACCTAAACCTGTAGGCCATACTATGAGTCTAAGACCTTAGCTAATAGGCCAGAGTAAGAGTTAAGACCTTAGCTATTAGGCCATAGTAAGAGTTAAGACCTTAACCAGTAGGCCAGAGTAAGAGTTAAGACCTTAACCTTTAGGCCATAGTACGAGTCTAAGACCTTAGCTATTAGGCCAGAGTAAGAGTTAAGACCTTAACCATTAGGCCAGAGTAAGAGTTAAGACCTTAACCATTAGGCCAAAGTAAGAGTTAAGACCTTAACCAGTAGGCCAGAGTACGAGTCTAAGACCTTAGCTATTGGGCCAGAGTAAGAGTTAACACCTTAACCAGTAGGCCAGAGTAAGAGTTAAGACCTTAACCTTTAGGCCATAGTACGAGTCTAAGACCTTAGCTATTAGGCCAGAGTAAGAGTTAAGACCTTAACCATTAGGCCAGAGTACGAGTCTAAGACCTTAGCTATTAGGCCAGAGTAGGAGTTAAGACCTTAGCTATTAGGCCATGAGTAAGAGTTAAGACCTTAAACATTAGGCCAGAGTACGAGTCTAAGACCTTAGCTATTAGGCCAGACTAAGAGTTAAGACCTTAGCTATTAGGCCAGAGTACGAGTCTAAGACCTTAGCTATTAGGCCAGAGTAAGAGTTAAGACCTTAGCTATTAGGCCAGAGTAAGAATTAAGACCTTAACCAGTAGGCCAGAGTAAGAGTTAAGACCTTAACTTGTAGGCTAGAGTAAGAGTTAAGACCTTAACCTGTAGGCCATAGTACGAGTCTAAGACCTTAGCTATTAGGCCAGAGTAAGAGTTAAGACCTTAACCAGTAGGCCAGAGTATGAGTTAAGACCTTAACCATTAGGCCACAGTACGAGTCTAAGACCTTAGCTATTAGGCCAGAGTACGAGTCTAAGACCTTAGCTATTAGGCCAGAGTAAGAGTTAAGACCTTAGTTATTAGGCCAGAGTACGAGTCTAAGACCTTAGCTATTAGGCCAGAGTAAGAGTTAAGACCTTAGCTATTAGGCCAGAGTACGAGTCTAAGACCTTAGCTATTAGGCCAGAGTAAGAGTTAAGACCTTAACCTGTAGGCCATAGTACGAGTATAAGACCTTAGCTATTAGGCCAGAGTAAGAGTTAAGAACTTAGCTATCAGGCCAGAGTAAGAGTTAAGACCTTAACCAGTAGGCCAGAGTAAGAGTTAAGACCTTAACCTGTAGGCCAGAGTAGGAGTTAAGACCTAAACCTGTAGGCCATACTATGAGTCTAAGACCTTAGCTAATAGGCCAGAGTAAGAGTTAAGACCTTAGCTATTAGGCCATAGTAAGAGTTAAGACCTTAACCAGTAGGCCAGAGTAAGAGTTAAGACCTTAACCTTTAGGCCATAGTACGAGTCTAAGACCTTAGCTATTAGGCCAGAGTAAGAGTTAAGACCTTAACCATTAGGCCAGAGTAAGAGTTAAGACCTTAACCATTAGGCCAGAGTACGAGTCTAAGACCTTAGCTATTAGGCCAGAGTAAGAGTTAAGACCTTAACCTTTAGGCCATAGTACGAGTCTAAGACCTTAGATATTAGGCCAGAGTACGAGTCTAAGACCTTAGCTATTAGGCCAGAGTACGAGTCTAAGACCTTAGCTATTAGGCCAGAGCAAGAGTTAAGACCTTAACCAGTAGGCCAGAGTACGAGTCTAAGACCTTAGCTATTAGGCCAGAGTAAGATTTAACACCTTAACCAGTAGGCCAGAGTAAGAGTTAAGACCTTAACCTGTAGGCCATAGTACGAGTCTAAGACCTTAGCTATTAGGCCAGAGTAAGAGTTAAGACCTTAACCATTAGGCCAGAGTACGAGTCTAAGACCTTAGCTATTAGGCCAGAGTAGGAGTTAAGACCTTAGCTATTAGGCCATGAGTAAGAGTTAAGACCTTAAACATTATGCCATAGTACGAGTCTAAGACCTTAGCTATTAGGCCAGACTAAGAGTTAAGACCTTAGCTATTGGGCCAGAGTACGAGTCTAAGACCTTAGCTATTAGGCCAGAGTAAGAGTTAAGACCTTAACCAGTACTCCAGAGTAAGAGTTAAGACCTAACCTGTATGCCATAGTACGAGTCTAAGACCTTAGCTATTAGGCCAGAGTAAGAGTTAAGACCTTAGCTATTAGGCCAGAGTAAGAATTAAGACCTTAACCAGTAGGCCAGAGTAAGAGTTAAGACCTTAACCTGTAGGCTAGAGTAAGAGTTAAGACCTTAACCTGTAGGCCATAGTACGAGTCTAAGAACTTAGCTATTAGGCCAGAGTAAGAGTTAAGACCTTAACCAGTAGGCCAGAGTATGAGTTAAGACCTTAACCATTAGGCCAGAGTACGAGTCTAAGACCTTAGCTATTAGGCCAGAGTACGAGTCTAAGACCTTAGCTATTAGGCCAGAGTAAGAGTTAAGACCTTAGCTATTAGGCCAGAGTACGAGTCTAAGACCTTAGCTATTAGGCCAGAGTACGAGTTCAAGACCTTAGCTATTAGGCCAGAGTAAGAGTTAAGACCTTAACCATTAGGCCAGAGTACGAGTCGAAGGCCTTAGCTATCAGGCCAGAGTAACAGTTAAGACCTTAACCAGTAGGCCAGAGTAAGAGTTAAGACCTTAACCAGTAGGCCAGAGTACGAGTCTAAGACCTTAGCTATTAGGCCAGAGTAAGAGTTAAGATCCTAACCATTAGACCAGAGTACGAGTCTAAGACCTTAGCTATTAGGCCAGACTAAGAGTTAAGACCATAGCTATTAGGCCAGAGTATGAGTCTAAGAGCTTAGCTATTCGGCCAGAGTAAGAGCTAAGACCTTAACCATTAGGCCAGAGTACGAGTCTAAGACCTTAACCATTAGGCCGGAGTAAGAGCTAAGACCTTAACCATTAGGCCAGAGTAAGAGTCTAAGACCTTAACCATTAGGCCAGAGTAAGAGTTAAGACCTTAACCATTAGTCCAGAGTAAGAGTCTGGCCAGAGTAAGAGTTAAGACCTTTACCATTAGGCCAGATTAAGAGTCTAAGACCTTAACCATTAGGCCAGAGTAAGAGTTAAGACCTTAACCATTAGGCCAGAGTAAGAGTCTAAGACCTTAACCATTATGTCAGAGTAAGAGTCTAAGACCTTAGCTATTAGGCCAGACTAAGAGTTAAGACCTTAACCATCAGGCCAGAGTACGAGTCTAAGACCTTAGCTATTAGGCCAGAGTAAGAGTGAAGACATTAACCATTAGGCCAGAGTACGAGTCTAAGACCTTAGCTATTAGGCCAGAGTAAGAGTTAAGACCTTAACCATTAGGCCAGAGTACGAGTCTAAGACCTTAGCTATTAGGCCAGAGTAAGAATTAAGACCTTAGCTATTAGGCCTGAGTAAGAGTTAAGACCTTAGCTATTAGGCCAGAGTACGAGTTAAGACCTTAACCAGTAGGCCAGAGTAAGAGTTAAGACCTTAACCTGTAGGCCAGAGTAGAAGTTAAGACCTAAACCTGTAGGCCATAATACGAGTCTAAGACCTTAGCTATTAGGCCAGAGTAAGAGTTAAGACCTTAGCTATTAGGCCTGAGTAAGAGTTAAGACCTTAACCATTAGGCCAGAGTACGAGTCTAAGACCTTAGCTATTAGGCCAGAGTAAGAGTTAAGACCTTAACCATTAGGCCAGAGTAAGAGTTAAGACCTTAACCATTAGGCCAGAGTACGAGTCTAAGACCTTAGCTATTAGGCCAGAGTAAGAGTTAAGACCTTAGCTATTAGGCCAGAGTAAGAGTTAAGACCTTAACCAGTAGGCCATAGTACGAGTCTAAGACCTTAGCTATTAGGCCAGAGTAAGAGTTAAGACCTTAACCAGTAGGCCAGAGTAAGAGTTAAGAACTTAACCTGTAGGCCATAGTACGAGTCTAAGACCTTAGCTATTAGGCCAGAGTAAGAGTTAAGACCTTAGCTATTAGGCCAGAGTAAGAGTTAAGACCTTAACCATTAGGCCAAAGTACGAGTCTAAGACCTTAGCTATTAGGCCAGAGTAAGAGTTAAGACCTTAGCTATTAGGCCAGAGTAAAAGTTAAGACCTTAACCAGTAGGCCAGAGTAAGAGTTAAGACCTTAACCATTAGGCCAGAGTACGAGTCTAAGACCTTAGCTATTAGGCGAGAGTAAGAGTTAAGACCTTAACCAGTAGGCCAGTGTAAGAGTTAAGACCTTAACCATTAGGCCAGAGTACGAGTCTAAGACCTTAGCTATTAGGCCAGAGTAAGAGTTAAGACCTTAGCTATTAGGCCAGAGTAAGAGTTAAGACCTTAGCTATTAGGCCAGAGTAAGAGTTAAGACCTTAGCTATTAGGCCAGAGTACGAGTCTAAGACCTTAGCTATTAGGCCAGAGTACGAGTCTAAGACCTTAGCTATTAGGCCAGAGTAAGAGTTAAGACCTTAGCTATTAGGCCAGAGTAAGAGTTAAGACCTTAGCTATTAGGCCAGAGTACGAGTCTAAGACCTTAGCTATCAGGCCATAGTACGAGTCTTACACCATAGCTATTAGGCCAGAGTAAGAGTTAAGACCTTAACCATTAGGCCAGAATACGAGTCTAAGACCTTAGCTATTAGGCCAGAGTAAGAGTTAAGACCTTAACCATTAGGTCAGAGTAAGAGTTCAGACCTTAACCATTAGGCAAGAGTATGAGTCTAAGACCTTAGCTATTAGGCCATAGTACGAGTCTAAGACCTTAGCTATTAGGCCAGAGTAAGAGTTAAGACCTTAACCAGTAGGCCAGAGTATGAGTTAAGACCTTAACCATTTGGCCAGAGTACGAGTCTAAGACCTTGGCTATTAGGCCAGAGTAAGAGTTAAGACTTTAACCAGTAGGCCAGAGTAAGAGTTAAGACCTTAACCATTAGGCCAGAGTAAGAGTCTGGCCAGAGTAGGTGTTAAGACCTTTACCATTAGGCCAGATTAAGAGTCTAAGACCTTAACCATTAAGCCAGAGTAAGAATAAAGACCTTAAACATTAGGCCAGAGAAAGAGTCCAAGACCTTAACCATTAGGCCGGAGTAAGAGCTAAGACCTTAACCATTAGGCCAGAGTAAGAGTCTAAGACCTTAACCATTAGGCCAGAGTAAGAGTTAAGACCTTAACCATTAGGCCAGAGTAAGAGTCTGGCCAGAGTAAGAGTTAAGACCTTTACCATTAGGCCAGATTAAGAGTCTAAGACCTTAACCATTAGGCCAGAGTAAAAGTTAAGACCTTAACCATTAGGCCAGAGTAAGAGTCTAAGACCTTAACTATTATGTCAGAGTAAGAGTCTAAGACCTTAGCTATTAGGCCAGACTAAGAGTTAAGACCTTAACCATTAGGCCAGAGTACGAGTCTAAGACCTTAGCTATTAGGCCAGAGTAAGAGTTAAGACCTTAACCATTAGGCCAGAGTATGAGTCTAACACCTTAGCTATTAGGCCAGAGTAAGAGTTAAGACCTTAACCATTAGGCCAGAGTATGAGTCTAAGACCTTAGCTATTAGGCCAGAGTAAGAGTTAAGACCTTAACCAGTAGGCCAGAGTACGAGTCTAAGACCTTAGCTATTAGGCCAGAGTAAGAGTTAAGACCTTAGCTATTAGGCCAGAGTAAGAGTTAAGACCTTAACCAGTAGGCCATAGTACGAGTCTAAGACCTTAGCTATTAGGCCAGAGTAAGAGTTAAGACCTTAACCAGTAGGCCAGAGTAAGAGTTAAGAACTTAACCTGTAGGCCATAGTACGAGTCTAAGACCTTAGCTATTAGGCCAGAGTAAGAGTTAAGACCTTAGCTATTAGGCCAGAGTAAGAGTTAAGACCTTAACAATTAGGCAAAGTACGAGTCTAAGGCCTTAGCTATTAGGCCAGAGTAAGAGTTAAGACCTTAGCTATTAGGCCAGAGTAAAAGTTAAGACCTTAACCAGTAGGCCAGAGTAAGAGTTAAGACCTTAACCATTAGGCCAGAGTACGAGTCTAAGACCTTAGCTATTAGGCGAGAGTAAGAGTTAAGACCTTAACCAGTAGGCCAGTGTAAGAGTTAAGACCTTAACCATTAGGCCAGAGTACGAGTCTAAGACCTTAGCTATTAGGCCAGAGTAAGAGTTAAGACCTTAGCTATTAGGCCAGAGTAAGAGTTAAGACCTTAGCTATTAGGCCAGAGTAAGAGTTGAGACCTTAGCTATTAGGCCAGAGTACGAGTCTAAGACCTTAGCTATTAGGCCAGAGTACGAGTCTAAGACCTTAGCTATTAGGCCAGAGTAAGAGTTAAGACCTTAGCTATTAGGCCAGAGTAAGAGTTAAGACCTTAGCTATTAGGCCAGAGTACGAGTCTAAGACCTTAGCTATCAGGCCATAGTACTAGTCTTACACCATAGCTATTAGGCCAGAGTAAGAGTTAAGACCTTAACCATTAGGCCAGAATACGAGTCTAAGACCTTAGCTATTAGGCCAGAGTAAGAGTTAAGACCTTAACCATTAGGTCAGAGTAAGAGTTCAGACCTTAACCATTAGGCAAGAGTATGAGTCTAAGACCTTAGCTATTAGGCCATAGTACGAGTCTAAGACCTTAGCTATTAGGCCAGAGTAAGAGTTAAGACCTTAACCAGTAGGCCAGAGTATGAGTTAAGACCTTAACCATTAGGCCAGAGTACGAGTCTAAGACCTTGGCTATTAGGCCAGAGTAAGAGTTAAGACCTTAACCAGTAGGCCAGAGTAAGAGTTAAGACCTTAACCATTAGGCCAGAGTAAGAGTCTGGCCAGAGTAGGTGTTAAGACCTTTACCATTAGGCCATATTAAGAGTCTAAGACCTTAACCATTAAGCCAGAGTAAGAATAAAGACCTTAACCATTAGGCCAGAGTAAGAGTCTAAGACCTTAACCATTAGGCCAGAGTAAGAGTTAAGACCTTAACCATTAGGCCAGAGTAAGAGTCTGGCCAGAGTAAGAGTTAAGACCTTTACCATTAGGCCAGATTAAGAGTCTAAGACCTTAACCATTAGGCCAGAGTAAAAGTTAAGACCTTAACCATTAGGCCAGAGTAAGAGTCTAAGACCTTAACCATTATGCCAGAGTAAGAGTCTAAGACCTTAGCTATTAGGCCAGACTAAGAGTTAAGACCTTAACCATTAGGCCAGAGTACGAGTCTAAGACCTTAGCTATTAGGCCAGAGTAAGAGTTAAGACCTTAACCATTAGGCCAGAGTATGAGTCTAACACCTTAGCTATTAGGCCAGAGTAAGAGTTAAGACCTTAACCATTAGGCCAGAGTATGAGTCTAAGACCTTAGCTATTAGGCCAGAGTAAGAGTTAAGACCTTAACCAGTAGGCCAGAGTAAGAGTTAAGACCTTAACCTGTAGGCCATAGTACGAGTCTAAGACCTTAGCTATTAGGCCAGAGTAAGAGTTAAAACCTTAGCTATTAGGCCTGAGTAAGAGTTAAGACCTTAACCATTAGGCCAGAGTACGAGTCTAAGACCTTAGCTATTAGGCCAGAGTAAGAGTTAAGACCTTAACCATTAGGCCAGAGTAAGAGTTAAGACCTTAACCATTACGCCAGAGTACGAGTCTAAGACCTTAGCTATTAGGCCAGAGTAGGAGTTAAGACCTTAGCTATTAGGCCAGAGTAAGAGTTAAGACCTTAACCAGTTGGCCAGAGTAAGAGTTAAGCCCTTCACCATTAGGCCAGAGTACGAGTCTAAGACCTTAGCTATTAGGCCAGAGTAAGAGTTAAGACCTTAACCATTAGGCCAGAGTACCAGTCTAAGACCTTAGCTATTAGGCCAGAGTAAGAGTTAAGACCTTAGCTATTAGGCCAGAGTAAGAGTTAAGACCTTAACCATTAGGCCAGAGTACGAGTCTAAGACCTTAGCTATTAGGCCAGAGTAAGAGTTAAGACCTTAACCAGTAGGCCAGAGTAAGAGTTAAGAACTTAACCTGTAGGCCATAGTACGAGTATAAGACCTTAGCTATTAGGCCAGAGTAAGAGTTAAGACCTTAGCTATTAGGCCAGAGTAAGAGTTAAGACCTTAACCATTAGGCCAAAGTACGAGTCTAAGACCTTAGCTATTAGGCCAGAGTAAGAGTTAAGACCTTAGCTATTAGGCCAGAGTAAAAGTTAAGACCTTAACCAGTAGCCCAGTGTAAGAGTTAAGACCTTAACCATTAGGCCAGAATACGAGTCTAAGACCTTAGCTATTAGGCCAGAGTACGAGTCTAAGACCTTAGCTATTAGGCCAGAGTAAGAGTTAAGACCTTAGCTATTAGGCCAGAGTAAGAGTTAAGACCTTAGCTATTAGGCCAGAATACGAGTCTAAGACCTTAGCTATTAGGCCAGAGTAAGAGTTAATACCTTAGCTATTAGGCCAGAGTACGAGTCTAAGACCTTAGCTATCAGGCCATAGTACGAGTCTTACACTATAGCTATTAGGCCAGAGTAAGAGTTAAGACCTTAACCATTAGGCCAGAATACGAGTCTAAGACCTTAGCTATTAGGCCAAAGTAAGAGTTAAGACCTTAACCATTAGGCCAGAGTAAGAGTTAAGACCTTAACCATTAGGCAAGAGTACGAGTCTAAGACCTTAGCTATTAGGCCAGAGTAAGAGTTAAGACCTTAGCTATTAGGCCAGAGTAAGAGTTAAGACCTTAACCAATAGGCCAGAGTAAGAGTTAAGACCTTCACCATTAGGCCAGAGTACGAGTCTAAGACCTTAGCTATTAGGCCAAAGTAAGAGTTAAGACCTTAACCATTAGGCCAGAGTACCAGTCTAAGACCTTAGCTATTAGGCCAGAGTAAGTGTTAAGACCTTAGCTATTAGGCCAGAGTAAGAGTTAAGACCTTAACCATTAGGCCAGAGTACGAGTCTAAGACCTTAGCTATTAGGCCAGAGTAAGAGTTAAGACCTTAACCAGTAGGCCAGAGTAAGAGTTAAGAACTTAACCTGTAGGTCATAGTACGAGTCTAAGACCTTAGCTATTAGGCCAGAGTAAGAGTTAAGACCTTAGCTATTAGGCCAGAGTAAGAGTTAAGACCTTAACCATTAGGCCAAAGTACGAGTCTAAGACCTTAGCTATTAGGCCAGAGTAAGAATTAAGACATTAGCTATTAGGCCAGAGTAAAAGTTAAGACCTTAACCAGTAGGCAAGAGTAAGAGTTAAGACCTTAACCATTAGGCCAGAGTACGAGTCTAAGACCTTAGCTATTAGGCCAGAGTAAGAGTTAAGACCTTAACCAGTAGGCCAGTGTAAGAGTTAAGACCTTAACCATTAGGCCAGAGTACGAGTCTAAGACCTTAGCTATTAGGCCAGAGTAGGAGTTAAGACCTTAACCAGTAGGCCAGAGTAAGAGTTAAGACCTTAACCATTAGGCCAGAGTACCAGTCTAAGACCTTAGCTATTAGGCCAGAGTAAGAGTTAAGACCTTAGCTATTAGGCCAGAGTAAGAGTTAAGACCTTAACCATTAGGCCAGAGTACGAGTCTAAGACCTTAGCTATTAGGCCAGAGTAAGAGTTAAGACCTTAACCAGTAGGCCAGAGTAAGAGTTAAGAACTTAACCTGTAGGCCATAGTACGAGACTAAGACCTTAGCTATTAGGCCAGAGTAAGAGTTAAGACCTTAACCAGTAGGCCAGTGTAAGAGTTAAGACCTTAACCATTAGGCCAGAGTACGAGTCTAAGACCTTAGCTATTAGGCCAGAGTAAGAGTTAAGACCTTAACCAGTAGGCCAGTGTAAGAGTTAAGACCTTAACCATTAGGCCAGAGTACGAGTCTAAGACCTTAGCTATTAGGCCAGAGTACGAGTCTAAGACCTTAGCTATTAGGCCAGAGTAAGAGTTAAGACCTTAGCTATTAGGCCAGAGTAAGAGTTAAGACCTTAGCTATTAGGCCAGAGTACGAGTCTAAGACCTTAGCTATTAGGCCAGAGTAAGAGTTAAGACCTTAACCAGTAGGCCAGTGTAAGAGTTAAGACCTTAACCATTAGGTCAGAGTACGAGTCTAAGACCTTAGCTATTAGGCCATAGTACGAGTCTAAGACCTTAGCTATTAGGCCAGAGTAAGAGTTAAGACCTTAGCTATTAGGCCAGAGTAAGAGTTAAGACCTTAGCTATTAGGCCAGAGTAAGAGTTAAGACCTTAACCAATAGGCCAGAGTAAGAGTTAAGACCTTCACCATTAGGCCAGAGTACGAGTCTAAGACCTTAGCTATTAGGCCAAAGTAAGAGTTAAGACCTTAACCATTAGGCCAGAGTACCAGTCTAAGACCTTAGCTATTAGGCCAGAGTAAGTGTTAAGACCTTAGCTATTAGGCCAGAGTAAGAGTTAAGACCTTAACCATTAGGCCAGAGTACGAGTCTAAGACCTTAGCTATTAGGCCAGAGTAAGAGTTAAGACCTTAACCAGTAGGCCAGAGTAAGAGTTAAGAACTTAACCTGTAGGCCATAGTACGAGTCTAAGACCTTAGCTATTAGGCCAGAGTAAGAGTTAAGACCTTAGCTATTAGGCCAGAGTAAGAGTTAAGACCTTAACCATTAGGCCAAAGTACGAGTCTAAGACCTTAGCTATTAGGCCAGAGTAAGAATTAAGACATTAGCTATTAGGCCAGAGTAAAAGTTAAGACCTTAACCAGTAGGCAAGAGTAAGAGTTAAGACCTTAACCATTAGGCCAGAGTACGAGTCGAAGACCTTAGCTATTAGGCCAGAGTAAGAGTTAAGACCTTAACCAGTAGGCCAGTGTAAGAGTTAAGACCTTAACCATTAGGCCAGAGTACGAGTCTAAGACCTTAGCTATTAGGCCAGAGTAGGAGTTAAGACCTTAACCAGTAGGCCAGAGTAAGAGTTAAGACCTTAACCATTAGGCCAGAGTACCAGTCTAAGACCTTAGCTATTAGGCCAGAGTAAGAGTTAAGACCTTAGCTATTAGGCCAGAGTAAGAGTTAAGACCTTAACCATTAGGCCAGAGTACGAGTCTAAGACCTTAGCTATTAGGCCAGAGTAAGAGTTAAGACCTTAACCAGTAGGCCAGAGTAAGAGTTAAGAACTTAACCTGTAGGCCATAGTACGAGACTAAGACCTTAGCTATTAGGCCAGGGTAAGAGTTAAGACCTTAACCAGTAGGCCAGTGTAAGAGTTAAGACCTTAACCATTAGGCCAGAGTACGAGTCTAAGACCTTAGCTATTAGGCCAGAGTAAGAGTTAAGACCTTAACCAGTAGGCCAGTGTAAGAGTTAAGACCTTAACCATTAGGCCAGAGTACGAGTCTAAGACCTTAGCTATTAGGCCAGAGTACGAGTCTAAGACCTTAGCTATTAGGCCAGAGTAAGAGTTAAGACCTTAGCTATTAGGCCAGAGTAAGAGTTAAGACCTTAGCTATTAGGCCAGAGTACGAGTCTAAGACCTTAGCTATTAGGCCAGAGTAAGAGTTAAGACCTTAACCAGTAGGCCAGTGTAAGAGTTAAGACCTTAACCATTAGGTCAGAGTACGAGTCTAAGACCTTAGCTATTAGGCCATAGTACGAGTCTAAGACCTTAGCTATTAGGCCAGAGTAAGAGTTAAGACCTTAGCTATTAGGCCAGAGTACGAGTCTAAGACCTTAGCTATTAGGCCAGAGTATGAGTCTAAGACCTTAGCTATTAGGCCAGAGTAAGAGTTAAGACCTTAGCTATTAGGCCAGAGTAAGAGTTAAGACCTTAGCTATTAGGCCAGAGTAAGAGTTAAGACCTTAACCAGTAGGCCAGTGTAAGAGTTAAGACCTTAACCATTAGGCCAGAGTACGAGTCTAAGACCTTAGCTATTAGGCCAGAGTACGAGTCTAAGACCTTAGCTATTAGGCCAGAATAAGAGTTAAGACCTTAGCTATTAGGCCAGAGTAAGAGTTAAGACCTTAGCTATTAGGCCAGAGTACGAGTCTAAGACCTTAGCTATCAGGCCATAGTACGAGTCTTACACCTTAGCTATTAGGCCAGAGTAAGAGTTAAGACCTTAACCAGTACGCCAGTGTAAGAGTTAAGACCTTAACCTGTAGGCCAGAGTAAGAGTTAAGACCTTAACCTGTAGGCCATAGTAGGAGTCTTAGACCTTAGCTATTAGGCCAGAGTAAGAGTTAAGACCTTAACCAGTAGGCCAGAGTAAGAGTTAAGACCTTAACCATTAGGCCAGAGTACGAGTCTAAGACCTTAGCTATTAGGCCAGAGTAAGAGTTAAGACCTTAGCTATTAGGCCAGAGTAAGAGTTAAGACCGTAACCATTAAGCCAGAGTATGAGACTAAGACCTTAGCTATTTAGCCAGAGTAAGAGTTAAGACCTTAGCTATTAGGCCAGAGTAAGAGTTAAGACCTTAACCATTACGCCAGAGTACGAGTCTAAGACCTTAGCTATTAGGCCAGAGTAAGTGTTAAGACCTGAGCTATTATGCCAGACTGAGAGTTAAGACCTTAATCAGTAGGCCAGAGTAAGAGTTAAGACCTTAACCAGTAGGCCAGAGTAAGAGTTAAGACCTTAACCATTAGGCCAGAGTACGAGTCTAAGACCTTAGCTATTAGGCCAGAGTAAGAGTTAAGACCTTAACCAGTAGGCCAGAGTAAAAGTTAAGACCTTAACCTGTAGGCCATAGTACGAGTCTAAGACCTTAGCTATTAGGCCAGAGTAAGAGTTAAGACCTTATCAGTCGTCCAGAGTAAGAGTTAAGACCTTAACCAGTAGGCCAGAGTACGAGTCTAACACCTTAGCTATTAGGCCAGAGTAAGAGTTAAGACCTTAACCAGTAGGCCAGAGAAAGAGTTAAGACCTTAACCATTAGACCAGAGTACGAGTCTAAGACCTTAGCTATTAGGCCAGAGTAAGAGTTAAGACCTTAACCAGTAGGCCAGAGTAAGAGTTAAGACCTTAACCAGTAGACCAGAGTACGAGTCTAAGACCTTAGCTATTAGGCCAGAGTAAGAGTTAAGACCTTTGAAGTATTCCGGGGTTCCCAAGGCCTACACGCTCCAGAGATTACCCCCATACACAAAAGAACTGTTGGCACGGAAGCTGTAAAAGGCAAAGAACAAGTTTATTAAGACCCCATGGGGTGGTGGTACACTCAAACAGCACCCTTCGGTATTGCAAGAGGTATCACCCCGAACACCGGTGTGACCCCGTTTATATACAATTTTGGGGCAATAAAAGATAGGCGGCACAAGTTTAGGACGCAGTTTTAGAGACATACATGGTCATGTTTTGGAATACTGCCAGCTCATTGGAGGGTTTCAAACCCGCTGGTCAGTTAGCGGCACATTCCTGAAGGTATACGGGTCAGTGAGAACTGCGCATGTGTGGCTTGACCAGTACTAAAAATATCCTGTTGCTGGGCAGATGTGAGTGGTCAGTGGAATGGACAAAGGACTAAAGGGCACGTCGGCCACGATGCCGCTCATGATCTAAGATGGCCGCCACAGTATTCAAAATGGCGTTTATCATATACAGCCAAGTTAAGGAGGACAACGTGTAGGTTCAGCTAATCGCTAACACGGACGGGCCAATTACGACAGACGACCCTTTTAGCGTTTAGCTGAATCTACCTCATAATGAACATAGTCTGGATGTTCGTCCTCGATGTCAATTAACATAATTTGTGTCACCTCCTTATGCAGCATCATTTTATCGTGAACAAGAGCTCGTCTCGATGGCAAACAGGCCGATAGGCACATTGAACATAATGCAGGACCACATTGGATACACAAGCAGATAAAAAACATTGCTCCCACAAGTATACAGAAAATTGTCAACAGTTTCCAGCCCCAAGTTGCAATCATGGACCAGAACCATCCAGAAAGTGTCCAAGTTCCATTGTCCGGTTGTATTTCGGCAGCTATTTTATGCAGCTTTGAAATCGCATCATACACAGATGGAGAATTATCAGGCACGTAAACGCAACAGCTGCTTCCAATGATCCTACATGCCCCCCCACGGTCAGCCAAAACAACATCCAGCACCATCCGGTTTTGGAGGGTGACAATTCTGGAAATCTGCAGTTCTTCGGTAATATTCCCCAGGGCAATAGCAGTGTCATTTGCAACAGCCTCAACAACACGTGTCAGGCGTCTGATCTTCCGACTGTTCAGTGCGGCCCCCACAAAGGAGAATAGTCCCAGATTGAAATCCACATATTGTTGCAACGCAGTGTCCGTTTGATCAATGTCCTCTAGTGCAACAGTTCGCTTAACCCTGTTCAAAACAAAGTCATGGTACAGAGTATAGTCATTGTGATACATCGGTGGGGCAATGAATACAGGAGGTAGCACAAACGATACATAACATGTGCCCAACCACCCCACTGGAAGCTGATGGTACCCCTTCGTTCCACAGATGAAGTAGGTGTTTCTGGATGCAACAAATGAAATGCCATTCGGGCTATCGAACGTGAGAGTAACATTACATTCACTTCTCCCCACTGCAATCGTGCCCTTATTTCGGATACATAAATCAGCTTTTGTAGCAATGACATTTATAACATGAGCACTTGATACATTCACATTTCTCTGATTGCTGTATATTCGTGGAGCAGACACATTGTCGGGCTTATACTCTTCCCATTCAAAACGTGTACCCTCAGCCCGTGGAAACCCATCCTTGTCATGGGGACATTCTTTATTTAGGCGGAAAAGCACCCCCCCTTTGGTTGGCCATCTCAAGGTAAAGAGGAGGGTGTACCAGGCATTGCAAGACCCATTATGCGAAAACGGGAGTGGAATAAGTGGGGTGCCCCCTCTCTTCTGGTGCCCAGGCAACATTCCACACACCCAGCAATTAGAGGTATTGGTCATATTATGTGTGTGGTGAAGAATCTGAATGAAGCTGTTATTTAAATACGTTTGACGGTGGCGTTCTTCATGAAAAGGCAAGGTAAAGTGAAAATGTTCGGGCGGTGCCGGGGTAGTCGGCAGCAAATGTTCACGTACAGGCACCACAAGTTCGACTACCCAGGCAATAACAGCTATCACCACAATCGTAAAAACAAAAAGAAAGGTACCCAGTATTTTCTTATCTCGCGATGCCATCGATGCCATAGTTCAAAAAAGTTTTGTACAAAGTCTCAAAGAAAACAAATCGTTCACAGTTTCTCACAAATAGTCTCTGATACACGTACGTGTATACCTGAAAAAAAAGAGAAAAATGCGGTGCTGAACTCCGAGGTAGCCGTTGTTTTCTTCTCCGGGCCAAGACGGGTGTCGCTACTCTGGCAGAACTGATCCCCCCCCCTTGGAATTCCCGGTTTCCGTTTCACAAACCTGGAGCGGTTACCAACCAGTTCAAAAAGGGAAAAATCTTCTTTATCGCGGTCGTAGATTGTAGCGCTCTCTCCCAGCAGCAGCTTGGTCCGGGAAGGCCCCCTCTACTTCGGCCGACGTCACAGCTGGGCTCTTTTCTTTCTCCAAGATCTCTTTATAATCAGTAAGCACAGCAGGAGTCACCAGATCCGGAGAGACTCGGCGACAGTGAGTCGAATGCACCCACCGCTTCCTGTTGGTCACTCGTACTGCGGTGCGGGTTGCCAGAAGGACCTGCTCGGGGCCCTTCCACCTGGGCTCCAGACTGCTTGCTCTTTCAAACGAACGGATCATCACACGATCCCCAGGACGAAGATCGTGTCCCTCTCCAGTAGAGTTATCAGGGAGCGCTTCTCGAACCTGTTGGTGAATGGAGAGCAAATCATTTGTTAATCGTGCCAAATAATCATTCATCATAACACAAGGCACATCATGTATTAATCGCGGCTTGGGCACTCCCCAAATATTCATGGGGCGGCCAAACACCACCTCATAAGGTGTAAGGCCAGTTCGTGAATGGGGCACTGATCTAAGAGACAGTAGTGCTAGCGGCAACGCATCTGGCCATTTCAATGATGTAGACGCCACAATTTTGGCCAGCTTAAGCTTCAACGTTGCATTATACCGCTCGACCAAACCTGCTGACTGAGGGTGGAATACAGCGTGGAACTTTTGCTGAATCCCCAACCCCTTCAGTACATACTCCACAATCTTTCCGACAAAATGGGGCCCATTATCGCTCCACAAAAATTTGCAAACTCCAAAGCGAGGAAAGAATTCCTTAAGCAACACCTTAGCTGTTGTCAAAGCCGTATTGTCTTTCGTGGGGTAGGCCTCAACCCATTTGCTAAAGGCACACACCACCACTAAAACGTACTTCAGGTTATTGCAGCGCTCGAGTTGGATATAATCCATTTGAAGGACTTCAAACGGTGCAGAAGGTGGAACGAACCCTCCTTTCGGAGTATAGGCCCCCTTTCCAGGATTGTGTTGCAAACATACCAGGCAGGTCTGCACTACTCTCTTTGCAGTGTTCGCAATCTCGGGATGTTCCCAAACTCGTGTTAAAAGCTGAGTTATTGCAAGAGCTCCGACATGCGCCAGTCCATGCGTCATCTGGACCATCGCCTGTAAGTAAGCCGCAGGCAATTTCCACTTCTCCATGTCTTTGCTTCTCCAACATCCCTCATCATCTAGCACCCCATCTACTGCCCAAGCCGCAAGCTCAGATTCTGTAGCTGAATTTTGTATATCCCGTATCTCTACTCTAGCATCACTCCATCGTTCAGCCTGCGATTGTACCACGTACATGGGGGAGCTAGTTTGGGACATAGCCGTTTGCCTTGCTATGCTGTCTGCAAAGGCATTTCCTTGGCCCACCTTATCCGTAATTTTCTTATGGGCACTGCACTTCACTATCGCTACTTTTTTAGGGCCAAGCAGCGCATTTAGGAGATCACGCACTAACTCTCCGTGCATAATGTGCTCCCCATGTGACGTCAGAAACCCGCGTTCCCTCCAAAGAAGCCCGAAGTCATGGGCCACTCCAAAGGCGTACCGGCTGTCTGTGTATATGTTCACACATAGGCCAGCACTCAATTCGCAGGCTCTTGTTAAAGCTATCAGCTCTGCTGCCTGAGCCGATTTTTGTGGTATTCTAGCTGTTTCTACCACCGTCTTAAGAGTCGTGATCGCATATGCTGCGGAAGTCGTGCCATCTGGCAGCCTCAAACACGATCCATCAACCCACAGTTCCCCATCCACATCTGGAAGTGGCACATCCTGTAAGTCAACCCGACCCTTTGTCTGTTCCTCAGTCAGGAAAACACAATCATGATGTTTTTCTTCCTGACCCTCTTCGCCCGGATAGGGCAATAAAGTCGCAGGGTTCAAAGTAGCGCATCTCTTCAATGTTATGTGCGGCGCTAAAAGTGTCAGCTCATATCCTGTAAGTCGTGCACTCGTGAGGTATTGGGTCTTTGTTTGATTTAACAGGGCGTCTACTGCGTGAGGAACCAACACCAGCAATTTGTGTGATAACACTATGCCCTCACTCTGTCGTATGGCTACTGCTGTTGCCGCTACTGCTCGAAAACACCCAGGCAGCCCTCGTGCTACAGGATCCAAAATGGCAGAGAAGTATGCACATGGTCTCTGCTTATCCCCGTGTAACTGCACTAACACTGACAACGCGCACCCATCATTCTCGTGCACGTACAATGTGAAAAGTTTCGTGTAGTCTGGTGTTCCTAACACGGGTGCAGAACAAAGGGCCTGTCTCAACTGTTCAAAGGCTTTCTGACATTCGTCTGTCCATTCAAGAGGCATTGGTGTAGTTTTGGACAATAATGCTAGCAGAGGTTTTATGATATGTGAGAAACCCATGATCCATTGTCTACAAAAAGATGTCAACCCTATAAAGGCACGCACATCTCTCTGCGTGCGGGGGACTGGTGTATCTAAAATCGCCTGAATTCGATCAGATGTTAATGCCCTCCCCTCCTTAGACAACAGATGACCGAGGTAGGTCACCTGGGGTCTACAGTATTGAAGCTTTTTCTTGGAGACCTTGTGATTGTTTTGTGCCAAAAAGGACAGCAACGCAAGCGTGCTCTGTTCACATTGTGTATAGGAGTCAGCAGCAAGCAAAAGGTCATCCACATACTGGATGAGCGCAACGCCAGACTGCAATTCGAAGGAATCTAGTTGTCGTTTCAAAGCCTGGCTGTAGATGCTAGGGCTCTCAGTATAACCTTGGGGAACACGACAAAATCTATACGATTTATTATTGAGCGTAAAACCAAACAGATATCTGCTATCTGGGTGAACAGGGATAGAAAAGAACGCATTCTTTAGATCGATAACGCTAAAAGTGGTGGCTGTCGGTGGAACCAAAGTAAGCAACGTCGTGATATCAGACACCACTGGGTATTGGGGAATGACAATTTTATTTATTTCACGCAAATCAATAATAAATCGATAGATCTTGCCATCTGAATCTCTCTTAAGAATTGGTAGAATAGGGCTGTTACAGACATTATAAGGGACCTCCTCCACTACCCCCGCAGAAATCAAATCCTGAACAATATGTGTTAGTGCAATTTCACCTTCCTTCGAGATCTTATACTGTGGCACTCGTGGTAGAGGGGCCCCCTCCTTAACAGTGATATGTATTGGTGGGATACGCATCTCTCCCACATCCGTATCTGATGTCGCCCACAACGTGTGCGGCAGAGAGGCCAAAGCGGGAATATCTAAAATGACACAAAATCTGTCACGTGTAGGGCAGTCATCAGGATCAGGGTAGTTGTCATTCAGAATAACCCGCACTCCTTCTGGAGCGCAGCGTATTGTTGCTCGAAAATATTTGAGTAAATCAATACCCAAGATATTATCTGGGGTATGGGGCGATAACAAAAATTGGCCAAAACTAAAGTACTTGTCAATGCATAGTGCAAGGGGCTTGGACAATGGGCTGGGGGAGGGTGTGCCATCAAACCCTACACACGTAACCATTTCGCCAGACAGGGGAGCCCTCGGAACCAAGTTTTTCGACAGAGCGCTACGAGTAGCTCCTGTGTCGACTAGAAACTGATCAGTAGAACCCAAAATACCCGCTGTTACATATGGACCTTGCTGATCTACTGGCACTTCAACTGATTCCTTACCCCATCCTACGCGATCCTATGCATGCACATAATCCTGATGTTCCACATTCTCTCCTTCCAAAATCTGATATTGATTCCGTCTATCAAACGTATTTCGTTCGTCCTGACCACGGCCCCTCTCCTCAACCTGTCTACGATCACCTCCGCCACCTCTCGCTCCAGTATAACCTCCTCTTGACCTTCCACTGCCTCGACCACGCTGACTACGCTGTTCACGAAGTACCGGACAATCATCGGCCCAATGCCCAAACTCCTTACAATAAGCACACTGATCCTCCGCAATGTCCGTACGACCATACAACGCATTTCCTCCACCTCGTCTACCTCTATCATTCCCTCTACTCTGTGTTCCCCGAACCTGTGCCAACATCACCTTCGTTTTCAATTCCTTCGTCTTTTTCTCTACATTTTCTTTAGCCTCCACTTCCTGCCGCTCATAGTACTGAGCCATAGTTAATAAGGACGCAGGGGTCGCCGTGGCCCAGGAGCTCTCACTCGACTTCAATCGCTTTGCAATCTCTGGTAGGAGATTAGCCACATACTTATCTACAAACAAATGCCGACCCGTATCGTCAGTTAAAGATTGACCACTGTAATCATGAAATGCCTCCTCAAAGCGAGTAAAGAAATCTGAGACTGTTTCATCTGGTTTCTGCTTGCACGACGTTAACATGGTCCAATCTATCTTTTTGGCAGGAACAAGCGTTTTCAATTTATGCAAAATAGCTGCCGGAAGATCTAGAATTAGCTGACAAGGCTTACATGCTGGTTCTCTATCTAAATCTGCAGCATTTATCTCTTTCCAGGTTCCACCCAAAATCGTTTCATCATTAGTTTTACGAATTTGCCTCCACATATCAGGTGGTAAAATTAACCCGAAAAACAAATCTATATCTACAAGAGTCATCACACAAGACGATATAGCCCCCTCTACCCCCTCATAGAATGCCGCTGGGTTCTTTCGGAGATCAGGTAAAGAGTTTTTAAGTGCCATGACATCTGCTCTATTCCATGGTGTATATACCCAATTATACACAAAATATCCCTTCGCATCCTTTGACAATTTATCATCATCCGTACCTTCCCCTTTTGGTGGAACATACAAAGGTGCGGCTTCACGCATAGGCATAACATGCAACGCAGAGCTCTTATCTGAACCACGAAGAGAACACTCCTTAACCGCCCCGTCGTTTCCCGGCTCGGATTCCTTTTTCCTCCGTTTCAGTTCCTGGCGCAAACACGTCGTCTCATCCCGCAGCGCGATCAAATGTTTGAACAGGTCATCCACATCTGTAAGATCAAAATCACCTTTAGCTAAATTCTCACGATATACCGACAAAGCTTTAGGTTCTAACGTTTCAGAAACTTCACGATATGCATTTACAACTTCATCCGCTAAAATGGACAAGAAATACATTAATTCAAGATCCGACCACCCCTGTTTCTCCGCTACCACCTGTTCCTGAGTAACACAATGCTTATTCACTTTACGAGCCCAACCGCGCAAATGAGCGGACCTCTCCGCAGTAAACCTGAGAGCCGATACCCCTTTCTGGCTCACTTGAATCTGCCCCTCATCCTCGGAGTCCGCAGCCGGAGCCGTCGGTGAAACGTACGGAGGCGGTGACCGATCTAACAAAGAAAAATCATCAATTTCATTATTAAGGACAGGATAAAGCGGTCGGCGAATAGGAAACTGCCCAATCGTTTGCAATTTACGTTCCCGTTCCTCCCTCTCTTTCTTCTCCTGCACCTCCTTCTCCTCAAGCTGTAAAGCCTTATCCCGAGCAGCCTTACGCTGCTCTTTATCCGCCAAGGCAACCTCACGCTTCATTCGTTCACGCGCCGCTTTCTCCCACATTCGTACACAATCAAACATATTTTGTCTAGACCTACGTTGAAACATACATTGCTCGACAAATTGGATTTTACTCAAATCGTATGACCCGTGTAGGGGCCATTGCAATTCGGAATCGGCCTTAGTGTACTTATGCCATAATTTACTATACATAATAGGTGGAAGGCCGTGCTTGATATACATGTCCCTATTTGGTGTTCCCTCTGGGGGAGCCGGCTGTGATTCCGCTAACCTAATTGATGCATCATCTCCTAAGCAACACATTCCCCGGAGCTTGCTGAAAACAGGCATGTTCGAAAAGTATCACAAAAGCGTGACACCAGACCAAATGGCACTTACAGTTCTTCACACGATTGTGCCGCTCAAATGAAAAAACAAGGTTAGAGAAACATCTCTACATGCCTGCCTATGTGAAGTGCACTACACATATAAGTTCAAAGATCACAAATTCAAAATGTTAGCTAACTCAGATCAAAGTTCACAAAATTCGGCGAGCGTCCGAAGACTGCCTCACCGATCACAAATCTCAAGACTTCAGTAAGCGTCCGAAGACTACCTTACCGAACACAAAGCTTACCAATTCTCAAAAGTCCAGATTCCAACTGCCAAGGTCTTGTAAGCCAAATCAGCCAAACGGCACTTTCTCAGTGAAGCGGACACTCGAAAACTCAGTCGGAGACCGGCGCCACCTGGAAGGTCAGATCGGAAGGAAAGGAAAAAACACCTTGGCAGCCAAGACTCGGGTCACTCGTGGCAGTGCGCGTCCATGGCGAGTTTCCAAGCCTTCGTCACGACCTCTCCTTCGGGCATCCGAGTCGCCGATGAGTCCCTTCGTGGTCGCCAATTGAAGTATTCCGGGGTTCCCAAGGCCTACACGCTCCAGAGATTACCCCCATACACAAAAGAACTGTTGGCACGGAAGCTGTAAAAGGCAAAGAACAAGTTTATTAAGACCCCATGGGGTGGTGGTACACTCAAACAGCACCCTTCGGTATTGCAAGAGGTATCACCCCGAACACCGGTGTGACCCCGTTTATATACAATTTTGGGGCAATAAAAGATAGGCGGCACAAGTTTAGGACGCAGTTTTAGAGACATACATGGTCATGTTTTGGAATACTGCCAGCTCATTGGAGGGTTTCAAACCCGCTGGTCAGTTAGCGGCACATTCCTGAAGGTATACGGGTCAGTGAGAACTGCGCATGTGTGGCTTGACCAGTACTAAAAATATCCTGTTGCTGGGCAGATGTGAGTGGTCAGTGGAATGGACAAAGGACTAAAGGGCACGTCGGCCACGATGCCGCTCATGATCTAAGATGGCCGCCACAGTATTCAAAATGGCGTTTATCATATACAGCCAAGTTAAGGAGGACAACGTGTAGGTTCAGCTAATCGCTAACACGGACGGGCCAATTACGACACCTTAGCTATTAGGCCATGAGTAAGAGTTAAGACGTTAACCATTATGCCAGAGTAAGAATAAAGACCTTAAACATTAGGCCAGAGACGGAGTCTAAGACCTTAACCATTAGGCCGGAGTAAGAGCTAAGACCTTAACCATTAGGCCAGAGTAAGAGTTAAGACCTTAACCATTATGCCAGAGTAAGAGTTAACACCTTAGCTATTAGGCCAGAGTATGAGTCTAAGACCTTAGCTATTAGGCCAGAGTAAGAGTTAAGACCTTAACCAGTAGGCCAGAGTAAGAGTTAAGACCTTAACCATTAGGCCAGAGTACGATTCTAAGACCTTAGCTATTAGGCCAGAGTAAGAATTAAGACCTTAGCTATTAGGCCTGAGTAAGAGTTAAGACCTTAGCTATTAGGCCAGAGTACGAGTTAAGACCTTAACCAGTAGGCCAGAGTAAGAGTTAAGACCTTAGCTATTAGGCCAGAGTAAGAGTTAAGACCTTAACCAGTTGGCCAGAGTAAGAGTTAAGCCCTTCACCATTAGGCCAGAGTACGAGTCTAAGACCTTAGCTATTAGGCCAGAGTAAGAGTTAAGACCTTAGCTATTAGGCCAGAGTAAGAGCTAAGATCTTAACCAGTAGGCCAGAGTAAGAGTTAAGACCTTAACCTGTAGGCCAGAGTAAGAGTTAAGACCTTAACCTGTAGGCCATAGTACGAGTCTTAGACCTTAGCTATTAGGCCAGAGTAAGATTTAAGACCTTAGCTATTAGGCCAGAGTAAGAATTAAGACCTTAACCAGTAGGCCAGAGTAAGAGTTAAGACCTTAACCTGTAGGCCATAGTAAAAGTCTAAGACCTTAGCTATTAGGCCAGAGTAAGAGTTAAGACCTTAACCCGTAGGCCAGAGTATGAGTTAAGACCTTAACCATTAGGCCAGAGTACGAGTCTAAGACCTTAGCTATTAGGCCAGAGTAAGAGTTAAGACCTTAACCAGTAGGCCAGAGGAAGAGTTAAGACCTTAAACATTAGGCCAGAGTAAGAGTCTGGCCAGAGTAAGAGTTAAGACCTTTACCATTAGGCCAGATTAAGAGTCTAAGACCTTAACCATTAAGCCAGAGTAAGAATAAAGACCTTAAACATTAGGCCAGAGAAAGAGTCTAAGACCTTAACCATTAGGCCGGAGTAAGAGCTAAGACCTTAACCATTAGGCCAGAGTAAGAGTCTAAGACCTTAACCATTAGGCCAGAGTAAGAGTTAAGACCTTAACCATTAGGCCAGAGTAAGAGTCTGGCCAGAGTAAGAGTTAAGACCTTTACCATTAGGCCAGATTAAGAGTCTAGGACCTTAACCATTAGGCCAGAGTAAGAGTTAAGACCTTAACCATTAGGCCAGAGTAAGAGTCTAAGACCTTAACCATTATATCAGAGTAAGAGTCTAAGACCTTAGCTATTAGGCCAGACTAAGAGTTAAGACCTTAACCATTAGGCCAGAGTACGAGTCTAAGACCTTAGCTATTAGGCCAGAGTAAGAGTTAAGACCTTAACCATTAGGCCAGAGTGCGAGTCTAACACCTTAGCTATTAGGCCAGAGTAAGAGTTAAGACCTTAACCATTAGGCCAGAGTATGAGTCTAAGACCTTAGCTATTAGGCCAGAGTAAGAGTTAAGACCTTAACCAGTAGGCCAGAGTAAGAGTTAAGACCTTAACCTGTAGGCCATAGTACGAGTCTAAGACCTTAGCTATTAGGCCAGAGTAAGAGTTAAGACCTTAGCTATTAGGCCTGAGTAAGAGTTAAGACCTTAACCATTAGGCCAGAGTACGAGTCTAAGACCTTAGCTATTAGGCCAGAGTAAGAGTTAAGACCTTAACCATTAGGCCAGAGTAAGAGTTAAGACCTTAATCACTAGGCCAGAGTACGAGTCTAAGACCTTAGCTATTAGGCCAGAGTGGGAGTTAAGACCTTAGCTATTAGGCCAGAGTAAGAGTTAAGACCTTAACCAGTTGGCCAGAGTAAGAGTTAAGCCCTTCACCATTAGGCCAGAGTACGAGTCTAAGACCTTAGCTATTAGGCCAGAGTAAGAGTTAAGACCTTAACCTGTAGGCCAGAGTAAGAGTTAAGACCTTAACCATTAGGCCAGAGTACCAGTCTAAGACCTTAACTATTAGGCCAGAGTAAGAGTTAAGACCTTAGCTATTAGGCCAGAGTAAGAGTTAAGACCTTAACCATTAGGCCAGAGTACGAGTCTAAGACCTTAGCTATTAGGCCAGAGTAAGAGTTAAGACCTTAACCAGTAGGCCAGAGTAAGAGTTAAGAACTTAACCTGTAGGCCATAGTACGAGTCTAAGACCTTAGCTATTAGGCCAGAGTAAGAGTTAAGACCTTAACCATTAGGCCAAAGTACGAGTCTAAGACCTTAGCTATTAGGCCAGAGTAAGAGTTAAGACCTTAGCTATTAGGCCAGAGTAAAATGTAAGACCTTAACCAGTAGGCCAGAGTGAGAGTTAAGACCTTAACCATTTGGCCAGAGTACGAGTCTAAGACCTTAGCTATTAGGCCAGAGTAAGAGTTAAGACCTTAACCAGTAGCCCATTGTAAGAGTTAAGACCTTAACCATTAGGCCAGAATACGAGTCTAAGACCTTAGCTATTAGGCCAGAGTACGAGTCTAGCACCTTAGCTATTAGGCCAGAGTAAGAGTTAAGACCTTAGCTATTAGGCCAGAGTACGAGTCTAAGACCTTAGCTTTTAGGCCATAGTACGAGTCTTACACTATAGCTATTAGGCCAGAGTAAGAGTTAAGACCTTAACCATTAGGCCAGAGTAAGAGTTAAGACCGTAACCATTAGGCAAGAGTACGAGTCTAAGACCTTAGCTATTAGGCCAGAGTAAGAGTTAAGACCTTAGCTATTAGGCCAGAGTAAGAGTTAAGACCTTAGCTATTAGGCCAGAGTACGAGTCTAAGACCTTAGCTATTAGGCCAGAATAAGAGTTAAGACCTTAGCTATTAGGCCAGAGTAAGAGTTAAGACCTTAGCTATTAGGCCAGAGTACGAGTCTAAGACCTTAGCTATCAGGCCATAGTACGAGTCTTACACCTTAGCTATTAGGCCAGAGTAAGAGTTAAGACCTTAACCAGTACGCCAGTGTAAGAGTTAAGACCTTAACCTGTAGGCCAGAGTAAGAGTTAAGACCTTAACCTGTAGGCCATAGTAGGAGTCTTAGACCTTAGCTATTAGGCCAGAGTAAGAGTTAAGACCTTAACCAGTAGGCCAGAGTAAGAGTTAAGACCTTAACCATTAGGCCAGAGTACGAGTCTAAGACCTTAGCTATTAGGCCAGAGTAAGAGTTAAGACCTTAGCTATTAGGCCAGAGTAAGAGTTAAGACCGTAACCATTAAGCCAGAGTACAAGACTAAGACCTTAGCTATTTAGCCAGAGTAAGAGTTAAGACCTTAGCTATTAGGCCAGAGTAAGAGTTAAGACCTTAACCATTATGCCAGAGTACGAGTCTAAGACCTTAGCTATTAGGCCAGAGTAAGTGTTAAGACCTGAGCTATTATGCCAGACTGAGAGTTAAGACCTTAATCAGTAGGCCAGAGTAAGAGTTAAGACCTTAACCAGTAGGCCAGAGTAAGAGTTAAGACCTTAACCATTAGGCCAGAGTACGAGTCTAAGACCTTAGCTATTAGGCCAGAGTAAGAGTTAAGACCTTAACCAGTAGGCCAGAGTAAAAGTTAAGACCTTAACCTGTAGGCCATAGTACGAGTCTAAGACCTTAGCTATTAGGCCAGAGTAAGAGTTAAGACCTTAACCAGTCGGCCAGAGTAAGAGTTAAGACCTTAACCAGTAGGCCAGAGTACGAGTCTAACACCTTAGCTATTAGGCCAGAGTAAGAGTTAAGACCTTAACCAGTAGGCCAGAGAAAGAGTTAAGACCTTAACCATTAGACCAGAGTACGAGTCTAAGACCTTAGCTATTAGGCCAGAGTAAGAGTTAAGACCTTAACCAGTAGGCCAGAGTAAGAGTTAAGACCTTAACCAGTAGGCCAGAGTACGAGTCTAAGACCTTAGCTATTAGGCCAGAGTAAGAGTTAAGACCTTAGCTATTAGGCCATGAGTAAGAGTTAAGACGTTAACCATTATGCCAGAGTAAGAATAAAGACCTTAAACATTAGGCCAGAGACAGAGTCTAAGACCTTAACCATTAGGCCGGAGTAAGAGCTAAGACCTTAACCATTAGGCCAGAGTAAGAGTTAAGACCTTAACCATTAGGCCAGAGTAAGAGTTAAGACCTTAACCATTATGCCAGAGTAAGAGTTAAGACCTTAGCTATTAGGCCAGAGTAAGAGTTAAGACCTTAACCATTAGGCCAGAGTATGAGTCTAAGACCTTAGCTATTAGGCCAGAGTAAGAGTTAAGACCTTAACCAGTAGGCCAGAGTAAGAGTTAAGACCTTAACCATTAGGCCAGAGTACGATTCTAAGACCTTAGCTATTAGGCCAGAGTAAGAATTATGACCTTAGATATTAGGCCTGAGTAAGAGTTAAGACCTTAGCTATTAGGCCAGAGTACGAGTTAAGACCTTAATAAGTAGGCCAGAGTACGAGTTAAGACCTTAACCAGTAGGCCAGAGTAAGAGTTAAGACCTTAACCATTAGGCCAGAGTACGAGTCTAAGACCTTAGCTATTAGGCCAGAGTAAGAGTTAAGACCTTAACCAGTTGGCCAGAGTAAGAGTTAAGCCCTTCACCATTAGGCCAGAGTACGAGTCTAAGACCTTAGCTATTAGGCCAGAGTAAGAGTTAAGACCTTAGCTATTAGGCCAGAGTAAGAGCTAAGATCTTAACCAGTAGGCCAGAGTAAGAGTTAAGACCTTAACCTGTAGGCCAGAGTAAGAGTTAAGACCTTAACCTGTAGGCCATAGTACGAGTCTTAGAACTTAGCTATTAGGCCAGAGTAAGAGTTAAGACCTTAGCTATTAGGCCAGAGTAAGAATTAAGACCTTAACCAGTAGGCCAGAGTAAGAGTTAAGACCTTAACCTGTAGGCCATAGTACAAGTCTAAGACCTTAGCTATTAGGCCAGAGTAAGAGTTAAGACCTTAACCCGTAGGCCAGAGTATGAGTTAAGACCTTAACCATTAGGCCAGAGTACGAGTCTAAGACCTTAGCTATTAGGCCAGAGTAAGAGTTAAGACCTTAACCAGTAGGCCAGAGTAAGAGTTAAGACCTTAAACATTAGGCCGGAGTAAGAGTCGGGCCAGAGTAAGAGTTAAGACCTTTACCATTAGGCCAGATTAAGAGTCTAAAACCTTAACCATTAAGCCAGAGTAAGAATAAAGACCTTAAACATTAGGCCAGAGAAAGAGTCTAAGACCTTAACCATTAGGCCGGAGTAAGAGCTAAGACCTTAACCATTAGGCCAGAGTAAGAGTCTAAGACCTTAACCATTAGGCCAGAGTAAGAGTTAAGACCTTAACCATTAGGCCAGAGTAAGAGTCTGGCCAGAGTAAGAGTTAAGACCTTTACCATTAGGCCAGATTAAGAGTCTAAGACCTTAACCATTAGGCCAGAGTAAGAGTTAAGACCTTAACCATTAGGCCAGAGTAAGAGTCTAAGACCTTAACCATTATATTAGAGTAAGAGTCTAAGACCTTAGCTATTAGGCCAGACTAAGAGTTAAGACCTTAACTATTAGGCCAGAGTACGAGTCTAAGACCTTAGCTATTAGGCCAGAGTAAGAGTTAAGACCTTAACCATTAGGCCAGAGTACGAGTCTAACACCTTAGCTATTAGGCCAGAGTAAGAGTTAAGACCTTAACCATTAGGCCAGAGTATGAGTCTAAGACCTTAGCTATTAGGCCAGAGTAAGAGTTAAGACCTTAACCAGTAGGCCAGAGTAAGAGTTAAGACCTTAACCTGTAGGCCATAGTACGAGTCTAAGACCTTAGCTATTAGGCCAGAGTAAGAGTTAAGACCTTAGCTATTAGGCCTGAGTAAGAGTTAAGACCTTAACCATTAGGCCAGAGTACGAGTCTAATACCTTAGCTATTAGGCCAGAGTAAGAGTTAAGACCTTAACCATTAGGCCAGAGTAAGAGTTAAGACCTTAACCATTAGGCCAGAGTACGAGTCTTAGACCTTAGCTATTAGGCCAGAGTGGGAGTTAAGACCTTAGCTATTAGGCCAGAGTAAGAGTTAAGACCTTAACCAGTTGGCCAGAGTAAGAGTTAAGCCCTTCACCATTAGGCCAGAGTACGAGTCTAAGACCTTAGCTATTAGGCCAGAGTAAGAGTTAAGACCTTAACCAGTAGGCCAGAATAAGAGTTAAGACCTTAACCATTAGGCCAGAGTACCAGTCTAAGACCTTAGCTATTAGGCCAGAGTAAGAGTTAAGACCTTAGCTATTAGGCCAGAGTAAGAGTTAAGACCTTAACCATTAGGCCAGAGTACGAGTCTAAGACCTTAGCTATTAGGCCAGAGTAAGAGTTAAGACCTTAACCAGTAGGCCAGAGTAAGAGTTAAGAACTTAACCTGTAGGCCATAGTACGAGTCTAAGACCTTAGCTATTAGGCCAGAGTAAGAGTTAAGACCTTAGCTATTCGGCCAGAGTAAGAGTTAAGACCTTAACCATTAGGCCAAAGTACGAGTCTAAGACCTTAGCTATTAGGCCAGAGTAAGAGTTAAGACCTTAGCTATTATGCCAGAGTAAAAGTTAAGACCTTAACCAGTAGGCCAGAGTGAGAGTTAAGACCTTAACCATTAGGCCAGAGTACGAGTCTAAGACCTTAGCTATTAGGCCAGAGTAAGAGTTAAGACCTTAACCAGTAGCCCAGTGTAAGAGTTAAGACCTTAACCATTAGGCCAGAATATGAGTCTAAGACCTTAGCTATTAGGCCAGAGTACGAGTCTAGGACCTTAGCTATTAGGCCAGAGTAAGAGTTAAGACCTTAGCTATTAGGCCAGAGTAAGAGTTAAGACCTTAGCTATTAGGCCAGAGTACGAGTCTAAGACCTTAGCTTTCAGGCCATAGTACGAGTCTTACACTATAGCTATTAGGCCAGAGTAAGAGTTAAGACCTTAACCATTAGGCCAGAGTAAGAGTTAAGACCGTAACCATTAGGCAAGAGTACGAGTCTAAGACCTTAGCTATTAGGCCAGAGTAAGAGTTAAGACCTTAGCTATTAGGCCAGAGTAAGAGTTAAGACCTTAACCAATAGGCCAGAGTAAGAGTTAAGACCTTCACCATTAGGCCAGAGTACGAGTCTAAGACCTTAGCTATTAGGCCAGAGTAAGAGTTAAGACCTTAACCAGTAGGCCAGAGTAAGAGTTAAGACCTTAACCATTAGGCCAGAGTACCAGTCTAAGACCTTAGCTATTAGGCCAGAGTAAGAGTTAAGACCTTAGCTAATAGGCCAGAGTAAGAGTTAAGACCTTAACCATTAGGCCAGAGTACGAGTCTAAGACCTTTGCTATTAGGCCAGAGTAAGAGTTAAGACCTTAACCAGTAGGCCAGAGTAAGAGTTAAGAACTTAACCTTTAGGCCATAGTACGAGTCTAAGACCTTAGCTATTAGGCCAGAGTAAGAGTTAAGACCTTAGCTATTAGGCCAGAGTAAGAGTTAAGACCTTAACCATTAGGCCAAAGTACGAGTCTAAGACCTTAGCTATTAGGCCAGAGTAAGAATTAAGACCTTAGCTATTAGGCCAGAGTAAAAGTTAAGACCTTAACCAGTAGGCAAGAGTAAGAGTTAAGACCTTAACCATTAGGCCAGAGTACGAGTCTAAGACCTTAGCTATTAGGCCAGAGTAAGAGTTAAGACCTTAACCAGTAGGCCAGTGTAAGAGTTAAGACCTTAACCATTAGGCCAGAGTACGAGTCTAAGACCTTAGCTATTAGGCCAGAGTAAGAGTTAAGACCTTAACCAGTAGGCCAGAGTAAGAGTTAAGACCTTAACCATTAGGCCAGAGTACCAGTCTAAGACCTTAGCTATTAGGCCAGAGTAAGAGTTAAGACCTTATCTATTAGGCCAGAGTAAGAGTTAAGACCTTAACCATTAGGCCAGAGTACGAGTCTAAGACCTTAGCTATTAGGCCAGAGTAAGAGTTAAGACCTTAACCAGTAGGCCAGAGTAAGAGTTAAGAACTTAACCTGTAGGCCATAGTACGAGTCTAAGACCTTAGCTATTAGGCCAGAGTAAGAGTTAAGACCTTAGCTATTAGGCCAGAGTAAGAGTTAAGACCTTAACCATTAGGCCAAAGTACGAGTCTAAGACCTTAGCTATTAGGCCAGAGTAAGAGTTAAGACCTTAGCTATTAGGCCAGAGTAAAAGTTAAGACCTTAACCAGTAGGCCAGAGTAAGAGTTAAGAACTTAACCATTAGGCCAGAGTACGAGTCTAAGACCTTAGCTATTAGGCCAGAGTAAGAGTTAAGACCTTAACCAGTAGGCCAGTGTAAGAGTTAAGACCTTAACCATTAGGCCAGAGTACGAGTCCAAGACCTTAGCTATTAGGCCAGAGTAAGAGTTAAGACCTTAACCAGTAGGCCAGTGTAAGAGTTAAGACCTTAACCATTAGGCCAGAGTACGAGTCTAAGACCTTAGCTATTAGGCCAGAGTACGAGTCTAAGACCTTAGCTATTAGGCCAGAGTAAGAGTTAAGACCTTAGCTATTAGGCCAGAGTAAGAGTTAATACCTTAGCTATTAGGCCAGAGTACGAGTCTAAGACCTTAGCTATTAGGCCAGAGTAAGAGTTAAGACCTTAACCAGTAGGCCAGTGTAAGTGTTAAGACCTTAACCATTAGGTCAGAGTACGAGTCTAAGACCTTAGCTATTAGGCCATAGTACGAGTCTAAGACCTTATCTATTAGGCCAGAGTAAGAGTTAAGACCTTAGCTATTGGGCCAGAGTAAGAGTTAAGACCTTAGCTATTAGGCCAGAGTACGAGTCTAAGACCTTAGCTATTAGGCCAGAGTACGAGTCTAAGACCTTAGCTATTAGGCCAGAGTAAGAGTTAAGACCTTAGCTATTAGGCCAGAGTAAGAGTTAAGACCTTAGCTATTAGGCCAGAGTACGAGTCTAAGACCTTAGCTATTAGGCCAGAGTAAGAGTTAAGACCTTAATCAGTAGGCCAGTGTAAGAGTTAAGACCTTAACCAGTAGGCCAGAGTACGAGTCTAAGACCTTAGCTATTAGGCCAGAGTACGAGTCTAAGACCTTAGCTATTAGGCCAGAGGAAGTGTTAAGACCTTAGCTATTAGGCCAGAGTAAGAGTTAAGACCTTAGCTATTAGGCCAGAGTACGAGTCTAAGACCTTAGCTATTAGGCCAGAGTACGAGTCTAAGACCTTAGCTATTAGGCCAGAATAAGAGTTAAGACCTTAGGTTTTAGGCCAGACTAAGAGATAAGACCTTAGCTATGAGGCCAGAGTACGAGTCTAAGACCTTAGCTATCAGGCCATAGTACGAGTCTTACACCTTAGCTATTAGGCCAGAGTAAGAGTTAAGACCTTAACCAGTACGCCAGTGTAAGAGTTAAGACCTTAACCTGTAGGCCAGAGTAAGAGTTAAGATCTTAACCTGTAGGCCATAGCAGGAGTCTTAGACCTTAGCTATTAGGCCAGAGTAAGAGTTAAGACCTTAACCAGTAGGCCAGAGTAAGAGTTAAGACCTTAACCATTAGGCCAGAGTACGAGTCTAAGACCTTAGCTATTAGGCCAGAGTAAGAGTTTAAACCTTAGCTATTAGGCCAGAGTAAGAGTTAAGACCGTAACCATTAAGCCAGAGTATGAGTCTAAGACCTTAGCTATTTAGCCAGAGTAAGAGTTAAGACCTTAGCTATTAGGCCAGAGTAAGAGTTAAGACCTTAACAATTACGCCAGAGTACGAGTCTAAGACCTTAGCTATTAGGCCAGAGTAAGTGTTAAGACCTGAGCTATTATGCCAGACTGAGAGTTAAGACCTTAATCAGTAGGCCAGAGTAAGAGTTAAGACCTTAACCAGTAGGCCAGAGTAAGAGTTAAGACCTTAACCATTAGGCCAGAGTACGAGTCTAAGACCTTAGCTATTAGGCCAGAGTAAGAGTTAAGACCTTAACCAGTAGGCCAAAGTAAGAGTTAAGACCTTAACCTGTAGGCCATAGTACGAGTCTAAGACCTTAGCTATTAGGCCAGAGTAAGAGTTAAGACCTTAACCAGTCGGCCAGAGTAAGAGTTAAGACCTTAACCAGTAGGCCAGAGTACGAGTCTAACACCTTAGCTATTAGGCCAGAGTAAGAGTTAAGACCTTAACCAGTACGCCAGTGTAAGAGTTAAGACCTTAACCTGTAGGCCAGAGTAAGAGTTAAGATCTTAACCTGTAGGCCATAGCAGGAGTCTTAGACCTTAGCTATTAGGCCAGAGTAAGAGTTAAGACCTTAACCAGTAGGCCAGAGTAAGAGTTAAGACCTTAACCATTAGGCCAGAGTACGAGTCTAAGACCTTAGCTATTAGGCCAGAGTAAGAGTTTAAACCTTAGCTATTAGGCCAGAGTAAGAGTTAAGACCGTAACCATTAAGCCAGAGTATGAGTCTAAGACCTTAGCTATTTAGCCAGAGTAAGAGTTAAGACCTTAGCTATTAGGCCAGAGTAAGAGTTAAGACCTTAACAATTACGCCAGAGTACGAGTCTAAGACCTTAGCTATTAGGCCAGAGTAAGTGTTAAGACCTGAGCTATTATGCCAGACTGAGAGTTAAGACCTTAATCAGTAGGCCAGAGTAAGAGTTAAGACCTTAACCAGTAGGCCAGAGTAAGAGTTAAGACCTTAACCATTAGGCCAGAGTACGAGTCTAAGACCTTAGCTATTAGGCCAGAGTAAGAGTTAAGACCTTAACCAGTAGGCCAAAGTAAGAGTTAAGACCTTAACCTGTAGGCCATAGTACGAGTCTAAGACCTTAGCTATTAGGCCAGAGTAAGAGTTAAGACCTTAACCAGTCGGCCAGAGTAAGAGTTAAGACCTTAACCAGTAGGCCAGAGTACGAGTCTAAGACCTTAGCTATTAGGCCAGAGTAAGAGTTAAGACCTTAACCAGTAGGCCAGAGTAAGAGTTAAGACCTTAACCATTAGGCCAGAGTACGAGTCTAAGACCTTAGCTATTAGGCCAGAGTAAGAGTTAAGACCTTAACCAGTAGGCCAGTGTAAGAGTTAAGACCTTAACCAGTTGGCCAGAGTAAGAGTTAAGCCCTTCACCATTAGGCCAGAGTACGAGTCTAAGACCTTAGCTATTAGGCCAGAGTAAGAGTTAAGACCTTAACCAGTTGGCCAGAGTAAGAGTTAAGCCCTTCACCATTAGGCCAGAGTACGAGTCTAAGACCTTAGCTATTAGGCCAGAGTAAGAGTTAAGACCTTAGCTATTAGGCCAGAGTAAGAGCTAAGATCTTAACCAGTAGGCCAGAGTAAGAGTTAAGACCTTAACCTGTAGGCCAGAGTAAGAGTTAAGACCTTAACCTGTAGGCCATAGTACGAGTCTTAGACCTTAGCTATTAGGCCAGAGTAAGATTTAAGACCTTAGCTATTAGGCCAGAGTAAGAATTAAGACCTTAACCAGTAGGCCAGAGTAAGAGTTAAGACCTTAACCTGTAGGCCATAGTAAAAGTCTAAGACCTTAGCTATTAGGCCAGAGTAAGAGTTAAGACCTTAACCCGTAGGCCAGAGTATGAGTTAAGACCTTAACCATTAGGCCAGAGTACGAGTCTAAGACCTTAGCTATTAGGCCAGAGTAAGAGTTAAGACCTTAACCAGTAGGCCAGAGGAAGAGTTAAGACCTTAAACATTAGGCCAGAGTAAGAGTCTGGCCAGAGTAAGAGTTAAGACCTTTACCATTAGGCCAGATTAAGAGTCTAAGACCTTAACCATTAAGCCAGAGTAAGAATAAAGACCTTAAACATTAGGCCAGAGAAAGAGTCTAAGACCTTAACCATTAGGCCGGAGTAAGAGCTAAGACCTTAACCATTAGGCCAGAGTAAGAGTCTAAGACCTTAACCATTAGGCCAGAGTAAGAGTTAAGACCTTAACCATTAGGCCAGAGTAAGAGTCTGGCCAGAGTAAGAGTTAAGACCTTTACCATTAGGCCAGATTAAGAGTCTAGGACCTTAACCATTAGGCCAGAGTAAGAGTTAAGACCTTAACCATTAGGCCAGAGTAAGAGTCTAAGACCTTAACCATTATATCAGAGTAAGAGTCTAAGACCTTAGCTATTAGGCCAGACTAAGAGTTAAGACCTTAACCATTAGGCCAGAGTACGAGTCTAAGACCTTAGCTATTAGGCCAGAGTAAGAGTTAAGACCTTAACCATTAGGCCAGAGTACGAGTCTAACACCTTAGCTATTAGGCCAGAGTAAGAGTTAAGACCTTAACCATTAGGCCAGAGTATGAGTCTAAGACCTTAGCTATTAGGCCAGAGTAAGAGTTAAGACCTTAACCAGTAGGCCAGAGTAAGAGTTAAGACCTTAACCTGTAGGCCATAGTACGAGTCTAAGACCTTAGCTATTAGGCCAGAGTAAGAGTTAAGACCTTAGCTATTAGGCCTGAGTAAGAGTTAAGACCTTAACCATTAGGCCAGAGTACGAGTCTAAGACCTTAGCTATTAGGCCAGAGTAAGAGTTAAGACCTTAACCATTAGGCCAGAGTAAGAGTTAAGACCTTAATCACTAGGCCAGAGTACGAGTCTAAGACCTTAGCTATTAGGCCAGAGTGGGAGTTAAGACCTTAGCTATTAGGCCAGAGTAAGAGTTAAGACCTTAACCAGTTGGCCAGAGTAAGAGTTAAGCCCTTCACCATTAGGCCAGAGTACGAGTCTAAGACCTTAGCTATTAGGCCAGAGTAAGAGTTAAGACCTTAACCTGTAGGCCAGAGTAAGAGTTAAGACCTTAACCATTAGGCCAGAGTACCAGTCTAAGACCTTAACTATTAGGCCAGAGTAAGAGTTAAGACCTTAGCTATTAGGCCAGAGTAAGAGTTAAGACCTTAACCATTAGGCCAGAGTACGAGTCTAAGACCTTAGCTATTAGGCCAGAGTAAGAGTTAAGACCTTAACCAGTAGGCCAGAGTAAGAGTTAAGAACTTAACCTGTAGGCCATAGTACGAGTCTAAGACCTTAGCTATTAGGCCAGAGTAAGAGTTAAGACCTTAACCATTAGGCCAAAGTACGAGTCTAAGACCTTAGCTATTAGGCCAGAGTAAGAGTTAAGACCTTAGCTATTAGGCCAGAGTAAAATGTAAGACCTTAACCAGTAGGCCAGAGTGAGAGTTAAGACCTTAACCATTTGGCCAGAGTACGAGTCTAAGACCTTAGCTATTAGGCCAGAGTAAGAGTTAAGACCTTAACCAGTAGCCCATTGTAAGAGTTAAGACCTTAACCATTAGGCCAGAATACGAGTCTAAGACCTTAGCTATTAGGCCAGAGTACGAGTCTAGCACCTTAGCTATTAGGCCAGAGTAAGAGTTAAGACCTTAGCTATTAGGCCAGAGTACGAGTCTAAGACCTTAGCTTTTAGGCCATAGTACGAGTCTTACACTATAGCTATTAGGCCAGAGTAAGAGTTAAGACCTTAACCATTAGGCCAGAGTAAGAGTTAAGACCGTAACCATTAGGCAAGAGTACGAGTCTAAGACCTTAGCTATTAGGCCAGAGTAAGAGTTAAGACCTTAGCTATTAGGCCAGAGTAAGAGTTAAGACCTTAGCTATTAGGCCAGAGTACGAGTCTAAGACCTTAGCTATTAGGCCAGAATAAGAGTTAAGACCTTAGCTATTAGGCCAGAGTAAGAGTTAAGACCTTAGCTATTAGGCCAGAGTACGAGTCTAAGACCTTAGCTATCAGGCCATAGTACGAGTCTTACACCTTAGCTATTAGGCCAGAGTAAGAGTTAAGACCTTAACCAGTACGCCAGTGTAAGAGTTAAGACCTTAACCTGTAGGCCAGAGTAAGAGTTAAGACCTTAACCTGTAGGCCATAGTAGGAGTCTTAGACCTTAGCTATTAGGCCAGAGTAAGAGTTAAGACCTTAACCAGTAGGCCAGAGTAAGAGTTAAGACCTTAACCATTAGGCCAGAGTACGAGTCTAAGACCTTAGCTATTAGGCCAGAGTAAGAGTTAAGACCTTAGCTATTAGGCCAGAGTAAGAGTTAAGACCGTAACCATTAAGCCAGAGTACAAGACTAAGACCTTAGCTATTTAGCCAGAGTAAGAGTTGAGACCTTAGCTATTAGGCCAGAGTAAGAGTTAAGACCTTAACCATTATGCCAGAGTACGAGTCTAAGACCTTAGCTATTAGGCCAGAGTAAGTGTTAAGACCTGAGCTATTATGCCAGACTGAGAGTTAAGACCTTAATCAGTAGGCCAGAGTAAGAGTTAAGACCTTAACCAGTAGGCCAGAGTAAGAGTTAAGACCTTAACCATTAGGCCAGAGTACGAGTCTAAGACCTTAGCTATTAGGCCAGAGTAAGAGTTAAGACCTTAACCAGTAGGCCAGAGTAAAAGTTAAGACCTTAACCTGTAGGCCATAGTACGAGTCTAAGACCTTAGCTATTAGGCCAGAGTAAGAGTTAAGACCTTAACCAGTCGGCCAGAGTAAGAGTTAAGACCTTAACCAGTAGGCCAGAGTACGAGTCTAACACCTTAGCTATTAGGCCAGAGTAAGAGTTAAGACCTTAACCAGTAGGCCAGAGAAAGAGTTAAGACCTTAACCATTAGACCAGAGTACGAGTCTAAGACCTTAGCTATTAAGCCAGAGTAAGAGTTAAGACCTTAACCAGTAGGCCAGAGTAAGAGTTAAGACCTTAACCAGTAGGCCAGAGTACGAGTCTAAGACCTTAGCTATTAGGCCAGAGTAAGAGTTAAGACCTTAGCTATTAGGCCATGAGTAAGAGTTAAGACGTTAACCATTATGCCAGAGTAAGAATAAAGACCTTAAACATTAGGCCAGAGACAGAGTCTAAGACCTTAACCATTAGGCCGGAGTAAGAGCTAAGACCTTAACCATTAGGCCAGAGTAAGAGTTAAGACCTTAACCATTAGGCCAGAGTAAGAGTTAAGACCTTAACCATTATGCCAGAGTAAGAGTTAAGACCTTAGCTATTAGGCCAGAGTAAGAGTTAAGACCTTAACCATTAGGCCAGAGTATGAGTCTAAGACCTTAGCTATTAGGCCAGAGTAAGAGTTAAGACCTTAACCAGTAGGCCAGAGTAAGAGTTAAGACCTTAACCATTAGGCCAGAGTACGATTCTAAGACCTTAGCTATTAGGCCAGAGTAAGAATTATGACCTTAGATATTAGGCCTGAGTAAGAGTTAAGACCTTAGCTATTAGGCCAGAGTACGAGTTAAGACCTTAATAAGTAGGCCAGAGTACGAGTTAAGACCTTAACCAGTAGGCCAGAGTAAGAGTTAAGACCTTAACCATTAGGCCAGAGTACGAGTCTAAGACCTTAGCTATTAGGCCAGAGTAAGAGTTAAGACCTTAACCAGTTGGCCAGAGTAAGAGTTAAGCCCTTCACCATTAGGCCAGAGTACGAGTCTAAGACCTTAGCTATTAGGCCAGAGTAAGAGTTAAGACCTTAGCTATTAGGCCAGAGTAAGAGCTAAGATCTTAACCAGTAGGCCAGAGTAAGAGTTAAGACCTTAACCTGTAGGCCAGAGTAAGAGTTAAGACCTTAACCTGTAGGCCATAGTACGAGTCTTAGAACTTAGCTATTAGGCCAGAGTAAGAGTTAAGACCTTAGCTATTAGGCCAGAGTAAGAATTAAGACCTTAACCAGTAGGCCAGAGTAAGAGTTAAGACCTTAACCTGTAGGCCATAGTACAAGTCTAAGACCTTAGCTATTAGGCCAGAGTAAGAGTTAAGACCTTAACCCGTAGGCCAGAGTATGAGTTAAGACCTTAACCATTAGGCCAGAGTACGAGTCTAAGACCTTAGCTATTAGGCCAGAGTAAGAGTTAAGACCTTAACCAGTAGGCCAGAGTAAGAGTTAAGACCTTAAACATTAGGCCGGAGTAAGAGTCGGGCCAGAGTAAGAGTTAAGACCTTTACCATTAGGCCAGATTAAGAGTCTAAAACCTTAACCATTAAGCCAGAGTAAGAATAAAGACCTTAAACATTAGGCCAGAGAAAGAGTCTAAGACCTTAACCATTAGGCCGGAGTAAGAGCTAAGACCTTAACCATTAGGCCAGAGTAAGAGTCTAAGACCTTAACCATTAGGCCAGAGTAAGAGTTAAGACCTTAACCATTAGGCCAGAGTAAGAGTCTGGCCAGAGTAAGAGTTAAGACCTTTACCATTAGGCCAGATTAAGAGTCTAAGACCTTAACCATTAGGCCAGAGTAAGAGTTAAGACCTTAACCATTAGGCCAGAGTAAGAGTCTAAGACCTTAACCATTATATTAGAGTAAGAGTCTAAGACCTTAGCTATTAGGCCAGACTAAGAGTTAAGACCTTAACCATTAGGCCAGAGTACGAGTCTAAGACCTTAGCTATTAGGCCAGAGTAAGAGTTAAGACCTTAACCATTAGGCCAGAGTACGAGTCTAACACCTTAGCTATTAGGCCAGAGTAAGAGTTAAGACCTTAACCATTAGGCCAGAGTATGAGTCTAAGACCTTAGCTATTAGGCCAGAGTAAGAGTTAAGACCTTAACCAGTAGGCCAGAGTAAGAGTTAAGACCTTAACCTGTAGGCCATAGTACGAGTCTAAGACCTTAGCTATTAGGCCAGAGTAAGAGTTAAGACCTTAGCTATTAGGCCTGAGTAAGAGTTAAGACCTTAACCATTAGGCCAGAGTACGAGTCTAAGACCTTAGCTATTAGGCCAGAGTAAGAGTTAAGACCTTAACCATTAGGCCAGAGTAAGAGTTAAGACCTTAACCATTAGGCCAGAGTACGAGTCTTAGACCTTAGCTATTAGGCCAGAGTGGGAGTTAAGACCTTAGCTATTAGGCCAGAGTAAGAGTTAAGACCTTAACCAGTTGGCCAGAGTAAGAGTTAAGCCCTTCACCATTAGGCCAGAGTACGAGTCTAAGACCTTAGCTATTAGGCCAGAGTAAGAGTTAAGACCTTAACCAGTAGGCCAGAATAAGAGTTAAGACCTTAACCATTAGGCCAGAGTACCAGTCTAAGACCTTAGCTATTAGGCCAGAGTAAGAGTTAAGACCTTAGCTATTAGGCCAGAGTAAGAGTTAAGACCTTAACCATTAGGCCAGAGTACGAGTCTAAGACCTTAGCTATTAGGCCAGAGTAAGAGTTAAGACCTTAACCAGTAGGCCAGAGTAAGAGTTAAGAACTTAACCTGTAGGCCATAGTACGAGTCTAAGACCTTAGCTATTAGGCCAGAGTAAGAGTTAAGACCTTAGCTATTCGGCCAGAGTAAGAGTTAAGACCTTAACCATTAGGCCAAAGTACGAGTCTAAGACCTTAGCTATTAGGCCAGAGTAAGAGTTAAGACCTTAGCTATTATGCCAGAGTAAAAGTTAAGACCTTAACCAGTAGGCCAGAGTGAGAGTTAAGACCTTAACCATTAGGCCAGAGTACGAGTCTAAGACCTTAGCTATTAGGCCAGAGTAAGAGTTAAGACCTTAACCAGTAGCCCAGTGTAAGAGTTAAGACCTTAACCATTAGGCCAGAATATGAGTCTAAGACCTTAGCTATTAGGCCAGAGTACGAGTCTAGGACCTTAGCTATTAGGCCAGAGTAAGAGTTAAGACCTTAGCTATTAGGCCAGAGTAAGAGTTAAGACCTTAGCTATTAGGCCAGAGTACGAGTCTAAGACCTTAGCTTTCAGGCCATAGTACGAGTCTTACACTATAGCTATTAGGCCAGAGTAAGAGTTAAGACCTTAACCATTAGGCCAGAGTAAGAGTTAAGACCGTAACCATTAGGCAAGAGTACGAGTCTAAGACCTTAGCTATTAGGCCAGAGTAAGAGTTAAGACCTTAGCTATTAGGCCAGAGTAAGAGTTAAGACCTTAACCAATAGGCCAGAGTAAGAGTTAAGACCTTCACCATTAGGCCAGAGTACGAGTCTAAGACCTTAGCTATTAGGCCAGAGTAAGAGTTAAGACCTTAACCAGTAGGCCAGAGTAAGAGTTAAGACCTTAACCATTAGGCCAGAGTACCAGTCTAAGACCTTAGCTATTAGGCCAGAGTAAGAGTTAAGACCTTAGCTAATAGGCCAGAGTAAGAGTTAAGACCTTAACCATTAGGCCAGAGTACGAGTCTAAGACCTTTGCTATTAGGCCAGAGTAAGAGTTAAGACCTTAACCAGTAGGCCAGAGTAAGAGTTAAGAACTTAACCTTTAGGCCATAGTACGAGTCTAAGACCTTAGCTATTAGGCCAGAGTAAGAGTTAAGACCTTAGCTATTAGGCCAGAGTAAGAGTTAAGACCTTAACCATTAGGCCAAAGTACGAGTCTAAGACCTTAGCTATTAGGCCAGAGTAAGAATTAAGACCTTAGCTATTAGGCCAGAGTAAAAGTTAAGACCTTAACCAGTAGGCAAGAGTAAGAGTTAAGACCTTAACCATTAGGCCAGAGTACGAGTCTAAGACCTTAGCTATTAGGCCAGAGTAAGAGTTAAGACCTTAACCAGTAGGCCAGTGTAAGAGTTAAGACCTTAACCATTAGGCCAGAGTACGAGTCTAAGACCTTAGCTATTAGGCCAGAGTAAGAGTTAAGACCTTAACCAGTAGGCCAGAGTAAGAGTTAAGACCTTAACCATTAGGCCAGAGTACCAGTCTAAGACCTTAGCTATTAGGCCAGAGTAAGAGTTAAGACCTTATCTATTAGGCCAGAGTAAGAGTTAAGACCTTAACCATTAGGCCAGAGTACGAGTCTAAGACCTTAGCTATTAGGCCAGAGTAAGAGTTAAGACCTTAACCAGTAGGCCAGAGTAAGAGTTAAGAACTTAACCTGTAGGCCATAGTACGAGTCTAAGACCTTAGCTATTAGGCCAGAGTAAGAGTTAAGACCTTAGCTATTAGGCCAGAGTAAGAGTTAAGACCTTAACCATTAGGCCAAAGTACGAGTCTAAGACCTTAGCTATTAGGCCAGAGTAAGAGTTAAGACCTTAGCTATTAGGCCAGAGTAAAAGTTAAGACCTTAACCAGTAGGCCAGAGTAAGAGTTAAGAACTTAACCATTAGGCCAGAGTACGAGTCTAAGACCTTAGCTATTAGGCCAGAGTAAGAGTTAAGACCTTAACCAGTAGGCCAGTGTAAGAGTTAAGACCTTAACCATTAGGCCAGAGTACGAGTCTAAGACCTTAGCTATTAGGCCAGAGTAAGAGTTAAGACCTTAACCAGTAGGCCAGTGTAAGAGTTAAGACCTTAACCATTAGGCCAGAGTACGAGTCTAAGACCTTAGCTATTAGGCCAGAGTACGAGTCTAAGACCTTAGCTATTAGGCCAGAGTAAGAGTTAAGACCTTAGCTATTAGGCCAGAGTAAGAGTTAATACCTTAGCTATTAGGCCAGAGTACGAGTCTAAGACCTTAGCTATTAGGCCAGAGTAAGAGTTAAGACCTTAACCAGTAGGCCAGTGTAAGTGTTAAGACCTTAACCATTAGGTCAGAGTACGAGTCTAAGACCTTAGCTATTAGGCCATAGTACGAGTCTAAGACCTTATCTATTAGGCCAGAGTAAGAGTTAAGACCTTAGCTATTGGGCCAGAGTAAGAGTTAAGACCTTAGCTATTAGGCCAGAGTACGAGTCTAAGACCTTAGCTATTAGGCCAGAGTACGAGTCTAAGACCTTAGCTATTAGGCCAGAGTAAGAGTTAAGACCTTAGCTATTAGGCCAGAGTAAGAGTTAAGACCTTAGCTATTAGGCCAGAGTACGAGTCTAAGACCTTAGCTATTAGGCCAGAGTAAGAGTTAAGACCTTAATCAGTAGGCCAGTGTAAGAGTTAAGACCTTAACCAGTAGGCCAGAGTACGAGTCTAAGACCTTAGCTATTAGGCCAGAGTACGAGTCTAAGACCTTAGCTATTAGGCCAGAGGAAGTGTTAAGACCTTAGCTATTAGGCCAGAGTAAGAGTTAAGACCTTAGCTATTAGGCCAGAGTACGAGTCTAAGACCTTAGCTATTAGGCCAGAGTACGAGTCTAAGACCTTAGCTATTAGGCCAGAATAAGAGTTAAGACCTTAGGTTTTAGGCCAGACTAAGAGATAAGACCTTAGCTATGAGGCCAGAGTACGAGTCTAAGACCTTAGCTATCAGGCCATAGTACGAGTCTTACACCTTAGCTATTAGGCCAGAGTAAGAGTTAAGACCTTAACCAGTACGCCAGTGTAAGAGTTAAGACCTTAACCTGTAGGCCAGAGTAAGAGTTAAGATCTTAACCTGTAGGCCATAGCAGGAGTCTTAGACCTTAGCTATTAGGCCAGAGTAAGAGTTAAGACCTTAACCAGTAGGCCAGAGTAAGAGTTAAGACCTTAACCATTAGGCCAGAGTACGAGTCTAAGACCTTAGCTATTAGGCCAGAGTAAGAGTTTAAACCTTAGCTATTAGGCCAGAGTAAGAGTTAAGACCGTAACCATTAAGCCAGAGTATGAGTCTAAGACCTTAGCTATTTAGCCAGAGTAAGAGTTAAGACCTTAGCTATTAGGCCAGAGTAAGAGTTAAGACCTTAACAATTACGCCAGAGTACGAGTCTAAGACCTTAGCTATTAGGCCAGAGTAAGTGTTAAGACCTGAGCTATTATGCCAGACTGAGAGTTAAGACCTTAATCAGTAGGCCAGAGTAAGAGTTAAGACCTTAACCAGTAGGCCAGAGTAAGAGTTAAGACCTTAACCATTAGGCCAGAGTACGAGTCTAAGACCTTAGCTATTAGGCCAGAGTAAGAGTTAAGACCTTAACCAGTAGGCCAAAGTAAGAGTTAAGACCTTAACCTGTAGGCCATAGTACGAGTCTAAGACCTTAGCTATTAGGCCAGAGTAAGAGTTAAGACCTTAACCAGTCGGCCAGAGTAAGAGTTAAGACCTTAACCAGTAGGCCAGAGTACGAGTCTAACACCTTAGCTATTAGGCCAGAGTAAGAGTTAAGACCTTAACCAGTACGCCAGTGTAAGAGTTAAGACCTTAACCTGTAGGCCAGAGTAAGAGTTAAGATCTTAACCTGTAGGCCATAGCAGGAGTCTTAGACCTTAGCTATTAGGCCAGAGTAAGAGTTAAGACCTTAACCAGTAGGCCAGAGTAAGAGTTAAGACCTTAACCATTAGGCCAGAGTACGAGTCTAAGACCTTAGCTATTAGGCCAGAGTAAGAGTTTAAACCTTAGCTATTAGGCCAGAGTAAGAGTTAAGACCGTAACCATTAAGCCAGAGTATGAGTCTAAGACCTTAGCTATTTAGCCAGAGTAAGAGTTAAGACCTTAGCTATTAGGCCAGAGTAAGAGTTAAGACCTTAACAATTACGCCAGAGTACGAGTCTAAGACCTTAGCTATTAGGCCAGAGTAAGTGTTAAGACCTGAGCTATTATGCCAGACTGAGAGTTAAGACCTTAATCAGTAGGCCAGAGTAAGAGTTAAGACCTTAACCAGTAGGCCAGAGTAAGAGTTAAGACCTTAACCATTAGGCCAGAGTACGAGTCTAAGACCTTAGCTATTAGGCCAGAGTAAGAGTTAAGACCTTAACCAGTAGGCCAAAGTAAGAGTTAAGACCTTAACCTGTAGGCCATAGTACGAGTCTAAGACCTTAGCTATTAGGCCAGAGTAAGAGTTAAGACCTTAACCAGTCGGCCAGAGTAAGAGTTAAGACCTTAACCAGTAGGCCAGAGTACGAGTCTAAGACCTTAGCTATTAGGCCAGAGTAAGAGTTAAGACCTTAACCAGTAGGCCAGAGTAAGAGTTAAGACCTTAACCATTAGGCCAGAGTACGAGTCTAAGACCTTAGCTATTAGGCCAGAGTAAGAGTTAAGACCTTAACCAGTAGGCCAGTGTAAGAGTTAAGACCTTAACCATTAGGCCAGAGTACGAGTCTAAGACCTTAGCTATTAGGCCAGAGTAAGAGTTAAGACCTTAACCAGTAGGCCAGAGTACGAGTCTAAGACCTTAGCTATTAGGCCAGAGTAAGAGTTAAGACCTTAACCAGTAGGCCAGAGAAAGAGTTAAGACCTTAACCATTAGACCAGAGTACGAGTCTAAGACCTTAGCTATTAGGCCAGAGTAAGAGTTAAGACCTTAACCAGTAGGCCAGAGTAAGAGTTAAGACCTTAACCAGTAGGCCAGAGTACGAGTCTAAGACCTTAGCTATTAGGACAGAGTAAGAGTTAAGACCTTAGCTATTAGGCCATGAGTAAGAGTTAAGACGTTAACCATTAGGCCAGAGTAAGAGTCTGGCCAGAGTAAGAGTTAAGACCTTTACCATTAGGCCAGATTAAGAGTCTAAGACCTTAACCATTAGGCCAGAGTAAGAGTTAAGACCTTAACCATTAGGCCAGAGTAAGAGTCTAAGACCTTAACCATTATGTCAGAGTAAGAGTCTAAGACCTTAGCTATTAGGCCAGACTAAGAGTTAAGACCTTAACCATTAGGCCAGAGTACGAGTCTAAGACCTTAGCTATTAGGCCAGAGTAAGAGTTAAGACCTTAAACAGTAGGCCAGAGTAAGAGTTAAGACCTTAACCTGTAGGCCATAGTACGAGTCTAAGACCTTAGCTATTAGGCCAGAGTAAGAGTTAAGACCTTAACCAGTAGGCCAGAGTAAGAGTTAAGACCTTAACCTGTAGGCCATAGTACGATTCTAAGACCTTAGCTATTAGGCCAGAGTAAGAGTTAAGACCTTAGCTATTAGGCCTGAGTAAGAGTTAAGACCTTAGCTATTAGGCCAGAGTACGAGTCTAAGACCTTAGCTAATAGGCCAGAGTAAGAGTTAAGACCTTAACCAGTAGGCCAGTGTAAGAGTTAAGACCTTAGCCATTAGGTCAGAGTACGAGTCTAAGACCTTAGCTATTAGGCCATAGTATGAGTCTAAGACCTTAGCTATTAGGCCAGAGTAAGAGTTACGACCTTAGCTATTAGGCCAGAGTAAGAGTTAAGACCTTAGCTATTAGGCCAGAGTAAGAGTTAAGACCTTAGCTATTAGGCCAGAGTACGAGTCTAAGACCTTAGCTATTAGGCCAGAGTAAGAGTTAAGACCTTAACCAGTAGGCCAGTGTAAGAGTTAAGACCTTAACCATTAGGCCAGAGTACGAGTCTAAGACCTTAGCTATTAGGCCAGAGTACGAGTCTAAGACCTTAGCTATTAGGCCAGAGTAAGAGTTAAGACCTTAGCTATTAGGCCAGAGTAAGAGTTAAGACCTTAGCTATTAGGCAAGAGTACGAGTCTAAGACCTTAGCTATTAGGCCAGAGTACGAGTCTAAGACCTTAGCTATTAGGCCAGAATAAGAGTTAAGACCTTAGCTATTAGGCCAGAGTAAGAGATGAGACCTTAGCTATTAGGCCAGAGTACGAGTCTAAGACCTTAGCTATCAGGCCATAGTACGAGTCTTACACCTTAGCTATTAGGCCAGAGTAAGAGTTAAGACCTTAACCAGTACGCCAGTGTAAGAGTTAAGACCTTAACCAGTAGGCCATAGTACGATTCTAAGACCTTAGCTATTAGGCCAGAGTAAGAGTTAAGACCTTAACCAGTAGGCCAAAGTAAGAGTTAAGACCTTAACATGTAGGCCATAGTACGAGTCTAAGACCTTAGCTATTAGGCCAGAGTAAGAGTTAAGGCCTTAACCATTAGGCCAGAGTAAGAGTCTAAGACCTTAACCATTATGTCAGAGTAAGAGTCTAAGACCTTAGCTATTAGGCCAGAGTAAGAGTTAAGACCTTAACCATTAGTCCAGAGTACGAGTCTAAGACCTTAGCTATTAGGCCAGAGTAAGAGTTAAGACCTTAGCTATTGGGCCAGAGTAAGAGTTAAGACCTTTACCATTAGGCCAAATTAAGAGTCTAAGACCTTAACCATTAGGCCAGAGTAAGAGTTAAGGCCTTAACCATTAGGCCAGAGTAAGAGTCTAAGACCTTAACCATTATGTCAGAGTAAGAGTCTAAGACCTTAGCTATTAGGCCAGAGTAAGAGTTAAGACCTTAACCATTAGTCCAGAGTACGAGTCTAAGACCTTAGCTATTAGGCCAGAGTAAGAGTTAAGACCTTAGCTATTGGGCCAGAGTAAGAGTTAAGACCTTAACCATTAGGCCAGAGTACGAGTCTAAGACCTTAGCTATTAGGCCTGAGTAAGAGTTAAGACCTTAGCTATTAGGCCATGAGTAAGAGTTAAGACGTTAACCATTAAGCCAGAGTAAGAATAAAGACCTTAAACATTAGGCCAGAGAAAGAGTCTAAGACCTTAACCATTAGGCCAGAGTAAGAGCTAAGACCTTAACCATTAGGCCAGAGTAAGAGTTAAGACCTTAACCATTAGGCCAGAGTAAGAGTTAAGACCTTAACCATTATGCCAGAGTAAGAGTAAAGACCTTAGCTATTAGGCCAGAGTAAGAGTTAAGACCTTAACCATTAGGCCAGAGTATGAGTCTAAGACCTTAGCTATTAGGCCAGAGTAAGAGTTAAGACCTTAACCAGTAGGCCAGAGTAAGAGTTAAGACCTTAACCATTAGTCCAGAGTAAGAGTCTAAGACCTTAGCTATTAGGCCAGAGAAAGAGTTAAGACCTTAGCTATTGGGCCAGAGTAAGAGTGAAGACCTTAACCATTAGGCCAGAGTACGAGTCTAAGACCTTAGCTATTAGGCCAGAGTAAGAGTTAAGACCTTAACCATTAGGCCAGAGTACGAGTCTAAGACCTTAGCTATTAGGCCAGAGTAAGAATTAAGACCTTAGATATTAGGCCTGAGTAAGAGTTAAGACCTTAGCTATTAGGCCAGCGTACGAGTTAAGACCTTAACCAGTAGGCCAGAGTAAGAGTTAAGACCTTAACCTGTAGGCCAGAGTAGGAGTTAAGACCTAAACCTGTAGGCCATACTATGAGTCTAAGACCTTAGCTACTAGGCCAGAGTAAGAGTTAAGACCTTAGTTATTAGGCCAGAGTACGAGTCTAAGACATTAGCTATTAGGCCAGAGTAAGAGTTAAGACCTTAACCAGTAGGCCAGAGTACGAGTCTAAGACCTTAGCTGTTAGGCCAGAGTAAGAGTTAAGACCTTAACCAGTAGGCCAGAGTAAGAGTTAAGACCTTAACCTGTAGGCCATAGTACGAGTCTAAGACCTTAGCTATTAGGCCAGAGTAAGAGTTAAGACCTTAACCAGTAGGCCAGAGTAAGAGTTAAGACCTTAACCATTAGGCCAGAGTACGAGTCTAAGACCTTAGCTATTAGGCCAGAGTAAGAGTTTAAACCTTAGCTATTAGGCCAGAGTAAGAGTTAAGACCGTAACCATTAAGCCAGAGTATGAGTCTAAGACCTTAGCTATTTAGCCAGAGTAAGAGTTAAGACCTTAGCTATTAGGCCAGAGTAAGAGTTAAGACCTTAACAATTACGCCAGAGTACGAGTCTAAGACCTTAGCTATTAGGCCAGAGTAAGTGTTAAGACCTGAGCTATTATGCCAGACTGAGAGTTAAGACCTTAATCAGTAGGCCAGAGTAAGAGTTAAGACCTTAACCAGTAGGCCAGAGTAAGAGTTAAGACCTTAACCATTAGGCCAGAGTACGAGTCTAAGACCTTAGCTATTAGGCCAGAGTAAGAGTTAAGACCTTAACCAGTAGGCCAAAGTAAGAGTTAAGACCTTAACCTGTAGGCCATAGTACGAGTCTAAGACCTTAGCTATTAGGCCAGAGTAAGAGTTAAGACCTTAACCAGTCGGCCAGAGTAAGAGTTAAGACCTTAACCAGTAGGCCAGAGTACGAGTCTAACACCTTAGCTATTAGGCCAGAGTAAGAGTTAAGACCTTAACCAGTAGGCCAGAGAAAGAGTTAAGACCTTAACCATTAGACCAGAGTACGAGTCTAAGACCTTAGCTATTAGGCCAGAGTAAGAGTTAAGACCTTAACCAGTAGGCCAGAGTAAGAGTTAAGACCTTAACCAGTAGGCCAGAGTACGAGTCTAAGACCTTAGCTATTAGGACAGAGTAAGAGATAAGACCTTAGCTATTAGGCCATGAGTAAGAGTTAAGACGTTAACCATTAGGCCAGAGTAAGAGTCTGGCCAGAGTAAGAGTTAAGACCTTTACCATTAGGCCAGATTAAGAGTCTAAGACCTTAACCATTAGGCCAGAGTAAGAGTTAAGACCTTAACCATTAGGCCAGAGTAAGAGTCTAAGACCTTAACCATTATGTCAGAGTAAGAGTCTAAGACCTTAGCTATTAGGCCAGACTAAGAGTTAAGACCTTAACCATTAGGCCAGAGTACGAGTCTAAGACCTTAGCTATTAGGCCAGAGTAAGAGTTAAGACCTTAAACAGTAGGCCAGAGTAAGAGTTAAGACCTTAACCTGTAGGCCATAGTACGAGTCTAAGACCTTAGCTATTAGGCCAGAGTAAGAGTTAAGACCTTAACCAGTAGGCCAGAGTAAGAGTTAAGACCTTAACCTGTAGGCCATAGTACGATTCTAAGACCTTAGCTATTAGGCCAGAGTAAGAGTTAAGACCTTAGCTATTAGGCCTGAGTAAGAGTTAAGACCTTAGCTATTAGGCCAGAGTACGAGTCTAAGACCTTAGCTAATAGGCCAGAGTAAGAGTTAAGACCTTAACCAGTAGGCCAGTGTAAGAGTTAAGACCTTAGCCATTAGGTCAGAGTACGAGTCTAAGACCTTAGCTATTAGGCCATAGTATGAGTCTAAGACCTTAGCTATTAGGCCAGAGTAAGAGTTACGACCTTAGCTATTAGGCCAGAGTAAGAGTTAAGACCTTAGCTATTAGGCCAGAGTACGAGTCTAAGACCTTAGCTATTAGGCCAGAGTAAGAGTTAAGACCTTAACCAGTAGGCCAGTGTAAGAGTTAAGACCTTAACCATTAGGCCAGAGTACGAGTCTAAGACCTTAGCTATTAGGCCAGAGTACGAGTCTAAGACCTTAGCTATTAGGCCAGAGTAAGAGTTAAGACCTTAGCTATTAGGCCAGAGTAAGAGTTAAGACCTTAGCTATTAGGCAAGAGTACGAGTCTAAGACCTTAGCTATTAGGCCAGAGAACGAGTCTAAGACCTTAGCTATTAGGCCAGAATAAGAGTTAAGACCTTAGCTATTAGGCCAGAGTAAGAGATGAGACCTTAGCTATTAGGCCAGAGTACGAGTCTAAGACCTTAGCTATCAGGCCATAGTACGAGTCTTACACCTTAGCTATTAGGCCAGAGTAAGAGTTAAGACCTTAACCAGTACGCCAGTGTAAGAGTTAAGACCTTAACCTGTAGGCCAGAGTAAGAGTTAAGACCTTAACCTGTAGGCCATAGTAGGAGTCTTAGACCTTAGCTATTAGGCCAGAGTAAGAGTTAAGACCTTAACCAGTAGGCCAGAGTAAGAGTTAAGACCTTAACCATTAGGCCAGAGTACGAGTCTAAGACCTTAGCTATTAGGCCAGAGTAAGAGTTAAGACCTTAGCTATTAGGCCAGAGTAAGAGTTAAGACCGTAACCATTAAGCCAGAGTACGAGTCTAAGACCTTAGCTATTTAGCCAGAGTAAGAGTTAAGACCTTAGCTATTAGGCCAGAGTAAGAGTTAAGACCTTAACAATTACGCCAGAGTACGAGTCTAAGACCTTAGCTATTAGGCCAGAGTAAGTGTTAAGACCTGAGCTATTATGCCAGACTGAGAGTTAAGACCTTAATCAGTAGGCCAGAGTAAGAGTTAAGACCTTAACCAGTAGGCCAGAGTAAGAGTTAAGACCTTAACCAGTAGGCCAGAGTATGAGTCTAAGACCTTAGCTATTAGGCCAGAGTAAGAGTTAAGACCTTAACCAGTAGGCCAAAGTAAGAGTTAAGACCTTAACATGTAGGCCATAGTACGAGTCTAAGACCTTAGCTATTAGGCCAGAGTAAGAGTTAAGGCCTTAACCATTAGGCCAGAGTAAGAGTCTAAGACCTTAACCATTATGTCAGAGTAAGAGTCTAAGACCTTAGCTATTAGGCCAGAGTAAGAGTTAAGACCTTAACCATTAGTCCAGAGTACGAGTCTAAGACCTTAGCTATTAGGCCAGAGTAAGAGTTAAGACCTTAGCTATTGGGCCAGAGTAAGAGTTAAGACCTTTACCATTAGGCCAAATTAAGAGTCTAAGACCTTAACCATTAGGCCAGAGTAAGAGTTAAGGCCTTAACCATTAGGCCAGAGTAAGAGTCTAAGACCTTAACCATTATGTCAGAGTAAGAGTCTAAGACCTTAGCTATTAGGCCAGAGTAAGAGTTAAGACCTTAACCATTAGTCCAGAGTACGAGTCTAAGACCTTAGCTATTAGGCCAGAGTAAGAGTTAAGACCTTAGCTATTGGGCCAGAGTAAGAGTTAAGACCTTAACCATTAGGCCAGAGTACGAGTCTAAGACCTTAGCTATTAGGCCTGAGTAAGAGTTAAGACCTTAGCTATTAGGCCATGAGTAAGAGTTAAGACGTTAACCATTAAGCCAGAGTAAGAATAAAGACCTTAAACATTAGGCCAGAGAAAGAGTCTAAGACCTTAACCATTAGGCCAGAGTAAGAGCTAAGACCTTAACCATTAGGCCAGAGTAAGAGTTAAGACCTTAACCATTAGGCCAAAGTAAGAGTTAAGACCTTAACCATTATGCCAGAGTAAGAGTAAAGACCTTAGCTATTAGGCCAGAGTAAGAGTTAAGACCTTAACCATTAGGCCAGAGTATGAGTCTAAGACCTTAGCTATTAGGCCAGAGTAAGAGTTAAGACCTTAACCAGTAGGCCAGAGTAAGAGTTAAGACCTTAACCATTAGTCCAGAGTACGAGTCTAAGACCTTAGCTATTAGGCCAGAGAAAGAGTTAAGACCTTAGCTATTGGGCCAGAGTAAGAGTGAAGACCTTAACCATTAGGCCAGAGTACGAGTCTAAGACCTTAGCTATTAGGCCAGAGTAAGAGTTAAGACCTTAACCATTAGGCCAGAGTACGAGTCTAAGACCTTAGCTATTAGGCCAGAGTAAGAATTAAGACCTTAGATATTAGGCCTGAGTAAGAGTTAAGACCTTAGCTATTAGGCCAGCGTACGAGTTAAGACCTTAACCAGTAGGCCAGAGTAAGAGTTAAGACCTTAACCTGTAGGCCAGAGTAGGAGTTAAGACCTAAACCTGTAGGCCATACTATGAGTCTAAGACCTTAGCTACTAGGCCAGAGTAAGAGTTAAGACCTTAGTTATTAGGCCAGAGTACGAGTCTAAGACATTAGCTATTAGGCCAGAGTAAGAGTTAAGACCTTAACCTGTAGGCCAGAGTACGAGTCTAAGACCTTAGCTGTTAGGCCAGAGTAAGAGTTAAGACCTTAACCAGTAGGCCAGAGTAAGAGTTAAGACCTTAACCTGTAGGCCATAGTACGAGTCTAAGACCTTAGCTATTAGGCCAGAGTAAGAGTTAAGACCTTAACCAGTAGGCCAGAGTAAGAGTTAAGACCTTAACCTGTAGGCCATAGTACGAGTCTAAGACATTAGCTATTAGGCCAGAGTAAGAGTTAAGACCTTAACCTGTAGGCCAGAGTACGAGTCTAAGACCTTAGCTGTTAGGCCAGAGTAAGAGTTAAGACCTTAACCAGTAGGCCAGAGTAAGAGTTAAGACCTTAACCTGTAGGCCATAGTACGAGTCTAAGACCTTAGCTATTAGGCCAGAGTAAGAATTAAGACCTTAACCTGTAGGCCAGAGTACGAGTCTAAGTTCTTAGCTATTAGGCCAGGGTAAGAGTTAAGACCTTATCCAGTAGGCCAGAGTAAGAGTTAATACCTTAGCTATTAGGCCAGAGTAAGAGTTAAGACCTTAGCTATTAGGCCAGAGTAAGAGTTAAGACCTTAAGCAGTAGGCCAGAGTAAGAGTTAAGACCTTAACCTGTAGGCCATAGTACGAGTCTAAGACCTTAGCTATTAGGCCAGAGTAAAAGTTAAGACCTTAACCAGTAGGCCAGAGTAAGAGTTAAGAACTTAACCTGTAGGCCAGAGTAAGAGTTAAGACCTTAACCTGTAGGCCATAGTACGAGTCTAAGACCTTAGCTATTAGGCCAGAGTAAGAGTTAAGACCTTAGCTATTAGGCCAGAGTACGAGTTAAGACCTTAACCATTAAGCCAGAGTACGAGTCTAAGACCTTAGCTATTTAGCCAGAGTAAGAGTTAAGACCTTAGCTATTAGGCCAGAGTAAGAGTTAAGACCTTAACCATTAGGCCAGATTACGAGTCTAAGACGTTAGCTATTAGGCCAGAGTAAGAGTTAAGACCTTAACCAGTAGGCCAGAGTAAGAGTTAAGACCTTAACCATTAGTCCAGAGTACGAGTCTAAGACCTTAGCTATTAGGCCAGAGTAAGAGTTAAGACCTTAGCTATTGGGCCAGAGTAAGAGTTAAGACCTTAACCATTAGGCCAGAGTACGAGTCTAAGACCTTAGCTATTAGGCCAGAGTAAGAGTTAAGACCTTAACCTGTAGGCCATAGTACGAGTATAAGACCTTAGCTATTAGGCCAGAGTAAGAGTTAAGAACTTAGCTATCAGGCCAGAGTAAGAGTTAAGACCTTAACCAGTAGGCCAGAGTAAGAGTTAAGACCTTAACCTGTAGGCCAGAGTAGGAGTTAAGACCTAAACCTGTAGGCCTTACTATGAGTCTAAGACCTTAGCTAATAGGCCAGAGTAAGAGTTAAGACCTTAACTATTAGGCCATAGTAAGAGTTAAGACCTTAACCAGTAGGCCAGAGTAAGAGTTAAGACCTTAACCTGAAGGCCATAGTACGAGTCTAAGACCTTAGATATTAGGCCAGAGTACGAGTCTAAGACCTTAGCTATTAGGCCAGAGTAAGAGTTAAGACCTTAACCATTAGGCCAGAGTACGAGTCTAAGACCTTAGCTATTAGGCCAGAGTAAGAGTTAAGACCTTAACCAGTAGGCCAGAGTACGAGTCTAAGACCTTAGCTATTAGGCCAGAGTAAGAGTTAAGACCTTAGCTATTAGGCCAGAGTACGAGTTAAGACCTTAACCATTAAGCCAGAGTACGAGTCTAAGACCTTAGCTATTTAGCCAGAGTAAGAGTTAAGACCTTAGCTATTAGGCCAGAGTAAGAGTTAAGACCTTAACCATTAGGCCAGATTACGTGTCTAAGACGTTAGCTATTAGGCCAGAGTAAGAGTTAAGACCTTAACCAGTAGGCCAGAGTAAGAGTTAAGACCTTAACCATTAGTCCAGAGTACGAGTCTAAGACCTTAGCTATTAGGCCAGAGTAAGAGTTAAGACCTTAGCTATTGGGCCAGAGTAAGAGTTAAGACCTTAACCATTAGGCCAGAGTACGAGTCTAAGACCTTAGCTATTAGGCCAGAGTAAGAGTTAAGACCTTAACCTGTAGGCCATAGTACGAGTATAAGACCTTAGCTATTAGGCCAGAGTAAGAGTTAAGAACTTAGCTATCAGGCCAGAGTAAGAGTTAAGACCTTAACCAGTAGGCCAGAGTAAGAGTTAAGACCTTAACCTGTAGGCCAGAGTAGGAGTTAAGACCTAAACCTGTAGGCCATACTATGAGTCTAAGACCTTAGCTAATAGGCCAGAGTAAGAGTTAAGACCTTAACTATTAGGCCATAGTAAGAGTTAAGACCTTAACCAGTAGGCCAGAGTAAGAGTTAAGACCTTAACCTGAAGGCCATAGTACGAGTCTAAGACCTTAGATATTAGGCCAGAGTACGAGTCTAAGACCTTAGCTATTAGGCCAGAGTAAGAGTTAAGACCTTAACCATTAGGCCAGAGTACGAGTCTAAGACCTTAGCTATTAGGCCAGAGTAAGAGTTAAGACCTTAACCAGTAGGCCAGAGTACGAGTCTAAGACCTTAGCTATTAGGCCAGAGTAAGAGTTAACACCTTAACCAGTAGGCCAGAGTAAGAGTTAAGACCTTAACCTGTAGGACATAGTACGAGTCTAAGACCTTAGCTATTAGGCCAGAGTACGAGTCTAAGACCTTAGCTATTAGGCCAGAGTAAGAGTTAAGACCTTAGATATTAGGCCAGAGTAAGAGTTAAGACCTTAGCTATTAGGCCAGAGTACGAGTCTAAGACCTTAGCTATTAGGCCAGAGTAAGAGTTAAGACCTTAATGAGTAGGCCAGTGTAAGAGTTAAGACCTTAACCAGTAGGCCAGAGTACGAGTCTAAGACCTTAGCTATTAGGCCAGAGTACGAGTCTAAGACCTTAGCTATTAGGCCAGAGGAAGTGTTAAGACCTTAGATATTAGGCCAGAGTAAGAGTTAAGACCTTAGCTATTAGGCCAGAGTACGAGTCTAAGACCTTAGCTATTAGGCCAGAGTACGAGTCTAAGACCTTAGCTATTAGGCCAGAATAAGAGTTAAGACCTTAGGTTTTAGGCCAGACTAAGAGATAAGACCTTAGCTATTAGGCCAGAGTACGAGTCTAAGACCTTAGCTATCAGGCCATAGTACGAGTCTTACACCTTAGCTATTAGGCCAGAGTAAGAGTTAAGACCTTAACCAGTACGCCAGTGTAAGAGTTAAGACCTTAACCTGTAGGCCAGAGTAAGAGTTAAGACCTTAACCTGTAGGCCATAGCAGGAGTCTTAGACCTTAGCTATTAGGCCAGAGTAAGAGTTAAGACCTTAACCAGTAGGCCAGAGTAAGAGTTAAGACCTTAACCATTAGGCCAGAGTACGAGTCTAAGACCTTAGCTATTAGGCCAGAGTAAGAGTTAAGACCTTAGCTATTAGGCCAGAGTAAGAGTTAAGACCGTAACCATTAAGCCAGAGTATGAGTCTAAGACCTTAGCTATTTAGCCAGAGTAAGAGTTAAGACCTTAGCTATTAGGCCAGAGTAAGAGTTAAGACCTTAACAATTACGCCAGAGTACGAGTCTAAGACCTTAGCTATTAGGCCAGAGTAAGTGTTAAGACCTGAGCTATTATGCCAGACTGAGAGTTAAGACCTTAATCAGTAGGCCAGAGTAAGAGTTAAGACCTTAACCAGTAGGCCAGAGTAAGAGTTAAGACCTTAACCATTAGGCCAGAGTACGAGTCTAAGACCTTAGCTATTAGGCCAGAGTAAGAGTTAAGACCTTAACCAGTAGGCCAAAGTAAGAGTTAAGACCTTAACCTGTAGGCCATAGTACGAGTCTAAGACCTTAGCTATTAGGCCAGAGTAAGAGTTAAGACCTTAACCAGTCGGCCAGAGTAAGAGTTAAGACCTTAACCAGTAGGCCAGAGTACGAGTCTAACACCTTAGCTATTAGGCCAGAGTAAGAGTTAAGACCTTAACCAGTAGGCCAGAGAAAGAGTTAAGACCTTAACCATTAGACCAGAGTACGAGTCTAAGACCTTAGCTATTAGGCCAGAGTAAGAGTTAAGACCTTAATCAGTAGGCCAGAGTAAGAGTTAAGACCTTAACCAGTAGGCCAGAGTACGAGTCTAAGACCTTAGCTATTAGGACAGAGTAAGAGTTAAGACCTTAGCTATTAGGCCAGAGTAAGAGTTAAGACCTTAGATATTAGGCCAGAGTAAGAGTTAAGACCTTAGCTATTAGGCCAGAGTACGAGTCTAAGACCTTAGCTATTAGGCCAGAGTAAGAGTTAAGACCTTAATGAGTAGGCCAGTGTAAGAGTTAAGACCTTAACCAGTAGGCCAGAGTACGAGTCTAAGACCTTAGCTATTAGGCCAGAGTACGAGTCTAAGACCTTAGCTATTAGGCCAGAGGAAGTGTTAAGACCTTAGATATTAGGCCAGAGTAAGAGTTAAGACCTTAGCTATTAGGCCAGAGTACGAGTCTAAGACCTTAGCTATTAGGCCAGAGTACGAGTCTAAGACCTTAGCTATTAGGCCAGAATAAGAGTTAAGACCTTAGGTTTTAGGCCAGACTAAGAGATAAGACCTTAGCTATTAGGCCAGAGTACGAGTCTAAGACCTTAGCTATCAGGCCATAGTACGAGTCTTACACCTTAGCTATTAGGCCAGAGTAAGAGTTAAGACCTTAACCAGTACGCCAGTGTAAGAGTTAAGACCTTAACCTGTAGGCCAGAGTAAGAGTTAAGACCTTAACCTGTAGGCCATAGCAGGAGTCTTAGACCTTAGCTATTAGGCCAGAGTAAGAGTTAAGACCTTAACCAGTAGGCCAGAGTAAGAGTTAAGACCTTAACCATTAGGCCAGAGTACGAGTCTAAGACCTTAGCTATTAGGCCAGAGTAAGAGTTAAGACCTTAGCTATTAGGCCAGAGTAAGAGTTAAGACCGTAACCATTAAGCCAGAGTATGAGTCTAAGACCTTAGCTATTTAGCCAGAGTAAGAGTTAAGACCTTAGCTATTAGGCCAGAGTAAGAGTTATGACCTTAACAATTACGCCAGAGTACGAGTCTAAGACCTTAGCTATTAGGCCAGAGTAAGTGTTAAGACCTGAGCTATTATGCCAGACTGAGAGTTAAGACCTTAATCAGTAGGCCAGAGTAAGAGTTAAGACCTTAACCAGTAGGCCAGAGTAAGAGTTAAGACCTTAACCATTAGGCCAGAGTACGAGTCTAAGACCTTAGCTATTAGGCCAGAGTAAGAGTTAAGACCTTAACCAGTAGGCCAAAGTAAGAGTTAAGACCTTAACCTGTAGGCCATAGTACGAGTCTAAGACCTTAGCTATTAGGCCAGAGTAAGAGTTAAGACCTTAACCAGTCGGCCAGAGTAAGAGTTAAGACCTTAACCAGTAGGCCAGAGTACGAGTCTAACACCTTAGCTATTAGGCCAGAGTAAGAGTTAAGACCTTAACCAGTAGGCCAGAGAAAGAGTTAAGACCTTAACCATTAGACCAGAGTACGAGTCTAAGACCTTAGCTATTAGGCCAGAGTAAGAGTTAAGACCTTAACCAGTAGGCCAGAGTAAGAGTTAAGACCTTAACCAGTAGGCCAGAGTAGGAGTCTAAGACCTTAACCATTAGGCCAGAGTAAGAGTTAAGACGTTAACCATTAGGCCAGAGTAAGAGTCTGGCCAGAGTAAGAGTTAAGACCTTTACCATTAGGCCAGATTAAGAGTCTAAGACCTTAACCATTAGGCCAGAGTAAGAGTTAAGACCTTAACCATTAGGCCAGAGTAAGAGTCTAAGACCTTAACCATTATGTCAGAGTAAGAGTCTAAGACCTTAGCTATTAGGCCAGACTAAGAGTTAAGACCTTAACCATTAGGCCAGAGTACGAGTCTAAGACCTTAGCTATTAGGCCAGAGTAAGAGTTAAGACCTTAAACAGTAGGCCAGAGTAAGAGTTAAGACCTTAACCTGTAGGCCATAGTACGAGTCTAAGACCTTAGCTATTAGGCCAGAGTAAGAGTTAAGACCTTAACCAGTAGGCCAGAGTAAGAGTTAAGACCTTAACCTGTAGGCCATAGTATGATTCTAAGACCTTAGCTATTAGGCCAGAGTAAGAGTTAAGACCTTAGCTATTAGGCCTGAGTAAGAGTTAAGACCTTAGCTATTAGGCCAGAGTACGAGTCTAAGACCTTAGCTAATAGGCCAGAGTAAGAGTTAAGACCTTAACCAGTAGGCCAGTGTAAGAGTTAAGACCTTAGCCATTAGGTCAGATTCCGAGTCTAAGACCTTAGCTATTAGGCCATAGTATGAGTCTAAGACCTTAGCTATTAGGCCAGAGTAAGAGTTACGACCTTAGCTATTGGGCCAGAGTAAGAGTTAAGACCTTAGCTATTAGGCCAGAGTACGAGTCTAAGACCTTAGCTATTAGGCCAGAGTACGAGTCTAAGACCTTAGCTATTAGGCCAGAGTAAGAGTTAAGACCTTAGCTATTAGGCCAGAGTAAGAGTTAAGACCTTAGCTATTAGGCCAGAGTACGAGTCTAAGACCTTAGCTATTAGGCCAGAGTAAGAGTTAAGACCCTAACCAGTAGGCCAGTGTAAGAGTTAAGACCTTAACCATTAGGCCAGAGTACGAGTCTAAGACCTTAGCTATTAGGCCAGAGTACGAGTCTAAGACCTTAGCTATTAGGCCAGAGTAAGAGTTAAGACCTTAGCTATTAGGCCAGAGTAAGAGTTAAGACCTTAGCTATTAGGCAAGAGTACGAGTCTAAGACCTTAGCTATTAGGCCAGAGTACGAGTCTAAGACCTTAGCTATCAGGCCATAGTACGAGTCTTACACCTTAGTTATTAGGCCAGAGTAAGAGTTAAGACCTTAACCAGTACGCCAGTGTAAGAGTTAAGACCTTAACCTGTAGGCCAGAGTAAGAGTTAAGACCTTAACCTGTAGGCCATAGTAGGAGTCTTAGACCTTAGCTATTAGGCCAGAGTAAGAGTTAAGACCTTAACCAGTAGGCCAAAGTAAGAGTTAAGACCTTAACCATTAGGCCAGAGTACGAGTCTAAGACCTTAGCTATTAGGCCAGAGTAAGAGTTAAGACCTTAGCTATTAGGCCAGAGTAAGAGTTAAGACCGTAACCATTAAGCCAGAGTACGAGTCTAAGACCTTAGCTATTTAGCCAGAGTAAGAGTTAAGACCTTAGCTATTAGGCCAGAGTAAGAGTTAAGACCTTAACAATTACGCCAGAGTACGAGTCTAAGACCTTAGCTATTAGGCCAGAGTAAGTGTTAAGACCTGAGCTATTATGCCAGACTGAGAGTTAAGACCTTAATCAGTAGGCCAGAGTAAGAGTTAAGACCTTAACCAGTAGGCCAGAGTAAGAGTTAAGACCTTAACCAGTAGGCCAGAGTATGAGTCTAAGACCTTAGCTATTAGGCCAGAGTAAGAGTTAAGACCTTAACCAGTAGGCCAAAGTAAGAGTTAAGACCTTAACATGTAGGCCATAGTACGAGTCTAAGACCTTAGCTATTAGGCCAGAGTAAGAGTTAAGGCCTTAACCATTAGGCCAGAGTAAGAGTCTAAGACCTTAACCATTATGTCAGAGTAAGAGTCTAAGACCTTAGCTATTAGGCCAGAGTAAGAGTTAAGACCTTAACCATTAGTCCAGAGTACGAGTCTAAGACCTTAGCTATTAGGCCAGAGTAAGAGTTAAGACCTTAGCTATTGGGCCAGAGTAAGAGTTAAGACCTTTACCATTAGGCCAAATTAAGAGTCTAAGACCTTAACCATTAGGCCAGAGTAAGAGTTAAGGCCTTAACCATTAGGCCAGAGTAAGAGTCTAAGACCTTAACCATTATGTCAGAGTAAGAGTCTAAGACCTTAGCTATTAGGCCAGAGTAAGAGTTAAGACCTTAACCATTAGTCCAGAGTACGAGTCTAAGACCTTAGCTATTAGGCCAGAGTAAGAGTTAAGACCTTAGCTATTGGGCCAGAGTAAGAGTTAAGACCTTAACCATTAGGCCAGAGTACGAGTCTAAGACCTTAGCTATTAGGCCTGAGTAAGAGTTAAGACCTTAGCTATTAGGCCATGAGTAAGAGTTAAGACGTTAACCATTAAGCCAGAGTAAGAATAAAGACCTTAAACATTAGGCCAGAGAAAGAGTCTAAGACCTTAACCATTAGGCCGGAGTAAGAGCTAAGACCTTAACCATTAGGCCAGAGTAAGAGTTAAGACCTTAACCATTAGGCCAGAGTAAGAGTTAAGACCTTAACCATTATGCCAGAGTAAGAGTAAAGACCTTAGCTATTAGGCCAGAGTAAGAGTTAAGACCTTAACCATTAGGCCAGAGTATGAGTCTAAGACCTTAGCTATTAGGCCAGAGTAAGAGTTAAGACCTTAACCAGTAGGCCAGAGTAAGAGTTAAGACCTTAACCATTAGTCCAGAGTACGAGTCTAAGACCTTAGCTATTAGGCCAGAGAAAGAGTTAAGACCTTAGCTATTGGGCCAGAGTAAGAGTGAAGACCTTAACCATTAGGCCAGAGTACGAGTCTAAGACCTTAGCTATTAGGCCAGAGTAAGAGTTAAGACCTTAACCATTAGGCCAGAGTACGAGTCTAAGACCTTAGCTATTAGGCCAGAGTAAGAATTAAGACCTTAGATATTAGGCCTGAGTAAGAGTTAAGACCTTAGCTATTAGGCCAGCGTACGAGTTAAGACCTTAACCAGTAGGCCAGAGTAAGAGTTAAGACCTTAACCTGTAGGCCAGAGTAAGAGTTAAGACCTTAACCATTAGTCCAGAGTACGAGTCTAAGACCTTAGCTATTAGGCCACAGTAAGAGTTAAGACCTTAGCTATTGGGCCAGAGGCAGAGTTAAGACCTTAACCATTAGGCCAGAGTACGAGTCTAAGACCTTAGCTATTAGGCCAGAGTAAGAGTTAAGACCTTAACCTGTAGGCCATAGTACGAGTATAAGACCTTAGCTATTAGGCCAGAGTAAGAGTTAAGAACTTAGCTATCAGGCCAGAGTAAGAGTTAAGACCTTAACCAGTAGGCCAGAGTAAGAGTTAAGACCTTAACCTGTAGGCCAGAGTAGGAGTTAAGACCTAAACCTGGCCATACTATGAGTCTAAGACCTTAGCTAATAGGCCAGAGTAAGAGTTAAGACCTTAACTATTAGGCCATAGTAAGAGTTAAGACCTTAACCAGTAGGCTAGAGTAAGAGTTAAGACCTTAACCTGAAGGCCATAGTACGAGTCTAAGACCTTAGATATTAGGCCAGAGTACGAGTCTAAGACCTTAGCTATTAGGCCAGAGTAAGAGTTAAGACCTTAACCAGTAGGCCAGAGTACGAGTCTAAGACCTTAGCTATTAGGCCAGAGTAAGAGTTAAGACCTTAGCTATTAGGCCAGAGTACGAGTTAAGACCTTAACCATTAAGCCAGAGTACGAGTCTAAGACCTTAGCTATTTAGCCAGAGTAAGAGTTAAGACCTTAGCTATTAGGCCAGAGTAAGAGTTAAGACCTTAACCATTAGGCCAGATTACGAGTCTAAGACGTTAGCTATTAGGCCAGAGTAAGAGTTAAGACCTTAACCAGTAGGCCAGAGTAAGAGTTAAGACCTTAACCATTAGTCCAGAGTACGAGTCTAAGACCTTAGCTATTAGGCCAGAGTAAGAGTTAAGACCTTAGCTATTGGGCCAGAGTAAGAGTTAAGACCTTAACCATTAGGCCAGAGTACGAGTCTAAGACCTTAGCTATTAGGCCAGAGTAAGAGTTAAGACCTTAACCTGTAGGCCATAGTACGAGTATAAGACCTTAGCTATTAGGCCAGAGTAAGAGTTAAGAACTTAGCTATCAGGCCAGAGTAAGAGTTAAGACCTTAACCAGTAGGCCAGCGTAAGAGTTAAGACCTTAACCTGTAGGCCAGAGTAGGAGTTAAGACCTAAACCTGTAGGCCATACTATGAGTCTAAGACCTTAGCTAATAGGCCAGAGTAAGAGTTAAGACCTTAACTATTAGGCCATAGTAAGAGTTAAGACCTTAACCAGTAGGCCAGAGTAAGAGTTAAGACATTAACCTGAAGGCCATAGTACGAGTCTAAGACCTTAGATATTAGGCCAGAGTACGAGTCTAAGACCTTAGCTATTAGGCCAGAGTAAGAGTTAAGACCTTAACCATTAGGCCAGAGTACGAGTCTAAGACCTTAGCTATTAGGCCAGAGTAAAAGTTAAGACCTTAACCAGTAGGCCAGAGTACGAGTCTAAGACCTTAGCTATTAGGCCAGAGTAAGAGTTAACACCTTAACCAGTAGGCCAGAGTAAGAGTTAAGACCTTAACCTGTAGGACATAGTACGAGTCTAAGACCTTAGCTATTAGGCCAGAGTACGAGTCTAAGACCTTAGCTATTAGGCCAGAGTAAGAGTTAAGACCTTAGATATTAGGCCAGAGTAAGAGTTAAGACCTTAGCTATTAGGCCAGAGTACGAGTCTAAGACCTTAGCTATTAGGCCAGAGTAAGAGTTAAGACCTTAATGAGTAGGCCAGTGTAAGAGTTAAGACCTTAACCAGTAGGCCAGAGTACGAGTCTAAGACCTTAGCTATTAGGCCAGAGTACGAGTCTAAGACCTTAGCTATTAGGCCAGAGGAAGTGTTAAGACCTTAGATATTAGGCCAGAGTAAGAGTTAAGACCTTAGCTATTAGGCCAGAGTACGAGTCTAAGACCTTAGCTATTAGGCCAGAGTACGAGTCTAAGACCTTAGCTATTAGGCCAAAATAAGAGTTAAGACCTTAGGTTTTAGGCCAGACTAAGAGATAAGACCTTAGCTATTAGGCCAGAGTACGAGTCTAAGACCTTAGCTATCAGGCCATAGTACGAGTCTTACACCTTAGCTATTAGGCCAGAGTAAGAGTTAAGACCTTAACCAGTACGCCAGTGTAAGAGTTAAGACCTTAACCTGTAGGCCAGAGTAAGAGTTAAGACCTTAACCTGTAGGCCATAGCAGGAGTCTTAGACCTTAGCTATTAGGCCAGAGTAAGAGTTAAGACCTTAACCAGTAGGCCAGAGTAAGAGTTAAGACCTTAACCATTAGGCCAGAGTACGAATCTAAGACCTTAGCTATTAGGCCAGAGTAAGAGTTAAGACCTTAGCTATTAGGCCAGAGTAAGAGTTAAGACCGTAACCATTAAGCCAGAGTATGAGTCTAAGACCTTAGCTATTTAGCCAGAGTAAGAGTTAAGACCTTAGCTATTAGGCCAGAGTAAGAGTTAAGACCTTAACAATTACGCCAGAGTACGAGTCTAAGACCTTAGCTATTAGGCCAGAGTAAGTGTTAAGACCTGAGCTATTATGCCAGACTGAGAGTTAAGACCTTAATCAGTAGGCCAGAGTAAGAGTTAAGACCTTAACCATTAGGCCAGAGTACGAGTCTAAGACCTTAGCTATTAGGCCAGAGTAAGAGTTAAGACCTTAACCAGTAGGCCAAAGTAAGAGTTAAGACCTTAACCTGTAGGCCATAGTACGAGTCTAAGACCTTAGCTATTAGGCCAGAGTAAGAGTTAAGACCTTAACCAGTCGGCCAGAGTAAGAGTTAAGACCTTAACCAGTAGGCCAGAGTACGAGTCTAACACCTTAGCTATTAGGCCAGAGTAAGAGTTAAGACCTTAACCAGTAGGCCAGAGAAAGAGTTAAGACCTTAACCATTAGACCAGAGTACGAGTCTAAGACCTTTACCATTAGGCCAAATTAAGAGTCTAAGACCTTAACCATTAGGCCAGAGTAAGAGTTAAGACCTTAACCAGTAGGCCAGAGTACGAGTCTAAGACCTTAGCTATTAGGACAGAGTAAGAGTTAAGACCTTAGCTATTAGGCCATGAGTAAGAGTTAAGACGTTAACCATTAGGCCAGAGTAAGAGTCTGGCCAGAGTAAGAGTTAAGACCTTTACCATTAGGCCAGATTAAGAGTCTAAGACCTTAACCATTAGGCCAGAGTAAGAGTTAAGACCTTAACCATTAGGCCAGAGTAAGAGTCTAAGACCTTAACCATTATGTCAGAGTAAGAGTCTAAGACCTTAGCTATTAGGCCAGACTAAGAGTTAAGACCTTAACCATTAGGCCAGAGTACGAGTCTAAGACCTTATCTATTAGGCCAGAGTTAGAGTTAAGACCTTAAACAGTAGGCCAGAGTAAGAGTTAAGACCTTAACCTGTAGGCCATAGTACGAGTCTAAGACCTTAGCTATTAGGCCAGAGTAAGAGTTAAGACCTTAACCAGTAGGCCAGAGTAAGAGTTAAGACCTTAACCTGTAGGCCATAGTACGATTCTAAGACCTTAGCTATTAGGCCAGAGTAAGAGTTAAGACCTTAGCTATTAGGCCTGAGTAAGAGTTAAGACCTTAGCTATTAGGCCAGAGTACGAGTCTAAGACCTTAGCTAATAGGCCAGAGTAAGAGTTAAGACCTTAACCAGTAGGCCAGTGTAAGAGTTAAGACCTTAGCCATTAGGTCAGATTCCGAGTCTAAGACCTTAGCTATTAGGCCATAGTATGAGTCTAAGACCTTAGCTATTAGGCCAGAGTAAGAGTTACGACCTTAGCTATTGGGCCAGAGTAAGAGTTAAGACCTTAGCTATTAGGCCAGAGTACGAGTCTAAGACCTTAGCTATTAGGCCAGAGTACGAGTCTAAGACCTTAGCTATTAGGCCAGAGTAAGAGTTAAGACCTTAGCTATTAGGCCAGAGTAAGAGTTAAGACCTTAGCTATTAGGCCAGAGTACGAGTCTAAGACCTTAGCTATTAGGCCAGAGTAAGAGTTAAGACCCTAACCAGTAGGCCAGTGTAAGAGTTAAGACCTTAACCATTAGGCCAGAGTACGAGTCTAAGACCTTAGCTATTAGGCCAGAGTACGAGTCTAAGACCTTAGCTATTAGGCCAGAGTAAGAGTTAAGACCTTAGCTATTAGGCCAGAGTAAGAGTTAAGACCTTAGCTATTAGGCAAGAGTACGAGTCTAAGACCTTAGCTATTAGGCCAGAGTACGAGTCTAAGACCTTAGCTATCAGGCCATAGTACGAGTCTTACACCTTAGCTATTAGGCCAGAGTAAGAGTTAAGACCTTAACCAGTACGCCAGTGTAAGAGTTAAGACCTTAACCTGTAGGCCAGAGTAAGAGTTAAGACCTTAACCTGTAGGCCATAGTAGGAGTCTTAGACCTTAGCTATTAGGCCAGAGTAAGAGTTAAGACCTTAACCAGTAGGCCAGAGTAAGAGTTAAGACCTTAACCATTAGGCCAGAGTACGAGTCTAAGACCTTAGCTATTAGGCCAGAGTAAGAGTTAAGACCTTAGCTATTAGGCCAGAGTAAGAGTTAAGACCGTAACCATTAAGCCAGAGTACGAGTCTAAGACCTTAGCTATTTAGCCAGAGTAAGAGTTAAGACCTTAGCTATTAGGCCAGAGTAAGAGTTAAGACCTTAACAATTACGCCAGAGTACGAGTCTAAGACCTTAGCTATTAGGCCAGAGTAAGTGTTAAGACCTGAGCTATTATGCCAGACTGAGAGTTAAGACCTTAATCAGTAGGCCAGAGTAAGAGTTAAGACCTTAACCAGTAGGCCAGAGTAAGAGTTAAGAACTTAACCAGTTGGCCAGAGTATGAGTCTAAGACCTTAGCTATTAGGCCAGAGTAAGAGTTAAGACCTTAACCAGTAGGCCAAAGTAAGAGTTAAGACCTTAACATGTAGGCCATAGTACGAGTCTAAGACCTTAGCTATTAGGCCAGAGTAAGAGTTAAGGCCTTAACCATTAGGCCAGAGTAAGAGTCTAAGACCTTAACCATTATGTCAGAGTAAGAGTCTAAGACCTTAGCTATTAGGCCAGAGTAAGAGTTAAGACCTTAACCATTAGTCCAGAGTACGAGTCTAAGACCTTAGCTATTAGGCCAGAGTAAGAGTTAAGACCTTAGCTATTGGGCCAGAGTAAGAGTTAAGACCTTTACCATTAGGCCAAATTAAGAGTCTAAGACCTTAACCATTAGGCCAGAGTAAGAGTTAAGACCTTAACCAGTAGGCCAAATTAAGAGTCTAAGACCTTAACCATTAGGCCAGAGTAAGAGTTAAGACCTTAGCTATTGGGCCAGAGTAAGAGTTAAGACCTTAACCATTAGGCCAGAGTACGAGTCTAAGACCTTAGCTATTAGGCCAGAGTAAGAGTTAAGACCTTAACCAGTAGGCCAGAGTACGAGTCTAAGACCTTAGCTATTAGGCCAGAGTAAGAGTTAAGACCTTAGCTATTAGGCCAGAGTACGAGTTAAGACCTTAACCATTAAGCCAGAGTACGAGTCTAAGACCTTAGCTATTTAGCCAGAGTAAGAGTTAAGACCTTAGCTATTAGGCCAGAGTAAGAGTTAAGACCTTAACCATTAGGCCAGATTACGAGTCTAAGACGTTAGCTATTAGGCCAGAGTAAGAGTTAAGACCTTAACCAGTAGGCCAGAGTAAGAGTTAAGACCTTAACCATTAGTCCAGAGTACGAGTCTAAGACCTTAGCTATTAGGCCAGAGTAAGAGTTAAGACCTTAGCTATTGGGCCAGAGTAAGAGTTAAGACCTTAACCATTAGGCCAGAGTACGAGTCTAAGACCTTAGCTATTAGGCCAGAGTAAGAGTTAAGACCTTAACCTGTAGGCCATAGTACGAGTATAAGACCTTAGCTATTAGGCCAGAGTAAGAGTTAAGAACTTAGCTATCAGGCCAGAGTAAGAGTTAAGACCTTAACCAGTAGGCCAGAGTAAGAGTTAAGACCTTAACCTGTAGGCCAGAGTAGGAGTTAAGACCTAAACCTGTAGGCCATACTATGAGTCTAAGACCTTAGCTAATAGGCCAGAGTAAGAGTTAAGACCTTAACTATTAGGCCATAGTAAGAGTTAAGACCTTAACCAGTAGGCCAGAGTAAGAGTTAAGACATTAACCTGAAGGCCATAGTACGAGTCTAAGACCTTAGATATTAGGCCAGAGTACGAGTCTAAGACCTTAGCTATTAGGCCAGAGTAAGAGTTAAGACCTTAACCATTAGGCCAGAGTACGAGTCTAAGACCTTAGCTATTAGGCCAGAGTAAAAGTTAAGACCTTAACCAGTAGGCCAGAGTACGAGTCTAAGACCTTAGCTATTAGGCCAGAGTAAGAGTTAACACCTTAACCAGTAGGCCAGAGTAAGAGTTAAGACCTTAACCTGTAGGACATAGTACGAGTCTAAGACCTTAGCTATTAGGCCAGAGTACGAGTCTAAGACCTTAGCTATTAGGCCAGAGTAAGAGTTAAGACCTTAGATATTAGGCCAGAGTAAGAGTTAAGACCTTAGCTATTAGGCCAGAGTACGAGTCTAAGACCTTAGCTATTAGGCCAGAGTAAGAGTTAAGACCTTAATGAGTAGGCCAGTGTAAGAGTTAAGACCTTAACCAGTAGGCCAAAGTACGAGTCTAAGACCTTAGCTATTAGGCCAGAGTACGAGTCTAAGACCTTAGCTATTAGGCCAGAGGAAGTGTTAAGACCTTAGATATTAGGCCAGAGTAAGAGTTAAGACCTTAGCTATTAGGCCAGAGTACGAGTCTAAGACCTTAGCTATTAGGCCAGAGTACGAGTCTAAGACCTTAGCTATTAGGCCAGAATAAGAGTTAAGACCTTAGGTTTTAGGCCAGACTAAGAGATAAGACCTTAGCTATTAGGCCAGAGTACGAGTCTAAGACCTTAGCTATCAGGCCATAGTACGAGTCTTACACCTTAGCTATTAGGCCAGAGTAAGAGTTAAGACCTTAACCAGTACGCCAGTGTAAGAGTTAAGACCTTAACCTGTAGGCCAGAGTAAGAGTTAAGACCTTAACCTGTAGGCCATAGCAGGAGTCTTAGACCTTAGCTATTAGGCCAGAGTAAGAGTTAAGACCTTAACCAGTAGGCCAGAGTAAGAGTTAAGACCTTAACCATTAGGCCAGAGTACGAATCTAAGACCTTAGCTATTAGGCCAGAGTAAGAGTTAAGACCTTAGCTATTAGGCCAGAGTAAGAGTTAGAACCGTAACCATTAAGCCAGAGTATGAGTCTAAGACCTTAGCTATTTAGCCAGAGTAAGAGTTAAGACCTTAGCTATTAGGCCAGAGTAAGAGTTAAGACCTTAACAATTACGCCAGAGTACGAGTCTAAGACCTTAGCTATTAGGCCAGAGTAAGTGTTAAGACCTGAGCTATTATGCCAGACTGAGAGTTAAGACCTTAATCAGTAGGCCAGAGTAAGAGTTAAGACCTTAACCAGTAGGCCAGAGTAAGAGTTAAGACCTTAACCATTAGGCCAGAGTACGAGTCTAAGACCTTAGCTATTAGGCCAGAGTAAGAGTTAAGACCTTAACCAGTAGGCCAAAGTAAGAGTTAAGACCTTAACCTGTAGGCCATAGTACGAGTCTAAGACCTTAGCTATTAGGCCAGAGTAAGAGTTAAGACCTTAACCAGTAGGCCAGAGTACGAGTCTAACACCTTAGCTATTAGGCCAGAGTAAGAGTTAAGACCTTAACCAGTAGTCCAGAGAAAGAGTTAAGACCTTAACCATTAGACCAGAGTACGAGTCTAAGACCTTTACCATTAGGCCAAATTAAGAGTCTAAGACCTTAACCATTAGGCCAGAGTAAGAGTTAAGACCTTAACCAGTAGGCCAGAGTACGAGTCTAAGACCTTAGCTATTAGGACAGAGTAAGAGTTAAGACCTTAGCTATTAGGCCATGAGTAAGAGTTAAGACGTTAACCATTAGGCCAGAGTAAGAGTCTGGCCAGAGTAAGAGTTAAGACCTTTACCATTAGGCCAGATTAAGAGTCTAAGACCTTAACCATTAGGCCAGAGTAAGAGTTAAGACCTTAACCATTAGGCCAGAGTAAGAGTCTAAGACCTTAACCATTATGTCAGAGTAAGAGTCTAAGACCTTAGCTATTAGGCCAGACTAAGAGTTAAGACCTTAACCATTAGGCCAGAGTACGAGTCTAAGACCTTAGCTATTAGGCCAGAGTTAGAGTTAAGACCTTAAACAGTAGGCCAGAGTAAGAGTTAAGACCTTAACCTGTAGGCCATAGTACGAGTCTAAGACCTTAGCTATTAGGCCAGAGTAAGAGTTAAGACCTTAACCAGTAGGCCAGAGTAAGAGTTAAGACCTTAACCTGTAGGCCATAGTACGATTCTAAGACCTTAGCTATTAGGCCAGAGTAAGAGTTAAGACCTTAGCTATTAGGCCTGAGTAAGAGTTAAGACCTTAGCTATTAGGCCAGAGTACGAGTCTAAGACCTTAGCTAATAGGCCAGAGTAAGAGTTAAGACCTTAACCAGTAGGCCAGTGTAAGAGTTAAGACCTTAGCCATTAGGTCAGATTCCGAGTCTAAGACCTTAGCTATTAGGCCATAGTATGAGTCTAAGACCTTAGCTATTAGGCCAGAGTAAGAGTTACGACCTTAGCTATTGGGCCAGAGTAAGAGTTAAGACCTTAGCTATTAGGCCAGAGTACGAGTCTAAGACCTTAGCTATTAGGCCAGAGTACGAGTCTAAGACCTTAGCTATTAGGCCAGAGTAAGAGTTAAGACCTTAGCTATTAGGCCAGAGTAAGAGTTAAGACCTTAGCTATTAGGCCAGAGTACGAGTCTAAGACCTTAGCTATTAGGCCAGAGTAAGAGTTAAGACCCTAACCAGTAGGCCAGTGTAAGAGTTAAGACCTTAACCATTAGGCCAGAGTACGAGTCTAAGACCTTAGCTATTAGGCCAGAGTACGAGTCTAAGACCTTAGCTATTAGGCCAGAGTAAGAGTTAAGACCTTAGCTATTAGGCCAGAGTAAGAGTTAAGACCTTAGCTATTAGGCAAGAGTACGAGTCTAAGACCTTAGCTATTAGGCCAGAGTACGAGTCTAAGACCTTAGCTATCAGGCCATAGTACGAGTCTTACACCTTAGCTATTAGGCCAGAGTAAGAGTTAAGACCTTAACCAGTACGCCAGTGTAAGAGTTAAGACCTTAACCTGTAGGCCAGAGTAAGAGTTAAGACCTTAACCTGTAGGCCATAGTAGGAGTCTTAGACCTTAGCTATTAGGCCAGAGTAAGAGTTAAGACCTTAACCAGTAGGCCAGAGTAAGAGTTAAGACCTTAACCATTAGGCCAGAGTACGAGTCTAAGACCTTAGCTATTAGGCCAGAGTAAGAGTTAAGACCTTAGCTATTAGGCCAGAGTAAGAGTTAAGACCGTAACCATTAAGCCAGAGTACGAGTCTAAGACCTTAGCTATTTAGCCAGAGTAAGAGTTAAGACCTTAGCTATTAGGCCAGAGTAAGAGTTAAGACCTTAACAATTACGCCAGAGTACGAGTCTAAGACCTTAGCTATTAGGCCAGAGTAAGTGTTAAGACCTGAGCTATTATGCCAGACTGAGAGTTAAGACCTTAATCAGTAGGCCAGAGTAAGAGTTAAGACCTTAACCAGTAGGCCAGAGTAAGAGTTAAGACCTTAACCAGTTGGCCAGAGTATGAGTCTAAGACCTTAGCTATTAGGCCAGAGTAAGAGTTAAGACCTTAACCAGTAGGCCAAAGTAAGAGTTAAGACCTTAACATGTAGGCCATAGTACGAGTCTAAGACCTTAGCTATTAGGCCAGAGTAAGAGTTAAGGCCTTAACCATTAGGCCAGAGTAAGAGTCTAAGACCTTAACCATTATGTCAGAGTAAGAGTCTAAGACCTTAGCTATTAGGCCAGAGTAAGAGTTAAGACCTTAACCATTAGTCCAGAGTACGAGTCTAAGACCTTAGCTATTAGGCCAGAGTAAGAGTTAAGACCTTAGCTATTGGGCCAGAGTAAGAGTTAAGACCTTTACCATTAGGCCAAATTAAGAGTCTAAGACCTTAACCATTAGGCCAGAGTAAGAGTTAAGACCTTAACCAGTAGGCCAAATTAAGAGTCTAAGACCTTAACCATTAGGCCAGAGTAAGAGTTAAGACCTTAGCTATTGGGCCAGAGTAAGAGTTAAGACCTTAACCATTAGGCCAGAGTACGAGTCTAAGACCTTAGCTATTAGGCCAGAGTAAGAGTTAAGACCTTAACCTGTAGGCCATAGTACGAGTATAAGACCTTAGCTATTAGGCCAGAGTAAGAGTTAAGAACTTAGCTATCAGGCCAGAGTAAGAGTTAAGACCTTAACCAGTAGGCCAGAGTAAGAGTTAAGACCTTAACCTGTAGGCCAGAGTAGGAGTTAAGACCTAAACCTGTAGGCCATACTATGAGTCTAAGACCTTAGCTAATAGGCCAGAGTAAGAGTTAAGACCTTAACTATTAGGCCATAGTAAGAGTTAAGACCTTAACCAGTAGGTCAGAGTAAGAGTTAAGACATTAACCTGAAGGCCATAGTACGAGTCTAAGACCTTAGATATTAGGCCAGAGTACGAGTCTAAGACCTTAGCTATTAGGCCAGAGTAAGAGTTAAGACCTTAACCATTAGGCCAGAGTACGAGTCTAAGACCTTAGCTATTAGGCCAGAGTAAAAGTTAAGACCTTAACCAGTAGGCCAGAGTACGAGTCTAAGACCTTAGCTATTAGGCCAGAGTAAGAGTTAACACCTTAACCAGTAGGCCAGAGTAAGAGTTAAGACCTTAACCTGTAGGACATAGTACGAGTCTAAGACCTTAGCTATTAGGCCAGAGTACGAGTCTAAGACCTTAGCTATTAGGCCAGAGTAAGAGTTAAGACCTTAGATATTAGGCCAGAGTAAGAGTTAAGACCTTAGCTATTAGGCCAGAGTACGAGTCTAAGACCTTAGCTATTAGGCCAGAGTAAGAGTTAAGACCTTAATGAGTAGGCCAGTGTAAGAGTTAAGACCTTAACCAGTAGGCCAGAGTACGAGTCTAAGACCTTAGCTATTAGGCCAGAGTACGAGTCTAAGACATTAGCTATTAGGCCAGAGGAAGTGTTAAGACCTTAGATATTAGGCCAGAGTAAGAGTTAAGACCTTAGCTATTAGGCCAGAGTACGAGTCTAAGACCTTAGCTATTAGGCCAGAGTACGAGTCTAAGACCTTAGCTATTAGGCCAGAATAAGAGTTAAGACCTTAGGTTTTAGGCCAGACTAAGAGATAAGACCTTAGCTATTAGGCCAGAGTACGAGTCTAAGACCTTAGCTATCAGGCCATAGTACGAGTCTTACACCTTAGCTATTAGGCCAGAGTAAGAGTTAAGACCTTAACCAGTACGCCAGTGTAAGAGTTAAGACCTTAACCTGTAGGCCAGAGTAAGAGTTAAGACCTTAACCTGTAGGCCATAGCAGGAGTCTTAGACCTTAGCTATTAGGCCAGAGTAAGAGTTAAGACCTTAACCAGTAGGCCAGAGTAAGAGTTAAGACCTTAACCATTAGGCCAGAGTACGAATCTAAGACCTTAGCTATTAGGCCAGAGTAAGAGTTAAGACCTTAGCTATTAGGCCAGAGTAAGAGTTAAGACCGTAACCATTAAGCCAGAGTATGAGTCTAAGACCTTAGCTATTTAGCCAGAGTAAGAGTTAAGACCTTAGCTATTAGGCCAGAGTAAGAGTTAAGACCTTAACAATTACGCCAGAGTACGAGTCTAAGACCTTAGCTATTAGGCCAGAGTAAGTGTTAAGACCTGAGCTATTATGCCAGACTGAGAGTTAAGACCTTAATCAGTAGGCCAGAGTAAGAGTTAAGACCTTAACCAGTAGGCCAGAGTAAGAGTTAAGACCTTAACCATTAGGCCAGAGTACGAGTCTAAGACCTTAGCTATTAGGCCAGAGTAAGAGTTAAGACCTTAACCAGTAGGCCAAAGTAAGAGTTAAGACCTTAACCTGTAGGCCATAGTACGAGTCTAAGACCTTAGCTATTAGGCCAGAGTAAGAGTTAAGACCTTAACCAGTCGGCCAGAGTAAGAGTTAAGACCTTAACCAGTAGGCCAGAGTACGAGTCTAACACCTTAGCTATTAGGCCAGAGTAAGAGTTAAGACCTTAACCAGTAGGCCAGAGAAAGAGTTAAGACCTTAACCATTAGACCAGAGTACGAGTCTAAGACCTTTACCATTAGGCCAAATTAAGAGTCTAAGACCTTAACCATTAGGCCAGAGTAAGAGTTAAGACCTTAACCAGTAGGCCAGAGTACGAGTCTAAGACCTTAGCTATTAGGACAGAGTAAGAGTTAAGACCTTAGCTATTAGGCCATGAGTAAGAGTTAAGACGTTAACCATTAGGCCAGAGTAAGAGTCTGGCCAGAGTAAGAGTTAAGACCTTTACCATTAGGCCAGATTAAGAGTCTAAGACCTTAACCATTAGGCCAGAGTAAGAGTTAAGACCTTAACCATTAGGCCAGAGTAAGAGTCTAAGACCTTAACCATTATGTCAGAGTAAGAGTCTAAGACCTTAGCTATTAGGCCAGACTAAGAGTTAAGACCTTAACCATTAGGCCAGAGTACGAGTCTAAGACCTTAGCTATTAGGCCAGAGTTAGAGTTAAGACCTTAAACAGTAGGCCAGAGTAAGAGTTAAGACCTTAACCTGTAGGCCATAGTATGAGTCTAAGACCTTAGCTATTAGGCCAGAGTAAGAGTTAAGACCTTAGCTATTAGGCCTGAGTAAGAGTTAAGACCTTAGCTATTAGGCCAGAGTACGAGTCTAAGACCTTAGCTAATAGGCCAGAGTAAGAGTTAAGACCTTAACCAGTAGGCCAGTGTAAGAGTTAAGACCTTAGCCATTAGGTCAGATTCCGAGTCTAAGACCTTAGCTATTAGGCCATAGTATGAGTCTAAGACCTTAGCTATTAGGCCAGAGTAAGAGTTACGACCTTAGCTATTGGGCCAGAGTAAGAGTTAAGACCTTAGCTATTAGGCCAGAGTACGAGTCTAAGACCTTAGCTATTAGGCCAGAGTACGAGTCTAAGACCTTAGCTATTAGGCCAGAGTAAGAGTTAAGACCTTAGCTATTAGGCCAGAGTAAGAGTTAAGACCTTAGCTATTAGGCCAGAGTACGAGTCTAAGACCTTAGCTATTAGGCCAGAGTAAGAGTTAAGACCCTAACCAGTAGGCCAGTGTAAGAGTTAAGACCTTAACCATTAGGCCAGAGTACGAGTCTAAGACCTTAGCTATTAGGCCAGAGTACGAGTCTAAGACCTTAGCTATTAGGCCAGAGTAAGAGTTAAGACCTTAGCTATTAGGCCAGAGTAAGAGTTAAGACCTTAGCTATTAGGCAAGAGTACGAGTCTAAGACCTTAGCTATTAGGCCAGAGTACGAGTCTAAGACCTTAGCTATCAGGCCATAGTACGAGTCTTACACCTTAGCTATTAGGCCAGAGTAAGAGTTAAGACCTTAACCAGTACGCCAGTGTAAGAGTTAAGACCTTAACCTGTAGGCCAGAGTAAGAGTTAAGACCTTAACCTGTAGGCCATAGTAGGAGTCTTAGACCTTAGCTATTAGGCCAGAGTAAGAGTTAAGACCTTAACCAGTAGGCCAGAGTAAGAGTTAAGACCTTAACCATTAGGCCAGAGTACGAGTCTAAGACCTTAGCTATTAGGCCAGAGTAAGAGTTAAGACCTTAGCTATTAGGCCAGAGTAAGAGTTAAGACCGTAACCATTAAGCCAGAGTACGAGTCTAAGACCTTAGCTATTTAGCCAGAGTAAGAGTTAAGACCTTAGCTATTAGGCCAGAGTAAGAGTTAAGACCTTAACAATTACGCCAGAGTACGAGTCTAAGACCTTAGCTATTAGGCCAGAGTAAGTGTTAAGACCTGAGCTATTATGCCAGACTGAGAGTTAAGACCTTAATCAGTAGGCCAGAGTAAGAGTTAAGACCTTAACCAGTAGGCCAGAGTAAGAGTTAAGACCTTAACCAGTTGGCCAGAGTATGAGTCTAAGACCTTAGCTATTAGGCCAGAGTAAGAGTTAAGACCTTAACCAGTAGGCCAAAGTAAGAGTTAAGACCTTAACATGTAGGCCATAGTACGAGTCTAAGACCTTAGCTATTAGGCCAGAGTAAGAGTTAAGGCCTTAACCATTAGGCCAGAGTAAGAGTCTAAGACCTTAACCATTATGTCAGAGTAAGAGTCTAAGACCTTAGCTATTAGGCCAGAGTAAGAGTTAAGACCTTAACCATTAGTCCAGAGTACGAGTCTAAGACCTTAGCTATTAGGCCAGAGTAAGAGTTAAGACCTTAGCTATTGGGCCAGAGTAAGAGTTAAGACCTTTACCATTAGGCCAAATTAAGAGTCTAAGACCTTAACCATTAGGCCAGAGTAAGAGTTAAGACCTTAACCAGTAGGCCAGAGTAAGAGTTAAGGCCTTAACCATTAGGCCAGAGTAAGAGTCTAAGACCTTAACCATTATGTCAGAGTAAGAGTCTAAGACCTTAGCTATTAGGCCAGAGTACGAGTCTAAGACCTTAGCTATTAGGCCAGAGTAAGAGTTAAGACCGTAGCTATTAGGCCAGAGTAAGAGTTAAGACCTTAGCTATTAGGCAAGAGTACGAGTCTAAGACCTTAGCTATTAGGCCAGAGTACGAGTCTAAGACCTTAGCTATCAGGCCATAGTACGAGTCTTACACCTTAGCTATTAGGCCAGAGTAAGAGTTAAGACCTTAACCAGTACGCCAGTGTAAGAGTTAAGACCTTAACCTGTAGGCCAGAGTAAGAGTTAAGACCTTAACCTGTAGGCCATAGTAGGAGTCTTAGACCTTAGCTATTAGGCCAGAGTAAGAGTTAAGACCTTAACCAGTAGGCCAGAGTAAGAGTTAAGACCTTAACCATTAGGCCAGAGTACGAGTCTAAGACCTTAGCTATTAGGCCAGAGTAAGAGTTAAGACCTTAGCTATTAGGCCAGAGTAAGAGTTAAGACCGTAACCATTAAGCCAGAGTACGAGTCTAAGACCTTAGCTATTTAGCCAGAGTAAGAGTTAAGACCTTAGCTATTAGGCCAGAGTAAGAGTTAAGACCTTAACAATTACGCCAGAGTACGAGTCTAAGACCTTAGCTATTAGGCCAGAGTAAGTGTTAAGACCTGAGCTATTATGCCAGACTGAGAGTTAAGACCTTAATCAGTAGGCCAGAGTAAGAGTTAAGACCTTAACCAGTAGGCCAGAGTAAGAGTTAAGACCTTAACCAGTAGGCCAGAGTATGAGTCTAAGACCTTAGCTATTAGGCCAGAGTAAGAGTTAAGACCTTAACCAGTAGGCCAAAGTAAGAGTTAAGACCTTAACATGTAGGCCATAGTACGAGTCTAAGACCTTAGCTATTAGGCCAGAGTAAGAGTTAAGGCCTTAACCATTAGGCCAGAGTAAGAGTCTAAGACCTTAACCATTATGTCAGAGTAAGAGTCTAAGACCTTAGCTATTAGGCCAGAGTAAGAGTTAAGACCTTAACCATTAGTCCAGAGTACGAGTCTAAGACCTTAGCTATTAGGCCAGAGTAAGAGTTAAGACCTTAGCTATTGGGCCAGAGTAAGAGTTAAGACCTTTACCATTAGGCCAAATTAAGAGTCTAAGACCTTAACCATTAGGCCAGAGTAAGAGTTAAGGCCTTAACCATTAGGCCAGAGTAAGAGTCTAAGACCTTAACCATTATGTCAGAGTAAGAGTCTAAGACCTTAGCTATTAGGCCAGAGTAAGAGTTAAGACCTTAACCATTAGTCCAGAGTACGAGTCTAAGACCTTAGCTATTAGGCCAGAGTAAGAGTTAAGACCTTAGCTATTGGGCCAGAGTAAGAGTTAAGACCTTAACCATTAGGCCAGAGTACGAGTCTAAGACCTTAGCTATTAGGCCTGAGTAAGAGTTAAGACCTTAGCTATTAGGCCATGAGTAAGAGTTAAGACGTTAACCATTAAGCCAGAGTAAGAATAAAGACCTTAAACATTAGGCCAGAGAAAGAGTCTAAGACCTTAACCATTAGGCCGGAGTAAGAGCTAAGACCTTAACCATTAGGCCAGAGTAAGAGTTAAGACCTTAACCATTAGGCCAGAGTAAGAGTTAAGACCTTAACCATTATGCCAGAGTAAGAGTAAAGACCTTAGCTATTAGGCCAGAGTAAGAGTTAAGACCTTAACCATTAGGCCAGAGTATGAGTCTAAGACCTTAGCTATTAGGCCAGAGTAAGAGTTAAGACCTTAACCAGTAGGCCAGAGTAAGAGTTAAGACCTTAACCATTAGTCCAGAGTACGAGTCTAAGACCTTAGCTATTAGGCCAGAGAAAGAGTTAAGACCTTAGCTATTGGGCCAGAGTAAGAGTGAAGACCTTAACCATTAGGCCAGAGTACGAGTCTAAGACCTTAGCTATTAGGCCAGAGTAAGAGTTAAGACCTTAACCATTAGGCCAGAGTACGAGTCTAAGACCTTAGCTATTAGGCCAGAGTAAGAATTAAGACCTTAGATATTAGGCCTGAGTAAGAGATAAGACCTTAGCTATTAGGCCAGCGTACGAGTTAAGACCTTAACCAGTAGGCCAGAGTAAGAGTTAAGACCTTAACCTGTAGGCCAGAGTAGGAGTTAAGACCTAAACCTGTAGGCCATACTATGAGTCTAAGACCTTAGCTACTAGGCCAGAGTAAGAGTTAAGACCTTAGTTATTAGGCCAGAGTAAGAGTTAAGACCTTAACCAGTAGGCCAGAGTAAGAGTTAAAACCTTAACTTGTAGGCCAGAGTACGAGTCTAAGACCTTAGCTATTAGGCCAGAGTTAGAGTTAAGACCTTAGCTATTAGGCCAGAGTAAGAGTTAAGACCTTAACCATTAGGCCAGAGTACAAGTCTAAGACCTTAGCTATTAGGCCAGAGTAAGAGTTAAGACCTTAACCAGTAGGCCAGAGTAAGAGTTAAGAACTTAACCTGTAGGCCATAGTACGAGACTAAGACCTAAGCTATTAGGCCAGAGTAAGAGTTAAGACCTTAGCTATTAGGCCAGAGTAAGAGTTCAGACCTTAACCAGTAGGCGAGAGTGAGAGTTAAGACCTTAACCTGTAGGCCATAATATGAGTCTAAGACCTTAGCTATTAGGCCAGAGTAAGAGTTAAGACCTTGGCTATTAGGCCAGAGTAAGAGTTAAGACCTTAACCAGTAGGCCAGAGTAAGAGTTAATACCTTAACCATTAGGCCAGAGTAAGAGTTAAGACCTTAACCATAAGGCCAGAGTATGAGTCTAAGACATTAGCTATTAGGCCAGAGTAAGAGTTAAGACCTTAACCTGTAGGCCAGAGTACGAGTCTAAGACCTTAGCTGTTAGGCCAGAGTAAGAGTTAAGACCTTAACCAGTAGGCCAGAGTAAGAGTTAAGACCTTAACCTGTAGGCCATAGTACGAGTCTAAGACCTTAGCTATTAGGCCAGAGTAAGAGTTAAGACCTTAACCAGTAGGCCAGAGTAAGAGTTAAGACCTTAACCTGTAGGCCATAGTACGAGTCTAAGACATCAGCTATTAGGCCAGAGTAAGAGTTAAGACCTTAACCTGTAGGCCAGAGTACGAGTCTAAGACCTTAGCTGTTAGGCCAGAGTAAGAGTTAAGACCTTAACCAGTAGGCCAGAGTAAGAGTTAAGACCTTAACCTGTAGGCCATAGTACGAGTCTAAGACCTTAGCTATTAGGCCAGAGTAAGAATTAAGACCTTAACCTGTAGGCCAGAGTACGAGTCTAAGTTCTTAGCTATTAGGCCAGGGTAAGAGTTAAGACCTTATCCAGTAGGCCAGAGTAAGAGTTAAGACCTTAGCTATTAGGCCAGAGTAAGAGTTAAGACCTTAGCTATTAGGCCAGAGTAAGAGTTAAGACCTTAAGCAGTAGGCCAGAGTAAGAGTTAAGACCTTAACCTGTAGGCCATAGTACGAGTCTAAGACCTTAGCTATTAGGCCAGAGTAAAAGTTAAGACCTTAACCAGTAGGCCAGAGTAAGAGTTAAGAACTTAACCTGTAGGCCAGAGTAAGAGTTAAGACCTTAACCTGTAGGCCATAGTACGAGTCTAAGACCTTAGCTATTAGGCCAGAGTAAGAGTTAAGACCTTAGCTATTAGGCCAGAGTACGAGTTAAGACCTTAACCATTAAGCCAGAGTACGAGTCTAAGACCTTACCTATTTAGCCAGAGTAAGAGTTAAGACCTTAGCTATTAGGCCAGAGTAAGAGTTAAGACCTTAACCATTAGGCCAGATTACGAGTCTAAGACGTTAGCTATTAGGCCAGAGTAAGAGTTAAGACCTTAACCAGTAGGCCAGAGTAAGAGTTAAGACCTTAACCATTAGTCCAGAGTACGAGTCTAAGACCTTAGCTATTAGGCCAGAGTAAGAGTTAAGACCTTAGCTATTGGGCCAGAGTAAGAGTTAAGACCTTAACCATTAGGCCAGAGTACGAGTCTAAGACCTTAGCTATTAGGCCAGAGTAAGAGTTAAGACCTTAACCTGTAGGCCATAGTACGAGTATAAGACCTTAGCTATTAGGCCAGAGTAAGAGTTAAGAACTTAGCTATCAGGCCAGAGTAAGAGTTAAGACCTTAACCAGTAGGCCAGAGTAAGAGTTAAGACCTTAACCTGTAGGCCAGAGTAGGAGTTAAGACCTAACCCTGTAGGCCATACTATGAGTCTAAGACCTTAGCTAATAGGCCAGAGTAAGAGTTAAGACCTTAACTATTAGGCCATAGTAAGAGTTAAGACCTTAACCAGTAGGCCAGAGTAAGAGTTAAGACCTTAACCTGAAGGCCATAGTACGAGTCTAAGACCTTAGATATTAGGCCAGAGTACGAGTCTAAGACCTTAGCTATTAGGCCAGAGTAAGAGTTAAGACCTTAACCATTAGGCCAGAGTACGAGTCTAAGACCTTAGCTATTAGGCCAGAGTAAGAGTTAAGACCTTAACCAGTAGGCCAGAGTACGAGTCTAAGACCTTAGCTATTAGGCCAGAGTAAGAGTTAACACCTTAACCAGTAGGCCAGAGTAAGAGTTAAGACCTTAACCTGTAGGCCATAGTACGAGTCTAAGACCTTAGCTATTAGGCCAGAGTAAGAGTTAAGACCTTAACCATTAGGCCAGAGTACGAGTCTAAGACCTTAGCTATTAGGCCAGAGTAGGAGTTAAGACCTTAGCTATTAGGCCATGAGTAAGAGTTAAGACCTTAAACATTAGGCCAGAGTACGAGTCTAAGACCTTAGCTATTAGGCCAGACTAAGAGTTAAGACCTTAGCTATTAGGCCAGAGTACGAGTCTAAGACCTTAGATATTAGGCCAGAGTAAGAGTTAAGACCTTAACCAGTAGGCCAGAGTAAGAGTTAAGACCTAACCTGTATGCCATAGTACGAGTCTAAGACCTTAGCTATTAGGCCCGAGTAAGAGTTAAGACCTTAGCTATTAGGCCAGAGTAAGAATTAAGACCTTAACCAGTAGGCCAGAGTAAGAGTTAAGACCTTAACCTGTAGGCTAGAGTAAGAGTTAAGACCTTAACCTGTAGGCCATAGTACGAGTCTAAGACCTTAGCTATTAGGCCAGAGTAAGAGTTAAGACCTTAACCAGTAGGCCAGAGTATGAGTTAAGACCTTAACCATTAGGCCAGAGTACGAGTCTAAGACCATAGCTATTAGGCCAGAGTACGAGTCTAAGACCTTAGCTATTAGGCCAGAGTAAGAGTTAAGACCTTAGCTATTAGGCCAGAGTACGAGTCTAAGACCTTAGCTATTAGGCCAGAGTACGAGTCTAAGACCTTAGCTATTAGGCCAGAGTAAGAGTTAAGACCTTAACCATTAGGCCAGAGTACGAGTCGAAGACCTTAGCTATTAGGCCAGAGTAAGAGTTAAGACCTTAACCAGTAGGCCAGAGTACGAGTCTAGGACCTTAGCTATTAGGTCAAAGTAAGAGTTAAGATCCTAACCATTAGACCAGAGTACGAGTCTAAGACCTTAGCTATTAAGCCAGACTAAGAGTTAAGACCATAGCTATTAGGCCAGAGTATGAGTCTAAGAGCTTAGCTATTAGGCCAGAGTAAGAGCTAAGACCTTAACCATTAGGCCAGAGTACGAGTCTAAGACCTTAGCTATTAGGCCAGAGTAAGAGTTAAGACCTTAGCTATTAGGCCAGAGTAAGAGTTAAACTTTAACCATTAAGCCAGAGTAAGAATAAAGACCTTAAACATTAGGCCAGAGAAAGAGTCTAAGACCTTAACCATTAGGCCGGAGTAAGAGCTAAGACCTTAACCATTAGGCCAGAGTAAGAGTCTAAGACCTTAACCATTAGGCCAGAGTAAGAGTTAAGACCTTAACCATTAGTCCAGAGTAAGAGTCTGGCCAGAGTAAGAGTTAAGACCTTTACCATTAGGCCAGATTAAGAGTCTAAGACCTTAACCATTAGGCCAGAGTAAGAGTTAAAACCTTAACCCTTAGGCCAGAGTAAGAGTCTAAGACCTTAACCATTATGTCAGAGTAAGAGTTAAGACCTTAACCATCAGGCCAGAGTACGAGTCTAATACCTTAGCTATTAGGCCAGAGTAAGAGCTAAGACCTTAACCATTAGGCCAGAGTAAGAGTCTAAGACCTTAACCATTAGGCCAGAGTAAGAGTTAAGACCTTAACCATTAGTCCAGAGTAAGAGTCTGGCCAGAGTAAGAGTTAAGACCTTTACCATTAGGCCAGATTAAGAGTCTAAGACCTTAACCATTAGGCCAGAGTAAGAGTTAAGACCTTTACCATTAGGCCAGATTAAGAGTCTAAGACCTTAGCTATTAGGCCAGACTAAGAGTTAAGACCTTAACCATCAGGCCAGAGTACGAGTCTAATACCTTAGCTATTAGGCCAGAGTAAGAGTTAAGACCTTAACCATTAGGCCAGAGTACGAGTCTAACACCTTCGCTATTAGGCCAGAGTAAGAGTTAAGACCTTAACCATTAGGCCAGAGTATGAGTCTAAGACCTTAGCTATTATGCCAGAGTAAGAGTTAAGACCTTAACCAGTAGGCCAGAGTAAGAGTTAAGACCTTAACCTGTAGGCCATAATACGAGTCTAAGACATTAGCTATTAGGCCAGAGTAAGAGTTAAGACCTTAGCTATTAGGCCTGAGTAAGAGTTAAGACCTTAACCATTAGGCCAGAGTACGAGTCTAAGACCTTAGCTATTAGGCCAGAGTAAGAGTTAAGACCTTAACCAGTAGGCCAGAGTACGAGTCTAAGACCTTAGCTATTAGGCCAGAGTAAGAGTTAACACCTTAACCAGTAGGCCAGAGTAAGAGTTAAGACCTTAACCTGTAGGCCATTGTACGAGTCTAAGACCTTAGCTATTAGGCCAGAGTAAGAGTTAAGACCTTAACCATTAGGCCAGAGTACAAGTCTAAGACCTTAGCTATTAGGCCAGAGTAGGAGTTAAGACCTTAGCTATTAGGCCATGAGTAAGAATTAAGACCTTAAACATTAGGCCAGAGTACGAGTCTAAGACCTTAGCTATTAGGCCAGACTAAGAGTTAAGACCTTAGCTATTAGGCCAGAGTACGAGTCTAAGACCTTAGCTATTAGGCCAGAGTAAGAGTTAAGACCTTAACCAGTAGGCCAGAGTAAGAGTTAAGACCTAACCTGTATGCCATAGTACGAGTCTAAGACCTTAGCTATTAGGCCAGAGTAAGAGTTAAGACCTTAGCTATTAGGCCAGAGTAAGAATTAAGACCTTAACCAGTAGGCCAGAGTAAGAGTTAAGACCTTAACCTGTAGGCTAGAGTAAGAGTTAAGACCTTAACCTGTAGGCCATAGTATGAGTCTAAGACCTTAGCTATTAGGCCAGAGTAAGAGTTAAGACCTTAACCAGTAGGCCAGAGTATGAGTTAAGACCTTAACCATTAGGCCAGAGTACGAGTCTAAGACCTTAGCTATTAGGCCAGAGTAAGAGTTAAGACCTTAGCTATTAGGCCAGAGTACGAGTCTAAGACCTTAGCTATTAGGCCAGAGTACGAGTCTAAGACCTTAGCTATTAGGCCAGAGTAAGAGTTAAGACCTTAACCATTAGGCCAGAGTAAGAGTTAAGACCTTAACCAGTAGGCCAGAGTACGAGTCTAAGACCTTAGCTATTAGGCCAGAGTAAGAGTTAAGATCCTAACCATTAGACCAGAGTACGAGTCTAAGACCTTAGCTATTAGGCCAGACTAAGAGTTTTAAGACCATTGCTATTAGGCCAGAGTATGAGTCTAAGAGCTTAGCTATTAGGCCAGAGTAAGAGCTAAGACCTTAACCATTAGGCCAGAGTACGAGTCTAAGACCTTAGCTATTAGGCCAGAGTAAGAGTTAAGACCTTAGCTATTAGGCCAGAGTAAGAGTTAAGACTTTAACCATTAAGCCAGAGTAAGAATAAAGACCTTAAACATTAGGCCAGAGAAAGAGTCTAAGACCTTAACCATTAGGCCGGAGTAAGAGCTAAGACCTTAACCATTAGGCCAGAGTAAGAGTCTAAGACCTTAACCATTAGGCCAGAGTAAGAGTCTAAGACCTTAGCTATTAGGCCAGACTAAGAGTTAAGACCTTAACCATCAGGCCAGAGTACGAGTCTAATACCTTAGCTATTAGGCCAGAGTAAGAGTTAAGACCTTAACCATTAGGCCAGAGTATGAGTCTAAGACCTTAGCTATTAGGCCAGAGTAAGAGTTAAGACCTTAACCAGTAGGCCAGAGTAAGAGTTAAGACCTTAACCTGTAGGCCATAATACGAGTCTAAGACCTTAGCTATTAGGCCAGAGTAAGAATTAAGACCTTAGCTATTAGGCCTGAGTAAGAGTTAAGACCTTAACCATTAGGCCAGAGTACGAGTCTAAGACCTTAGCTATTAGGCCAGAGTAAGAGTTAAGACCTTAACCATTAGGCCAGAGTAAGAGTTAAGACCTTAACCATTAGGCCAGAGTACGAGTCTAAGACCTTAGCTATTAGGCCAGAGTAAGAGTTAAGACCTTAGCTATTAGGCCAGAGTAAGAGTTAAGACCTTAACCAGTAGGCCATAGTACGAGTCTAAGACCTTAGCTATTAGGCCAGAGTAAGAGTTAAGACCTTAACCAGTAGGCCAGAGTAAGAGTTAAGAACTTAACCTGTAGGCCATAGTACGAGTCTAAGACCTTAGCTATTAGGCCAGAGTCAGAGTTAAGACCTTAGCTATTAGGCCAGAGTAAGAGTTAAGACCTTAACCATTAGGCCAAAGTACGAGTCTAAGACCTTAGCTATTAGGCCAGAGTAAGAGTTAAGACCTTAGCTATTAGGCCAGAGTAAAAGTTAAGACCTTAACCAGTAGGCCAGAGTAAGAGTTAAGACCTTAACCATTAGGCCAGAGTACGAGTCTAAGACCTTAGCTATTAGGCGAGAGTAAGAGTTAAGACCTTAACCAGTAGGCCAGTGTAAGAGTTAAGACCTTAACCATTAGGCCAGAGTACGAGTCTAAGACCTTAGCTATTAGGCCAGAGTACGAGTCTAACACCTTAGCTATTAGGCCAGAGTAAGAGTTAAGACCTTAGCTATTAGGCCAGAGTAAGAGTTAAGACCTTAGCTATTAGGCCAGAGTATGAGTCTAAGACCTTAGCTATTAGGCCAGAGTAAGAGTTAAGACCTTAGCTATTAGGCCAGAGTACGAGTCTAAGACCTTAGCTATCAGGCCATAGTACGAGTCTTACACCATAGCTATTAGGCCAGAGTAAGAGTTAAGACCTTAACCATTAGGCCAGAATACGAGTCTAAGACCTTAGCTATTAGGCCAGAGTAAGAGTTAAGACCTTAACCATTAGGCCAGAGTAAGAGTTAAGACCTTAACCATTAGGCAAGAGTATGAGTCTAAGACCTTAGCTATTAGGCCAGAGTAAGAGTTAAGACCTTAGCTATTAGGCCAGAGTAAGAGTTAAGACCTTAACCAGTAGGCCAGAGTAAGAGTTAAGACCTTCACCATTAGGCCAGAGTACGAGTCTAAGACCTTAGCTATTAGGCCAGAGTAAGAGTTAAGACCTTAACCAGTAGGCCAGAGTAAGAGTTAAGACCTTAACCATTTGGCCAGAGTACCAGTCTAAGACCTTAGCTAATAGGCCAGAGTAAGAGTTAAGACCTTAGCTATTAGGCCAGAGTAAGAGTTAAGAACTTAACAATTAGGCCAGAGTACGAGTCTAAGACCTTAGCTATTAGGCCAGAGTAAGAGTTAAGACCTTAACCAGTAGGCCAGAGTAAGAGTTAAGAACTTAACCTGTAGGCCATAGTACGAGTCTAAGACCTTAGCTATTAGGCCAGAGTAAGAGTTAAGACCTTAGCTATTAGGCCAGAGTAAGAGTTAAGACCTTAACCATTAGGCCAAAGTACGAGTCTAAGACCTTAGCTATTAGGCCAGAGTGAGAGTTAAGACCTTAGCTATTAGGCCATAGTAAAAGTTAAGACCTTAACCAGTAGGCCAGAGTAAGAGTTAAGACCTTAACCATTAGGCCAGAGTACGAGTCTAAGACCTTAGCTATTAGGCCAGAGTAAGAGTTAAGACCTTAACCAGTAGGCCAGTGTAAGAGTTAAGACCTTAACCATTAGGCCAGAGTACGAGTCTAAGACCTTAGCTATTAGGCCAGAGTAAGAGTTAAGACCTTAACCAGTAGGCCAGTGTAAGAGTTAAGACCTTAACCATTAGGCCAGAGTTCGAGTCTAAGACCTTAGATATTAGGCCAGAGTACGAGTCTAAGACCTTAGCTATTAGGCCAGAGTAAGAGTTAAGACCTTAGCTATTAGGCAAGAGTAAGAGTTAAGACCTTAGCTATTAGGCCAGAGTACGAGTCTAAGACCTTAGCTATCAGGCCATAGTACGAGTCTCACACCATAGCTATTAGGCCAGAGTAAGAGTTAAGACCTTCACCATTAGGCCAGAATACGAGTCTAAGACCTTAGCTATTAGGCCAGAGTAAGAGTTAAGACCTTAACCATTAGGCCAGAGTAAGAGTTAAGACCTTAACCATTAGGCAAGAGTATGAGTCTAAGACCTTAGCTATTAGGCCAGAGTAAGAGTTAAGACCTTAGCTATTAGGCCAGAGTAAGAGTTAAGACCTTAACCAGTAGGCCAGAGTAAGAGTTAAGACCTTCACCATTATGCCAGAGTACGAGTCTAAGACCTTAGCTATTAGGCCAGAGTAAGAGTTAAGACCTTAACCATTTGGCCAGAGTACCAGTCTAAGACCTTAGCTAATAGGCTAGAGTAAGAGTTAAGACCTTAGCTATTAGGCCAGAGTAAGAGTTAAGACCTTAACCATTAGGCCAGAGTACGAGTCTAAGACCTTAGCTATTAGGCCAGAGTAAGAGTTAAGACCTTAACCAGTAGGCCAGAGTAAGAGTTAAGAACTTAACCTGTAGGCCATAGTACGAGTCTAAGACCTTAGCTATTAGGCCAGAGTAAGAGTTAAGACCTTAGCTATTAGGCCAGAGTAAGAGTTAAGACCTTAACCATTAGGCCAAAGTACGAGTCTAAGACCTTAGCTATTAGGCCAGAGTGAGAGTTAAGACCTTAGCTATTAGGCCATAGTAAAAGTTAAGACCTTAACCAGTAGGCCAGAGTAAGAGTTAAGACCTTAACCATTAGGCCAGAGTACGAGTCTAAGACCTTAGCTATTAGGCCAGAGTAAGAGTTAAGACCTTAACCAGTAGGCCAGTGTAAGAGTTAAGACCTTAACCATTAGGCCACAGTACGAGTCTAAGACCTTAGCTATTAGGCCAGAGTAAGAGTTAAGACCTTAACCAGTAGGCCAGTGTAAGAGTTAAGACCTTATCCATTAGGCCAGAGTACGAGTCTAAGACCTTAGCTATCAGGCCATAGTACGAGTCTTACACCATAGCTATTAGGCCAGAGTAAGAGTTAAGACCTTAACCATTAGGCCAGAATACGAGTCTAAGACCTTAGCTATTAGGCCAGAGTAAGAGTTAAGACCTTAACCATTAGGCCAGAGTAAGAGTTAAGACCTTAACCATTAGGCAAGAGTATGAGTCTAAGACCTTAGCTATTAGGCCAGAGTAAGAGTTAAGACCTTAGCTATTAGGCCAGAGTAAGAGTTAAGACCTTAACCAGTAGGCCAGAGTAAGAGTTAAGACCTTCACCATTAGGCCAGAGTACGAGTCTAAGACCTTAGCTATTAGGCCAGAGTAAGAGTTAAGACCTTAACCAGTAGGCCAGAGTAAGAGTTAAGACCTTAACCATTTGGCCAGAGTACCAGTCTAAGACCTTAGCTAATAGGCCAGAGTAAGAGTTAAGACCTTAGCTATTAGGCCAGAGTAAGAGTTAAGAACTTAACAATTAGGCCAGAGTACGAGTCTAAGACCTTAGCTATTAGGCCAGAGTAAGAGTTAAGCCCTTAACCAGTAGGCCAGAGTAAGAGTTAAGAACTTAACCTGTAGGCCATAGTACGAGTCTAAGACCTTAGCTATTAGGCCAGAGTAAGAGTTAAGACCTTAGCTATTAGGCCAGAGTAAGAGTTAAGACCTTAACCATTAGGCCAAAGTACGAGTCTAAGACCTTAGCTATTAGGCCAGAGTGAGAGTTAAGACCTTAGCTATTAGGCCATAGTAAAAGTTAAGACCTTAACCAGTAGGCCAGAGTAAGAGTTAAGACCTTAACCATTAGGCCAGAGTACGAGTCTAAGACCTTAGCTATTAGACCAGAGTAAGAGTTAAGACCTTAACCAGTAGGCCAGTGTAAGAGTTAAGACCTTAACCATTAGGCCAGAGTACGAGTCTAAGACCTTAGCTATTAGGCCAGAGTAAGAGTTAAGACCTTAACCAGTAGGCCAGTGTAAGAGTTAAGACCTTAACCATTAGGCCAGAGTATGAGTCTAAGACCTTAGATATTAGGCCAGAGTACGAGTCTAAGACCTTAGCTATTAGGCCAGAGTAAGAGTTAAGACCTTAGCTATTAGGCAAGAGTAAGAGTTAAGACCTTAGCTATTAGGCCAGAGTACGAGTCTAAGACCTTAGCTATCAGGCCATAGTACGAGTCTTACACCATAGCTATTAGGCCAGAGTAAGAGTTAAGACCTTCACCATTAGGCCAGAATACGAGTCTAAGACCTTAGCTATTAGGCCAGAGTAAGAGTTAAGACCTTAACCATTAGGCCAGAGTAAGAGTTAAGACCTTAACCATTAGGCAAGAGTATGAGTCTAAGACCTTAGCTATTAGGCCAGAGTAAGAGTTAAGACCTTAGCTATTAGGCCAGAGTAAGAGTTAAGACCTTAACCAGTAGGCCAGAGTAAGAGTTAAGACCTTCACCATTATGCCAGAGTACGAGTCTAAGACCTTAGCTATTAGGCCAGAGTAAGAGTTAAGACCTTAACCATTTGGCCAGAGTACCAGTCTAAGACCTTAGCTAATAGGCCAGAGTAAGAGTTAAGACCTTAGCTATTAGGCCAGAGTAAGAGTTAAGAACTTAACAATTAGGCCAGAGTACGAGTCTAAGACCTTAGCTATTAGGCCAGAGTAAGAGTTAAGCCCTTAACCAGTAGGCCAGAGTAAGAGTTAAGAACTTAACCTGTAGGCCATAGTACGAGTCTAAGACCTTAGCTATTAGGCCAGAGTAAGAGTTAAGACCTTAGCTATTAGGCCAGAGTAAGAGTTAAGACCTTAACCATTAGGCCAAAGTACGAGTCTAAGACCTTAGCTATTAGGCCAGAGTGAGAGTTAAGACCTTAGCTATTAGGCCATAGTAAAAGTTAAGACCTTAACCAGTAGGCCAGAGTAAGAGTTAAGACCTTAACCATTAGGCCAGAGTACGAGTCTAAGACCTTAGCTATTAGACCAGAGTAAGAGTTAAGACCTTAACCAGTAGGCCAGTGTAAGAGTTAAGACCTTAACCATTAGGCCAGAGTACGAGTCTAAGACCTTAGCTATTAGGCCAGAGTAAGAGTTAAGACCTTAACCAGTAGGCCAGTGTAAGAGTTAAGACCTTAACCATTAGGCCAGAGTATGAGTCTAAGACCTTAGATATTAGGCCAGAGTACGAGTCTAAGACCTTAGCTATTAGGCCAGAGTAAGAGTTAAGACCTTAGCTATTAGGCAAGAGTAAGAGTTAAGACCTTAGCTATTAGGCCAGAGTACGAGTCTAAGACCTTAGCTATCAGGCCATAGTACGAGTCTTACACCATAGCTATTAGGCCAGAGTAAGAGTTAAGACCTTCACCATTAGGCCAGAATACGAGTCTAAGACCTTAGCTATTAGGCCAGAGTAAGAGTTAAGACCTTAACCATTAGGCCAGAGTAAGAGTTAAGACCTTAACCATTAGGCAAGAGTATGAGTCTAAGACCTTAGCTATTAGGCCAGAGTAAGAGTTAAGACCTTAGCTATTAGGCCAGAGTAAGAGTTAAGACCTTAACCAGTAGGCCAGAGTAAGAGTTAAGACCTTCACCATTATGCCAGAGTACGAGTCTAAGACCTTAGCTATTAGGCCAGAGTAAGAGTTAAGACCTTAACCATTTGGCCAGAGTACCAGTCTAAGACCTTAGCTAATAGGCTAGAGTAAGAGTTAAGACCTTAGCTATTAGGCCAGAGTAAGAGTTAAGACCTTAACCATTAGGCCAGAGTACGAGTCTAAGACCTTAGCTATTAGGCCAGAGTAAGAGTTAAGACCTTAACCAGTAGGCCAGAGTAAGAGTTAAGAACTTAACCTGTAGGCCATAGTACGAGTCTAAGACCTTAGCTATTAGGCCAGAGTAAGAGTTAAGACCTTAGCTATTAGGCCAGAGTAAGAGTTAAGACCTTAACCATTAGGCCAAAGTACGAGTCTAAGACCTTAGCTATTAGGCCAGAGTGAGAGTTAAGACCTTAGCTATTAGGCCATAGTAAAAGTTAAGACCTTAACCAGTAGGCCAGAGTAAGAGTTAAGACCTTAACCATTAGGCCAGAGTACGAGTCTAAGACCTTAGCTATTAGGCCAGAGTAAGAGTTAAGACCTTAACCAGTAGGCCAGTGTAAGAGTTAAGACCTTAACCATTAGGCCACAGTACGAGTCTAAGACCTTAGCTATTAGGCCAGAGTAAGAGTTAAGACCTTAACCAGTAGGCCAGTGTAAGAGTTAAGACCTTATCCATTAGGCCAGAGTACGAGTCTAAGACCTTAGATATTAGGCCAGAGTACGAGTCTAAGACCTTAGCTATTAGGCCAGAGTAAGAGTTAAGACCTTAGCTATTAGGCAAGAGTAAGAGTTAAGACCTTAGCTATTAGGCCATAGTACGAGTCTAAGACCTTAGCTATTAGGCCATGAGTAAGAGTTAAGACCTTAAACATTAGGCCAGAGTACGAGTCTAAGACCTTAGCTATTAGGCCAGACTAAGAGTTAAGACCTTAGCTATTAGGCCAGAGTACGAGTCTAAGACCTTAGCTATTAGGCCAGAGTAAGAGTTAAGACCTTAACCAGTAGGCCAGAGTAAGAGTTAAGACCTAACCTGTATGCCATAGTACGAGTCTAAGACCTTAGCTATTAGGCCAGAGTAAGAGTTAAGACCTTAGCTATTAGGCCAGAGTAAGAATTAAGACCTTAACCAGTAGGCCAGAGTAAGAGTTAAGACCTTAACCTGTAGGCTAGAGTAAGAGTTAAGACCTTAACCTGTAGGCCATAGTATGAGTCTAAGACCTTAGCTATTAGGCCAGAGTAAGAGTTAAGACCTTAACCAGTAGGCCAGAGTATGAGTTAAGACCTTAACCATTAGGCCAGAGTACGAGTCTAAGACCTTAGCTATTAGGCCAGAGTACGAGTCTAGGACCTTAGCTATTAGGCCAGAGTAAGAGTTAAGACCTTAGCTATTAGGCCAGAGTACGAGTCTAAGACCTTAGCTATTAGGCCAGAGTACGAGTCTAAGACCTTAGCTATTAGGCCAGAGTAAGAGTTAAGACCTTAACCATTAGGCCAGAGTACGAGTCGAAGACCTTAGCTATTAGGCCAGAGTAAGAGTTAAGACCTTAACCAGTAGGCCAGAGTAAGAGTTAAGACCTTAACCAGTAGGCCAGAGTACGAGTCTAAGACCTTAGCTATTAGGCCAGAGTAAGAGTTAAGATCCTAACCATTTGACCAGAGTACGAGTCTAAGACCTTAGCTATTAGGCCAGACTAAGTGTTAAGACCATAGCTATTAGGCCAGAGTATGAGTCTAAGAGCTTAGCTATTAGGCCAGAGTAAGAGCTAAGACCTTAACCATTAGGCCAGAGTACGAGTCTAAGACCTTAGCTATTAGGCCAGAGTAAGAGTTAAGACCTTAGCTATTAGGCCAGAGTAAGAGTGAAGACCTTAACCATTAAGCCAGAGTAAGAATAAAGACCTTAAACATTAGGCCAGAGAAAGAGTCTAAGACCTTAACCATTAGGCCGGAGTAAGAGCTAAGACCTTAACCATTAGGCCAGAGTAAGAGTCTAAGACCTTAACCATTAGGCCAGAGTAAGAGTCTAAGACCTTAGCTATTAGGCCAGACTAAGAGTTAAGACCTTAACCATCAGGCCAGAGTATGAGTCTAATACCTTAGCTATTAGGCCAGAGTAAGAGTTAAGACCTTAACCATTAGGCCAGAGTATGAGTCTAAGACCTTAGCTATTAGGCCAGAGTAAGAGTTAAGACCTTAACCAGTAGGCCAGAGTAAGAGTTAAGACCTTAACCTGTAGGCCATAATACGAGTCTAAGACCTTAGCTATTAGGCCAGAGTAAGAATTAAGACCTTAGCTATTAGGCCTGAGTAAGAGTTAAGACCTTAACCATTAGGCCAGAGTACGAGTCTAAGACCTTAGCTATTAGGCCAGAGTAAGAGTTAAGACCTTAACCATTAGGCCAGAGTAAGAGTTAAGACCTTAACCATTAGGCCAGAGTACGAGTCTAAGACCTTAGCTATTAGGCCAGAGTAAGAGTTAAGACCTTAGCTATTAGGCCAGAGTAAGAGTTAAGACCTTAACCAGTAGGCCATAGTACGAGTCTAAGACCTTAGCTATTAGGCCAGAGTAAGAGTTAAGACCTTAACCAGTAGGCCAGAGTAAGAGTTAAGAACTTAACCTGTAGGCCATAGTACGAGTTCAAGACCTTAGCTATTAGGCCAGAGTAAGAGTTAAGACCTTAGCTATTAGGCCAGAGTAAGAGTTAAGACCTTAACCATTAGGCCAAAGTACGAGTCTAAGACCTTAGCTATTAGGCCAGAGTAAGAGTTAAGACCTTAGCTATTAGGCCAGAGTAAAAGTTAAGACCTTAACCAGTAGGCCAGAGTAAGAGTTAAGACCTTAACCATTAGGCCAGAGTACGAGTCTAAGACCTTAGCTATTAGGCGAGAGTAAGAGTTAAGACCTTAACCAGTAGGCCAGTGTAAGAGTTAAGACCTTAACCATTAGGCCAGAGTACGAGTCTAAGACCTTAGCTATTAGGCCAGAGTACGAGTCTAACACCTTAGCTATTAGGCCAGAGTAAGAGTTAAGACCTTAGCTATTAGGCCAGAGTAAGAGTTAAGACCTTAGCTATTAGGCCAGAGTACGAGTCTAAGACCTTAGCTATTAGGCCAGAGTAAGAGTTAAGACCTTAGCTATTAGGCCAGAGTACGAGTCTAAGACCTTAGCTATCAGGCCATAGTACGAGTCTTACACCATAGCTATTAGGCCATAGTAAAAGTTAAGACCTTGACCAGTAGGCCAGAGTAAGAGTTAAGACCTTAACCATTAGGCCAGAGTACGAGTCTAAGACCTTAGCTATTAGGCCAGAGTAAGAGTTAAGACCTTAACCAGTAGGCCAGTGTAAGAGTTAAGACCTTAACCATTAGGCCAGAGTACGAGTCTGAGACCTTAGCTATTAGGCCAGAGTAAGAGTTAAGACCTTAACCAGTAGGCCAGTGTAAGAGTTAAGACCTTAACCATTAGGCCAGAGTACGAGTCTAAGACCTTAGATATTAGGCCAGAGTACGAGTCTAAGACCTTAGCTATTAGGCCAGAGTAAGAGTTAAGACCTTAGCTATTAGGCAAGAGTAAGAGTTAAGACCTTAGCTATTAGGCCAGAGTACGAGTCTAAGACCTTAGCTATCAGGCCATAGTACGAGTCTTACACCATAGCTATTAGGCCAGAGTAAGAGTTAAGACCTTAACCATTAGGCCAGAGTAAGAGTTAAGACCTTAACCATTAGGCAAGAGTATGAGTCTAAGACCTTAGCTATTAGGCCAGAGTAAGAGTTAAGACCTTAGCTATTAGGCCAGAGTAAGAGTTAAGACCTTAACCAGTAGGCCAGAATAAGAGTTAAGACCTTCACCATTATGCCTGAGTACGAGTCTAAGACCTTAGCTATTAGGCCAGAGTAAGAGTTAAGACCTTAACCAGTAGGCCAGAGTAAGAGTTAAGACCTTAACCATTTGGCCAGAGTGCCAGTCTAAGACCTTAGCTAATAGGCTAGAGTAAGAGTTAAGACCTTAGCTATTAGGCCAGAGTAAGAGTTAAGACCTTAACCATTAGGCCAGAGTACGAGTCTAAGACCTTAGCTATTAGGCCAGAGTAAGAGTTAAGACCTTAACCAGTAGGCCAGAGTAAGAGTTAAGAACTTAACCTGTAGGCCATAGTACGAGTCTAAGACCTTAGCTATTAGGCCAGAGTAAGAGTTAAGACCTTAGCTATTAGGCCAGAGTAAGAGTTAAGACCTTAACCATTAGGCCAAAGTACGAGTCTAAGACCTTAGCTATTAGGCCAGAGTGAGAGTTAAGACCTTAGCTATTAGGCCATAGTAAAAGTTAAGACCTTAACCAGTAGGCCAGAGTAAGAGTTAAGACCTTAACCATTAGGCCAGAGTACAAATCTAAGACCTTAGCTATTAGGCCAGAGTAAGAGTTAAGACCTTAACCAGTAGGCCAGTGTAAGAGTTAAGACCTTAACCATTAGGCCAGAGTACGAGTCTAAGACCTTAGATATTAGGCCAGAGTACGAGTCTAAGACCTTAGCTATTAGGCCAGAGTAAGAGTTAAGACCTTAGCTATTAGGCAAGAGTAAGAGTTAAGACCTTAGCTATTAGGCCATAGTACGAGTCTAAGACCTTAGCTATTAGGCCAGAGTACGAGTCTAACACCTTAGCTATTAGGCCAGAGTAAGAGTTAAGACCTTAGCTATTAGGCCAGAGTAAGAGTTAAGACCTTAGCTATTAGGCCAGAGTACGAGTCTAAGACCTTAGCTATTAGGCCAGAGTAAGAGTTAAGACCTTAGCTATTAGGCCAGAGTACGAGTCTAAGACCTTAGCTATCAGGCCATAGTACGAGTCTTACACCATAGCTATTAGGCCATAGTAAAAGTTAAGACCTTAACCAGTAGGCCAGAGTAAGAGTTAAGACCTTAACCATTAGGCCAGAGTACGAGTCTAAGACCTTAGCTATTAGGCCAGAGTAAGAGTTAAGACCTTAACCAGTAGGCCAGTGTAAGAGTTAAGACCTTAACCATTAGGCCAGAGTACGAGTCTGAGACCTTAGCTATTAGGCCAGAGTAAGAGTTAAGACCTTAACCAGTAGGCCAGTGTAAGAGTTAAGACCTTAACCATTAGGCCAGAGTACGAGTCTAAGACCTTAGATATTAGGCCAGAGTACGAGTCTAAGACCTTAGCTATTAGGCCAGAGTAAGAGTCAAGACCTTAGCTATTAGGCAAGAGTAAGAGTTAAGACCTTAGCTATTAGGCCAGAGTACGAGTCTAAGACCTTAGCTATCAGGCCATAGTACGAGTCTTACACCATAGCTATTAGGCCAGAGTAAGAGTTAAGACCTTCACCATTAGGCCAGAATACGAGTCTAAGACCTTAGCTATTAGGCCAGAGTAAGAGTTAAGACCTTAACCATTAGGCCAGAGTAAGAGTTAAGACCTTAACCATTAGGCAAGAGTATGAGTCTAAGACCTTAGCTATTAGGCCAGAGTAAGAGTTAAGACCTTAGCTATTAGGCCAGAGTAAGAGTTAAGACCTTAACCAGTAGGCCAGAGTAAGAGTTAAGACCTTCACCATTATGCCAGAGTACGAGTCTAAGACCTTAGCTATTAGGCCAGAGTAAGAGTTAAGACCTTAACCAGTAGGCCAGAGTAAGAGTTAAGACCTTAACCATTTGGCCAGAGTGCCAGTCTAAGACCTTAGCTAATAGGCTAGAGTAAGAGTTAAGACCTTAGCTATTAGGCCAGAGTAAAAGTTAAGACCTTAACCATTAGGCCAGAGTACGAGTCTAAGACCTTAGCTATTAGGCCAGAGTAAGAGTTAAGACCTTAACCAGTAGGCCAGAGTAAGAGTTAAGAACTTAACCTGTAGGCCATAGTACGAGTCTAAGACCTTAGCTATTAGGCCAGAGTAAGAGTTAAGACCTTAGCTATTAGGCCAGAGTAAGAGTTAAGACCTTAACCATTAGGCCAAAGTACGAGTCTAAGACCTTAGCTATTAGGCCAGAGTGAGAGTTAAGACCTTAGCTATTAGGCCATAGTAAAAGTTAAGACCTTAACCAGTAGGCCAGAGTAAGAGTTAAGACCTTAACCATTAGGCCAGAGTACAAATCTAAGACCTTAGCTATTAGGCCAGAGTAAGAGTTAAGACCTTAACCAGTAGGCCAGTGTAAGAGTTAAGACCTTAACCATTAGGCCAGAGTACGAGTCTAAGACCTTAGATATTAGGCCAGAGTACGAGTCTAAGACCTTAGCTATTAGGCCAGAGTAAGAGTTAAGACCTTAGCTATTAGGCAAGAGTAAGAGTTAAGACCTTAGCTATTAGGCCATAGTACGAGTCTAAGACCTTAGCTATTAGGCCAGAGAAAGAGTTAAGACCTTAGCTATTGGGCCAGAGTAAGAGTGAAGACCTTAACCATTAGGCCAGAGTACGAGTCTAAGACCTTAGCTATTAGGCCAGAGTAAGAGTTAAGACCTTAACCATTAGGCCAGAGTACGAGTCTAAGATTTTAGCTATTAGGCCAGAGTAAGAATTAAGACCTTAGCTATTAGGCCTGAGTAAGAGTTAAGACCTTAGCTATTAGGCCAGAGTACGAGTTAAGACCTTAACCAGTAGGCCAGAGTAAGAGTTAAGACCTTAACCTGTAGGCCAGAGTTGGAGTTAAGACCTAAACCTGTAGGCCATACTATGAGTCTAAGACCTTAGCTACTAGGCCAGAGTAAGAGTTATGACCTTAGCTATTAGGCCAGGGTAAGAGTTAAGACCTTAACCAGTAGGCCAGAGTAAGAGTTAAAACCTTAACCTGTAGGCCAGAGTACGAGTCTAAGACCTTAGCTATTAGGCCAGAGTAAGAGTTAAGACCTTAGCTATTAGGCCAGAGTAAGAGTTAAGACCTTAACCATTAGGCCAGAGTACGAGTCTAAGACCTAAGCTATTAGGCCAGAGTAAGAGTTTAGACCTTAGCTATTAGGCCAGAGTAAGAGTTAAGACCTTAACCAGTAGGCGAGAGTGAGAGTTAAGACCTTAACCTGTAGGCCATAGTATGAGTCTAAGACCTTAGCTATTAGGCCAGAGTAAGTGTTAAGACCTTGGCTATTAGGCCAGAGTAAGAGTTAAGACCTTAACCAGTAGGCCAGAGTAAGAGTTAAGACCTTAACCTGTAGGCCAGAGTACGAGTCTAAGACCTTAGCTATTAGGCCAGGGTAAGAGTTAAGACCTTATCCAGTAGGCCAGAGTAAGAGTTAAGACCTTAGCTATTAGGCCAGAGTAAGAGTTAAGACCTTAGCTATTAGGCCAGAGTAAGAGTTAAGACCTTAAGCAGTAGGCCAGAGTAAGAGTTAAGGCCTTAACCTGTAGGCCATAGTACGAGTCTCAGACCGTAGCTATTAGGCCAGAGTAAAAGTTAAGACCTTAACCAGTAGGCCAGAGTAAGAGTTAAGAACTTAACCTGTAGGCCAGAGTAAGAGTTAAGACCTTAACCAGTAGGCCAGAGTAAGAGTTAAGACCTTAACCATTAGGCCAGAGTACCAGTCTAAGACCTTAGCTATTAGGCCAGAGTAAGAGTTAAGACCTTATCTATTAGGCCAGAGTAAGAGTTAAGACCTTAACCATTAGGCCAGAGTACGAGTCTAAGACCTTAGCTATTAGGCCAAAGTAAGAGTTAAGACCTTAACCAGTAGGCCAGAGTAAGAGTTAAGAACTTAACCTGTAGGCCATAGTACGAGTCTAAGACCTTAGCTATTAGGCCAGAGTAAGAGTTAAGACCTTAGCGATTAGGCCAGAGTAAGAGTTAAGACCTTAACCATTAGGCCAAAGTACGAGTCTAAGACCTTAGCTATTAGGCCAGAGTAAGAGTTAAGACCTTAGCTATTAGGCCAGAGTAAAAGTTAAGACCTTAACCAGTAGGCCAGAGTAAGAGTTAAGACCTTAACCATTAGGCCAGAGTACGAGTCTAAGACCTTAGCTATTAGGCCAGAGTAAGAGTTAAGACCTTAACCAGTAGGCCAGTGTAAGAGTTAAGACCTTAACCATTAGGCCAGAGTACGAGTCTAAGACCTTAGCTATTAGGCCAGAGTAAGAGTTAAGACCTTAACCAGTAGGCCAGAGTATGAGTTAAGACCTTAACCATTAGGCCAGAGTACGAGTCTAAGACCATAGCTATTAGGCCAGAGTACGAGTCTAAGACCTTAGCTATTAGGCCAGAGTAAGTGTTAAGACCTTAGCTATTAGGCCAGAGTACGAGTCTAAGACCTTAGCTATTAGGCCAGAGTACGAGTCTAAGACCTTAGCTATTAGGCCAGAGTAAGAGTTAAGACCTTAACCATTAGGCCAGAGTACGAGTAGAAGACCTTAGCTATTAGGCCAGAGTAAGAGTTAAGACCTTAACCAGTAGGCCAGAGTAAGAGTTAAGACCTTAACCAGTAGGCCAGAGTACAAGTCTAAGACCTTAGCTATTAGGCCAGAGTAAGAGTTAAGATCCTAACCATTAGACCAGAGTACGAGTCTAAGACCTTAGCTATTAGGCCAGACTAAGAGTTAAGACCATAGCTATTAGGCCAGAGTATGAGTCTAAGAGCTTAGCTATTAGGCCAGAGTAAGAGCTAAGACCTTAACCATTAGGCCAGAGTAAGAATAAAGACCTTAAACATTAGGCCAGAGAAAGAGTCTAAGACCTTAACCATTAGGCCGGAGTAAGAGCTAAGACCTTAACTATTAGGCCAGAGTAAGAGTCTAAGACCTTAACCATTAGACCAGAGTAAGAGTTAAGACCTTAACCATTAGTCCAGAGTAAGAGTCTGGCCAGAGTAAGAGTTAAGACCTTTACCATTAGGCCAGATTAAGAGTCTAAGACCTTAACCATTAGGCCAGAGTAAGAGTTAAGACCTTAACCATTAGGCCAGAGTAAGAGTCTAAGACCTTAACCAGTAGGCCAGAGTAAGAGTTAAGAACTTAACCTGTAGGCCAGAGTAAGAGTTAAGACCTTAACCAGTAGGCCAGAGTAAGAGTTAAGACCTTAACCATTAGGCCAGAGTACCAGTCTAAGACCTTAGCTATTAGGCCAGAGTAAGAGTTAAGACCTTATCTATTAGGCCAGAGTAAGAGTTAAGACCTTAACCATTAGGCCAGAGTACGAGTCTAAGACCTTAGCTATTAGGCCAAAGTAAGAGTTAAGACCTTAACCAGTAGGCCAGAGTAAGAGTTAAGAACTTAACCTGTAGGCCATAGTACGAGTCTAAGACCTTAGCTATTAGGCCAGAGTAAGAGTTAAGACCTTAGCGATTAGGCCAGAGTAAGAGTTAAGACCTTAACCATTAGGCCAAAGTACGAGTCTAAGACCTTAGCTATTAGGCCAGAGTAAGAGTTAAGACCTTAGCTATTAGGCCAGAGTAAAAGTTAAGACCTTAACCAGTAGGCCAGAGTAAGAGTTAAGACCTTAACCATTAGGCCAGAGTACGAGTCTAAGACCTTAGCTATTAGGCCAGAGTAAGAGTTAAGACCTTAACCAGTAGGCCAGTGTAAGAGTTAAGACCTTAACCATTAGGCCAGAGTACGAGTCTAAGACCTTAGCTATTAGGCCAGAGTAAGAGTTAAGACCTTAACCAGTAGGCCAGAGTATGAGTTAAGACCTTAACCATTAGGCCAGAGTACGAGTCTAAGACCATAGCTATTAGGCCAGAGTACGAGTCTAAGACCTTAGCTATTAGGCCAGAGTAAGAGTTAAGACCTTAGCTATTAGGCCAGAGTACGAGTCTAAGACCTTAGCTATTAGGCCAGAGTACGAGTCTAAGACCTTAGCTATTAGGCCAGAGTAAGAGTTAAGACCTTAACCATTAGGCCAGAGTACGAGTAGAAGACCTTAGCTATTAGGCCAGAGTAAGAGTTAAGACCTTAACCAGTAGGCCAGAGTAAGAGTTAAGACCTTAACCAGTAGGCCAGAGTACAAGTCTAAGACCTTAGCTATTAGGCCAGAGTAAGAGTTAAGATCCTAACCATTAGACCAGAGTACGAGTCTAAGACCTTAGCTATTAGGCCAGACTAAGAGTTAAGACCATAGCTATTAGGCCAGAGTATGAGTCTAAGAGCTTAGCTATTAGGCCAGAGTAAGAGCTAAGACCTTAACCATTAGGCCAGAGTAAGAATAAAGACCTTAAACATTAGGCCAGAGAAAGAGTCTAAGACCTTAACCATTAGGCCGGAGTAAGAGCTAAGACCTTAACTATTAGGCCAGAGTAAGAGTCTAAGACCTTAACCATTAGACCAGAGTAAGAGTTAAGACCTTAACCATTAGTCCAGAGTAAGAGTCTGGCCAGAGTAAGAGTTAAGACCTTTACCATTAGGCCAGATTAAGAGTCTAAGACCTTAACCATTAGGCCAGAGTAAGAGTTAAGACCTTAACCATTAGGCCAGAGTAAGAGTCTAAGACCTTAACCATTATGTCCGAGTAAGAGTTAAGACCTTAACCATCAGGCCAGAGTACGAGTCTAATACCTTAGATTTTAGGCCAGAGTAAGAGCTAAGACCTTCACCATTAGGCCAGAGTAAGAGTCTAAGACCTTAACCATTAGGCCAGAGTAAGAGTTAAGACCTTAACAACCATTAGTCCAGAGTAAGAGTCTGGCCAGAGTAAGAGTTAAGACCTTTACCATTAGGCCAGATTAAGAGTCTAAGACCTTAACCATTAGGCCAGAGTAAGAGTTAATACCTTTACCATTAGGCCAGATTAAGAGTCTAAGACCTTAGCTATTAGGCCAGAGTACGAGTCTAACACCTTCGCTATTAGGCCAGAGTAAGAGTTAAGACCTTAACCATTAGGCCAGAGTACGAGTCTAACACCTTCGCTATTAGGCCAGAGTAAGAGTTAAGACCTTAACCATTAGGCCAGAGTATGAGTCTAAGACCTTAGCTATTAGGCCAGAGTAAGAGTTAAGACCTTAACCAGTAGGCCAGAGTAAGAGTTAAGACCTTAACCTGTAGGCCATAATACGAGTCTAAGACCTTAGCTATTAGGCCAGAGTAAGAGTTAAGACCTTAGCTATTAGGCCTGAGTAAGAGTTAAGACCTTAACCATTAGGCCAGAGTACGAGTCTAAGACCTTAGCTATTAGGCCAGAGTAAGAGTTAAGACCTTAACCAGTAGGCCAGAGTACGAGTCTAAGACCTTAGCTATTAGGCCAGAGTAAGAGTTAACACCTTAACCAGTAGGCCAGAGTAAGAGTTAAGACCTTAACCTGTAGGCCATAGTACGAGTCTAAGACCTTAGCTATTAGGCCAGAGTAAGAGTTAAGACCTTAACCATTAGGCCAGAGTACGAGTCTAAGATTTTAGATATTAGGCCAGAGTAAGAATTAAGACCTTAGCTATTAGGCCTGAGTAAGAGTTAAGACCTTAGCTATCAGGCCAGAGTACGAGTTAAGACCTTAACCAGTAGGCCAGAGTAAGAGTTAAGACCTTAACCTGTAGGCCAGAGTTGGAGTTAAGACCTAAACCTGTAGGCCATACTATGAGTCTAAGACCTAAGCTATTAGGCCAGAGTAAGAGTTTAGACCTTAGCTATTAGGCCAGAGTAAGAGTTAAGACCTTAACCAGTAGGCGAGAGTGAGAGTTAAGACCTTAACCTGTAGGCCATAGTATGAGTCTAAGACCTTAGCTATTAGGCCAGAGTAAGAGTTAAGACCTTGGCTATTAGGCCAGAGTAAGAGTTAAGACCTTAACCAGTAGGCCAGAGTAAGAGTTAATACCTTAACCATTAGGCCAGAGTAAGAGTTAAGACCTTAACCATAAGGCCAGAGTATGAGTCTAAGACCTTAGCTATTAGGCCAGAGTAAGAGTTAAGACCTTAACCTGTAGGCCAGAGTACGAGTCTAAGACCTTAGCTGTTAGGCCAGAGTAAGAGTTAAGACCTTAACCAGTAGGCCAGAGTAAGAGTTAAGACCTTACCTGTAGGCCATAGTACGAGTCTAAGGCCTTAGCTATTAGGCCAGAGTAAGAGTTAAGACCTTAACCAGTAGGCCAGAGTAAGAGTTAAGACCTTAACCTGTAGGCCAGAGTAAGAGTTAAGACCTTAACCTGTAGGCCAGAATGCGAGTCTAAGACCTTAGCTATTAGGCCAGGGTAAGAGTTAAGACCTTATCCAGTAGGCCAGAGTAAGAGTTAAGACCTTAGCTATTAGGCCAGAGTAAGAGTTAAGACCTTAAGAAGTAGGCCAGAGTAAGAGTTAAGACCTTAACCTGTAGGCCATAGTACGAGTCTAAGACCTTAGCTATTAGGCCAGAGTAAAAGTTAAGACCTTAACCAGTAGGCCAGAGTAAGAGTTAAGAACTTAACCTGTAGGCCAGAGTAAGAGTTAAGATCTTAACCAGTAGGCCAGAGTAAGAGTTAAGACCTTAACCATTAGGCCAGAGTACCAGTCTAAGACCTTAGCTATTAGGCCAGAGTAAGAGTTAAGACCTTATCTATTAGGCCAGAGTAAGAGTTAAGACCTTAACCATTAGGCCAGAGTACGAGTCTAAGACCTTAGCTATTAGGCCAAAGTAAGAGTTAAGACCTTAACCAGTAGGCCAGAGTAAGAGTTAAGAACTTAACCTGTAGGCCATAGTACGAGTCTAAGACCTTAGCTATTAGGCCAGAGTAAGAGTTAAGACCTTAGCTATTAGGCCAGAGTAAGAGTTAAGACCTTAGCTATTAGGCCAGAGTACGAGTCTAAGACCTTAGCTATTAGGCCAGAGTAAGAGTTAAGACCTTAACCAGTAGGCCAGTGTAAGAGTTAAGACGTTAACCATTAGGCCAGAGTACGAGTCTAAGACCTTAGCTAATAGGCCAGAGTAAGAGTTAAGACCTTAGCTATTAGGCCAGAGTAAGAGTTAAGAACTTAACCATTAGGCCAGAGTACGAGTCTAAGACCTTAGCTATTAGGCCAGAGTAAGAGTTAAGACCTTAACCAGTAGGCCAGAGTAAGAGTTAAGAACTTAACCTGTAGGCCATAGTACGAGTCTAAGACCTTAGCTATTAGGCCAGAGTAAGAGTTAAGACCTTAGCTATTAGGCCAGAGTAAGAGTTAAGACCTTAACCATTAGGCCAAAGTACGAGTCTAAGACCTTAGCTATTAGGCCAGAGTGAGAGTTAAGACCTTAGCTATTAGGCCATAGTAAAAGTTAAGACCTTAACCAGTAGGCCAGAGTAAGAGTTAAGACCTTAACCATTAGGCCAGAGTACGAGTCTAAGACCTTAGCTATTAGGCCAGAGTAAGAGTTAAGACCTTAACCAGTAGGCCAGTGTAAGAGTTAAGACCTTAACCATTAGGCCAGAGTACGAGTCTAAGACCTTAGCTATTAGGCCAGAGTAAGAGTTAAGACCTTAACCAGTAGGCCAGTGTAAGAGTTAAGACCTTAACCATTAGGCCAGAGTACGAGTCTAAGACCTTAGATATTAGGCCAGAGTACGAGTCTAAGACCTTAGCTATTAGGCCAGAGTAAGAGTTAAGACCTTAGCTATTAGGCAAGAGTAAGAGTTAAGACCTTAGCTATTAGGCAAGAGTAAGAGTTAAGACCTTAGCTATTAGGCCAGAGTACGAGTCTAAGACCTTAGCTATCAGGCCATAGTACGAGTCTTACACCATAGCTATTAGGCCAGAATACGAGTCTAAGACCTTAGCTATTAGGCCAGAGTAAGAGTTAAGACCTTAACCATTAGGCCAGAGTAAGAGTAACGACCTTAACCATTAGGCAAGAGTATGAGTCTAAGACCTTAGCTATTAGGCCAGAGTAAGAGTTAAGACCTTAGCTATTAGGCCAGAGTAAGAGTTAAGACCTTAACCAGTAGGCCAGAGTAAGAGTTAAGACCTTCACCATTATGCCAGAGTACGAGTCTAAGACCTTAGCTATTAGGCCAGAGTAAGAGTTAAGACCTTAACCATTTGGCCAGAGTACCAGTCTAAGACCTTAGCTAATAGGCTAGAGTAAGAGTTAAGACCTTAGCTATTAGGCCAGAGTAAGAGTTAAGACCTTAACCATTAGGCCAGAGTACGAGTCTAAGACCTTAGCTATTAGGCCAGAGTAAGAGTTAAGACCTTAACCAGTAGGCCAGAGTAAGAGTTAAGAACTTAACCTGTAGGCCATAGTACGAGTCTAAGACCTTAGCTATTAGGCCAGAGTAAGAGTTAAGACCTTAGCTATTAGGCCAGAGTAAGAGTTAAGACCTTAACCATTAGGCCAAAGTACGAGTCTAAGACCTTAGCTATTAGGCCAGAGTGAGAGTTAAGACCTTAGCTATTAGGCCATAGTAAAAGTTAAGACCTTAACCAGTAGGCCAGAGTAAGAGTTAAGACCTTAACCATTAGGCCAGAGTACGAGTCTAAGACCTTAGCTATTAGGCCAGAGTAAGAGTTAAGACCTTAACCAGTAGGCCAGTGTAAGAGTTAAGACCTTATCCATTAGGCCAGAGTACGAGTCTAAGACCTTAGATATTAGGCCAGAGTACGAGTCTAAGACCTTAGCTATTAGGCCAGAGTAAGAGTTAAGACCTTAGCTATTAGGCAAGAGTAAGAGTTAAGACCTTAGCTATTAGGCCATAGTACGAGTCTAAGACCTTAGCTATTAGGCCATGAGTAAGAGTTAAGACCTTAAACATTAGGCCAGAGTACGAGTCTAAGACCTTAGCTATTAGGCCAGACTAAGAGTTAAGACCTTAGCTATTAGGCCAGAGTACGAGTCTAAGACCTTAGCTATTAGGCCAGAGTAAGAGTTAAGACCTTAACCAGTAGGCCAGAGTAAGAGTTAAGACCTAACCTGTATGCCATAGTACGAGTCTAAGACCTTAGCTATTAGGCCAGAGTAAGAGTTAAGACCTTAGCTATTAGGCCAGAGTAAGAATTAAGACCTTAACCAGTAGGCCAGAGTAAGAGTTAAGACCTTAACCTGTAGGCTAGAGTAAGAGTTAAGACCTTAACCTGTAGGCCATAGTATGAGTCTAAGACCTTAGCTATTAGGCCAGAGTAAGAGTTAAGACCTTAACCAGTAGGCCAGAGTATGAGTTAAGACCTTAACCATTAGGCCAGAGTACGAGTCTAAGACCTTAGCTATTAGGCCAGAGTACGAGTCTAAGACCTTAGCTATTAGGCCAGAGTAAGAGTTAAGACCTTAGCTATTAGGCCAGAGTACGAGTCTAAGACCTTAGCTATTAGGCCAGAGTACGAGTCTAAGACCTTAGCTATTAGGCCAGAGTAAGAGTTAAGACCTTAACCATTAGGCCAGAGTACGAGTCGAAGACCTTAGCTATTAGGCCAGAGTAAGAGTTAAGACCTTAACCAGTAGGCCAGAGTAAGAGTTAAGACCTTAACCAGTAGGCCAGAGTACGAGTCTAACACCTTAGCTATTAGGCCAGAGTAAGAGTTAAGATCCTAACCATTTGACCAGAGTACGAGTCTAAGACCTTAGCTATTAGGCCAGACTAAGTGTTAAGACCATAGCTATTAGGCCAGAGTATGAGTCTAAGAGCTTAGCTATTAGGCCAGAGTAAGAGCTAAGACCTTAACCATTAGGCCAGAGTACGAGTCTAAGACCTTAGCTATTAGGCCAGAGTAAGAGTTAAGACCTTAGCTATTAGGCCAGAGTAAGAGTGAAGACCTTAACCATTAAGCCAGAGTAAGAATAAAGACCTTAAACATTAGGCCAGAGAAAGAGTCTAAGACCTTAACCATTAGGCCGGAGTAAGAGCTAAGACCTTAACCATTAGGCCAGAGTAAGAGTCTAAGACCTTAACCATTAGGCCAGAGTAAGAGTCTAAAACCTTAGCTATTAGGCCAGACTAAGAGTTAAGACCTTAACCATCAGGCCAGAGTACGAGTCTAATACCTTAGCTATTAGGCCAGAGTAAGAGTTAAGACCTTAACCATTAGGCCAGAGTATGAGTCTAAGACCTTAGCTATTAGGCCAGAGTAAGAGTTAAGACCTTAACCAGTAGGCCAGAGTAAGAGTTAAGACCTTAACCTGTAGGCCATAATACGAGTCTAAGACCTTAGCTATTAGGCCAGAGTAAGAATTAAGACCTTAGCTATTAGGCCTGAGTAAGAGTTAAGACCTTAACCATTAGGCCAGAGTACGAGTCTAAGACCTTAGCTATTAGGCCAGAGTAAGAGTTAAGACCTTAACCATTAGGCCAGAGTAAGAGTTAAGACCTTAACCATTAGGCCAGAGTACGAGTCTAAGACCTTAGCTATTAGGCCAGAGTAAGAGTTAAGACCTTAGCTATTAGGCCAGAGTAAGAGTTAAGACCTTAACCAGTAGGCCATAGTACGAGTCTAAGACCTTAGCTATTAGGCCAGAGTAATAGTTAAGACCTTAACCAGTAGGCCAGAGTAAGAGTTAAGAACTTAACCTGTAGGCCATAGTACGAGTCTAAGACCTTAGCTATTAGGCCAGAGTAAGAGTTAAGACCTTAGCTATTAGGCCAGAGTAAGAGTTAAGACCTTAACCATTAGGCCAAAGTACGAGTCTAAGACCTTAGCTATTAGGCCAGAGTAAGAGTAAAGACCTTAGCTATTAGGCCAGAGTAAAAGTTAAGACCTTAACCAGTAGGCCAGAGTAAGAGTTAAGACCTTAACCATTAGGCCAGAGTACGAGTCTAAGACCTTAGCTATTAGGCGAGAGTAAGAGTTAAGACCTTAACCAGTAGGCCAGTGTAAGAGTTAAGACCTTAACCATTAGGCCAGAGTACGAGTCTAAGACCTTAGCTGTTAGGCCAGAGTACGAGTCTAACACCTTAGCTATTAGGCCAGAGTAAGAGTTAAGACCTTAGCTATTAGGCCAGAGTAAGAGTTAAGACCTTAGCTATTAGGCCAGAGTACGAGTCTAAGACCTTAGCTATTAGGCCAGAGTAAGAGTTAAGACCTTAGCTATTAGGCCAGAGTACGAGTCTAAGACCTTAGCTATCAGGCCATAGTACGAGTCTTACACCATAGCTATTAGGCCATAGTAAAAGTTAAGACCTTAACCAGTAGGCCAGAGTAAGAGTTAAGACCTTAACCATTAGGCCAGAGTACGTGTCTAAGACCTTAGCTATAAGGCCAGAGTAAGAGTTAAGACCTTAACCAGTAGGCCAGTGTAAGAGTTAAGACTTTAACCATTAGGCCAGAGTACGAGTCTAAGACCTTAGCTATTAGGCCAGAGTAAGAGTTAAGACCTTAACCAGTAGGCCAGTGTAAGAGTTAAGACCTTAACCATTAGGCCAGAGTACGAGTCTAAGACCTTAGATATTAGGCCAGAGTACGAGTCTAAGACCTTAGCTATTAGGCCAGAGTAAGAGTTAAGACCTTAGCTATTAGGCAAGAGTAAGAGTTAAGACCTTAGCTATTAGGCCAGAGTACGAGTCTAAGACCTTAGCTATCAGGCCATAGTACGAGTCTTACACCATAGCTATTAGGCCAGAGTAAGAGTTAAGACCTTCACCATTAGGCCAGAATACGAGTCTAAGACCTTAGCTATTAGGCCAGAGTAAGAGTTAAGACCTTAACCATTAGGCCAGAGTAAGAGTTAAGACCTTAACCATTAGGCAAGAGTATGAGTCTAAGACATTAGCTATTAGGCCAGAGTAAGAGTTAAGACCTTAGCTATTAGGCCAGAGTAAGAGTTAAGACCTTAACCAGTAGGCCAGAGTAAGAGTTAAGACCTTCACCATTATGCCAGAGTACGAGTCTAAGACCTTAGCTATTAGGCCAGAGTAAGAGTTAAGACCTTAACCAGTAGGCCAGAGTAAGAGTTAAGACCTTAACCATTTGGCCAGAGTACCAGTCTAAGACCTTAGCTAATAGGCTAGAGTAAGAGTTAAGACCTTAGCTATTAGGCCAGAGTAAGAGTTAAGACCTTAACCATTAGGCCATAGTACGAGTCTAAGACCTTAGCTATTAGGCCAGAGTAAGAGTTAAGACCTTAACCAGTAGGCCAGAGTAAGAGTTAAGAACTTAACCTGTAGGCCATAGTACGAGTCTAAGACCTTAGCTATTAGGCCAGAGTAAGAGTTAAGACCTTAGCTATTAGGCCAGAGTAAGAGTTAAGACCTTAACCATTAGGCCAGAGTACGAGTCTAAGACCTTAGCTATTAGGCCAGAGTAAGAGTTAAGACCTTAACCAGTAGGCCAGAGTAAGAGTTAAGACCTTAACCATTAGGCCAGAGTACGAGTCTAAGACCTTAGCTATTAAGCCAGAGTAAGAGTTAAGACCTTAACCAGTAGGCCAGTGTAAGAGTTAAGACCTTAACCATTAGGCCAGAGTACGAGTCTAAGACCTTAGATATTAGGCCAGAGTACGAGTCTAAGACCTTAGCTATTAGGCCAGAGTAAGAGTTAAGACCTTAGCTATTAGGCAAGAGTAAGAGTTAAGACCTTAGCTATTAGGCCATAGTACGAGTCTAAGACCTTAGCTATTAGGCCAGAGAAAGAGTTAAGACCTTAGCTATTGGGCCAGAGTAAGAGTGAAGACCTTAACCATTAGGCCAGAGTACGAGTCTAAGACCTTAGCTATTAGGCCAGAGTAAGAGTTAAGACCTTAACCATTAGGCCAGAGTACGAGTCTAAGATTTTAGCTATTAGGCCAGAGTAAGAATTAAGACCTTAGCTATTAGGCCTGAGTAAGAGTTAAGACCTTAGCTATTAGGCCAGAGTACGAGTTAAGACCTTAACCAGTAGGCCAGAGTAAGAGTTAAGACCTTAACCTGTAGGCCAGAGTTGGAGTTAAGACCTAAACCTGTAGGCCATACTATGAGTCTAAGACCTTAGCTACTAGGCCAGAGTAAGAGTTATGACCTTAGCTATTAGGCCAGGGTAAGAGTTAAGACCTTAACCAGTAGGCCAGAGTAAGAGTTAAAACCTTAACCTGTAGGCCAGAGTACGAGTCTAAGACCTTAGCTATTAGGCCAGAGTAAGAGTTAAGACCTTAGCTATTAGGCCAGAGTAAGAGTTAAGACCTTAACCATTAGGCCAGAGTACGAGTCTAAGACCTAAGCTATTAGGCCAGAGTAAGAGTTTAGACCTTAGCTATTAGGCCAGAGTAAGAGTTAAGACCTTAACCAGTAGGCGAGAGTGAGAGTTAAGACCTTAACCTGTAGGCCATAGTATGAGTCTAAGACCTTAGCTATTAGGCCAGAGTAAGTGTTAAGACCTTGGCTATTAGGCCAGAGTAAGAGTTAAGACCTTAACCAGTATGCCAGAGTAAGAGTTAATACCTTAACCATTAGGCCAGAGTAAGAGTTAAGACCTTAACCATAAGGCCAGAGTATGAGTCTAAGACCTTAGCTATTAGGCCAGAGTAAGAGTTAAGACCTTAACCTATAGGCCAGAGTACGAGTCTAAGACCTTAGCTATTAGGCCAGAGTAAGAGTTAAGACCTTAACCAGTAGGCCAGAGTAAGAGTTAAGACCTTAACCTGTAGGCCAGAGTAAGAGTTAAGACCTTAACCTGTAGGCCAGAGTACGAGTCTAAGACCTTAGCTATTAGGCCAGGGTAAGAGTTAAGACCTTATCCAGTAGGCCAGAGTAAGAGTTAAGACCTTAGCTATTAGGCCAGAGTAAGAGTTAAGACCTTAGCTATTAGGCCAGAGTAAGAGTTAAGACCTTAAGCAGTAGGCCAGAGTAAGAGTTAAGACCTTAACCTGTAGGCCATAGTACGAGTCTCAGACCTTAGCTATTAGGCCAGAGTAAAAGTTAAGACCTTAACCAGTAGGCCAGAGTAAGAGTTAAGAACTTAACCTGTAGGCCAGAGTAAGAGTTAAGACCTTAACCAGTAGGCCAGAGTAAGAGTTAAGACCTTAACCATTAGGCCAGAGTACCAGTCTAAGACCTTAGCTATTAGGCCAGAGTAAGAGTTAAGACCTTATCTATTAGGCCAGAGTAAGAGTTAAGACCTTAACCATTAGGCCAGAGTACGAGTCTAAGACCTTAGCTATTAGGCCAAAGTAAGAGTTAAGACCTTAACCAGTAGGCCAGAGTAAGAGTTAAGAACTTAACCTGTAGGCCATAGTACGAGTCTAAGACCTTAGCTATTAGGCCAGAGTAAGAGTTAAGACCTTAGCGATTAGGCCAGAGTAAGAGTTAAGACCTTAACCATTAGGCCAAAGTACGAGTCTAAGACCTTAGCTATTAGGCCAGAGTAAGAGTTAAGACCTTAGCTATTAGGCCAGAGTAAAAGTTAAGACCTTAACCAGTAGGCCAGAGTAAGAGTTAAGACCTTAACCATTAGGCCAGAGTACGAGTCTAAGACCTTAGCTATTAGGCCAGAGTAAGAGTTAAGACCTTAACCAGTAGGCCAGTGTAAGAGTTAAGACCTTAACCATTAGGCCAGAGTACGAGTCTAAGACCTTAGCTATTAGGCCAGAGTAAGAGTTAAGACCTTAACCAGTAGGCCAGAGTATGAGTTAAGACCTTAACCATTAGGCCAGAGTACGAGTCTAAGACCATAGCTATTAGGCCAGAGTACGAGTCTAAGACCTTAGCTATTAGGCCAGAGTAAGAGTTAAGACCTTAGCTATTAGGCCAGAGTACGAGTCTAAGACCTTAGCTATTAGGCCAGAGTACGAGTCTAAGACCTTAGCTATTAGGCCAGAGTAAGAGTTAAGACCTTAACCATTAGGCCAGAGTACGAGTAGAAGACCTTAGCTATTAGGCCAGAGTAAGAGTTAAGACCTTAACCAGTAGGCCAGAGTAAGAGTTAAGACCTTAACCAGTAGGCCAGAGTACAAGTCTAAGACCTTAGCTATTAGGCCAGAGTAAGAGTTAAGATCCTAACCATTAGACCAGAGTACGAGTCTAAGACCTTAGCTATTAGGCCAGACTAAGAGTTAAGACCATAGCTATTAGGCCAGAGTATGAGTCTAAGAGCTTAGCTATTAGGCCAGAGTAAGAGCTAAGACCTTAACCATTAGGCCAGAGTAAGAATAAAGACCTTAAACATTAGGCCAGAGAAAGAGTCTAAGACCTTAACCATTAGGCCGGAGTAAGAGCTAAGACCTTAACTATTAGGCCAGAGTAAGAGTCTAAGACCTTAACCATTAGACCAGAGTAAGAGTTAAGACCTTAACCATTAGTCCAGAGTAAGAGTCTGGCCAGAGTAAGAGTTAAGACCTTTACCATTAGGCCAGATTAAGAGTCTAAGACCTTAACCATTAGGCCAGAGTAAGAGTTAAGACCTTAACCATTAGGCCAGAGTAAGAGTCTAAGACCTTAACCATTATGTCCGAGTAAGAGTTAAGACCTTAACCATCAGGCCAGAGTACGAGTCTAATACCTTAGATTTTAGGCCAGAGTAAGAGCTAAGACCTTCACCATTAGGCCAGAGTAAGAGTCTAAGACCTTAACCATTAGGCCAGAGTAAGAGTTAAGACCTTAACAACCATTAGTCCAGAGTAAGAGTCTGGCCAGAGTAAGAGTTAAGACCTTTACCATTAGGCCAGATTAAGAGTCTAAGACCTTAACCATTAGGCCAGAGTAAGAGTTAATACCTTTACCATTAGGCCAGATTAAGAGTCTAAGACCTTAGCTATTAGGCCAGAGTACGAGTCTAACACCTTCGCTATTAGGCCAGAGTAAGAGTTAAGACCTTAACCATTAGGCCAGAGTACGAGTCTAACACCTTCGCTATTAGGCCAGAGTAAGAGTTAAGACCTTAACCATTAGGCCAGAGTATGAGTCTAAGACCTTAGCTATTAGGCCAGAGTAAGAGTTAAGACCTTAACCAGTAGGCCAGAGTAAGAGTTAAGACCTTAACCTGTAGGCCATAATACGAGTCTAAGACCTTAGCTATTAGGCCAGAGTAAGAGTTAAGACCTTAGCTATTAGGCCTGAGTAAGAGTTAAGACCTTAACCATTAGGCCAGAGTACGAGTCTAAGACCTTAGCTATTAGGCCAGAGTAAGAGTTAAGACCTTAACCAGTAGGCCAGAGTACGAGTCTAAGACCTTAGCTATTAGGCCAGAGTAAGAGTTAACACCTTAACCAGTAGGCCAGAGTAAGAGTTAAGACCTTAACCTGTAGGCCATAGTACGAGTCTAAGACCTTAGCTATTAGGCCAGAGTAAGAGTTAAGACCTTAACCATTAGGCCAGAGTACGAGTCTAAGATTTTAGATATTAGGCCAGAGTAAGAATTAAGACCTTAGCTATTAGGCCTGAGTAAGAGTTAAGACCTTAGCTATCAGGCCAGAGTACGAGTTAAGACCTTAACCAGTAGGCCAGAGTAAGAGTTAAGACCTTAACCTGTAGGCCAGAGTTGGAGTTAAGACCTAAACCTGTAGGCCATACTATGAGTCTAAGACCTAAGCTATTAGGCCAGAGTAAGAGTTTAGACCTTAGCTATTAGGCCAGAGTAAGAGTTAAGACCTTAACCAGTAGGCGAGAGTGAGAGTTAAGACCTTAACCTGTAGGCCATAGTATGAGTCTAAGACCTTAGCTATTAGGCCAGAGTAAGAGTTAAGACCTTGGCTATTAGGCCAGAGTAAGAGTTAAGACCTTAACCAGTAGGCCAGAGTAAGAGTTAATACCTTAACCATTAGGCCAGAGTAAGAGTTAAGACCTTAACCATAAGGCCAGAGTATGAGTCTAAGACCTTAGCTATTAGGCCAGAGTAAGAGTTAAGACCTTAACCTGTAGGCCAGAGTACGAGTCTAAGACCTTAGCTGTTAGGCCAGAGTAAGAGTTAAGACCTTAACCAGTAGGCCAGAGTAAGAGTTAAGACCTTAACCATTAGGCCAGAGTACGAGTCTAAGACCTTAGCTATTAGGCCAGAGTAAGAGTTAAGACCTTAACCAGTAGGCCAGTGTAAGAGTTAAGACCTTAACCATTAGGCCAGAGTACGAGTCTGAGACCTTAGCTATTAGGCCAGAGTAAGAGTTAAGACCTTAACCAGTAGGCCAGTGTAAGAGTTAAGACCTTAACCATTAGGCCAGAGTACGAGTCTAAGACCTTAGCTATTAGGCCAGAGTAAGAGTTAAGACCTTAACCAGTAGGCCAGTGTAAGAGTTAAGACCTTAACCATTAGGCCAGAGTACGAGTCTGAGACCTTAGCTATTAGGCCAGAGTAAGAGTTAAGACCTTAACCAGTAGGCCAGTGTAAGAGTTAAGACCTTAACCATTAGGCCAGAGTACGAGTCTAAGACCTTAGATATTAGGCCAGAGTACGAGTCTAAGACCTTAGCTATTAGGCCAGAGTAAGAGTCAAGACCTTAGCTATTAGGCAAGAGTAAGAGTTAAGACCTTAGCTATTAGGCCAGAGTACGAGTCTAAGACCTTAGCTATCAGGCCATAGTACGAGTCTTACACCATAGCTATTAGGCCAGAGTAAGAGTTAAGACCTTCACCATTAGGCCAGAATACGAGTCTAAGACCTTAGCTATTAGGCCAGAGTAAGAGTTAAGACCTTAACCATTAGGCCAGAGTAAGAGTTAAGACCTTAACCATTAGGCAAGAGTATGAGTCTAAGACCTTAGCTATTAGGCCAGAGTAAGAGTTAAGACCTTAGCTATTAGGCCAGAGTAAGAGTTAAGACCTTAACCAGTAGGCCAGAGTAAGAGTTAAGACCTTCACCATTATGCCAGAGTACGAGTCTAAGACCTTAGCTATTAGGCCAGAGTAAGAGTTAAGACCTTAACCAGTAGGCCAGAGTAAGAGTTAAGACCTTAACCATTTGGCCAGAGTGCCAGTCTAAGACCTTAGCTAATAGGCTAGAGTAAGAGTTAAGACCTTAGCTATTAGGCCAGAGTAAAAGTTAAGACCTTAACCATTAGGCCAGAGTACGAGTCTAAGACCTTAGCTATTAGGCCAGAGTAAGAGTTAAGACCTTAACCAGTAGGCCAGAGTAAGAGTTAAGAACTTAACCTGTAGGCCATAGTACGAGTCTAAGACCTTAGCTATTAGGCCAGAGTAAGAGTTAAGACCTTAGCTATTAGGCCAGAGTAAGAGTTAAGACCTTAACCATTAGGCCAAAGTACGAGTCTAAGACCTTAGCTATTAGGCCAGAGTGAGAGTTAAGACCTTAGCTATTAGGCCATAGTAAAAGTTAAGACCTTAACCAGTAGGCCAGAGTAAGAGTTAAGACCTTAACCATTAGGCCAGAGTACAAATCTAAGACCTTAGCTATTAGGCCAGAGTAAGAGTTAAGACCTTAACCAGTAGGCCAGTGTAAGAGTTAAGACCTTAACCATTAGGCCAGAGTACGAGTCTAAGACCTTAGATATTAGGCCAGAGTACGAGTCTAAGACCTTAGCTATTAGGCCAGAGTAAGAGTTAAGACCTTAGCTATTAGGCAAGAGTAAGAGTTAAGACCTTAGCTATTAGGCCATAGTACGAGTCTAAGACCTTAGCTATTAGGCCAGAGAAAGAGTTAAGACCTTAGCTATTGGGCCAGAGTAAGAGTGAAGACCTTAACCATTAGGCCAGAGTACGAGTCTAAGACCTTAGCTATTAGGCCAGAGTAAGAGTTAAGACCTTAACCATTAGGCCAGAGTACGAGTCTAAGATTTTAGCTATTAGGCCAGAGTAAGAATTAAGACCTTAGCTATTAGGCCTGAGTAAGAGTTAAGACCTTAGCTATTAGGCCAGAGTACGAGTTAAGACCTTAACCAGTAGGCCAGAGTAAGAGTTAAGACCTTAACCTGTAGGCCAGAGTTGGAGTTAAGACCTAAACCTGTAGGCCATACTATGAGTCTAAGACCTTAGCTACTAGGCCAGAGTAAGAGTTATGACCTTAGCTATTAGGCCAGGGTAAGAGTTAAGACCTTAACCAGTAGGCCAGAGTAAGAGTTAAAACCTTAACCTGTAGGCCAGAGTACGAGTCTAAGACCTTAGCTATTAGGCCAGAGTAAGAGTTAAGACCTTAGCTATTAGGCCAGAGTAAGAGTTAAGACCTTAACCATTAGGCCAGAGTACGAGTCTAAGACCTAAGCTATTAGGCCAGAGTAAGAGTTTAGACCTTAGCTATTAGGCCAGAGTAAGAGTTAAGACCTTAACCAGTAGGCGAGAGTGAGAGTTAAGACCTTAACCTGTAGGCCATAGTATGAGTCTAAGACCTTAGCTATTAGGCCAGAGTAAGTGTTAAGACCTTGGCTATTAGGCCAGAGTAAGAGTTAAGACCTTAACCAGTAGGCCAGAGTAAGAGTTAAGACCTTAACCTGTAGGCCAGAGTACGAGTCTAAGACCTTAGCTATTAGGCCAGGGTAAGAGTTAAGACCTTATCCAGTAGGCCAGAGTAAGAGTTAAGACCTTAGCTATTAGGCCAGAGTAAGAGTTAAGACCTTAGCTATTAGGCCAGAGTAAGAGTTAAGACCTTAAGCAGTAGGCCAGAGTAAGAGTTAAGGCCTTAACCTGTAGGCCATAGTACGAGTCTCAGACCGTAGCTATTAGGCCAGAGTAAAAGTTAAGACCTTAACCAGTAGGCCAGAGTAAGAGTTAAGAACTTAACCTGTAGGCCAGAGTAAGAGTTAAGACCTTAACCAGTAGGCCAGAGTAAGAGTTAAGACCTTAACCATTAGGCCAGAGTACCAGTCTAAGACCTTAGCTATTAGGCCAGAGTAAGAGTTAAGACCTTATCTATTAGGCCAGAGTAAGAGTTAAGACCTTAACCATTAGGCCAGAGTACGAGTCTAAGACCTTAGCTATTAGGCCAAAGTAAGAGTTAAGACCTTAACCAGTAGGCCAGAGTAAGAGTTAAGAACTTAACCTGTAGGCCATAGTACGAGTCTAAGACCTTAGCTATTAGGCCAGAGTAAGAGTTAAGACCTTAGCGATTAGGCCAGAGTAAGAGTTAAGACCTTAACCATTAGGCCAAAGTACGAGTCTAAGACCTTAGCTATTAGGCCAGAGTAAGAGTTAAGACCTTAGCTATTAGGCCAGAGTAAAAGTTAAGACCTTAACCAGTAGGCCAGAGTAAGAGTTAAGACCTTAACCATTAGGCCAGAGTACGAGTCTAAGACCTTAGCTATTAGGCCAGAGTAAGAGTTAAGACCTTAACCAGTAGGCCAGTGTAAGAGTTAAGACCTTAACCATTAGGCCAGAGTACGAGTCTAAGACCTTAGCTATTAGGCCAGAGTAAGAGTTAAGACCTTAACCAGTAGGCCAGAGTATGAGTTAAGACCTTAACCATTAGGCCAGAGTACGAGTCTAAGACCATAGCTATTAGGCCAGAGTACGAGTCTAAGACCTTAGCTATTAGGCCAGAGTAAGTGTTAAGACCTTAGCTATTAGGCCAGAGTACGAGTCTAAGACCTTAGCTATTAGGCCAGAGTACGAGTCTAAGACCTTAGCTATTAGGCCAGAGTAAGAGTTAAGACCTTAACCATTAGGCCAGAGTACGAGTAGAAGACCTTAGCTATTAGGCCAGAGTAAGAGTTAAGACCTTAACCAGTAGGCCAGAGTAAGAGTTAAGACCTTAACCAGTAGGCCAGAGTACAAGTCTAAGACCTTAGCTATTAGGCCAGAGTAAGAGTTAAGATCCTAACCATTAGACCAGAGTACGAGTCTAAGACCTTAGCTATTAGGCCAGACTAAGAGTTAAGACCATAGCTATTAGGCCAGAGTATGAGTCTAAGAGCTTAGCTATTAGGCCAGAGTAAGAGCTAAGACCTTAACCATTAGGCCAGAGTAAGAATAAAGACCTTAAACATTAGGCCAGAGAAAGAGTCTAAGACCTTAACCATTAGGCCGGAGTAAGAGCTAAGACCTTAACTATTAGGCCAGAGTAAGAGTCTAAGACCTTAACCATTAGACCAGAGTAAGAGTTAAGACCTTAACCATTAGTCCAGAGTAAGAGTCTGGCCAGAGTAAGAGTTAAGACCTTTACCATTAGGCCAGATTAAGAGTCTAAGACCTTAACCATTAGGCCAGAGTAAGAGTTAAGACCTTAACCATTAGGCCAGAGTAAGAGTCTAAGACCTTAACCAGTAGGCCAGAGTAAGAGTTAAGAACTTAACCTGTAGGCCAGAGTAAGAGTTAAGACCTTAACCAGTAGGCCAGAGTAAGAGTTAAGACCTTAACCATTAGGCCAGAGTACCAGTCTAAGACCTTAGCTATTAGGCCAGAGTAAGAGTTAAGACCTTATCTATTAGGCCAGAGTAAGAGTTAAGACCTTAACCATTAGGCCAGAGTACGAGTCTAAGACCTTAGCTATTAGGCCAAAGTAAGAGTTAAGACCTTAACCAGTAGGCCAGAGTAAGAGTTAAGAACTTAACCTGTAGGCCATAGTACGAGTCTAAGACCTTAGCTATTAGGCCAGAGTAAGAGTTAAGACCTTAGCGATTAGGCCAGAGTAAGAGTTAAGACCTTAACCATTAGGCCAAAGTACGAGTCTAAGACCTTAGCTATTAGGCCAGAGTAAGAGTTAAGACCTTAGCTATTAGGCCAGAGTAAAAGTTAAGACCTTAACCAGTAGGCCAGAGTAAGAGTTAAGACCTTAACCATTAGGCCAGAGTACGAGTCTAAGACCTTAGCTATTAGGCCAGAGTAAGAGTTAAGACCTTAACCAGTAGGCCAGTGTAAGAGTTAAGACCTTAACCATTAGGCCAGAGTACGAGTCTAAGACCTTAGCTATTAGGCCAGAGTAAGAGTTAAGACCTTAACCAGTAGGCCAGAGTATGAGTTAAGACCTTAACCATTAGGCCAGAGTACGAGTCTAAGACCATAGCTATTAGGCCAGAGTACGAGTCTAAGACCTTAGCTATTAGGCCAGAGTAAGAGTTAAGACCTTAGCTATTAGGCCAGAGTACGAGTCTAAGACCTTAGCTATTAGGCCAGAGTACGAGTCTAAGACCTTAGCTATTAGGCCAGAGTAAGAGTTAAGACCTTAACCATTAGGCCAGAGTACGAGTAGAAGACCTTAGCTATTAGGCCAGAGTAAGAGTTAAGACCTTAACCAGTAGGCCAGAGTAAGAGTTAAGACCTTAACCAGTAGGCCAGAGTACAAGTCTAAGACCTTAGCTATTAGGCCAGAGTAAGAGTTAAGATCCTAACCATTAGACCAGAGTACGAGTCTAAGACCTTAGCTATTAGGCCAGACTAAGAGTTAAGACCATAGCTATTAGGCCAGAGTATGAGTCTAAGAGCTTAGCTATTAGGCCAGAGTAAGAGCTAAGACCTTAACCATTAGGCCAGAGTAAGAATAAAGACCTTAAACATTAGGCCAGAGAAAGAGTCTAAGACCTTAACCATTAGGCCGGAGTAAGAGCTAAGACCTTAACTATTAGGCCAGAGTAAGAGTCTAAGACCTTAACCATTAGACCAGAGTAAGAGTTAAGACCTTAACCATTAGTCCAGAGTAAGAGTCTGGCCAGAGTAAGAGTTAAGACCTTTACCATTAGGCCAGATTAAGAGTCTAAGACCTTAACCATTAGGCCAGAGTAAGAGTTAAGACCTTAACCATTAGGCCAGAGTAAGAGTCTAAGACCTTAACCATTATGTCCGAGTAAGAGTTAAGACCTTAACCATCAGGCCAGAGTACGAGTCTAATACCTTAGATTTTAGGCCAGAGTAAGAGCTAAGACCTTCACCATTAGGCCAGAGTAAGAGTCTAAGACCTTAACCATTAGGCCAGAGTAAGAGTTAAGACCTTAACAACCATTAGTCCAGAGTAAGAGTCTGGCCAGAGTAAGAGTTAAGACCTTTACCATTAGGCCAGATTAAGAGTCTAAGACCTTAACCATTAGGCCAGAGTAAGAGTTAATACCTTTACCATTAGGCCAGATTAAGAGTCTAAGACCTTAGCTATTAGGCCAGAGTACGAGTCTAACACCTTCGCTATTAGGCCAGAGTAAGAGTTAAGACCTTAACCATTAGGCCAGAGTACGAGTCTAACACCTTCGCTATTAGGCCAGAGTAAGAGTTAAGACCTTAACCATTAGGCCAGAGTATGAGTCTAAGACCTTAGCTATTAGGCCAGAGTAAGAGTTAAGACCTTAACCAGTAGGCCAGAGTAAGAGTTAAGACCTTAACCTGTAGGCCATAATACGAGTCTAAGACCTTAGCTATTAGGCCAGAGTAAGAGTTAAGACCTTAGCTATTAGGCCTGAGTAAGAGTTAAGACCTTAACCATTAGGCCAGAGTACGAGTCTAAGACCTTAGCTATTAGGCCAGAGTAAGAGTTAAGACCTTAACCAGTAGGCCAGAGTACGAGTCTAAGACCTTAGCTATTAGGCCAGAGTAAGAGTTAACACCTTAACCAGTAGGCCAGAGTAAGAGTTAAGACCTTAACCTGTAGGCCATAGTACGAGTCTAAGACCTTAGCTATTAGGCCAGAGTAAGAGTTAAGACCTTAACCATTAGGCCAGAGTACGAGTCTAAGATTTTAGATATTAGGCCAGAGTAAGAATTAAGACCTTAGCTATTAGGCCTGAGTAAGAGTTAAGACCTTAGCTATCAGGCCAGAGTACGAGTTAAGACCTTAACCAGTAGGCCAGAGTAAGAGTTAAGACCTTAACCTGTAGGCCAGAGTTGGAGTTAAGACCTAAACCTGTAGGCCATACTATGAGTCTAAGACCTAAGCTATTAGGCCAGAGTAAGAGTTTAGACCTTAGCTATTAGGCCAGAGTAAGAGTTAAGACCTTAACCAGTAGGCGAGAGTGAGAGTTAAGACCTTAACCTGTAGGCCATAGTATGAGTCTAAGACCTTAGCTATTAGGCCAGAGTAAGAGTTAAGACCTTGGCTATTAGGCCAGAGTAAGAGTTAAGACCTTAACCAGTAGGCCAGAGTAAGAGTTAATACCTTAACCATTAGGCCAGAGTAAGAGTTAAGACCTTAACCATAAGGCCAGAGTATGAGTCTAAGACCTTAGCTATTAGGCCAGAGTAAGAGTTAAGACCTTAACCTGTAGGCCAGAGTACGAGTCTAAGACCTTAGCTGTTAGGCCAGAGTAAGAGTTAAGACCTTAACCAGTAGGCCAGAGTAAGAGTTAAGACCTTACCTGTAGGCCATAGTACGAGTCTAAGGCCTTAGCTATTAGGCCAGAGTAAGAGTTAAGACCTTAACCAGTAGGCCAGAGTAAGAGTTAAGACCTTAACCTGTAGGCCAGAGTAAGAGTTAAGACCTTAACCTGTAGGCCAGAATGCGAGTCTAAGACCTTAGCTATTAGGCCAGGGTAAGAGTTAAGACCTTATCCAGTAGGCCAGAGTAAGAGTTAAGACCTTAGCTATTAGGCCAGAGTAAGAGTTAAGACCTTAAGAAGTAGGCCAGAGTAAGAGTTAAGACCTTAACCTGTAGGCCATAGTACGAGTCTAAGACCTTAGCTATTAGGCCAGAGTAAAAGTTAAGACCTTAACCAGTAGGCCAGAGTAAGAGTTAAGAACTTAACCTGTAGGCCAGAGTAAGAGTTAAGATCTTAACCAGTAGGCCAGAGTAAGAGTTAAGACCTTAACCATTAGGCCAGAGTACCAGTCTAAGACCTTAGCTATTAGGCCAGAGTAAGAGTTAAGACCTTATCTATTAGGCCAGAGTAAGAGTTAAGACCTTAACCATTAGGCCAGAGTACGAGTCTAAGACCTTAGCTATTAGGCCAAAGTAAGAGTTAAGACCTTAACCAGTAGGCCAGAGTAAGAGTTAAGAACTTAACCTGTAGGCCATAGTACGAGTCTAAGACCTTAGCTATTAGGCCAGAGTAAGAGTTAAGACCTTAGCTATTAGGCCAGAGTAAGAGTTAAGACCTTAGCTATTAGGCCAGAGTACGAGTCTAAGACCTTAGCTATTAGGCCAGAGTAAGAGTTAAGACCTTAACCAGTAGGCCAGTGTAAGAGTTAAGACGTTAACCATTAGGCCAGAGTACGAGTCTAAGACCTTAGCTAATAGGCCAGAGTAAGAGTTAAGACCTTAGCTATTAGGCCAGAGTAAGAGTTAAGAACTTAACCATTAGGCCAGAGTACGAGTCTAAGACCTTAGCTATTAGGCCAGAGTAAGAGTTAAGACCTTAACCAGTAGGCCAGAGTAAGAGTTAAGAACTTAACCTGTAGGCCATAGTACGAGTCTAAGACCTTAGCTATTAGGCCAGAGTAAGAGTTAAGACCTTAGCTATTAGGCCAGAGTAAGAGTTAAGACCTTAACCATTAGGCCAAAGTACGAGTCTAAGACCTTAGCTATTAGGCCAGAGTGAGAGTTAAGACCTTAGCTATTAGGCCATAGTAAAAGTTAAGACCTTAACCAGTAGGCCAGAGTAAGAGTTAAGACCTTAACCATTAGGCCAGAGTACGAGTCTAAGACCTTAGCTATTAGGCCAGAGTAAGAGTTAAGACCTTAACCAGTAGGCCAGTGTAAGAGTTAAGACCTTAACCATTAGGCCAGAGTACGAGTCTAAGACCTTAGCTATTAGGCCAGAGTAAGAGTTAAGACCTTAACCAGTAGGCCAGTGTAAGAGTTAAGACCTTAACCATTAGGCCAGAGTACGAGTCTAAGACCTTAGATATTAGGCCAGAGTACGAGTCTAAGACCTTAGCTATTAGGCCAGAGTAAGAGTTAAGACCTTAGCTATTAGGCAAGAGTAAGAGTTAAGACCTTAGCTATTAGGCAAGAGTAAGAGTTAAGACCTTAGCTATTAGGCCAGAGTACGAGTCTAAGACCTTAGCTATCAGGCCATAGTACGAGTCTTACACCATAGCTATTAGGCCAGAATACGAGTCTAAGACCTTAGCTATTAGGCCAGAGTAAGAGTTAAGACCTTAACCATTAGGCCAGAGTAAGAGTAACGACCTTAACCATTAGGCAAGAGTATGAGTCTAAGACCTTAGCTATTAGGCCAGAGTAAGAGTTAAGACCTTAGCTATTAGGCCAGAGTAAGAGTTAAGACCTTAACCAGTAGGCCAGAGTAAGAGTTAAGACCTTCACCATTATGCCAGAGTACGAGTCTAAGACCTTAGCTATTAGGCCAGAGTAAGAGTTAAGACCTTAACCATTTGGCCAGAGTACCAGTCTAAGACCTTAGCTAATAGGCTAGAGTAAGAGTTAAGACCTTAGCTATTAGGCCAGAGTAAGAGTTAAGACCTTAACCATTAGGCCAGAGTACGAGTCTAAGACCTTAGCTATTAGGCCAGAGTAAGAGTTAAGACCTTAACCAGTAGGCCAGAGTAAGAGTTAAGAACTTAACCTGTAGGCCATAGTACGAGTCTAAGACCTTAGCTATTAGGCCAGAGTAAGAGTTAAGACCTTAGCTATTAGGCCAGAGTAAGAGTTAAGACCTTAACCATTAGGCCAAAGTACGAGTCTAAGACCTTAGCTATTAGGCCAGAGTGAGAGTTAAGACCTTAGCTATTAGGCCATAGTAAAAGTTAAGACCTTAACCAGTAGGCCAGAGTAAGAGTTAAGACCTTAACCATTAGGCCAGAGTACGAGTCTAAGACCTTAGCTATTAGGCCAGAGTAAGAGTTAAGACCTTAACCAGTAGGCCAGTGTAAGAGTTAAGACCTTATCCATTAGGCCAGAGTACGAGTCTAAGACCTTAGATATTAGGCCAGAGTACGAGTCTAAGACCTTAGCTATTAGGCCAGAGTAAGAGTTAAGACCTTAGCTATTAGGCAAGAGTAAGAGTTAAGACCTTAGCTATTAGGCCATAGTACGAGTCTAAGACCTTAGCTATTAGGCCATGAGTAAGAGTTAAGACCTTAAACATTAGGCCAGAGTACGAGTCTAAGACCTTAGCTATTAGGCCAGACTAAGAGTTAAGACCTTAGCTATTAGGCCAGAGTACGAGTCTAAGACCTTAGCTATTAGGCCAGAGTAAGAGTTAAGACCTTAACCAGTAGGCCAGAGTAAGAGTTAAGACCTAACCTGTATGCCATAGTACGAGTCTAAGACCTTAGCTATTAGGCCAGAGTAAGAGTTAAGACCTTAGCTATTAGGCCAGAGTAAGAATTAAGACCTTAACCAGTAGGCCAGAGTAAGAGTTAAGACCTTAACCTGTAGGCTAGAGTAAGAGTTAAGACCTTAACCTGTAGGCCATAGTATGAGTCTAAGACCTTAGCTATTAGGCCAGAGTAAGAGTTAAGACCTTAACCAGTAGGCCAGAGTATGAGTTAAGACCTTAACCATTAGGCCAGAGTACGAGTCTAAGACCTTAGCTATTAGGCCAGAGTACGAGTCTAAGACCTTAGCTATTAGGCCAGAGTAAGAGTTAAGACCTTAGCTATTAGGCCAGAGTACGAGTCTAAGACCTTAGCTATTAGGCCAGAGTACGAGTCTAAGACCTTAGCTATTAGGCCAGAGTAAGAGTTAAGACCTTAACCATTAGGCCAGAGTACGAGTCGAAGACCTTAGCTATTAGGCCAGAGTAAGAGTTAAGACCTTAACCAGTAGGCCAGAGTAAGAGTTAAGACCTTAACCAGTAGGCCAGAGTACGAGTCTAACACCTTAGCTATTAGGCCAGAGTAAGAGTTAAGATCCTAACCATTTGACCAGAGTACGAGTCTAAGACCTTAGCTATTAGGCCAGACTAAGTGTTAAGACCATAGCTATTAGGCCAGAGTATGAGTCTAAGAGCTTAGCTATTAGGCCAGAGTAAGAGCTAAGACCTTAACCATTAGGCCAGAGTACGAGTCTAAGACCTTAGCTATTAGGCCACAGTAAGAGTTAAGACCTTAGCTATTAGGCCAGAGTAAGAGTGAAGACCTTAACCATTAAGCCAGAGTAAGAATAAAGACCTTAAACATTAGGCCAGAGAAAGAGTCTAAGACCTTAACCATTAGGCCGGAGTAAGAGCTAAGACCTTAACCATTAGGCCAGAGTAAGAGTCTAAGACCTTAACCATTAGGCCAGAGTAAGAGTCTAAAACCTTAGCTATTAGGCCAGACTAAGAGTTAAGACCTTAACCATCAGGCCAGAGTACGAGTCTAATACCTTAGCTATTAGGCCAGAGTAAGAGTTAAGACCTTAACCATTAGGCCAGAGTATGAGTCTAAGACCTTAGCTATTAGGCCAGAGTAAGAGTTAAGACCTTAACCAGTAGGCCAGAGTAAGAGTTAAGACCTTAACCTGTAGGCCATAATACGAGTCTAAGACCTTAGCTATTAGGCCAGAGTAAGAATTAAGACCTTAGCTATTAGGCCTGAGTAAGAGTTAAGACCTTAACCATTAGGCCAGAGTACGAGTCTAAGACCTTAGCTATTAGGCCAGAGTAAGAGTTAAGACCTTAACCATTAGGCCAGAGTAAGAGTTAAGACCTTAACCATTAGGCCAGAGTACGAGTCTAAGACCTTAGCTATTAGGCCAGAGTAAGAGTTAAGACCTTAGCTATTAGGCCAGAGTAAGAGTTAAGACCTTAACCAGTAGGCCATAGTACGAGTCTAAGACCTTAGCTATTAGGCCAGAGTAATAGTTAAGACCTTAACCAGTAGGCCAGAGTAAGAGTTAAGAACTTAACCTGTAGGCCATAGTACGAGTCTAAGACCTTAGCTATTAGGCCAGAGTAAGAGTTAAGACCTTAGCTATTAGGCCAGAGTAAGAGTTAAGACCTTAACCATTAGGCCAAAGTACGAGTCTAAGACCTTAGCTATTAGGCCAGAGTAAGAGTAAAGACCTTAGCTATTAGGCCAGAGTAAAAGTTAAGACCTTAACCAGTAGGCCAGAGTAAGAGTTAAGACCTTAACCATTAGGCCAGAGTACGAGTCTAAGACCTTAGCTATTAGGCGAGAGTAAGAGTTAAGACCTTAACCAGTAGGCCAGTGTAAGAGTTAAGACCTTAACCATTAGGCCAGAGTACGAGTCTAAGACCTTAGCTATTAGGCCAGAGTACGAGTCTAACACCTTAGCTATTAGGCCAGAGTAAGAGTTAAGACCTTAGCTATTAGGCCAGAGTAAGAGTTAAGACCTTAGCTATTAGGCCAGAGTACGAGTCTAAGACCTTAGCTATTAGGCCAGAGTAAGAGTTAAGACCTTAGCTATTAGGCCAGAGTACGAGTCTAAGACCTTAGCTATCAGGCCATAGTACGAGTCTTACACCATAGCTATTAGGCCATAGTAAAAGTTAAGACCTTAACCAGTAGGCCAGAGTAAGAGTTAAGACCTTAACCATTAGGCCAGAGTACGTGTCTAAGACCTTAGCTATAAGGCCAGAGTAAGAGTTAAGACCTTAACCAGTAGGCCAGTGTAAGAGTTAAGACTTTAACCATTAGGCCAGAGTACGAGTCTAAGACCTTAGCTATTAGGCCAGAGTAAGAGTTAAGACCTTAACCAGTAGGCCAGTGTAAGAGTTAAGACCTTAACCATTAGGCCAGAGTACGAGTCTAAGACCTTAGATATTAGGCCAGAGTACGAGTCTAAGACCTTAGCTATTAGGCCAGAGTAAGAGTTAAGACCTTAGCTATTAGGCAAGAGTAAGAGTTAAGACCTTAGCTATTAGGCCAGAGTACGAGTCTAAGACCTTAGCTATCAGGCCATAGTACGAGTCTTACACCATAGCTATTAGGCCAGAGTAAGAGTTAAGACCTTCACCATTAGGCCAGAATACGAGTCTAAGACCTTAGCTATTAGGCCAGAGTAAGAGTTAAGACCTTAACCATTAGGCCAGAGTAAGAGTTAAGACCTTAACCATTAGGCAAGAGTATGAGTCTAAGACATTAGCTATTAGGCCAGAGTAAGAGTTAAGACCTTAGCTATTAGGCCAGAGTAAGAGTTAAGACCTTAACCAGTAGGCCAGAGTAAGAGTTAAGACCTTCACCATTATGCCAGAGTACGAGTCTAAGACCTTAGCTATTAGGCCAGAGTAAGAGTTAAGACCTTAACCAGTAGGCCAGAGTAAGAGTTAAGACCTTAACCATTTGGCCAGAGTACCAGTCTAAGACCTTAGCTAATAGGCTAGAGTAAGAGTTAAGACCTTAGCTATTAGGCCAGAGTAAGAGTTAAGACCTTAACCATTAGGCCATAGTACGAGTCTAAGACCTTAGCTATTAGGCCAGAGTAAGAGTTAAGACCTTAACCAGTAGGCCAGAGTAAGAGTTAAGAACTTAACCTGTAGGCCATAGTACGAGTCTAAGACCTTAGCTATTAGGCCAGAGTAAGAGTTAAGACCTTAGCTATTAGGCCAGAGTAAGAGTTAAGACCTTAACCATTAGGCCAGAGTACGAGTCTAAGACCTTAGCTATTAGGCCAGAGTAAGAGTTAAGACCTTAACCAGTAGGCCAGAGTAAGAGTTAAGACCTTAACCATTAGGCCAGAGTACGAGTCTAAGACCTTAGCTATTAAGCCAGAGTAAGAGTTAAGACCTTAACCAGTAGGCCAGTGTAAGAGTTAAGACCTTAACCATTAGGCCAGAGTACGAGTCTAAGACCTTAGATATTAGGCCAGAGTACGAGTCTAAGACCTTAGCTATTAGGCCAGAGTAAGAGTTAAGACCTTAGCTATTAGGCAAGAGTAAGAGTTAAGACCTTAGCTATTAGGCCATAGTACGAGTCTAAGACCTTAGCTATTAGGCCAGAGAAAGAGTTAAGACCTTAGCTATTGGGCCAGAGTAAGAGTGAAGACCTTAACCATTAGGCCAGAGTACGAGTCTAAGACCTTAGCTATTAGGCCAGAGTAAGAGTTAAGACCTTAACCATTAGGCCAGAGTACGAGTCTAAGATTTTAGCTATTAGGCCAGAGTAAGAATTAAGACCTTAGCTATTAGGCCTGAGTAAGAGTTAAGACCTTAGCTATTAGGCCAGAGTACGAGTTAAGACCTTAACCAGTAGGCCAGAGTAAGAGTTAAGACCTTAACCTGTAGGCCAGAGTTGGAGTTAAGACCTAAACCTGTAGGCCATACTATGAGTCTAAGACCTTAGCTACTAGGCCAGAGTAAGAGTTATGACCTTAGCTATTAGGCCAGGGTAAGAGTTAAGACCTTAACCAGTAGGCCAGAGTAAGAGTTAAAACCTTAACCTGTAGGCCAGAGTACGAGTCTAAGACCTTAGCTATTAGGCCAGAGTAAGAGTTAAGACCTTAGCTATTAGGCCAGAGTAAGAGTTAAGACCTTAACCATTAGGCCAGAGTACGAGTCTAAGACCTAAGCTATTAGGCCAGAGTAAGAATTTAGACCTTAGCTATTAGGCCAGAGTAAGAGTTAAGACCTTAACCAGTAGGCGAGAGTGAGAGTTAAGACCTTAACCTGTAGGCCATAGTATGAGTCTAAGACCTTAGCTATTAGGCCAGAGTAAGTGTTAAGACCTTGGCTATTAGGCCAGAGTAAGAGTTAAGACCTTAACCAGTATGCCAGAGTAAGAGTTAATACCTTAACCATTAGGCCAGAGTAAGAGTTAAGACCTTAACCATAAGGCCAGAGTATGAGTCTAAGACCTTAGCTATTAGGCCAGAGTAAGAGTTAAGACCTTAACCTATAGGCCAGAGTACGAGTCTAAGACCTTAGCTATTAGGCCAGAGTAAGAGTTAAGACCTTAACCAGTAGGCCAGAGTAAGAGTTAAGACCTTAACCTGTAGGCCAGAGTAAGAGTTAAGACCTTAACCTGTAGGCCAGAGTACGAGTCTAAGACCTTAGCTATTAGGCCAGGGTAAGAGTTAAGACCTTATCCAGTAGGCCAGAGTAAGAGTTAAGACCTTAGCTATTAGGCCAGAGTAAGAGTTAAGACCTTAGCTATTAGGCCAGAGTAAGAGTTAAGACCTTAAGCAGTAGGCCAGAGTAAGAGTTAAGACCTTAACCTGTAGGCCATAGTACGAGTCTCAGACCTTAGCTATTAGGCCAGAGTAAAAGTTAAGACCTTAACCAGTAGGCCAGAGTAAGAGTTAAGAACTTAACCTGTAGGCCAGAGTAAGAGTTAAGACCTTAACCAGTAGGCCAGAGTAAGAGTTAAGACCTTAACCATTAGGCCAGAGTACCAGTCTAAGACCTTAGCTATTAGGCCAGAGTAAGAGTTAAGACCTTATCTATTAGGCCAGAGTAAGAGTTAAGACCTTAACCATTAGGCCAGAGTACGAGTCTAAGACCTTAGCTATTAGGCCAAAGTAAGAGTTAAGACCTTAACCAGTAGGCCAGAGTAAGAGTTAAGAACTTAACCTGTAGGCCATAGTACGAGTCTAAGACCTTAGCTATTAGGCCAGAGTAAGAGTTAAGACCTTAGCGATTAGGCCAGAGTAAGAGTTAAGACCTTAACCATTAGGCCAAAGTACGAGTCTAAGACCTTAGCTATTAGGCCAGAGTAAGAGTTAAGACCTTAGCTATTAGGCCAGAGTAAAAGTTAAGACCTTAACCAGTAGGCCAGAGTAAGAGTTAAGACCTTAACCATTAGGCCAGAGTACGAGTCTAAGACCTTAGCTATTAGGCCAGAGTAAGAGTTAAGACCTTAACCAGTAGGCCAGTGTAAGAGTTAAGACCTTAACCATTAGGCCAGAGTACGAGTCTAAGACCTTAGCTATTAGGCCAGAGTAAGAGTTAAGACCTTAACCAGTAGGCCAGAGTATGAGTTAAGACCTTAACCATTAGGCCAGAGTACGAGTCTAAGACCATAGCTATTAGGCCAGAGTACGAGTCTAAGACCTTAGCTATTAGGCCAGAGTAAGAGTTAAGACCTTAGCTATTAGGCCAGAGTACGAGTCTAAGACCTTAGCTATTAGGCCAGAGTACGAGTCTAAGACCTTAGCTATTAGGCCAGAGTAAGAGTTAAGACCTTAACCATTAGGCCAGAGTACGAGTAGAAGACCTTAGCTATTAGGCCAGAGTAAGAGTTAAGACCTTAACCAGTAGGCCAGAGTAAGAGTTAAGACCTTAACCAGTAGGCCAGAGTACAAGTCTAAGACCTTAGCTATTAGGCCAGAGTAAGAGTTAAGATCCTAACCATTAGACCAGAGTACGAGTCTAAGACCTTAGCTATTAGGCCAGACTAAGAGTTAAGACCATAGCTATTAGGCCAGAGTATGAGTCTAAGAGCTTAGCTATTAGGCCAGAGTAAGAGCTAAGACCTTAACCATTAGGCCAGAGTAAGAATAAAGACCTTAAACATTAGGCCAGAGAAAGAGTCTAAGACCTTAACCATTAGGCCGGAGTAAGAGCTAAGACCTTAACTATTAGGCCAGAGTAAGAGTCTAAGACCTTAACCATTAGACCAGAGTAAGAGTTAAGACCTTAACCATTAGTCCAGAGTAAGAGTCTGGCCAGAGTAAGAGTTAAGACCTTTACCATTAGGCCAGATTAAGAGTCTAAGACCTTAACCATTAGGCCAGAGTAAGAGTTAAGACCTTAACCATTAGGCCAGAGTAAGAGTCTAAGACCTTAACCATTATGTCCGAGTAAGAGTTAAGACCTTAACCATCAGGCCAGAGTACGAGTCTAATACCTTAGATTTTAGGCCAGAGTAAGAGCTAAGACCTTCACCATTAGGCCAGAGTAAGAGTCTAAGACCTTAACCATTAGGCCAGAGTAAGAGTTAAGACCTTAACAACCATTAGTCCAGAGTAAGAGTCTGGCCAGAGTAAGAGTTAAGACCTTTACCATTAGGCCAGATTAAGAGTCTAAGACCTTAACCATTAGGCCAGAGTAAGAGTTAATACCTTTACCATTAGGCCAGATTAAGAGTCTAAGACCTTAGCTATTAGGCCAGAGTACGAGTCTAACACCTTCGCTATTAGGCCAGAGTAAGAGTTAAGACCTTAACCATTAGGCCAGAGTACGAGTCTAACACCTTCGCTATTAGGCCAGAGTAAGAGTTAAGACCTTAACCATTAGGCCAGAGTATGAGTCTAAGACCTTAGCTATTAGGCCAGAGTAAGAGTTAAGACCTTAACCAGTAGGCCAGAGTAAGAGTTAAGACCTTAACCTGTAGGCCATAATACGAGTCTAAGACCTTAGCTATTAGGCCAGAGTAAGAGTTAAGACCTTAGCTATTAGGCCTGAGTAAGAGTTAAGACCTTAACCATTAGGCCAGAGTACGAGTCTAAGACCTTAGCTATTAGGCCAGAGTAAGAGTTAAGACCTTAACCAGTAGGCCAGAGTACGAGTCTAAGACCTTAGCTATTAGGCCAGAGTAAGAGTTAACACCTTAACCAGTAGGCCAGAGTAAGAGTTAAGACCTTAACCTGTAGGCCATAGTACGAGTCTAAGACCTTAGCTATTAGGCCAGAGTAAGAGTTAAGACCTTAACCATTAGGCCAGAGTACGAGTCTAAGATTTTAGATATTAGGCCAGAGTAAGAATTAAGACCTTAGCTATTAGGCCTGAGTAAGAGTTAAGACCTTAGCTATCAGGCCAGAGTACGAGTTAAGACCTTAACCAGTAGGCCAGAGTAAGAGTTAAGACCTTAACCTGTAGGCCAGAGTTGGAGTTAAGACCTAAACCTGTAGGCCATACTATGAGTCTAAGACCTAAGCTATTAGGCCAGAGTAAGAGTTTAGACCTTAGCTATTAGGCCAGAGTAAGAGTTAAGACCTTAACCAGTAGGCGAGAGTGAGAGTTAAGACCTTAACCTGTAGGCCATAGTATGAGTCTAAGACCTTAGCTATTAGGCCAGAGTAAGAGTTAAGACCTTGGCTATTAGGCCAGAGTAAGAGTTAAGACCTTAACCAGTAGGCCAGAGTAAGAGTTAATACCTTAACCATTAGGCCAGAGTAAGAGTTAAGACCTTAACCATAAGGCCAGAGTATGAGTCTAAGACCTTAGCTATTAGGCCAGAGTAAGAGTTAAGACCTTAACCTGTAGGCCAGAGTACGAGTCTAAGACCTTAGCTGTTAGGCCAGAGTAAGAGTTAAGACCTTAACCAGTAGGCCAGAGTAAGAGTTAAGACCTTACCTGTAGGCCATAGTACGAGTCTAAGGCCTTAGCTATTAGGCCAGAGTAAGAGTTAAGACCTTAACCAGTAGGCCAGAGTAAGAGTTAAGACCTTAACCTGTAGGCCAGAGTAAGAGTTAAGACCTTAACCTGTAGGCCAGAATGCGAGTCTAAGACCTTAGCTATTAGGCCAGGGTAAGAGTTAAGACCTTATCCAGTAGGCCAGAGTAAGAGTTAAGACCTTAGCTATTAGGCCAGAGTAAGAGTTAAGACCTTAAGAAGTAGGCCAGAGTAAGAGTTAAGACCTTAACCTGTAGGCCATAGTACGAGTCTAAGACCTTAGCTATTAGGCCAGAGTAAAAGTTAAGACCTTAACCAGTAGGCCAGAGTAAGAGTTAAGAACTTAACCTGTAGGCCAGAGTAAGAGTTAAGATCTTAACCAGTAGGCCAGAGTAAGAGTTAAGACCTTAACCATTAGGCCAGAGTACCAGTCTAAGACCTTAGCTATTAGGCCAGAGTAAGAGTTAAGACCTTATCTATTAGGCCAGAGTAAGAGTTAAGACCTTAACCATTAGGCCAGAGTACGAGTCTAAGACCTTAGCTATTAGGCCAAAGTAAGAGTTAAGACCTTAACCAGTAGGCCAGAGTAAGAGTTAAGAACTTAACCTGTAGGCCATAGTACGAGTCTAAGACCTTAGCTATTAGGCCAGAGTAAGAGTTAAGACCTTAGCTATTAGGCCAGAGTAAGAGTTAAGACCTTAGCTATTAGGCCAGAGTACGAGTCTAAGACCTTAGCTATTAGGCCAGAGTAAGAGTTAAGACCTTAACCAGTAGGCCAGTGTAAGAGTTAAGACGTTAACCATTAGGCCAGAGTACGAGTCTAAGACCTTAGCTAATAGGCCAGAGTAAGAGTTAAGACCTTAGCTATTAGGCCAGAGTAAGAGTTAAGAACTTAACCATTAGGCCAGAGTACGAGTCTAAGACCTTAGCTATTAGGCCAGAGTAAGAGTTAAGACCTTAACCAGTAGGCCAGAGTAAGAGTTAAGAACTTAACCTGTAGGCCATAGTACGAGTCTAAGACCTTAGCTATTAGGCCAGAGTAAGAGTTAAGACCTTAGCTATTAGGCCAGAGTAAGAGTTAAGACCTTAACCATTAGGCCAAAGTACGAGTCTAAGACCTTAGCTATTAGGCCAGAGTGAGAGTTAAGACCTTAGCTATTAGGCCATAGTAAAAGTTAAGACCTTAACCAGTAGGCCAGAGTAAGAGTTAAGACCTTAACCATTAGGCCAGAGTACGAGTCTAAGACCTTAGCTATTAGGCCAGAGTAAGAGTTAAGACCTTAACCAGTAGGCCAGTGTAAGAGTTAAGACCTTAACCATTAGGCCAGAGTACGAGTCTAAGACCTTAGCTATTAGGCCAGAGTAAGAGTTAAGACCTTAACCAGTAGGCCAGTGTAAGAGTTAAGACCTTAACCATTAGGCCAGAGTACGAGTCTAAGACCTTAGATATTAGGCCAGAGTACGAGTCTAAGACCTTAGCTATTAGGCCAGAGTAAGAGTTAAGACCTTAGCTATTAGGCAAGAGTAAGAGTTAAGACCTTAGCTATTAGGCAAGAGTAAGAGTTAAGACCTTAGCTATTAGGCCAGAGTACGAGTCTAAGACCTTAGCTATCAGGCCATAGTACGAGTCTTACACCATAGCTATTAGGCCAGAATACGAGTCTAAGACCTTAGCTATTAGGCCAGAGTAAGAGTTAAGACCTTAACCATTAGGCCAGAGTAAGAGTAACGACCTTAACCATTAGGCAAGAGTATGAGTCTAAGACCTTAGCTATTAGGCCAGAGTAAGAGTTAAGACCTTAGCTATTAGGCCAGAGTAAGAGTTAAGACCTTAACCAGTAGGCCAGAGTAAGAGTTAAGACCTTCACCATTATGCCAGAGTACGAGTCTAAGACCTTAGCTATTAGGCCAGAGTAAGAGTTAAGACCTTAACCATTTGGCCAGAGTACCAGTCTAAGACCTTAGCTAATAGGCTAGAGTAAGAGTTAAGACCTTAGCTATTAGGCCAGAGTAAGAGTTAAGACCTTAACCATTAGGCCAGAGTACGAGTCTAAGACCTTAGCTATTAGGCCAGAGTAAGAGTTAAGACCTTAACCAGTAGGCCAGAGTAAGAGTTAAGAACTTAACCTGTAGGCCATAGTACGAGTCTAAGACCTTAGCTATTAGGCCAGAGTAAGAGTTAAGACCTTAGCTATTAGGCCAGAGTAAGAGTTAAGACCTTAACCATTAGGCCAAAGTACGAGTCTAAGACCTTAGCTATTAGGCCAGAGTGAGAGTTAAGACCTTAGCTATTAGGCCATAGTAAAAGTTAAGACCTTAACCAGTAGGCCAGAGTAAGAGTTAAGACCTTAACCATTAGGCCAGAGTACGAGTCTAAGACCTTAGCTATTAGGCCAGAGTAAGAGTTAAGACCTTAACCAGTAGGCCAGTGTAAGAGTTAAGACCTTATCCATTAGGCCAGAGTACGAGTCTAAGACCTTAGATATTAGGCCAGAGTACGAGTCTAAGACCTTAGCTATTAGGCCAGAGTAAGAGTTAAGACCTTAGCTATTAGGCAAGAGTAAGAGTTAAGACCTTAGCTATTAGGCCATAGTACGAGTCTAAGACCTTAGCTATTAGGCCATGAGTAAGAGTTAAGACCTTAAACATTAGGCCAGAGTACGAGTCTAAGACCTTAGCTATTAGGCCAGACTAAGAGTTAAGACCTTAGCTATTAGGCCAGAGTACGAGTCTAAGACCTTAGCTATTAGGCCAGAGTAAGAGTTAAGACCTTAACCAGTAGGCCAGAGTAAGAGTTAAGACCTAACCTGTATGCCATAGTACGAGTCTAAGACCTTAGCTATTAGGCCAGAGTAAGAGTTAAGACCTTAGCTATTAGGCCAGAGTAAGAATTAAGACCTTAACCAGTAGGCCAGAGTAAGAGTTAAGACCTTAACCTGTAGGCTAGAGTAAGAGTTAAGACCTTAACCTGTAGGCCATAGTATGAGTCTAAGACCTTAGCTATTAGGCCAGAGTAAGAGTTAAGACCTTAACCAGTAGGCCAGAGTATGAGTTAAGACCTTAACCATTAGGCCAGAGTACGAGTCTAAGACCTTAGCTATTAGGCCAGAGTACGAGTCTAAGACCTTAGCTATTAGGCCAGAGTAAGAGTTAAGACCTTAGCTATTAGGCCAGAGTACGAGTCTAAGACCTTAGCTATTAGGCCAGAGTACGAGTCTAAGACCTTAGCTATTAGGCCAGAGTAAGAGTTAAGACCTTAACCATTAGGCCAGAGTACGAGTCGAAGACCTTAGCTATTAGGCCAGAGTAAGAGTTAAGACCTTAACCAGTAGGCCAGAGTAAGAGTTAAGACCTTAACCAGTAGGCCAGAGTACGAGTCTAACACCTTAGCTATTAGGCCAGAGTAAGAGTTAAGATCCTAACCATTTGACCAGAGTACGAGTCTAAGACCTTAGCTATTAGGCCAGACTAAGTGTTAAGACCATAGCTATTAGGCCAGAGTATGAGTCTAAGAGCTTAGCTATTAGGCCAGAGTAAGAGCTAAGACCTTAACCATTAGGCCAGAGTACGAGTCTAAGACCTTAGCTATTAGGCCAGAGTAAGAGTTAAGACCTTAGCTATTAGGCCAGAGTAAGAGTGAAGACCTTAACCATTAAGCCAGAGTAAGAATAAAGACCTTAAACATTAGGCCAGAGAAAGAGTCTAAGACCTTAACCATTAGGCCGGAGTAAGAGCTAAGACCTTAACCATTAGGCCAGAGTAAGAGTCTAAGACCTTAACCATTAGGCCAGAGTAAGAGTCTAAAACCTTAGCTATTAGGCCAGACTAAGAGTTAAGACCTTAACCATCAGGCCAGAGTACGAGTCTAATACCTTAGCTATTAGGCCAGAGTAAGAGTTAAGACCTTAACCATTAGGCCAGAGTATGAGTCTAAGACCTTAGCTATTAGGCCAGAGTAAGAGTTAAGACCTTAACCAGTAGGCCAGAGTAAGAGTTAAGACCTTAACCTGTAGGCCATAATACGAGTCTAAGACCTTAGCTATTAGGCCAGAGTAAGAATTAAGACCTTAGCTATTAGGCCTGAGTAAGAGTTAAGACCTTAACCATTAGGCCAGAGTACGAGTCTAAGACCTTAGCTATTAGGCCAGAGTAAGAGTTAAGACCTTAACCATTAGGCCAGAGTAAGAGTTAAGACCTTAACCATTAGGCCAGAGTACGAGTCTAAGACCTTAGCTATTAGGCCAGAGTAAGAGTTAAGACCTTAGCTATTAGGCCAGAGTAAGAGTTAAGACCTTAACCAGTAGGCCATAGTACGAGTCTAAGACCTTAGCTATTAGGCCAGAGTAATAGTTAAGACCTTAACCAGTAGGCCAGAGTAAGAGTTAAGAACTTAACCTGTAGGCCATAGTACGAGTCTAAGACCTTAGCTATTAGGCCAGAGTAAGAGTTAAGACCTTAGCTATTAGGCCAGAGTAAGAGTTAAGACCTTAACCATTAGGCCAAAGTACGAGTCTAAGACCTTAGCTATTAGGCCAGAGTAAGAGTAAAGACCTTAGCTATTAGGCCAGAGTAAAAGTTAAGACCTTAACCAGTAGGCCAGAGTAAGAGTTAAGACCTTAACCATTAGGCCAGAGTACGAGTCTAAGACCTTAGCTATTAGGCGAGAGTAAGAGTTAAGACCTTAACCAGTAGGCCAGTGTAAGAGTTAAGACCTTAACCATTAGGCCAGAGTACGAGTCTAAGACCTTAGCTATTAGGCCAGAGTACGAGTCTAACACCTTAGCTATTAGGCCAGAGTAAGAGTTAAGACCTTAGCTATTAGGCCAGAGTAAGAGTTAAGACCTTAGCTATTAGGCCAGAGTACGAGTCTAAGACCTTAGCTATTAGGCCAGAGTAAGAGTTAAGACCTTAGCTATTAGGCCAGAGTACGAGTCTAAGACCTTAGCTATCAGGCCATAGTACGAGTCTTACACCATAGCTATTAGGCCATAGTAAAAGTTAAGACCTTAACCAGTAGGCCAGAGTAAGAGTTAAGACCTTAACCATTAGGCCAGAGTACGTGTCTAAGACCTTAGCTATAAGGCCAGAGTAAGAGTTAAGACCTTAACCAGTAGGCCAGTGTAAGAGTTAAGACTTTAACCATTAGGCCAGAGTACGAGTCTAAGACCTTAGCTATTAGGCCAGAGTAAGAGTTAAGACCTTAACCAGTAGGCCAGTGTAAGAGTTAAGACCTTAACCATTAGGCCAGAGTACGAGTCTAAGACCTTAGATATTAGGCCAGAGTACGAGTCTAAGACCTTAGCTATTAGGCCAGAGTAAGAGTTAAGACCTTAGCTATTAGGCAAGAGTAAGAGTTAAGACCTTAGCTATTAGGCCAGAGTACGAGTCTAAGACCTTAGCTATCAGGCCATAGTACGAGTCTTACACCATAGCTATTAGGCCAGAGTAAGAGTTAAGACCTTCACCATTAGGCCAGAATACGAGTCTAAGACCTTAGCTATTAGGCCAGAGTAAGAGTTAAGACCTTAACCATTAGGCCAGAGTAAGAGTTAAGACCTTAACCATTAGGCAAGAGTATGAGTCTAAGACATTAGCTATTAGGCCAGAGTAAGAGTTAAGACCTTAGCTATTAGGCCAGAGTAAGAGTTAAGACCTTAACCAGTAGGCCAGAGTAAGAGTTAAGACCTTCACCATTATGCCAGAGTACGAGTCTAAGACCTTAGCTATTAGGCCAGAGTAAGAGTTAAGACCTTAACCAGTAGGCCAGAGTAAGAGTTAAGACCTTAACCATTTGGCCAGAGTACCAGTCTAAGACCTTAGCTAATAGGCTAGAGTAAGAGTTAAGACCTTAGCTATTAGGCCAGAGTAAGAGTTAAGACCTTAACCATTAGGCCATAGTACGAGTCTAAGACCTTAGCTATTAGGCCAGAGTAAGAGTTAAGACCTTAACCAGTAGGCCAGAGTAAGAGTTAAGAACTTAACCTGTAGGCCATAGTACGAGTCTAAGACCTTAGCTATTAGGCCAGAGTAAGAGTTAAGACCTTAGCTATTAGGCCAGAGTAAGAGTTAAGACCTTAACCATTAGGCCAGAGTACGAGTCTAAGACCTTAGCTATTAGGCCAGAGTAAGAGTTAAGACCTTAACCAGTAGGCCAGAGTAAGAGTTAAGACCTTAACCATTAGGCCAGAGTACGAGTCTAAGACCTTAGCTATTAAGCCAGAGTAAGAGTTAAGACCTTAACCAGTAGGCCAGTGTAAGAGTTAAGACCTTAACCATTAGGCCAGAGTACGAGTCTAAGACCTTAGATATTAGGCCAGAGTACGAGTCTAAGACCTTAGCTATTAGGCCAGAGTAAGAGTTAAGACCTTAGCTATTAGGCAAGAGTAAGAGTTAAGACCTTAGCTATTAGGCCATAGTACGAGTCTAAGACCTTAGCTATTAGGCCAGAGAAAGAGTTAAGACCTTAGCTATTGGGCCAGAGTAAGAGTGAAGACCTTAACCATTAGGCCAGAGTACGAGTCTAAGACCTTAGCTATTAGGCCAGAGTAAGAGTTAAGACCTTAACCATTAGGCCAGAGTACGAGTCTAAGATTTTAGCTATTAGGCCAGAGTAAGAATTAAGACCTTAGCTATTAGGCCTGAGTAAGAGTTAAGACCTTAGCTATTAGGCCAGAGTACGAGTTAAGACCTTAACCAGTAGGCCAGAGTAAGAGTTAAGACCTTAACCTGTAGGCCAGAGTTGGAGTTAAGACCTAAACCTGTAGGCCATACTATGAGTCTAAGACCTTAGCTACTAGGCCAGAGTAAGAGTTATGACCTTAGCTATTAGGCCAGGGTAAGAGTTAAGACCTTAACCAGTAGGCCAGAGTAAGAGTTAAAACCTTAACCTGTAGGCCAGAGTACGAGTCTAAGACCTTAGCTATTAGGCCAGAGTAAGAGTTAAGACCTTAGCTATTAGGCCAGAGTAAGAGTTAAGACCTTAACCATTAGGCCAGAGTACGAGTCTAAGACCTAAGCTATTAGGCCAGAGTAAGAGTTTAGACCTTAGCTATTAGGCCAGAGTAAGAGTTAAGACCTTAACCAGTAGGCGAGAGTGAGAGTTAAGACCTTAACCTGTAGGCCATAGTATGAGTCTAAGACCTTAGCTATTAGGCCAGAGTAAGTGTTAAGACCTTGGCTATTAGGCCAGAGTAAGAGTTAAGACCTTAACCAGTATGCCAGAGTAAGAGTTAATACCTTAACCATTAGGCCAGAGTAAGAGTTAAGACCTTAACCATAAGGCCAGAGTATGAGTCTAAGACCTTAGCTATTAGGCCAGAGTAAGAGTTAAGACCTTAACCTATAGGCCAGAGTACGAGTCTAAGACCTTAGCTATTAGGCCAGAGTAAGAGTTAAGACCTTAACCAGTAGGCCAGAGTAAGAGTTAAGACCTTAACCTGTAGGCCAGAGTAAGAGTTAAGACCTTAACCTGTAGGCCAGAGTACGAGTCTAAGACCTTAGCTATTAGGCCAGGGTAAGAGTTAAGACCTTATCCAGTAGGCCAGAGTAAGAGTTAAGACCTTAGCTATTAGGCCAGAGTAAGAGTTAAGACCTTAGCTATTAGGCCAGAGTAAGAGTTAAGACCTTAAGCAGTAGGCCAGAGTAAGAGTTAAGACCTTAACCTGTAGGCCATAGTACGAGTCTCAGACCTTAGCTATTAGGCCAGAGTAAAAGTTAAGACCTTAACCAGTAGGCCAGAGTAAGAGTTAAGAACTTAACCTGTAGGCCAGAGTAAGAGTTAAGACCTTAACCAGTAGGCCAGAGTAAGAGTTAAGACCTTAACCATTAGGCCAGAGTACCAGTCTAAGACCTTAGCTATTAGGCCAGAGTAAGAGTTAAGACCTTATCTATTAGGCCAGAGTAAGAGTTAAGACCTTAACCATTAGGCCAGAGTACGAGTCTAAGACCTTAGCTATTAGGCCAAAGTAAGAGTTAAGACCTTAACCAGTAGGCCAGAGTAAGAGTTAAGAACTTAACCTGTAGGCCATAGTACGAGTCTAAGACCTTAGCTATTAGGCCAGAGTAAGAGTTAAGACCTTAGCGATTAGGCCAGAGTAAGAGTTAAGACCTTAACCATTAGGCCAAAGTACGAGTCTAAGACCTTAGCTATTAGGCCAGAGTAAGAGTTAAGACCTTAGCTATTAGGCCAGAGTAAAAGTTAAGACCTTAACCAGTAGGCCAGAGTAAGAGTTAAGACCTTAACCATTAGGCCAGAGTACGAGTCTAAGACCTTAGCTATTAGGCCAGAGTAAGAGTTAAGACCTTAACCAGTAGGCCAGTGTAAGAGTTAAGACCTTAACCATTAGGCCAGAGTACGAGTCTAAGACCTTAGCTATTAGGCCAGAGTAAGAGTTAAGACCTTAACCAGTAGGCCAGAGTATGAGTTAAGACCTTAACCATTAGGCCAGAGTACGAGTCTAAGACCATAGCTATTAGGCCAGAGTACGAGTCTAAGACCTTAGCTATTAGGCCAGAGTAAGAGTTAAGACCTTAGCTATTAGGCCAGAGTATGAGTCTAAGACCTTAGCTATTAGGCCAGAGTACGAGTCTAAGACCTTAGCTATTAGGCCAGAGTAAGAGTTAAGACCTTAACCATTAGGCCAGAGTACGAGTAGAAGACCTTAGCTATTAGGCCAGAGTAAGTGTTAAGACCTTAACCAGTAGGCCAGAGTAAGAGTTAAGACCTTAACCAGTAGGCCAGAGTACAAGTCTAAGACCTTAGCTATTAGGCCAGAGTAAGAGTTAAGATCCTAACCATTAGACCAGAGTACGAGTCTAAGACCTTAGCTATTAGGCCAGACTAAGAGTTAAGACCATAGCTATTAGGCCAGAGTATGAGTCTAAGAGCTTAGCTATTAGGCCAGAGTAAGAGCTAAGACCTTAACCATTAGGCCAGAGTAAGAATAAAGACCTTAAACATTAGGCCAGAGAAAGAGTCTAAGACCTTAACCATTAGGCCGGAGTAAGAGCTAAGACCTTAACTATTAGGCCAGAGTAAGAGTCTAAGACCTTAACCATTAGACCAGAGTAAGAGTTAAGACCTTAACCATTAGTCCAGAGTAAGAGTCTGGCCAGAGTAAGAGTTAAGACCTTTACCATTAGGCCAGATTAAGAGTCTAAGACCTTAACCATTAGGCCAGAGTAAGAGTTAAGACCTTAACCATTAGGCCAGAGTAAGAGTCTAAGACCTTAACCAGTATGTCAGAGTAAGAGTTAAGACCTTAACCATCAGGCCAGAGTACGAGTCTAATACCTTAGATTTTAGGCCAGAGTAAGAGCTAAGACCTTCACCATTAGGCCAGAGTAAGAGTCTAAGACCTTAACCATTAGGCCAGAGTAAGAGTTAAGACCTTAACCATTAGTCCAGAGTAAGAGTCTGGCCAGAGTAAGAGTTAAGACCTTTACCATTAGGCCAGATTAAGAGTCTAAGACCTTAATCATTAGGCCAGAGTAAGAGTTAAGACCTTTACCATTAGGCCAGATTAAGAGTCTAAGACCTTAGCTATTAGGCCAGAGTACCAGTCTAACACCTTCGCTATTAGGCCAGAGTAAGAGTTAAGACCTTAACCATTAGGCCAGAGTACGAGTCTAACACCTTCGCTATTAGGCCAGAGTAAGAGTTAAGACCTTAACCATTAGGCCAGAGTATGAGTCTAAGACCTTAGCTATTAGGCCAGAGTAAGAGTTAAGACCTTAACCAGTAGGCCAGAGTAAGAGTTAAGACCTTAACCTGTAGGCCATAATACGAGTCTAAGACCTTAGCTATTAGGCCAGAGTAAGAGTTAAGACCTTAGCTATTAGGCCTGAGTAAGAGTTAAGACCTTAACCATTAGGCCAGAGTACGAGTCTAAGACCTTAGCTATTAGGCCAGAGTAAGAGTTAAGACCTTAACCAGTAGGCCAGAGTACGAGTCTAAGACCTTAGCTATTAGGCCAGAGTAAGAGTTAACACCTTAACCAGTAGGCCAGAGTAAGAGTTAAGACCTTAACCTGTAGGCCATAGTACGAGTCTAAGACCTTAGCTATTAGGCCAGAGTAAGAGTTAAGACCTTAACCATTAGGCCAGAGTACGAGTCTAAGATTTTAGATATTAGGCCAGAGTAAGAATTAAGACCTTAGCTATTAGGCCTGAGTAAGAGTTAAGACCTTAGCTATCAGGCCAGAGTACGAGTTAAGACCTTAACCAGTAGGCCAGAGTAAGAGTTAAGACCTTAACCTGTAGGCCAGAGTTGGAGTTAAGACCTAAACCTGTAGGCCATACTATGAGTCTAAGACCTTAGCTACTAGGCCAGAGTAGGAGTTATGACCTTAGCTATTAGGCCAGAGTAAGAGTTAAGACCTTAACCAGTAGGCCAGAGTAAGAGTTAAAACCTTAACCTGTAGGCCAGAGTACGAGTCTAAGACCTTAGCTATTAGGCCAGAGTAAGAGTTAAGACCTTAGCTATTAGGCCAGAGTAAGAGTTAAGACCTTAACCATTAGGCCAGAGTACGAGTCTAAGACCTAAGCTATTAGGCCAGAGTAAGAGTTTAGACCTTAGCTATTAGGCCAGAGTAAGAGTTAAGACCTTAACCAGTAGGCGAGAGTGAGAGTTAAGACCTTAACCTGTAGGCCATAGTATGAGTCTAAGACCTTAGCTATTAGGCCAGAGTAAGAGTTAAGACCTTGGCTATTAGGCCAGAGTAAGAGTTAAGACCTTAACCAGTAGGCCAGAGTAAGAGTTAATACCTTAACCATTAGGCCAGAGTAAGAGTTAAGACCTTAACCATAAGGCCAGAGTATGAGTCTAAGACCTTAGCTATTAGGCCAGAGTAAGAGTTAAGACCTTAACCTGTAGGCCAGAGTACGAGTCTAAGACCTTAGCTGTTAGGCCAGAGTAAGAGTTAAGACCTTAACCAGTAGGCCAGAGTAAGAGTTAAGACCTTAACCTGTAGGCCATAGTACGAGTCTAAGACCTTAGCTATTAGGCCAGAGTAAGAGTTAAGACCTTAACCAGTAGGCCAGAGTAAGAGTTAAGACCTTAACCTGTAGGCCAGAGTAAGAGTTAAGACCTTAACCTGTAGGCCAGAATGCGAGTCTAAGACCTTAGCTATTAGGCCAGGGTAAGAGTTAAGACCTTATCCAGTAGGCCAGAGTAAGAGTTAAGACCTTAGCTATTAGGCCAGAGTAAGAGTTAAGACCTTAAGCAGTAGGCAAGAGTAAGAGTTAAGACCTTAACCTGTAGGCCATAGTACGAGTCTAAGACCTTAGCTATTAGGCCAGAGTAAAAGTTAAGACCTTAACCAGTAGGCCAGAGTAAGAGTTAAGAACTTAACCTGTAGGCCAGAGTAAGAGTTAAGATCTTAACCAGTAGGCCAGAGTAAGAGTTAAGACCTTAACCATTAGGCCAGAGTACCAGTCTAAGACCTTAGCTATTAGGCCAGAGTAAGAGTTAAGACCTTATCTATTAGGCCAGAGTAAGAGTTAAGACCTTAACCATTAGGCCAGAGTACGAGTCTAAGACCTTAGCTATTAGGCCAAAGTAAGAGTTAAGACCTTAACCAGTAGGCCAGAGTAAGAGTTAAGAACTTAACCTGTAGGCCATAGTACGAGTCTAAGACCTTAGCTATTAGGCCAGAGTAAGAGTTAAGACCTTAGCTATTAGGCCAGAGTAAGAGTTAAGACCTTAGCTATTAGGCCAGAGTACGAGTCTAAGACCTTAGCTATTAGGCCAGAGTAAGAGTTAAGACCTTAACCAGTAGGCCAGTGTAAGAGTTAAGACCTTAACCATTAGGCCAGAGTACGAGTCTAAGACCTTAGCTAATAGGCCAGAGTAAGAGTTAAGACCTTAGCTATTAGGCCAGAGTAAGAGTTAAGAACTTAACCATTAGGCCAAAATACGAGTCTAAGACCTTAGCTATTAGGCCAGAGTAAGAGTTAAGACCTTAACCAGTAGGCCAGAGTAAGAGTTAAGAACTTAACCTGAAGGCCATAGTACGAGTCTAAGACCTTAGCTATTAGGCCAGAGTAAGAGTTAAGACCTTAGCTATTAGGCCAGAGTAAGAGTTAAGACCTTAACCATTAGGCCAAAGTACGAGTCTAAGACCTTAGCTATTAGGCCAGAGTGAGAGTTAAGACCTTAGCTATTAGGCCATAGTAAAAGTTAAGACCTTAACCAGTAGGCCAGAGTAAGAGTTAAGACCTTAACCATTAGGCCAGAGTACGAGTCTAAGACCTTAGCTATTAGGCCAGAGTAAGAGTTAAGACCTTAACCAGTAGGCCAGTGTAAGAGTTAGGACCTTAACCATTAGGCCAGAGTACGAGTCTAAGACCTTAGCTATTAGGCCAGAGTAAGAGTTAAGACCTTAACCAGTAGGCCAGTGTAACAGTTAAGACCTTAACCATTAGGCCAGAGTACGAGTCTAAGACCTTAGATATTAGGCCAGAGTACGAGTCTAAGACCTTAGCTATTAGGCCAGAGTAAGAGTTAAGACCTTAGCTATTAGGCAAGAGTAAGAGTTAAGACCTTAGCTATTAGGCCAGAGTACGAGTCTAAGACCTTAGCTATCAGGCCATAGTACGAGTCTTACACCATAGCTATTAGGCCAGAGTAAGAGTTAAGACCTTCACCATTAGGCCAGAATACGAGTCTAAGACCTTAGCTATTAGGCCAGAGTAAGAGTTAAGACCTTAACCATTAGGCCAGAGTAAGAGTTACGACCTTAACCATTAGGCAAGAGTATGAGTCTAAGACCTTAGCTATTAGGCCAGAGTAAGAGTTAAGACCTTAGCTATTAGGCCAGAGTAAGAGTTAAGACCTTAACCAGTAGGCCAGAGTAAGAGTTAAGACCTTCACCATTATGCCAGAGTACGAGTCTAAGACCTTAGCTATTAGGCCAGAGTAAGAGTTAAGACCTTAACCAGTAGTCCAGAGTAAGAGTTAAGACCTTAACCATTTGGCCAGAGTACCAGTCTAAGACCTTAGCTAATAGGCTAGAGTAAGAGTTAAGACCTTAGCTGTTAGGCCAGAGTAAGAGTTAAGACCTTAACCATTAGGCCAGAGTACGAGTCTAAGACCTTAGCTATTAGGCCAGAGTAAGAGTTAAGACCTTAACCAGTAGGCCAGAGTAAGAGTTAAGAACTTAACCTGTAGGCCATAGTACGAGTCTAAGACCTTAGCTATTAGGCCAGAGTAAGAGTTAAGACCTTAGCTATTAGGCCAGAGTAAGAGTTAAGACCTTAACCATTAGGCCAAAGTACGAGTCTAAGACCTTAGCTATTAGGCCAGAGTGAGAGTTAAGACCTTAGCTATTAGGCCATAGTAAAAGTTAAGACCTTAACCAGTAGGCCAGAGTAAGAGTTAAGACCTTAACCATTGGGCCAGAGTACGAGTCTAAGACCTTAGCTATTAGGCCAGAGTAAGAGTTAAGACCTTAACCAGTAGGCCAGTGTAAGAGTTAAGACCTTAACCATTAGGCCAGAGTACGAGTCTAAGACCTTAGCTATTAGGCCAGAGTAAGAGTTAAGACCTTAACCAGTAGGCCAGTGTAAGAGTTAAGACCTTATCCATTAGGCCAGAGTACGAGTCTAAGACCTTAGATATTAGGCCAGAGTACGAGTCTAAGACCTTAGCTATTAGGCCAGAGTAAGAGTTAAGACCTTAGCTATTAGGCAAGAGTAAGAGTTAAGACCTTAGCTATTAGGCCATAGTACGAGTCTAAGACCTTAGCTATTAGGCCAGAGAAAGAGTTAAGACCTTAGCTATTGGGCCAGAGTAAGAGTGAAGACCTTAACCATTAGGCCAGAGTATGAGTCTAAGACCTTAGCTATTAGGCCAGAGTAAGAGTTAAGACCTTAACCATTAGGCCAGAGTACGAGTCTAAGATTTTAGCTATTAGGCCAGAGTAAGAATTAAGACCTTAGCTATTAGGTCTGAGTAAGAGTTAAGACCTTAGCTATTAGGCCAGAGTACGAGTTAAGACCTTAACCAGTAGGCCAGAGTAAGAGTTAAGACCTTAACCTGTAGGCCAGAGTTGGAGTTAAGACCTAAACCTGTAGGCCATACTATGAGTCTAAGACCTTAGCTACTAGGCCAGAGTAAGAGTTATGACCTTAGCTATTAGGCCAGGGTAAGAGTTAAGACCTTAACCAGTAGGCCAGAGTAAGAGTTAAAACCTTACCCTGTAGGCCAGAGTACGAGTCTAAGACCTTAGCTATTAGGCCAGAGTAAGAGTTAAGACCTTAGCTATTAGGCCAGAGTAAGAGTTAAGACCTTAACCATTAGGCCAGAGTACGAGTCTAAGACCTAAGCTATTAGGCCAGAGTAAGAGTTTAGACCTTAGCTATTAGGCCAGAGTAAGAGTTAAGACCTTAACCAGTAGGCGAGAGTGAGAGTTAAGACCTTAACCTGTAGGCCATAGTATGAGTCTAAGACCTTAGCTATTAGGCCAGAGTAAGTATTAAGACCTTGGCTATTAGGCCAGAGTAAGAGTTAAGACCTTAACCAGTAGGCCAGAGTAAGAGTTAATACCTTAACCATTAGGCCAGAGTAAGAGTTAAGACCTTAACCATAAGGCCAGAGTATGAGTCTAAGACCTTAGCTATTAGGCCAGAGTAAGAGTTAAGACCTTAACCTGTAGGCCAGAGTACGAGTCTAAGACCTTAGCTATTAGGCCAGAGTAAGAGTTAAGACCTTAACCAGTAGGCCAGAGTAAGAGTTAAGACCTTAACCTGTAGGCCAGAGTAAGAGTTAAGACCTTAACCTGTAGGCCAAAGTACGAGTCTAAGACCTTAGCTATTAGGCCAGGGTAAGAGTTAAGACCTTATCGAGTAGGCCAGAGTAAGAGTTAAGACCTTAGCTATTAGGCCAGAGTAAGAGTTAAGACCTTAGCTATTAGGCCAGAGTAAGAGTTAAGACCTTAAGCAGTAGGCCAGAGTAAGAGTTAAGACCTTAACCTGTAGGCCATAGTACGAGTCTAAGACCTTAGCTATTAGGCCAGAGTAAAAGTTAAGACCTTAACCAGTAGGCCAGAGTAAGAGTTAAGAACTTAACCTGTAGGCCAGAGTAAGAGTTAAGACCTTAACCAGTAGGCCAGAGTAAGAGTTAAGACCTTAACCATTAGGCCAGAGTACCAGTCTAAGACCTTAGCTATTAGGCCAGAGTAAGAGTTAAGACCTTAACCATTAGGCCAGAGTACGAGTCTAAGACCTTAGCTATTAGGCCAAAGTAAGAGTTAAGACCTTAACCAGTAGGCCAGAGTAAGAGTTAAGAACTTAACCTGTAGGCCATAGTACGAGTCTAAGACCTTAGCTATTAGGCCAGAGTAAGAGTTAAGACCTTAGCGATTAGGCCAGAGTAAGAGTTAAGACCTTAACCATTAGGCCAAAGTACGAGTCTAAGACCTTAGCTATTAGGCCAGAGTAAGAGTTAAGACCTTAGCTATTAGGCCAGAGTAAAAGTTAAGACCTTAACCAGTAGGCCAGAGTAAGAGTTAAGACCTTAACCATTAGGCCAGAGTACGAGTCTAAGACCTTAGCTATTAGGCCAGAGTAAGAGTTAAGACCTTAACCAGTAGGCCAGTGTAAGAGTTAAGACCTTAACCATTAGGCCAGAGTACGAGTCTAAGACCTTAGCTATTAGGCCAGAGTAAGAGTTAAGACCTTAACCAGTAGGCCAGAGTATGAGTTAAGACCTTAACCATTAGGCCAGAGTACGAGTCTAAGACCATAGCTATTAGGCCAGAGTACGAGTCTAAGACCTTAGCTATTAGGCCAGAGTAAGAGTTAAGACCTTAACCATTAGGCCAGAGTACGAGTCGAAGACCTTAGCTATTAGGCCAGAGTAAGAGTTAAGACCTTAACCAGTAGGCCAGAGTAAGAGTTAAGACCTTAACCAGTAGGCCATAGTACGAGTCTAAGACCTTAGCTATTAGGCCAGAGTAAGAGTTAAGACCTTAGCTATTAGGCCAGAGTAAGAGTTAAGACCTTAACCATTAGGCCAAAGTACGAGTCTAAGACCTTAGCTATTAGGCCAGAGTGAGAGTTAAGACCTTAGCTATTAGGCCATAGTAAAAGTTAAGACCTTAACCAGTAGGCCAGAGTAAGAGTTAAGACCTTAACCATTAGGCCAGAGTACGAGTCTAAGACCTTAGCTATTAGGCCAGAGTAAGAGTTAAGACCTTAACCAGTAGGCCAGTGTAAGAGTTAAGACCTTAACCATTAGGCCAGAGTACGAGTCTAAGACCTTAGCTATTAGGCCAGAGTAAGAGTTAAGACCTTAACCAGTAGGCCGGAGTAAGAGCTAAGACCTTAACCATTAGGCCAGAGTAAGAGTTAAGACCTTAACCATTAGGCCAGAGTAAGAGTTAAGACCTTAACCATTAGGCCAGAGTAAGAGTCTGGCCAGAGTAAGAGTTAAGACCTTTACCATTAGGCCAGATTAAGAGTCTAAGACCTTAACCATTAGGCCAGAGTAAGAGTTAAGACCTTAACCATTAGGCCAGAGTAAGAGTCTAAGACCTTAACCATTATGTCAGAGTAAGAGTCTAAGACCTTAGCTATTAGGCCAGACTAAGAGTTAAGACCTTAACCATTAGTCCAGAGTACGAGTCTAAGACCTTAGCTATTAGGCCAGAGTAAGAGTTAAGACCTTAAACAGTAGGCCAGAGTAAGAGTTAAGACCTTAACCTGTAGGCCATAGTACGAGTCTAAGACCTTAGCTATTAGGCCAGAGTAAGAGTTAAGACCTTAACCAGTAGGCCAGAGTAAGAGTTAAGACCTTAACCTGTAGGCCATAGTACGATTCTAAGACCTTAGCTATTAGGCCAGAGTAAGAGTTAAGACCTTAGCTATTAGGCCTGAGTAAGAGTTAAGACCTTAGCTATTAGGCCAGAGTACGAGTCTAAGACCTTAGCTATTAGGCCAGAGTAAGAGTTAAGACCTTAACCAGTAGGCCAGTGTAAGAGTTAAGACCTTAACCATTAGGTCAGAGTACGAGTCTAAGACCTTAGCTATTAGGCCATAGTACGAGTCTAAGACCTTAGCTATTAGGCCAGAGTAAGAGTTAAGACCTTAGCTATTGGGCCAGAGTAAGAGTTAAGACCTTAGCTATTAGGCCAGAGTACGAGTCTAAGACCTTAGCTATCAGGCCATAGTACGAGTCTTACACCATAGCTATTAGGCCAGAGTAAGAGTTAAGACCTTCACCATTAGGCCAGAATACGAGTCTAAGACCTTAGCTATTAGGCCAGAGTAAGAGTTAAGACCTTAACCATTAGGCCAGAGTAAGAGTTACGACCTTAACCATTAGGCAAGAGTATGAGTCTAAGACCTTAGCTATTAGGCCAGAGTAAGAGTTAAGACCTTAGCTATTAGGCCAGAGTAAGAGTTAAGACCTTAACCAGTAGGCCAGAGTAAGAGTTAAGACCTTCACCATTATGCCAGAGTACGAGTCTAAGACCTTAGCTATTAGGCCAGAATAAGAGTTAAGACCTTAACCAGTAGGCCAGAGTAAGAGTTAAGACCTTAACCATTTGGCCAGAGTACCAGTCTAAGACCTTAGCTAATAGGCTAGAGTAAGAGTTAAGACCTTAGCTGTTAGGCCAGAGTAAGAGTTAAGACCTTAACCATTAGGCCAGAGTACGAGTCTAAGACCTTAGCTATTAGGCCAGAGTAAGAGTTAAGACCTTAACCAGTAGGCCAGAGTAAGAGTTAAGAACTTAACCTGTAGGCCATAGTACGAGTCTAAGACCTTCGCTATTAGGCCAGAGTAAGAGTTAAGACCTTAGCTATTAGGCCAGAGTAAGAGTTAAGACCTTAACCATTAGGCCAAAGTACGAGTCTAAGACCTTAGCTATTAGGCCAGAGTGAGAGTTAAGACCTTAGCTATTAGGCCATAGTAAAAGTTAAGACCTTAACCAGTAGGCCAGAGTAAGAGTTAAGACCTTAACCATTAGGCCAGAGTACGAGTCTAAGACCTTAGCTATTAGGCCAGAGTAAGAGTTAAGACCTTAACCAGTAGGCCAGTGTAAGAGTTAAGACCTTAACCATTAGGCCAGAGTACGAGTCTAAGACCTTAGCTATTATGCCAGAGTAAGAGTTAAGACCTTAACCAGTAGGCCAGTGTAAGAGTTAAGACCTTATCCATTAGGCCAGAGTACGAGTCTAAGACCTTAGATATTAGGCCAGAGTACGAGTCTAAGACCTTAGCTATTAGGCCAGAGTAAGAGTTAAGACCTTAGCTATTAGGCAAGAGTAAGAGTTAAGACCTTAGCTATTAGGCCATAGTACGAGTCTAAGACCTTAGCTATTAGGCCAGAGAAAGAGTTAAGACCTTAGCTATTGGGCCAGAGTAAGAGTGAAGACCTTAACCATTAGGCCAGAGTACGAGTCTAAGACCTTAGCTATTAGGCCAGAGTAAGAGTTAAGACCTTAACCATTAGGCCAGAGTACGAGTCTAAGATTTTAGCTATTAGGCCAGAGTAAGAATTAAGACCTTAGCTATTAGGTCTGAGTAAGAGTTAAGACCTTAGCTATTAGGCCAGAGTACGAGTTAAGACCTTAACCAGTAGGCCAGAGTAAGAGTTAAGACCTTAACCTGTAGGCCAGAGTTGGAGTTAAGACCTAAACCTGTAGGCCATACTATGAGTCTAAGACCTTAGCTACTAGGCCAGAGTAAGAGTTATGACCTTAGCTATTAGGCCAGGGTAAGAGTTAAGACCTTAACCAGTAGGCCAGAGTAAGAGTTAAAACCTTACCCTGTAGGCCAGAGTACGAGTCTAAGACCTTAGCTATTAGGCCAGAGTAAGAGTTAAGACCTTAGCTATTAGGCCAGAGTAAGAGTTAAGACCTTAACCATTAGGCCAGAGTACGAGTCTAAGACCTAAGCTATTAGGCCAGAGTAAGAGTTTAGACCTTAGCTATTAGGCCAGAGTAAGAGTTAAGACCTTAACCAGTAGGCGAGAGTGAGAGTTAAGACCTTAACCTGTAGGCCATAGTATGAGTCTAAGACCTTAGCTATTAGGCCAGAGTAAGTGTTAAGACCTTGGCTATTAGGCCAGAGTAAGAGTTAAGACCTTAACCAGTAGGCCAGAGTAAGAGTTAATACCTTAACCATTAGGCCAGAGTAAGAGTTAAGACCTTAACCATAAGGCCAGAGTATGAGTCTAAGACCTTAGCTATTAGGCCAGAGTAAGAGTTAAGACCTTAACCTGTAGGCCAGAGTACGAGTCTAAGACCTTAGCTATTAGGCCAGAGTAAGAGTTAAGACCTTAGCGATTAGGCCAGAGTAAGAGTTAAGACCTTAACCATTAGGCCAAAGTACGAGTCTAAGACCTTAGCTATTAGGCCAGAGTAAGAGTTAAGACCTTAACCAGTAGGCCAGAGTAAGAGTTAAGACCTTAACCATTAGGCCAGAGTACGAGTCTAAGACCTTAGCTATTAGGCCAGAGTAAGAGTTAAGACCTTAACCAGTAGGCCAGTGTAAGAGTTAAGACCTTAACCATTAGGCCAGAGTACGAGTCTAAGACCTTAGCTATTATGCCAGAGTAAGAGTTAAGACCTTAACCAGTAGGCCAGTGTAAGAGTTAAGACCTTATCCATTAGGCCAGAGTACGAGTCTAAGACCTTAGATATTAGGCCAGAGTACGAGTCTAAGACCTTAGCTAGTAGGCCAGAGTAAGAGTTAAGACCTTAGCTATTAGGCAAGAGTAAGAGTTAAGACCTTAGCTATTAGGCCATAGTACGAGTCTAAGACCTTAGCTATTAGGCCAGAGAAAGAGTTAAGACCTTAGCTATTGGGCCAGAGTAAGAGTGAAGACCTTAACCATTAGGCCAGAGTACGAGTCTAATACCTTAGCTATTAGGCCAGAGTAAGAGTTAAGACCTTAACCATTAGGCCAGAGTACGAGTCTAAGATTTTAGCTATTAGGCCTGAGTAAGAATTAAGACCTTAGCTATTAGGTCTGAGTAAGAGTTAAGACCTTAGCTATTAGGCCAGAGTACGAGTTAAGACCTTAACCAGTAGGCCAGAGTAAGAGTTAAGACCTTAACCTGTAGGCCAGAGTTGGAGTTAAGACCTAAACCTGTAGGCCATACTATGAGTCTAAGACCTTAGCTACTAGGCCAGAGTAAGAGTTATGACCTTAGCTATTAGGCCAGGGTAAGAATTAAGACCTTAACCAGTAGGCCAGAGTAAGAGTTAAAACCTTACCCTGTAGGCCAGAGTACGAGTCTAAGACCTTAGCTATTAGGCCAGAGTAAGAGTTAAGACCTTAGCTATTAGGCCAGAGTAAGAGTTAAGACCTTAACCATTAGGCCAGATTAAGAGTCTAAGACCTTAACCATTAGGCCAGAGTAAGAGTTAAGACCTTTACCATTAGGCCAGATTAAGAGTCTAAGACCTTAGCTATTAGGCCAGAGTACGAGTCTAACACCTTCGCTATTAGGCCAGAGTAAGAGTTAAGACCTTAACCATTAGGCCAGAGTACGAGTCTAACACCTTCGCTATTAGGCCAGAGTAAGAGTTAAGACCTTAACCATTAGGCCAGAGTATGAGTCTAAGACCTTAGCTATTAGGCCAGAGTAAGAGTTAAGACCTTAACCAGTAGGCCAGAGTAAGAGTTAAGACCTTAACCTGTAGGCCATAATACGAGTCTAAGACCTTAGCTATTAGGCCAGAGTAAGAGTTAAGAACTTAGCTATTAGGCCTGAGTAAGAGTTAAGACCTTAACCATTAGGCCAGAGTACGAGTTTAAGACCTTAGCTATTAGGCCAGAGTAAGAGTTAAGACCTTAACCAGTAGGCCAGAGTACGAGTCTAAGACCTTAGCTATTAGGCCAGAGTAAGAGTTAACACCTTAACCAGTAGGCCAGAGTAAGAGTTAAGACCTTAACCTGTAGGCCATAGTACGAGTCTAAGACCTTAGCTATTAGGCCAGAGTAAGAGTTAAGACCTTAGCTATTAGGCCAGAGTATGAGTTAAGACCTTAACCAGTAGGCCAGAGTAAGAGTTAAGACCTTAACCTGTAGGCCAGAGTTGGAGTTAAGACCTAAACCTGTAGGCCATACTATGAGTCTAAGACCTTAGCTACTAGGCCAGAGTAAGAGTTATGACCTTAGCTATTAGGCCAGAGTAAGAGTTAAGACCTTAACCAGTAGGCCAGAGTAAGAGTTAAAACCTTAACCTGTAGGCCAGAGTACGAGTCTAAGACCTTAGCTATTAGGCCAGAGTAAGAGTTAAGACCTTAGCTATTAGGCCAGAGTAAGAGTTAAGACCTTAACCATTAGGCCAGAGTACGAGTCTAAGACCTAAGCTATTAGGCCCGAGTAAGAGTTTAGACCTTAGCTATTAGGCCAGAGTAAGAGTTAAGACCTTAACCAGTAGGCGAGAGTGAGAGTTAAGACCTTAACCTGTAGGCCATAGTATGAGTCTAAGACCTTAGCTATTAGGCCAGAGTAAGAGTTAAGACCTTGGCTATTAGGCCAGAGTAAGAGTTAAGACCTTAACCAGTAGGCCAGAGTAAGAGTTAATACCTTAACCATTAGGCCAGAGTAAGAGTTAAGACCTTAACCATAAGGCCAGAGTATGAGTCTAAGACCTTAGCTATTAGGCCAGAGTAAGAGTTAAGACCTTAACCTGTAGGCCAGAGTACGAGTCTAAGACCTTAGCTGTTAGGCCAGAGTAAGAGTTAAGACCTTAACCAGTAGGCCAGAGTAAGAGTTAAGACCTTAACCTGTAGGCCATAGTACGAGTCTAAGACCTTAGCTATTAGGCCAGAGTAAGAGTTAAGACCTTAACCAGTAGGCCAGAGTAAGAGTTAAGACCTTAACCTGTAGGCCAGAGTAAGAGTTAAGACCTTAACCTGTAGGCCAGAATGCGAGTCTAAGACCTTAGCTATTAGGCCAGGGTAAGAGTTAAGACCTTATCCAGTAGGCCAGAGTAGGAGTTAAGACCTTAGCCATTAGGCCAGAGTAAGAGTTAAGACCTTAAGCAGTAGGCCAGAGTAAGAGTTAAGACCTTAACCTGTAGGCCATAGTACGAGTCTAAGACCTTAGCTATTAGGCCAGAGTAAAAGTTAAGACCTTAACCAGTAGGCCAGAGTAAGAGTTAAGAACTTAACCTGTAGGCCAGAGTAAGAGTTAAGATCTTAACCAGTAGGCCAGAGTAAGAGTTAAGACCTTAACCATTAGGCCAGAGTACCAGTCTAAGACCTTAGCTATTAGGCCAGAGTAAGAGTTAAGACCTTATCTATTAGGCCAGAGTAAGAGTTAAGACCTTAACCATTAGGCCAGAGTACGAGTCTAAGACCTTAGCTATTAGGCCAAAGTAAGAGTTAAGACCTTAACCAGTAGGCCAGAGTAAGAGTTAAGAACTTAACCTGTAGGCCATAGTACGAGTCTAAGACCTTAGCTATTAGGCCAGAGTAAGAGTTAAGACCTTAGCTATTAGGCCAGAGTAAGAGTTAAGACCTTAACCATTAGGCCAAAGTACGAGTCTAAGACCTTAGCTATTAGGCCAGAGTAAGAGTTAAGACCTTAGCTATTAGGCCAGAGTAAAAGTTAAGACCTTAACCAGTAGGCCAGAGTAAGAGTTAAGACCTTAACCATTAGGCCAGAGTACGAGTCTAAGACCTTAGCTATTAGGCCAGAGTAAGAGTTAAGACCTTAACCAGTAGGCCAGTGTAAGAGTTAAGACCTTAACCATTAGGCCAGAGTATGAGTCTAAGACCTTAGCTATTAGGCCAGAGTAAGAGTTAAGACCTTAACCAGTAGGCCAGAGTATGAGTTAAGACCTTAACCATTAGGCCAGAGTACGAGTCTAAGACCATAGCTATTAGGCCAGAGTACGAGTCTAAGACCTTAGCTATTAGGCCAGAGTAAGAGTTAAGACCTTAGCTATTAGGCCAGAGTACGAGTCTAAGACCTTAGCTATTAGGCCAGAGTATGAGTCTAAGACCTTAGCTATTAGGCCAGAGTAAGAGTTAAGACCTTAACCATTAGGCCAGAGTACGAGTCGAAGACCTTAGCTTTTAGGCCAGAGTAAGAGTTAAGACCTTAACCAGTAGGCCAGAGTAAGAGTTAAGACCTTAACCAGTAGGCCAGAGTACGAGTCTAAGACCTTAGCTATTAGGCCAGAGTAAGAGTTAAGATCCTAACCATTAGACCAGAGTACGAGTCTAAGACCTTAGCTATTAGGCCAGACTAAGAGTTAAGACCATAGCTATTAGGCCAGAGTATGAGTCTAAGAGCTTAGCTATTAGGCCAGAGTAAGAGCTAAGACCTTAACCATTAGGCCAGAGTACGAGTCTAAGACCTTAGATATTAGGCCAGAGTAAGAGTTAAGACCTTAGCTATTAGGCCAGAGTAAGAGTTAAACTTTAACCATTAAGCCAGAGTAAGAATAAAGACCTTAAACATTAGGCCAGAGAAAGAGTCTAAGACCTTAACCATTAGGCCGGAGTAAGAGCTAAGACCTTAACCATTAGGCCAGAGTAAGAGTCTAAGACCTTAACCATTAGACCAGAGTAAGAGTTAAGACCTTAACCATTAGTCCAGAGTAAGAGTCTGGCCAGAGTAAGAGTTAAGACCTTTACCATTAGGCCAGATTAAGAGTCTAAGACCTTAACCATTAGGCCAGAGTAAGAGTTAAGACCTTAACCATTAGGCCAGAGTAAGAGTCTAAGACCTTAACCATTATGTCAGAGTAAGAGTTAAGACCTTAACCATCAGGCCAGAGTACGAGTCTAATACCTTAGCTATTAGGCCAGAGAAAGAGCTAAGACCTTCACCATTAGGCCAGAGTAAGAGTCAAAGACCTTAACCATTAGGCCAGAGTAAGAGTTAAGACCTTTACCATTAGGCCAGATTAAGAGTCTAAGACCTTAGCTATTAGGCCGGAGTAAGAGCTAAGACCTTAACCATTAGGCCAGAGTAAGAGTCTAAGACCTTAACCATTAGACCAGAGTAAGAGTTAAGACCTTAACCATTAGTCCAGAGTAAGAGTCTGGCCAGAGTAAGAGTTAAGACCTTTACCATTAGGCCAGATTAAGAGTCTAAGACCTTAGCTATTATGCCAGAGTAAGAGTTAAGACCTTAACCAGTAGGCCAGTGTAAGAGTTAAGACCTTATCCATTAGGCCAGAGTACGAGTCTAAGATCTTAGATATTAGGCCAGAGTACGAGTCTAAGACCTTAGCTAGTAGGCCAGAGTAAGAGTTAAGACCTTAGCTATTAGGCAAGAGTAAGAGTTAAGACCTTAGCTATTAGGCCATAGTACGAGTCTAAGACCTTAGCTATTAGGCCAGAGAAAGAGTTAAGACCTTAGCTATTGGGCCAGAGTAAGAGTGAAGACCTTAACCATTAGGCCAGAGTACGAGTCTAATACCTTAGCTATTAGGCCAGAGTAGGAGTTAAGACCTTAACCATTAGGCCAGAGTACGAGTCTAAGATTTTAGCTATTAGGCCTGAGTAAGAATTAAGACCTTAGCTATTAGGTCTGAGTAAGAGTTAAGACCTTAGCTATTAGGCCAGAGTACGAGTTAAGACCTTAACCAGTAGGCCAGAGTAAGAGTTAAGCCCTTAACCTGTAGGCCAGAGTTGGAGTTAAGACCTAAACCTGTAGGCCATACTATGAGTCTAAGACCTTAGCTACTAGGCCAGAGTAAGAGTTATGACCTTAGCTATTAGGCCAGGGTAAGAATTAAGACCTTAACCAGTAGGCCAGAGTAAGAGTTAAAACCTTACCCTGTAGGCCAGAGTACGAGTCTAAGACCTTAGCTATTAGGCCAGAGTAAGAGTTAAGACCTTAGCTATTAGGCCAGAGTAAGAGTTAAGACCTTAACCATTAGGCCAGATTAAGAGTCTAAGACCTTAACCATTAGGCCAGAGTAAGAGTTAAGACCTTTACCATTAGGCCAGATTAAGAGTCTAAGACCTTAGCTATTAGGCCAGAGTACGAGTCTAACACCTTCGCTATTAGGCCAGAGTAAGAGTTAAGACCTTAACCATTAGGCCAGAGTACGAGTCTAACACCTTCGCTATTAGGCCAGAGTAAGAGTTAAGACCTTAACCATTAGGCCAGAGTATGAGTCTAAGACCTTAGCTATTAGGCCAGAGTAAGAGTTAAGACCTTAACCAGTAGGCCAGAGTAAGAGTTAAGACCTTAACCTGTAGGCCATAATACGAGTCTAAGACCTTAGCTATTAGGCCAGAGTAAGAGTTAAGACCTTAGCTATTAGGCCTGAGTAAGAGTTAAGACCTTAACCATTAGGCCAGAGTACGAGTTTAAGACCTTAGCTATTAGGCCAGAGTAAGAGTTAAGACCTTAACCAGTAGGCCAGAGTACGAGTCTAAGACCTTAGCTATTAGGCCAGAGTAAGAGTTAACACCTTAACCAGTAGGCCAGAGTAAGAGTTAAGACCTTAACCTGTAGGCCATAGTACGAGTCTAAGACCTTAGCTATTAGGCCAGAGTAAGAGTTAAGACCTTAGCTATTAGGCCAGAGTATGAGTTAAGACCTTAACCAGTAGGCCAGAGTAAGAGTTAAGACCTTAACCTGTAGGCCAGAGTTGGAGTTAAGACCTAAACCTGTAGGCCATACTATGAGTCTAAGACCTTAGCTACTAGGCCAGAGTAAGAGTTATGACCTTAGCTATTAGGCCAGAGTAAGAGTTAAGACCTTAACCAGTAGGCCAGAGTAAGAGTTAAAACCTTAACCTGTCGGCCAGAGTACGAGTCTAAGACCTTAGCTATTAGGCCAGAGTAAGAGTTAAGACCTTAGCTATTAGGCCAGAGTAAGAGTTAAGACCTTAACCATTAGGCCAGAGTACGAGTCTAAGACCTAAGCTATTAGGCCAGAGTAAGAGTTTAGACCTTAGCTATTAGGCCAGAGTAAGAGTTAAGACCTTAACCAGTAGGCGAGAGTGAGAGTTAAGACCTTAACCTGTAGGCCATAGTATGAGTCTAAGACCTTAGCTATTAGGCCAGAGTAAGAGTTAAGACCTTGGCTATTAGGCCAGAGTAAGAGTTAAGACCTTAACCAGTAGGCCAGAGTAAGAGTTAATACCTTAACCATTAGGCCAGAGTAAGAGTTAAGACCTTAACCATAAGGCCAGAGTATGAGTCTAAGACCTTAGCTATTAGGCCAGAGTAAGAGTTAAGACCTTAACCTGTAGGCCAGAGTACGAGTCTAAGACCTTAGCTGTTAGGCCAGAGTAAGAGTTAAGACCTTAACCAGTAGGCCAGAGTAAGAGTTAAGACCTTAACCTGTAGGCCATAGTACGAGTCTAAGACCTTAGCTATTAGGCCAGAGTAAGAGTTAAGACCTTAACCAGTAGGCCAGAGTAAGAGTTAAGACCTTAACCTGTAGGCCAGAGTAAGAGTTAAGACCTTAACCTGTAGGCCAGAATGCGAGTCTAAGACCTTAGCTATTAGGCCAGGGTAAGAGTTAAGACCTTATCCAGTAGGCCAGAGTAGGAGTTAAGACCTTAGCCTTTAGGCCAGAGTAAGAGTTAAGACCTTAAGCAGTAGGCCAGAGTAAGAGTTAAGACCTTAACCTGTAGGCCATAGTACGAGTCTAAGACCTTAGCTATTAGGCCAGAGTAAAAGTTAAGACCTTAACCAGTAGGCCAGAGTAAGAGTTAAGAACTTAACCTGTAGGCCAGAGTAAGAGTTAAGATCTTAACCAGTAGGCCAGAGTAAGAGTTAAGACCTTAACCATTAGGCCAGAGTACCAGTCTAAGACCTTAGCTATTAGGCCAGAGTAAGAGTTAAGACCTTATCTATTAGGCCAGAGTAAGAGTTAAGACCTTAACCATTAGGCCAGAGTACGAGTCTAAGACCTTAGCTATTAGGCCAAAGTAAGAGTTAAGACCTTAACCAGTAGGCCAGAGTAAGAGTTAAGAACTTAACCTGTAGGCCATAGTACGAGTCTAAGACCTTAGCTATTAGGCCAGAGTAAGAGTTAAGACCTTAGCTATTAGGCCAGAGTAAGAGTTAAGACCTTAACCATTAGGCCAAAGTACGAGTCTAAGACCTTAGCTATTAGGCCAGAGTAAGAGTTAAGACCTTAGCTATTAGGCCAGAGTAAAAGTTAAGACCTTAACCAGTAGGCCAGAGTAAGAGTTAAGACCTTAACCATTAGGCCAGAGTACGAGTCTAAGACCTTAGCTATTAGGCCAGAGTAAGAGTTAAGACCTTAACCAGTAGGCCAGTGTAAGAGTTAAGACCTTAACCATTAGGCCAGAGTATGAGTCTAAGACCTTAGCTATTAGGCCAGAGTAAGAGTTAAGACCTTAACCAGTAGGCCAGAGTATGAGTTAAGACCTTAACCATTAGGCCAGAGTACGAGTCTAAGACCATAGCTATTAGGCCAGAGTACGAGTCTAAGACCTTAGCTATTAGGCCAGAGTAAGAGTTAAGACCTTAGCTATTAGGCCAGAGTACGAGTCTAAGACCTTAGCTATTAGGCCAGAGTATGAGTCTAAGACCTTAGCTATTAGGCCAGAGTAAGAGTTAAGACCTTAACCATTAGGCCAGAGTACGAGTCGAAGACCTTAGCTTTTAGGCCAGAGTAAGAGTTAAGACCTTAACCAGTAGGCCAGAGTAAGAGTTAAGACCTTAACCAGTAGGCCAGAGTACGAGTCTAAGACCTTAGCTATTAGGCCAGAGTAAGAGTTAAGATCCTAACCATTAGACCAGAGTACGAGTCTAAGACCTTAGCTATTAGGCCAGACTAAGAGTTAAGACCATAGCTATTAGGCCAGAGTATGAGTCTAAGAGCTTAGCTATTAGGCCAGAGTAAGAGCTAAGACCTTAACCATTAGGCCAGAGTACGAGTCTAAGACCTTAGATATTAGGCCAGAGTAAGAGTTAAGACCTTAGCTATTAGGCCAGAGTAAGAGTTAAACTTTAACCATTAAGCCAGAGTAAGAATAAAGACCTTAAACATTAGGCCAGAGAAAGAGTCTAAGACCTTAACCATTAGGCCGGAGTAAGAGCTAAGACCTTAACCATTAGGCCAGAGTAAGAGTCTAAGACCTTAACCATTAGACCAGAGTAAGAGTTAAGACCTTAACCATTAGTCCAGAGTAAGAGTCTGGCCAGAGTAAGAGTTAAGACCTTTACCATTAGGCCAGATTAAGAGTCTAAGACCTTAACCATTAGGCCAGAGTAAGAGTTAAGACCTTAACCATTAGGCCAGAGTAAGAGTCTAAGACCTTAACCATTATGTCAGAGTAAGAGTTAAGACCTTAACCATCAGGCCAGAGTACGAGTCTAATACCTTAGCTATTAGGCCAGAGAAAGAGCTAAGACCTTCACCATTAGGCCAGAGTAAGAGTCAAAGACCTTAACCATTAGGCCAGAGTAAGAGTTAAGACCTTAACCATTAGTCCAGAGTAAGAGTCTGGCCAGAGTAAGAGTTAAGACCTTTACCATTAGGCCAGATTAAGAGTCTAAGACCTTAACCATTAGGCCAGAGTAAGAGTTAAGACCTTTACCATTAGGCCAGATTAAGAGTCTAAGACATTAGCTATTAGGCCAGACTAAGAGTTAAGACCTTAACCAGTAGGCCAGAGTAAGAGTTAAGACCTTAACCAGTAGGCCAGAGTACGAGTCTAAGACCTTAGCTATTAGGCCAGAGTAAGAGTTAAGATCCTAACCATTAGACCAGAGTACGAGTCTAAGACCTTAGCTATTAGGCCAGACTAAGAGTTAAGACCATAGCTATTAGGCCAGAGTATGAGTCTAAGAGCTTAGCTATTAGGCCAGAGTAAGAGCTAAGACCTTAACCATTAGGCCAGAGTACGAGTCTAAGATCTTAGCTATTAGGTCAGAGTAAGAGTTAAGACCTTAGCTATTAGGCCAGAGTAAGAGTTAAACTTTAACCATTAAGCCAGAGTAAGAATAAAGACCTTAAACATTAGGCCAGAGAAAGAGTCTAAGACCTTAACCCTTAGGCCGGAGTAAGAGCTAAGACCTTAACCATTAGGCCAGAGTAAGTGTCTAAGACCTTAACCATTAGACCAGAGTAAGAGTTAAGACCTTAACCATTAGTCCAGAGTAAGAGTCTGGCCAGAGTAAGAGTTAAGACCTTTACCATTAGGCCAGATTAAGAGTCTAAGACCTTAACCATTAGGCCAGAGTAAGAGTTAAGACCTTAACCATTAGGCCAGAGTAAGAGTCTAAGACCTTAACCATTATGTCAGAGTAAGAGTTAAGACCTTAACCATCAGGCCAGAGTACGAGTCTAATACCTTAGCTATTAGGCCAGAGTAAGAGCTAAGACCTTCACCATTAGGCCAGAGTAAGAGTCTAAGACCTTAACCATTAGGCCAGAGTAAGAGTTAAGACAGACCTTAACCATTAGTCCAGAGAAAGAGTCTGGCCAGAGTAAGAGTTAAAACCTTTACCATTAGGCCAGATTAAGAGTCTAAGACCTTAACCATTAGGCCAGAGTAAGAGTTAAGACCTTTAACATTAGGCCAGATTAAGAGTCTAAGACCTTAGCTATTAGGCCAGACTAAGAGTTAAGACCTTAACCATCAGGCCAGAGTACGAGTCTAATACCTTAACTATTAGGCCAGAGTAAGAGTTAAGACCTTAACCATTAGGCCAGAGTACGAGTCTAACACCTTCGCTATTAGGCCAGAGAAAGAGTTAAGACCTTAACCATTAGGCCAGAGTATGAGTCTAAGACCTTAGCTATTAGGCCAGAGTAAGAGTTAAGACCTTAACCAGTAGGCCAGAGTAAGAGTTAAGACCTTAACCTGTAGGCCATATTATGAGTCTAAGACCTTAGCTATTAGGCCAGAGTAAGAGTTAAGACCTTAGCTATTAGGCCTGAGTAAGAGTTAAGACCTTAACCATTAGGCCAGAGTACGAGTCTAAGTCCTTAGCTATTAGGCCAGAGTAAGAGTTAAGACCTTAACCAGTAGGCCAGAGTACGAGTCTAAGACCTTAGCTATTAGGCCAGAGTAAGAGTTAACACCTTAACCAGTAGGCCAGAGTAAGAGTTAAGACCTTAACCTGTAGGCCATAGTATGAGTCTAAGACCTTAGCTATTAGGCCAGAGTAAGAGTTAAGACCTTAACCATTAGGCCAGAGTACGAGTCTAAGACCTTAGCTATTAGGCCAGAGTAGGAGTTAAGACCTTAGCTATTAGGCCATGAGTAAGAGTTAAGACCTTAAACATTAGGCCAGAGTACGAGTCTAAGACCTTAGCTATTAGGCCAGACTAAGAGTTAAGACCTTAGCTATTAGGCCAGAGTACGAGTCTAAGACCTTAGCTATTAGGCCAGAGTAAGAGTTAAGACCTTAACCAGTAGGCCAGAGTAAGAGTTAAGACCTAACCTGTATGCCATAGTACGAGTCTAAGACCTTAGCTATTAGGCCAGAGTAAGAGTTAAGACCTTAGCTATTAGGCCAGAGTAAGAATTAAGACCTTAACCAGTAGGCCAGAGTAAGAGTTAAGACCTTAACCTGTAGGCTAGAGTAAGAGTTAAGACCCTAACTTGTAGGCCATAGTACGAGTCTAAGACCTTAGCTATTAGGCCAGAGTAAGAGTTAAGACCTTAACCAGTAGGCCAGAGTATGAGTTAAGACCTTAACCATTAGGCCAGAGTATGAGTCTAAGACCTTAGCTATTAGGCCAGAGTATGAGTCTAAGACCTTAGCTATTAGGCCAGAGTAAGAGTTAAGACCTTAGCTATTAGGCCAGAGTACGAGTCTAAGACCTTAGCTATTAGGCCAGAGTACGAGTCTAAGACCTTAGCTATTAGGCCAGAGTAAGAGTTAAGACCTTAACCATTAGGCCAGAGTACGAGTCGAAGACCTTAGCTATTAGGCCAGAGTAAGAGTTAAGACCTTAACCAGTAGGCCAGAGTAAGAGTTAAGACCTTAACCAGTAGGCCAGAGTACGAGTCTAAGACCTTAGCTATTAGGCCAGAGTAAGAGTTAAGATCCTAACCATTAGACCAGAGTACGAGTCTAAGACCTTAGCTATTAGGCCAGACTAAGAGTTAAGACCATAGCTATTAGGCCAGAGTATGAGTCTAAGAGCTTAGTTATTAGGCCAGAGTAAGAGCTAAGACCTTAACCATTAGGCCAGAGTACGAGTCTAAGACCTTAGCTATTAGGCCAGAGTAAGAGTTAAGACCTTAGCTATTAGGCCAGAGTAAGAGTTAAGACTTTAACCATTAAGCCAGAGTAAGAATAAAGACCTTAAACATTAGGCCAGAGAAAGAGTCTAAGACCTTAACCATTAGGCCGGAGTAAGAGCTAAGACCTTAACCATTAGGCCAGAGTAAGAGTCTAAGACCTTAACCATTAGGCCAGAGTAAGAGTCTAAGACCTTAGCTATTAGGCCAGACTAAGAGTTAAGACCTTAACCATGAGGCCAGAGTAAGAATAAAGACCTTAAACATTAGGCCAGAGTACGAGTCTAAGACCTTAGCTATTAGGCCAGAGTAAGAGTTAAGACCTTAACCATTAGGCCAGAGTAAGAGTTAAGACCTTAACCATTAGGCCAGAGTACGAGTCTAAGACCTTAGCTATTAGGCCAGAGTAAGAGTTAAGACCTTAGCTATCAGGCCAGAGTAAGAGTTAAGACCTTAACCAGTAGGCCATAGTACGAGTCTAAGACCTTAGCTATTAGGCCAGAGTAAGAGTTAAGACCTTAACCAGTAGGCCAGAGTAAGAGTTAAGAACTTAACCTGTAGGCCATAGTGCGAGTCTAAGACCTTAGCTATTAGGCCAGAGTAAGTTTTAAGACCTTCGCTATTAGGCCAGAGTAAGAGTTAAGACCTTAACCATTAGGCCAAAGTACGAGTCTAAGACCTTAGCTATTAGGCCAGAGTAAGAGTTAAGACCTTAGCTATTAGGCCAGAGTAAAAGTTAAGACCTTAACCAGTAGGCCAGAGTAAGAGTTAAGACCTTAACCATTAGGCCAGAGTACGAGTCTAAGACCTTAGCTATTAGGCGAGAGTAAGAGTTAAGACCTTAACCAGTAGGCAAGTGTAAGAGTTAAGACCTTAACCATTAGGCCAGAGTACGAGTCTAAGACCTTAGCTATTAGGCCAGAGTACGAGTCTAAGACCTTAGCTATTAGGCCAGAGTAGGAGTTAAGACCTTAGCTATTAGGCAAGAGTAAGAGTTAAGACCTTAGCTATTAGGCCAGAGTACGAGTCTAAGACCTTAGCTATTAGGCCAGAGTATGAGTCTAAGACCTTAGCTATTAGGCCAGAGTAAGAGTTAAGACCTTAGCTATTAGGCCAGAGTAAGAGTTAAGACCTTAGCTATTAGGCCAGAGTACGAGTCTAAGACCTTAGCTATCAGGCCATAGTACGAGTCTTACACCATAGCTAATAGGCCAGAGTAAGAGTTAAGACCTTAACCATTAGGCCAGAATACGAGTCTAAGACCTTAGCTATTAGGCCAGAGTAAGAGTTAAGACCTTAACCATTAGGCCAGAGTAAGAGTTAAGACCTTAACCATTAGGCAAGAGTATGAGTCTAAGACCTTAGCTATTAGGCCAGAGTAAGAGTTAAGACCTTAGCTATTAGGCCAGAGTAAGAGTTAAGACCTTAACCAGTAGGCCAGAGTATGAGTCTAAGACCTTAGCTATTAGGCCAGAGTAAGAGTTAAGACCTTAACCAGTAGGCCAGAGTAAGAGTTAAGACCTTAACCATTTGGCCAGAGTACCAGTCTAAGACCTTAGCTAATAGGCCAGAGTAAGAGTTAAGACCTTAGCTATTAGGCCAGAGTAAGAATTAAGACCTTAACCATTAGGCCAGAGTACGAGTCTAAGACCTTAGCTATTAGGCCAGAGTAAGAGTTAAGACCTTAACCAGTAGGCCAGAGTAAGAGTTAAGAACTTAACCTGTAGGCCATAGTACGAGTCTAAGACCTTAGCTATTAGGCCAGAGTAAGAGTTAAGACCTTAGCTATTAGGCCAGAGTAAGAGTTAAGACCTTAACCATTAGGCCAAAGTACAAGTCTAAGACCTTAGCTATTAGGCCAGAGTGAGAGTTAAGACCATAGCTATTAGGCCATAGTAAAAGTTAAGACCTTAACCAGTAGGCCAGAGTAAGAGTTAAGACCTTAACAATTAGGCCAGAGTACGAGTCTAAGACCTTAGCTATTAGGCAAGAGTAAGAGTTAAGACCTTAGCTATTAGGCCAGAGTACGAGTCTAAGACCTTAGCTATCTGGCCATAGTACGAGTCTTACACCATAGCTATTAGGCCAGAGTAAGAGTTAAGACCTTAACCATTAGGCCAGAATACGAGTCTAAGACCTTAGCTATTAGGCCAGAGTAAGAGTTAAGACCTTAACCATTAGGCCAGAGTAAGAGTTAAGACCTTAACCATTAGGCAAGAGTATGAGTCTAAGACCTTAGCTATTAGGCCAGAGTAAGAGTTAAGACCTTAGCTATTAGGCCAGAGTAAGAGTTAAGACCTTAACCAGTAGGCCAGAGTAAGAGTTAAGACCTTCACCATTAGGCCAGAGTACGAGTCTAAGACCTTAGCTATTAGGCCAGAGTAAGAGTTAAGACCTTAACCAGTAGGCCAGAGTAAGAGTTAAGACCTTAACCATTTGGCCAGAGTACCAGTCTAAGACCTTAGCTAATAGGCTAGAGTAAGAGTTAAGACCTTAGCTATTAGGCCAGAGTAAGAGTTAAGACCTTAACCATTAGGCCAGAGTACGAGTCTAAGACCTTAGCTATTAGGCCAGAGTAAGAGTTAAGACCTTAACCAGTAGGCCAGAGTAAGAGTTAAGAACTTAACCTGTAGGCCATAGTACGAGTCTAAGACCTTAGCAATTAGGCCAGAGTAAGAGTTAAGACCTTAGCTATTAGGCCAGAGTAAGAGTTAAGACCTTAACCATTAGGCCAAAGTACGAGTCTAAGACCTTAGCTATTAGGCCAGAGTGAGAGTTAAGACCTTAGCTATTAGGCCATAGTAAAAGTTAAGACCTTAACCAGTAGGCCAGAGTAAGAGTTAAGACCTTAACCATTAGGCCAGAGTACGAGTCTAAGACCTTAGCTATTAGGCCAGAGTAAGAGTTAAGACCTTAACCAGTAGGCCAGTGTAAGAGTTAAGACCTTAACCATTAGGCCAGAGTACGAGTCTAAGACCTTAGCTATTAGGCCAGAGTAAGAGTTAAGACCTTAACCAGTAGGCCAGTGTAAGAGTTAAGACCTTAACCATTAGGCCAGAGTACGAGTCTAAGACCTTAGATATTAGGCCAGAGTACGAGTCTAAGACCTTAGCTATTAGGCCAGAGTAAGAGTTAAGACCTAGCTATTAGGCAAGAGTAAGAGTTAAGACCTTAGCTATTAGGCCAGAGTACGAGTCTAAGAGCTTAGCTATTAGGCCAGAGATAGAGTTTAGACCTTAGCTATTGGGCCAGAGTAAGAGTGAAGACCTTACCATTAGGCCAGAGTACGAGTCTAAGACCTTAGCTATTAGGCCAGAGTAAGAGTTAAGACCTTAACCATTAGGCCAGAGTACGAGTCTAAGATTTTAGCTATTAGGCCAGAGTAAGAATTAAGACCTTAGCTATAAGCCTGAGTAAGAGTTAAGACCTTAGCTATTAGGCCAGAGAACGAGTTAAGACCTTAACCAGTAGGCTAGAGTAAGAGTTAAGACCTTAACCTGTAGGCCAGAGTTGGAGTTAAGACCTAAACCTGTAGGCCATACTATGAGTCTAAGATCTTAGCTACTAGGCCAGAGTAAGAGTTATGACCTTAGCTAATAGGCCAGAGTAAGAGTTAAGACCTTAACCAGTAGGCCAGAGTAAGAGTTAAAACCTTAACCTGTAGGCCAGAGTACGAGTCTAAGACCTTAGCTATTAGGCCAGAGTAAGAGTTAAGACCTTAACCATTAGGCCAGAGTACGAGTCTAAGACCTAAGCTATTAGGCCAGAGTAAGAGTTTAGACCTTAGCTATTAGGCCAGAGTAAGAGTTACGACCTTAACCAGTAGGCGAGAGTGAGAGTTAAGACCTTAACCTGTAGGCCATAGTATGAGTCTAAGATCTTAGCTATTAGGCCAGAGTAAGAGTTAAGACCTTGGCTGTTGGGCCAGAGTAAGAGTTAAGACCTTAACCAGTAGGCCAGAGTAAGAGTTAATACCTTAACCATTAGGCCAGAGTAAGAGTTAAGACCTTAACCATAAGGCCAGAGTATGAGTCTAAGACCTTAGCTATTAGGCCAGAGTAAGAGTTAAGACCTTAACCTGTAGGCCAGAGTATGAGTCTAAGACCTTAGCTGTTAGGCCAGAGTAAGAGTTAAGACCTTAACCAGTAGGCCAGAGTAAGTGTTAAGACCTTAACCTGTAGGCCATAGTACGAGTCTAAGACCTTAGCTATTAGGCCAGAGTAAGAGTTAAGACCTTAGCTATTAGGCCAGAGTAAGAGTTAAGACCTTAGCTATTAGGCCAGAGTACGAGTCTAAGACCTTAGCTATTAGGCCAGAGTAAGAGTTAAGACCTTAACCAGTAGGCCAGTGTAAGAGTTAAGACGTTAACCATTAGGCCAGAGTACGAGTCTAAGACCTTAGCTATTAGGCCAGACTAAGAGTTAAGACCTTAACCATGAGGCCAGAGTAAGAATAAAGACCTTAAACATTAGGCCAGAGTACGAGTCTAAGACCTTAGCTATTAGGCCAGAGTAAGAGTTAAGACCTTAACCATTAGGCCAGAGTAAGAGTTAAGACCTTAACCATTAGGCCAGAGTACGAGTCTAAGACCTTAGCTATTAGGCCAGAGTAAGAGTTAAGACCTTAGCTATCAGGCCAGAGTAAGAGTTAAGACCTTAACCAGTAGGCCATAGTACGAGTCTAAGACCTTAGCTATTAGGCCAGAGTAAGAGTTAAGACCTTAACCAGTAGGCCAGAGTAAGAGTTAAGAACTTAACCTGTAGGCCATAGTGCGAGTCTAAGACCTTAGCTATTAGGCCAGAGTAAGTTTTAAGACCTTCGCTATTAGGCCAGAGTAAGAGTTAAGACCTTAACCATTAGGCCAAAGTACGAGTCTAAGACCTTAGCTATTAGGCCAGAGTAAGAGTTAAGACCTTAGCTATTAGGCCAGAGTAAAAGTTAAGACCTTAACCAGTAGGCCAGAGTAAGAGTTAAGACCTTAACCATTAGGCCAGAGTACGAGTCTAAGACCTTAGCTATTAGGCGAGAGTAAGAGTTAAGACCTTAACCAGTAGGCAAGTGTAAGAGTTAAGACCTTAACCATTAGGCCAGAGTACGAGTCTAAGACCTTAGCTATTAGGCCAGAGTACGAGTCTAAGACCTTAGCTATTAGGCCAGAGTAGGAGTTAAGACCTTAGCTATTAGGCAAGAGTAAGAGTTAAGACCTTAGCTATTAGGCCAGAGTACGAGTCTAAGACCTTAGCTATTAGGCCAGAGTATGAGTCTAAGACCTTAGCTATTAGGCCAGAGTAAGAGTTAAGACCTTAGCTATTAGGCCAGAGTAAGAGTTAAGACCTTAGCTATTAGGCCAGAGTACGAGTCTAAGACCTTAGCTATCAGGCCATAGTACGAGTCTTACACCATAGCTAATAGGCCAGAGTAAGAGTTAAGACCTTAACCATTAGGCCAGAATACGAGTCTAAGACCTTAGCTATTAGGCCAGAGTAAGAGTTAAGACCTTAACCATTAGGCCAGAGTAAGAGTTAAGACCTTAACCATTAGGCAAGAGTATGAGTCTAAGACCTTAGCTATTAGGCCAGAGTAAGAGTTAAGACCTTAGCTATTAGGCCAGAGTAAGAGTTAAGACCTTAACCAGTAGGCCAGAGTATGAGTCTAAGACCTTAGCTATTAGGCCAGAGTAAGAGTTAAGACCTTAACCAGTAGGCCAGAGTAAGAGTTAAGACCTTAACCATTTGGCCAGAGTACCAGTCTAAGACCTTAGCTAATAGGCCAGAGTAAGAGTTAAGACCTTAGCTATTAGGCCAGAGTAAGAATTAAGACCTTAACCATTAGGCCAGAGTACGAGTCTAAGACCTTAGCTATTAGGCCAGAGTAAGAGTTAAGACCTTAACCAGTAGGCCAGAGTAAGAGTTAAGACCTTAACCTGTAGGCCAGAGTAAGAGTTAAGACCTTAACCTGAGGCCAGAGTACGAGTCTAAGACCTTAGCTATTATGCCAGGGTAAAAGTTAAGACCTTATCCAGTAGGCCAGAGTAAGAGTTAAGACCTTAGCTATTAGGCCAGAGTAAGAGTTAAGACCTTAGCTATTAGGCCAGAGTAAGAGTTAAGACCGTAACCATTAAGCCAGAGTATGAGTCTAAGACCTTAGCTATTTAGCCAGAGTAAGAGTTAAGACCTTAGCTATTAGGCCAGAGTAAGAGTTAAGACCTTAACAATTATGCTAGAGTACGAGTCTAAGACCTTAGCTATGAGGCCAGAGTAAGTGTTAAGACCTGAGCTATTATGCCAGACTGAGAGTTAAGACCTTAATCAGTAGGCCAGAGTAAGAGTTAAGACCTTAACCAGTAGGCCAGAGTAAGAGTTAAGACCTTAACCATTAGGCCAGAGTACGAGTCTAAGACCTTAGCTATTAGGCCAGAGTAAGAGTTAAGACCTTAACCAGTAGGCCAAAGTAAGAGTTAAGACCTTAACCTGTAGGCCATAGTACGAGTCTAAGACCTTAGCTATTAGGCCAGAGTAAGAGTTAAGACCTTAATCAGTCAGCCAGAGTAAGAGTTAAGACCTTAACCAGTAGGCCAGAGTACGAGTCTAACACCTTAGCTATTAGGCCAGAGTAAGAGTTAAGACCTTAACCAGTAGGCCAGAGAAAGAGTTAAGACCTTAACCATTAGACCAGAGTACGAGTCTAAGACCTTAGCTATTAGGCCAGAGTAAGAGTTAAGACCTTAACCAGTAGGCCAGAGTAAGAGTTAAGACCTTAACCAGTAGGCCAGAGTACGAGTCTAAGACCTTAGCTATTAGGACAGAGTAAGAGTTAAGACCTTAGCTATTAGGCCATGAGTAAGAGTTAAGACGTCAACCATTAAGCCAGAGTAAGAATAAAGACCTTAAACATTAGGCCAGAGAAAGAGTCTAAGACCTTAACCATTAGGCCGGAGTAAGAGCTAAGACCTTAACCATTAGGCCAGAGTAAGAGTTAAGACCTTAACCATTAGGCCAGAGTAAGAGTTAAGACCTTAACCATTAGGCCAGAGTAAGAGTCTGGCCAGAGTAAGAGTTAAGACCTTTACCATTAGGCCAGATTAAGAGTCTAAGACCTTAACCATTAGGCCAGAGTAAGAGTTAAGACCTTAACCATTAGGCCAGAGTAAGAGTCTAAGACCTTAACCATTATGTCAGAGTAAGAGTCTAAGACCTTAGCTATTAGGCCAGACTAAGAGTTAAGACCTTAACCATTAGTCCAGAGTACGAGTCTAAGACCTTAGCTATTAGGCCAGAGTAAGAGTTAAGACCTTAAACAGTAGGCCAGAGTAAGAGTTAAGACCTTAACCTGTAGGCCATAGTACGAGTCTAAGACCTTAGCTATTAGGCCAGAGTAAGAGTTAAGACCTTAACCAGTAGGCCAGAGTAAGAGTTAAGACCTTAACCTGTAGGCCATAGTACGATTCTAAGACCTTAGCTATTAGGCCAGAGTAAGAGTTAAGACCTTAGCTATTAGGCCTGAGTAAGAGTTAAGACCTTAGCTATTAGGACAGAGTATGAGTCTAAGACCTTAGCTATTAGGCCAGAGTAAGAGTTAAGACCTTAACCAGTAGGCCAGTGTAAGAGTTAAGACCTTAACCATTAGGTCAGAGTACGAGTCTAAGACCTTAGCTATTAGGCCATAGTACGAGTCTAAGACCTTAGCTATTAGGCCAGAGTAAGAGTTAAGACCTTAGCTATTGGGCCAGAGTAAGAGTTAAGACCTTAGCTATTAGGCCAGAGTACGAGTCTAAGACCTTAGCTATTAGGCCAGAGTACGAGTCTAAGACCTTAGCTATTAGGCCAGAGTAAGAGTTAAGACCTTAGCTATTAGGCCAGAGTACGAGTCTAAGACCTTAGCTATTAGGCCAGAGTAAGAGTTAAGACCTTAACCAGTAGGCCAGTGTAAGAGTTAAGACCTTAAACATTAGGCCAGAGTACGAGTCTAAGACCTTAGCTATTAGGCCAGAGTACGAGTCTAAGACCTTAGCTATTAGGCCAGAATAAGAGTTAAGACCTTAGCTATTAGGCCAGAGTAAGAGATAAGACCTTAGCTATTAGGCCAGAGTACGAGTCTAAGACCTTAGCTATCAGGCCATAGTACGAGTCTTACACCTTAGCTATTAGGCCAGAGTAAGAGTTAAGACCTTAACCAGTATGCCAGTGTAAGAGTTAAGACCTTAACCTGTAGGCCAGAGTAAGAGTTAAGACCTTAACCTGTAGGCCATAGTAGGAGTCTTAGACCTTAGCTATTAGGCCAGAGTAAGAGTTAAGACCTTAATCAGTAGGCCAGAGTAAGAGTTAAGACCTTAACCATTAGGCCAGAGTACGAGTCTAAGACCTTAGCTATTAGGCCAGAGTAAGAGTTAAGACCTTAGCTATTAGGCCAGAGTAAGAGTTAAGACCGTAACCATTAAGCCAGAGTACGAGTCTAAGACCTTAGCTATTTAGCCAGAGTAAGAGTTAAGACCTTAGCTATTAGGCCAGAGTAAGAGTTAAGACCTTAACAATTACGCCAGAGTACGAGTCTAAGACCTTAGCTATTAGGCCAGAGTAAGTGTTAAGACCTGAGCTATTATGCCAGACTGAGAGTTAAGACCTTAATCAGTAGGCCAGAGTAAGAGTTAAGACCTTAACCAGTAGGCCAGAGTAAGAGTTAAGACCTTAACCATTAGGCCAGAGTACGAGTCTAAGACCTTAGCTATTAGGCCAGAGTAAGAGTTAAGACCTTAACCAGTAGGCCAAAGTAAGAGTTAAGACCTTAACCTGTAGGCCATAGTACGAGTCTAAGACCTTAGCTATTAGGCCAGAGTAAGAGTTAAGACCTTAACCAGTCGGCCAGAGTAAGAGTTAAGACCTTAACCAGTAGGCCAGAGTACGAGTCTAACACCTTAGCTATTAGGCCAGAGTAAGAGTTAAGACCTTAACCAGTAGGCAAGAGAAAGAGTTAAGACCTTAACCATTAGACCAGAGTACGAGTCTAAGACCTTAGCTATTAGGCCAGAGTAAGAGTTAAGACCTTAACCAGTAGGCCAGAGTATGAGTTAAGACCTTAACCAGTAGGCCAGAGTACGAGTCTAAGACCTTAGCTATTAGGCCAGAGTAAGAGTTAAGACCTTAGCTATTAGGCCATGAGTAAGAGTTGAGACGTTAACCAATAGGCCAGAGTAAGAATAAAGACTTTAAACATTAGGCCAGAGAAAGAGTCTAAGACCTTAACCATTAGGCCGGAGTAAGAGCTAAGACCTTAACCATTAGGCCAGAGTAAGAGTTAAGACCTTAACCATTAGGCCAGAGTAAGAGTTAAGACCTTAACCATTATGCCAGAGTAAGAGTTAAGACCTTAGCTATTAGGCCAGAGTAAGAGTTAAGACCTTAACCATTAGGCCAGAGTATGAGTCTAAGACCTTAGCTATTAGGCCAGAGTAAGAGTTAAGACCTTAACCAGTAGGCCAGAGTAAGAGTTAAGACCTTAACCATTAGTCCAGAGTACGAGTCTAAGACCTTAGCTATTAGGCCAGAGAAAGAGTTAAGACCTTAGCTATTGGGCCAGAGTAAGAGTGAAGACCTTAACCATTAGGCCAGAGTACGAGTCTAAGACCTTAGATATTAGGCCAGAGTAAGAGTTAAGACCTTAAGCATTAGGCCAGAGTACGAGTCTAAGACCTTAGTTATTAGGCCAGAGTAAGAATTAAGACCTTAGATATTAGGCCTGAGTAAGAGTTAAGACCTTAGCTATTAGGCCAGAGTACGAGTTAAGACCTTAACCAGTAGGCCAGAGTAAGAGTTAAGACCTTAACCTGTAGGCCAGAGTAGGAGTTAAGACCTAAACCTGTAGGCCATACTATGAGTCTAAGACCTTAGCTACTAGGCCAGAGTAAGAGTTAAGACCTTAGCTGTTAGGCCAGAGTAAGAGTTAACACCTTAACCAGTAGGCCAGAGTAAGAGTTAAAACCTTAACCTGTAGGCCAGAGTACGAGTCTAAGACCTTAGCTATTAGGCCAGAGAAAGAGTTAAGACCTTAGCTATTAGGCCAGAGTAAGAGTTAAGACCTTAACCATTAGGCCAGAGTACGAGTCTAAGACCTTAGCTATTAGGCCAGAGTAAGAGTTAAGACCTTAACCAGTAGGCCAGAGTAAGAGTTAAGAACTTAACCTGTAGGCCATAGTACGAGACTAAGACCTAAGCTATTAGGCCAGAGTAAGAGTTAAGACCTTAGCTATTAGGCCAGAGTAAGAGTTAAGACCTTAACCAGTAGGCGAGAGTGAGAGTTAACACCTTAACCTGTAGGCAATAGTATGAGTCTAAGACCTTAGCTATTAGGCCAGAGTAAGAGTTAAGACCTTGGCTATTAGGCAAGAGTAAGAGTTAAGACCTTAACCAGTAGGCCAGAGTAAGAGTTAAGACCTTAACCATAAGGCCAGAGTATGAGTCTAAGACATTAGCTATTAGGACAGAGTAAGAGTTAAGACCGTAACCTGTAGGCCAGAGTACGAGTCTAAGACCTTAGCTGTTAGGCCAGAGTAAGAGTTAAGACCTTAACCAGTAGGCCAGAGTAAGAGTTAAGACCTTAACCTGTAGGCCATAGTACGAGTCTAAGACCTTAGCTATTAGGCCAGAGTAAGAGTTAAGACCTTAACCAGTAGGCCAGTGTAAGAGTTAAGACCTTAACCTGTAGGCCAGAGTAAGAGTTAAGACCTTAACCTGTAGGCCAGAGTACGAGTCTAAGACCTTAACCTGTAGGCCATAGTATGAGTCTAAGACCTTAGCTATTAGGCCAGAGTAAGAGTTAAGACCTTAACCAGTAGGCCAGTGTAAGAGTTAAGACCTTAACCTGTAGGCCAGAGTAAGAGTTAAGACCTTAACCTGTAGGCCATAGTACGAGTCTAAGACCTTAGCTATTAGGCCAGAGTAAAAGTTAAGACCTTAACCAGTAGGCCAGAGTAAGAGTTAAGAACTTAACCTGTAGGCCAGAGTAAGAGTTAAGACCTTAACCTGTAGGCCATAGTACGAGTCTAAGACCTTAGCTATTAGGCCAGAGTAAGAGTTAAGACCTTAGCTATTAGGCCAGAGTACGAGTTAAGACCTTAACCATTAAGCCAGATTACGAGTCTAAGACCTTAGCTATTTAGCCAGAGTAAGAGTTAAGACCTTAGCTATTAGGCCAGAGTAAGAGTTAAGACCTTAACCATTAGGCCAGAGTACGAGTCTAAGACGTTAGCTATTAGGCCAGAGTAAGAGTTAAGACCTTAACCAGTAGGCCAGAGTAAGAGTTAAGACCTTAACCATTAGTCCAGAGTACGAGTCTAAGACCTTAGCTATTAGGCCAGAGTAAGAGTTAAGACCTTAGCTATTGGGCCAGAGTAAGAGTTAAGACCTTAACCATTAGGCCAGAGTACGAGTCTAAGACCTTAGCTATTAGGCCAGAGTAAGAGTTAAGACCTTAACCTGTAGGCCATAGTACGAGTATAAGACCTTAGCTATTAGGCCAGAGTAAGAGTTAAGAACTTAGCTATCAGGCCAGAGTAAGAGTTAAGACCTTAACCAGTAGGCCAGAGTAAGAGTTAAGACCTTAACCTGTAGGCCAGAGTAGGAGTTAAGACCTAAACCTGTAGGCCATACTATGAGTCTAAGACCTTAGCTAATAGGCCAGAGTAAGAGTTAAGACCTTAGCTATTAGGCCATAGTAAGAGTTAAGACCTTAACCAGTAGGCCAGAGTAAGAGTTAAGACCTTAACCTGAAGGCCATAGTACGAGTCTAAGACCTTAGATATTAGGCCAGAGTACGAGTCTAAGACCTTAGCTATTAGGCCAGAGTAAGAGTTAAGACCTTAACCATTAGGCCAGAGTACGAGTCTAAGACCTTAGCTATTAGGCCAGAGTAAGAGTTAAGACCTTAACCAGTAGGCCAGAGTACGAGTCTAAGACCTTAGCTATTAGGCCAGAGTAAGAGTTAACACGTTAACCAGTAGGCCAGAGTAAGAGTTAAGACCTTAACCTGTAGGCCATAGTACGAGTCTAAGACCTTAGCTATTAGGCCAGAGTAAGAGTTAAGACCTTAACCATTAGGCCAGAGTACGAGTCTAAGACCTTAGCTATTAGGCCAGAGTAGGAGTTAAGACCTTAGCTATTAGGCCATGAGTAAGAGTTAAGACCTTAAACATTAGGCCAGAGTATGAGTCTAAGACCTTAGCTATTAGGCCAGACTAAGAGTTAAGACCTTAGCTATTAGGCCAGAGTACGAGTCTAAGACCTTAGCTATTAGGCCAGAGTAAGAGTTAAGACCTTAACCAGTAGGCCAGAGTAAGAGTTAAGACCTAACCTGTATGCCATAGTACGAGTCTAAGACCTTAGCTATTAGGCCCGAGTAAGAGTTAAGACCTTAGCTATTAGGCCAGAGTAAGAATTAAGACCTTAACCAGTAGGCCAGAGTAAGAGTTAAGACCTTAACCTGTAGGCTAGAGTAAGAGTTAAGACCTTAACCTGTAGGCCATAGTACGAGTCTAAGACCTTAGCTATTAGGCCAGAGTAAGAGTTAAGACCTTAACCAGTAGGCCAGAGTATGAGTTAAGACCTTAACCATTAGGCCAGAGTACGAGTCTAAGACCATAGCTATTAGGCCAGAGTAAGAGTTAAGACCTTAGCTATTAGGCCAGAGTACGAGTCTAAGACCTTAGCTATTAGGCCAGAGTACGAGTCTAAGACCTTAGCTATTAGGCCAGAGTAAGAGTTAAGACCTTAACCATTAGGCCAGAGTACGAGTCGAAGACCTTAGCTATTAGGCCAGAGTAAGAGTTAAGACCTTAACCAGTAGGCCAGAGTAAGAGTTAAGACCTTAACCAGTAGGCCAGAGTACGAGTCTAAGACCTTAGCTATTAGGCCAGAGTAAGAGTTAAGATCCTAACCATTAGACCAGAGTACGAGTCTAAGACCTTAGCTATTAGGCCAGACTAAGAGTTAAGACCATAGCTATTAGGCCAGAGTATGAGTCTAAGAGCTTAGCTATTAGGCCAGAGTAAGAGCTAAGACCTTAACCATTAGGCCAGAGTACGAGTCTAAGACCTTAGCTATTAGGCCAGAGTAAGAGTTAAGACCTTAGCTATTAGGCCAGAGTAAGAGTTTAACTTTAACCATTAAGCCAGAGTAAGAATAAAGACCTTAAACATTAGGCCAGAGAAAGAGTCTAAGACCTTAACCATTAGGCCGGAGTAAGAGCTAAGACCTTAACCATTAGGCCAGAGTAAGAGGCTAAGACCTTAACCATTAGGCCAGAGTAAGAGTTAAGACCTTAACCCTTAGTCCAGAGTAAGAGTCTGGCCAGAGTAAGAGTTAAGACCTTTACCATTAGGCCTGATTAAGAGTCTAAGACCTTAACCATTAGGCCAGAGTAAGAGTTAAGACCTTAACCATTAGGCCAGAGTAAGAGTTAATACCTTAACCATTAGGCCAGAGTAAGAGTTAAGACCTTAACCATTAGGCCAGAGTAAGAGTCTAAAACCTTAACCATTAGGCCAGAGTAAGAGTTAAGACCTTAACCATTAGTCCAGAGTAAGAGTCTGGCCAGAGTAAGAGTTAAGACCTTTACCATTAGGCCAGATTAAGAGTCTAAGACCTTAACCATTAGGCCAGAGTAAGAGTTAAGACCTTTACCATTAGGCCAGATTAAGAGTCTAAGACCTTAGCTATTAGGCCAGACTAAGAGTCTAAGACCTTAGCTATTAGGCCAGACTAAGAGTTAAGACCTTAACCATCAGGCCAGAGTACGAGTCTAATACCTTAGCTATTAGGCTAGAGTAAGAGTTAAGACCTTAACCATTAGGCCAGAGTACGAGTCTAACACCTTCGCTATTAGGCCAGAGTAAGAGTTAAGACCTTAACCATTAGGCCAGAGTAAGAGTTAAGACCTTAACCTGTAGGCCATAATACGAGTCTAAGACCTTAGCTATTAGGCCAGAGTAAGAGTTAAGACCTTAGCTATTAGGCCTGAGTAAGAGTTAAGACCTTAACCATTAGGCCAGAGTACGAGTCTAAGACCTTAGCTATTAGGCCAGAGTAAGAGTTAAGACCTTAACCAGTAGGCCAGAGTACGAGTCTAAGACCTTAGCTATTAGGCCAGAGTAAGAGTTAAGACCTTAACCATTAGGCCAGAGTACGAGTCTAAGACCTTAGCTATTAGGCCAGAGTAGGAGTTAAGACCTTAGCTATTAGGCCATGAGTAAGAGTTAAGACCTTAAACATTAGGCCAGAGTAAGAGTTAAGACCTAACCTGTATGCCATAGTACGAGTCTAAGACCTTAGCTATTAGGCCAGAGTAAGAATTAAGACCTTAACCAGTAGGCCAGAGTAAGAGTTAAGACCTTAACCTGTAGGCTAGAGTAAGAGTTAAGACCTTAACCTGTAGGCCATAGTACGAGTCTAAGACCTTAGCTATTAGGCCAGAGTAAGAGTTAAGACCTTAACCAGTAGGCCAGAGTATGAGTTAAGACCTTAACCATTAGGCCAGAGTACGAGTCTAAGACCTTAGCTATTAGGCCAGAGTACGAGTCGAAGACCTTAGCTATTAGGCCAGAGTAAGAGTTAAGACCTTAACCAGTAGGCCAGAGTAAGAGTTAAGACCTTAACCAGTAGGCCAGAGTACGAGTCTAAGACCTTAGCTATTAGGCCAGAGTAAGAGTTAAGATCCTAACCATTAGACCAGAGTACGAGTCTAAGACCTTAGCTATTAGGCCAGACTAAGAGTTAAGACCATAGCTATTAGGCCAGAGTATGAGTCTAAGAGCTTAGCTATTAGGCCAGAGTAAGAGCTAAGACCTTAACCATTAGGCCAGAGTACGAGTCTAAGACCTTAGCTATTAGGCCAGAGTAAGAGTTAAGACCTTAGCTATTAGGCCAGAGTAAGAGTTAAGACCTTAACCATTAGGCCAGAGTACGAGTCTAACACCTTCGCTATTAGGCCAGAGTAAGAGTTAAGACCTTAACCATTAGGCCAGAGTATGAGTCTAAGACCTTAGCTATTAGGCCAGAGTAAGAGTTAAGACCTTAACCAGTAGGCCAGAGTAAGAGTTAAGACCTTAACCTGTAGGCCATAATACGAGTCTAAGACCTTAGCTATTAGGCCAGAGTAAGAGTTAAGACCTTAGCTATTAGGCCTGAGTAAGAGTTAAGACCTTAACCATTAGGCCAGAGTACGAGTCTAAGACCTTAGCTATTAGGCCAGATTAAGAGTTAAGACCTTAACCATTAGGCCAGAGTAAGAGTTAAGACCTTAACCATTAGGCCAGAGTACGAGTCTAAGACCTTAGCTATTAGGCCAGAGTAAGAGTTAAGACCTTAGCTATTAGGCCAGAGTAAGAGTTAAGACCTTAACCAGTAGGCCATAGTACGAGTCTAAGACCTTAGCTATTAGGCCAGAGTAAGAGTTAAGACCTTAACCAGTAGGCCAGAGTAAGAGTTAAGAACTTAACCTGTAGGCCATAGTACGAGTCTAAGACCTTAGCTATTAGGCCAGACTAAGAGTTAAGACCTTAGCTATTAGGCCAGAGTAAGAGTTAAGACCTTAACCAGTAGGCCAGAGTAAGAGTTAAGACCTAACCTGTATGCCATAGTACGAGTCTAAGACCTTAGCTATTAGGCCAGAGTAAGAGTTAAGACCTTAGCTATTAGGCCAGAGTAAGAATTAAGACCTTAACCAGTAGGCCAGAGTAAGAGTTAAGACCTTAACCTGTAGGCTAGAGTAAGAGTTAAGACCTTAACCTGTAGGCCATAATACGAGTCTAAGACCTTAGCTATTAGGCCAGAGTAAGAGTTAAGACCTTAGCTATTAGGCCTGAGTAAGAGTTAAGACCTTAACCATTAGGCCAGAGTACGAGTCTAAGACCTTAGCTATTAGGCCAGAGTAAGAGTTAAGACCTTAACCAGTAGGCCAGAGTACGAGTCTAAGACCTTAGCTATTAGGCCAGAGTAAGAGTTAAGACCTTAACCATTAGGCCAGAGTACGAGTCTAAGACCTTAGCTATTAGGCCAGAGTAGGAGTTAAGACCTTAGCTATTAGGCCATGAGTAAGAGTTAAGACCTTAACCATTAGGCCAGAGTAAGAGTTAAGACCTAACCTGTATGCCATAGTACGAGTCTAAGACCTTAGCTATTAGGCCAGAGTAAGAATTAAGACCTTAACCAGTAGGCCAGAGTAAGAGTTAAGACCTTAACCTGTAGGCTAGAGTAAGAGTTAAGACCTTAACCTGTAGGCCATAGTACGAGTCTAAGACCTTAGCTATTAGGCCAGAGTAAGAGTTAAGACCTTAACCAGTAGGCCAGAGTATGAGTTAAGACCTTAACCATTAGGCCAGAGTACGAGTCTAAGACCTTAGCTATTAGGCCAGAGTACGAGTCGAAGACCTTAGCTATTAGGCCAGAGTAAGAGTTAAGACCTTAACCAGTAGGCCAGAGTAAGAGTTAAGACCTTAACCAGTAGGCCAGAGTACGAGTCTAAGACCTTAGCTATTAGGCCAGAGTAAGAGTTAAGATCCTAACCATTAGACCAGAGTACGAGTCTAAGACCTTAGCTATTAGGCCAGACTAAGAGTTAAGACCATAGCTATTAGGCCAGAGTATGAGTCTAAGAGCTTAGCTATTAGGCCAGAGTAAGAGCTAAGACCTTAACCATTAGGCCAGAGTATGAGTCTAAGACCTTAGCTATTAGGCCAGAGTAAGAGTTAAGACCTTAGCTATTAGGCCAGAGTAAGAGTTAAGACCTTAACCATTAGGCCAGAGTACGAGTCTAACACCTTCGCTATTAGGCCAGAGTAAGAGTTAAGACCTTAACCATTAGGCCAGAGTATGAGTCTAAGACCTTAGCTATTAGGCCAGAGTAAGAGTTAAGACCTTAACCAGTAGGCCAGAGTAAGAGTTAAGACCTTAACCTGTAGGCCATAATACGAGTCTAAGACCTTAGCTATTAGGCCAGAGTAAGAGTTAAGACCTTAGCTATTAGGCCTGAGTAAGAGTTAAGACCTTAACCATTAGGCCAGAGTACGAGTCTAAGACCTTAGCTATTAGGCCAGATTAAGAGTTAAGACCTTAACCATTAGGCCAGAGTAAGAGTTAAGACCTTAACCATTAGGCCAGAGTACGAGTCTAAGACCTTAGCTATTAGGCCAGAGTAAGAGTTAAGACCTTAGCTATTAGGCCAGAGTAAGAGTTAAGACCTTAACCAGTAGGCCATAGTACGAGTCTAAGACCTTAGCTATTAGGCCAGAGTAAGAGTTAAGACCTTAACCAGTAGGTCAGAGTAAGAGTTAAGAACTTAACCTGTAGGCCATAGTACGAGTCTAAGACCTTAGCTATTAGGCCAGACTAAGAGTTAAGACCTTAGCTATTAGGCCAGAGTACGAGTCTAAGACCTTAGCTATTAGGCCAGAGTAAGAGTTAAGACCTTAACCAGTAGGCCAGAGTAAGAGTTAAGACCTAACCTGTATGCCATAGTACGAGTCTAAGACCTTAGCTATTAGGCCAGAGTAAGAGTTAAGACCTTAGCTATTAGGCCAGAGTAAGAATTAAGACCTTAACCAGTAGGCCAGAGTAAGAGTTAAGACCTTAACCTGTAGGCTAGAGTAAGAGTTAAGACCTTAACCTGTAGGCCATAGTACGAGTCTAAGACCTTGGCTATTAGGCCAGAGTAAGAGTTAAGACCTTAACCAGTAGGCCAGAGTATGAGTTAAGACCTTAACCAGTAGGCCAGAGTACGAGTCTAATACCTTAGCTATTAGGCCAGAGTACAAGTCTAAGACCTTAGCTATTAGGCCAGAGTAAGAGTTAAGACCTTAGCTATTAGGCCAGAGTACGAGTCTAAGACCTTAGCTATTAGGCCAGAGTACGAGTCTAAGACCTTAGCTATTAGGCCAGAGTAAGAGTTAAGACCTTAACCATTAGGCCTGAGTACGAGTCGAAGACCTTAGCTATTAGGCCAGAGTAAGAGTTAAGACCTTAACCAGTAGGCCAGAGTAAGAGTTAAGACCTTAACCAGTAGGCCAGAGTACGAGTCTAAGACCTTAGCTATTAGGCCAGAGTAAGAGTTAAGATCCTAACCATTAGACCAGAGTACGAGTCTAAGACCTTAGCTATTAGGCCAGACTAAGAGTTAAGACCATAGCTATTAGGCCAGAGTATGAGTCTAAGAGCTTAGCTATTAGGCCAGAGTAAGAGCTAAGACCTTAACCATTAGGCCAGAGTACGAGTCTAAGACCTTAGCTATTAGGCCAGAGTAAGAGTTAAGACCTTAGCTATTAGGCCAGAGTAAGAGTTAAGACTTTAACCATTAAGCCAGAGTAAGAATAAAGACCTTAAACATTAGGCCAGAGAAAGAGTCTAAGACCTTAACCATTAGGCCGGAGTAAGAGCTAAGACCTTAACCATTAGGCCAGAGTAAGAGTCTAAGACCTTAACCATGAGGCCAGAGTAAGAGTCTAAGACCTTAGCTATTAGGCCAGACTAAGAGTTAAGACCTTAACCATCAGGCCAGAGTACGAGTCTAACACCTTAGCTATTAGGCCAGAGTAAGAGTTAAGACCTTAACCATTAGGCCAGAGTACAAGTCTAACACCTTCGCTATTAGGCCAGAGTAAGAGTTAAGACCTTAACCATTAGGCCAGAGTATGAGTCTAAGACCTTAGCTATTAGGCCAGAGTAAGAGTTAAGACCTTAACCAGTAGGCCAGAGTAAGAGTTAAGACCTTAACCTGTAGGCCATAATACGAGTCTAAGACCTTAGCTATTAGGCCAGAGTAAGAGTTAAGACCTTAGCTATTAGGCCTGAGTAAGAGTTAAGACCTTAACCATTAGGCCAGAGTACGAGTCTAAGACCTTAGCTATTAGGCCAGATTAAGAGTTAAGACCTTAACCATTAGGCCAGAGTAAGAGTTAAGACCTTAACCATTAGGCCAGAGTACGAGTCTAAGACCTTAGCTATTAGGCCAGAGTAAGAGTTAAGACCTTAGCTATTAGGCCAGAGTAAGAGTTAAGACCTTAACCAGTAGGCCATAGTACGAGTCTAAGACCTTAGCTATTAGGCCAGAGTAAGAGTTAAGATCTTAACCAGTAGGCCAGAGTAAGAGTTAAGAACTTAACCAGTAGGCCATAGTACGAGTCTAAGACCTTAGCTATTAGGCCAGAGTAAGAGTTAAGACCTTAGCTATTAGGCCAGAGTAAGAGTTAAGACCTTAACCATTAGGCCAAAGTACGAGTCTAAGACCTTAGCTATTAGGCCAGAGTAATAGTTAAGACCTTAGCTATTAGGCCAGAGTAAAAGTTCAGACCTTAACCAGTAGGCCAGAGTAAGAGTTAAGACCTTAACCATTAGGCCAGAGTACGAGTCTAAGACCTTAGCTATTAGGCGAGAGTAAGAGTTAAGACCTTAACCAGTAGGCCAGTGTAAGAGTTAAGACCTTAACCATTAGGCCAGAGTACGAGTCTAAGACCTTAGCTATTAGGCCAGAGTACGAGTCTAAGACCTTAGCTATTAGGCCAGAGTAAGAGTTAAGACCTTAGCTATTAGGCCAGAGTAAGAGTTAAGACCTTAGCTATTAGGCCAGAGTACGAGTCTAAGACCTTAGCTATTAGGCCAGAGTACGAGTCTAAGACCTTAGCTATTAGGCCAGAGTAAGAGTTAAGACCTTAGCTATTAGGCCAGAGTAAGAGTTAAGACCTTAGCTATTAGGCCAGAGTACGAGTCTAAGACCTTTGCTATCAGGCCATAGTACGAGTCTTACACCATAGCTATTTGGCCAGAGTAAGAGTTAAGACCTTAACCATTAGGCCAGAATACGAGTCTAAGACCTTAGCTATTAGGCCAGAGTAAGAGTTAAGACCTTAACCATTAGGCCAGAGTAAGAGTTAAGACCTTAACCATTAGGCAAGAGTATGAGTCTAAGACCTTAGCTATTAGGCCAGAGTAAGAGTTAAGACCTTAGCTATTAGGCCAGAGTAAGAGTTAACACCTTAACCAGTAGGCCAGAGTAAGAGTTAAGACCTTAACCATTTGGCCAGAGTACCAGTCTAAGACCTTAGCTAATAGGCCAGAGTAAGAGTTAAGACCTTAGCTATTAGGCCAGAGTAAGAGTTAAGACCTTAACCATTAGGCCAGAGTACGAGTCTAAGACCTTAGCTATTAGGCCAGAGTAAGAGTTAAGACCTTAACCAGTAGGCCAGAGTAAGAGTTAAGAACTTAACCTGTAGGCCATAGTACGAGTCTAAGACCTTAGCTATTAGGCCAGAGTAAGAGTTAAGACCTTAGCTATTAGGCCAGAGTAAGAGTTAAGACCTTAACCATTAGGCCAAAGTACAAGTCTAAGACCTTAGCTATTAGGCCAGAGTGAGAGTTAAGACCTTAGCTATTAGGCCATAGTAAAAGTTAAGACCTTAACCAGTAGGCCAGAGTAAGAGTTAAGACCTTAACAATTAGGCCAGAGTACGAGTCTAAGACCTTAGCTATTAGGCCAGAGTAAGAGTTAAGACCTTAACCAGTAGGCCAGAGTAAGAGTTAAGACCTTAACCTGTAGGCCATAATATGAGTCTAAGACCTTAGCTATTAGGCCAGAGTAAGAGTTAAGACCTTAGCTATTAGGCCTGAGTAAGAGTTAAGACCTTAACCATTAGGCCAGAGTACGAGTCTAAGTCCTTAGCTATTAGGCCAGAGTAAGAGTTAAGACCTTAACCAGTAGGCCAGAGTACGAGTCTAAGACCTTAGCTATTAGGCCAGAGTAAGAGTTAACACCTTAACCAGTAGGCCAGAGTAAGAGTTAAGACCTTAACCTGTAGGCCATAGTACGAGTCTAAGACCTTAGCTATTAGGCCAGAGTAAGAGTTAAGACCTTAACCATTAGGCCAGAGTACGAGTCTAAGACCTTAGCTATTAGGCCAGAGTAGGAGTTAAGACCTTAGCTATTAGGCCATGAGTAAGAGTTAAGACCTTAAACATTAGGCCAGAGTACGAGTCTAAGACCTTAGCTATTAGGCCAGACTAAGAGTTAAGACCTTAGCTATTAGGCCAGAGTACGAGTCTAAGACCTTAGCTATTAGGCCAGAGTAAGAGTTAAGACCTTAACCAGTAGGCCAGAGTAAGAGTTAAGACCTAACCTGTATGCCATAGTACGAGTCTAAGACCTTAGCTATTAGGCCAGAGTAAGAGTTAAGACCTTAGCTATTAGGCCAGAGTAAGAATTAAGACCTTAACCAGTAGGCCAGAGTAAGAGTTAAGACCTTAACCTGTAGGCTAGAGTAAGAGTTAAGACCCTAACTTGTAGGCCATAGTACGAGTCTAAGACCTTAGCTATTAGGCCAGAGTAAGAGTTAAGACCTTAACCAGTAGGCCAGAGTATGAGTTAAGACCTTAACCATTAGGCCAGAGTATGAGTCTAAGACCTTAGCTATTAGGCCAGAGTACGAGTCTAAGACCTTAGCTATTAGGCCAGAGTAAGAGTTAAGACCTTAGCTATTAGGCCAGAGTACGAGTCTAAGACCTTAGCTATTAGGCCAGAGTACGAGTCTAAGACCTTAGCTATTAGGCCAGAGTAAGAGTTAAGACCTTAACCATTAGGCCAGAGTACGAGTCGAAGACCTTAGCTATTAGGCCAGAGTAAGAGTTAAGACCTTAACCAGTAGGCCAGAGTAAGAGTTAAGACCTTAACCAGTAGGCCAGAGTACGAGTCTAAGACCTTAGCTATTAGGCCAGAGTAAGAGTTAAGATCCTAACCATTAGACCAGAGTACGAGTCTAAGACCTTAGCTATTAGGCCAGACTAAGAGTTAAGACCATAGCTATTAGGCCAGAGTATGAGTCTAAGAGCTTAGTTATTAGGCCAGAGTAAGAGCTAAGACCTTAACCATTAGGCCAGAGTACGAGTCTAAGACCTTAGCTATTAGGCCAGAGTAAGAGTTAAGACCTTAGCTATTAGGCCAGAGTAAGAGTTAAGACTTTAACCATTAAGCCAGAGTAAGAATAAAGACCTTAAACATTAGGCCAGAGAAAGAGTCTAAGACCTTAACCATTAGGCCGGAGTAAGAGCTAAGACCTTAACCATTAGGCCAGAGTAAGAGTCTAAGACCTTAACCATTAGGCCAGAGTAAGAGTCTAAGACCTTAGCTATTAGGCCAGACTAAGAGTTAAGACCTTAACCATGAGGCCAGAGTAAGAATAAAGACCTTAAACATTAGGCCAGAGTACGAGTCTAAGACCTTAGCTATTAGGCCAGAGTAAGAGTTAAGACCTTAACCATTAGGCCAGAGTAAGAGTTAAGACCTTAACCATTATGCCAGAGTACGAGTCTAAGACCTTAGCTATTAGGCCAGAGTAAGAGTTAAGACCTTAGCTATTAGGCCAGAGTAAGAGTTAAGACCTTAACCAGTAGGCCATAGTACGAGTCTAAGACCTTAGCTATTAGGCCAGAGTAAGAGTTAAGACCTTAACCAGTAGGCCAGAGTAAGAGTTAAGAACTTAACCTGTAGGCCATAGTACGAGTCTAAGACCTTAGCTATTAGGCCAGAGTAAGTTTTAAGACCTTAGCTATTAGGCCAGAGTAAGAGTTAAGACCTTAACCATTAGGCCAAAGTACGAGTCTAAGACCTTAGCTATTAGGCCAGAGTAAGAGTTAAGACCTTAGCTATTAGGCCAGAGTAAAAGTTAAGACCTTAACCAGTAGGCCAGAGTAAGAGTTAAGACCTTAACCATTAGGCCAGAGTACGAGTCTAAGACCTTAGCTATTAGGCGAGAGTAAGAGTTAAGACCTTAACCAGTAGGCCAGTGTAAGAGTTAAGACCTTAACCATTAGGCCAGAGTACGAGTCTAAGACCTTAGCTATTAGGCCAGAGTAGGAGTTAAGACCTTAGCTATTAGGCAAGAGTAAGAGTTAAGACCTTAGCTATTAGGCTAGAGTACGAGTCTAAGACCTTAGCTATTAGGCCAGAGTACGAGTCTAAGACCTTAGCTATTAGGCCAGAGTAAGAGTTAAGACCTTAGCTATTAGGCCAGAGTAAGAGTTAAGACCTTAGATATTAGGCTAGAGTACGAGTCTAAGACCTTAGCTATCAGGCCATAGTACGAGTCTTACACCATAGCTAATAGGCCAGAGTAAGAGTTAAGACCTTAACCATTAGGCCAGAATACGAGTCTAAGACCTTAGCTATTAGGCCAGAGTAAGAGTTAAGACCTTAACCATTAGGCCAGAGTAAGAGTTAAGACCTTAACCATTAGGCAAGAGTATGAGTCTAAGACCTTAGCTATTAGGCCAGAGTAAGAGTTAAGACCTTAGCTATTAGGCCAGAGTAAGAGTTAAGACCTTAACCAGTAGGCCAGAGTAAGAGTTAAGACCTTCACCACTAGGCCAGAGTATGAGTCTAAGACCTTAGCTATTAGGCCAGAGTAAGAGTTAAGACCTTAACCAGTAGGCCAGAGTAAGAGTTAAGACCTTAACCATTTGGCCAGAGTACCAGTCTAAGACCTTAGCTAATAGGCCAGAGTAAGAGTTAAGACCTTAGCTATTAGGCCAGAGTAAGAGTTAAGACCTTAACCATTAGGCCAGAGTACGAGTCTAAGACCTTAGCTATTAGGCCAGAGTAAGAGTTAAGACCTTAACCAGTAGGCCAGAGTAAGAGTTAAGAACTTAACCTGTAGGCCATAGTACGAGTCTAAGACCTTAGCTATTAGGCCAGAGTAAGAGTTAAGACCTTAGCTATTAGGCCAGAGTAAGAGTTAAGACCTTAACCATTAGGCCAAAGTACAAGTCTAAGACCTTAGCTAATAGGCCAGAGTGAGAGTTAAGACCTTAGCTATTAGGCCATAGTAAAAGTTAAGACCTTAACCAGTAGGCCAGAGTAAGAGTTAAGACCTTAACAATTAGGCCAGAGTACGAGTCTAAGACCTTAGCTATTAGGCCAGAGTAAGAGTTAAGACCTTAACCAGTAGGCCAGTGTAAGAGTTAAGACTTTAACCATTAAGCCAGAGTACGAGTCTAAGACCTTAGCTATTAGGCCAGAGTAAGAGTTAAGACCTTAACCAGTAGGCCAGTGTAAGAGTTAAGACCTTAACCATTAGGCCAGAGTACGAGTCTAAGACCTTAGATATTAGGCCAGAGTACGAGCCTAAGACCTTAGCTATTAGGCCAGAGTAAGAGTTAAGACCTTAGCTATTAGGCAAGAGTAAGAGTTAAGACCTTAGCTATTAGGCCAGAGTACGAGTCTAAGACCTTAGCTATCTGGCCATAGTACGAGTCTTACACCATAGCTATTAGGCCAGAGTAAGAGTTAAGACCTTAACCATTAGGCCAGAATACGAGTCTAAGACCTTAGCTATTAGGCCAGAGTAAGAGTTAAGACCTTAACCATTAGGCCAGAGTAAGAGTTAAGACCTTAACCATTAGGCAAGAGTATGAGTCTAAGACCTTAGCTATTAGGCCAGAGTAAGAGTTAAGACCTTAGCTATTAGGCCAGAGTAAGAGTTAAGACCTTAACCAGTAGGCCAGAGTAAGAGTTAAGACCTTCACCATTAGGCCAGAGTACGAGTCTAAGACCTTAGCTATTAGGCCAGAGTAAGAGTTAAGACCTTAACCAGTAGGCCAGAGTAAGAGTTAAGACCTTAACCATTTGGCCAGAGTACCAGTCTAAGACCTTAGCTAATAGGCTAGAGTAAAAGTTAAGACCTTAGCTATTAGGCCAGAGTAAGAGTTAAGACCTTAACCATTAGGCCAGAGTACGAGTCTAAGACCTTAGCTATTAGGCCAGAGTAAGAGTTAAGACCTTAACCAGTAGGCCAGAGTAAGAGTTAAGAACTTAACCTGTAGGCCATAGTACGAGTCTAAGACCTTAGCTATTAGGCCAGAGTAAGAGTTAAGACCTTAGCTATTAGGACAGAGTAAGAGTTAAGACCTTAACCATTAGGCCAAAGTACGAGTCTAAGACCTTAGCTATTAGGCCAGAGTGAGAGTTAAGACCTTAGCTATTAGGCCATAGTAAAAGTTAAGACCTTAACCAGTAGGCCAGAGTAAGAGTTAAGACCTTAACCATTAGGCCAGAGTACGAGTCTAAGACCTTAGCTATTAGGCCAGAGTAAAAGTTAAGACCTTAACCAGTAGGCCAGTGTAAGAGTTAAGACCTTAACCATTAGGCCAGAGTACGAGTCTAAGACCTTAGCTATTAGGCCAGAGTAAGAGTTAAGACCTTAACCAGTAGGCCAGTGTAAGAGTTAAGACCTTAACCATTAGGCCAGAGTACGAGTCTAAGACCTTAGATATTAGGCCAGAGTACGAGTCTAAGACCTTAGCTATTAGGCCAGAGTAAGAGTTAAGACCTAGCTATTAGGCAAGAGTAAGAGTTAAGACCTTAGCTATTAGGCCAGAGTACGAGTCTAAGACCTTAGCTATTAGGCCAGAGAAAGAGTTAAGACCTTAGCTATTGGGCCAGAGTAAGAGTGAAGACCTTAACCATTAGGCCAGAGTACGAGTCTAAGACCTTAGCTATTAGGCCAGAGTAAGAGTTAAGACCTTAACCATTAGGCCAGAGTACGAGTCTAAGATTTTAGCTATTAGGCCAGAGTAAGAATTAAGACCTTAGCTATAAGCCTGAGTAAGAGTTAAGACCTTAGCTATTAGGCCAGAGAACGAGTTAAGACCTTAACCAGTAGGCTAGAGTAAGAGTTAAGACCTTAACCTGTAGGCCAGAGTTGGAGTTAAGACCTAAACCTGTAGGCCATACTATGAGTCTAAGACCTTAGCTACTAGGCCAGAGTAAGAGTTATGACCTTAGCTAATAGGCCAGAGTAAGAGTTAAGACCTTAACCAGTAGGCCAGAGTAAGAGTTAAAACCTTAACCTGTAGGCCAGAGTACGAGTCTAAGACCTTAGCTATTAGGCCAGAGTAAGAGTTAAGACCTTAACCATTAGGCCAGAGTACGAGTCTAAGACCTAAGCTATTAGGCCAGAGTAAGAGTTTAGACCTTAGCTATTAGGCCAGAGTAAGAGTTACGACCTTAACCAGTAGGCGAGAGTGAGAGTTAAGACCTTAACCTGTAGGCCATAGTATGAGTCTAAGATCTTAGCTATTAGGCCAGAGTAAGAGTTAAGACCTTGGCTATTAGGCCAGAGTAAGAGTTAAGACCTTAACCAGTAGGCCAGAGTAAGAGTTAATACCTTAACCATTAGGCCAGAGTAAGAGTTAAGACCTTAACCATAAGGCCAGAGTATGAGTCTAAGACCTTAGCTATTAGGCCAGAGTAAGAGTTAAGACCTTAACCTGTAGGCCAGAGTATGAGTCTAAGACCTTAGCTGTTAGGCCAGAGTAAGAGTTAAGACCTTAACCAGTAGGCCAGAGTAAGTGTTAAGACCTTAACCTGTAGGCCATAGTACGAGTCTAAGACCTTAGCTATTAGGCCAGAGGAAGAGTTAAGACCTTAACCAGTAGGCCAGAGTAAGAGTTAAGACCTTAACCTGTAGGCCAGAGTAAGAGTTAAGACCTTAACCTGTAGGCCAGAGTACGAGTCTAAGACCTTAACTATTATGCCAGGGTAAAAGTTAAGACCTTATCCAGTAGGCCAGAGTAAGAGTTATGACCTTAGCTATTAGGCCAGAGTAAGAGTTAAGACCTTAGCTATTAGGCCAGAGTAAGAGTTAAGACCGTAACCATTAAGCCAGAGTATGAGTCTAAGACCTTAGCTATTTAGCCAGAGTAAGAGTTAAGACCTTAGCTATTAGGCCAGAGTAAGAGTTAAGACCTTAACAATTATGCTAGAGTACGAGTACAAGACCTTAGCTATTAGGCCAGAGTAAGTGTTAAGACCTGAGCTAATATGCCAGACTGAGAGTTAAGACCTTAATCAGTAGGCCAGAGTAAGAGTTAAGACCTTAACCAGTAGGCCAGAGTAAGAGTTAAGACCTTAACCATTAGGCCAGAGTACGAGTCTAAGACCTTAGCTATTAGGCCAGAATAAGAGTTAAGACCTTAACCAGTAGGCCAAAGTGGTGGTTAGCCAAAATATCGAGTTTTAAATTTCGACCTACAATAATATCGTGTTTTTAATATCGTAGGTACAGAATATAGAAGTCAAGAATATCGATGGACAGAATATCGATCCCAAGGTAAGTAATATCGAAGTTAATAATATCGAAGTAATCAATATCGATGTAAGTAATATCGTAAGTAAAAATTTCGATGTCAATAATATCGATATTTATTTAGTGTAATGTCATTTAATATGTATTTTATTTGTATGTGAAAGATTATTGTAATGTATTTTAATACATGTAAAAATAAATGTTTAGAGATTTATAATTATTTTACATTTAATTTAGCGTTTTAGTATCAGAGCGGGTTGTGGGTTTATAGGGGAATAGGGTGGGAAGTAATTTAATTATAATTAATGAATTAATATGTATTGTTTAATTGGTATTTATGATTAATTAATTGGTAATTAATTAATAATTGGTAATTAATTGATTAATTAATTGTTAATTAATTATTAATGGTACAATTATTTTATTAATTGGTTAATTATATACATTATAATTAGTTTATTATTAATATGTATTTATTGTTAATTAATTAATTGTTAATTAGTAATTAATTGGTGATTTAATTTTATTAAGTGATTAATTGATAATTAAATTAATTATGTGAATTTTAATGTGTAGTGGGTTGTGGGTTTATAGGGGAATAGGGTGGGAAGTAATGTAATTATAATTAATGAATTAATATGTATTGTTTCATTGGTATTTATGATTAATTAATTGGTAATCAATTAATAATTGGTAATTAATTTGATTAATAGATTAATTAATTTTTAATTAATTATTAATTGTAAAATTACTTTATTATTTGGTTAATTATATAAATTATAATTAGTTTATTAATAATATGTATTTATTGTTATAGTTAATTAATTAATTGTTAATTAGTAATTAATTGGTGATTTAATTTTATTAAGTGATTAATTCATAATTAAATTAATTATGTTAATTTTTATGTGTAGTGTGTTGTGTGTTAAAGGGGGAATAGTGTGGGATGTAATTTAAATGTATTTATTTAAATATTTATTTTACATAATTGGTATTTAATAATATTTTATTTTTTTAAAACATTGTTAACATGCAATTTTTTTATAAGAAATTATTGATTTGGTTATAATGTTAATAGAATCACTATGCTATCTAGTGCTTTCCCAACTGTTTTACTATCTGGAGTTGGAATAGTAATTTTTACCCCTACGCTATCCAATGTTTTCCCTACTGTTGCACTCTTTGGAGTTGGAATAGTTATTTTTACCCCTACGCTATCCAACGTTTTCTATACTGTTGCACTCTCTGGAGTGGGAATAGTAATTTTTACCCCTACGCTATCCAGCGCTTTCCCTACTGTTGCACTCTCTGGAGTTGGAATAGTAATTTTTACCCCTACGCTATCCACCGCTTTCCCTACTGTTGCACTCTTTTGAGTTGGAATAGTAATTTTTACCCCTACGCTATCCAACCTTTTCTCTACTGTTGCACTGTCTGGAGTGGGAATAGTGAATTTTACCCTTACGCTATCCAACACTTTCCCTACTATTGCACTCTCTGGAGTTGGAATAGTAATTTTTACCCTTACGCTATCCAACACTTTCCCTACTATTGCATTCTCTGGAGTGGGAATAGTCAATTTTACCCTTACGCTATCCAACACTTTCCCTACTATTGCACTCTCTGGAGTTGGAATAGTAATTTTTACCCCTACGCTATCCAATGTTTTCCCTACTGTTGCACTCTTTGGAGTTGGAATAGTTATTTTTACCCCTACGCTATCCAACGTTTTCTATACTGTTGCACTCTCTGGAGTGGGAATAGTAAATGTTACCCTTACGCTATCCAACACTTTCCCTACTATTGCACTCTCTGGAGTGGGAATAGTAAATTTTACGCTTATGCTATCCAACACTTTCCCTACTATTGCACTCTCTGGAGTTGGAATAGTAATTTTTACCCCTACGCTATCCAACGTTTTCCCTACTGTTGCACTCTTTGGAGTTGGAATAGTTATTTGTACCCCTACGCTATCCAACGTTTTCCCTACTGTTGCACTGTCTGGAGTGGGAATAGTAATTTTTACCCTTACGCTATCCTACACTTTCCCTACTATTGCACTCTCTGGAGTGGGAATAGTAATTTTTACCATTACGCTATCCAACACTTTCCCTACTATTGCACTCTCTGGAGTTGGAATAGTCATTTTTACCCCTACGCTATCCAACGCTTTCCCTACTGTTGCACTCTTTGGAGTTGGAATAGTAATTTTTACTCCTACGCTATCCAATGTTTTCCCTACTGTTGCACTCTCGGGAGTTGGAATAAATATTTTTACCCCTTACGCTATCCAACATTTTCCTTACTGTTGTTTTTGTTGAAGTTGGACTAGTAGTTTTATTGTGTCTGATATTAAATATGTTTTGTAATATTTTAGCTATTGTAATATATAATTAATAATAAAAAGTATTCAAATTAAAATTATTGATTATTATTTGCTATATGTAATTATTTAATATTTATTAATGTTATTGTTTTATGTGTATAGATGTATTGGTAATTTAAATAAATATTTAGTACTTTATATGTTACAGAAATTATTATTAAAAGTAATTATTAAGTAAGTGTATATATTATATATTATATATATGTTTAATTAAAGTTTCATTTAATTATATATATGTATTATAAATTTTACATATTATACAATATATTTAATTATGTTTCTTTGATTTATAAGTATTATTTGGTTTATTTTACATATATTTTTAAACTAAAAAAAAACCGATATTTTTGAATTACGATATTTTTGATATCGATATTAAATTATCGATATTTTTGTACTTACAATGTTGTAGATAGGATGTCGATATTCTTGACCACGATATTTTTGTTGCGATATTTTTGTAGGTCGAATTTTTGTCTTTCGAAATTATGTCATACAATCGGCCAAAGTAAGAGTTAAGACCTTAACCTGTAGGCCATAGTACGAGTCTAAGACCTTAGCTATTAGGCCAGAGTAAGAGTTAAGACCTTAATCAGTCGGCCAGAGTAAGAGTTAAGACCTTAACCAGTAGGCCAGAGTACGAGTCTAACACCTTAGCTATTAGGCCAGAGTAAGAGTTAAGACCTTAACCAGTAGGCCAGAGAAAGAGTTAAGACCTTAACCATTAGACCAGAGTACGAGTCTAAGACCTTAGCTATTAGGCCAGAGTAAGAGTTAAGACCTTAACCAGTAGGCCAGAGTACGAGTCTAAGACCTTAGCTATTAGGACAGAGTAAGAGTTAAGACCTTAGCTATTAGGCCATGAGTAAGAGTTAAGACCTTAACCATTAGGCCAGAGTAAGAGTTAAGACCTTAACCATTAGGCAAGAGTATGAGTCTAAGACCTTAGCTATTAGGCCAGAGTAAGAGTTAAGACCTTAGCTATTAGGCCAGAGTAAGAGTTAAGACCTTAACCAGTAGGCCAGAGTAAGAGTTAAGACCTTCACCATTAGGCCAGAGTACGAGTCTAAGACCTTAGCTATTAGGCCAGAGTAAGAGTTAAGACCTTAACCAGTAGGCCAGAGTAAGAGTTAAGACCTTAACCATTTGGCCAGAGTACCAGTCTAAGACCTTAGCTAATAGGCTAGAGTAAGAGTTAAGACCTTAGCTATTAGGCCAGAGTAAGAGTTAAGACCTTAACCATTAGGCCAGAGTACGAGTCTAAGACCTTAGCTATTAGGCCAGAGTAAGAGTTAAGACCTTAACCAGTAGGCCAGAGTAAGAGTTAAGAACTTAACCTGTAGGCCATAGTACGAGTCTAAGACCTTAGCTATTAGGCCAGAGTAAGAGTTAAGACCTTAGCTATTAGGCCAGAGTAAGAGTTAAGACCTTAACCATTAGGCCAAAGTACGAGTCTAAGACCTTAGCTATTAGGCCAGAGTGAGAGTTAAGACCTTAGCTATTAGGCCATAGTAAAAGTTAAAACCTTAACCAGTAGGCCAGAGTAAGAGTTAAGACCTTAACCATTAGGCCAGAGTACGAGTCTAAGACCTTAGCTATTAGGCCAGAGTAAGAGTTAAGACCTTAACCAGTAGGCCAGTGTAAGAGTTAAGACCTTAACCATTAGGCCAGAGTACGAGTCTAAGACCTTAGCTATTAGGCCAGAGTAAGAGTTAAGACCTTAACCAGTAGGCCAGTGTAAGAGTTAAGACCTTAACCATTAGGCCAGAGTACGAGTCTAAGACCTTAGATATTAGGCCAGAGTACGAGTCTAAGACCTTAGCTATTAGGCCAGAGTAAGAGTTAAGACCTAGCTATTAGGCAAGAGTAAGAGTTAAGACCTTAGCTATTAGGCCAGAGTACGAGTCTAAGACCTTAGCTATTAGGCCAGAGAAAGAGTTAAGACCTTAGCTATTGGGCCAGAGTAAGAGTGAAGACCTTAACCATTAGGCCAGAGTACGAGTCTAAGACCTTAGCTATTAGGCCAGAGTAAGAGTTAAGACCTTATCCATTAGGCCAGAGTACGAGTCTAAGATTTTAGCTATTAGGCCAGAGTAAGAATTAAGACCTTAGCTATAAGCCTGAGTAAGAGTTAAGACCTTAGCTATTAGGCCAGAGAACGAGTTAAGACCTTAACCAGTAGGCTAGAGTAAGAGTTAAGACCTTAACCTGTAGGCCAGAGTTGGAGTTAAGACCTAAACCTGTAGGCCATACTATGAGTCTAAGACCTTAGCTACTAGGCCAGAGTAAGAGTTATGACCTTAGCTAATAGGCCAGAGTAAGAGTTAAGACCTTAACCAGTAGGCCAGAGTAAGAGTTAAAACCTTAACCTGTAGGCCAGAGTACGAGTCTAAGACCTTAGCTATTAGGCCAGAGTAAGAGTTAAGACCTTAACCATTAGGCCAGAGTACGAGTCTAAGACCTAAGCTATTAGGCCAGAGTAAGAGTTTAGACCTTAGCTATTAGGCCAGAGTAAGAGTTACGACCTTAACCAGTAGGCGAGAGTGAGAGTTAAGACCTTAACCTGTAGGCCATAGTATGAGTCTAAGATCTTAGCTATTAGGCCAGAGTAAGAGTTAAGACCTTGGCTATTAGGCCAGAGTAAGAGTTAAGACCTTAACCAGTAGGCCAGAGTAAGAGTTAATACCTTAACCATTAGGCCAGAGTAAGAGTTAAGACCTTAACCATAAGGCCAGAGTATGAGTCTAAGACCTTAGCTATTAGGCCAGAGTAAGAGTTAAGACCTTAACCTGTAGGCCAGAGTATGAGTCTAAGACCTTAGCTGTTAGGCCAGAGTAAGAGTTAAGACCTTAACCAGTAGGCCAGAGTAAGTGTTAAGACCTTAACCTGTAGGCCATAGTACGAGTCTAAGACCTTAGCTATTAGGCCAGAGGAAGAGTTAAGACCTTAACCAGTAGGCCAGAGTAAGAGTTAAGACCTTAACCTGTAGGCCAGAGTAAGAGTTAAGACCTTAACCTGTAGGCCAGAGTACGAGTCTAAGACCTTAACTATTATGCCAGGGTAAAAGTTAAGACCTTATCCAGTAGGCCAGAGTAAGAGTTAAGACCTTAGCTATTAGGCCAGAGTAAGAGTTAAGACCTTAGCTATTAGGCCAGAGTAAGAGTTAAGACCGTAACCATTAAGCCAGAGTATGAGTCTAAGACCTTAGCTATTTAGCCAGAGTAAGAGTTAAGACCTTAGCTATTAGGCCAGAGTAAGAGTTAAGACCTTAACAATTATGCTAGAGTACGAGTACAAGACCTTAGCTATTAGGCCAGAGTAAGTGTTAAGACCTGAGCTAATATGCCAGACTGAGAGTTAAGACCTTAATCAGTAGGCCAGAGTAAGAGTTAAGACCTTAACCAGTAGGCCAGAGTAAGAGTTAAGACCTTAACCATTAGGCCAGAGTACGAGTCTAAGACCTTAGCTATTAGGCCAGAGTAAGAGTTAAGACCTTAACCAGTAGGCCAAAGTGGTGGTTAGCCAAAATATCGAGTTTTAAATTTCGACCTACAATAATATCGTGTTTTTAATATCGTAGGTACAGAATATAGAAGTCAAGAATATCGATGGACAGAATATCGATCCCAAGGTAAGTAATATCGAAGTTAATAATATCGAAGTAATCAATATCGATGTAAGTAATATCGTAAGTAAAAATTTCGATGTCAATAATATCGATATTTATTTAGTGTAATGTCATTTAATATGTATTTTATTTGTATGTGAAAGATTATTGTAATGTATTTTAATACATTTAAAAATAAATGTTTAGAGATTTATAATTATTTTACATTTAATTTAGCGTTTTAGTATCAGAGCGGGTTGTGGGTTTATAGGGGAATAGGGTGGGAAGTAATTTAATTATAATTAATGAATTAATATGTATTGTTTAATTGGTATTTATGATTAATTAATTGGTAATTAATTAATAATTGGTAATTAATTGATTAATTAATTGTTAATTAATTATTAATTGTACAATTATTTTATTAATTGGTTAATTATATACATTATAATTAGTTTATTATTAATATGTATTTATTGTTAATTAATTAATTGTTAATTAGTAATTAATTGGTGATTTAATTTTATTAAGTGATTAATTGATAATTAAATTAATTATGTGAATTTTAATGTGTAGTGGGTTGTGGGTTTATAGGGGAATAGGGTGGGAAGTAATGTAATTATAATTAATGAATTAATATGTATTGTTTCATTGGTATTTATGATTAATTAATTGGTAATCAATTAATAATTGGTAATTAATTTGATTAATAGATTAATTAATTTTTAATTAATTATTAATTGTAAAATTACTTTATTATTTGGTTAATTATATAAATTATAATTAGTTTATTAATAATATGTATTTATTGTTATAGTTAATTAATTAATTGTTAATTAGTAATTAATTGGTGATTTAATTTTATTAAGTGATTAATTCATAATTAAATTAATTATGTTAATTTTTATGTGTAGTGTGTTGTGTGTTAAAGGGGGAATAGTGTGGGATGTAATTTAAATTTATTTATTTAAATATTTATTTTACATAATTGGTATTTAATAATATTTTATTTTTTTAAAACATTGTTAACATGCAATTTTTTTATAAGAAATTATTGATTTGGTTATAATGTTAATAGAATCACTATGCTATCTAGTGCTTTCCCAACTGTTTTACTATCTGGAGTTGGAATAGTTATTTTTACCCCTACGCTATCCAACGTTTTCTATACTGTTGCACTCTCTGGAGTGGGAATAGTAATTTTTACCCCTACGCTATCCAGCGCTTTCCCTACTGTTGCACTCTCTGGAGTTGGAAGGGTAATTTTTACCCCTACGCTATCCACCGCTTTCCCTACTGTTGCACTCTTTTGAGTTGGAATAGTAATTTTTACCCCTACGCTATCCAACCTTTTCTCTACTGTTGCACTGTCTGGAGTGGGAATAGTGAATTTTACCCTTACGCTATCCAACACTTTCCCTACTATTGCACTCTCTGGAGTTGGAATAGTAATTTTTACCCTTACGCTATCCAACACTTTCCCTACTATTGCATTCTCTGGAGTGGGAATAGTCAATTTTACCCTTACGCTATCCAACACTTTCCCTACTATTGCACTCTCTGGAGTTGGAATAGTAATTTTTACCCCTACGCTATCCAATGTTTTCCCTACTGTTGCACTCTTTGGAGTTGGAATAGTTATTTTTACCCCTACGCTATCCAACGTTTTCTATACTGTTGCACTCTCTGGAGTGGGAATAGTAAATGTTACCCTTACGCTATCCAACACTTTCCCTACTATTGCACTCTCTGGAGTGGGAATAGTAAATTTTACGCTTATGCTATCCAACACTTTCCCTACTATTGCACTCTCTGGAGTTGGAATAGTAATTTTTACCCCTACGCTATCCAACGTTTTCCCTACTGTTGCACTCTTTGGAGTTGGAATAGTTATTTGTACCCCTACGCTATCCAACGTTTTCCCTACTGTTGCACTGTCTGGAGTGGGAATAGTAATTTTTACCCTTACGCTATCCTACACTTTCCCTACTATTGCACTCTCTGGAGTGGGAATAGTAATTTTTACCATTACGCTATCCAACACTTTCCCTACTATTGCACTCTCTGGAGTTGGAATAGTAATTTTTACCCCTACGCTATCCAACGCTTTCCCTACTGTTGCACTCTTTGGAGTTGGAATAGTAATTTTTACTCCTACGCTATCCAATGTTTTCCCTACTGTTGCACTCTCGGGAGTTGGAATAGATATTTTTACCCCTTACGCTATCCAACATTTTCCTTACTGTTGTTTTTGTTGAAGTTGGACTAGTAGTTTTATTGTGTCTGATATTAAATATGTTTTGTAATATTTTAGCTATTGTAATATATAATTAATAATAAAAAGTATTCAAATTAAAATTATTGATTATTATTTGCTATATGTAATTATTTAATATTTATTAATGTTATTGTTTTATGTGTATAGATGTATTGGTAATTTAAATAAATATTTAGTACTTTATATGTTACAGAAATTATTATTAAAAGTAATTATTAAGTAAGTGTATATATTATATATTATATATATGTTTAATTAAAGTTTCATTTAATTATATATATGTATTATAAATTTTACATATTATACAATATATTTAATTATGTTTCTTTGATTTATAAGTATTATTTGGTTTATTTTACATATATTTTTAAACTAAAAAAAAAACGATATTTTTGAATTACGATATTTTTGATATCGATATTAAATTATCGATATTTTTGTACTTACAATGTTGTAGATAGGATGTCGATATTCTTGACCACGATATTTTTGTTGCGATATTTTTGTAGGTCGAATTTTTGTCTTTCGAAATTATGTCATACAATCGGCCAAAGTAAGAGTTAAGACCTTAACCTGTAGGCCATAGTACGAGTCTAAGACCTTAGCTATTAGGCCAGAGTAAGAGTTAAGACCTTAATCAGTCGGCCAGAGTAAGAGTTAAGACCTTAACCAGTAGGCCAGAGTACGAGTCTAACACCTTAGCTATTAGGCCAGAGTAAGAGTTAAGACCTTAACCAGTAGGCCAGAGAAAGAGTTAAGACCTTAACCATTAGACCAGAGTACGAGTCTAAGACCTTAGCTATTAGGCCAGAGTAAGAGTTAAGACCTTAACCAGTAGGCCAGAGTAAGAGTTAAGACCTTAACCAGTAGGCCAGAGTACGAGTCTAAGACCTTAGCTATTAGGACAGAGTAAGAGTTAAGACCTTAGCTATTAGGCCATGAGTAAGAGTTAAGACGTCAACCATTAAGCCAGAGTAAGAATAAAGACCTTAAACATTAGGCCAGAGAAAGAGTCTAAGACCTTAACCATTAGGCCGGAGTAAGAGCTAAGACCTTAACCATTAGGCCAGAGTAAGAGTTAAGACCTTAACCGTTAGGCCAGAGTAAGAGTTAAGACCTTAACCATTAGGCCAGAGTAAGAGTCTGGCCAGAGTAAGAGTTAAGACCTTTACCATTAGGCCAGATTAAGAATCTAAGACCTTAACCATTAGGCCAGAGTAAGAGTTAAGACCTTAACCATTAGGCCAGAGTAAGAGTCTAAGACCTTAACCATTATGTCAGAGTAAGAGTCTAAGACCTTAGCTATTAGGCCAGACTAAGAGTTAAGACCTTAACCATTAGTCCAGAGTACGAGTCTAAGACCTTAGCTATTAGGCCAGAGTAAGAGTTAAGACCTTAAACAGTAGGCCAGAGTAAGAGTTAAGACCTTAACCTGTAGGCCATAGTACGAGTCTAAGACCTTAGCTATTAGGCCAGAGTAAGAGTTAAGACCTTAACCAGTAGGCCAGAGTAAGAGTTAAGACCTTAACCTGTAGGCCATAGTACGATTCTAAGACCTTAGCTATTAGGCCAGAGTAAGAGTTAAGACCTTAGCTATTAGGCCTGAGTAAGAGTTAAGACCTTAGCTATTAGGCCAGAGTACGAGTCTAAGACCTTAGCTATTAGGCCAGAGTAAGAGTTAAGACCTTAACCAGTAGGCCAGTGTAAGAGTTAAGACCTTAACCATTAGGTCAGAGTACGAGTCTAAGACCTTAGCTATTAGGCCATAGTACGAGTCTAAGACCTTAGCTATTAGGCCAGAGTAAGAGTTAAGACCTTAGCTATTGGGCCAGAGTAAGAGTTAAGACCTTAGCTATTAGGCCAGAGTACGAGTCTAAGACCTTAGCTATTAGGCCAGAGTACGAGTCTAAGACCTTAGCTATTAGGCCAGAGTAAGAGTTAAGACCTTAGCTATTAGGCCAGAGTACGAGTCTAAGACCTTAGCTATTAGGCCAGAGTAAGAGTTAAGACCTTAACCAGTAGGCCAGTGTAAGAGTTAAGACCTTAAACATTAGGCCAGAGTACGAGTCTAAGACCTTAGCTATTAGGCCAGAGTACGAGTCTAAGACCTTAGCTATTAGGCCAGAGTAAGAGTTAAGACCTTAGCTATTAGGCCATGAGTAAGAGTTAAGACGTTAACCATTAAGCCAGAGTAAGAATAAAGACCTTAAACATTAGGCCAGAGAAAGAGTCTAAGACCTTAACCATTAGGCCGGAGTAAGAGCTAAGACCTTAACCATTAGGCCAGAGTAAGAGGATAAGACCTTAACCATTAGGCCAGAGTAAGAGTTAAGACCTTAACCATTAGTCCAGAGTAAGAGTCTGGCCAGAGTAAGAGTTAAGACCTTTACCATTAGGCCTGATTAAGAGTCTAAGACCTTAACCATTAGGCCAGAGTAAGAGTTAAGACCTTAACCATTAGGCCAGAGTAAGAGTCTAAGACCTTAACCATTATGTCAGAGTAAGAGTTAAGACCTTAACCATCAGGCCAGAGTACGAGTCTAATACCTTAGCTATTAGGCCAGAGTAAGAGCTAAGACCTTAACCATTAGGCCAGAGTAAGAGTCTAAGACCTTAACCATTAGGCCAGAGTAAGAGTTAAGACCTTAACCATTAGTCCAGAGTAAGAGTCTGGCCAGAGTAAGAGTTAAGACCTTTACCATTAGGCCAGATTAAGAGTCTAAGACCTTAACCATTAGGCCAGAGTAAGAGTTAAGACCTTTACAATTAGGCCAGATTAAGAGTCTAAGACCTTAGCTATTAGGCCAGACTAAGAGTCTAAGACCTTAGCTATTAGGCCAGACTAAGAGTTAAGACCTTAACCATCAGGCCAGAGTACGAGTCTAATACCTAAGCTATTAGGCTAGAGTAAGAGTTAAGACCTTAACCATTAGGCCAGAGTACGAGTCTAACACCTTCGCTATTAGGCCAGAGTAAGAGTTAAGACCTTAACCATTAGGCCAGAGTAAGAGTTAAGACCTTAACCTGTAGGCCATAATACGAGTCTAAGACCTTAGCTATTAGGCCAGAGTAAGAGTTAAGACCTTAGCTATTAGGCCTGAGTAAGAGTTAAGACCTTAACCATTAGGCCAGAGTACGAGTCTAAGACCTTAGCTATTAGGCCAGAGTAAGAGTTAAGACCTTAACCAGTAGGCCAGAGTACGAGTCTAAGACCTTAGCTATTAGGCCAGAGTAAGAGTTAAGACCTTAACCATTAGGCCAGAGTACGAGTCTAAGACCTTAGCTATTAGGCCAGAGTAGGAGTTAAGACCTTAGCTATTAGGCCATGAGTAAGAGTTAAGACCTTAAACATTAGGCCAGAGTAAGAGTTAAGACCTAAACTGTATGCCATAGTACGAGTCTAAGACCTTAGCTATTAGGCCAGAGTAAGAATTAAGACCTTAACCAGTAGGCCAGAGTAAGAGTTAAGACCTTAACCTGTAGGCTAGAGTAAGAGTTAAGACCTTAACCTGTAGGCCATAGTACGAGTCTAAGACCTTAGCTATTAGGCCAGAGTAAGAGTTAAGACCTTAACCAGTAGGCCAGAGTATGAGTTAAGACCTTAACCATTAGGCCAGAGTACGAGTCTAAGACCTTAGCTATTAGGCCAGAGTACGAGTCGAAGACCTTAGCTATTAGGCCAGAGTAAGAGTTAAGACCTTAACCAGTAGGCCAGAGTAAGAGTTAAGACCTTAACCAGTAGGCCAGAGTACGAGTCTAAGACCTTAGCTATTAGGCCAGAGTAAGAGTTAAGACCTTAGCTATTAGGCCAGAGTAAGAGTTAAACTTTAACCATTAAGCCAGAGTAAGAATAAAGACCTTAAACATTAGGCCAGAGAAAGAGTCTAAGACCTTAACCATTAGGCCGGAGTAAGAGCTAAGACCTTAACCATTAGGCCAGAGTAAGAGGCTAAGACCTTAACCATTAGGCCAGAGTAAGAGTTAAGACCTTAACCATTAGTCCAGAGTAAGAGTCTGGCCAGAGTAAGAGTTAAGACCTTTACCATTAGGCCTGATTAAGAGTCTAAGACCTTAACCATTAGGCCAGAGTAAGAGTTAAGACCTTAACCATTAGGCCAGAGTAAGAGTCTAAGACCTTAACCATTATGTCAGAGTAAGAGTTAAGACCTTAACCATCAGGCCAGAGTACGAGTCTAATACCTTAGCTATTAGGCCAGAGTAAGAGCTAAGACCTTAACCATTAGGCCAGAGTAAGAGTCTAAGACCTTAACCATTAGGCCAGAGTAAGAGTTAAGACCTTAACCATTAGTCCAGAGTAAGAGTCTGGCGAGAGTAAGAGTTAAGACCTTTACCATTAGGCCAGATTAAGAGTCTAAGACCTTAACCATTAGGCCAGAGTAAGAGTTAAGACCTTTACAATTAGGCCAGATTAAGAGTCTAAGACCTTAGCTATTAGGCCAGACTAAGAGTCTAAGACCTTAGCTATTAGGCCAGACTAAGAGTTAAGACCTTAACCATCAGGCCAGAGTACGAGTCTAATACCTAAGCTATTAGGCTAGAGTAAGAGTTAAGACCTTAACCATTAGGCCAGAGTACGAGTCTAACACCTTCGCTATTAGGCCAGAGTAAGAGTTAAGACCTTAACCATTAGGCCAGAGTAAGAGTTAAGACCTTAACCATTAGGCCAGAGTACGAGTCTAAGACCTTAGCTATTAGGCCAGAGTAAGAGTTAAGACCTTAACCAGTAGGCCAGAGTACGAGTCTAAGACCTTAGCTATTAGGCCAGAGTAAGAGTTAAGACCTTAACCATTAGGCCAGAGTACGAGTCTAAGACCTTAGCTATTAGGCCAGAGTAGGAGTTAAGACCTTAGCTATTAGGCCATGAGTAAGAGTTAAGACCTTAAACATTAGGCCAGAGTAAGAGTTAAGACCTAAACTGTATGCCATAGTACGAGTCTAAGACCTTAGCTATTAGGCCAGAGTAAGAATTAAGACCTTAACCAGTAGGCCAGAGTAAGAGTTAAGACCTTAACCTGTAGGCTAGAGTAAGAGTTAAGACCTTAACCTGTAGGCCATAGTACGAGTCTAAGACCTTAGCTATTAGGCCAGAGTAAGAGTTAAGACCTTAACCAGTAGGCCAGAGTATGAGTTAAGACCTTAACCATTAGGCCAGAGTACGAGTCTAAGACCTTAGCTATTAGGCCAGAGTACGAGTCGAAGACCTTAGCTATTAGGCCAGAGTAAGAGTTAAGACCTTAACCAGTAGGCCAGAGTAAGAGTTAAGACCTTAACCAGTAGGCCAGAGTACGAGTCTAAGACCTTAGCTATTAGGCCAGAGTAAGAGTTAAGATCCTAACCATTAGACCAGAGTACGAGTCTAAGACCTTAGCTATTAGGCCAGACTAAGAGTTAAGACCGTAGCTATTAGGCCAGAGTATGAGTCTAAGAGCTTAGCTATTAGGCCAGAGTAAGAGCTAAGACCTTAACCATTAGGCCAGAGTACGAGTCTAAGACCTTAGCTATTAGGCCAGAGTAAGAGTTAAGACCTTAGCTATTAGGCCAGAGTAAGAGTTAAGACTTTAACCATTAAGCCAGAGTAAGAATAAAGACCTTAAACATTAGGCCAGAGAAGGAGTCTAAGACCTTAACCATTAGGCCGGAGTAAGAGCTAAGACCTTAACCATTAGGCCAGAGTAAGAGTCTAAGACCTTAACCATGAGGCCAGAGTAAGAGTCTAAGACCTTAGCTATTAGGCCAGACTAAGAGTTAAGACCTTAACCATCAGGCCAGAGTACGAGTCTAACACCTTAGCTATTAGGCCAGAGTAAGAGTTAAGACCTTAACCATTAGGCCATAGTACGAGTCTAACACCTTCGCTATTAGGCCAGAGTAAGAGTTAAGACCTTAACCATTAGGCCAGAGTATGAGTCTAAGACCTTAGCTATTAGGCCAGAGTAAGAGTTAAGACCTTAACCAGTAGGCCAGAGTAAGAGTTAAGACCTTAACCTGTAGGCCATAATACGAGTCTAAGACCTTAGCTATTAGGCCAGAGTAAGAGTTAAGACCTTAGCTATTAGGCCTGAGTAAGAGTTAAGACCTTAACCATTAGGCCAGAGTACGAGTCTAAGACCTTAGCTATTAGGCCAGATTAAGAGTTAAGACCTTAACCATTAGGCCAGAGTACGAGTCTAAGACCTTAGCTATTAGGCCAGAGTAAGAGTTAAGACCTTAGCTATTAGGCCAGAGTAAGAGTTAAGACCTTAACCAGTAGGCCATAGTACGAGTCTAAGACCTTAGCTATTAGGCCAGAGTAAGAGTTAAGACCTTAACCAGTAGGCCAGAGTAAGAGTTAAGAACTTAACCTGTAGGCCATAGTACGAGTCTAAGACCTTAGCTATTAGGCCAGACTAAGAGTTAAGACCTTAGCTATTAGGCCAGAGTACGAGTCTAAGACCTTAGCTATTAGGCCAGAGTAAGAGTTAAGACCTTAACCAGTAGGCCAGAGTAAGAGTTAAGACCTAACCTGTATGCCATAGTATGAGTCTAAGACCTTAGCTATTAGGCCAGAGTAAGAGTTAAGACCTTAGCTATTAGGCCAGAGTAAGAATTAAGACCTTAACCAGTAGGCCAGAGTAAGAGTTAAGACCTTAACCTGTAGGCTAGAGTAAGAGTTAAGACCTTAACCTGTAGGCCATAGTACGAGTCTAAGACCTTGGCTATTAGGCCAGAGTAAGAGTTAAGACCTTAACCAGTAGGCCAGAGTATGAGTTAAGACCTTAACCATTAGGCCAGAGTACGAGTCTAATACCTTAGCTATTAGGCCAGAGTACAAGTCTAAGACCTTAGCTATTAGGCCAGAGTAAGAGTTAAGACCTTAGCTATTAGGCCAGAGTACGAGTCTAAGACCTTAGCTATTAGGCCAGAGTACGAGTCTAAGACCTTAGCTATTAGGCCAGAGTAAGAGTTAAGACCTTAACCATTAGGCCTGAGTACGAGTCGAAGACCTTAGCTATTAGGCCAGAGTAAGAGTTAAGACCTTAACCAGTAGGCCAGAGTAAGAGTTAAGACCTTAACCAGTAGGCCAGAGTACGAGTCTAAGACCTTAGCTATTAGGCCAGAGTAAGAGTTAAGATCCTAACCATTAGACCAGAGTACGAGTCTAAGACCTTAGTTATTAGGCCAGACTAAGAGTTAAGACCATAGCTATTAGGCCAGAGTATGAGTCTAAGAGCTTAGCTATTAGGCCAGAGTAAGAGCTAAGACCTTAACCATTAGGCCAGAGTACGAGTCTAAGACCTTAGCTATTAGGCCAGAGTAAGAGTTAAGACCTTAGCTATTAGGCCAGAGTAAGAGTTAAGACTTTAACCATTAAGCCAGAGTAAGAATAAAGACCTTAAACATTAGGCCAGAGAAAGAGTCTAAGACCTTAACCATTAGGCCGGAGTAAGAGCTAAGACCTTAACCATTAGGCCAGAGTAAGAGTCTAAGACCTTAACCATGAGGCCAGAGTAAGAGTCTAAGACCTTAGCTATTAGGCCAGACTAAGAGTTAAGACCTTAACCATCAGGCCAGAGTACGAGTCTAACACCTTAGCTATTAGGCCAGAGTAAGAGTTAAGACCTTAACCATTAGGCCAGAGTACAAGTCTAACACCTTCGCTATTAGGCCAGAGTAAGAGTTAAGACCTTAACCATTAGGCAAGAGTATGAGTCTAAGACCTTAGCTATTAGGCCAGAGTAAGAGTTAAGACCTTAACCAGTAGGCCAGAGTAAGAGTTAAGACCTTAACCATTAGGCAAGAGTATGAGTCTAAGACCTTAGCTATTAGGCCAGAGTAAGAGTTAAGACCTTAGCTATTAGGCCAGAGTAAGAGTTAAGACCTTAACCAGTAGGCCAGAGTAAGAGTTAAGAACTTAACCTGTAGGCCATAGTACGAGTCTAAGACCTTAGCTATTAGGCCAGAGTAAGAGTTAAGACCTTAGCTATTAGGCCAGAGTAAGAGTTAAGACCTTAACCATTAGGCCAAAGTACGGGTCTAAGACCTTAGCTATTAGGCCAGAGTGAGAGTTAAGACCTTAGCTATTAGGCCATAGTAAAAGTTAAGACCTTAACCAGTAGGCCAGAGTACTGTGGTAAATATTCTTTTTACCTTGACTGAATTTCATACGGAATCTAAAATAAAGTAAAATAGCTCAGAATAACAAGAGGCAGAATCCGTGGTATAAGAGATTTTCTGAATGGGCTTTATTCCAAAATGGCCGACTCGAGTGGCGGCCTTCAGGTTCCGTCACCACGAGGGTTCAGGAAGTGAAGTACAATACTTTATTGACAAGAAGTAACTTTTATAGGTCATACATTACAATGAAACGAATGCAAAAGGCGTAACAATTGATAAGGAAAATGACATAATAATACGTAATCGAAACTAGGCGTAATAGGGAGCAAAAAGAAACATGATTGGCTCTGATTATCATACATAGGTGGATCTATAAGATAATACTTAACATAGATGCGCGCGCAGCAGTATGACGTGTGATTGACGTGCAACTAGGGGGTGAAGGGGACTTGACATTTGGCTCTGCATGTGGAGACGAGAAGTCTGGGGGGTCAAGTCAACCTAATCCCAAATCATATCTAACATCCTATGTTTAGAGAACTATGTTATCCACAAGGAAGGACTCTCGGACAGAATCTATTCTATACTGACTGTGTGTGCGTGTACAAGCGTCTAAGTGTCTATATGAGATGCGAGGGGCAGAAAACTTTCCATGGCAACAGGGCTATGAATTACGTGCAGGAGGACGGAAAGGCCGAGTCCTTTGCTTGTGAGCTAAAGGAAATGTTTACCTAAATCACTAGACAGGAATGCATCGGCTGAAAAGCAAAGTAGATAATTCGAAGGTGAAATACAGCTTCTTGGCAGGCAGGCGAAACTGGCCGAGGCAGGCACCGTTAGCTGCACAGGGAGTAGGACAAAGTTCATGGATACAGATGCGAGCTCAAGCTGAAGCTGTCAGAGACAGAGAGCAGGGAAAGGCTTTGAGGACAGGATCGGGCCTACTTGCCTGAACTGTAAAAATGGAGTAACTTAGCCATATAAAGTCGGTGGCCTTTTATACTTAGGAATCGAATATCCAGCCCATTGATGGCGGATCTGACAGAGAACATGTTGACGGTGGACGCACATATGTTTGCGTTTTGGAAACTGGAACTGGAGGGAACATACATGTACTTGTGACATGCACATAGAACCGTTGGGGTCCAAGATAGGGGACATAACTGATCAGGAAAATCCACATTTCCACATTCCCTCCTTGTCCCCTACTTGCCCTTCAAGAGATATCAATCTTCATCATTCCATCGATTTGCTCATGGAGCATCATTTCTTCTTCCTTCTTCTTCCGGCATTTTGAACGAGAACCTTGATATGGAATGCACGATGTGGCACACAGACCACAAATCGCTGGTCCACATTGCAGGCATAAACAGCAACTGAAGAGCATAAGAAGGCCAATACCTAGTAAGGATAGAACTCTCCATCCCCAGGCTGATATCACACTCCAAAACCACCCGGACCACGTCCAAGTGCCTGGATTCTCGTGTATCTGGCTCACAATCTTATGAAGGCGTGTTATAGCTTTATATACAGATGGTGAATTTTCTGGTATGAATATGCAGCAGCTGGATCCGATGACCCTGCAAGCTCCGCCCCTATCGGCCAGGATGACGTCAAGGACAAGACGATTCTGGAGAACAACAATTCTCATCACTGATTGTTCCTCTGTCAGATTGCCTAGGGCGGCTATAGTCTCGTTTACTACAGCTTCAAGAGTCTTGGTTAGTCTACGTATCAGCTTACTATTTGATATTGTACCTATATAGGGAAAGATACCTTTATTGAAATCTACATACTTGTCCCATGCCGTCTCAGTATAATCGACAACTGGGAGATCTCTTCGCTCTCTATTGTGTACTAAATGAACATTTCGATAATAATCAGGAGGAGCTAGGAAAACAGGTGGCAAAAGAAATGCTATGTAACAGGTACCATCCCAATCTAGAGGCAGACGCATATATGCCGTCTGACCACATATAAAGTAAGAATGGCGAGAAGCTCTAAATGAGGATTTACCTTGATCACTATATTCTATTGTAGTAACGCATTGGCTATGGCCCATATGTATGGAACCAACTTTTCTTACACATAATTCACCCTTAACTGGAAATACTGACATAGTGGGCAGAATTAGTTCAACTTCGGATTTGACATTCAGAATCATAAGATTAGGTGTAAAATTACCTAATTTATACACTTCATTTTCTAGATCAGTCCCTGTTCTACTGGGGTGACCCTCCTTATTAGGGTGACAGACTTTGAATAAAACTAGATTTAGATTTCCCCATATCCAATGTTGTTGATAAACTGCTGTGTCTGGGTCTATGGAATTTAGTAAGCTAAACCATGCTCCACAGGAGCCATTATGTGTGAACGGATGTGGAAAGAAAGGCAGAACTCCTTTGTTATTCTGATAGGGAGGGAGTCGGCCACACACCCAACAATTGGTGGCATTACTAGTCTGATGGGAATGATGTAACATACTAATGAAAGTGTTATTGCGCAGCGCAAGTCTATAAGATAATTCATGTGGCGGTAGGTCACTAAAAGAATGTTCAGCAGCAACATTATAAACATGTCTAGAAATAGGATGATATATGTGCAAAATCACACTCGTAATAATTATTAAAACACTCAATAAAAACAAAATTAATAATGTCCTCATACAGTAGCTACGCAGTGATTTACAATACGCCTGTCGTTTCAACATTTCTCGGGTATTTTCTCTACTCAGGTCCAAGGGATACATGTCGGAGACAATTCAACCGCTTCACCTTGGAGAGGACTTAAACAATCAAATTGCTCGACTGTTTGGGCCTAAGCTTTAATTTATAGCACTGAGAGTCATTCTGTTCAACAAAAGGAAGTTTTGAATCAGTCTGTAAGGGAGTGCAGGGCACAGTGTCTATATCCGAGGATAGTCCATGAAATTTCTTAATGTGGCTGGAATGTATCCAGCCCTTGCGGCCCTCAACTTTCACGGCTGTTCTTGTGGTCAGCAGGACTAGCTTCGGTGCTTTCCACCTGGGCTCCAACTGGGTCTTCCGATCAAAATTTCTTACAAACACCAGATCCCCCGGAGCAACGTCATGGGGTTTCACCTCAGTGTTGTCGGGAAAAGCTGCAGCTACCTGTGAACGACAAGATTGTAGTGCAGACATCAAGGAAGCCAAGTAATCTGTTAGCATATCACAATTAACATCAGTTATTTTACGTGGTATTGGCGTCCCCCACATATTTGGTGGTCTTCCGAAGATCACCTCATACGGGGATAGCCCTGTTCGAGAGTGTGCTACCATTCTTATGTAAAATAGTGCAACTGGTAATGCTACTATCCAGTCAACACCTTTCTCCTTACATATTTTAGACAATCTGATTTTCAAAATTTGATTATGTCGTTCCACGAGACCTGCTGCCTCGGGGTGTCGGACACAGTGGAATTTCCGCTGATATCCCAACAAAAGTGAGACATGTTTCATTAATTCGGATGAGAAAGGCTGGCCGTTATCTGAATATACAACACGTGGTAAACCGTACCGTGGGAAGAATTCTCGAACTAACTGTTTGGCAGTAGTCGGGGCCGTGTAATCTGATACTGGGTACGCCTCAGTCCATCGGGAGAGAGCGCAGACAACTACAAGAACATATTTGAATCCTCGACATCGTTCCATCTGGATATAATCCATTTGGAGCACTTCAAAAGGATGATCAGGAGTCTGAAATCCACCCTGTTCTACGGGAACACTTTTTCCTGGGTTGAACTGACAACATATCATACAGGTACGGACTTTTTGTTTAGCTGCTGCTCGTAAATGTTTATTGAACCAAATGTGTTGAATGCTATCTAGCATAGCTTTCTCTCCTAAATGCGCTGGGCTGTGAATTGTAGCTATAATGGCTTGGACCATAGAGTCAGGAAGAAACCATACAGATTTCTCTTTCGTCATCCATCCCTGATCTGTCTGGATCCCTCCTAGTTCAGTCCATTTCTTTAATTCTTCTGCAGTAGCATGTGTCTGTATGTCAATTACATCAAGTGCGGGATCCTTAATTGTCATACACTGTGTTGGTGTCTGAACTATTGGCTTTGTCATGTCTAATGTGCGATTCTGAGCAGTCTGTTTAGCTGTTCTGTCAGCTAAATCATTGCCTTGAGAAATGATATCAGTAACCTTCGTGTGTGCTTTACATTTCATAATCGATATAGCAGTGGGTAGATGTATGGCGTCTAACAAGGCATGAATGAGGGGTCCGTGCTGAATGTGGGCACCATGGGAGGTTAAATAACCTCTCTCTCGCCACAGCACGCCGAAGTCGTGTACAACTCCGAATGCATAACGTGAGTCAGTGTATACATTAACTTTCTTGTTTGTGGCTTGAATACAGGCTTGTGTTAGAGCAATAAGTTCTGCTGCTTGGGCTGACAAAGTATCTATACAATTTGTCTCAATAACTTCAGTGTCTGTTGTGACTGCATACGCGGCCACTAAGTCTCCTGTACTTGCTCTCATGCACGATCCGTCTACATACAACGTCAGGTCTGGATCTAACAATGGAACGTCTGTCAAGTCTTGTCTAGGTTTCGTCTTTATTTCAATAATTTCAACACAATCATGAGCTAGTGGGTCTGTTCCAATTACAGGTAACAATGTAGCAGGATTCAATGTATTACACCGTCGGATCTCTATGTGTGGTTGAAACAATGTCAGTTCATAACCGGTAAGTCTTGCTATGGTCAACTGTTGTGTTTGTGTTCGGTTCACAAGAACTTCTACTGCATGTGGTACTTGTACTGTCAATGGATGTCCTAACACTATGGCATCGCTTTGTCTGATTGCTAAAGCTGTTGCCGCCACTGATTTCAGGCACGCGGGCAAAGCCTGAGCTACGGGATCTAATGTACTGGAAAAATAAGCACATGGCTTACGTGATCCTGCTTGTTCCTGAGTGAGTACTGACATAGCAGTACCTTCGCGTTCTGTAACAAAGAGTGTAAAATGTTTGCTATAACATGGTGTTGCTAAAACAGGTGCTTGACATAAAGCTTTCTTTAAGCTTTCAAAAGCTTGTGTATGTTCCTGAGTCCAAGGGAGAATAGTCGGTGTGGCTGCCTCCTGTGTTGTTAACTGAATGAGTGGTTTTGCTAGAAATGCGTACTGAGGGATCCACTGCCTACAATATGAAGTGAGGCCTATGAAAGCCCGCACCTCCTTTTGTGTCTGGGGTATTGACATGTTAGCAATTAACTGGATGCGATCTGGTGTAAGCTGCCTTCCCTCCTTGGACAGTGAGTGACCAAGATAAATAACTCGCTGGACACAGAATTGCAGCTTAGAAGGAGACACCTTGTGCCCCTTGTCGGCTAGAAAATGTAAAACTGTCAGAGAAGCCTTTTCACATTCGGGTTCGCTTCTCGCGGTGATCAGCAGATCATCGACATATTGAAGCAGTGCAGTATTGACTGGCATGTGGATACTGTCAAGTTCTCGTTTCAGTGCTTGGCTGTAGATGCTGGGGCTTTCTGTGAATCCTTGGGGAGCGCGTGAGAATTTAAAACTGCGCCCATTTAAACTGAATCCGAACAAATATTGGCTTTCCGGATCTATTGGGACGCTGAAAAAGGCATTCTTGAGATCAATTACAGTAAAGAATGTTGCTTCGGAATCAATTGCTGTCAATAAGGACGATATATCGGGGACCACAGGAAATTGTGGCACAATGCACTTGTTTAGTTCACGCAAATCAATAACCAATCGGTATACTGGCGGAGCAGTAGGGTCAGTTCGTTTAAGAATCGGAATTATCGGCGAATTACATACATTGGAGTCTGTTTCTACAACTACTCCTTGGGCAATTAACTCCTCAATGATTTTCAGCAAAGCCACTACAGCATCTTGCGGTAACTTGTATTGTCGCAATCGTGGTAATACCACTCCTGCCTTGAGTGTAACTCGGTATGGTGTAATGTTCATGTAACCAACATCAGTAGGGCCTTGTGCCCATAGATGCGCTGGTAAAGTCTGTAGTCGGGGATCCATGTCTCTAGACACATAGTGACCTTTAAAATCACGTAAAAACAACCTTACTCCTTCCGGAGAACAACATATTATGGCTCCTAGGGCTTTCAGAGTTTTAATTCCTAACAGATTTTCTGGGCATGATTTAGTAAGCAATAAATCTGTAGTTCGTGTCAAAGGTCCTATCGTAAGTGGAAGAGGCTGTGATACTTCATTAACAATAGGTTTTCCTGAAAAACCAAGGGAAACATTTTGAGAGCCTGAGAGGGGTGCCCCTGGAACTTCACTACGTTTTATAGTTGTTCGACTTGCCCCTGTATCGAGTAAGAATTTTCTATCTTGACCTAATAATTCACTATGTACATAAGGTCCTTCTTGATCTACAGGAATCTCGATAAGGGGTAAGTCAACTTCCCTCTCTAGGCTGGTTCATGCGTAATGCTGATACTCAGGGTATTCGTACTGTGCAGTCTGATACATTTGTCGTGTTGTGGTTTGTGTGGTAGTAGCAGGCAACGGTGGTGCAGCTGGCACAAACTGTATTGGCTGTTGTGCGGCTGGCATGGCCTGGGAATGCGGCATAGCTCCTTGTTCATTCTGATCTTGTCTGAGTGGCCGTGATCTTTCTTGTGTTTTACCTATGGCGATATTATGTTTTAAAACTGGACAATCGTGTACGTAATGACCTGGCTTTTTGCAATAATTGCATGTCCCTTTTACCGGTCCTGCTGAATCGGAATGTATCATACCCTTTTTATGTCCTTCAGCTGGTACTGTCTGAGACACTAGCATTTTCATTTTTGTATCTTTCATACGTCTTTGTTCGTGCTCTTGTTCATCTCTAATTCTATTGTGATGATACTGTAACATTTGTAGCATTTGTGACGGAGTGTTACTTTGCCAGGTACTCTCGAATTTCAATATTCTATTCTTTACTGGAGGTAAAGCATTTTCTACTAATTTTGTCACAAATAAATGTGGATACGACTCACTACTTGTTTTTATACCACTATTTATTCCAAAACATTTTTCAAATCGGGCATAATAATCACTTGTGTCTTCATCATGCTTTTGTTTACAGGCCGTGATTGCACCCCAATCTTCCTTTTTCGTAGTTAATAAACGTGGCAGTACTTGTACTAGTAAACCTGGTAATGCTTTGACTTTATCCCCGAGCCCTGAACCTGCAGTTCGGGCCTTTTCTTCCGTTTCTAATGCTGTCCAATCTATCTTTTGGTCTCCCACTTCCCACTCTTTTTCTTTCAGTTTTTCATAAATGCCAGCAGGTAAGAGCACCTTTAATATCGTCATAATATCAGGATAGGTATACTCTCCCATCAGTAACATGTCCTTAATTTCTCGGTGGAAACCCGCTGGGTCTTTGTCATGACTTGGTACTACTTTCTTCATTTCTAACAATTCAATTTTTGATATGGGTGTGTATACAAATACACGGTGAAACTGATTGTCTTCGCCTTTTATTGGGTGCACTTCTCGTAAGGGATTTTGTCTATCCATATAATACGGCGTTCTTTCTCTGCGGGGCAGCGGGAAAGAATCCGGACTTACAAAAAGGACATACTGTTTACGTGACACTAATATTTCTTTAATTAACTTATTACTAGAACCTCTCCATCTGTTCGTGAGTAGTTCCGTTAATATATCAGGTAAAGGACCAGGGTCAGCATGTTGGCTCTTATATAATATAAGGAGTTGCTGAATCATATAGATTCCAGCTAAACGTTGTTCATCTGCACTGAGGTTAAAAAACGTGTGTGCTACGGTCTCATCACCGTATTTTTCAGGACTGTCAATCCAGTGAACGGCTGATCTGGCTAATTCTTGCTCATCCATGGAATCGAGGAGATGGTAACCCCTTCGTTCTCGTAGTATTTTATCTGCGGCTTGAAACAAATGTTCAGGAGACTTCAGATTTATTACAGGCGTCGGATACGTTCTGCTATTATTTGGACATACAGAGTGTATGGGATCAGAAAAGCATCTAGTATTATTACAGGATCTTCCTCTGCCTACGTAGGCTATGGTCTCTGACTGTCTTGCGGAATTCCCCGATTCGGACACTTCATCTTGCTCGAACTCGTCTGTTTCCAATCTTTCTTCATGAATACGTTCTATTTCTCTACGGATTTTTCGGCACATGGCTATTATACAGTTTTTCTTATCGTGTCTCCCTTCTGATATATTCTGGCTCCATCTTGTAAGAATAAGCATTGTATTCGGGTCTACCCCCGGACGGTCTTGATTTCTGATCAAGCAGTTTATGAGGAAACGTAACAGTTCCCCCTGTATCTCTACTTTCTGGAATTCCATAGCTCTGTTAATACATTCTGGATCTCGCCCTGTTTGAACAAAATGATATATTTTATCTAGATGCGTAATCATTCCTGGTAACCTCGCTAAATACTCTGCGGCTCGTCTGATACGTAATGATGCCAGGACCATTTCGTCCTCTTTACCGACCACCGGGTCATATCTACAATCTATAAGGAGTTCCTTAAGCGTACGTTCACTTACAAATTTGGGTGTACGTGAATGCGCTGGCTCTTGAAAAACAAGTTTATTTATTCTAGGTGGCGTAAAAGTATTGCTAGCACCTCCCGTGGCCCCATCTGGGGCGTCGGGTGTGAATGGATTCGTCGAACGTGACACAGCAACTATAGGTGTCGATACCACTGTAGAATCGATTGCGGAAACAGATGCGGAAACAGATGTGCTTGCCGGAGCTTGTGTCGGGACTTGCTGTTGCACAGGAACAGATACCTGATCCTGACGTTGAACCCCTCCGCCAGACGGTCTATGTGGTGCGGGGTTAGCATACTCGGGAGCTGCGTCATCTAGATATGAGGAAAGAAAAACATCTTCTGCGGTTCGGGGATGCCCTTTTGGATGTACCTTAATTGGAAATAATGGGGGTGGCAAGTCTTTTGGCATTTCTGGAACAGCCTTAGGTAGTCCTTCGGCTAGAAGGGGATACATACCATTCATAAGAGCATTTCTTTGTCTATCTACTTGTTCTGATTTCATTCGGATACCTTCCTCAATTAATAGATTTTCTTGAACTTCCTTTGAACTTTCTTTACTCCTCTCTTCTTGTCTACGTGCTTTTTCTGTACGTCTATGAGATTCTTTACGCCATAACTCAACAGCGTCTTTCTGTGACTGTCTGACTTTTCTTTTCCATAACTCTTCCTCCACTTTCATGATGCACTCTGCATCCCAGGTTCCCGCTGCGGGCCACCTTTGACTTTCTGGCAATCCCTTGGTATAATCTACCCATAAATCAAGAAATAATATGGCATCTAAGCCATGCTTGTGATACATAAAATGCCCTGGAGTGTCCCTAGGAGGAATAGGAACTGCTTCTTCAAGCACCCCTTTTCTAGTAGTAATCTGTCTTAACTTCGAGAAGAGCGGCATATTGACAACTGATCTGATACTTACTCTTGAACTCACTTAATACGAAAAAACACAATAATGAACAGTGAACAATGAACAATCATTCATACCACAATATGCAAGACATTTAAACACTTTAAGCATTAAACATTAAGCATTTTAAAAATGACCGACAATGATGACAGTCTGCATAACTAATCACCAAGCTGAATTCTTTGACAATAACTGAATACTTCGGAATACTTGATATACTGCTAATCAGTACATATACACTGCTAAACAGTGCAGACCGGATTTGTGTACCCAAATCCGTCTTGACCGGCACAACCTATGTGCGCGTCAACACGCCTCCCCGGCGATGGTACTCACCGAGTAGCTCCTTGAAACGGAAGGCCTCAGAGAATGGACGGGACTCGATGACTGCGGACAGCGGACCCTCTGGACATCGGGATTTCGAAAACCTGGTGGGCCTCTGTATACCTCGGATCTTGCTCTCTCAGCTAGGCTCTGGTCGGGATACTTCGCACTTCTCACCGCCTCGTCTGGGTTGATCGCAGCCTCAGTCGCCCCCGCTTGACCGGAGGGAGCTACAGGAAATCCTGCTGGTACGCGTTTATGGTCCGTCCAGCTGTGGCAGGAGACCGGGCCTGCAACGCACCGCCGGCGCGTGAGATGAGAAAGTGTCCCTGTTCGGGCGCCATTATGTGGTAAATATTCTTTTTACCTTGACTGAATTTCATACGGAATCTAAAATAAAGTAAAATAGCTCAGAATAACAAGAGGCAGAATCCGTGGTATAAGAGATTTTCTGAATGGGCTTTATTCCAAAATGGCCGACTCGAGTGGCGGCCTTCAGGTTCCGTCACCACGAGGGTTCAGGAAGTGAAGTACAATACTTTATTGACAAGAAGTAACTTTTATAGGTCATACATTACAATGAAACGAATGCAAAAGGCGTAACAATTGATAAGGAAAATGACATAATAATACGTAATCGAAACTAGGCGTAATAGGGAGCAAAAAGAAACATGATTGGCTCTGATTATCATACATAGGTGGATCTATAAGATAATACTTAACATAGATGCGCGCGCAGCAGTATGACGTGTGATTGACGTGCAACTAGGGGGTGAAGGGGACTTGACATTTGGCTCTGCATGTGGAGACGAGAAGTCTGGGGGGTCAAGTCAACCTAATCCCAAATCATATCTAACATCCTATGTTTAGAGAACTATGTTATCCACAAGGAAGGACTCTCGGACAGAATCTATTCTATACTGACTGTGTGTGCGTGTACAAGCGTCTAAGTGTCTATATGAGATGCGAGGGGCAGAAAACTTTCCATGGCAACAGGGCTATGAATTACGTGCAGGAGGACGGAAAGGCCGAGTCCTTTGCTTGTGAGCTAAAGGAAATGTTTACCTAAATCACTAGACAGGAATGCATCGGCTGAAAAGCAAAGTAGATAATTCGAAGGTGAAATACAGCTTCTTGGCAGGCAGGCGAAACTGGCCGAGGCAGGCACCGTTAGCTGCACAGGGAGTAGGACAAAGTTCATGGATACAGATGCGAGCTCAAGCTGAAGCTGTCAGAGACAGAGAGCAGGGAAAGGCTTTGAGGACAGGATCGGGCCTACTTGCCTGAACTGTAAAAATGGAGTAACTTAGCCATATAAAGTCGGTGGCCTTTTATACTTAGGAATCGAATATCCAGCCCATTGATGGCGGATCTGACAGAGAACATGTTGACGGTGGACGCACATATGTTTGCGTTTTGGAAACTGGAACTGGAGGGAACATACATGTACTTGTGACATGCACATAGAACCGTTGGGGTCCAAGATAGGGGACATAACTGATCAGGAAAATCCACATTTCCACAGTACGAGTCTAAGACCTTAACCAGTAGGCCAGTGTAAGAGTTAAGACCTTAACCATTAGGCCAGAGTACGAGTCTAAGACCTTAGATATTAGGCCAGAGTACGAGTCTAAGACCTTAGCTATTAGGCCAGAGTAAGAGTTAAGACCTTAGCTATTAGGCAAGAGTAAGAGTTAAGACCTTAGCTATTAGGCCAGAGTACGAGTCTAAGACCTTAGCTATCAGGCCATAGTACGAGTCTTACACCATAGCTATTAGGCCAGAGTAAGAGTTAAGATCTTAACCATTAGGCCAGAATACGAGTCTAAGACCTTAGCTATTAGGCCAGAGTAAGAGTTAAGACCTTAACCATTAGGCCAGAGTAAGAGTTAAGACCTTAACCATTAGGCAAGAGTATGAGTCTAAGACCTTAGCTATTAGGCCAGAGTAAGAGTTAAGACCTTAGCTATTAGGCCAGAGTAAGAGTTAAGACCTTAACCAGTAGGCCAGAGTAAGAGTTAACACCTTCACCATTAGGCCAGAGTACGAGTCTAAGACCTTAGCTATTAGGCCAGAGTAAGAGTTAAGACCTTAACCAGTAGGCCAGAGTAAGAGTTAAGACCTTAACCATTTGGCCAGAGTACCAGTCTAAGACCTTAGCTAATAGGCTAGAGTAAGAGTTAAGACCTTAGCTATTAGGCCAGAGTAAGAGTTAAGACCTTAACTATTAGGCCAGAGTACGAGTCTAAGACCTTAGCTATTAGGCCAGAGTAAGAGTTAAGACCTTAACCAGTAGGCCAGAGTAAGAGTTAAGAACTTAACCTGTAGGCCATAGTACGAGTCTAAGACCTTAGCTATTAGGCCAGAGTAAGAGTTAAGACCTTAGCTATTAGGCCAGAGTAAGAGTTAAGACCTTAACCATTAGGCTAAAGTACGAGTCTAAGACCTTAGCTATTAGGCCAGAGTGAGAGTTAAGACCTTAGCTATTAGGCCAGAGTAAGAGTTAAGATCCTAACCATTAGACCAGAGTACGAGTCTAAGACCTTAGCTATTAGGCCAGAGTAAGAGTTAAACTTTAACCATTAAGCCAGAGTAAGAATAAAGACCTTAAACATTAGGCCAGAGAAAGAGTCTAAGACCTTAACCATTAGGCCGGAGTAAGAGCTAAGACCTTAACCATTAGGCCAGAGTAAGAGGCTAAGACCTTAACCATTAGGCCAGAGTAAGAGTTAAGACCTTAACCATTAGTCCAGAGTAAGAGTCTGGCCAGAGTAAGAGTTAAGACCTTTACCATTAGGCCAGATTAAGAGTCTAAGACCTTAACCATTAGGCCAGAGTAAGAGTTAAGACCTTTACCATTAGGCCAGATTAAGAGTCTAAGACCTTAGCTATTAGGCCAGACTAAGAGTCTAAGACCTTAGCTATTAGGCCAGACTAAGAGTTAAGACCTTAACCATTAGGCCAGAGTATGAGTCTAAGACCTTAGCTATTAGGCCAGAGTAAGAGTTAAGTACTTAACCAGTAGGCCAGAGTAAGAGTTAAGACCTTAACCTGTAGGCCATAATACGAGTCTAAGACCTTAGCTATTAGGCCAGAGTAAGAGTTAAGACCTTAGCTATTAGGCCTGAGTAAGAGTTAAGACCTTAACCATTAGGCCAGAGTACGAGTCTAAGACCTTAGCTATTAGGCCAGAGTAAGAGTTAAGACCTTAACCAGTAGGCCAGAGTACGAGTCTAAGACCTTAGCTATTAGGCCAGAGTAAGAGTTAACACCTTAACCAGTAGGCCAGAGTAAGAGTTAAGACCTTAACCTGTAGGCCATAGTACGAGTCTAAGACCTTAGCTATTAGGCCAGAGTAAGAGTTAAGACCTTAACCATTAGGCCAGAGTACGAGTCTAAGACCTTAGCTATTAGGCCAGAGTAGGAGTTAAGACCTTAGCTATTAGGCCATGAGTAAGAGTTAAGACCTTAAACATTAGGCCAGAGTACGAGTCTAAGACCTTAGCTATTAGGCCAGACTAAGAGTTAAGACCTTAGCTATTAGGCCAGAGTACGAGTCTAAGACCTTAGCTATTAGGCCAGAGTAAGAGTTAAGACCTTAACCAGTAGGCCAGAGTAAGAGTTAAGACCTAACCTGTATGCCATAGTACGAGTCTAAGACCTTAGCTATTAGGCCAGAGTAAGAGTTAAGACCTTAGCTATTAGGCCAGAGTAAGAATTAAGACCTTAACCAGTAGGCCAGAGTAAGAGTTAAGACCTTAACCTGTAGGCTAGAGTAAGAGTTAAGACCTTAACCTGTAGGCCATAGTACGAGTCTAAGACCTTAGCTATTAGGCCAGAGTAAGAGTTAAGACCTTAACCAGTAGGCCAGAGTATGAGTTAAGACCTTAACCATTAGGCCAGAATACGAGTCTAAGACCTTAGCTATTAGGCCAGAGTACGAGTCTAAGACCTTAGCTATTAGGCCAGAGTAAGAGTTAAGACCTTAGCTATTAGGCCAGAGTACGAGTCTAAGACCTTAGCTATTAGGCCAGAGTACGAGTCTAAGACCTTAGCTATTAGGCCAGAGTAAGAGTTAAGACCTTAACCATTAGGCCAGAGTACGAGTCGAAGACCTTAGCTATTAGGCCAGAGTAAGAGTTAAGACCTTAACCAGTAGGCCAGAGTAAGAGTTAAGACCTTAACCAGTAGGCCAGAGTACGAGTCTAAGACCTTAGCTATTAGGCCAGAGTAAGAAATAAGATCCTAACCATTAGACCAGAGTACGAGTCTAAGACCTTAGCTATTAGGCCAGACTAAGAGTTAAGACCATAGCTATTAGGCCAGAGTATGAGTCTAAGAGCTTAGCTATTAGGCCAGAGTAAGAGCTAAGACCTTAACCATTAGGCCAGAGTACGAGTCTAAGACCTTAGCTATTAGGCCAGAGTAAGAGTTAAGACCTTAGCTATTAGGCCAGAGTAAGAGTTAAGACTTTAACCATTAAGCCAGAGTAAGAATAAAGACCTTAAACATTAGGCCAGAGAAAGAGTCTAAGACCTTAACCATTAGGCCGGAGTAAGAGCTAAGACCTCAACCATTAGGCCAGAGTAAGAGTCTAAGACCTTAACCATGAGGCCAGAGTAAGAGTCTAAGACCTTAGCTATTAGGCCAGACTAAGAGTTAAGACCTTAACCATCAGGCCAGAGTACGAGTCTAACACCTTAGCTATTAGGCCAGAGTAAGAGTTAAGACCTTAACCATTAGGCCAGAGTACGAGTCTAACACCTTCGCTATTAGGCCAGAGTAAGAGTTAAGACCTTAACCATTAGGCCAGAGTATGAGTCTAAGACCTTAGCTATTAGGCCAGAATAAGAGTTAAGACCTTAACCAATAGGCCAGAGTAAGAGTTAAGACCTTAACCTGTAGGCCATAATACGAGTCTAAGACCTTAGCTATTAGGCCAGAGTAAGAGTTAAGACCTTAGCTATTAGGCCTGAGTAAGAGTTAAGACCTTAACCACTAGGCCAGAGTACGAGTCTAAGACCTTAGCTATTAGGCCAGATTAAGAGTTAAGACCTTAACCATTAGGCCAGAGTAAGAGTTAAGACCTTAACCATTAGGCCAGAGTACGAGTCTAAGACCTTAGCTATTAGGCCAGAGTAAGAGTTAAGACCTTAGCTATTAGGCCAGAGTAAGAGTTAAGACCTTAACCAGTAGCCATAGTACGAGTCTAGGACCTTAGCTATTAGGCCAGAGTAAGAGTTAAGACCTTAACCAGTAGGCCAGAGTAAGAGTTAAGAACTTAACCTGTAGGCCATAGTACGAGTCTAAGACCTTAGCTATTAGGCCAGAGTAAGAGTTAAGACCTTAGCTATTAGGCCAGAGTAAGAGTTAAGACCTTAACCATTAGGCCAAAGTACGAGTCTAAGACCTTAGCTATTAGGCCAGAGTAAGAGTTAAGACCTTAGCTATTAGGCCAGAGTAAAAGTTAAGACCTTAACCAGTAGGCCAGAGTAAGAGTTAAGACCTTAACCATTAGGCCAGAGTACGAGTCTAAGACCTTAGCTATTAGGCGAGAGTAAGAGTTAAGACCTTAACCAGTAGGCCAGTGTAAGAGTTAAGACCTTAACCATTAGGCCAGAGTACGAGTCTAAGACCTTAGCTATTAGGCCAGAGTACGAGTCTAAGACCTTAGCTATTAGGCCAGAGTAAGAGTTAAGACCTTAGCTATTAGGCCAGAGTACGAGTCTAAGACCTTAGCTATTAGGCCAGAGTACGAATCTAAGACCTTAGCTATTAGGCCAGAGTAAGAGTTAGGACCTTAGCTATTAGGCCAGAGTAAGAGTTAAGACCTTAGCTATTAGGCCAGAGTACGAGTCTAAGACCTTAGCTATCAGGCCATAGTACGAGTCAATTTCAATACTTTATTCAACAATTAAGTTGTAAAAGTGATAAAACAATATACATAAAATTTCAACACATTTTTACATTTATGAATCGAAATATAAAAAGCATAAAATGAAATGACAGAATGCTTGGATACATTGACGAACCAACCAATATATATAACAATCTGGTCAATTTCCTCTAAGAATTACTTTGACATTTGATCAATTTAGACCGGATGGCCCACGCCCACTTAATGTATTTTGCCATTGCAATAGAAATTGTCGGGCTTGGATCAGTTGACAAAATTCTCATGGCTACCACGTAATTTCGGGTTCCCAACAATCGGCAAACAGGTAATACCCATTTCTTGCGTGGAACGGTATAGAGCGGACAAAAGAGGACAAAATGGCTCATAGATTCATGCTTGTCTAAGCATTCTGGGCATCTGCTTTCCGACCCCATTACCCAATGAGATGTAAATGATCGCAACGGAAGTGTGCCTATCCTAAACTGGAAAAAAAATTTGCGATCAGAAGGAACTTCTATTAGGCCCCAATACAATTCCAGTCTGGTGTCGGATTTGAACTCCAGAAATCTGCCAGTTAAAGTAGATGAGCACCCTTTAATATATAGTTCTAAGCCAATCATCTCCCAATAGCTATTTTTCAAAAAGTCTTTTGAAGGGAAGTCTGCATTAGAGGGGTCATCCCAGAGATCTCTCAGTCCCATGCGATATAGTAATAATTTTAGAGATTTCAGCCATTCGATCCTATGAGATGAATCTTTTTCTATGATGTCCTTTAGTCCCATTGCATAATGGCTAAGCTCATCGGTTGTCCATACCCTGCGCCAATATAACAAAGGACGCAGATAAGCTGCATCCTGCAAAGATTTTAAACCAAGATCTTGAAAAAGGGGTAACAAAGGGGTGCTCTGGGGGACACCAACAGCTTTCCGAATATACTCCTTTTCCATAGTATTCAAACGCTGTGGGTTTTTGCCATACCCCCACAGCTCGGACCCGTATAGAGCCGAGCTGCGGATCTTCATCGTATATATCTCTAAAAATGGCTCCATTGGCTGTGACTGCGAGGCTTTAAACCGTTTCATTAGAATACCAGACTGTTGCTGGTATTTTAATGTCGAAAGTTCTATATGATTATTCCAGTGCATATTTTTCTGCAATGTTACTCCCAGATACGTAAATGCATCGACCTGTTCTAGTGAGGATCCATTCATAAGGATTGCACCTTTGAATGGTCTATACATTTTATTGGGTCTTGGGCCGTTGAGCACCATAAACTTAGTCTTTGCGACATTGATTTCCAGTCCGCGCGATAGACAAAACTCTTCGAAGCGCCGCAAGGTTAGCTGGAGGCCAATCGGAGTTTTTGAAACCAGTAAAGTGTCATCCGCAAACATGAGGACCGGGACACGAACCCCAGCAAGAGCTGGGGCATCCGTTGGGACCCTAGAGAGGTACTCTGCCACCCCGTTGACGAAGAGTGAGAACAGGGTAGGTGCCAAGACACAACCCTGCCGCACACCCCTCTCAACGGGGAAAGGTTCGGTAACCTCTCCGGGATTACCCCAACGTACCCGAGCAAAATTGTCCTCATGTAAGCGGACGACAAGTGCTAGCAACTCCGGTGCCATACCCAGCTCCTTGAGTACTTGCCACAGTTTGTCACGCGGGACCAAATCAAATGCCGCCCGCAGGTCGACAAATACTACATACAAAACACCCTTATCTAAAACCACAGTCCTCCAATACAGCATTAGAAATCTAAAAACCTGGTCAATAGTACTGGTCTTGGGGCGAAAACCAGCCTGTAGAGGACTCAGGATATTTGCATCCTCCATCCAAGACTGGATTTTCCCCAACACCAGCCGTCCAATAATTTTTTGTATGGCATCTATTAAACTAATAGGCCTGTAGTTGCTAGCCAAAGACTTGTCACCTTTTTTATATATAGGGACTATTTCAGCGCCTTTCCACGATTGTGGTATTGCCATACCCTGAGCGATGGCATTGGCCAGGTAGGCAATGTAAAGGAGCCATCTCTGTCTATCATATACAAACACGTCTACAGGGACTAGGTCCATACCTGGAGCCCGGCCTAGATTTACAGTATCAAGAGCTCTATCAACCTCTTTAACACTAAAAGGCGATTCGCTATAAAAAATGGATTCATATACAAACTGACTGTCATCAGTATCCTTAGCATACTGGCTTTTAAAAAACTTTATCCAATCATCCTGGGGAACAGAATTATGTGGACTTTCTATAACTTCCCCCCTTTTCCACTTAAAAACGTCCCAGAACTTCTTTTGGTTCTTTCCGCTACACACGATCTTAAGGTCTTGCCATTCACTCTCCTCCCACTCCTTTCTAGCATTCCATAATACCCTCTTATAGTTACTCCTTGCCTGCTTTATTTTGCTCAGATCCTTAGATTTGAGCGCAATTCCTAGTTCTTTCCGTGCTTGCTGACAATTATTATTAAACCAGTTCTCTTGTTTTTTTTTGTGGGATCGTTTTGCTAAACTTTTTTCACAAAAGTAACTTTTAAGTTTGGCAAAAAACGTAGTATGTATATTCTCTACAGTTATATCAGATTGGGTAATATTACAATCCGTCCCTATTAATAACAGCACCTCATCCAAACTACTTTCTATTTTCTCAACGAGATCGGGTTGCTGTACAACTTTTTCCCACTTCAGGTGACGTTCGTCATTTGTAAGCCGAACAGGCATACCTTCCGTAACATTTGCATTAACCATACATTCTCCCAGGCCTGATCTAAAGTAGGCTACTAGTGGGTTATGGTCACTTTCAATTCGAGGTTTTACCATCATATCCTCGAGACCATACCACATCCCGAGATGGACCAAGATATAATCTATAGTGCTAGACCTAACACCAGTATCAAAGGTTTTACACCTCGTTCTGTCAGAGGGTGTCCTACCATTTGCCGCCCTCAGTTGGTTAGTCAGACAGAACCCCTTTAGGTGTAAGGCAGCCTCAGTCCACCTACTTACTATTTTAGTCTCGAGCTGCGGGATACCCCATCTTATATCCTCCTCTTCCGATAGATACAAGTCCTGGTGACCCAACGGTTCGAAGGTCGTGTTGAAGTCACCTGCTACTAGTGGGAATATTTTAGTAGATCTTGATTCAATAAGAGAGTTAAGTGCGGTTACCACCTCCGACTTTTTACCCCCCGGCAATCCTCTAGCATAAACATTATAAATGTCTATGCACGAGTTTGATGGAAAATTTACTCTTATACCTAGGATATCATTATGCTGGTATTGGAAAGGATGTATTTTGCACTTTAGGGATTGTTTAATCCATATGACCAAACCACCTACTGGACGGCCCTTTGGCTTTTTGACTGCAGGGACATAAAAATTCAAATAGCCCTTCCTGAACACTGGCTCTACCGACCATGTCATGGTCATCAATGAAATCAGACCATAATGGTGACGCTAATTTGGATCCTATACCGGCCACATTCCAGGATAAAAATGTTGTACATCCTGCAGTGCTCGGGATTCCTTTAGATTGACCTATATTCGTAACAGATGGCATTATAGCTGGTATGTCTTGTCCAGACATAAGGCATGGGACTTGCTCTACATCTCTAATGATGTCACTTGTTATAACAATCATATTTGAATCACTGTCAACTCTAGGGTTCACCGTTCTCAACACCTCAACCATTTTATTTCCCTGGGCTGTCCCAAGGACTACGTACTCCTTTTCAAAACTGGAGCAACCACTGTTGCACTTCTGTCAATCACAATCAGACAGACCAGACAACACATCATATCGATTAAAGGACCTAATGTCCCCCATTGATTGACCCATGCGCATATCTTTCCTTCCAGATGGCTTTAACAAAGGTTGGGGTGATGGAACATAGAAGTAAGATAGTGGCGCTGTTCTAACTGGGGATGAAATGTCAGCGATCTGGGACCATCCACAAATATAGTCAACACAGTGTTTATCTCTAAAATTGATTATGACGCAGTCGCCCTTAATTGTCTTAGGTTTACTGCCCACCCAATTTACCCTCCTGGCAAATAGGATTTCAGCCCGCATATTGCCCGGCAATGGCCGTTTAGTGTTGAGCCAGAATATACATTTGTTTTTTAGGGCCCAATATGTTTCCCTAGTGCCATTTGCCAAGGGTGGGACACCAGTCAAAACGACTAAATATGGGGCAGCCTCGGGGGGGAGATGTATATCAATCAAATCTGAGGGGGGCTGGGCCAGGGATTGTGCCTGCGCGGACTGTTCGACATTATTTGTTGAGGTGGATAAAGTTCTATTTGTTCCACCATCAGCTGGATTAGATTTTTGGTTAATTTTTTCGTTTTGGTGGTTGACTTCTTCCACTGTGTCGCATTGTTCTGTTGGCCTTTGTGTTTCGGTATTTGCAGCAACATTGACCTTAACTTGGGTGTTCTTAGTGCACTTGGATTTACAGCATCCAGTTTGGTCATTGGCACATCCCAGTTGACTATTCTGGCCACTTCCGTCTGCACGTTGCCGCGCCGAAGACCATGCCAGTTCCATACACACAAGTCTGCTTTCGATTGACCCCAGTCTTTCGTAAATAGGAGCACATACGTTTTTTAAGATTGTGTCCAATTTTTTCCAAAAAGCTTTGTCTCCCTGGTTCACGGGGTTACCCCCCTCGAGTATCGGTGAATTTTGTCTTCCTTCTCTTATAGTAGTTTCTGGGCATAAAGCAGAATCTGATCCTGAGCCGACCATAGGACCAGGATTCGCCTTTTTGGCTGTCGTAGACTGTTGGCCGCCTCTGCGCTTGTTTTTCCCGGTTAGGCCTGTATACTGTTTAGCACAACCCCCGTTGGCGCTACTTGCTGAACGGGTCTTGATAGTTGTCAGAGGTTTAGGTTGTGATACGGCAGTATCTGCAGTTGACCCTTCCACCGTGGCACCCAACGTTTCAGGTAGGGGGGGAGTGGATACTATAGTTGCGCTGTTACACAGTTCCATCGCAGGGGATATTAGCCCCGCAGATGTCGGGGTATCGTGCGTGCGGCGCGGTGGGGATCTGGAGCTCGCAATAGTTCCCAATGATGATCTCTTGTCACATAAAATATCAAGAGACAGTCTTTTTTCTGTTAACTCTATGTCCTTAGCCAGAACTGACTGGACACGTACGAGAAAGTTATCAAGGGTTCCCATTAAGGCACCTCCTGTTGAACCCAAGGGCATGCCTTCTCTATTACCAGGCTTATTCATTGTATACTACGAATAAATTGGCCACAAGGCCCACTGGTTAGATGGATCCGAAGACCCCAGCAAGCGCGGTCTCACCTTTTGAATTCTCTTCCTCAGATGTTAGGGGGTGGGCCCGGCCCGGCCTCGATCGGGCTCAGACGGGCCCGCCCTTGGCCCGGGCTTCGCGCCGGCTTCGTTCCGCGCGCGTTCCGCTAGCGCGACGTAAGTGGTTGGTATATATCCAATCAAGTACAACAAGGGGGAGGGCCAGGGAAGAGGACCCAGCTGCGCCGATGCAACTCCAGGCGCTGAGGGAGCTGGTCCTCGCAGTCCCACCCTCCTCCGATTCCGAAAGTCAGGTGGCGTTATGGCAGCAGCAGCAGACAGGTCAGTGTTCGAGGGACACGGAGTTCTTCTGAAGCCACGAGTTTAAATCCCCCGAACGGCGCCCGCGAAGCGGGGGCCGTGAGTTGTTACAGGGGTCAAGGGGGAGGGCCAGGGAAGAGGACCCAGCTGCGCCGATGCAACTCCAGGCGCTGAGGGAGCTGGTCCTCGCAGTCCCACCCTCCTCCGATTCCGAAAGTCAGGTGGCGTTATGGCAGCAGCAGCAGACAGGTCAGTGTTCGAGTCTTACACCATAGCTATTAGGCCAGATTAAGAGTTAAGACCTTAACCATTAGGCCAGAATACGAGTCTAAGACCTTAGCTATTAGGCCAGAGTAAGAGTTAAGACCTTAACCATTAGGCCAGAGTAAGAGTTAAGACCTTAACCATTAGGCAAGAGTATGAGTCTAAGACCTTAGCTATTAGGCCAGAGTAAGAGTTAAGACCTTAGCTATTAGGCCAGAGTAAGAGTTCAGACCTTAACCAGTAGGCCAGAGTAAGAGTGAAGAACTTAACCTGTAGGCCATAGTACGAGTCTAAGACATTAGCTATTAGGCCAGAGTAAGAGTTAAGACCTTAGCTATTAGGCCAGAGTAAGAGTTAAGACCTTAACCATTAGGCCAAAGTACGAGTCTAAGACCTTAGCTATTAGGCCAGAGTGAGAGTTAAGACCTTAGCTATTAGGCCATAGTAAAAGTTAAGACCTTAACCAGTAGGCCAGAGTAAGAGTTAATACCTTAACCATTAGGCCAGAGTACGAGTCTAAGACCTTAGCAATTAGGCCAGAGTAAGAGTTAAGACCTTAACCAGTAGGCCAGTGTAAGAGTTAAGACCTTAACCATTAGGCCAGAGTACGAGTCTAAGACCTTAGCTATTAGGCCAGAGTAAGAGTTAAGACCTTAACCAGTAGGCCAGTGTAAGAGTTAAGACCTTAACCATTAGGCCAGAGTACGAGTCTAAGACCTTAGATATTAGGCCAGAGTACGAGTCTAAGACCTTAGCTATTAGGCCAGAGTAAGAGTTAAGACCTTAGCTATTAGGCAAGAGTAAGAGTTAAGACCTTAGCTATTAGGCCAGAGTACGAGTCTAAGACCTTAGCTATCAGGCCATAGTACGAGTCTTACACCATAGCTATTAGGCCAGAGTAAGAGTTAAGACCTTAACCATTAGGCCAGAATACGAGTCTAAGACCTTAGATATTAGGCCAGAGTAAGAGTTAAGACCTTAACCATTAGGCCAGAGTAAGAGTTAAGACCTTAACCATTAGGCAAGAGTATGAGTCTAAGACCTTGGCTATTAGGCCAGAGTAAGAGTTAAGACCTTAGCTATTAGGCCAGAGTAAGAGTTAAGACCTTAACCAGTAGGCCAGAGCAAGAGTTAAGACCTTCACCATTAGGCCAGAGTACGAGTCTAAGACCTTAGCTATTAGGCCAGAGTAAGAGTTAAGACCTTAACCAGTAGGCCAGAGTAAGAGTTAAGACCTTAACCATTTGGCCAGAGTACCAGTCTAAGACCTTAGCTAATAGGCTAGAGTAAGAGTTAAGACCTTAGCTATTAGGCCAGAGTAAGAGTTAAGACCTTAACCATTAGGCCAGAGTACGAGTCTAAGACCTTAGCTATTAGGCCAGAGTAAGAGTTAAGACCTTAACCAGTAGGCCAGAGTAAGAGTTAAGAACTTAACCTGTAGGCCATAGTACGAGTCTAAGACCTTAGCTATTAGGCCAGAGTAAGAGTTAAGACCTTAGCTATTAGGCCAGAGTAAGAGTTAAGACCTTAACCATTAGGCCAAAGTACGAGTCTAAGACCTTAGCTATTAGGCCAGAGTGAGAGTTAAGACCTTAGCTATTAGGCCATAGTAAAAGTTAAGACCTTAACCAGTAGGCCAGAGTAAGAGTTAAGACCTTAACCATTAGGCCAGAGTACGAGTCTAAGACCTTAGCTATTAGGCCAGAGTAAGAGTTAAGACCTTAACCAGTAGGCCAGTGTAAGAGTTAAGACCTTAACCATTAGGCCAGAGTATGAATCTAAGACCTTAGCTATTAGGCCAGAGTAAGAGTTAAGACCTTAACCAGTAGGCCAGTGTAAGAGTTAAGACCTTAACCATTAAGCCAGAGTACGAGTCTAAGACCTTAGATATTAGGCCAGAGTACGAGTCTAAGACCTTAGCTATTAGGCCAGAGTAAGAGTTAAGACCTTAACCTGAAGGCCATAGTACGAGTCTAAGACCTTAGATATTAGGCCAGAGTACGAGTCTAAGACCTTAGCTATTAGGCCAGAGAAAGAGTTAAGACCTTAGCTATTGGGCCAGAGTAAGAGTGAAGACCTTAACCATTAGGTCAGAGTACGAGTCTAAGACCTTAGCTATTAGGCCAGAGTAAGAGTTAAGACCTTAACCATTAGGCCAGAGTACGAGTCTAAGATTTTAGCTATTAGGCCAGAGTAAGAATTAAGACCTTAGCTATTAGGCCTGTGTAGGAGAGTGGAATCTGACTAATGGTTGCCCCCAACTTTTTGCCTGGTATTTAAGTGGTTTTTGACTAGTCTGGCTGGGATCCTGCTATCCAGCAACCCAGCCTACCTGCTTTCTCCCTAAAACTGTTGTGAGTACTCTAGGTACAAACATAATTGGATGCTGGGCATGCCCTACCAGTCCCTTGTAGATGGTACCCTAGGTACCCAGGGCATGGGTCCCCCAGTAGGCCTACCAGGGCTGCAGCACTTATTGTGCCACCCTGGGACAGCCACCCAAACTGACACCACCAGGCCACTACTGTAGCCTGGGTAAGGTGGTGCTAGCACCCCTTACAGGGATGTAGGTACCCTATGTCCCATACCATTACAACACATATACTCTCATAGGTCACCCCTATGGCAGGCCCTGGTAATCCTACAGGGCTGGGTGCTGAGGTATGTGTGAGGGGGGACCCCTACGTGAGTAGGACCTCTCTGCAACCTTCGTAAAATCGTTACTGGGTTGTTTGTAGTGTAGCCATACCATATACTCTTAACCGCATTCTAAGTTATTGCGTCATCGCTGTAACTTAGGAATGGCTACACAGAACCATATCGTGTTTGGTGTCAAACATGAAGGAATCATACCCCCAGTCCAGTCATGGGCATGGGGGCACGATTCCCCCTTGCTAGGAAGGTGATATGGGAAAAGCGGTAGAATTTGGACACCAATTTAAAAGTGCACATGTACCACAAAATGGCTACTGTTCGCCACCTACACGACTCTGGCTGGCTGTTGCTGGGGAAAACCCCAGCCTCGCCATCTGGACAATAGGGCTCCTGTGGCAGGGAGGTGCCAGCACCTCCCCAGACAGGATATGTGGATTGGAACAGGGTGGGTGCACCAAATGTCCTTTCAGAGTTGCACGTAGGCAGCTGCAGAGCCCCAATTCTGCATACACCGCCTGGAACCGGTTCAGGGGCACCCTGCCCCTCGCCCAGGCGGGAAACACACAAAGGGGAGTGGGTGTAGTCACCCTTTCCCGCCTCTACTCTGATTGGTAGGCTCTATTTTGGACCATCCCCTAATCTTGGGGATATATGCGAATAACTTTGCCCTAAAGCCTTAGATTCGTACAGGACTTCACAGAACTGACCTTCGACGAGCTGCTGCCCAGCTGACTGAAGAAATCTCCCTTGGGATAAAGGAGTTATCCCCCTGCTTGGCAGGCACCTAAAAGACTACAAGATACCCGGTTGGAACTTCGTTGCTCTCACGACCTTCGACGCCTTCCAGCAACCTTGAGGTGGGTCTCCAGTGCATCCCAGCGTCCTGTGAGTGTGCCCAGCAAGTCTGAGCACCCTGGACCACGTGGGTGTCGAGATCCCTGCATACCCCGAGACACCGGCCACCTCTTGTCCAGCACACGACCCCGACCAGTGGGGAAGTTGTGCTTTGGCCCATTTTTGAGCCAACCATCAAGCAGCATTTGTGCCGACTCTCAGCTCCCTGGCCCGCTCCGGTGGCCCGTGGAAGCCCTTTTACGCACTCCATTCTGCTGCCTTCCGCGGTCCCTTGTCTCTCAACTTGTGGGCCCTGACGGAGGACAATCTTCTTTTCCAAGAGTTCTCCTGGTTGCTCCAGGCCTGCTCTACGCTCCCTGCAAAGGAGAGCACCCTCAGACCTCGTGGGTCTGCACCAGCAGCTGCTTTGTTCATCTTGCGTGGGTTGCGGTTGCCAAAGCTTAGTGGATCCAATCGGGACACTAACACCGCAGCGACCCTCCGCCAACGTGGGACAGTCGCCCTCCAGAAGCTGGCTTTCCTTGAAGCCTCCCGGAGCACGTGACTGCAGAGCCCAGCTGTACCTTCCACACCTGAAGCACCCGACATCCACGAGTTCCTTCCTGTGAGCTCCCTGGTCACTGTGCTGTGACACAGACTCTGTCCCCTCTGCTTTCAGGTTCATCTTTGTCTTTTCTTCAACTTTAATCTTCACGACTTCAACGACACTTCCAGCTAGCAGCAGTTTGGACTCCTTTTCCATAGAAAATCAGCCCGCGACCCGACACCAGAATCGACCTATGCACCCGGCTTCCCTGGGGCAGGTAACAGTGGTACTTCGGTACTTCCGTGGTGGTGGGCTCTCCAAAGCCTTCAGTCTCAAGTCTTAACTTTGTACTGTTGTTAGAAGTGTCCTTAAACCTTAATTATTCAACCGCGACATTCTCCATAGGCTAACATTGCGATCCCGATAGCAACTTCTCGCACTGCACACGCCTCCCGTGGGTCCCCTTCCTCTTAACTGTGGGTGGATTCTGAAGGGGCCAGCGATCCTGAATGCCCTAGGCATTGCCTGTAGAATTGTCGTGGTTCTTATACCACTATTTTAGTATATGGTTTGGTCCCCCCCTGGGGCTCATTGATTTCTGTGCTATTTATTGTGTTTATAAATGCTTGTTTGAAGTGTAACTTTGCCACTAGCCACATAAAGTGACTGTGGGATTCTGTCTAGAATAAATACATATATTTTATATATATACCTGTGTGGGCTACTCTTTCATTTGGTTATTCAAGAGGTTATTATGGTAAAACAATAAGCTTAACACTCCTTCAAGACTTAGCCTGAAGGCTGCTCTCCACAGCTACCACTAGGATAGCTTTCTTTAAAGGTTGTCTTAAACCTATCATCAATAGGAGTCGAATTGGACTGGTGCAAGGTGTCCCTATAACTAGGAACAGCATATGCCAGGCCAACTTCTCACAGCCTGAGTAAGAGTTAAGACCTTAGCTATTAGGCCAGAGTACGAGTTAAGACCTTAACCAGTAGGCCAGAGTAAGAGTTAAGACCTTAACCTGTAGGCCAGAGTTGGAGTTAAGACCTAAACCTGTAGGCCATACTATGAGTCTAAGACCTTAGCTATTAGGCCAGAGTAAGAGTTAAGACCTTAACCATTAGGGCAGAGTACGAGTCTAAGACCTAAGCTATTAGGCCAGAGTAAGAGTTTAGACCTTAGCTATTAGGCCAGAGTAAGAGTTAAGACCTTAACCAGTAGGCGAGAGTGAGAGTTAAGTCCTTAACCTGTAGGCCATAGTATGAGTCTAAGAAGACCTTAGCTATTAGGCCAGAGTAAGAGTTAAGACCTTGGCTATTAGGCAAGAGTAAGAGTTAAGACCTTAACCAGTAGGCCAGAGTAAGAGTTAATACCTTAACCATTAGGCCAGAGTAAGAGTTAAGACCTTAACCATAATGCTAGAGTATGAGTCTAAGACCTTAGCTATTAGGCCAGAGTAAGAGTTAAGACCTTAACCTGTAGGCCAGAGTACGAGTCTAAGACCTTAGCTGTTAGGCCAGAGTAAGAGTTAAGACCTTAACCAGTAGGCCAGAGTAAGAGTTAAGACCTTAACCTGTAGGCCATAGTACGAGTCTAAGACCTTAGCTATTAGGCCAGAGTAAGAGTTAAGACCTTAACCAGTAGGCCAGAGTAAGAGTTAAGACCTTAACCTGTAGGCCAGAGTAAGAGTTAAGACCTTAACCTGTAGGCCAGAGTACGAGTCTAAGACCTTAGCTATTAGGCCAGGGTAAGAGTTAAGACCTTATCCAGTAGGCCAGAGTAAGAGTTAAGACCTTAGCTATTAGGCCAGAGTAAGAGTTAAGACCTTAGCTATTAGGCCAGAGTAAGAGTTAAGACCTTAAGCAGTAGGCCAGAGTAAGAGTTAAGACCTTAACCTGTAGGCCATAGTACGAGTCTAAGACCTTAGCTATTAGGCCAGAGTAAAAGTTAAGACCTTAACCAGTAGGCCAGAGTAAGAGTTAAGAACTTAACCTGTAGGCCAGAGTAAGAGTTAAGACCTTAACCTGTAGGCCATAGTACGAGTCTAAGACCTTAGCTATTAGGCCAGAGTAAGAGTTAAGACCTTAGCTATTAGGCCAGAGTACGAGTTAAGACCTTAACCATTAAGCCAGAGTACGAGTCTAAGACCTTAGCTATTTAGCCAGAGTAAGAGTTAAGACCTTAGCTATTAGGCCAGAGTAAGAGTTAAGACCTTAACCATTAGGCCAGAGTACGAGTCTAAGACGTTAGCTATTAGGCCAGAGTAAGAGTTAAGACCTTAACCATTAAGCCAGAGTAAGAATAAAGACCTTAAACATTAGGCCAGAGAAAGAGTCTAAGACCTTAACCATTAGGCCGGAGTAAGAGCTAAGACCTTAACCATTAGGCCAGAGTAAGAGTCTAAGACCTTAACCATTAGGCCAGAGTAAGAGTTAAGACCTTAACCATTAGGCCAGAGTAAGAGTCTGGCCAGAGTAAGAGTTAAGACCTTTACTATTAGGCCAGATTAAGAGTCTAAGACCTTAACCATTAGGCCAGAGTAAGAGTTAAGACCTTAACCATTAGGCCAGAGTAAGAGTCTAAGACCTTAACCATTATGTCAGAGTAAGAGTCTAAGACCTTAGCTATTAGGCCAGACCAAGAGTTAAGACCTTAACCATCAGGCCAGAGTACGAGTCTAAGACCTTAGCTATTAGGCCAGAGTAAGAGTTAAGACCTTAACCATTAGGCCAGAGTACGAGTCTAACACCTTCGCTATTAGGCTAGAGTAAGAGTTAAGACCTTAACCATTAGGCCAGAGTATGAGTCTAAGACCTTAGCTATTAGGCCAGAGTAAGAGTTAAGACCTTAACCAGTAGGCCAGAGTAAGAGTTAAGACCTTAACCTGTAGGCCATAGTACGAGTCTAAGACCTTAGCTATTAGGCCAGAGTAAGAGTTAAGACCTTAGCTATTCGGCCTGAGTAAGAGTTAAGACCTTAACCATTAGGCCAGAGTACGAGTCTAAGACCTTAGCTATTAGGCCAGAGTAAGAGTTAAGACCTTAACCATTAGGCCAGAGTAAGAGTTAAGACCTTAACCATTAGGCCAGAGTACGAGTCTAAGACCATAGCTATTAGGCCAGAGTAAGACTTAAGACCTTAGCTATTAGGCCAGAGTAAGAGTTAAGACCTTAACCATTAGGCCATAGTACGAGTCTAAGACCTTAGCTATTAGGCCAGAGTAAGAGTTAAGACCTTAGCTATTAGGCCAGAGTAAAAGTTAAGACCTTAACCAGTAGGCCAGAGTAAGAGTTAAGACCTTAACCATTAGGCCAGAGTACGAGTCTAAGACCTTAGCTATTAGGCCAGAGTAAGAGTTAAGACCTTAACCAGTAGGCCAGTGTAAGAGTTAAGACCTTAACCATTAGGCCAGAGTACGAGTCTAAGACCTTAGCTATTAGGCCAGAGTACGAGTCTAAGACCTTAGCTATTAGGCCAGAGTAAGAGTTAAGACCTTAGCTATTAGGCCAGAGTACGAGTCTAAGACCTTAGCTATTAGGCCAGAGTACGAGTCTAAGACCTTAGCTATTAGGCCAGAGTAAGAGTTAAGACCTTAGCTATTAGGCCAGAGTAAGAGATAAGACCTTAGACTCGTACTCTGGCCTAATAGCTAAGGTCTTAACACTTACTCTGGCCTAATAGCTAAGGTCTTAACTCTTACTCTGGCCTAATAGCTAAGGTCTTAGACTTGTACTCTGGCCTAATAGCTAAGGTCTTAGACTCGTACTCTGGCCTAATAGCTAAGGTCGTAACTCTTACTCTGGCCTAATAGCTAAGGTCTTAACTCGTACTCTGGCCTAATAGCTAAGACCTTAGCTATCAGGCCATAGTACGAGTCTTACACCATAGCTATTAGGCCAGAGTAAGAGTTAAGACCTTAACCATTAGACCAGAATACGAGTCTAAGACCTTAGCTATTAGGCCAGAGTAAGAGTTAAGACCTTAACCATTAGGCCAGAGTAAGAGTTAAGACCTTAACCATTAGGCAAGAGTATGAGTCTAAGACCTTAGCTATTAGGCCAGAGTAAGAGTTAAGACCTTAGCTATTAGGCCAGAGAAAGAGTTAAGACCTTAACCAGTAGGCCAAAGTAAGAGTTAAGACCTTCACCATTAGGCCAGAGTACGAGTCTAAGACCTTAGCTATTAGGCCAGAGTAAGAGTTAAGACCTTAACCAGTAGGCCAGAGTAAGAGTTAAGACCTTAACCATTTGGCCAGAGTACCAGTCTAAGACCTTAGCTAATAGGTCAGAGTAAGAGTTAAGACCTTAGCTATTAGGCCAGAGTAAGAGTTAAGACCTTAACCATTAGGCCAGAGTACGAGTCTAAGACCTTAACCAGTAGGCCAGAGTAAGAGTTAAGAACTTAACCTGTAGGCCATAGTACGAGTCTAAGACCTTAGCTATTTGGCCAGAGTAAGAGTTAAGACCTTAGCTATTAGGCCAGAGTAAGAGTTAAGACCTTAACCATTAGGCCAAAGTACGAGTCTAAGACCTTAGCTATTAGGCCAGAGTGAGAGTTAAGACCTTAGCTATTAGGCCATAGTAAAAGTTAAGACCTTAACCAGTAGGCCAGAGTAAGAGTTAAGACCTTAACCATTAGGCCAGAGTACGAGTCTAAGACCTTAGCTATTAGGCCAGAGTAAGAGTTAAGACCTTAACCAGTAGGCCAGTGTAAGAGTTAAGACCTTAACCATTAGGCCAGAGTACGAGTCTAAGACCTTAGCTATTAGGCCAGAGTACGAGTCTAAGACCTTAGCTATTAGGCCAGAGTAAGAGTTAAGACCTTAGCTATTAGGCAAGAGTAAGAGTTAAGACCTTAGCTATTAAGCCATAGTACGAGTCTCAGACCTTAGCTATTAGGCCAGAGTAAGGGTTAAGACCTTAACCAGTAGGCCAGTGTAAGAGTTAAGACCTTAACCATTAGGCCAGAGTACGAGTCTAAGACCTTAGCTATTAGGCCAGAGTACGAGTCTAAGACCTTAGCTATTAGGCCAGAGTAAGAGTTAAGACCTTAGCTATTAGGCCAGAGTAAGAGTTAAGACCTTAGCTATTAGGCCAGAGTACGAGTCTAAGACCTTAGCTATTAGGCCAGAGTACGAGTCTAAGACCTTAGCTATTAGGCTAGAGTAAGAGTTAAGACCTTCGCTATTAGGCCAGAGTAAGAGTTAAGACCTTAGCTATTAGGCCAGAGTACGAGTCTAAGACCTTAGCTATTAGGCCAGAGTAAGAGTTAAGACCTTAACCAGTAGGCCAGTGTAAGAGTTAAGACCTTAACCATTAGGCCAGAGCACGAGTCTAAGACCTTAGCTATTAGGCCAGAGTAAGAGTTAAGACCTTAGCTATTAGGCCAGAGTAAGAGTTAAGACCTTAGCTATTAGGCCAGAGTACGAGTCTAAGACCTTAGCTATTAGGCCAGAGTACGAGTCTAAGACCTTAGCTATTAGGCCAGAGTAAGAGTTAAGACCTTAGCTATCAGGCCATAGTACGAGTCTTACACCTTAGCTATTAGGCCAGAGTAAGAGTTAAGACCTTAACCAGTACACCATTGTAAGAGTTAAGACCTTAACCTGTAGGCCAGAGTAAGAGTTAAGACCTTAACCTGTAGGCCATAGTAGGAGTCTTAGACCTTAGCTATTAGGCCAGAGTAAGAGTTAAGACCTTAACCAGTAGGCCAGAGTAAGAGTTAAGACCTTAACCATTAGGCCAGAGTACGAGTCTAAGACCTTAGCTATTAGGCCAGAGTAAGAGTTAAGACCTTAGCTATTAGGCCAGAGTAAGAGTTAAGACCGTAACCATTAAGCCAGAGTACGAGTCTAAGACCTTAGCTATTTAGCCAGAGTAAAAGTTAAGACCTTAGCTATTAGGCCAGAGTAAGAGTTAAGACCTTAACCATTACGCCGGAGTACGAGTCTAAGACCTTAGCTATTAGGCCAGAGTAAGTGTTAAGACCTGAGCTATTATGCCAGACTAAGAGTTAAGACCTTAATAAGTAGGCCAGAGTAAGAGTTAAGACCTTAACCAGTAGGCCAGAGTAAGAGTTAAGACCTTAACCATTAGGCCAGAGTACGAGTCTAAGACCTTAGCTATTAGGCCAGAGTAAGAGTTAAGACCTTAACCAGTAGGCCAGAGTAAGAGTTAAGACCTTAGCTATTAGGCCAGAGTACGAGTCTAAGACCTTAGCTATTAGGCCAGAGTAAGAGTTAAGACCTTAACCAGTAGGCCAGAGTAAGTGTTAAGACCTTAACCAGTAGGCCAGAGTATGAGTCTAAGGCCTTAGCTATTAGGCCAGAGTAAGAGTTAAGACCTTAACCAGTAGGCCAGAGAAAGAGTTAAGACCTTAACCATTAGATCAGAGTACGAGTCTAAGACCGTAGCTATTAGGCCAGAGTAAGAGTTAAGACCTTAGCTATTAGGCCAGAGTAAGAGTTAAGACTTTAACCATTAAGCCAGAGTAAGAATAAAGACCTTAAACATTAGGCCAGAGAAAGAGTCTAAGACCTCAACCATTAGGCCGGAGTAAGAGCTAAGACCTTAACCATTAGGCCAGAGTAAGAGTCTAAGACCTTAACCATTAGGCCAGAGTAAGAGTTAAGACCTTAACCATTAGGCCAGATTAGGAGTCTAAGACCTTAACCATTAGGCCAGAGTAAGAGTTAAGACCTTAACCAGTAGGCCAGAGTAAGAGATAAGACCTTAACCAGTAGGCCAAAGTACGAGTCTAAGACCTTAGCTATTAGGCCAGAGTAAGAGTTATGATCCTAACCATTAGACCAGAGTACGAGTCTAAGACCTTAGCTATTAGGCCAGACTAAGAGTTAAGACCTTCGCTATTAGGCCAGAGTAAGATTTAAGACTTTAACCATTAAGCCAGAGTAAGAATAAAGACCTTAAACATTAGGCCAGAGAAAGAGTCTAAGACCTTAACCATTAGGCCGGAGTAAGAGCTAAGACCTTAACCATTAGGCCAGAGTAAGAGTCTAAGACCTTAACCATTAGGCCAGAGTAAGAGTTAAGACCTTAACCATTAGGCCAGAGTAAGAGTCTGGCCAGAGTAAGAGTTAAGAACTTTACCATTAGGCCAGATTAAGAGTCTAAGACCTTAACCATTAGGCCAGAGTAAGAGTTAAGACCTTAACCATTAGGCCAGAGTAAGAGTCTAAGACCTTAACCATTATGTCAGAGTAAGAGTCTAAGACCTTAGCTATTAGGCCAGACTAAGAGTTAAGACATTAACCATCAGGCCAGAGTACGAGTCGAAGACCTTAGCTATTAGGACAGAGTAAGAGTTAAGACCTTAACCATTAGGCCAGAGTATGAGTCTAAGACCTTAGCTATTAGGCCAGAGTAAGAGTTAAGACCTTAACCAGTAGGCCAGAGTAAGAGTTAAGACCTTAACCTGTAGGCCATAGTACGAGTCTAAGACCTTAGCTATTAGGCCAGAGTAAGAGTTAAGACCTTAGCTATTAGGCCTGAGTAAGAGTTAAGACCTTAACCATTAGGCCAGAGTACGAGTCTAAGACCTTAGCTATTAGGCCAGAGTAAGAGTTAAGACCTTAACCATTAGGCCAGAGTAAGAGTTAAGACCTTAACCATTAGGCCAGAGTACGAGTCTAAGACCTTAGCTATTAGGCCAGAGTAAGAGTTAAGACCTTAGCTATTAGGCCAGAGTAAGAGTTAAGACCTTAACCAGTAGGCCATAGTACGAGTCTAAGACCTTAGCTATTAGGCCAGAGTAAGAGTTAAGACCTTAACCAGTAGGCCAGAGTAAGAGTTAAGAACTTAACCTGTAGGCCATAGTACGAGTCTAAGACCTTAGCTATTAGGCCAGAGTAAGAGTTAAGACCTTAGCTATTAGGCCAGAGTAAGAGTTAAGACCTTAACCAGTAGGCCAGAGTAAGAGTTAAGACCTTAACCTGTAGGCCATAGTAGGAGTCTTAGACCTTAGCTATTAGGCCAGAGTAAGAGTAAAGAACTTAACCAGTAGGCCAGAGTAAGAGTTAAGACCTTAACCATTAGGCCAGAGTACGAGTCTAAGACCTTAGCTATTAGGCCAGAGTAAGAGTTAAGACCTTAACCATTAGGCCAGAGTACGAGTCTAAGACCTTAGCTATTAGGCCAGAGTAAGAGTTAAGACCTTAACCAGTAGGCCAGAGTAAGAGTTAAGACCTTCACCATTAGGCCAGAGTACGAGTCTAAGACCTTAGCTATTAGGCCAGAGTAAGAGTTAAGACCTTAACCAGTAGGCCAGAGTAAGAGTTAAGACCTTAACCATTTGGCCAGAGTACCAGTCTAAGACCTTAGCTATTAGGCCAGAGTAAGAGTTAAGACCTTAGCTATTAGGCCAGAGGAAGAGTTAAGACCGTAACCATTAAGCCAGAGTACGAGTCTAAGACCTTAGCTATTAGGCCAGAGTAAGAGTTAAGACCTTAGCTATTAGGCAAGAGTAAGAGTTAAGACCTTAGCTATTAGGCCAGAGTAAGAGTTAAGACTTTAACCATTAAGCCAGAGTAAGAATAAAGACCTTAAACATTAGGCCAGAGAAAGAGTCTAAGACCTTAACCATTAGGCCGGAGTAAGAGCTAAGACCTTAACCATTAGGCCAGAGTAAGAGTCTAAGACCTTAACCATTAGGCCAGAGTAAGAGTTAAGACCTTAACCATTAGGCCAGATTAAGAGTCTAAGACCTTAACCATTAGGCCAGAGTAAGAGTTAAGACCTTAACCAGTAGGCCAGAGTAAGAGTTAAGACCTTAACCAGTAGGCCAGAGTACGAGTCTAAGACCTTAGCTATTAGGCCAGAGTAAGAGTTAAGATCCTAACCATTAGACCAGAGTACGAGTCTAAGACATTAGCTATTAGGCCAGACTAAGAGTTAAGACCATAGCTATTAGGCCAGAGTATGAGTCTAAGAGCTTAGCTATTAGGCCAGAGTAAGAGCTAAGACCTTAACCATTAGGCCAGAGTATGAGTCTAAGACCTTAGCTATTAGGCCAGAGTAAGAGTTAAGACCTTCGCTATTAGGCCAGAGTAAGAGTTAAGACTTTAACCATTAAGCCAGAGTAAGAATAAAGACCTTAAACATTAGGCCAGAGAAAGAGTCTAAGACCTTAACCATTAGGCCGGAGTAAGAGCTAAGACCTTAACCATTAGGCCAGAGTAAGAGTCTAAGACCTTAACCATTAGGCCAGAGTAAGAGTTAAGACCTTAACCATTAGGCCAGAGTAAGAGTCTGGCCAGAGTAAGAGTTAAGAACTTTACCATTAGGCCAGTTTAAGAGTCTAGGACCTTAACCATTAGGCCAGAGTAAGAGTTAAGACCTTAACCATTAGGCCAGAGTAAGAGTCTAAGACCTTAACCATTATGTCAGAGTAAGAGTCTAAGACCTTAGCTATTAGGCCAGAGTAAGAGTTAAGACCTTAGCTATTAGGCCAGGGTAAGAGTTAAGAACTTATCCAGTAGGCCAGAGTAAGAGTTAAGACCTTAGCTATTAGGCCAGAGTAAGAGTTAAGACCTTAGCTATTAGGCCAGAGTAAGAGTTAAGACCTTAAGCAGTAGGCCAGAGTAAGAGTTAAGACTTTAACCTGTAGGCCATAGTACGAGTCTAAGACCTTAGCTATTAGGCCAGAGTAAAAGTTAAGACCTTAACCAGGACCAGAGTAAGAGTTAAGAACTTAACCTGTAGGTCAGAGTAAGAGTTAAGACCTTAACCTGTGGGCCAAAGTACGAGTCCAAGACCTTAGCTATTAGGCCAGAGTAAGAGTTAAGACCTTAGCTATTAGGCCAGAGTAAGAGTTAAGACCTTAACCTATATGCCATAGTTCGAGTCTAAGACCTTAGCTATTAGGCCAGAGTAAGAGTTAAGACCTTAGCTATTAGGCCAGAATACGAGTCTAAGACCTTAGCTATTAGGCCAGAGTAAGAGTTAAGACCTTAACCATTAGGCCAGAGTAAGAGTTAAGACCTTAACCATTAGGCAAGAGTATGAGTCTAGGACCTTCACCATTAGGCCAGAGTACGAGTCTAAGACCTTAGCTATTAGGCCAGAGTAAGAGTTAAGACCTTAACCAGTAGGCCAGAGTAAGAGTTAAGACCTTAACCATTTGGCCAGAGTACCAGTCTAAGACCTTAGCTATTAGGCCAGAGTAAGTGTTAAGACCTTAGCTATTAGGCCAGAGTAAGAGTTAAGACCTTAACCATTAGGCCAGAGTACGAGTCTAAGACCTTAGCTATTAGGCCAGAGTAAGAGTTAAGACCTTAACCAGTAGGCCAGAGTAAGAGTTAAGAACTTAACCTGTAGGCCATAGTACGAGTCTAAGACCTTAGCTATTAGGCCAGAGTAAGAGTTAAGACCTTAGCTATTAGGCCAGAGTAAGAGTTAAGACCTTAACCATTGGGCCAAAGTACGAGTCTAAGACCTTAGCTATTAGGCCAGAGTGAGAGTTAAGACCTTAGCTATTAGGCCATAGTAAAAGTTAAGACCTTAACCAGTAGGCCAGAGTAAGAGTTAAGACCATAACCATTAGGCCAGAGTACGAGTCTAAGACCTTAGCTATTAGGCCAGAGTAAGAGTTAAGACCTTAACCAGTAGGCCAGTGTAAGAGTTAAGACCTTAACTATTAGGCCAGAGTACGAGTCTAAGACCTTAGCTATTAGGCCAGAGTAAGAATTAAGACCTTAACCAGTAGGCCAGAGTAAGAGTTAAGACCTTAACCAGTAGGCCAGAGTAAGAGTCTAAGACCTTAGCTATTAGGCCAGAGTAAGAGTTAAGACCTTAACCAGTAGGCCAGAGTAAGAGTTAAGACCTTAACCTGTAGGCCATAGTACCAGTCTAAGACCTTAGCTATTAGGCCAGAGTAAGAGTTAAGACCTTAACCAGTCGGCCAGAGTAAGAGTTAAGACCTTAACCAGTAGGCCAGAGTACGAGTCTAACACCTTAGCTATTAGGCCAGAGTAAGAGTTAAGACCTTAACCATTAGGCCAGAGTACGAGTTAAGACCTTAACCAGTAGGCCAGAGTAAGAGTTAAGACCTTCACCATTAGGCCAGAGTACGAGTCTAAGACCTTAGCTATTAGGCCAGAGTAAGAGTTAAGACCTTAACCAGTAGGCCAGAGTAAGAGTTAAGACCTTAACCATTAGGCCAGAGTAAGAGTTAAGACCTTAACCATTAGGCCAGAGTAAGAGTCTAAGACCTTAGCTATTAGGCCAGAGTAAGAGTTAAGACCTTAGCTATTAGGCCAGAGTAAGAGTTAAACTTTAACCATTAAGCCAGAGAAAGAATAAAGACCTTAAACATTAGGCCAGAGAAAGAGTCTAAGACCTTAACCATTAGGCCGGAGTAAGAGCTAAGACCTTAAAAATTAGGCCGGAGTAAGAGTCTAAGACCTTAACCATTAGGCCAGAGTGAGAGTTAAGACCTTAACCATTAGTCCAGAGTAAGAGTCTGGCCAGAGTAAGAGTTAAGACCTTTACCATTAGGCCAGATTAAGAGTCTAAGACCTTAACCATTAGGCCAGAGTAAGAGTTAAGACCTTAACCATTAGGCCAGAGTAAGAGTCTAAGACCTTAACCATTATGTCAGAGTAAGAGTTAAGACCTTAACCATCAGGCCAGAGTACGAGTCTAATACCTTAGCTATTAGGCCAGAGTAAGAGCTAAGACCTTAACCATTAGGCCAGAGTAAGAGTCTAAGACCTTAACCATTAGGCCAGAGTAAGAGTTAAGACCTTAACCATTAGTCCAGAGTAAGAGTCTGGCCAGAGTAAGAGTTAAGACCTTTACCATTAGGCCAGATTAAGAGTCTAAGACCTTAACCATTAGGCCAGAGTAAGAGTTAAGACCTTTACCATTAGGCCAGATTAAGAGTCTAAGACCTTAGCTATTAGGCCAGACTAAGAGTTAATACCTTAACCATCAGGCCAGAGTACGAGTCTAATACCTTAGCTATTAGGCCAGAGTAAGAGTTAAGACCTTAACCATTAGGCCAGAGTACGAGTCTAACACCTTCGCTATTAGGCCAGAGTAAGAGTTAAGACCTTAACCATTAGGCCAGAATATGAGTCTAAGACCTTAGCTATTAGGCCAGAGTAAGAGTTAAGACCTTAACCAGTAGGCCAGAGTAAGAGTTAAGACCTTAACCTGTAGGCCATAATACGAGTCTAAGACCTTAGCTATTAGGCCAGAGTAAGAGTTAAGACCTTAGCTATTAGGCCTGAGTAAGAGTTAAGACCTTAACCATTAGGCCAGAGTACGAGTCTAAGACCTTAGCTATTAGGCCAGAGTAAGAGTTAAGACCTTAACCAGTAGGCCAGAGTACGAGTCTAAGACCTTAGCTATTAGGCCAGAGTAAGAGTTAACACCTTAACCAGTAGGCCAGAGTAAGAGTTAAGACCTTAACCTGTAGGCCATAGTACGAGTCTAAGACCTTAGCTATTAGGCCAGAGTAAGAGTTAAGACCTTAACCATTAGGCCAGTGTACGAGTCTAAGACCTTAGCTATTAGGCCAGAGTAGGAGTTAAGACCTTAGCTATTAGGCCATGAGTAAGAGTTAAGACCTTAAACATTAGGCCAGAGTACGAGTCTAAGACCTTAGCTATTAGGCCAGACTAAGAGTTAAGACCTTAGCTATTAGGCCAGAGTACGAGTCTAAGACCTTAGCTATTAGGCCAGAGTAAGAGTTAAGACCTTAACCAGTAGGCCAGAGTAAGAGTTAAGACCTAACCTGTATGCCATAGTACGAGTCTAAGACCTTAGCTATTAGGCCAGAGTAAGAGTTAAGACCTTAGCTATTAGGCCAGAGTAAGAATTAAGACCTTAACCAGTAGGCCAGAGTAAGAGTTAAGACCTTAACCTGTAGGCTAGAGTAAGAGTTAAGACCTTAACCTGTAGGCCATAGTACGAGTCTAAGACCTTAGCTATTAGGCCAGAGTAAGAGTTAAGACCTTAACCAGTAGGCCAGAGTATGAGTTAAGACCTTAACCATTAGGCCAGAGTACGAGTCTAAGACCTTAGCTATTAGGCCAGAGTACGAGTCTAAGACCTTAGCTATTAGGCCAGAGTAAGAGTTAAGACCTTAGCTATTAGGCCAGAGTACGAGTCTAAGACCTTAGCTATTAGGCCAGAGTACGAGTCTAAGACCTGAGCTATTAGGCCAGAGTAAGAGTTAAGACCTTAACCATTAGGCCAGAGTACGAGTCGAAGACCTTAGCTATTAGGCCAGAGTAAGAGTTAAGACATTAACCAGTAGGCCAGAGTAAGAGTTAAGACCTTAACCAGTAGGCCAGAGTACGAGTCTAAGACCTTAGCTATTAGGCCAGAGTAAGAGTTAAGATCCTAACCATTAGACCAGGGTACGAGTCTAAGACCTTAGCTATTAGGCCAGACTAAGAGTTAAGACCATAGCTATTAGTCCATAGTATGAGTCTAAGAGCTTAGCTATTAGGCCAGAGTAAGAGCTAAGACCTTAACCATTAGGCCAGAGTACGAGTCTAAGACCTTAGCTATTAGGCCAGAGTAAGAGTTAAGACCGTAGCTATTAGGCCAGAGTAAGAGTTAAGACTTTAACCATTAAGCCAGAGTAAGAATAAAGACCTTAAACATTAGGCCAGAGAAAGAGTCTAAGACCTTAACCATTAGGCCGGAGTAAGAGCTAAGACCTTAACCATTAGGCCAGAGTAAGAGTCTAAGACCTTAACCATTAGGCTAGAGTAAGAGTCTAAGACCTTAGCTATTAGGCCAGACTAAGAGTTAAGACCTTAACCATCAGGCCAGAGTACGAGTCTAATACCTTAGCTATTAGGCCAGAGTAAGAGTTAATACCTTAACCATTAGGCCAGAGTACGAGTCTAACACCTTCGCTATTAGGCCAGAGTAAGAGTTAAGACCTTAACCATTAGGCCAGAGTATGAGTCTAAGACCTTAGCTATTAGGCCAGAGTAAGAGTTAAGACCTTAACCAGTAGGCCAGAGTAAGAGTTAAGACCTTAACCTGTAGGCCATAATACGAGTCTAAGACCTTAGCTATTAGGCCAGAGTAAGAGTTAAGACCTTAGCTATTAGGCCTGAGTAAGAGTTAAGACCTTAATCATTAGGCCAGAGTACGAGTCTAAGACCTTAGCTATTAGGCCAGAGTAAGAGTTAAGACCTTAACCATTAGGCCAGAGTAAGAGTTAAGACCTTAACCATTAGGCCAGAGTACGAGTCTAAGACCTTAGCTATTAGGCCAGAGTAAGAGTTAAGACCTTAGCTATTAGGCCAGAGTAAGAGTTAAGACCTTAACCAGTAGGCCATAGTACGAGTCTAAGACCTTAGCTATTAGGCCAGAGTAAGAGTTAAGACCTTAACCAGTAGGCCAGAGTAAGAGTTAAGACCTTAACCATTAGGCCAAAGTACGAGTCTAAGACCTTAGCTATTAGGCCAGAGTAAGAGTTAAGACCTTAGCTATTAGGCCAGAGTAAAAGTTAAGACCTTAACCAGTAGGCCAGAGTAAGAGTTAAGACCTTAACCATTAGGCCAGAGTACGAGTCTAAGACCTTAGCTATTAGGCGAGAGTAAGAGTTAAGACCTTAACCAGTAGGCCAGTGTAAGAGTTAAGACCTTAACCATTAGGCCAGAGTACGAGTCTAAGACCTTAGCTATTAGGCCAGAGTACGAGTCTAAGACCTTAGCTATTAGGCCAGAGTAAGAGTTAAGACCTTAGCTATTAGGCCAGAGTAAGAGTTAAGACCTTAGCTATTAGGCCAGAGTACGAGTCTAAGACCTTAGCTATTAGGCCAGAGTACGAGTCTAAGACCTTAGCTATTAGGCCAGAGTAAGAGTTAAGACCTTAGCTATTAGGCCAGAGTACGAGTCTAAGACCTTAGCTATCAGGCCATAGTACGAGTCTTACACCATAGCTATTAGGCCAGAGTAAGAGTTAAGACCTTAACCATTAGGCCAGAATACGAGTCTAAGACCTTAGCTATTAGGCCAGAGTAAGAGTTAAGACCTTAACCATTAGGCCAGAGTAAGAGTTAAGACCTTAACCATTAGGCAAGAGTATGAGTCTAAGACCTTAGCTATTAGGCCAGAATAAGAGTTAAGACCTTAGCTATTAGGCCAGAGTAAGAGTTAAGACCTTAACCAGTAGGCCAGAGTAAGAGTTAAGACCTTCACCATTAGGCCAGAGTACGAGTCTAAGACCTTAGCTATTAGGCCAGAGTAAGAGTTAAGACCTTAACCAGTAGGCCAGAGTAAGAGTTAAGACCTTAACCATTTGGCCAGAGTACCAGTCTAAGACCTTAGCTAATAGGCCAGAGTAAGAGTTAAGACCTTAGCTATTAGGCCAGAGTAAGAGTTAAGACCTTAACCATTAGGCCAGAGTACGAGTCTAAGACCTTAGCTATTAGGCCAGAGTAAGAGTTAAGACCTTAACCAGTAGGCCAGAGTAAGAGTTAAGAACTTAACCTGTAGGCCATAGTACGAGTCTAAGACCTTAGCTATTAGGCCAGAGTAAGAGTTAAGACCTTAGCTATTAGGCGAGAGTAAGAGTTAAGACCTTAACCATTAGGCCAAAGTACGAGTCTCAGACCTTAGCTATTAGGCCAGAGTGAGAGTTAAGACCTTAGCTATTAGGCCACAGTAAAAGTTAAGACCTTAACCAGTAGGCCAGAGTAAGAGTTAAGACCTTAACCATTAGGCCAGAGTACGAGTCTAAGACCTTAGCTATTAGGCCAGAGTAAGAGTTAAGACCTTAACCAGTAGGCCAGTGTAAGAGTTAAGACCTTAACCATTAGGCCAGAGTACGAGTCTAAGACCTTAGCTATTAGGCCAGAGTAAGAGTTAAGACCTTAACCAGTAGGCCAGTGTTAGAGTTAAGACCTTAACCATTAGGCCAGAGTACGAGTCTAAGACCTTAGATATTAGGCCAGAGTACGAGTCTAAGACCTTAGCTATTAGGCCAGAGTAAGAGTTAAGACCTTAGCTATTAGGCAAGAGTAAGAGTTAAGACCTTAGCTATTAGGCCAGAGTACGAGTCTAAGACCTTAGCTATCAGGCCATAGTACGAGTCTTACACCATAGCTATTAGGCCAGAGTAAGAGTTAAGACCTTAACCATTAGGCCAGAATACGAGTCTAAGACCTTAGCTATTAGGCCAGAGTAAGAGTTAAGACCTTAACCATTAGGCCAGAGTAAGAGTTAAGACCTTAAACATTAGGCAAGAGTATGAGTCTAAGACCTTAGCTATTAGGCCAGAGTAAGAGTTAAGACCTTAGCTATTAGGCCAGAGTAAGAGTTAAGACCTTAACCAGTAGGCCAGAGTAAGAGTTAAGACCTTCACCATTAGGCCAGAGTACGAGTCTAAGACCTTAGCTATTAGGCCAGAGTAAGAGTTAAGACCTTAACCAGTAGGCCAGAGTAAGAGTTAAGACCTTAACCATTTGGCCAGAGTACCAGTCTAAGACCTTAGCTAATAGGCTAGAGAAAGAGTTAAGACCTTAGCTATTAGGCCAGAGTAAGAGTTAAGACCTTAACCATTAGGCCAGAGTACGAGTCTAAGACCTTAGCTATTAGGCCAGAGTAAGAGTTAAGACCTTAACCAGTAGGCCAGAGTAAGAGTTAAGAACTTAACCTGTAGGCCATAGTACGAGTCTAAGACCTTAGCTATTAGGCCAGAGTAAGAGTTAAGACCTTAGCTATTAGGCCAGAGTAAGAGTTAAGACCTTAACCATTAGGCCAAAGTACGAGTCTAAGAACTTAGCTATTAGGCCAGAGTGAGAGTTAAGACCTTAGCTATTAGGCCAAAGTACGAGTCTAAGACCTTAGCTATTAGGCCAGAGTGAGAGTTAAGACCTTAGCTATTAGGCCATAGTAAAAGTTAAGACCTTAACCAGTAGGCCAGAGTAAGTGTTAAGACCTTAACCATTAGGCCAGAGTATGAGTCTAAGACCTTAGCTATTAGGCCAGAGTAAGAGTTAAGACCTTAACCAGTAGGCCAGTGTAAGAGTTAAGACCTTAACCATTAGGCCAGAGTATGAGTCTAAGACCTTAGGTATTAGGCCAGAGTAAGAGTTAAGACCTTAACCAGTAGGCCAGTGTAAGAGTTAAGACCTTAACCATTAGGCCAGAGTACGAGTCTAAGACCTTAGATATTAGGCCAGAGTACGAGTCTAAGACCTTAGCTATTAGGCCAGAGTAAGAGTTAAGACCTTAGCTATTAGGCAAGAGTAAGAGTTAAGACCTTAGCTATTAGGCAAGAGTACGAGTCTAAGACCTTAGCTATTAGGCCAGAGTAAGAGTTAAGACCTTAACCAGTAGGCCAGTGTAAGAGTTAAGACCTTAACCATTAGGCCAGAGTATAAGTCTAAGACCTTAGGTATTAGGCCAGAGTAAGAGTTAAGACCTTAACCAGTAGGCCAGTGTAGGAGTTAAGACCTTAACCATTAGGCCAGAGTACGAGTCTAAGACCTTAGATATTAGGCCAGAGTACGAGTCTAAGACCTTAGCTATTAGGCCAGAGTAAGAGTTAAGACCTTAGCTATTAGGCAAGAGTAAGAGTTAAGACCTTAGCTATTAGGCAAGAGTACGAGTCTAAGACCTTAGCTATTAGGCCAGAGAAAGAGTTAAGACCTTAGCTATTGGGCCAGAGTAAGAGTGAAGACCTTAACCATTAGGCCAGAGTACGAGTCTAAGACCTTAGCTATTAGGCCAGAGTAAGAGTTAAGACCTTAACCATTAGGCCAGAGTACGAGTCTAAGATTTTAGCTATTAGGCCAGAGTAAGAATTAAGACCTTAGCTATTAGGCCTGAGTAAGAGTTAAGACCTTAGCTATTAGGCCAGAGTACGAGTTAAGACCTTAACCAGTAGGCCAGAGTAAGAGTTAAGACCTTAACCAGTAGGCCAGTGTAAGAGTTAAGACCTTAACCATTAGGCCAGAGTACGAGTCTAAGACCTTAGATATTAGGCCAGAGTACGAGTCTAAGACCTTAGCTATCAGGCCAGAGTAAGAGTTAAGACCTTAGCTATTAGGCAAGAGTAAGAGTTAAGACCTTAGCTATTAGGCCAGAGTACGAGTCTAAGACCTTAGCTATTAGGCCAGAGAAAGAGTTAAGACCTTAGCTATTGGGCCAGAGTAAGAGTGAAGACCTTAACCATTAGGCCTGAGTAAGAGTCTAAGACCTTAGATATTAGGCCAGAGTACGAGTCTAAGACCTTAGCTATTAGGCCAGAGTAAGAGTTAAGACCTTAGCTATTAGGCAAGAGTAAGAGTTAAGACCTTAGCTATTAGGCCAGAGTACGAGTCTAAGACCTTAGCTATTAGGCCAGAGTAAGAGTTATGACCTTAGCTATTAGGCCAGAGTAAGAGTTAAGACCTTAACCAGTAGGCCAGAGTAAGAGTTAAAACCTTAACCTGTAGGCCAGAGTACGAGTCTAAGACCTTAGCTATTAGGCCGGAGTAAGAGTTAAGACCTTAGCTATTAGGCCAGAGTAAGAGTTAAGACCTTAACCATTAGGCCAGAGTACGAGTCTAAGACCTAAGCTATTAGGCCAGAGTAAGAGTTTAGACCTTAGCTATTAGGCCAGAGTAAGAGTTAAGACCTTAACCAGTAGGCGAGAGTGAGAGTTAAGACCTTAACCTGTAGGCCATAGTATGAGTCTAAGACCTTAGCTATTAGGCCAGAGTAAGAGTTAAGACCTTGGCTATTAGGCCAGAGTAAGAGTTAAGACCTTAACCAGTAGGCCAGAGTAAGAGTTAATACCTTAACCATTAGGCCAGAGTAAGAGTTAAGACCTTAACCATGAGGCTAGAATATGAGTCTAAGACCTTAGCTATTAGGCCAGAGTAAGAGTTAAGACCTTAACCTGTAGGCCAGAGTAAGAGTTAAGACCTTAACCTGTAGGCCATAGTACGAGTCTAAGACCTTAGCTATTAGGCCAGAGTAAGAGTTAAGACCTTAACCAGTAGGCCAGAGTAAGAGTTAAGACCTTAACCATTAGGCCAGAGTACGAGTCTAAGACCTTAGCTATTAGGCCAGAGTAAGAGTTAAGACCTTAACCAGTAGGCCAGTGTTAGAGTTAAGACCTTAACCATTAGGCCAGAGTACGAGTCTAAGACCTTAGATATTAGGCCAGAGTACGAGTCTAAGACCTTAGCTATTAGGCCAGAGTAAGAGTTAAGACCTTAGCTATTAGGCAAGAGTAAGAGTTAAGACCTTAGCTATTAGGCCAGAGTACGAGTCTAAGACCTTAGCTATCAGGCCATAGTACGAGTCTTACACCATAGCTATTAGGCCAGAGTAAGAGTTAAGACCTTAACCATTAGGCCAGAATACGAGTCTAAGACCTTAGCTATTAGGCCAGAGTAAGAGTTAAGACCTTAACCATTAGGCCAGAGTAAGAGTTAAGACCTTAAACATTAGGCAAGAGTATGAGTCTAAGACCTTAGCTATTAGGCCAGAGTAAGAGTTAAGACCTTAGCTATTAGGCCAGAGTAAGAGTTAAGACCTTAACCAGTAGGCCAGAGTAAGAGTTAAGACCTTCACCATTAGGCCAGAGTACGAGTCTAAGACCTTAGCTATTAGGCCAGAGTAAGAGTTAAGACCTTAACCAGTAGGCCAGAGTAAGAGTTAAGACCTTAACCATTTGGCCAGAGTACCAGTCTAAGACCTTAGCTAATAGGCTAGAGAAAGAGTTAAGACCTTAGCTATTAGGCCAGAGTAAGAGTTAAGACCTTAACCATTAGGCCAGAGTACGAGTCTAAGACCTTAGCTATTAGGCCAGAGTAAGAGTTAAGACCTTAACCAGTAGGCCAGAGTAAGAGTTAAGAACTTAACCTGTAGGCCATAGTACGAGTCTAAGACCTTAGCTATTAGGCCAGAGTAAGAGTTAAGACCTTAGCTATTAGGCCAGAGTAAGAGTTAAGACCTTAACCATTAGGCCAAAGTACGAGTCTAAGAACTTAGCTATTAGGCCAGAGTGAGAGTTAAGACCTTAGCTATTAGGCCAAAGTACGAGTCTAAGACCTTAGCTATTAGGCCAGAGTGAGAGTTAAGACCTTAGCTATTAGGCCATAGTAAAAGTTAAGACCTTAACCAGTAGGCCAGAGTAAGTGTTAAGACCTTAACCATTAGGCCAGAGTATGAGTCTAAGACCTTAGCTATTAGGCCAGAGTAAGAGTTAAGACCTTAACCAGTAGGCCAGTGTAAGAGTTAAGACCTTAACCATTAGGCCAGAGTATGAGTCTAAGACCTTAGGTATTAGGCCAGAGTAAGAGTTAAGACCTTAACCAGTAGGCCAGTGTAAGAGTTAAGACCTTAACCATTAGGCCAGAGTACGAGTCTAAGACCTTAGATATTAGGCCAGAGTACGAGTCTAAGACCTTAGCTATTAGGCCAGAGTAAGAGTTAAGACCTTAGCTATTAGGCAAGAGTAAGAGTTAAGACCTTAGCTATTAGGCAAGAGTACGAGTCTAAGACCTTAGCTATTAGGCCAGAGTAAGAGTTAAGACCTTAACCAGTAGGCCAGTGTAAGAGTTAAGACCTTAACCATTAGGCCAGAGTATAAGTCTAAGACCTTAGGTATTAGGCCAGAGTAAGAGTTAAGACCTTAACCAGTAGGCCAGTGTAGGAGTTAAGACCTTAACCATTAGGCCAGAGTACGAGTCTAAGACCTTAGATATTAGGCCAGAGTACGAGTCTAAGACCTTAGCTATTAGGCCAGAGTAAGAGTTAAGACCTTAGCTATTAGGCAAGAGTAAGAGTTAAGACCTTAGCTATTAGGCAAGAGTACGAGTCTAAGACCTTAGCTATTAGGCCAGAGAAAGAGTTAAGACCTTAGCTATTGGGCCAGAGTAAGAGTGAAGACCTTAACCATTAGGCCAGAGTACGAGTCTAAGACCTTAGCTATTAGGCCAGAGTAAGAGTTAAGACCTTAACCATTAGGCCAGAGTACGAGTCTAAGATTTTAGCTATTAGGCCAGAGTAAGAATTAAGACCTTAGCTATTAGGCCTGAGTAAGAGTTAAGACCTTAGCTATTAGGCCAGAGTACGAGTTAAGACCTTAACCAGTAGGCCAGAGTAAGAGTTAAGACCTTAACCAGTAGGCCAGTGTAAGAGTTAAGACCTTAACCATTAGGCCAGAGTACGAGTCTAAGACCTTAGATATTAGGCCAGAGTACGAGTCTAAGACCTTAGCTATCAGGCCAGAGTAAGAGTTAAGACCTTAGCTATTAGGCAAGAGTAAGAGTTAAGACCTTAGCTATTAGGCCAGAGTACGAGTCTAAGACCTTAGCTATTAGGCCAGAGAAAGAGTTAAGACCTTAGCTATTGGGCCAGAGTAAGAGTGAAGACCTTAACCATTAGGCCTGAGTAAGAGTCTAAGACCTTAGATATTAGGCCAGAGTACGAGTCTAAGACCTTAGCTATTAGGCCAGAGTAAGAGTTAAGACCTTAGCTATTAGGCAAGAGTAAGAGTTAAGACCTTAGCTATTAGGCCAGAGTACGAGTCTAAGACCTTAGCTATTAGGCCAGAGTAAGAGTTATGACCTTAGCTATTAGGCCAGAGTAAGAGTTAAGACCTTAACCAGTAGGCCAGAGTAAGAGTTAAAACCTTAACCTGTAGGCCAGAGTACGAGTCTAAGACCTTAGCTATTAGGCCGGAGTAAGAGTTAAGACCTTAGCTATTAGGCCAGAGTAAGAGTTAAGACCTTAACCATTAGGCCAGAGTACGAGTCTAAGACCTAAGCTATTAGGCCAGAGTAAGAGTTTAGACCTTAGCTATTATGCCAGAGTAAGAGTTAAGACCTTAACCAGTAGGCGAGAGTGAGAGTTAAGACCTTAACCTGTAGGCCATAGTATGAGTCTAAGACCTTAGCTATTAGGCCAGAGTAAGAGTTAAGACCTTGGCTATTAGGCCAGAGTAAGAGTTAAGACCTTAACCAGTAGGCCAGAGTAAGAGTTAATACCTTAACCATTAGGCCAGAGTAAGAGTTAAGACCTTAACCATGAGGCTAGAATATGAGTCTAAGACCTTAGCTATTAGGCCAGAGTAAGAGTTAAGACCTTAACCTGTAGGCCAGAGTAAGAGTTAAGACCTTAACCTGTAGGCCATAGTACGAGTCTAAGACCTTAGCTATTAGGCCAGAGTAAGAGTTAAGACCTTAACCAGTAGGCCAGAGTAAGAGTTAAGACCTTAACCTGTAGGCCAGAGTAAGAGTTAAGACCTTAACCTGTAGGCCAGAGTACGAGTCTAAGACCTTAGCTATTAGGCCAGGGTAAGAGTTAAGACCTTATCCAGTAGGCCAGAGTAAGAGTTAAGACCTTAGCTATTAGGCCAGAGTAAGAGTTAAGACCTTAGCTATTAGGCCAGAGTAAGAGTTAAGACCTTAAGCAGTAGGCCAGAGTAAGAGTTAAGACCTTAACCTGTAGGCCATAGTACGAGTCTAAGACCTTAGCTATTAAGCCAGAGTAAAAGTTAAGACCTTAACCAGTAGGCCAGAGTAAGAGTTAAGAACTTAACCTGTAGGCCAGAGTAAGAGTTAAGACCTTAACCTGTAGGCCATAGTACGAGTCTAAGACCTTATCTGTTAGGCCAGAGTAAGAGTTAAGACCTTAGCTATTAGGCCAGAGTACGAGTTAAGACCTTAACCATTAAGCCAGAGTACGAGTCTAAGACCTTAGCTATTTAGCCAGAGTAAGAGTTAAGACCTTAGCTATTAGGCCAGAGTAAGAGTTAAGACCTTAACCATTAGGCCAGAGTACGAGTCTAAGACGTTAGCTTTTAGGCCAGAGTAAGAGTTAAGACCTTAACCAGTAGGCCAGAGTAAGAGTTAAGACCTTAACCATTAGTCCAGAGTACGAGTCTAAGACCTTAGCTATTAGGCCAGAGTAAGAGTTAAGACCTCAGCTATTGGGCCAGAGTAAGAGTTAAGACCTTAACCATTAGGCCAGAGTACAAGTCTAAGACCTTAGCTATTAGGCCAGAGTAAGAGTTAAGACCTTAACCTGTAGGCCATAGTACAAGTATAAGACCTTAGCTATTAGGCCAGAGTAACAGTTAAGAACTTAGCTATCAGGCCAGAGTAAGAGTTAAGACCTTAGCTATTAGGCCAGAGTAAGAGTTAAGACCTTAACCAGTAGGCCAGAGTAAGAGTTAAGACCTTAACCTGAAGGCCATAGTACGAGTCTAAGACCTTAGATATTAGGCCAGAGTACGAGTCTAAGACCTTAGCTATTAGGCCAGAGTACGAGTCTAAGGCCTTAGCTATTAGGCCAGAGTAAGAGTTAAGACCTTAACCAGTAGGCCAGAGTATGAGTCGAAGACCTTAGCTATTAGGCCAGAGTAAGAGTTAAGACCTTAACCAGTAGGCCAGAGTAAGAGTTAAGACCTTAACCTGTAGGCCATAGTACGAGTCTAAGACCTTAGCTATTAGGCCAGAGTAAGAGTTAAGACCTTTTCCATTAGGCCAGAGTACGAGTCTAAGACCTTAGCTATTAGGCCAGAGTAAGAGTTAAGACCTTAGCTATTAGGCCATGAGTAAGAGTTAAGACCTTAAACATTAGGCCAGAGTACGAGTCTAAGACCTTAGCTATTAGGCCAGACTAAGAGTTAAGACCTTAGCTATTAGGCCAGAGTACGAGTCTAAGACCTTAGCTATTAGGCCAGAGTAAGAGTTAAGACCTTAACCAGTAGGCCAGAGTAAGAGTTAAGACCTAACCTGTATGCCATAGTACGAGTCTAAGACCTTAGCTAATAGGCTAGAGTAAGAGTTAAGACCTTAGCTATTAGGCCAGAGTAAGAATTAAGACCTTAACCAGTAGGCCATAGTAACAGTTAAGACCTTAACCTGTAGGCTAGAGTAAGAGTTAAGACCTTAACCTGTAGGCCATAGTACGAGTCTAAGACCTTAGCTATCAGGCCAGAGTAAGAGTTAAGACCTTAGCTATTAGGCCAGAGTACGAGTCTAAGACCTTAGCTATTAGGCCAGAGTACGAGTCTTAGACCTTAGCTATTAGGCCAGAGTAAGAGTTAAGACCTTAACCATTAGGCCAGAGTACGAGTCTAAGACCTTAGCTATTAGGCCAGAGTAAGAGTTAAGACCTTAACCAGTAGGCCAGAGTAAGAGTTAAGACCTTAACCAGTAGGCCAGAGTATGAGTCTAAGACCTTAGCTATTAGGGCCAGAGTAAGAGTTAAGATCCTAACCATTAGACCAGAGTACGAGTCTAAGACCTTAGCTATTAGGCCAGACTAAGAGTTAAGACCATAGCTATTAGGCCAGACTAAGAGTTAATACCTTAACCATCAGGCCAGAGTACGAGTCTAAGACCTTAGCTATTAGGCCAGAGTAAGAGTTAAGACCTTAACCATTATGCCAGAGTACGAGTCTAAAACCTTCGCTATTAGGCCAGAGTAATAGTTAAGACCTTAACCATTAGGCCAGAGTATGAGTCTAAGACCTTAGCTATTAGGCCAGAGTAAGAATTAAGACCTTAGCTATTAGGCCTGAGTAAGAGTTAAGACCTTAGCTATTAGGCCAGAGTACGAGTTAAGACCTTAACCAGTAGGCCAGAGTAAGAGTTAAGACCTTAACCTGTAGGCCAGAGTGGGAGTTAAGACCTAAACCAGTAGGCCATACTATGAGTCTAAGACCTTAGCTACTAGGCCAGAGTAAGAGGTATGACCTTAGCTATTAGGCCAGAGTAAGAGTTAAGACCTTAACCAGTAGGCCAGAGTAAGAGTTAAAACCTTAACCTGTAGGCCAGAGTACGAGTCTAAGACCTTAGCTATTAGGCCAGAGTAAGAGTTAAGACCTTAGCTATTAGGCCAGAGTAAGAGTTAAGACCTTAACCATTAGGCCAGAGTACGAGACTAAGACCTAAGCTATTAGGCCAGAGTAAGAGTTTAGACCTTAGCTATTAGGCCAGAGTAAGAGTTAAGACCTTAACCTGTAGGCGAGAGTGAGAGTTAAGACCTTAACCTGTAGGCCATAGTATGAGTCTAAGACCTTAGCTATTAGGCCAGAGTAAGAGTTAAGACCTTGGCTATTAGGCCAGAGTAAGAGTTAAGACCTTAACCAGTAGGCCAGAGTAAGAGTTAATACCTTAACCATTAGGCCACAGTAAGAGTTAAGACCTTAACCATAAGGCCAGAGTATGAGTCTAAGACCTTAGCTATTAGGCCAGAGTAAGAGTTAAGCCCTTAACCATTAGGCCATAGTACGAGTCTAAGACCTTAGCTATTAGGCCAGAGTAAGAGTTAAGACCTTAGCTATTAGGCCAGAGTAAGAGTTAAGACCTTAGCTATTAGGCCTGAGTAAGAGTTAAGACCTTAATCATTAGGCCAGAGTACGAGTCTAAGACCTTAGCTATTAGGCCAGAGTAAGAGTTAAGACCTTAACCATTAGGCCAGAGTAAGAGTTAAGACCTTAACCATTAGGCCAGAGTACGAGTCTAAGACCTTAGCTATTAGGCCAGAGTAAGAGTTAAGACCTTAGCTATTAGGCCAGAGTAAGAGTTAAGACCTTAACCAGTAGGCCATAGTACGAGTCTAAGACCTTAGCTATTAGGCCAGAGTAAGAGTTAAGACCTTAACCAGTAGGCCAGAGTAAGAGTTAAGACCTTAACCATTAGGCCAAAGTACGAGTCTAAGACCTTAGCTATTAGGCCAGAGTAAGAGTTAAGACCTTAGCTATTAGGCCAGAGTAAAAGTTAAGACCTTAACCAGTAGGCCAGAGTAAGAGTTAAGACCTTAACCATTAGGCCAGAGTACGAGTCTAAGACCTTAGCTATTAGGCGAGAGTAAGAGTTAAGACCTTAACCAGTAGGCCAGTGTAAGAGTTAAGACCTTAACCATTAGGCCAGAGTACGAGTCTAAGACCTTAGCTATTAGGCCAGAGTACGAGTCTAAGACCTTAGCTATTAGGCCAGAGTAAGAGTTAAGACCTTAGCTATTAGGCCAGAGTAAGAGTTAAGACCTTAGCTATTAGGCCAGAGTACGAGTCTAAGACCTTAGCTATTAGGCCAGAGTACGAGTCTAAGACCTTAGCTATTAGGCCAGAGTAAGAGTTAAGACCTTAGCTATTAGGCCAGAGTACGAGTCTAAGACCTTAGCTATCAGGCCATAGTACGAGTCTTACACCATAGCTATTAGGCCAGAGTAAGAGTTAAGACCTTAACCATTAGGCCAGAATACGAGTCTAAGACCTTAGCTATTAGGCCAGAGTAAGAGTTAAGACCTTAACCATTAGGCCAGAGTAAGAGTTAAGACCTTAACCATTAGGCAAGAGTATGAGTCTAAGACCTTAGCTATTAGGCCAGAATAAGAGTTAAGACCTTAGCTATTAGGCCAGAGTAAGAGTTAAGACCTTAACCAGTAGGCCAGAGTAAGAGTTAAGACCTTCACCATTAGGCCAGAGTACGAGTCTAAGACCTTAGCTATTAGGCCAGAGTAAGAGTTAAGACCTTAACCAGTAGGCCAGAGTAAGAGTTAAGACCTTAACCATTTGGCCAGAGTACCAGTCTAAGACCTTAGCTAATAGGCCAGAGTAAGAGTTAAGACCTTAGCTATTAGGAAAGAGTAAGAGTTAAGACCTTAACCATTAGGCCAGAGTACGAGTCTAAGACCTTAGCTATTAGGCCAGAGTAAGAGTTAAGACCTTAACCAGTAGGCCAGAGTAAGAGTTAAGAACTTAACCTGTAGGCCATAGTACGAGTCTAAGACCTTAGCTATTAGGCCAGAGTAAGAGTTAAGACCTTAGCTATTAGGCGAGAGTAAGAGTTAAGACCTTAACCATTAGGCCAAAGTACGAGTCTAAGACCTTAGCTATTAGGCCAGAGTGAGAGTTAAGACCTTAGCTATTAGGCCACAGTAAAAGTTAAGACCTTAACCAGTAGGCCAGAGTAAGAGTTAAGACCTTAACCATTAGGCCAGAGTACGAGTCTAAGACCTTAGCTATTAGGCCAGAGTAAGAGTTAAGACCTTAACCAGTAGGCCAGTGTAAGAGTTAAGACCTTAACCATTAGGCCAGAGTACGAGTCTAAGACCTTAGCTATTAGGCCAGAGTAAGAGTTAAGACCTTAACCAGTAGGCCAGTGTTAGAGTTAAGACCTTAACCATTAGGCCAGAGTACGAGTCTAAGACCTTAGATATTAGGCCAGAGTACGAGTCTAAGACCTTAGCTATTAGGCCAGAGTAAGAGTTAAGACCTTAGCTATTAGGCAAGAGTAAGAGTTAAGACCTTAGCTATTAGGCCAGAGTACGAGTCTAAGACCTTAGCTATCAGGCCATAGTACGAGTCTTACACCATAGCTATTAGGCCAGAGTAAGAGTTAAGACCTTAACCATTAGGCCAGAATACGAGTCTAAGACCTTAGCTATTAGGCCAGAGTAAGAGTTAAGACCTTAACCATTAGGCCAGAGTAAGAGTTAAGACCTTAAACATTAGGCAAGAGTATGAGTCTAAGACCTTAGCTATTAGGCCAGAGTAAGAGTTAAGACCTTAGCTATTAGGCCAGAGTAAGAGTTAAGACCTTAACCAGTAGGCCAGAGTAAGAGTTAAGACCTTCACCATTAGGCCAGAGTACGAGTCTAAGACCTTAGCTATTAGGCCAGAGTAAGAGTTAAGACCTTAACCAGTAGGCCAGAGTAAGAGTTAAGACCTTAACCATTTGGCCAGAGTACCAGTCTAAGACCTTAGCTAATAGGCTAGAGAAAGAGTTAAGACCTTAGCTATTAGGCCAGAGTAAGAGTTAAGACCTTAACCATTAGGCCAGAGTACGAGTCTAAGACCTTAGCTATTAGGCCAGAGTAAGAGTTAAGACCTTAACCAGTAGGCCAGAGTAAGAGTTAAGAACTTAACCTGTAGGCCATAGTACGAGTCTAAGACCTTAGCTATTAGGCCAGAGTAAGAGTTAAGACCTTAGCTATTAGGCCAGAGTAAGAGTTAAGACCTTAACCATTAGGCCAAAGTACGAGTCTAAGACCTTAGCTATTAGGCCAGAGTGAGAGTTAAGACCTTAGCTATTAGGCCAAAGTACGAGTCTAAGACCTTAGCTATTAGGCCAGAGTGAGAGTTAAGACCTTAGCTATTAGGCCATAGTAAAAGTTAAGACCTTAACCAGTAGGCCAGAGTAAGTGTTAAGACCTTAACCATTAGGCCAGAGTATGAGTCTAAGACCTTAGCTATTAGGCCAGAGTAAGAGTTAAGACCTTAACCAGTAGGCCAGTGTAAGAGTTAAGACCTTAACCATTAGGCCAGAGTATGAGTCTAAGACCTTAGGTATTAGGCCAGAGTAAGAGTTAAGACCTTAACCAGTAGGCCAGTGTAAGAGTTAAGACCTTAACCATTAGGCCAGAGTACGAGTCTAAGACCTTAGATATTAGGCCAGAGTACGAGTCTAAGACCTTAGCTATTAGGCCAGAGTAAGAGTTAAGACCTTAGCTATTAGGCAAGAGTAAGAGTTAAGACCTTAGCTATTAGGCAAGAGTACGAGTCTAAGACCTTAGCTATTAGGCCAGAGTAAGAGTTAAGACCTTAACCAGTAGGCCAGTGTAAGAGTTAAGACCTTAACCATTAGGCCAGAGTATGAGTCTAAGACCTTAGGTATTAGGCCAGAGTAAGAGTTAAGACCTTAACCAGTAGGCCAGTGTAAGAGTTAAGACCTTAACCATTAGGCCAGAGTACGAGTCTAAGACCTTAGATATTAGGCCAGAGTACGAGTCTAAGACCTTAGCTATTAGGCCAGAGTAAGAGTTAAGACCTTAGCTATTAGGCAAGAGTAAGAGTTAAGACCTTAGCTATTAGGCAAGAGTACGAGTCTAAGACCTTAGCTATTAGGCCAGAGAAAGAGTTAAGACCTTAGCTATTGGGCCAGAGTAAGAGTGAAGACCTTAACCATTAGGCCAGAGTACGAGTCTAAGACCTTAGCTATTAGGCCAGAGTAAGAGTTAAGACCTTAACCATTAGGCCAGAGTACGAGTCTAAGATTTTAGCTATTAGGCCAGAGTAAGAATTAAGACCTTAGCTATTAGGCCTGAGTAAGAGTTAAGACCTTAGCTATTAGGCCAGAGTACGAGTTAAGACCTTAACCAGTAGGCCAGAGTAAGAGTTAAGACCTTAACCAGTAGGCCAGTGTAAGAGTTAAGACCTTAACCATTAGGCCAGAGTACGAGTCTAAGACCTTAGATATTAGGCCAGAGTACGAGTCTAAGACCTTAGCTATTAGGCCAGAGTAAGAGTTAAGACCTTAGCTATTAGGCAAGAGTAAGAGTTAAGACCTTAGCTATTAGGCCAGAGTACGAGTCTAAGACCTTAGCTATTAGGCCAGAGAAAGAGTTAAGACCTTAGCTATTGGGCCAGAGTAAGAGTGAAGACCTTAACCATTAGGCCTGAGTAAGAGTCTAAGACCTTAGATATTAGGCCAGAGTACGAGTCTAAGACCTTAGCTATTAGGCCAGAGTAAGAGTTAAGACCTTAGCTATTAGGCAAGAGTAAGAGTTAAGACCTTAGCTATTAGGCCAGAGTACGAGTCTAAGACCTTAGCTATTAGGCCAGAGTAAGAGTTATGACCTTAGCTATTAGGCCAGAGTAAGAGTTAAGACCTTAACCAGTAGGCCAGAGTAAGAGTTAAAACCTTAACCTGTAGGCCAGAGTACGAGTCTAAGACCTTAGCTATTAGGCCGGAGTAAGAGTTAAGACCTTAGCTATTAGGCCAGAGTAAGAGTTAAGACCTTAACCATTAGGCCAGAGTACGAGTCTAAGACCTAAGCTATTAGGCCAGAGTAAGAGTTTAGACCTTAGCTATTAGGCCAGAGTAAGAGTTAAGACCTTAACCAGTAGGCGAGAGTGAGAGTTAAGACCTTAACCTGTAGGCCATAGTATGAGTCTAAGACCTTAGCTATTAGGCCAGAGTAAGAGTTAAGACCTTGGCTATTAGGCCAGAGTAAGAGTTAAGACCTTAACCAGTAGGCCAGAGTAAGAGTTAATACCTTAACCATTAGGCCAGAGTAAGAGTTAAGACCTTAACCATGAGGCTAGAATATGAGTCTAAGACCTTAGCTATTAGGCCAGAGTAAGAGTTAAGACCTTAACCTGTAGGCCAGAGTAAGAGTTAGGACCTTAACCTGTAGGCCATAGTACGAGTCTAAGACCTTAGCTATTAGGCCAGAGTAAGTGTTAAGACCTTAACCAGTAGGCCAGAGTAAGAGTTAAGACCTTAACCTGTAGGCCAGAGTAAGAGTTAAGACCTTAACCTGTAGGCCAGAGTACGAGTCTAAGACCTTAGCTATTAGGCCAGGGTAAGAGTTAAGACCTTATCCAGTAGGCCAGAGTAAGAGTTAAGACCTTAGCTATTAGGCCAGAGTAAGAGTTAAGACCTTAGCTATTAGGCCAGAGTAAGAGTTAAGACCTTAAGCAGTAGGCCAGAGTAAGAGTTAAGACCTTAACCTGTAGGCCATAGTACGAGTCTAAGACCTTAGCTATTAAGCCAGAGTAAAAGTTAAGACCTTAACCAGTAGGCCAGAGTAAGAGTTAAGAACTTAACCTGTAGGCCAGAGTAAGAGTTAAGACCTTAACCTGTAGGCCATAGTACGAGTCTAAGACCTTAGCTATTAGGCCAGAGTAAGAGTTAAGACCTTAGCTATTAGGCCAGAGTACGAGTTAAGACCTTAGCTATTAGGCCAGAGTAAGAGTTAAGACCTCAGCTATTGGGCCAGAGTAAGAGTTAAGACCTTAACCATTAAGCCAGAGTACGAGTCTAAGACCTTAGCTATTTAGCCAGAGTAAGAGTTAAGACCTTAGCTATTAGGCCAGAGTAAGAGTTAAGACCTTAACCATTAGGCCAGAGTACGAGTCTAAGACGTTAGATTTTAGGCCAGAGTAAGAGTTAAGACCTTAACCAGTAGGCCAGAGTAAGAGTTAAGACCTTAACCATTAGTCCAGAGTACGAGTCTAAGACCTTAGCTATTAGGCCAGAGTAAGAGTTAAGACCTCAGCTATTGGGCCAGAGTAAGAGTTAAGACCTTAACCATTAGGCCAGAGTACAAGTCTAAGACCTTAGCTATTAGGCCAGAGTAAGAGTTAAGACCTTAACCTGTAGGCCATAGTACAAGTATAAGACCTTAGCTATTAGGCCAGAGTAACAGTTAAGAACTTAGCTATCAGGCCAGAGTAAGAGTTAAGACCTTAGCTATTAGGCCAGAGTAAGGGTTAAGACCTTAACCAGTAGGCCAGAGTAAGAGTTAAGACCTTAACCTGAAGGCCATAGTACGAGTCTAAGACCTTAGATATTAGGCCAGAGTACGAGTCTAAGACCTTAGCTATTAGGCCAGAGTACGAGTCTAAGGCCTTAGCTATTAGGCCAGAGTAAGAGTTAAGACCTTAACCAGTAGGCCAGAGTATGAGTCGAAGACCTTAGCTATTAGGCCAGAGTAAGAGTTAAGACCTTAACCAGTAGGCCAGAGTAAGAGTTAAGACCTTAACCTGTAGGCCATAGTACGAGTCTAAGACCTTAGCTATTAGGCCAGAGTAAGAGTTAAGACCTTTTCCATTAGGCCAGAGTACGAGTCTAAGACCTTAGCTATTAGGCCAGAGTAAGAGTTAAGACCTTAGCTATTAGGCCATGAGTAAGAGTTAAGACCTTAAACATTAGGCCAGAGTACGAGTCTAAGACCTTAGCTATTAGGCCAGACTAAGAGTTAAGACCTTAGCTATTAGGCCAGAGTACGAGTCTAAGACCTTAGCTATTAGGCCAGAGTAAGAGTTAAGACCTTAACCAGTAGGCCAGAGTAAGAGTTAAGACCTAACCTGTATGCCATAGTACGAGTCTAAGACCTTAGCTAATAGGCTAGAGTAAGAGTTAAGACCTTAGCTATTAGGCCAGAGTAAGAATTAAGACCTTAACCAGTAGGCCATAGTAACAGTTAAGACCTTAACCTGTAGGCTAGAGTAAGAGTTAAGACCTTAACCTGTAGGCCATAGTACGAGTCTAAGACCTTAGCTATCAGGCCAGAGTAAGAGTTAAGACCTTAGCTATTAGGCCAGAGTACGAGTCTAAGACCTTAGCTATTAGGCCAGAGTACGAGTCTTAGACCTTAGCTATTAGGCCAGAGTAAGAGTTAAGACCTTAACCATTAGGCCAGAGTACGAGTCTAAGACCTTAGCTATTAGGCCAGAGTAAGAGTTAAGACCTTAACCAGTAGGCCAGAGTAAGAGTTAAGACCTTAACCAGTAGGCCAGAGTACGAGTCTAAGACCTTAGCTATTAGGGCCAGAGTAAGAGTTAAGATCCTAACCATTAGACCAGAGTACGAGTCTAAGACCTTAGCTATTAGGCCAGACTAAGAGTTAAGACCATAGCTATTAGGCCAGACTAAGAGTTAATACCTTAACCATCAGGCCAGAGTACGAGTCTAAGACCTTAGCTATTAGGCCAGAGTAAGAGTTAAGACCTTAACCATTATGCCAGAGTACGAGTCTAAAACCTTCGCTATTAGGCCAGAGTAATAGTTAAGACCTTAACCATTAGGCCAGAGTATGAGTCTAAGACCTTAGCTATTAGGCCAGAGTAAGAATTAAGACCTTAGCTATTAGGCCTGAGTAAGAGTTAAGACCTTAGCTATTAGGCCAGAGTACGAGTTAAGACCTTAACCAGTAGGCCAGAGTAAGAGTTAAGACCTTAACCTGTAGGCCAGAGTGGGAGTTAAGACCTAAACCAGTAGGCCATACTATGAGTCTAAGACCTTAGCTACTAGGCCAGAGTAAGAGGTATGACCTTAGCTATTAGGCCAGAGTAAGAGTTAAGACCTTAACCAGTAGGCCAGAGTAAGAGTTAAAACCTTAACCTGTAGGCCAGAGTACGAGTCTAAGACCTTAGCTATTAGGCCAGAGTAAGAGTTAAGACCTTAGCTATTAGGCCAGAGTAAGAGTTAAGACCTTAACCATTAGGCCAGAGTACGAGTCTAAGACCTAAGCTATTAGGCCAGAGTAAGAGTTTAGACCTTAGCTATTAGGCCAGAGTAAGAGTTAAGACCTTAACCTGTAGGCGAGAGTGAGAGTTAAGACCTTAACCTGTAGGCCATAGTATGAGTCTAAGACCTTAGCTATTAGGCCAGAGTAAGAGTTAAGACCTTGGCTATTAGGCCAGAGTAAGAGTTAAGACCTTAACCAGTAGGCCAGAGTAAGAGTTAATACCTTAACCATTAGGCCAGAGTAAGAGTTAAGACCTTAACCATAAGGCCAGAGTATGAGTCTAAGACCTTAGCTATTAGGCCAGAGTAAGAGTTAAGCCCTTAACCTGTAGGCCAGAGTACGAGTCTAAGACCTTAGCTGTTAGGCCAGAGTAAGAGTTAAGACCTTAACCAGTAGGCCAGAGTAAGAGTTAAGACCTTAACCTGTAGGCCATAGTACGAGTCTAAGACCTTAGCTATTAGGCCAGAGTAAGAGTTAAGACCTTAACCAGTAGGCCAGAGTAAGAGTTAAGACCTTAACCTGTAGGCCAGAGTAAGAGTTAAGACCTTAACCTGTAGGCCAGAGTACGAATCTAAGACCTTAGCTATTAGGCCAGGGTAAGAGTTAAGACCTTATCCAGTAGGCCAGAGTAAGAGTTTAGACCTTAGCTATTAGGCCAGAGTAAGAGTTAAGACCTTAGCTATTAGGCCAGAGTAAGAGTTAAGACCTTAAGCAGTAGGCCAGAGTAAGAGTTAAGACCTTAACCTGTAGGCCATAGTACGAGTCTAAGACCTTAGCTATTAGGCCAGAGTAAAAGTTAAGACCTTAACCAGTAGGCCAGAGTAAGAGTTAAGAACTTAACCTGTAGGCCAGAGTAAGAGTTAAGACCTTAACCTGTAGGCCAAAGTAAGAGTCTAAGACCTTAGCTATTAGGCCAGACTAAGAGTTAATACCTTAACCATCAGGCCAGAGTACGAGTCTAAGACCTTACCTATTAGGCCAGAGTAAGAGTTAAGACCTTAACCATTAGGCCAGAGTACGAGTCTAAAACCTTCGCTATTAGGCCAGAGTAATAGTTAAGACCTTAACCATTAGGCCAGAGTATGAGTCTAAGACCTTAGCTATTAGGCCAGAGTAAGAATTAAGACCTTAGCTATTAGGCCTGAGTAAGAGTTAAGACCTTAGCTATTAGGCCAGAGTACGAGTTAAGACCTTAACCAGTAGGCCAGAGTAAGAGTTAAGACCTTAACCTGTAGGCCAGAGTTTGAGTTAAGACCTAAACCAGTAGGCCATACTATGAGTCTAAGACCTTAGCTACTAGGCCAGAGTAAGAGGTATGACCTTAGCTATTAGGCCAGAGTAAGAGTTAAGACCTTAACCAGTAGGCCAGAGTAAGAGTTAAAACCTTAACCTGTAGGCCAGAGTACGAGTCTAAGACCTTAGCTATTAGGCCAGAGTAAGAGTTAAGACCTTAGCTATTAGGCCAGAGTAAGAGTTAAGACCTTAACCATTAGGCCAGAGTACGAGTCTAAGACCTAAGCTATTAGGCCAGAGTAAGAGTTAAGACCTTAACCTGTAGGCCATAGTACAAGTATAAGACCTTAGCTATTAGGCCAGAGTAACAGTTAAGAACTTAGCTATCAGGCCAGAGTAAGAGTTAAGACCTTAGCTATTAGGCCAGAGTAAGAGTTAAGACCTTAACCAGTAGGCCAGAGTAAGAGTTAAGACCTTAACCTGAAGGCCATAGTACGAGTCTAAGACCTTAGATATTAGGCCAGAGTACGAGTCTAAGACCTTAGCTATTAGGCCAGAGTACGAGTCTAAGGCCTTAGCTATTAGGCCAGAGTAAGAGTTAAGACCTTAACCAGTAGGCCAGAGTATGAGTCGAAGACCTTAGCTATTAGGCCAGAGTAAGAGTTAAGACCTTAACCAGTAGGCCAGAGTAAGAGTTAAGACCTTAACCTGTAGGCCATAGTACGAGTCTAAGACCTTAGCTATTAGGCCAGAGTAAGAGTTAAGACCTTTTCCATTAGGCCAGAGTACGAGTCTAAGACCTTAGCTATTAGGCCAGAGTAAGAGTTAAGACCTTAGCTATTAGGCCATGAGTAAGAGTTAAGACCTTAAACATTAGGCCAGAGTACGAGTCTAAGACCTTAGCTATTAGGCCAGACTAAGAGTTAAGACCTTAGCTATTAGGCCAGAGTACGAGTCTAAGACCTTAGCTATTAGGCCAGAGTAAGAGTTAAGACCTTAACCAGTAGGCCAGAGTAAGAGTTAAGACCTAACCTGTATGCCATAGTACGAGTCTAAGACCTTAGCTAATAGGCTAGAGTAAGAGTTAAGACCTTAGCTATTAGGCCAGAGTAAGAATTAAGACCTTAACCAGTAGGCCATAGTAACAGTTAAGACCTTAACCTGTAGGCTAGAGTAAGAGTTAAGACCTTAACCTGTAGGCCATAGTACGAGTCTAAGACCTTAGCTATCAGGCCAGAGTAAGAGTTAAGACCTTAGCTATTAGGCCAGAGTACGAGTCTAAGACCTTAGCTATTAGGCCAGAGTACGAGTCTTAGACCTTAGCTATTAGGCCAGAGTAAGAGTTAAGACCTTAACCATTAGGCCAGAGTACGAGTCTAAGACCTTAGCTATTAGGCCAGAGTAAGAGTTAAGACCTTAACCAGTAGGCCAGAGTAAGAGTTAAGACCTTAACCAGTAGGCCAGAGTACGAGTCTAAGACCTTAGCTATTAGGGCCAGAGTAAGAGTTAAGATCCTAACCATTAGACCAGAGTACGAGTCTAAGACCTTAGCTATTAGGCCAGACTAAGAGTTAAGACCATAGCTATTAGGCCAGACTAAGAGTTAATACCTTAACCATCAGGCCAGAGTACGAGTCTAAGACCTTAGCTATTAGGCCAGAGTAAGAGTTAAGACCTTAACCATTATGCCAGAGTACGAGTCTAAAACCTTCGCTATTAGGCCAGAGTAATAGTTAAGACCTTAACCATTAGGCCAGAGTATGAGTCTAAGACCTTAGCTATTAGGCCAGAGTAAGAATTAAGACCTTAGCTATTAGGCCTGAGTAAGAGTTAAGACCTTAGCTATTAGGCCAGAGTACGAGTTAAGACCTTAACCAGTAGGCCAGAGTAAGAGTTAAGACCTTAACCTGTAGGCCAGAGTGGGAGTTAAGACCTAAACCAGTAGGCCATACTATGAGTCTAAGACCTTAGCTACTAGGCCAGAGTAAGAGGTATGACCTTAGCTATTAGGCCAGAGTAAGAGTTAAGACCTTAACCAGTAGGCCAGAGTAAGAGTTAAAACCTTAACCTGTAGGCCAGAGTACGAGTCTAAGACCTTAGCTATTAGGCCAGAGTAAGAGTTAAGACCTTAGCTATTAGGCCAGAGTAAGAGTTAAGACCTTAACCATTAGGCCAGAGTACGAGTCTAAGACCTAAGCTATTAGGCCAGAGTAAGAGTTTAGACCTTAGCTATTAGGCCAGAGTAAGAGTTAAGACCTTAACCTGTAGGCGAGAGTGAGAGTTAAGACCTTAACCTGTATGCCATAGTATGAGTCTAAGACCTTAGCTATTAGGCCAGAGTAAGAGTTAAGACCTTGGCTATTAGGCCAGAGTAAGAGTTAAGACCTTAACCAGTAGGCCAGAGTAAGAGTTAATACCTTAACCATTAGGCCAGAGTAAGAGTTAAGACCTTAACCATAAGGCCAGAGTATGAGTCTAAGACCTTAGCTATTAGGCCAGAGTAAGAGTTAAGCCCTTAACCTGTAGGCCAGAGTACGAGTCTAAGACCTTAGCTGTTAGGCCAGAGTAAGAGTTAAGACCTTAACCAGTAGGCCAGAGTAAGAGTTAAGACCTTAACCTGTAGGCCATAGTACGAGTCTAAGACCTTAGCTATTAGGCCAGAGTAAGAGTTAAGACCTTAACCAGTAGGCCAGAGTAAGAGTTAAGACCTTAACCTGAAGGCCAGAGTAAGAGTTAAGACCTTAACCTGTAGGCCAGAGTACGAATCTAAGACCTTAGCTATTAGGCCAGGGTAAGAGTTAAGACCTTATCCAGTAGGCCAGAGTAAGAGTTTAGACCTTAGCTATTAGGCCAGAGTAAGAGTTAAGACCTTAGCTATTAGGCCAGAGTAAGAGTTAAGACCTTAAGCAGTAGGCCAGAGTAAGAGTTAAGACCTTAACCTGTAGGCCATAGTACGAGTCTAAGACCTTAGCTATTAGGCCAGAGTAAAAGTTAAGACCTTAACCAGTAGGCCAGAGTAAGAGTTAAGAACTTAACCTGTAGGCCAGAGTAAGAGTTAAGACCTTAACCTGTAGGCCAAAGTAAGAGTCTAAGACCTTAGCTATTAGGCCAGACTAAGAGTTAATACCTTAACCATCAGGCCAGAGTACGAGTCTAAGACCTTACCTATTAGGCCAGAGTAAGAGTTAAGACCTTAACCATTAGGCCAGAGTACGAGTCTAAAACCTTCGCTATTAGGCCAGAGTAATAGTTAAGACCTTAACCATTAGGCCAGAGTATGAGTCTAAGACCTTAGCTATTAGGCCAGAGTAAGAATTAAGACCTTAGCTATTAGGCCTGAGTAAGAGTTAAGACCTTAGCTATTAGGCCAGAGTACGAGTTAAGACCTTAACCAGTAGGCCAGAGTAAGAGTTAAGACCTTAACCTGTAGGCCAGAGTTTGA